>NC_063215.1:36873406-38073406 GCF_020740725.1 Corvus hawaiiensis | reverse complement strand
CTCACCGAAGTCAATAAAGCCACAGCAGCTTAGACCAGGTAGAGATCTGCTCCCCAGGGTTTGTTGAAAGAGATGGGTGACCTGCAAACTGCTCTGAAATAGAAATCCATGGGTAACAGGCAGAGGAAGAAGAGCCTTGTCAACAGAGGGACAGGACAAGGCTGGTGGTGTCAGCAGAGCACGGGCGAGGTCTCCGTAAGGCACAAGTAGGAACCAGAGCTGTGTGGCCCTGGGGAGAGGCACAGAGGAGAAGGAGGATAAACACGGAGCTGTGGGTCATGCGGGGAGGGTGTGAGCTCCAAACTGATGGGCAATGTGGCTGACTCAACCACTCATATTTCTGCCCACGCTGTCTTATTTTCTTTACCACAAATGAGCATCTTGTCAGCCACATGAGACCTGACACCCCCAAGTTTTCCTGCAGCTCTGGTGGGTGTTTGCCGCTTGATTTTGGCAGGATCTCTCCAAACATCTCTAAGCAGAGGGCAGAGCCATCTCCCCCATTCTGTCTTTCCCTGTTCCTGTGAACACTGGATAATTTCCAGAGAAGGTGCTCAGCAGAGCCCAAGTTGTGAAAGCACCAACCACTCTGGCCACAGCACCACTCTAGACTAAAGTAATGTAGAAGAACATACAGGATCAAATGATGCTTGTAGAGCTAAGTAAACATAATTTTTTTCTGGAAACTGATATATGTTTATTAATACTTTTCAATTTATTGCAATGCTTGTAACAAACATTACTGCCACACAGATAAGTTTGGTGATGAAAGAATTACCAGTGACACCTACTTGACCAAATGCACTACTTCACTTAACAAGGCAGAAATATGTATATATATATATATATGTGCCACAGGTATCTGAATAGGGTTCCATTTAAACCAATTAATAAAATAGCCTGTTTGGACTAAAAATAATTGTTGTCTGAGAATACGTGAATTCAACACTGCTAGAAAATCCCTGCCATCTGACGTAGAAGGATTTATAGGTTTAGTGGAAATTGCTTTCCCCACTGTCCAGATTAAATACTGCAGGATGATTTTTTGTATGAGTAAACATCCTTCCAATAACGATCAGACCGATAATGTCTTAAAAAGAGAAACAGGATCTACATTTAGGTTTTCTTTTTCTTGTATGGACTATTTCTGGATACAGGACCTTCAGGTAACATGTTGACTGTCCATAAAATGCATTTTAGCATCTTCCTCCTGCTGTGGGGATGGATTTTATCCACTGAATGCAGAACACACCGACAAGGAAGAGAAATACATGAGGTATACAAAAAAGGAAGGTAAGTCTAATTTTTTTCCACTCAAGTAGCTACAGTTTGGACAAATGTAATGTTTCGGGTGACGATAAAATGACTAACAGTTAATTTGAGATTTCATTTGCATACTGTGATCTCTCAGGCAAAAATATTTTCTGTTGTTTCTTTTGCCAATGAGTAAGTTTTAATGCATTTTCTGCAGTGAAAATCACTGCTTCTTTCAAAAAATAGGTTTCTGAAGTGTCTCAAAGCTTGAAAGGGTACAAAAAACCAAGTATTTATATTTATGGTAGTTAAAATGTGGTATAATATTTACATGAAAGTGAAGATGAAATTTAGGTCCATGAGAATTGTTGGATTGAAGATTAGATGGACTTGAGAGCTCAGATGGAAACATTCAGAATCTGTTTTATTGTTCCCATGTAATTTTTTTATAGAGCTCTTGAGAGCAAAAAGTTAAGGTCTCTCAGCAAGGCTACGGTCAGTTATCAGAAGAAACAGAAAGAGCATTCAGTGTATTGAATTAAGATGCTAAAATTATTTAAAATGTTGTCTGTTCTTCTCTTTGTCTATCTCTCTCTTACAAAAAGACTATGTGATATTGCGCTCTCACTATCTTGTAGACAGCCATTTTAGGAGGATTTGAGTTGAGGAAGGGTTTTTGCTACAGCTGAGTTCTGATTATTTATATTCTGTTTGGGAAATATTTGGAACTTTGTGTGAGGATTTTTATGTTCAGGCACAAAACAACGTACACCGGGAGGAAAAATACTCTTTTTTTTCTTTTTCTTTTTTTTTTCTTTTTTCTTTTTTTGTAAGAATATAGCTGACACATTTAATTTTGTTTAAATGCTGTGTACTTCTGCTTGTGACGGACTGAACCTGTGTTGTCTCTGCTTGGCTACAGTGCTGTTCTGTAAAGACTCAGTATCATCATCAGTACTGTAAAGTGTATAGGGATGGAAATGCAGGAATGTCACAGTCCTGAGGAATTCAGACCACTCCTATTAGCCTTCAGAAAAGGTAACTAAAAGGTGGAAAGGATGGAAAGTGCTGTGCCTTTTTGTTTTCCTACAGCCCCTTGCAGCAGGTGAAGGGCACGTTACAGAGTGACTGCAGTGTCCTGGTTGGCACTTGGGCGTCCATGAACCATTTCATACGTAGGAAGTGGCTTTAGCAGTGACACCACCTCCATGAAGGTATAACTGGAAAAATGGATGCAGTGCTCTCTTCATGACCAGCCCCCAGGGGATGCATTACCAGAGGCAGTATGGGTGCAAGACAGGCACAAAATCCCTCTTTTTGCTGAAGCTTCATGACAGTGACAGCAGAGGTGATGTGCTGGCTGTAACAGATTAAAGGGGTGAGAAGCAAGGTACCACCGTGTGAGCTTGCAAGCATCCAGATGAGAGGAATGTGCACACACAGCCTTGTTCTTGTTTTTCATCTTTAAGGAAAGCTCTACACTGCACTAAATGTTTAAGTGTCAGTGCAATGAAATGACAATATAACAAACCAAAGCAGAAAAGTGTAAAAATGTGTGAAAATGGAAAAGAAATACTTATTCAGTAAATGCACTCTTCACCCATACTTTGTATACGAGGTGTAATTGTTCCAGGATGAGCCCACCAGAAAGCCCTGAGGTGGTGTGGCTGTGGGGGGCTAGCTTCACTGCCCTCCCAGCATGCCCACGCTGGCCTGGGAGGTCACTTCTGGTCCATTTCTTCCTCAGTAGGGCACAGTGATGTTGAGGAGAGCTGATGGGGAGAGAGGAACAAAGCTGGCCTGTGGCTGTAGGGTTGTCTATCAGCAGCCTGGTGCCCAGTACAGTGCCCACTTTGCCCTGTCACAGGAGAGCCTGTGAGACACCCATGTAAGGTAAAAAAAGATGATTATGGCCATCCATAGGATGACCACAGGACCTTAGGATTTCCTCCCAAGCACAAACAACAAACCCTCTGTACCAAACCCCTAACCTTCAATGTCAAACTCCGAATGGGACTGCAAGTATTTTTTAACTCTGGCTTCCATTCATTTGGTCCTGTTCTATGGTATCTTGTCTCCTCTCCATCAAGGTACTTGCAGGTGGATCAAGCCCCCATTCATCTCTGCTTACATACATTCAGGAGATAAGGCTTCTTACATTTCTCAGTGCGGGATGTTTCCCAAGCTTTGATTCAGCCATTTGCTTGTTTTCCTCTGTCCCTTCACTGCTTTTTCAGGATTGACATCAGGACAAGGTGCAGTATTTGTACAGCCCTCCTGCAGGTGCTGTATGCAGAGGTAATCCCCCTGACCTTCTGGGACTGCAGTCAGGATCTCCCAGTGGGAGCTCATGCCTGCCCAGCATTACCAGGCATCTGTGTATGGCAGGACACCTCATCTCAGAGGTACAGCCAAGCCTCTTTGCCCTCATGGGGAGGTCCCTTATATGTTAAGATGCTGGTAATATAAAACAGTTTTGAAGTAGGCATGATTCCTTAGTACTTCAGTTAATGTCCACACCTTTTTCTGTCACAGAGTTAGATCCTGGATTCAAAACAGACCAATGGAGGATGCTATGTAACATCAAGAAAACTTGCAGAAAACATTGCTCCTGAACATTTTGAGTTTGACTCTCTTTCCCCCTCCCTTGAACAGCCTTTATGCAGGAGCACAAGTTAGAGTAATTGACCTCTTTACTCCTCTCTGAACACTCTTATCTCTTGCTCCATAAGGCTTGTGGTAAGGACCAGGATGGAAATCCATCCTTTCGCTGTAGCCTTTTCCTTCTGAAGAAAGACAGAGGCCTCAGTGGAGATTGATGGGAAAATCTATTTGAAGTGGAAAAGGCTGGCTCCACGCCATCACAGGATGCTCAGGATGGCTTGGTTTGCACCCATGCCTTCCCTAGCCCCCAGAATCCCTTCAGGACCACAAAATCATCCTTTTGCCCTACTGCCAGGGCTCAGCGCCAGCCACCGGTGTTGGCACATAGCAGAGGCACCTGCTGTAAAGACCTGCCACACTGGGTGGGCTGCCAGCATCCTGCTGTCCCTGACAGACATTTCCAGATTTGCTCCTGATTCTCATGGTGCAGCTGATGGAGGAATACATAGGCTTTTATCTTGTTTCTTTGGACAGTGTGTTAGTTTCTTCCAAGGAGACTCACTTGCTCTGAACTCTGCTTTCAAATTAAAACTCACCACTGGATCTGCAGTTTCAGCTCCAGATCTTTTCACCTGCTCAGATCCAGCTGAGCTCACATCCACAGCCTTCACATTCTAGAGACATGGTGAATGGAATATATGGGGAGCTGCAGGGTCAGACACCTTCTCTGTCACAATTTTTGTCACTGCAGGTACCCCATTCTAGCATGAGACACAAAAGCTGTGAAGAAGAGTAAGCAGACAGGCAAGCTTTTCCCGAAGAGTTCATGCATGCACCACAGTCTTAAGAGGACTGGGTTTGCATGACAGGAATTTTGAGAAAGGTTCCAGATAATTTCTTAAATAAAGCTGCTGAAGCTTTAGGACATAGTGTGACAAGAAAATGGCAAATCAGTCTAGGTCAACGTATGCAGACAGTCACAGTGAAAGCAGCATAGTAGATAGCTTTATTGCATGGGACTTACTACAGAGCCCTCCAATACTGTAATTCACTGTAAAAATGTCTGTGTGCCAGTCAAAGACTCAACTACTTATTTTTGCTAATCTCCAGGACAAATCACCTCAAAGGAATTTCACTTCAAAGAGCAGCAATATAAAAAGAAAACCTTTCTCACCTTGCAGACCTGTTCACAGTTTGCAGTCAGCCGTGTGCAAAACCTGCAGGGACTGCAAGGCTTTTTATGCCTGTTAGATTCAGAGTGCCAAAACTCCTACAGGAAGGAGCTGAGTTCCAGAGCACTGGCAAGAGAGCTGTCTGCTGTTTTCCCAACTGCTCAGGCTCTTACAAAGCCACCAGGCTGCAGGGGGGTCACTAGAATGATGTAAAGGCTCACTGAAAGTCACAGCATCGTTGTGCCAACAAAAGGGCCAAAGCCTGTGTTGCTAATTAGACTTGCAGAATCTGTTAGAGAGGATGAGCGATAGGAAAAGAACTGTCTTGGAGCTGAGCCATGCTGTTCTGCCAGAGCTAACTGCTGGGGGGGGAAAAAAAAATCTCTTTTAACACTAAAATCTCCCTGGACAGCATTACAATCACCTTTCAGACAACCAGCTCTCAGCAGAAGAGATTTCACTGTAAAAGATATACAGATCATGTATGCTTAATCTTACCTAAGAGACTCGCTTCCTGTTGTCAGTCATGTCCCTACCATTCCCTGACCATGTTGTAATAATTTTGCCTCACTCTTGTCCCCAAATAGTAACCCATTTTCTTCTCCTTGAGAGCACCCTGTCCATGTTTCTGTTTGTAAGAGCTACCTTTTACAGTAGTTGAATGAGATCCTCTACAATAAGCCTTGGTCTTATCACAGTGTCTCTCTCATGGCCAAAGACCTTTCTCTTTATGATGTTTTCAGATGCTATTACAATTAGTGACACTCTTACTAAGCAATAGCAGCCACTCTGCATCATAATGAACATTTTCAACATTAAAGTTACTTTCCCTTCTCTTCTTGAATTTGGGTAGGGCTTCTGTGTTGTCAGCTCCTCTGTGTGCGAGCTGTCTGTGGTTTGCAAGTCACATGTGGCTATCCTGGTACCTTCCCTGAGGATGTCCCCTACACACAGGCAGCTCCCATCTTCCTGCCCTCCTAATGCTTCTTCTGGCCTTACAAATTCATCCCTAACAGGACTTCTTCCTTTACCTTCTAGTAGTCCTTGTGCTGTTCTCTTCTCTTAGAGTTTTCTTTTATATCTTCAGGTTTCATATTGACATTTAGTTGCATAAACAAATCTTCCTGATGCAAGCTGTCTTTAGATGAGACTTCTGGAGTGCACAGTGAGCCTGTAAAATGCCTGTTGAAGGCATTGCCACATTATCAGTGGTGAGCCAGATCCAGTGAGCCCTCAGCTCTCAAGACATGGCTTTCCAGGATCAGTTTGAGTTGTGTCTGGACACCATTTGCTCCAGCAGTGCTGGGTTTCAGGAGAGCAAAAGACCCAGTGGGGGCTTCAGGCCAGAGCAACTGGTATCTCTCCATCTTCCCAGTCGGTAACTTCCCTTTCCCTTTCCTCCTTTTATCTTCATCTCCTTCATTCTTTTTTTTCCCCTCTTTCAAGGTTTCTCCTCTTCTTCAATAAGCTGTTTCTCTTTTTTTCCCCTGTTCCTTTCTCTGCCCTCTGCCCTTTGCTTCACCTGCCTCATTTTTTTCTTGTCCCTAGCCACATCTCTTGCCCTTGTCACACAGATCTGCCAAGATATTCCCTGTTGCTTTTAACTTCATATTACTTTGTGGCTTACTTCAAACCCTTTTCTTCTGTGTGACAGGGCTCCTCATCTTTCTCTTCTTTGTCTTGTTACACATTAGCTTATTTTTTGTTATTGTTTGGCTATTTCTCTCATTTGCCTTTTCACCCCTGTTGTTCTTTCAAGAAATTTCAATTGTGCATTACACCTTTTCTCGGACCAGCCAGAAGTGTCCCCCCTCTGCTTCTCATAGCAACTGATGATGCTTTGAAAACTGTATTTTCTACTTTCATCATAATCATCAGCCTCCTTTCATCCCTTCTAGAACTTACTTTGGGTCTATGCATCACACAGCTTCCTAACTTTAGTCATGTTGTTCATGGCAGAACAGTCTCTACTGGTACTTCTGTAGCTATGTTCATACACCCAAGTACTCTGCAACTTTACTTGGCCCCTCGTGATAGAAGCTCCAGGCAACATTGAACTTGCTGAGGATCAGCAACTTCATGTTATCTTCTGGCCCACCATTACTGCAATGTGTTTTATGAGCTGGTGTGAGGAGACGTAACAGGCTGTGTGCAGCCCAGCCATAAAAAAAACCAACCCCAAACCAATCCAAAGATGCTGCAAGGTAGTTTCTTCCCTCCTGAGTGCATATAAATTGATTTTCTCATTCCAGTGTTGAGTTCACGTCTAAAATGGTGATGGTTTTTCTTCTAAAAAATGCTCAGTCACCTTCCAAACTCACTTGTGTGAAAGCACTCTCAGCTTTCAGAGTGAATTTCACAGCATGATGACATGCCATGTTCATGTACTCTCTTTTGAATTTCTTCTCCTTGCTATGCATTGTGGAAAGTCTTGAGTGACAGATTCCTGTTCACCTGCACCAAGCCACTCCTGAATTTGCATGCTTGCACCATATCACTTGGCTGCCTTCTCCTTTCCCACTCTGAGAGCCCTGCTCAGGCTGCCTGGAAGTCTTCTCCACCTCCAAGAGCTCTTCTCTTACTCTGCTATTTTTTTCCAGCTATGGACATTGGATATGCGAGATGTGGACATGCCATGTGTAGGTTTACGGGCGGGTTCGGTCGGGACGGAGATGGAGAGATCTCTATAGGCAGGTCTTGAGACACAGGCGGTTTATTGTAAAAGGCGTGGGTATAGAGGCACTGCTCAGAGCTGCCAGACTCAGCTCTGAGCAGGCCCAAGAGAGCAAGAGAGTAAACGGGTGAGAGAGAGAGAGAGAGAGTGTAAGAGCAAGAATGGAAGTAAGAGCAGGAGTGGAAGAGGTAGTAAGGAATGTCTGAAGTCCTGGTTACAATACAATAAATCATCTTCTGTATTGAATATTCTAATTGTCACTAACCAATCTAATACAAGATACAAATCCTATAGCATTTACATACAGCCTATAAGAGTTCTTATATTACCATAGAGTGTTACATCTTAACTTCTAAAAACTACTCTTTGGACCCCTTCTGCTGAGCTAGTAGGGTCTGCTCTGACCCTTGGACCTGTTTGCAAGCAGAGGGTATTGTTCAATCAAGAGGGGATTACCTTCAGTTGGCCATACCATTGTTTTCCAGTTGTTCAGTAACTAAGACTTAGTATTTCAAAAGTGGCTTTCATTTCGATGTTACCTGTAGTTTTCATATTCCCAAAATCTTTTGTCAGGCAATCATATTTATAAGGCTTTCCTGTTTCATCTTCCCCAACAGCCATGGTGTTGCTAACAGCACTGAAATGCCTTCTGTCTGGTTTGCTGCTCTATTCCCCATAATGCTGAGCCATCCGTTTGTCCTCTTGAGCATTGTGCATCATTAAGCTGATGTTTACCAAGAAATACCACAATGACACTGACACCTCCTTCCTTAGCACTGAGAGTTGGTTTGGAGGCCATCACTATTTTAACATCATTTCTGAAAGCACAATGGAAAAAATTAAAAATGCAGAGTAGAAATCAATGTACACTTTTCTGAATTTGCTAGCACTGAATTTTTCTGAAGTCGCTTGGCATCATGAGATTCTGCTGCAATTCTCGACCCATAGTTCTGATTTTAACTACCTTGAACAGTTACATATCCTCAGTAAGTATTATTTCCAGTAATTACTCCTTTATCCAAAATAATTTATAAAGCTATTGAACAACAGTGATTCCATCATAGGTGTAATGGGACTACAATGAGAAACTATCTTCATGGTAAAAACTCTCCATTACTCCTCTTCTTGTATCCTGTTTTGTAACCATTCACATGTGGGGAGCTTCTTTCTGACTGATTGACTTCTTTACAAGAAGAAACTGTCAACACTCTTTTGGAATTTGAGGTACAATGTGTCACCTCGATCACTCTTGTCTACAAGGTCACTAACTTTTTAGAAAAGGCCATTATATTTACAACAACTGCCTGCAAGGAGATTGTAGTGAGGTGGGTGCCAGTCTCTTCTCTTAGGTAACAAGTGGCAGGACAAGAGGAAATGGCCTCAAGTTGCACCAGGAGAGGTTTAGATCAGATATTTGGAAAAAATATTTTAAGGGCAACGGTTGTAAAGCATTGAAACAGGCTTCCCAGGGAAGTGGTGGAGTCACCGCCCCTGGAAATGTTCAAAAAACATGTGGATGTGGCATTTGAGGACATGGTTTAATGGTGAATGTGGTGGCAGTCCCAGGTTGATGGTTGGACTTTATGATTTTAAAGGTCTTTTCCAAACTTAATGATTCCATGGTTCTAAAGTGCGTAATATCCTTCAAGTCAAACTGCTTCTCGCTCTTCTTCAGTACATTCTATATTTATCTGGTGTCTACTTTTGGTGGTTTTACTATCTTTGTAGCTAATTAGTCCAGTGGAACAGTCGGTAGCTTTTTAGAGTTCCAAAGAAGTGGAAAGCTGTCACCTTCCACTCCTGTGACACCAATGACAATTGGTTCAACAGTTTCTTACTTGGCTTTCTTCTAGGTAAAAGCCTGTTGACTTGTGTACTAGTTTGAAAAAAAACCAGTGGGAGACACCAAGTCAGAATAACAATTTAATGGAAATTAAAGAAAAGGAAAAAAAAGGTAAAAGAAAACACTGTCAAACTGACAGAGTCAATGTACAACCTGACACCCTGTTAGGCAGGGTGGTGGTAGCAGTCTGATAGAATGGTGGCTGCAGTCCTCTGAAGCAGTGATCCTGTAGTAAAACAGTCTGCTCTTCCTCAGGAAGTCCAATGGTGGCTGTGTAGCTCCTGTCCTCTGGAAATCCAGTGGGAAGCCGGTGTCTCTGGTGTTCAGCCTCAGATTATATCCACGATGGGATGCTTGGTTCCTCCCTCTGGGTGGAGCATCTCACAATGGGGTAACGAGTCATGAGGCCAAGTGTTGATTAGGCTCATTAACAGAAGATAGTCCAGAGGGAGTTATCTCTGAGTCAGGCGGCAGGACAATGATGGGCAATTAACAGAGAGATAGTCTAGGGGGAGGAGGCAAGGAAACACTGCCCCGCCTGATTTCAACAGCTCATGAGGATGGTGATAGAATACACTGCAACCCAGGACAACTTGTTACTGTTCAATCCATTTACTTTAAATCTATCTCTGATCCTGTGTCAATATGAGTATTTCTTAACATTGCCCCAACAGCAGAATTGTTACAATTCTGCTTTTTCTGTTCTATTCTATTACAATTCTACTTTTTTTAGCTAGTTATTCCCCATTCATCATTTATGCAATTATTTCTCCATATTCCACACAGTTCTTAGTATTATCTTTTATTGCAATCCATCATATTGACACCAGATCTTTTCTCCAACATGTTGCGGTGGCTGTGAATTTTGACCCTAGATCCCCAAATGCCTGTTTCTCTTTCAAGCATCCCCTCATGTCTGAATTTAATAGTTCTGTCATCTGTCTTATTATTGAAAATATTGAGCAGCTCTTTCCAGGATGAAATCTGTGAAATGTTATTTAATGTCTCTCAGCAGCAAATTAATAGCATTACATTAATTACATTTCAACCATGTTCAAAGTCACAGTTTCATCTTAACCCTATTTCCGTTGTTTAGTAATGAAATATTAAAAACCTCACTCAAATCTACTTTTCCTCCTGCTTACACAAAGGCAGCCAGTTACACTGTCAGACAGGACATTAGACTGGTTTGACGTCAATTATTGCAAAGATTCTCATTGACTGATCTTTATAATCTCATTATTCCCTGGGGGAGAGGCAGACCAACGGATCACTTGAGTTTGTCACAATTTATTTTCAGATCTCAAAACTCCGACTTCCTTCTTCTGTACCGTCCTTAAAACCAGGTGGTTTTTTTCACCCTCATGCTCTCCCAGGAGCATCACCCATCTCTAAGGAGTCCTTGGAGGTGATGTCTTACAGCTCAGAGTCTGTAGCAGCTGGTACTCCCAGTGCTCCTGGGGAAGTGCCATCAGCCTCTGTTGACTTAAATACCTCCAACAACCTAAATACTCTTTAAAATGCCCTTCCCTGATCTGCAGTGTGCTGATGTCTGCTTGCAAGTCAGCTTTTCTTCTGAGACTGGGTCAGACGTGAAACCTTTCAGCACGTTCTGCATTGCCCCCATTAGTTTTCCCTTCCCTTCATCTGTTTCTCTTTTTCACTTGGCTGAGCCCTGGCACCATGCCTGCCTCCTCCCAGCTGGTAGGATGGACCTTCTGCTTCCTCCAACTCTTCCTTTCAACATATGTAACACAAAACTCAACACACCCACGCACTGGATGCAATTCCTGCAACATAGGGCACTTTCATTTTTGCAATATCATGTACAGTGTCAAGACCTCAGGTGGCACAACTTTTCTGTGAATAATCAATATGTGTACGTATGTTCCTCTTTTTTCTTTAGTCAGTGCTTATGTTCAGGCAAAGAACAAAAGAAGTGCAACTTTTAAAGGGTGTATATATATCCTGCCTCTGCGTATTTTGAATTCTGAGTCTGATCTGTATTCAAGTCGTAAAGGATCAAAATGGGGTTCTCATTGAATTTTCTGTATCACTCAGAAAAAAAAAGATGGTAGAAGAGCTCTGAATCCCACTGTTTCTCAGACTTTGTGATGTGAACATCAAAAATAGTGCCATTTCCCCCTTTCTTTTCATATATTTAACAGCTTATAATAGCAATTTATCACCTTTCTTCACCATCTTTAAACCTACTAATAATAAGGACATATGGCCCAACATAATTACAAACAAACAAGCACTTGACAAATGCCAAAAAAAATACATTTCATGATAAATTTTCCTCAGTACTTAGAGTCTGGTTTACAGCTTGCAGCTTTGCAAGGCTCTCAATTTGAGTACAAATCAGTGGGTTTCTATCCTACATTATCCCTGTGTTACACAGTGGATCATGTCTGGTGAAGTGCTTATCACCAGGTAAGAGCAGCTTCCTCACATTTCAAGATTGCTCTTTCTCCCTCAGGTGCTAAGTGGGTTTTCTTCCCATTTAGCTACCTCACTTTTCCTCCCCCTTCAAAGCTCTTCTCTGGGCTCAGGACTGGACCTGCTGCAACACCTATCCACCAGCATTCACCAGTTCCTTTTTACCCCTCCCCCATTCCCTAACCCAGCACTCCTCTGTGTGGTTTTGGCCTTTAACAGGATGCTGATGTGGTATGAACCCCAGTCACTAATGGGAGAAGCATAAAACAGGGAGAAGCAAAGCTTAGTCAAATATGAAGGCACTTAATAGGTATTTAATAAGATTTTTATACTTCTCACAGATCTTTATAGTACCAATACACCTTTGCCAATCCCATGTCCATCCTGCCAAGTCTTTGTTCCCTGCAGGAACTTGTACTGCCTCCACTGCCCTCTTCTGCCTTGCCCAGGTGTAATTTGATGGGAAGACCAAGGAGAACACGGGTGCTGGTGATGCTTTTTCTTGGTCTTAAAATCAAGAGTCAAACACGGTTAGAAGGGAAAAGGGATTTTACCTTTGTATTTATTTTAAGGATCATTAGGTGCACTACATCCAGGTTGAATGCATCAAAAGGCACACCGCAATGCACACTGCAATGCCCACTCTACAAAAATCTGGTATAACATTATAGGTTTTACTAATTAGCATATCTATCAAAGATTCTCTAATGAGAGGCTCGAATGAGCCCTCTTCTCTAAGGAACCTTCCCCTGGATGGTTCTATCTTAGTTTATAAAATGTGTTCCGGAGACGACCTTGGTGTCTGGGGCACACTGATCTTTAACTACTAAGCTTCCAAAATGTTTAGTCTCTTAGCTTGACAAACAAGTCTAAGAATGTTGGCAAAAAACCCACTAAGAATACAGAAGTTATAAAAAGGTATAAAAGGGGTATAAAAGGAAAGGAAAAAAAAATCATCATGGCATCACTGGCATTCCCCTGTCCATCATGGCATGAGGTCTGTACAGCACAGCAGGTGCAGGACGGGAGGCACAGCACAAGCTCGCTCAGGGATGGGGGGCCCAGAGCTGAGTGCCATGGCACAGCTGGCAGGGATGAGGGAGTCCCGCCACTTTCATTACTTTCCAGTTAAAAGTCCTTCTGAAAACTGGCCCAGCAAGCTCCATATCCCCTGTTGCCTTGCCTCAGTGGTAACGGAGGCTGTGGATCAGCCACACTGCAGTACAGAATGAGCTGCAGAGCTCATATCTGACAAAATTTAAGTATGTGGTGGTCTCAGAGTGTGGTGATGGGAATTCCACAGTCTCTGCCCCAGGGAAGGGCTGGGGGTATCTCCCAAGCATGAGATAAGCAGAAAGGAAGAGGGCCCCCTGAGTGGCTCAGCCCCAAAAGCTGCTGCCAGGCTTCCTGGGGAGGCAGGCACTTCTGCTCAGGGTAGGATGTTTGGGGTGAGTTGCAGCTACATCCCCCTGCTAAAATATTGTTGATGACACTTTGTACAAAGTGACAAAGATTTTGCCACAGCCACATCTCAGCAGTATTTCCTGAGTCAGGATCTGTTCTGACATCTCTTCTCTGATCTGAGGTCTTCCATGCAGATCTAAGAACACCAAACAGGATGGAGAGAGCAGACTGTTCCAGAATTTAACGAAATCTGATAATAATAACGTTAGCATTAGATCATTCTGCCAAACCCAGCAGCAGTGTTCCTCAAGGATGTCACCCCTTGGACCCAGGAAAACTGTATGAATCTGGCTGCAATACTTCAGCAGCTTTCATTTTTCTCTTGAGGAAAATACATTAGTTCTTGCTTTTTCCTGAAGAACTGAAACTGTATCTTGATTTAACTCCTCAAGGAAGAAATGTTCTCAGTCATAATTAGGTTATCCTACTAAGAGTAAAATAGGTTGCTGTCTACTACTGATGCATTGCCTTCCATAGAGAAAAGAGAGTAGAGTTTATAGGTGGGAAATGTATGTTCCAGAAGTAATTGCAAACTAAAATGCTACGATGAGTAATGACCTCTCGCACATTTGTTTTGGTTGCTTTCAAAAGCTCTTATTTCAAAGACGAAGAATACTGGGGGGTTTCTGGTGCACATTGCAAGTGTGGACCTGACATTCCTCTGGCACATGTCCTGTGAAGCTGGGCATTTGGAAATGCCTGCTGGGACTTTCAGATGTCATGGTTGGGCTGTTTCTTCTGAAAATCAGACACTGTTAACCCTAACCGTGCAACCCTTTTTGCTGTGTTGGAGTGACTGTAGGAGCCATAGGAAGTATCATGCTTTGAAATACAAAAAGAGTAACTGCTTTTTGCCTTGTGTCTGTAGCAGTAGTGACCAAAATCTAGGTTGGCTGATTTTCTTCCCCAGCTTTCCTAAGCTTCAGCCACCTCACTGCCTCCCAGCCCCAGCAAGCCTCAGACTTTGAGGCAGAGACATCTCAAGATCCTCAGTGGGTAGATCTGGGGCAAGAACAATGACTTTGAAGAGCTTGCATCACCCCAGCTGCCATCAGGGGCCCTAGAGCTATTCTAGCAATGCACAGGGAGCACTGTGAATAAATGCCGCTCTGCTCCAGTTGTTGCTTTTTCACAAAGCATCTCTGTGAGCTTCATGAGACATGAAATGCCTTTTGGCATTGTAATGGCTAGGAGATAAATATTGACATTGTAGGGGGGGAGAAAAGGATTGTTCATTATTCAGTATATTTTACCTCAGGAATGATGGTTGAGTTTTAAATACAGCCTGTCACCCCAGTGAAGGCAGGAGTGACACTCACAGCCGGTCGTGCTGAGCAATCTGTGTGCAATGTCTGGGCTGAATCTCCCAGGTGCGGCTGTCAGCGCAAACACCCAGGGACAGCAGACATGCAAGGGGAAGCCACAGCAGCTTTCCATCGATCCACAGCCCAGACAGGCAGGGTAATGGGGTCCCATGATGGAGCTGCCATTGATCACTGAGCCAGCAGAGGACTGCCCAGGAACCAGAGCAGAAAAGATATTTATTGAGTAGAAAGAAATGGGGCTTCAAATTGCAGTAACTGGGTAACAGGTAAAAATGTTTTGCTGCCACAGAGCTGTGACAAGGGGAACAGGACTGGCAAAAAGAAATACTAAACACTCGAACCAAAGCTCAAATGAACATGGTACCCTGCAGTGGATAGAGCATGGGGGACACTTTGTACTTGTTTGTGACAAGGAAATAAAGTTCGTTTTACAGGAGATGGAGAAACACTTGGAGGAAATAAAAGGAAGCACCCAGGATTGCTGAGTGAAGAGGGTGGGGATGATTTGGCCATGAATCCTTGATGGCCATGACTTGAAGTCTCTCTTGACAAGCAGAATAGGGACAGAGCCACTATGGAACATTAGATAAGACCTAAAAAGTAAATGAAAATTAGAAATTGCAAGAACATGGCCTGCTTCATCCCTGTTCGAATACCAGCATTATTCCTGAACAGCCAAGAGTTTACTAGGGCACTTTAAAGTCATGTAAATCGGTCAGCTTGTTGGCAGAATCTGCTTATCCCCAAAACACGAGAAATTACTTCCTGACGGCCAGATGAGAAGCAGGCAGCAATGAGACATATCAGCAAGGGTGTAGAACAAGGCAGAAGACTCCAGAAAGGGCATTTTGCATTTGCAAGTGTTTTTATGTGTGATGCCCAGGTCCAAGCAGTGCCACAGAAGCTGCTTCTTGTAATGGCAGTGGTGCTGCATGGCCAAAGACTCCCCCAAACACTGGTCTGCCTGTGCATTCATTCCCAGCCTTCCATCCAGAAGCACACAGCAGATTCTGGAAAAAACAATCCTCCTCATCCAGTGCTTCACCTCAGGGTGAGTCAATGCTACAGCCCCACATGCCCATTCCTGGCCTGGTTGTCTGCTTCTCTGTGGCAGTAGCAAGATGAATTCCCCTCTGATACTATCGGCTTTTGGAGTGTTCCCAGCCCAGAAAGGAGCTGTCCCACAAGGCCTGGGGTTCCTCCACTGCACACCAAAGGGATGATGGTGCTCAGGTGCTGACTACCATTACTGCAAAACGAGTTTTGCCACTGTAAATCTCTACAGAGGGATTTGAAACGCATGCTAATGGGCAAAAGCCTCATTAGCTGATTTGAGCTAGCATTTATTACAGAGAGAAGCTAATTTTTTTACTTTTAGTTAAAGATGATTTAGAACTGTTAAATGTTTGAAATGTTACTTTTGCTCAAGCTAGCACTTCCATTGCCAGAAGCAATATTCTTGCCTTTAATGATTAAATAAAATATTGGCCAAAGACCTGAGAAGACCTTTCTTGACAGCCAGCTGGGAGATGGTATGAAGCCAGAAACAATTTTCACAGATTTTTTTTTCTTTTTTTTCCCCCTGAAATAATTTGAAAATATTTTCTTCTCATGAACATACCTAGCTGACTCTGGTCTGTAGGTGTAATGGCTGTGCCCCCCACCACCAGAGTCCCCATGGCCACTCATCGTGTGTCCAAAACCCTGGTGTTGCCAGCCAAAGCTGGGCAGGTGGGACCTGAGCTGCCTGCCTGGATATTTTGCCAGACAGTCAAAAACAGGGGCATCCTGTCTTACAGAAATCATGGTTCCCCTCTTTTTGCCCTGTCCCTGCCGTGAGCCCAAGCATCCCCACCCTCCCCACCCTCTGCCATGCCCAGCCTAACACTGGCCTTTGGTGAAAGGACAAAAAAAAAGGTAAGCACCATTTCTCACGCGTGACAGAAGGCAATGCTGCAGGGATTCGCTGATCCCTCCTGACATCCTCGCCCACCTGTCCACCTGTCTCAGCTCTCCCTTTTCCCACTGTTTCCATGCAGCCGGCCGCAGCGGCAGAGGCGGGAAGCCCACGGTGAGGTGCAGAAGCAAGGCAGGTAAGCAGAACCCGCAGGAGGCTGCTGCTGGCCCAGGCCTGTCAGCCACACACCCGCGGCTGGGCTGGGCAGGGGAAGGGGGCACCACTTGGACAAGCCAGTAGTCTTTAGGCATTGGTCATGCCATTAGCGGGATCCAGCAGGCCCCAGGGGAAGCCCTGCTGGCTGACACCCTCATGGGGCTGAGGTGTGATGCCATGGCCATTTGCCACACCCCCTCAGGCTTCATGTGGCACTGAAGTGCGGTTTGTGTTGCCTGTGATGTGGGAGTGGGTGCCCCCCTTCCAAGAATCCCTTCTGCAGAGCTGAGCCTGCTCCATGGGCTCTCCATCGTGCCACTTGTCCCTCCCACTGCCACTGGCAGGGAGAAAGCACCTTTCTGAGCACAGTCAAACCAGCTCACAAATGTTTGCTTTGCCAGTGGCCTGCTAACATTGCTCCTCTGTCTTGGACAGGCATAAACCTTCCCTAATGTGCACTCACAGGTCTTTCAGAGGCTGAATTAAACCTAGTGCAGAAGCAGGGCCCACCTTTTAAAATGCCTGAGGGATAATTCATGACTAGAACCCACTGATGGAAGTAGAAAATTCACCTCTTGTAGAAATTATTGAACTCAGACTCAGCATCTTTCTAAGATACTTTGTAGTCCAGATAAAGCTGACTACAAGTCTGTGAGAAGTACAGCATAGCTAAGCAGTCTCGTTTAGGAGAAACTTTATCTCAGGAACTTATTCCTCATCAAGTTTCTTTGTGAACCTGTTTTCCTTTAATCTATTTCTTACTTGTCTTGCGTATATTCAGATGAGTGCCTCTCTGAGTGTGCCATCTTTTCTAAAGTCAAGAACCAGCAAAACATTTCCTCCTTTTTTGGTGCCCTCCTGCCACTCAAGTGGCTGGCGTGCAGCTGCCTCTGAGGGCAGCAAAGGCTTCCCTTACACAAGGGAGCAACCAAGGAGCTGCTGCCACCACCATCCCAGCCGAAGCACTGGGGCCCTGAACAGTAGTTTGCATTTTGGATGTGGAAGGGGATCAGAGCCTCCTCTGTCCAGCACTTGGCGCAACACCAACAGCTTCTGGAATTACCTTCCCAGGCTCTTTAATGCTCAGAGACCTCTCAGGTCTGTAATGCTCCTTTTTATCCTTGATGGAAATCTGGGACAGAAGCTAATCATTTTATCCCAAGTTAGGGGATGGCCTGCCTCCTGGCCTGTTTCCCAGACTGTCTCCATTTTGTTCCTGGGCAACAGCCAGTAGCTTATTTGATATATTGTTTCCCTAATTCCTGGCCTCACACTCCATCATAACTCAATGTCAGGAATGCCTCCCCCTCTCCGCTTACCCACACATGCTATTCCTCCAGCCCACATTTTTTAATGACTGTCCCCAAACTGATGTATGCAGAGAGAATTTTACAGAGACAAAAAGTCACCAAACAAAGGTTTTCTCAGTGCTAAAATCATCACAGGTGCCGAAGCTGTATGCTGAGTGCAGGAATCAGTTTTTAATGACATGCTGCCAACCACTGCCACAATCACAGGGTCATGGTCTAACGGGGGATGTTCTGAGAGTAAATGGAGTGAAACAAGCACATATTCCTCGCAGGCACTGCTCAGGGCTCATGGCTGTGTTTCTCTCCTCCTGGTAGCCCAATCTTGAAACGAAGCCCTGACATCACCAAATCTCCCCTGACGAAGTCAGAGCAGCTGCTGCGAATAGATGACCATGACTTCAGCATGAGACCAGGTTTTGGAGGTATGAAACGTGCACATTTGTCACTGTTCCTGTTTTACACTGTCACTTCTTTATACTGTAACATGTACAGCAGTGAAGAAGCAGATTTCTGTTATTTTGAGTTGTGAATTCATGGCATACTCAGGGGAATAGAGGTGCAATGAAATAGCCTTCTGGATGAGCAAAAATAATAGTCAAAGGCATGGAAACGTGATTAACAGGCAATGTAATATTCCTGGTGTTCAGTGACACTTTCCTCTGATAAAAATCTACAAATACACCTTATGTTTATTCCTGAATGATGGGGGAAATTCTAAGACTTTGGTCTTATTATGGCCATGTGTGTGCATAATCAAATGATGTACCATACTTACTTCATTTATAACCCAAAAGAAAATATTTTGACTGCCTGTGTTAATGCTTGCTCACAGTTTTGTGGCTGTGTGCTAGAGCAACCTAAGCTTTCAGGGAAACGGATGAAGGAGAACATGGGAACACGTTTTCTTTCAGCCCATCGGATTAGAGAATGTTGTAATTTATCTACCCTTTCTGGCTGACAGATGGTCATTCAAATCCAGGATACCATTATATACTCTGATGAAAGAAGATTTTATCGCTAAATGCTCAATATACCAAATACCAGCATGTTCAATTAATTTAAAAACATTTCAGTTTCATAGCAGTTCACTAATGTGAGCATTATTTCACTTGACAGCTCTCCTGGACTGTAATTGCCAGAGGTATATGAGGGACTAGTCAAAGCCTGGAGGAGGGAAAAAAGTTCAGAATGCCTATTACCTGGGGTCACAGTTGGATCCTTCCCCTCAGGACCCTCAGTGGTACATGCCTGTGTCCTGCAATGGATCCTTGGTACATGCCTGTGTCCTTGTTACCCTTTCTTTTCCACAGCTGAGCACTGAGCCTTGTAAAATTCAAATACACATAGTAGCTCTCATGGATGTTATTAGCCTGCAAGGGGAGCAGAAGTGAGGGAAAATCTCCCACATTCCCTTAGTTGTGCCACCACTGCTCGCCCTGTGAATGGATCCTCTTGCAGTAATCTGTCTCACGAGCCCTGGACCCAGGCCTTAGAGCTAAAAACAATTAAAATTGCTTGTAAATTTTGAAGTGACACATGTAGGATGACACAATAAAAAGAGAAGGTTATTACTAGGTCAGTCTTATTACTGACTTCAATTGTTATTAGGATGTTTTTGTTGTGAATTCCAATCATTTATACTTTCTATTGGTTTGCTGTTGTTTCTATTTCAGATTGAGCATCTATTTCTATCTGTAAGATAGTAAAGTGAGAGGATTACTTTATCTCACTAGGTTTGTACTTTGACAATGTTTTTTTTTTTCCCTAGGCCCTGCAATTCCTGTTGGGGTGGATGTCCAAGTTGAAAGTCTGGACAGCATTTCTGAGGTGGACATGGTAAGAGTCACAGATGGGACCTCTGGAGACCAAAACTCTTCAGGCTACCTGGGCTTGTGTCCGTGGGGTTTGAATACTGCCAAGGACAAACACCCCACAGCCTCCAAAGGCAGATTCAGGTTTGATCTCAATCTGCCAACAGTTACTTCTATTGACCTCATGCTACCATTTCATGTCCCTTGAAGCAGAAGGGAGAAATCTGACCCTTTCTCTTCTCTAGGACAAAATGATAAAACACTGCCAATACTGTCTCAAAGGATTTAGGTTTCTATATTTTCTTGAATAGTGATAACACACTTAAAAGCTCTGAGGAGACCAATGAATGTGTTAGTTTTAAGGCACTTAAAGTGACATAATGTCACTTTGGACATGTTCTAGGGTGGTCAGTGGCCAGACACCTCCCAGGGGAAAAGGGGAGTGGCTTTAAACTGAAGGATGGTAGTTTTCAATCAGCTATAAGGGGGACATTCTTTACGCAGAGCATGGTGAGGCACTGGAACCGACTGCCCAGAGAAGCTGTGGATGCCCCATCCCACTCAAGGTCAGGCTGGAGAGGGCTTTGAGCAACTTGGTTTAGTGGAAGATGTCTCTACCCATGGTGGAGAGCTTGGAACAAAATGGTCTTTGAGAGCACTTTTCCAATCCAAACCATTCTATTATTTTATGACTCAAAGAGTCTCTCAGTAACTCAGGTTTTGCTTTGGAAGAGAAAAAATCACTCCCCAATACAGAATATTATTTAAAATGTTTCGACTTTTCAACAAAATTATCAAATAGCTCTGAAGGTTTCATGGGAAGCCCCAAGTTCTCGGTGCTCCTCATTAACAGACAGAGGGTTAAAGAGCCTGCACTGGACCTCCTCCCATGCCTGAGCCAGGAGCAGGGCTGTGTGGCAGCACAGCTGGTGTTTGGCAGGCACACTGGTGGCATGTCAGGCTCCTCTCACTGCAGCTATTTCAGCTCGAGTGGGCTGGGATACTGCTGTCATCCGACCTCAGGGGTGAGCATTCTCCCTAGAACTGGGAACCCCTTCAGCTGACTCCAGTGCTCTTGGCACCCCAACAGATAGTCATGGGTATCCTGAGCTTTCACGTGTCCTGGTTGAGGAGAAAGCTTGTGAAGGTCAAGAGGGCCCCTAAAAAGCTTTGGGAATTGAAAGCAAAGTGGAAGAACTAACATAGAGGACATAGAAGTTAAAGAAAAAACCCAAGCCCCCAAAACAAACCATGAACAAAACAAAACCCAAACAAAAAAAGCAGTCTTGGTTTTTTTTAAACAAACATTACAATTTTGAATTAGTTCCCATGGCTTTTGTATAGTGTCCCTGTTCCTCTAATGTCATGTTGCAACACTCAGCAACATGGGAAAACCACTAGATGGCCTTGGGTTAAAAAAAATTCAGGATCAATTTTGGCTGATAGCAAAATAATAATGAAGATTTTATATTTTCAGAATCAATTCTTTTTAACTCATGCAGAGTTTTTTATAGAAAAAAGCCATGGTGCTTAGCAAGATCATTACTTGCTTTTTAAAGGAAAAGACATCAGTGACAGAGTTATTTATTCTGAACTAAGCTTAAGCTTGAGAAGTGAGTTGTGTCTGAACCCAGTAAATCTGTCTGACCTGTTGAGTAAACAGGCTGCAGCTGGTGATGCCCCTTGCAGCTCGGGGAGTGGATGTACCCTCAGGAGAAGTGCTTCACAGTTCACAGTTTGTCCCAGAGAGGAGCAATCACTGCTATGCTGATAAGGTGTAAGTTGTGACAGAAACCTGTTTGCTGCAGGACTTCACCATGACGCTTTATCTGAGGCACTACTGGAAAGATGAGAGGTTGTCCTTCCCCAGCACCAACAACCAAAGCATGACCTTTGACGGCAGATTGGTGAAGAAGATCTGGGTCCCTGACATGTTCTTCGTCCACTCGAAGCGTTCCTTCATCCACGACACCACCACAGACAATGTCATGCTGCGGGTCCAGCCAGATGGGAAGGTACTTTATAGCCTCAGGTAAAGCTGCATTCGGTCGATGCAAGCTATTAGTGGAAAGAGAAAGTGGTTTAATTGATTCCTGTATTGTGTTTTTTGCATGACTTCATATTAAAAAGAAAAGCATAAAAAAGAATTAATGTGCTGACTATCCACAGACATGTGAGTGCCTGTGTGAGTACATTTAAGGGCCTGTTGCAGAAAGACGTTTCTGTGCCAGTGTTGCTGGTTCCACCAGTGTCCCTTTACCTCGTGAGCATGGCCAGCCCCTGTTCCTGTTGGAAAGCTGCAGTCAGTCATGGCAGAACCTCGGAGCAGCTCAGCAGGGGCCAGCAGGCTGCAATCCCCTCAGAACACTGCTGAAGAGGCAGGGCACATTCTCAGTAAAAGGGCAGTGTCTGATAATAAAGAGAAGTCCAGGGCAGCTGTAGTTATCCACTTCACTACACAGCCAAGTCTCTGGACCTAGCAAAATGAGCAATTGAAATTATTGCCTGAAAGCAATAATGATGAAGTATAAATTATACTGAGTGCCACTTTATGATAAGCAAAAAAACAGGGGGAACATCCTTCAGCATGTAAAGTGACAAGTTTCAAAGCAAGGCTATATAGCTTCTGGTGACTCCTGTGATGGTTAGAGCAGCCCAAACTCTTGGTTTGGCTCTTCCTGCGTTTTGCTCACCTTTCATGTAAAATCCATTATAGCTTCTTGCAGGAGACATTTTTGGTAAACATTATTTTGTCCTCTGGCTTGAGAGGTGGTTCCAGCCCTGGCTTTCTCCCTTATTTTCCAAATAGTTCATCTGCTGACATAGGTCTGAAACGGGGATTTTTTTTTATTTCTGATAAGTAACACTTTCATGCTTGGAGATCCTAAGTGAGGAGCATCTGTGTCTTGACTTAACCCCAGCTGGCAACTAAGCCCCATGTAGCTGCTGGCTCACTCCCTCCTGGTGGGAGGGAGAACAGAATTGGAATGGTAAAAGGCAAACAAGCTTCATGGGTTGAGATAAAGGCAGATAATTAGGTAAAGCAAAAGCCCCACGCACAGGCAAAGCAGATCAAGGAATTCATTCACTGCTTCCCAAGGGCAGGCAGGTGTTCAGCCACCCCCAGAAAAGCAGGGCTCCATCACTCGTAACAGTAACTTGGGAGTGCAAATGCCTTTATTCCAAACTTCCACCCCTTCCTTCTTCTTCCCGCATTTCATATGCTGAGCATGATGCCATATGCTGGGGAATGTCCTTTTGGTCAGTTGGGATCATCTGTCCCCTCCAAACTCCCTGTGCACCCTCAGCCTCCTCCCTGTTGGAGTGAGGTGAGAAGCAGAAAAGGGCTTGATGATGCACCAGCTCTGCTCAGCATTGATGAAAATATCCCTGTGTTATTAACACTGTTTTCTGGACAAATCCAAGATATATTCCCACACTAGCTACTGTGAAAAAAAATTAACTCTATTCCAGACAATCAAATGTAGATTTGTCATTCTACAAAAGAAAATTACATCTGTGCTTCTGTTTTACTTGGCTGCAGCTCCATCCAGTTACAAAAAAAACATTGTCAAAGAACCCACAAAAAACTATTAGAGTGGAAATTTCTGTACAATATTCTGATGCAAGAATGGAAATTTCTGTACAATATTCTGATGCAAGAATGTCAACATCACTTCCACGGCAATGAAATAACAAGATATCTGATAAACAAACAAAGCATCAGGTGATAGATAATATATTCTGAAGGACAAAAAGAAGGAAAACCTGTCTGATAGGAGGTCAGTATCAGCAAGACTCATAGACTTAACTAATGAGAAAGTTTCAGAATACACTGCTTGTGAAGGCTGTAGAGGTCTTTAGGGAATGTTGGTAGCAGCAGAGGTGAAGCTGAGCCTGCCACAAGGTGAGGGGGTAGCTTCTCAGCCTGCCAAGGTGTTTTATGATTCTACAAAAAAAGTCAAGCAAAGAAATTCTTGATTCCCTAGGGGGAATCTGTTTGACAAGCATTCTTTTGTTATTTGATATTTTTATCTTACAGTTCATTTGAATTCATAGCCTGGACAGTGGCTGCCATCTCATTATCAAAGCTCTTTCTTCACTTAGCAAATTAGACAAAGTTCAAGTATTCTTTAGGCCTTTGCAAAGTTTGGTCAGGTCCTGACTACAATAAAAAAGGACAATAATATGACATAATGTTCAGCTATAGCATGCATGCCTACACGCTCATTTAGCTGCCAATCATCTGCATTGCAAGCATTTATGGTTATCAAAAGAAGATGAGAACAGGAGAACATCAGACTACGCAGATCCTGCACAGTCTTGTGCTTAAACAATTGCCTGTTACAAAATGGTGGTGACTGTCTTCAATAGCAAATTGGCAGAGTTTCAGTATTTTATTCAGCAGCAAGTGCAGGTTGCAGTGCTTCGTGAATGCTGGGGAATGATGAAGGCTCCCGTAAGAGTGAACAGGTCATTACTGCCTGGCTGCCTTGCTGAATGCCTCTGCCTGCAGTTTGCATTTTTCCTTGGTGTCTGCCTCTTTAGGGCTCTTTGCCAGACATTGTTTTCTCATCTTGGAAACCACTGTAGACCTCACTGGCACCTAAACTTCTATCTGAGCCAAGCACTTTCACTCAAGGGCAGGAAAGTAAGAGCAGACGAAACGCACTCGTGCAGAAGGACAGCTAACATAAGGGATGGCATTGTGTTTTTATCATTATGTGACAGATGTCTCTCTACCAATAACCTTTCCGTAACTTATTAATTCTTTCGCCATTATGATTTATACTTTTATTTTCATTTACTTCTCTAGAGTCCAAACCAGTCGAGTAAAGATTTATGGATGTTTCCAGTTCAAACACCAAATCATGCTATTAAAAATGTGATAATCAGACTATAGCAAGGCCGGAGATTTTGACTGATGGGCCAGAGCATTTCGGTGGTCACTGTCGCATTCCAGCTCCAGCCCTGACTCAAGACACTGCCTGTGCCCTCTGGTGGCTGATTCCCGCGTGTGATCACCGAGTTCCCACCGAGCACCCGGAAATTCGCGGTGTGCAAGGAAATTACCTGTGTCTCTCATGGCACTACGATGGCTTTGATAAATGGAAATTATTTTATCATACAAAGCATCTGTTTAAGGACAGATGTCTGCAGAGATATATTTGCTGATTGTCAGGGGGAAAAGTGTTCTTTTTGCCCTTCCCCATTTTCTTCTCCAATACTTTTCTCATCTAGTAGCAATTTGTAATGGCCTACCTTTCTAGTCATCTTTTTTAACAATAGTTTGCGGAGAGGAAGAAATGCTTTACCTAAAGTGGAATGGCTTTAGCTGAATGGAAGGAATTTATCTTCAGTTGACTGGTACTGGCTGTAGCAGTTTAACAAAAGGCCAAACTCACAGCTTTAGTATTTTTCAGTCACATAGGGAGACAAGTTTTTAACTGAGTGATTCTTATTGTTCCTAGAGTTACAGTAACAGCAATGTGCAACATGGATTTTAGTCGCTTTCCCCTGGACACACAGACGTGTTCCCTGGAGATTGAAAGCTGTAAGTAAAGTGGAGGTGTAGGGGAGCAAAGGGCTGCACCCCACGGGCACCCAAACTGTGTTACTGTTACGATCCAGTTTAAACCCAGAAAAGCAAAGCAAGCTAAGTCTCTGTGCATAAACCGGAAAGAACTTAGAAGGTTCAAAATATCCCCAGAAGCGAGATTCAAACCAAATGAGGTTAGATGTTGTTGCCAAAAAATTGATGTATTTTATTTAATAGTAGAGAAGCAAAGAGAAGGGAAGAGAAGAGAAAAGAAAGAAAGAAATAGAAAAAAGAAGTGTGCATGGGGGGTGGGGGAACAGGGAGAGGTGACAGGGGTTAGGTGGAAGCGTATCACCCATCCGAGGCTCCCAACGACGTCTCGTTGCTCTCCTCCATCTGGTCTGCTGGGGATGAGGATCCCCTGTCGCCACTATGGCCACACCACCACACACCACCACACACCAGAGTGCAGAATTCCATGGATTAATAGACACTTTGGGCCAGGTGGGAACACCCACGTGTCTCCCCTTGCAGGGGCGGGCTTGACACTGTCCCTTGCAACACTGAGGGTGTGTTGCATCATCTCTGGTGCTCTGGTGCAGGGTCTGGGGACCCCTTTGAGAGGGGCCCCTGTGATGGGCCATGTCACCCCCTTCTGCTGTGGATAAGCTTCCCCCCCGGTGAGGACCCCTCAGCTGGGCTCCTCTGCACAGTGGAGGATGGGCGGTCACTGCGCCTCTGACCAGAAGCCTTTCCAAGATACCCAAAGCCTCTCCTCCCTCCACGCCTTGGTTCGAGGGTCTGTTCTAGCCTGGCAGCTGATAGCCCTGGGGCTGTGGTCCTCATCTTGGAGGTGTTAAGTCTGTGCTGATTGAATGTCCCCAGCCCTGAGTTGTTACTTTATCTTATCTTCATCAGCGAGCAGTGTCAGGCCTCAGTCAGGGCCCCATTCAGGGTGCAGTAGTCTTCTCTGCAGCTTTTGCAATATAGTTTTAAAAGTCCTTTAAGAAAATGTTTAAGTCATAAAATATACTATTTCAGTCTCTGACAGTTATACCAATAATTAATTATATCAATAATTAATTATACCAATAGTTAAACTGCTGCTACATTCACGGGAGCTCTAACAAAGTCATCAGTCTTCAACACTGAGGAAAGCTCCCTGCCCTTATTTTTTCACTAGAATTAGATGGTGCTTGCAGTAAGTGTTTTTAAAAACCAGCTGTGAGCATTGTCTTGCCAGTGGCCCTGAATGCCAGCCACGCTGCCCCACTGTCACCCCACCCCTGGGCAACTTGCCTGCAGGTCAGCAGTCTCCAACAGCACCTGTTTGCCCAGGTGCCCTCAAACACATGGATAAATGGCTGTACGCCCTTCACAGGCACCTTCTGCTCATCCATGGTGTAGAAACCACAGTGCGGTGGTGACATTAATTGCCTTCCTCTTATGCTTCTTAGTCCTATTTGAGATAAACCCAGCTTATACCCTTAGTCCCAAGTATGGTGCACATATGAATTGGCCAGATTTCATATAGCAGCATTTTAAACTTTTGCCTTTTTCGAGTCATTTTCTTCTCCTTCTTAAGCTTGCAATAAGAAATGACAGTCTCAATTCTGTTTTAATACATTTATATGTGATTTTTTTCTCCCTGTCTGAAAGGAGCTGCTACTAAACTCATCTGAAAGGATTAATGTTACTGTTACTTCCACATGTATTAAAAAACTAAGTAATGTTCATGTGTATATCACAGGCGGAAAGTTTACCCAAGAGTTTTTCCTCCTGCATGCCTCAGACCATTGATAGATTGTTCGTTCCTCTTGTCACCCCAAGCAGGTTCTTTCTGCTAAGGCTCCTTTTCTTTACTTCTTATTTTAAGAGTTTGCAAGAGATAGTTTTTCAAGTTCTGATGTGGTGGGTTGCTTGACACACATATTGCATGTGTGAAACTACGGTTAGAGAAACAGGAGGGTTTACAAAACATACAAGGCCTCAGGCCTGAGAGCTGTGACAATGAGCTAGTCCACTCCTTGCCACAGCCATACACCACCTAGGTGGGTGGCATTCAGGAATCTGACCTTTTCAGCTGGAAGCTCTGAGGTAGCCAGGAGGGCTGTCTGGGCACACCCTGGGCTGTGGGGGTGGTAGCAGCTCTCTTAGTGCACTATCCTGAGTTTGTTCTGCTTCCCTAGATGCCTACACTGAAGATGACCTTATGCTCTACTGGAAGAATGGGAACGATTCCCTAAAAACAGATGAGAGGATATCGCTGTCCCAGTTCCTGATTCAGGAGTTTCACACCACCACAAAGCTTGCCTTTTACAGCAGCACAGGTGGGCAACCAGAGCACCTGCCAGAGAGTGCGCTGGGGGAAGAAGGGGGTGCAAACTCTCTCTTGACCTTGGCTGTGGAGGATTGTCCACATGTTCTCTCTGTGTCCCATCAGACCTGCCTCTTTTCTATACCAAGTTGGCTGTCCCTGCCACACACTTCCATCTTAGTGGTCATGTATTCTGGAAAGACAATCCCTCTTCAAGATCACACCAAGTCTTAACTTGAATTAAAGTCTCTGATTGCATAGGTTATATTTTCTGGAAGATAACAGCCCGAGAGATGCTTTGACTTTGATAGCTGGCTCAGTAAGGAGTTGTTTCTGTAAATCGCAATGATCTGTGGCCATTAACTGTTTTCATAAAAGAAAATTAGTCACTCTCCCCCTGATGCAGCATCACCCTATCTGAAAGTAGTCTGATGTTGGTGTAACTTCTCTTTTTCATTCTCTCTGTTTCACAGGGTGGTACAATCGCCTCTATATAAACTTCACTTTACGCCGACACATCTTCTTCTTCCTGCTTCAAACCTACTTCCCTGCCACTCTCATGGTCATGTTGTCCTGGGTGTCCTTCTGGATCGACAGACGAGCAGTTCCTGCCAGAGTCCCGTTAGGTAAAAACAATCTTGTAGTCAGCAGACCTGAGAGACAAAGGCTGCAACCACAGCCTTGGCCATCAAAATGAAATCCCCGGTGCCGTGCACTGCCCCCACACTGCCTTGAGGCACGGAAATCAGCTATGCCACACACGTGTGCCCCAGGAACAGGGCATGTGTCCCCTCATGATGCAAACTCTCCACATACCCTGCAGTGCCAAGAGAGTTGCTTTCCCTGTTTGCACAAGATGCACCTGGAATGAATCAGAGAGCAAATGTCCCACCTGCTTTTATTGCTCTAAACAGAGACAGGGCACGTGTGTAGCCAAGGTGTCAGTATCCTTCAGAGACTTCAGTGAGTGAGAAGGTGAAAATCAGTATCAGCAGCCCTGACAAAATTTCAGCTTATTGAGTTTTGCTAGAGGAGGCAGGGTGGAGGTAACACAGCTGAACTGTGCCGTGCAGTTTTACTTGTTAAATAAGTTTGCACTGCAATCTGAGGGATTCAGCTTCCCCTTTTGCAGCATCTTTCAGAGAGATGAAGCCATATGTCACAGGAGTCACCATAGGAGCAGAACTGTGATACGGACGTAAATCTTCTTCTAAAGTGGATGCTTTGCCCTCAGCAAAGTGCTGTTTGTTTTTTTGCAGATTCTGAGCTCAAGCTTGCTTCCTCTTATTCCAGGCAACATGCCTCAGGATTTTATTTATTCTTAAAATCTTATTCTTCAGTGGAGAGATTATAGACAGACATAATAGGGACAGCAATAGGGTAGTTTTTCATGTCTGAATTTAGAAACAGCACCCATTGCCTCGAGACATCATTAAAAGATGGGGGCCATGGCTTTTCAGAAGATGCAGGCACTGCCTTAGCAGTATTTTTAGCACCTTGGTACTCCTGTGAATTCAATCCTTTGTGCTTATATACATAATTTCAACTCCTAAAGTAATCACTAATGTGACATAATTAGCCCCTGAAATGAGAGGGCCATGGAGAGGCTCTCTCAGAGCCGGGGTAACGCTGAACTACAGGGGCTCCTGCCCTTCCTCATGTGCCCATTGTGCTCACCCAGGGTGTAAGATGGGACAGCACTGCCTAGTGGGGCACCATTATTCCCTGATTTTGCTCCAGTGAAGGCACAGAGCAGGTGTGAGAGTCAGCTGGGGACTTCTGTGACTTCCCATGAAGGAGAACTTCCCAGGAGAAGTCCAGCATAGAGAAGACACGGGGGAAACAAGTGAAAGCAGCAGCTTTGCTTGTGTCCATGCTGCAGAGGGGTGGAACTAGAAGCTGAGACACTCAGAATCATAGAGTCATAGAACGTCTTGAGTTGGAAGGGGTCCATAAGGATCACTGAGTTCAAATCCATGTACTTGTACTCCTGCAGGGACTGTCCTGCGCCTGGAATGGGGTGCAGCCAGCACAGGGTCAAAGTGCTGCTGCCTGGCCAGGGGGTGGGAGGTTGGTGATGTGGTGAGGAACCAGACTAGCAACACCCTGTGAACAGAATTAAAGCTGGGCTCACCAAACAGACAAGAAAACCCCAGTTACAAATCAGGGCTGCCTGGACCCTCCTTAGACAGTGAAACCCATTACCCAAATGTGAAAAAGATATTGCAAGATAAATTCAGATGTCAGGAAATCGTAACCACTGCTGTATTTGTGATGAGGAGCCTGGTTTGAAAGTGTCTTATGGTCTCTTCTGCTGGTGTATTCCCAGGGATAACCACCGTGCTGACCATGTCCACGATCATCACTGGGGTGAATGCCTCCATGCCTCGTGTTTCCTACATCAAAGCAGTGGATATTTACCTGTGGGTCAGTTTTGTGTTTGTGTTCCTCTCGGTGCTGGAATACGCGGCTGTGAATTACCTGACAACGGTGCAAGAGCGGAAGGAGAGGAAACTGCGGGAGAAGGTGAGGTTTTTTATCTCCAATGTCATTTTATTGCCCCTGGGAAAAGGTGTGGCAAAAGTCTGGAAATGTTCAAAGCTTTGCAACTGCAGTGTGCTGCTCTCAGCTGCCTGGGGAGAATGCAGTGCATGCAAAAAGACACCAGCAGTGAGGCATTCCAGGTTACAAAGCTTTGTGACACAAAGCCCACGCCAAGCTCACTGCTCTTTCTTTGGAGTCTGAGCACCCTAACTCCCTCTAGGTATAGATGTATATAGTATACCTGTATAGATGGCATAGGTTTTAGGATTTTACCTTTAAATAGTTTTTTATACTGAAGATTAAAACCTGTGGATAGAATCAGTTGGATTCTGCATTTTGAGTTTCAGGTGACATGACAAATATCCCCCACTTTTGTCTGTGCACAATCTAAACTTATACAATGGTCCCAATTTTCCCATTTTGCCCTTGTTACATTAAATTTTAACTAAAATTTCAGCCTAAGTTCTCTCCAAATGGGGCAGGCTTCATACATTCCTTCTTGTGGTTTCCCTCTGTCCTCCTCTCTGATTTTCTCAGCTGCAAGGTGCAGGTCCAACCTTTATTTACACCCCGATACCTGTGCCTAAGCCAAAGGAGCTTTTCCACAGACAGCCCTGCTCTCTCCCTGACTGCACCTGTGCTTTGCAGACATGGTAGTGGAGATGGAAAAAACTGCTGTGCAGCTCCACCCTCTCGCTCTCCCTTTTGCATCCCAGCAGCCTGAATCCCCCAGGCCTTTCCCCTCCTCTGTGGGATGGAAGGAGGAGAGGGATATCTGTGACTATGTGGACACAGCTCAAACCCTTGCTGCTCCGTCTGTGCCCGCAGCCTGCCTGTGCGTGCAGCCTACCTCAGCCCCGGGCCATGATGGTGGACGGCAGCTACAACGACGGGGACGTGAACGAGCTGGGGCACTTCATGTCCGAGAACGGGGACAAACAGGACCGGATGATGGTGCAGCTGGCGCTGGGCTCGGAGAGGGGCTCGGCCAGGAGGAAAAACCAGAGATACGTCAGCATGCGGATCGACACCCATGCCATTGACAAGTACTCCAGGATAATATTCCCTGGGGCATACATTCTATTTAATTTGATATACTGGTCCATTTTTTCGTAAAGATTCACAACTTCTGTAGTCACAGAGCATTGTGACATTAAATGAAAGTGCAGTCTCATAGGCTAACAGAAAGAAAATAGAGAATTGTTTTAATTGGAAGGAAGATTGATTTTTTTGCAGGATTTAATTTTTTTTTATCAGAGGCAACTCATCTGTGGCATAAATAATTGTGGAAGTTTCACATGTCAGCAAAATGTAGGATATACAATCTAAAATTTTATACTTATTTAAAGATGTGCTATGTTCCTTCTTGTGCCTCACAGGCCACTGTAAACTATTTTAACAAGTGACTATAATTTCCAATTGCTTATATATGGTGCATCCTCCATTTTGTACCCCAGAAATCCTAATTCTCTGAGTACCTGAGTGCATGCATACATCTCTCAACTCAGCAGACTGACCACATTCAATACCAATAAATACAAGAATATGCAAATACTTGCATGTTTGCAGAATGAGGTCAGAAATGTTAATTACAAACACAAACTGCCCAGTACTGGAAAATGCTTTGGCAAGGTTATTGATGGCTACATCTTGCTTTCACAGCTTAATCCATGACTCATTAGCAGTACTGCACTGACAGGTCCACATAGCAATACCTTCAGACTTGTGCTTTTCTTAATAGTATTTAAATAATGGAAATATTTCCAAACTGTTTTGACTAAGTTTTAAAAATATGAGTTGCAATGTACATTTAATAAGGAATGAACAAAAGCCAGACTTCCTGCAATGCTAACCAAATCCTCTGGGAAACACAGGAGTTCTCCTTGGATCTGCTTATTTGGGTCACTGGTAGTTTTGCTCTTGAGTTTCCTGGGAACAGGTTTCTCTACAAAATGATCCAGTGAAGACAGTCCATTGTCTACAAAAAAAAAAAAAGCCCCAAAACTATTTCAGGAGAATCCTTTTTCCTCTGATATAGTCTGGGCATTACCAGTCTGTATAAGCCTGAAAACCTGTTGCAGCCTGCAATGCCAGTAGTAGTTGTACTCGCTTCCAGGAAAATCCAGGTACATCTGTTTGTAGTAAAAGCATAATAGAAAGGTGCTCAACAGCTGACAAAGCAGTAGCAAGGACTTCACAAGAGACACCATGCCAAAACCTTTGGAATTAAGTAAGAAAACAGCTTCTGCCATAAGACAGCAGCTCCGCTGCAGACACAGGTACAACTAACAGGATCTGCTTTCATGCTGCATTGTCCCCCAGCATCCTGCAGCCCACCATGCCTCAGAGAAGGCTCAGCACCTTCCAAGGCAGAGCAAGGGGACACAGCTGGAGCTGGGGGCAGTTGGCACTGACTTAAGTCCCAACTCTCCAACACTGTCTGCAGAGCAACCAGTCAGTGTGAATACTCCATATGGAAAAGGCAGAATCTGTCACGCAGAAGTGATAAAATAGTTCAGGAAAACAAGAATCAGTTGAATGGAATCAGGGGCCTTTACAACACCAGCAGCACCAAAGGTGTCTCAGAATTGTGATCATTCAGTTGTTCTGCTGCCATGTTATACACCTATGTCCACAAAGCTACCTGAGGGTTTGCATTCACAGGACTTTAAACACACACACGCTTTTGCACACAGTTGCAGAATTCACTACTGCCTGCACAGCAGATACTGTTGTGTTTTACAGGTGGGGCTGATCTGAGCATCAGACCAAAGCAGTTGTGACTCCAAAAGGAGAGTGAATCTTCTTACGTGACACCTGCCCTGGCCTACCTGTTCTGTCACTCTACCATTAGGCGTGTGACACAGTCATTGGAGTTGTTTGAACACTGCTGGTTTTTGTTTTTATTTCCTATGTAAATAAATGTTACATAAACATACTCAGTTTTTCTTACAACTGCTACAATTGTACCTGAAAAACTACCTACACTCATCTCACAGCTACACTCCATAGGTAAGGCAGTAAAACCACAAAAGCTAAAAATCATTGAAAGACACACCCACTCATAAGATAGTTCTACTAATTTCTACATAGGTTTTTTTTCACATGCACATATACTATCATACCTTCATTCTATCAAGTCCCCTTCATATCATATTATTCTCCTGTAAGTTTTTTAAAGAGATTAAAAAAATGCCTTTTTTTTTTTTTTTCTTAAAACCTGTAAACATTTCAGTCAAATGAAAGTAAAAAGGTCACTCTGGCAAAAGCAGATGAAATGTTGACCACCAGGTTTGCCCACCCTACCTTACTCCTTATTCTGATGGCACCTTTCCCCACAAATAGCTCCAAGATTTCTTGGGCAAACTTGCACAGTAATGTACTTAGATTCTCAGTATTGCAAGAACCCATTTATTCCTACAATTTGAGAATAGCATGAACAGGAGTGCCAGATTTTATAGTAAGCTTTTCAGCTCCATAAGAAGCTTAATGTTCTGTAGTTTGCTGCAGTACAGTACATTCCTTTATAGACTCATTAATCTCATACTACATACATTATTTGGCATCTGATCAGTATATTAAGGGAGATTTTGAAGATACAAAGGGGAGCTGGACTTTTGAATTCCCTGGCTTTCAGTGGGAACCTGGTTTCTAACTTCCCATACAATTTTTCAGAATTTCCCTTTCAGCACAACTCCCTAAACTGATACCCCAACCTCAGTGTTTGGATTTACACTGTTAATTTACTTGTGTTTTATTTGGGAAACTCTAGTGCCTTTTCAGTCTTATATAAATGTGTATATACATGTATTCTATAACTACAGGATATGTCATATACAGTCAGTATTTGCTATCAGCAACTGTACTCATTAAACATATTTACATACACACTTTTTAGCTTTTAACCTTTCACTGTATGGGTTTTGTATCCAGTCATTGACACTCTGCTCCTTTCCACTTAAGGAAAGCAGAGAGGTTTGTCTGCTTTTGTTTATTTCTAGAAACACCCCAAATCACAATAAAACTTCGCGTTTGTACAGCATCGTGTGTTTTCTACCTTCAAAAGCATGATCTCCATGAGTTTATACATGTATGTAAGACCTTTTTGCTCAGGACCTGATCCAGATGAATACCAAATGTCCTTAAATCTGGTAGGGCTGGAGAGGCCCAGGGTTTCACAGGCAGGCTCTGATAAGAAGCCTCATGCACACTCCAGATCACCATGATGATGACGCTAAGCTTTTTACCTCAGACTTGTGTGCATTACAGTCCTCGGTCCTCTTGCTTTGGGTAATAATCTGCAATTTCTTTGAGATTAACCCAAAGCCTGTTGCAGTGGGGATCCTGCAACACGCATATATCAAACCAGGAGTCCCGTGGAAAGGAAATATATATGGACAGACAGATTCTTGCTAGATGTTTCAGAGATGTTTATTTCTCCAGCCGCATGGCCGGAGCTCTGCCGAGGAACCGTTCCAGTCACGGGACCAAGGGTCCTTCTGCCCGCGCAGGGAACACAAACCAACCAATGGGAACGAGGCTGAGCAGGGACAGGGAAGCCCCGTGTCTGTGCCCTCAGGGCCCCTCTCCCAGGGCTACACGGCAGGGGAGGGACCCCAACACCTCACCCGTTTTATTTTAATAAAAGGAGAATGAAAACAACTGGATAAACATAACAAGAACAGTTTCAAAACAAAACAAGCCACCCTCCTGAGTCTTTAAATGTCCAAACAGATTCTCTGGAACATCTTAGGGCTGACAGAAGGGAGACAGAACTCTGAGCATGCTTTGTGGGGAAACTGAGGCAGGAGAGGGTTTAACTTCTTCCCTCCCCCTTTTCATCCCCCACTCGGCATTGGAAAGGGATTTTTGGGGAAACAATTGGCAAAAGCATGGTTTTGTGAGGGAAACCATGGATGAAAAAACGGATTAGGAATACACTGGGGGTAATAGGACATAGGGTAAAAGGGAAAGGTGGGATTAGGAAAGGGAAACTGTAGGGGGGGCTTACAATGGAGATACTGTCTAACATGACTACGATTTTTTGCATATATACTGCCTTTTACAGGAACACCATCAGGCCCAGTGACCTGCGATGCTTGTAACCCTTTTCTCCTTAGTACAATATTAAATTCCACCACCTCTCCATCTCCCAAGCTTGGGATGCATTTTTCAGGGTTATTCTTTTTAATAGCAGTTCTATGCACGAATATGTCTTGCTGGTTGTCACACCTTGTTATAAAACCATAATTTTGCTTAACATTATACCATTTTACTATCCCTAAGGTCTTAGCTACTATGATCTTTTCCTTTTTCCGAGTGGCTGCTGTTTTCTGTCTCGCTGCGTCTTTGCTCTCTCCTTCGGTCGCTCCCGTGTTGGAATTGTCGGGGCTGCTGGTGCCTGCGCGCTCTTCCCGGGGTCGCGTTCGGGGCTGCGCGGGCCGGGCCGGGCCGCGCCGCTCAGTTCTCCGTGCGTCGCCTCCTCTGGTCGCAGCTTCGCTGCCGATGCCGGGCGCTGCACCCACGTCTCGGCCGGGCCCCCGAGCGATGACTCCCCCGCGCCCCGCTCCAGCGCGCGTCTCGGCTGGGTGCGGCTCCGTTCCACCGCCATCGCCGCCAGCCGCTGCCCGCGCGCCGCCCCTCTCGGCCGGGCGTTCCCGGGGCTCGCTCCACCACGCGCTGCGCGCGGCCGGGCGGGCACCGCCGGGTCCCGCCGCTCCTCGCTCCGCCACCGACACTGCGGCTCGCGTGGCTCCGCCCGCGCGCGGGAACTGCCTCGCTGCTGCTCGCAGAGCACTCGGTGCACGTGGCCTGGGCCGCACGGTCCCTGCGCCAGGCTTCCCTTCGCCAGGACACAGCTGACATTGCTCAACAGTCTCGGTAACTAAATAATATTCACGAAAATATTCTTCCATCGGCATATATTTTGACTCCAGTATTAACTGTGTCCAAACGGTTTTCCAAAAGCCCTTGGTAAGAATTAAATCCCAAGAAACATAGAAAAAGTTCTTAAACAACCATGCCAGGAAGTGTTTCAGTTCTTTTTGAGCTTGAATCAAGCTAAAATTTACAAATCGTTGTTCAAGAATCATTTTAAGATAAATGTCCATATGCGGCTCTGAGAGCCAAGAGTCTTCCCACCGTTCCTCCATAGTTTAGATATGGAATAGCAAAGCAAAACCAAGAAGAGGAATCCAAAGTTTCCAGGGTTTACTCACACAAATCAGTCGCTTAGGGATCGGGGATCGTTCTGCTCACAATTCTCCACCATTTGTTGCAGTGGGGATCCTGCAACACGCATATATCAAACCAGGAGTCCCGTGGAAAGGAAATATATATGGACAGACAGATTCTTGCTAGATGTTTCAGAGATGTTTATTTCTCCAGCCGCATGGCCGGAGCTCTGCCCAGGAACTGTCCCAGTCACGGGACCAAGGGTCCTTCTGCCCGCGCAGGGAACACAAACCAACCAATGGGAACGAGGCTGAGCAGGGGCAGGGAAGCCCCGTGCCTGTGCCCTCAGGGCCCCTCTCCCAGGGCTACACGGCAGGGGAGGGACCCCAGCAAAAGCCCAGTCTGGAATGAGGCTATTTACAGAAGGCAGGTCTGTGTGTATTGTGGATAGACACAGGTTCCGTCTGTGAGCACATCTAGCTAGCTTCTAGATTTGGAGGCTGAAGCCTTTGATGGCCTTTAAGGATGATGAGAATTATTGATAGGGGGAAGCAGCAAGGAGGCAAACTTCAGTCTGCAATTGAGAAGCTGCAAATACCCCATCCCTGAGAGTGTTCAGGGCCAGGCTGGAGTAGGAAAAGAAATTATATGATTCTGTGAGTAGTGAGAAGGCATGAAGAACTAAAGGGTCTTCTAAGCTCCCTTCCAACCCAGACTATTCTGTGATTCTCTGAAACTCTAGAGCTATCATAAACAATAGCACCATATTTTTACACTATCCTCAACCATGTGGGCTTCATTAGGACTGAAGCATTTGGCTTCTCACTTTATTTTTAAATAAGGACATTAGATGCAGTTGTAGCTTGAGAAAAATCCTCAGTACATTTGCCAGATACTTTTGGCTTCCATTAGTGCCTAGAGGAATCTGAATCAGCAGCAATCTTACCCAACTTTGGCTTAGCAGAGTTTGGGTAAGAACACTTACGCAGGATTCACTTTTGCTCTGTAGTAAGAACAAAATGTGGGTGGCAGCAGCAGCCAATGAAAGAGTCTGATGGACAAAGGCTCTGTGGAAGGCTGCTGTCTGCAGGACAAGGAAATTGCAGATCTCAGGGGTAAAAAGGAAATAATATAGACTGACTTTTTCTTTATTTCAAAATTATTTATTCCTAAACATTTTGCTCTAAATAAATGTATGTTTCAAGGAATGCTGTTAGTAAGTTATGAGATCATTCAATGAATACTAGAGTTTGACAGCTTTTGCGTCGTGACTCTTCCTCAGAGGAACACAGTTCTGGTCCTTGTGACTGCAATGGGAGCAGGTACAGAGCACTCACAGTGGAGGGAAATGATTATAGAAATAAGATTGACAAGAACATTAAACTGCTTCCCACTTACGGCTTGAAGAAAGGCTGCTGGGCTCTTCTACACCAGGAACACAGCAGGTTGCAAGTTCTCTCCTCCAAATATTTTCATAAAAAATAAACCCATCACATTTCATGTTTCATTTTTTGTTTTGCTTTAAACCATATCTATCTTTTACTCAGGTTCTAAGACAGATACTAAATAAGGAAACACAGTAGCTTGGTAGGCGGGCAGAGGCCTTAAGTTCTTCAAAACATCTGGACATAATCACCTCATCCTTTCACAGCTGTGACTTGCCATCAGCTGCTCAGAATAATTTCAGCCATTACAGTTCATCACCTCCACATTTCAATTAATTACTTATAATACTATTCCTGACAAATATTCCAATATTCTTAAATTACAAACAGCTTGGGGAAGACTGCAGTTAGGGCAACTTAAAAAGCATGCCAGATATTTTCCTATACATGTGATTTATGAGCACAAATGACTGAAAATCAAAGTTTTATTCCCACAGGAACCAAGCTTCTCCCATCCATAGTATCACTGTGCTAGCAAAATCGCAAGGTTAATTCCCAAACTTCTTTAGTTCAAGAAGGAACATTCTGAGACAAACTGGAATTAGCTCACATGGGGAGTTGAGAAAGAAGACTGAATGAGGATTCAAGGATTTGGCAAATGAAGCCAAAACTACCTTGACCACGTGTTGGCAATAATGCCACTTCAAACTGAAGGCTAGACTAGCTTTAGCCTAACAGAGATCCTTCAGAGATCACTCACAAGCTCACATTCCTACTATTCTATCAATTCCAGCATGTTTTAACAGTTAAAACAGCCCTAAGATTATAAAGACTAACATTAAATACTGAGTTTGAAAGGCATTAACCCTCACAAATGCAGACCAAAATGGAAAGCTTAAAACACCCTCGATCTTACATAATCATAACTAGGGGGAAAAAAGAAAAAAACTCAAACATGCTACTCAAATAAAACCATGCAGCATCCCAATATTAAGCAAAGAAAATTCAATCACAATTAAATTCCTTTATTAATATCAACTCATCTTTAATCAGTATTTCAACCCCATTTTAATTCCAGCAATGATTACAACAAAATGAAGATATGCTTTTAGTTCAGAGAAGTTTAACTGATCTTGGATATGATGCCACCAAGAAGTCTGGACAAAGAGAACTGAGAAGCCTTTAATGTACATCAGCTTGTAGGAAACACAACACCACAGCATGTGCTATCTATGTGGGATCCAAACACTCCATCTTAAAAACAGCAAAGCAATGAGTTAAGCAGTTCATGCAGGAAGAAATAAAAACTCATGTGTGCTAAGGAAATCAATGCACTAGTCTGTTAACCCAGGAAATCTTAATGAATTGCAATTGTGTCCAAGAACTGGCAAGGCAGACTGTAAATTAAAAGTTAAGGACAAAGTTCCTTTGACAAACATTAGAACAAATTTCAGTTGGATTTATTATTCAACTTACTATCCTGGACATACCTATCGCTCAGAGTCCCACCTTCATCTCTTTCATGCATCCATCCAGGAAAACTTGCTAATGAAAGCAAGGACGCTGGTGTAAAATTAAAGTGAATATAGAACTCAACAGACTATAAATTCTGAATAGAATTTTAGAGTTTACAATTTAGACACCGTTAAAAAAAAAAAGGTTTCTGAAAGTCAGTTACTCTGACTTCCTGCCTGCCTTCCTTTCTGAAGCTTACAGTAATACCTGTGCTTAGGAAAACGTTAATCACCAAGTTGCTTTCTCTCTCCATCTGTCCACTGACTTATTTTCTGTGTACTCACCAGATCTTTAACCAGTGAATTAAAAGACATCCTAATACCTCTGGGCACACAGAACACCACCTCAATAAAATTGCAGTATTAATGTCTCTGGGAAGCAAAAAACCAAGGATTAAATGGACTAACCATGCAACACACAGAAAGGACAACTGGCAAGACTTAACAGATCTGCTGCTTAGGACATGGGAACAAACAGGTTAAAGAAGGCAGTTACTGCACCAGCAATCCTCACTGCAAGCTCCTCTGAGCTTACTAGAGGGGCTTGCACGCAACCACTTACTGCTTCATGGCACCACACTTGGAGCTTTGTGACAAAGATTTCCACTGGTTTAGCTAAATTTATACACCTCCTTCAGACCAATTACACTAATGCAACACCTCATGTGGACACCTGTATTGCCTCAGAGCAGAATTTCTGCCACAGTAGTTTAAATGTGTTAATTTAAACAAATAAACATTTAGTTGCTTCCCAGTTTTGTGATCCATAACTGCTCCACAACACCTCCAAAATTTTTTAGGAGGAAAATCAGTGCATTTCAGGACAATCAAGCTTTACAGATTTCATTTCCAAAAACAGTTCTCTTCCATTTCTAGAAGCTACTATTATCAAAACCAGGTATATTTCCAAACATAGCCCCTTCTCTCCAGTGAAACCAGCTCATGTTTTAAGTCTCCATCTTGTGCCAAGAAAAGTGACTGACCAGAAATTTCATAAAAGCTTCACAGATCAGATTCAGCGTATGATCACTGAATGAAAAGTGCTTATTTTAGAACAGAAAACTGCCATACTTCCTTTATAAGGAATATTACTAGAGCACTAAATAGCATATCACTGACAAGGGATCTAATCACTATAATTTATTCAACTCTGCAAATTAAAGACAACATATTTGAGATCTCTGTATGAAATTCATCACCATATTGAACACAAACATTACAGCTAGATGAAATTGCACATTTTTGAGAGCAATTACACTATTTGCTTCTCCTAAAGTCCAAATAAAATAAAAACATCATTTCTTCAGCTATGTATTTGTTCAGTCCCTACTGGGATTTAAATACAGCATTTCCATTAAGTCAGTCCTACTGAGAAAGTTTTAATGAAGTTTAGTGTGATGCACATACTCCTACACCGACACCAGATCCTTTTTTAGGTTCTACTGGATTTATTTGCTCCTCTTCTTTCAGCTTCACTTCTCTAAAGTCTTCCCTGACTTCTTCTAACAGACCTGGCTTGAAAATGACATCCAGTGCTGTCATTGCCAAAGCTTTTGCTGTGCGCAAGGCATAGAACTGAGCGGTCTGTGACCCTGCACAAAAAGAAGTAAGAGGAATTTCAGGTTGGATTACCAATGTTTAAACCACTTGCTTACTGCGTAAGACATATTTTATAAAATAAGATCTGTAAGTTTCAGCTGCAAGAACATTTTCGTAAACATCAACTTGCATGAAGTATACCGATTTTCCCATGCCTCAAAACATTTTTTCACTTGCAAGTACTTAATTTTCTGCTACTGATATAAACAACTAAGAGAACAGGAAAGTGAGTGTTCACATTGCGCTCTGTAGAAAACATGGAGCTTTATAAGGTAGCACTATTACGTTTCCAAAGTATTGTGTTTTAGGAGTTAAAATGACTTCTATCTTTTGGCTCACATTTAGAAATTCTTCTGAATATGCTGTTATGGAGAATCCTTCTAATTTCTTTTGTCTACATAGTACTATCAAATCAGGCTTTTACTATGAGGAGTGGTCATAATACCCATATACATGTAATCTTAAACACAAACACAAAAATTCTACATTGTCAGCATTTTCTGCAACTCTACTATTAATGTTAATTATTTCAGGGTCTGTACTCAGCTCAGAGTACATCATGCTTGACAGAAGCAACCCTGTTTCTACAAGGTATTCACATGCAGCCAGTTTCAGATCTAGAACTTAGACTTTTAAACATTTACTATGCAGTAGCTTTCAATACCAGTGAAACTTGGGAAAGTTTTAATTCTCTGTAATTTGAAATATTTCTAATTTCTAGATTTGCTGTAGTGAGCAGTCAGCAAACAGTCTACACAATGCTTAAGGATTCCAAATATAAACCCCTAACCCTTTTCACTTCCACTCACCTGCAGCTTCTGTGTACTGCTCAGTATGATTCAGTGCATCAGAGCCAATATAAAAATAAGGATGAAGCCCAGGGACCACAAATGTGACATTTCCAAAGTCCGTGGAACCTAGAAGCAGCATAGAGATTTTCTTAATGAAAAAGCGTTATGCAGTTTGAATGCTGTAAGAAAATGCATGATAGGGATTCTTTCCAGCCCATATCTAAAATGGAATATCCTTTGCCCCAAATACTAGAAAACAAACAATCCTAATGAGTCATTACCCATACAAATATCTCCTGTCACCAAGGTGTTTTCCCTAACTAACCATCTTCAGGTGCTGCTCTCCAGTGCACTTCTGATCAATGATCAGTTACTGGACTGCAAGGAAGATGTATCAGCATGTTCCTATTCCTTTTACTGCTCATTTTTTATCAAGCATCTCCTGACAGTAAGCTGTTAATTCAGAAACAGGAAAGCTGCAAACCTTGGGAGTTTAAGGCAGTTCAGCTATTTCCCTGTTAGAGCCCTTAGAACTAGGCCCAACAATTCCTACTTCTCACCAATATGCAAATATTCAGCATTCTGTAGGGCACTGAAGTAGAAACTACTCATCTTGAAACAAAAACAGATTGAGGGCAGCAGTTTTTTCCCCCATATGTTTTGATTATTCTCAGTTATGGAAATCCTAATGGCACAAGCACCCCTGAAATAAAATCAGAACTAAACTCCAGACAAAATGCTAGGGCTTTGCAGACAAACACCTGATACCAATGCTGCAGATTTTAATGATGATTCCTTCATGCCTATCACTTTCAGTATGTTATCTAGCACCTACCTCACAGCCTTATCTACTTAATGATATCATCCCAAAGTAGAAGATTTTTCATAGTAAATCGTCCAAGAGTTTACAACTATATCCCCAACTACATCCCAAGTGCCTTTTTTTTCACCCAAACAAGCAATCCCCTCATTATTTGTTAAAATGACATTTCGGAGCTGGGGAAATCAACATACCAGTTACTGTGAAATCCAGATACCAGAGTAAGTATTGTTTTGTAGCAGGGAAAAATAGGGATGATGCACTAAGATCTCACTTAACTTTTTGAGGCCAGAGATTCAAGAATTGGTTTCTTTAGCAATGGTGTATAAAATGACTGTTCCAGAGATTTAAAATTAATTGAAACACATCAGATAGCCTCTATATAGTGATACTTCATGATGAGAAGATATTGCTAATGCCTTAAGATTTAATAATTAAATGATTGAAGAATACAGATTTTATTTGGAAGCCTATAGGTAGTGAAAGTGAGTCCACAGAGCCTACGTTATAAGGACAAGAGTTTGCTATTTACTTTGCTTACAGATAATGGGAACAGCAAAGCTTGTTCAAAAACATCTCTTCCCATAAATTCAGGATGCATTTGAAGAAAATCCAACTCTTGGCACAGCAACAAGTTAATTTAATTTCCAGTAGTCTGCACTACTGATTCATTCTTTGCTCAACCTGGACAGACAAACCAGTAGTTGTGCATACTCCAGACTAAACCAAGGGTTCTAGACCTGCCTTACTAAGTCCCAATACATGAACTGCTGCAAACTGTGTTGCCCTTTTCCCTACTCTCACTCAGCAAACAAAACATTAGAAATTTCACTCCATCATAGCTCTCGGTCACGTCATTCCTCCTAAATTTATATCCATATTCAATGCACTACCAGTCAACATGTTATTTTTGCTGAATAGAAGGGATTTAAATTGGGTACTTTCTAGTAATATGGAGAGGCAAAATCCACGCAGCTTTTAATAAAAAGGTGACAGCTAAATCTTCTCCTCTATCAGAAAAAATGTTACACCCTTTAGGGGAATAACATAGAGGTATGTTTAGAACATCAGGTGTTCCAATGGTTTCCATACAAACATCTGAAATTGTATGCTTGCTAGACACGTACAGATTGGGATTCCTTCTAGAAGCATCAATAATTGCAGTTATCAATGCAATACACATAATTCTGCACTATCTTCAACAGAGAGATATTGGAGTTTCAGCCTCTCAAAAATATATCCTGAAGCCTCTTCAATCACTGAATATTTAATGCAGTCAGTATTACCACAAACATGATTCCAAGAAACGTTTAGATACAGTCCCAAGCTTCAAAAGTGGAATTTTCAAAACTACCTACAAAAATACTAGACCTTCTTAAGATTTTCTTCATCAGTCTTGTGTACAGGAAGCCAATGAACCCCATGAATACTAAATTTTGAGCAGACTAAGTTATCACACATGTGGGTGCCTCAAGTAAGGCATGTTTAACTAAGCCATCTGCTTTAGGAGGTTATGGATATCCTGTAGTAAAGCCACCCTACGACCAGTGGAAGGAGAAACAGGTGCTGGCACCTGGTCCAAGCTAGCTCAGTTTCACATTATGTCACACCACCCTGGCTATGTGCCCAGCGAGCAGAGCTGTGTGGGGCACACCCAGAGTCGTGTGATTTGCTGTACTCAAGGAAGCCTTGGTGACGCTTATCTGCCTAGAGCGATACCTGGGAGCAGACCGACACTAATACCCATGCAGAGGTGGCAGCGAGTACGCTCATCTCTTAACGACTGTTCTGCTGCACAGACATGGAGAAGCAACTGAGCTATCTTCCTTCCCTTTCAACAGAAGAAACTGATATCCTAAAAGAAAACATTGAAAACCACATGAAAACTAAACAGAAATAGAGGTCTTGAAAAAGACGACACAAAATACTCAACCCCCCCCGAAAAGGGTAGCATACAAAGTTCCACTCCTATGGCTCTGGAGACTGTGCTGTGTTATCTCTCCTGAATTCCCACTGCAAATATTCAGAGGAGAAGCTGTGGAAAGAAAATTCAGTAAAACCTGCTGCAGTGCGAGATAAAAAAGCAATTGCTCAAGCACATTTTGACATCTGACATGCAATTCAAAGACAGGACAGCCATACAGGGAATTTTGGTTTAAGCAAGTTAATAGTTAACATTTAGCATATCATGTAACTTACATATGAAAGCCCTATTGCAACTGGGTGTCTGTGCAAAGTTCACTTCAAGTCCTCTGAATAAATGCAAGATCACCAAAATTCGTGATCATCCTTACTACAATGGTTTGGAGGAACCAACTAGCAGAGCTCCAGAAAGTTGCACTACAGTAAACATTCTAAGGTTCCTCAGCCCCTATCTTTGGCTAAATGAGCAAAGTAGTAAATCTTATTTGTATTACACTGAAGAAAGAAGGAAAAAATCTGCCTTTAGCTATAATTTGGTTTTAAACACAAGACAATGAACCAGTGTTTAATTTGGAGGGGAAGTAAGCAATGGGAAAAAATCCATTACCATTAGATACCAAGAATACCATTAGATACAATGCTTCCCCTACCCACAAAAAAAAGGTTGGAGAGCTGTTCCTAAACACCAAGTTTGTCCAAACTCCGAAGATAATCTGCATTTAATATAGAGAAGATAAGTACCACAATCAAACTAATAACTTTTTACTGAGAACAGTATTTTCCTTCTAAGAGAAAAACCTTTAGCGTGAATGGAGTAAAAATGTTCATAAATACAATTAAGATCAGTAGTTAAGGCTAAAAGTATGAGCAGAAGTTGAGACTTGAACAGAGCTCCTGTAGGAAGAGTCTGAAAAAAAGCGTTAAGGATAACAAGAAACCCACCTAAGCATTCAAGAATTCCCATTTCTGTTATAGCTCTGAGATCAAAAAAGTTAAATCATTTGAGACATAGTCAAGACCCAGAAGAGAACACCTACTTGAAGAGCACCCTTTGGAAAACTAATCTGTTGAATTCACGAACTAAAACTAGAGGCATGTAATTAATTACCTGTTAATGAAAGGATTAAATTAGGGTGAGTGAGATGCTTAAACTTCCATTTATAAATCTCTCCAAAAACTCCCTCTAAAATAATTGTTAGATTCTGGTAGACTTGTTTATATGTAAGCTTGGAAAATATTACTAAACAAGGTTCCTAAAAACAAAGTCTCATCCCTATTCATAGCAATCCAGGATTCTGTATTTTAAAGCCACAGAATGAGACAATTTATTACACATCCTGATGTTCTCAGAAATACTGCTCTTAGCTTTCTGTCCTTTCCCCAAACCAAACTGTTTATTACTTGAAATACTTTCAGAACTATTATCAATAGGTGTTTACTGCTTTTCTTACCTGTTCTTAGCTTCTACAACAAATACAGAAACACAGGCCAGCTTTTACAGAGCTTCAGCTTTGTAATTTGGCTTTTTCTGACCAAGCTGTGTTTAACTTAGCTCTATTTTGTTATTTTATACACTTGAGGGTTGATCAACCTAAGCTTAAGTCACAATGAAAAATGCAGGTGGAGTTACCTGACAAACCATTCAAGACAGCATCTTCTGATATAAAATCTATTCCAAGCTTCTTTCCATTCTCCTTGTAAATTTTCTGCAGGCTCTTATTTGGAAGCACATTGTAGTAATCATTTTCACCACCTTTTATTTCCACCTAGACAAAAACCCCAAATTATTTTAAGTTTTTTGCCAGTGTAAACCAGTTTAATGTAAACAATCTGAAGGCCAAAAAAAACCCCTCCATATCCAGACTTCAAACCCAAGGAAAAACAGACATAAATGCTAAGTTTCTTTCAAAAATACAACATTCTGCCAAATATTATCCTTGATCAAAACACAGCTGGTGTTCTGTTCAGTTTCAACAAGACGGAGAAATTCCAGAAGCAAGGATTTCAAAATTTTCTCCAAAAATAGAAAACAAGTATTTCCTGTAACAGTGTCTTTTGCCTGCAGGTACTACTAAACTACATAGAAATAAATGTAGGCTTTTATCAAACTGTATTTTACCTTTTTTTAGAATGCTTCCAGTAATTACAGCCCCATTCATGAAATGGCTTCACACAAGTAAGAAATTTGAAAACACATGAAAAAAACCTATCAATGTCAAATTTCAAAAGAGATCTTAACTTTCATTCTGCATAAATTGCACTTTCTGAAACCATTTTCTAGATCTAGGGAAGGGGACATGGTAGGAAAACAACATCTAATGCCTCAAATAGACTATAAAAGAGACATGCTAATATTGACATACCCCGAACCTATTTATTTTGATGATCACATACTTTTTTTTTACAGCTGAATTAGTTATAAGCCTGTAATTAACAGAGCAAGTAGAACTATCTATTTTAGCAACACAAAACAAGGTAATCATATTGCTTGAACCAGCTAGAAGAGACACGCTTCCGTTTACTAAAAGCAAAAGAAATGAGAATGCTTATTGAAAAATCACTCAGTTTTTCACATGTGGTTGCTACATGAGCCTGCTATTTAATGGGGCAATGGACCTAATGACCAAGAATATGGGAAAAAAACAGACAGAAGACCCAATACCTGTTTTGCTTGTTTCTACAGGTGAGGTTTGCCATCAAGCCTCCCAGGTTTCTGAGCCTAGCAGCACTATCTGTAGGATAGAAGCATCACCCACAGCAAAACAAAAAGAAATTACAGGGCACTTAAAGAAATTGTATGTACATGGGATCAGGCAGGATGCATCGAAGGATGCAGAGTAAGAGAAGTAGAAATGCAGTCTGGGAGCTATCATTTTTTAAGTGTCACTGAAACAGAGGGATGTTCCAGCTCACTGAACCAGAACTAAAGGTCACATCCTCTTGAAGGGCCAAGAGGAGGTCCTTGAAAACTACACACTCCTCAGACTATCCTATCCTCAAGTTCCCAGAGGGATTACACAGCAAATAAATCCTCCTAGGACTCATACCCAGGCTCATGAATCACGAGGTGATTGTAAACATCCAGCATACAAGATGGAACTCATTTAAAAGCAGATAGTGCATGACCGAACCTAGCTTTGCATGACAACATGTCCGGCTCAGATGACACAAGATATACAAGCTCCAAGTGTTTACAACCAGTGGCAGAAAATACCACATTGCTTCCTGTTACTTGTAGCACTCATCTGCAACCAAGACTGGTGCCATTAGTGTTTTAGTATTTTTATTACTGATGTAGACAACCCCTGTGAGACCACATCTGGTTTTTTTTGTTCAGAAAACATCTGTGTTTGTTTTGTTTCTCCTTAAATCAAGACTGGAGCTAGGCCAGGGGAAGGCCACCAGAATGATTAAGTGGAGAACATAACGTACAAGGACAGGCTGGAAGAACTTGATCTGCTGAGCCTCCACAGAACAGAAGGTTAGCAGGGCATCTTACTGCTGGGTCTAGAGTTACCAGATGGAAAGGGTACAGACAAGGCAGAACCAGACTTCTCAGATGTCAAAGTGATGCAACAAGAAGCAACAAAGGAAATTCTCATTGGATACAACAGGATCACAGAGTGGTTGATGTGGGAAAGCCCCTACAAGAGGTCATCTTGTCCAGTTCCCCTGCTCAGTCAGGGTCACCTAGAGCTGGTTGCCCAGAACCATACTGAGCCAGCTTTTGAATATCTCCAAAGATGGAAACACTGCAACCTCTGCAGGCAACCGGTTCCAGTGCTCATGTCATTGCAGCAAACATTAGGAAAGTAGTTGTTCACCAGGAGGTGGGTAGAGCACTTGTTGAGAGAGGTGGTAGAATTTCATCCTTGGAAGTACTCAAAAGTCCACATGGCACTCAGCAACCTGCTCTAAGAGGTCCTGCTCTGAACAGAGAACTAGACCAGATGACCTCCAGAGGTCTCTCCCAACACAGATTCTTCTAGGATTCTCTGGCACTCTATTTATAAACCAAAGCTTACTTTCAGGCCACAAAGCAACAGAACAGCAAAAAGTATCTCAGTAATTTAGTTTTACTTTGGCTAAACACTATGCAGACAAATAACATAAACTTTGATTTCCTGTTCTGGTCTGGGTAACAGAAACACGTGACAACGAATATATTCTTACCTTGCACCCTGTGGCCAGTGCTGCAGATTTGAAGCAGTTCTCAACCTTCTCTGTCAGAACAGAAAGCTCTTTCCTTGAAGGAGCACGCAAGTAAAACTCCAGTTCAGTGTAAGAAGGAATGATGTTAGGCTTCACACCACCATTTTTTATTACACCTGCAGAAGGGGAAAAGTCATGTTGTCAGTGTTAAATGCAATTGCTTGATCTTCAGCCCTGTCATGAAATTCCCCAGTCAAGAACTATAAATACATAAACAAAACCAACAAAATATCAGCTGAGCATGAAATACAAAGAATGTAAAAAATGCCGTATGTGGACAAAGTTTCTTCATCATGTCAGATTAAGTGGAAAATGTACATGTCTTTCAGCACAATCTCACAGCATTCTTTGGTTAGACATCTGTTTTAAATCCCAGAGTCAAGCCAAACTAGCATTTCTAATTAATCCCCTAAAATTCAATGCATTGGAGTCATAAAGCAATCTGTCTGCTAACAAGAAAAAAAAAATGCTGTAAGGGCTAACTTGGACTCCAACTTTTAAACATTTCCTCAATTAGAATGTTTCCAACTTACTTTGCAAGCTTGAAGAAAAGCTGAGTAAATTGCATTTCTCAGCCATACTGGAATAATGTGTGTATTGTAGTGCACAGTAAGTTAATTAGATTGCTCATATTAATTCTTCAGAAATATTGGAATGTATAATACATGTAGCTTTATTCACAAGTGCAGTTTGAGTTGAAAGTGCTCCCTCAAGGAAAAGTGTGATTGACTACATCTTTTACCATTATGGCAAAGACAGTACCATAAAAGACAATAATATTTAGCTATTTCGACAAGAAAACATTGTAGATCCCCAGCTGTACATTAGATTTCATTGCACTAACAGCTAGATGCTTCCAACAGGCTGTTTCCCTGGCTTCCTACCCTCAAATTCTTGTATGTGGAATTAGATTTGTTTTCTGTAGTACCTGAGAAACTTCCACCTTAAATGGAAATACTGCAGAAGTTACTGATGTGTGTCAGTGAGGCCTGAAGAGACAGTATCTATGGGATGCAAATGGGCAACAAAACTTTACTTTTGGTGCAGAAAACCTATTAAGATTATGAACTTCACCTCCAATCTCAAATACAGTCAAAATAAAAAACAAAGTAATGAATTAATCCAGTATCAGTATTTGTCCATAACAATAGGAACAGCTCAGATGAGAGACATAGACATCACAGGAAAGGAAGCAGTGAGTATTCATGCAAATTTGCATGACACATACCCATAACAAGCTTTCTCAGAACAAGTAGCTTCATGAATAAACAGCTTTCACTTGTCCTGTCCAGCACAATTGTAAATGGAACTGGAGAGAGTCTGAGTAGGTCTACAGTTAAATTTCAATACAACTGCAATATGGATTGGACAGCAGACCTAGATTAAAAGTAGGCTGCCTGCACACTATTAGTAGCACCCAATTTGCCCTTCTGGATGGAAACTTTTTTTTTTTTACAACCTGTTTAATACAACTTCTTGAGCAGGAAAAAAAAAAATCTACATTCCTGTTTTTCAAGGGGGCAACATATACTCCATTCATAAGCAGGGAAGAAAGATAACAGCAAAATCTCAGATAAACTCAGGACAACAATATTTCAGTACATGAAACATTGGTTAAAAATTCTAGACTTCAAGCAATGGAAATTATTTCAGCTTTTGTTAGTGGGTTAACACTACTATTTTAGGATCACTTAATTCAGCCACTGATTATACTCCAAGTCTACAACATGAGATCTCCTACACAATGTTGTAAAGAAAGCATTCCTAAAATTAAATCTCATTCTGGCTGCTTGTCCTTTCCCAGAAGTATTTTAAATATTTCCACATTGAAAACCAGGTTTATGACAGCAGTTGTATCAACACAGTAATTTCAGTTGTGCTGCTGTTCAGGAAACATTACCTCTAGAATGCTTGTTTAGATACTTGGATTTTTTGCCAATATTACCCATGTAGCCTTTATAAACTATGAAGAAAGCAGTATTTAGGGGTTTAGGCTTAGATTCAACAGAAGACTTAGGCATCTTCAACCTTAAACCTGCAACACATGGGTTGCAGACACCAAAACTCTTAGTTATGTGCCTTGTTTTCTACAGAGAAATAGCATAGAGAGGCTGTGCCTGCTGTCTGAAATTCACTTGGGCATACTGCAGAGCAGAACTGCAAACAGCTTCATCTACAGTCAAAAGGATTAGGACTCCATCCGGATATCCTGGAGAGAAACACATACTTGTATTATATACAGCACAAGCAGCCAAGACACATAATGATTAGCTCAGAACTTCTGGAAGGTTTTTTAGCTCATAACAAGTATTCCAAATAAACAGCTCTACATTCAAAAGTCCTGTAGAATTGGCAGTTTCTTAATTTCAACTTGGAAAAAGTTGTGTTGGGTGTAATAAGGAAACCTGGATTTATAGCTAAGCTTCATCTCACCTTTTGAACCGTTCTCACTTTACAGATAGAAATGCATGACCTTGAAGGAGTATGAGCCAAGCTTAATAGTTAATGTCTTACTGCAAAATGGCCGTTCTAATCCCAAACCTACTAGATATTAAATATTAGAATCCAGTGAACATCTAGTTGATTGGGCTACTAATCAGAACTATAATCTTCTGCCATCACGTTTTTTGTACCTCACCAAATAGACTTCATTGCAGACCACGAGACCTTTCCAATAAATGCCATCTAATTAATGGAATGTCTACCAAAAAAGCGATGCAGTAAGTAATACTTCACTGTTTGGAAGCATTTAATCTTACACCTTTGCAAATCCACATATATACTAAGGAGTTGAAGATCATGTACCAAAATGAACTTAGAACTTTTTTCTTTCTTTCTGAACTGCAACTTCAAGACTTAAACTTTGTCTAGCCTTCACCTGGGCATCAGAGTCCCCTTTCAAATCTGACCTTTCAGCCTATTTTCAGCAGTTAGTTCTGGACACTGACATGATTTTAAAGACTGCAGACACACCATTTAAATGAAATGGTGCTGTTTCATAATATTGGAAGTGACCATACTAATTTCGTGCTTTAGTGCAATACTTTGGAATGTGTGATATTCTATGTTAGTACTTCAACAGCCTAAACTCTTACTTGCTGGACATTAGGTTTAATGAAGATCTCACCATGAACTCTCCAGGTCGGTTTCATTTGCTGTCTTAAAACAGACAGATTGTTGTACGCAAGAACAGCAGCATCTAACGCATTAACTCCTTCCCAAGGATAAGCAGCAGCATGAGAAGCTTTTCCATAGTATTTCACAGTCACGCTAGGAAATAAAAGGCATTGCTTATTTGTTTCTCATTCAGTGAAAAAAAAAAAATCTTTGAAATGAAAAAGTTCCTTTTGTTCACACAAATGTATGTTATTTAAATTTTGTGCAGCATAACACCAAACAATTACCTTGCACTAGACTGTTATATAGTTAAACTATCTTTGCAGAAAAACGCTGAAAGATTTCTAGAAAACCAACAAAATGTAATGATACCAAGAGCCAGTCAGGCGAGGGAGTTACTGGTAATATACCATTATGTAGCCTTTTCCTGAAGAGTACACGTCTCATATATTAATTAAATTTCTCCAATGCTTTTTTTATACTACCTGACTGTTATGAGACTTAAAGTTACTAACACTCTTCTCAGAGGATAACAAACCCTTTTCTCTGATTCAGGATTAGAATCTGAGTGTCCTCATTCTCGTCAAATAAAATGTGTACAGTATGTAAAATAGCAAAAGCATGTACGATCACATACAACTCGTGTCTAAATAACAAAAGTCAAGTTTTACAACCATTTATCCAGCCATGACCAGACTAACTCACTTGTACCTCCATCTTGCACAAAGGCCAACTTAACCAGTTATCCTGAAGTGACCTCTTGTGCTCACAACCATGCCACAGCTTCAAGTTAACACCAGCACTTAAATTCTGGATGGTAAAGAGAGAGACAATGCAGTGTACTGTTGCAACAGGAAACATCTCTTACTACTGCTGCAATCCAAATTAAACATGCCTTTTTCCATCTCCACTAATCTTCCAAGACAATCATAGAACCCATTCCCTAGACTATGAGTTTCATTTAAAATTTATTATCATTAAGAAATACAAGGAACTTGTCCATTAATATCCCAAGTATTAGACTGCAGCCCTTCAAATCAACTCGTAAAGATCCCTGGAAATTCTCAAAAAAATGGAAAGAAGGCAAAGTACAGCAAAAAGTCATGCTGCAATGTTTTTTTCCACAAGAAACATGTGTTTCTTATTAAAAAAAAGTTATTTAAGCATTCCTTTACTTGTACTTCTTTTGCTACACAAATGTCAGAGACGCTCAGGAAAACCCAACAGATTTTGCAGAACACCCTAAGCCAGTTTAAGAATACCAGCAAAAGAATGTAGATCCTGTTTGACCAACAATAAATAGGCTGATTAAGTGAAGGGCAAGTGAGTAAGAATCAGCAAACTTTGGCATGTATTCACTAGTGTTAATCTTATTTCAGGCACAAGCCAGCTTTCAGAATTGCAGACACGGCAATACTAGCAACTTAGACATCACCAGTCCTTAAACTCCCTGCAAACAACCAAAGATCAATTACAAATTAGAAAAACTGTCTTTCTACCTTTGAAACCTCATAATTACATAAAACATGACAAACTCAGTATTTCAGGCTTTTGGAGATATTGTTTCACTCAGCACTTCAATTCCACGCCTCCTCCACATTCAAAGGTTTAAAGGCTATCTAGGACTTGCATCCTACTGCAGATCTTGATCTCTGAAGAGAGATTTCCAAATCTTACTGTATCAAACTCAAAAGGTTATTGCAAGCAGAAAGACAAAACTACCATTGAAAACTACATCTTGAAGATTATAAATATAGTCTTAAGGTACAGTAAAAGCAAGTTGGGCTAAGTCTTGAAGGAGATTACAATAACCAGTTAAGACTCTTTAGAAAAATGACTAAAGAATATAGCAAAGAACTGGCCAGGTAATGAAGATTAACCCTGTCTGTTTTACCATTCCACTTGGCAGTAACAGAAGCAAATTATCCACTGGAAACAGCCCTAGTAAAAGCAAAGTGGTCAGTAAAATCAAGCATATCAAAGCTGGATGGTAGCACAACAAGCTGAAAACAGTTCCCAGTACACCAAGTCATAAATGAATGGAAAATTAGTTATTTAAATAATTCAGAATTTAGTCTGAGACAGCCAAATGTAATACTTGAAAAAACTGTTGCACTGGAGGGAGTTTACTAGCAGGGTCTCTGCAAGGTAAGACCCTGGGATCAGGAATCACGTAACACATAAAATGTAGGAACAAAACCTGCTGGTACTACTGCTGGGACACTATGGAAACAGATGTTTGTAACACCAAAGGAAGAACAACATGGCCTTGCAGACTGGTAGAGCAAGAAAAGAATGAAGCTCCAAAGTATTTAAAAAAAAGAATGTACTTAAAGACCAAGCATTTGCCTAAGAGTTGATTGCTTGAAAATGACTGAAGATGAAGTCCCAAAAGGGCCAGCTGTCTCCAAAATTATAAGGAAACACTACGGTCCCTGCATCAGCTGAGTAAGATCTACAGAAATTGCACCTCATGTACTGTATACAATTCTGGGGATGCACATCCAGCAAGGTGTACTTTAAGACAAGTCAAGTGACTCAAAGTACAAGTGAGCCAGTGCTGTCCATGAACATCAGCGCTAATCAGAAGAAGACAAGGTATAATTTTCAAAGAGTTACATGGCTGGCAAAAAAGGCAGCTGTGTGAGGGTAGGACTGTTGTCCATCCTTACACTGGGGACAAACACGAAGGAAAGACAGGAACTACTGTGGATCAAAACCAAAAAGTTGATGTGAGAGTTAACACACACAACATGGCCATGACTAAATTTAGCGTGGAAGTTACTACAGATCCAAACTTCGGTCAGGCTTTGCTGGCCAGTTCTTTTCAAAAGGAGGAAGGCAAGCCTGAAACACCTTCCAAACTGATTAAAATGCACAGTGGACCACATGACTGGCACCCAGGAAAGCACAGAACTATGACCCTTGAGACCCTGCAGTTGCATCTTTAAATTCTACTTTAACAGATGGCATAATCACAAGCATGTTTAACAGAAACACCTAAAAACATCAGAACAAATAACGGATTTTTGGGATACATGGAAGATTATCTCAGAGCAGTCAGGGATTTGAGCACTAGGCTGAACACAGCACTTTGAAAGAATGGCTCAGAGTGCCATTCCCTAACAGTAACCTGGCTCCTTAGCTGACTGCAAATACCTTTGTCTGAAGGGCAGCTGCAAGGTTCTGGGTTCAGCCACTGCTAAAGCAGGTTCCCTTCTCAGGAAGGGGACAAAAGGCTAGTAACAAACCACCTCCTTCCACCTGAACCCACCCACTCACTCATGCTCGGCCACGTCGGGCAGGTAAGCCGCGTTTTCTTGCGAGGGGTGCGCCATGAAAACCACATCCAGGCCATCGAACGCTCCAGCCTTAATCAGGTCTATTTTGCCTCCTCCTTGCTCTTCCGCGGGCGTCCCCAGCACCGTGATCTGCAGCACAAACGCACAGAGAGAGTCAGGGGCTGTCAGGGAGAGTTCGCCACCGCTCTCCCGGCAGGGCCCTCACCTGCACGGCCACGGGCTCCGCCAGGCTCTCCAGGGCGGCCTTCAGCGCCAGCGCGGCGGCGGCTCCCACCTCGGCGATGAGGTTGTGGCCGCAGGCGTGTCCGAGCTCGGGCAGCGCGTCGTACTCGCACAGGAAGGCCAGGCGGAGCGGGTCCTGTGGGGCCGCCGTGCCCCAGTCGGCGCGAAAAGCTGTGCCCAGCTTGTAGCGCGGCTGCACGGCCCAGGCGGCGCCGGGCAGGTCCCCGCCGGAGAAGAAGCGGGTCAGGGCGTCGTGCGCCTGGTGCTCCGCGTACGCCAGCTCGGGACGGCTCCAGATGTCGCGGCTCAGCGCACCCAGACGCGCCGCGTTTAGATCCACGCTCTCGCACGCCCGCTGCTTCAGCGCCTCCAGCGCGGTGGCGGGGCCGCTCTCCGGCGGCTCCTGCGGCTTCATGAGGCCTCGGGAACACCGGTCCCCAGCCGACCCGAACCTGCCGCCCGCACCTACCCTCCGGCCTGACACCTGCGCTGCCACCCCCTTTTATCGCCTCTGCCGCGCCGCGGGGCGCGATGGGAAATGTAGTTCGTGATCCCGGCCTGGCCTGGAGGCGGCGCCCAGTCGGAACTCCTCGCCCCAGCGTGCCCGGTGTGGCGCCCCCGGCCAGCCAGCGGAGTTTCGTGGGCCCGCCCGTAGCCCGTGCTGGCCGTGCTGCCGGACGCCACTCGCTCGCTCGCTCCCCTATTCCCCCGGCAGTGGGATCGCGGAGAGATCGGAAGGATAAAAGGTAGAAGATTCACGAGCTGAGATAGACAGTTCCATAGGGAAAGCAAAGCAAGGAATGAATTCAGTGCTTCCCCTGGGCAGGCGGGTGTTCAGCCATCTCCAGGAGAGCAGGGCCCCATCACACCTAACGGTGACTTGGGAAGACAAACGCCATCACTGCAAACGTTGGTCCCATTCCTCCTTCTTCCCCTGCCTTCTATACTGAGCATGATGCCACATGGTCTGGAATGCCCCTTTGGTCAGTTTGGGTCACCTGTCCTGGCTGTGTCTCCTCCCAAGCACCCCCAGCCCCCTCCCCAGCTGCACAAAAATCAGAAAAGGCCTTGGCTCTGTGTAAGCCCTGCTCAGCAATAACAAAAACATCTCTATGTCATCAACCCTGTGTTCAGCACAAATCCAAAACACAGCCCCATGCCAGCCATTGTGAAGAAAATTAACCCCACACCAGCCAAAATCAGCATAAAATATTAGAAAGATAAATTACTTGTTGGAAGAACTGCCTTGTTAAACTTTAGGGCTTGGTGTGCTTTAGTGTTCTCAGACTTGGTGGGGAGGGGGTGGTGTTATAAAACCTTGGGAAGAAGAATGTCCCGCTGATAGTGGGTACAAAGAATGCAGAATTTACAGGCCACAAGGACGTTTGGCAGAACTCCCATGATAAGAAGGAAACTAACAAAGCCAACTCAGCAACTGTGCTGAAATCAGCTCCAGCTGGGTGAAAGGTAATTCTGGCAGAGGGACATCGTAACCCTCATGGCCCCCTGACTCAAAGGAAGGGAAAGACTGAGCGTGTGGTCTTATTAGCGCAAGAAGAGAGGGACTCACTTAAACTTGACCAATAAAAAATAGAATACTAAGTAATAGGAGAACTATGTAACTTGTAGCCAAGGAACATTAATGCCTTTGCTAAAATGTATAAGTAGTGAAGTGTTTTGATAGTCAATTTTCCAGCCAGCACCCCTTCCAGTGCAGAACTGTAAATAAATCAAATACCTGACACTGTGTGTGGATTGGCCTCTTGCACAGTGGGTGAAAGAACCTAATTTGGACAACATGCTGATGGAACACATGCCTTGTTACATACATGTTTTACCATCACACGGCCCAGAGATTGCATTCAAGTGAAAGGTCTGCTGTGGCTCTCCTGGGCTTGGAAACACCCTGTCTTCTTTGACATCTTTATTTTTTTTTTTCAACGAGGAGCCCTGTCTGACTGGATTTCTTTGGGATTTCTTACATTTCTCCAGGATTTCTGCACTCCAGGCCTGTGGGAGCCAGCTGATTGGGAGTTTTTAGATACAAGCTACATAGCAAGGAACTTGCCTATTGAACCAACCCATACCTGACAAAAATTGAAGTTAACAGGACCAAAATGACAAATTCTGGGTTTTTTTCCTTTGTTCATTTAATTACCAGAAACTCCCATTTTATTCATTTTTCCTACTGTATTCTTTCTCCACAACTTTTCTGTCACCTGGAAAGGTGCTTGGGTGTGCTGAACTGTGGGTTTCCCCTCTCCACAGAAGATGGAGGAGGTTCTTTACTTAGTGACCAAACCCTACAGGACTCGCAGTGACTCCAAGAAGAGCTCAGGCTCCCATGCCTTACATTTGTCATGAGCTATTTTTACCCTTGCAACATACTACGACAAGAATTATGGTTATGGTCGGCTCTTTCCCTCCACCCTCAAATTCTTCGAAGTGGAATAAAGCCATCCAGCCCAAAACGTGCTGAACTTACTTTGAACTATGGATACATGTTGAACTATCCTTATGGATACATGCAGTAAATACTTGTCAACAGCTGAGAGGGCATATACTCAGCAAAGGATCACGTAATTCAGATATGTTTGCCAAGGGATTTTTAGGGCTGGAAGCCCTTTGGAGCAGGCAGAATGTTCCTGAGGATAGTGCCAGGCCAACATTCTTTAGGAACAATCACTCTAGGCATACATCAAACTCAATCACTTTTGCGCTCATGGAAAAAGCTGACTCCCACTTTTAGTGAGGAGGGGGAAAAAAAACCTCATGTATTTTTTTCTTCCCCAGTACCTGATTCCTTGAGGCACTACTGTTCCCTGTATAGTTTTGTATTTCTTCAATAAAAACACAAGGTCCAGTTGAACTTGCACAGATTCATCTGGGACACTCCATAGCTTTACATACCTGATCAGTAGTGTGGCATTACAGCTGAGGATGCCGAGCCTCAGAGCCACAGCGAACAGGAATGGTAAGGCTTAGCCACGGAGCAAATTGCACTGTGGCAGCTGCCTCCAAACAAACTGGCTGCTTCTTTGGAGGACTGAAGAAGGAGTAGAGAATGCACAGGAATGCCAGCATCTGAAAGTGGGACAAAGTTAGCTCTGGTTCATCCAGGAAAATTTAGCATGCATGGGGAACAGCTAAATTACTTTTAGGGATTATGTTATCTGCTCACAGCTTGCGGTTTTCTTTTCCAACTGAGATATCTCAGATAATCAGAGGGTTGAATTACTAATGTGACCACTGTCTCAATTGCTTGAAATTAACCTTTAGGATATACTTGGAATCCTCTGTGTCTGCTGTGAGGATTTGTGAAGCATGCAGCAGTAAGATATCCATTAATTTTATAAATTTAAGCATCACGGAGTTTACGCCAGCTTGAGAGTTCCAATTTGCATGTTTGAAAACTGGTAATATGTATCATATTCAGTGTTAATATCAGTTAACACAGTAATGGATATGTTATTTTGGTATGTTCCATTTCACAATCCCAGATAATTCGCACGCTCAGTGTTCAACCTCCAAGTGTGGTTCCTTGAGAGGGACTTGCTGTCCGGGAGAGTTTACCTCCATACCTCCTGGAATGCATTCCTGCTGCTGCTTCTCTTGTGTGGGTCCAGCAACCATGTTGTTTTCAATGAACTAGTTCAGTCAGTAAAAATCTGCTCAGAAAAGAAAAATGGATATTTTTCATCTGGAAATGGTTTAACAAGACACACAATAGGTCTCTGCTTCCAAAAGTTCACAGTTCCACCATGATTTTCCCTTACCCAGCCAAGAATTTGTGCCACTCACTAGGCTGCCTTTGGCATTTGGTGGACCTTTACCTCAGCTGCTGCAATTCACTAAAATGGCACAAAAATAGCTTATTCAAAACATTGGGTAATTTCCTACTGGTTTAGTGAGTTAAATTGGGCAAAGATGCACAAAGAGCCAGGACAGAGCTGTAGTGAGACTAGGTGTATGGAAGCATGAGCTGCTCAGCAAGCTCAGCCACTCTGATAAATCCTACCCTGACAGAGCTGCTGGGTGCATCACTGTCGAGGACAGCCCATAGAAGTAAAAATAAACACAGCTGCAGCATATATTAAAGCAAAGTGGGGGGCTTGGTTGTGAGCAAAGCAAAGAAACATCTTCACATAAGCTGAAGACTAAGCAAGGGCACAAGAATTTTTAATCTGGCACAATAAAAACAGTGCTGTGACTCTTGAACACAGACCAGTTCAGGAAAGACAAAGGAAAAGGTGTGAAGTACTTTTATTCATAAGCAACAGATGCATGTTAATGAGGCTTCCATTCCTTTAATGAAGAACCTCTGCACTCCTATTCTTGTTCCTTTTCTGTCTCCCTTCAGTGTGTGTTGTTTGTGTGGAAAAAACACTGGATATTTACCCCAGAGACAGGATGGTACCTATCAAATTAGCAATCATTTTCTTTCTCCTTATATTAGAAAACTTCAGTTCTCAGTTATTACACTATCATGTTTTTTCTTTTAATTTAGGAGAAGGCACCAGTCTTTTAACCTTTTATGCCAATTTGAAAATTCATTGCATATCTTCAGGAGGAAGAAAACATTTACGTTCAGTACCTTCATTTTCTGTAGGTTGTGCCTTGGGTCTTGATTGCAAGAATGTTGTATTTATAGTCAATCTAAATTATAAGTCTACAAAATGAAAAACATATAACCATAATATGTTGCTTTCTATGACAGAGGAAAAATATTGGTCCATTTTTAAAAAACAAGGTAAAAAGTACTATGGTGATATTTTGACTGTGCTAAACAAATTATAATAAGAGTATTAGACCGTTTAAAATACTGTTACTATATAGAGGAGATAGAATCCAGGCAACACTTCTTTGCGAAGAGCAAGAATTGCGCATATATTTGTTCATAAATAAACAAGAACAAACCTCACAGCTGCTAATTCAATTCATATTCCTGGAATCAAACTGTTAACAAATGCTTGTATTTTTGTTTTGGAAGGTGGATGAAGTTCAGTAGCTTTCCATTGGTCTAAAAGAAGGAACATCTGTTGTGGCCATAAAAAACTGGATGATCAAGTTTACCACATCCCACATTAGCAACATTAGGCATTGAGGCTGAAATCCAGATCAAACTGAACTTGGTGAAAGTTTTGCTATTAAATTCTGGGTGGCCTGGATTTCAAGCCAAAATCCAAAGCTTTAAATACAATAGCGCAGTGAGTACTAAAAACAAAAGTAGGCTGTTGCTGTGTGTAGGAGCTATACACTGGCTTGCCTAAGATAACATTCCAGCCTGGTTTACAAACAGCTTTAAATTAGGAAGTACGTATCCAGACATACAATGCTACAACAGTGAATCCTATGTTTAAAAAGAAAGCATGATAAGGGCTGCTTTGGTCTGATCACAGTATCAATATCAACAGAGAGCAAAAGAATTTTAAGGAACTCAGGAAGAGAAACAGCTTAAGTTGCTGAAGCATACTGCCTCTTTCAGCCGTTACTGGATCAAGGATGCCACTATACGTCTTATACATTTCTTACTAAGGGAAAAAATGCAGGATAGGTGGGTTCAGAAAAGTGAAATCTTCTCCCTTTAGACATATCATTCCCACCACTTAAGAGTTAATCACAGTGTGGTCAAAAATTCAGAGCAGACTGAGACAGAAAACATGAGCTTATTGTTCCCCCTTAAGTCTGGTTACATCATGTACAATACTCAGAATTAAATCCCAAATTCCTCACACAGCATGTTTTATTAGCTATTTGACATAGAGGTTAAAACCTCACCACTTGCCCAGGTGCTGTGAACCTGTACCAAAAAGGTAAAAGAGCTCAGCCACCCTCACTGAGAAGACAGCTGTGGCTGTTTCCTACTGCCCCCAGCTCTTTGTGCCTGCCAAAGATGCCTGCCCCAGCTCTGGTGGCAGAATGAGACACAATTGCCTCTGAGCTGTTTCAAAGCAAAGTCCAAAAGCTTAATTCAAGCTGCCCCCATCCCCCTTGGCATTTTGTGCTTTAAACACTGGATTTTATCCTGAAGCAGTTTAGAGTTATCTGTGTTGTCAGTCTGCTGACTCCACTATGTGGGTGGTATCCTCTGGGAGACAGGCAATAATATTTTAAACTGACACAAGTTATTTTCAAAACAATCACTCTCATGCACCATTAGCCACAGAGGCTGGTATAAACTTTGCCAGCTTTAGACTGGTTTAACAAACAGTACTTTTCTATCTATGCAGATTTTCATTTGTGCTCTGAAAGCTGCAAGAATGCAGCAAAGACTTAGCTATAGCTAAGCTTTTTGCTTTTTTTTTTTTTTTTTTTTTTTTTTTTTTTGTCTAGCTGGGAGATTGTTTCACCAAGGAACTCAGTTAACTCCAAGAAAAGTTCAAAAATTGCCTGACCTAAACATTGCCAGTTAGAGCAGATAGCTCTAGTGAAAAAGACAGGGCTAGATAAACTTAGGTATGTTTCTTTGGTTTGTCTCTCTGAAGACTTACATAAAACTTATCAGCTACTATGGGGCTCTTAGAAGTATGCACATCAGAATGTAAACAGAGAATTAAATTACTGATATCCAAGACTCTTAACACACAGAACTTACTAACTGCTTGCTCTTTCTTTCATACTCAAACTTTACTTTTGTAACAGCAAGAAAAGTGTCAGATATCTGCTGAGATCTTACCTCAACAGAAAACGCCTTTGAATCCCTCTCACTCCTCCAATAAAAAAAATCCTGCCTCAATTATGCTCTTTTGTATCTTACACTGTCACATTTTCATATGTGTTTTAATTTGTGATGTGGTCATTATTTCACATTATACTATATGTCAATTGTTACATTTGTATAATTTCTGTAGTAGCAGCATCATTACAGTCATATTGCTATCCCAGTTTGAAAAGATTTGTGATGAGAACAGCCTGATCACATACATGTCTCTTCAAGACACTTGATGCTAAACCAGCTCCATTACTGAAAATGTGAGCCTTTTTTTTGCTTTAAGTATTATTTTATTTGTTATATTATATTTGGTTGTAGTTTAGATGCTTAGTTCCTTTCTTCCTCTAAAACGCAGATTTTTCTTATTTAATGTCAGATAAATCCAATGGTTCATTTCATAGCATTGATGCCTTAAAGACATAGAAATACAACAACACACTTTCGAGACAATATTAGTATAGGAGGTAATATAAAGGCTGGTCTTTATTGGAGGCCTCCAAGGGGCAGATATGGAAAAATCCCCACCCTGCAAAGGGTGAATACAGTTTTATAAGTTTAGCAAATTAGCATAATTTACAAGAATCCCCAATTAGAAGCACAGGTGATAAAGTAATTCCCCCCTTTTGGTTCCACCTCTTCTGTAGCCCCCCTTTAGATAGGAACTAAACTTTGCATATGAAAATGTGTCTCGAAGAGCTGGTTTCAACCTTGGCTCCCAGCAAGAACCAAGATAAGATAGGGGGCCTTGGACCTCCCGGGGCTTGGAGCCTCTGGAATGTGTTTTGTCTTTCTGCTATCAGGGTAGGGAAAAGGTAGGGAAAAGTATTGGAGCTAGCTAGGAGCTATATAACTATACAACAATAGTCTACAGAGCTGCGAATATATATGAAGAAAATATAAAAGCAAAAATCATTCTAGCATCAGCATGACTTACTCAATGGGCACCAGACACAAACAGCCCAGAATGGAAGGAAAAACTGATGATGAGATGTGAGAGGCTAAGTCTCTATGGCTGCACACTCCTCTTGAAAGCCTGAGCAACAGGTACCTCACCTTTGGGCAGGAGAGGAGCACAACAATGAGCAGGGACTGCAGCTTTCCCACTGTACATGGCCAGCTGACTCATAGACCACAGCACAGAAAACAAACACACAGAAAGCAGGTAGGTGCATAGTGGCCACAAACTGCAGCCACTGTGTCCATCGGTGTTAACTGCCCCCCCACTACCTCTAAAAGAGAGTTAAACCATCCCTGTACACACAAGACCAAGTGCTGTCCCTGCTAAATCCGGATAGAGCTGAAACAAAGTCAAAAATTGTTACACAAATGTCCACACATTTAATTGCTGCACTCAGCTCCCAGTTTAAAAATGGTAACATTTTTCATATTTATGACAGTGCAAATGTAAGTGAAAAATGAAATCTAGACCGTGTTAAACTTTTCAAAGTAATGAAAAAAAGTATTTCCTGATGTTAAAATGACCCTTTACTCGCATATATATGCCACTACTTATTTACATTCTATGCTGCTAGAAATAGTTTAATTTAATTGATTTAAACAGAACCACAGTTAGGCCCCAGCTCTTTTATTACCTTGGAGGAAGAAAGTACTTTGCAGCTCTTAAAGTTCTTTACTTGTAATACATTGAACCTTTGAAGTATTACAGCTGTTTGTTCACAGACATTATCTATTTCTGGGTTAAACAGACAGAAGATGACCACTCAAACAATTCAATATTCAAATTTCTATTTTTAAATTTACAGTTAAATATAGATGGACATTTTCATCTCACAAAATTAATGTGAAAGCCTGTAGTTTGTTTCATATGAGTATACTATTTTTCAGATAGACAGCAAATTTATTATATATTTGCAATCCACAGGAATCTTAAATGGATTGCATCTGTTAGACATCACAAATTACTATTAACTACTTTGTTGTGGATTTAGTGGTACTGAGGAGCTATTAAGATAGCAAACCAGCAGCTTACTGTGTCTAACTGAAAACCTCTTTACCCTCAAAGCTTTTTTGTTATTATTTTTTTAAAATCAGAAATATGATATATTGCATAATAATAAAACCACTTGTATTAAGTGTTGACATTTTCCATAACACCTTGGGAAATTACATTAAAAAGAATAATTATTTTTGTTCTTGATTGGTACCAGTCATGCAAATACAAACACAACAAGCCTTAAGGGTGTTCATTAATAATTATTTGCTTAAGATATTAATTAAAAAAAAATACTTTCAAACCATACTTTATCTAGTCACAGTGGCTGTAACTATTATAGCACACAATGATTTTTTTTTTAAATTCAATTTGAAGTATCACAAATATAAGTAAACACAGAGTATGTTTGCACTCACCATGTATACTTCTGGGTTTACTGCTGACAAAAGGAGGTTTGCTTGTATAGTGAATCTGCAGGTTTGTTGTAATTGATATCAGTTTTCTGGGAAAAAAATAAGCAGAAAAGTGAAAAAGGAAACAAATATATTATTCGACAGGCCTACTCGAAATAATCACCTTTCTAATTAACAGTACTCTGAACTTTGCTAATTTTTTACAGATAACTCATGAAAGCACAGTTGGATTTCTTCAAATCAATGTAACACATATGCAGAACTTTGCCAGGATTTCAGGGTCATTTTGAACTTGTGGAGTCATCACTGTGAAATGAAACAAGTATATTTTTGTATTTTTAAAATTCCAGGAAACTAGGGCATCCAGTATATCCAGAGACCTGTGAACAAGTACTGACAGTTGCAAACAGTGGACGTCGAACTGTACTACTGAACAAGGCAGTCCAATCCATTTTGGTTTCCACTAATGGTTAAGATGATTTCGAGGTGAAGTCATACATTGCCCAGTGACATCTGGCTAACTTAGGTAACGTGTTCTAGTTGTTTCTAGCCCAAGAGAGCTCAATCTTTAGTTACCTCAGCCTATTTGTTGTTGCCTAGAGTTAAGATGGTTTTTTTTTAAAGCACATTTTAGAGACCCTGAGCTGCAGTTTGTTGGGGTACTTCATAACCTTGTTACTGTTACTAAAATCCAGTCAGGGCCAGTTCCTTTAATTAAACGTTCATCTCCTACACTCTCAGGCACAATGTTCACGTACCAATGTCTGTGTGCTCTGTACTATGTTTTATGTATGCTTTATGTCACATGTATGTGAGCTCCCCTCTCCCTGCCAATGCTGCTTTACTGTATCACATACCAAGGACACTTGTTAGGACTTGTGTGCAATGCCAGTGTTGCACCTGTGTGGACATGTGCCTTTCCAGAATTCTTCCTGTGGATAACTTGAATGTCATTACTTAAAATCAGGAGCACTAGCTGTTGTTTTTTTTTTTTAAATCGTCCTTGCAGTGTGAGGGTAATTCACAATGAACAGGCACACAGCAGAGAGCTGAGAGTGCTGTGCAAGACAACTGTGGATATGAAATACTCTTCAATTCACATGCTCACTGTTAGAGAACAAGAGAAGCAAATTTAACTGAAGCCTGAAAAGACCCACTATATACCTATCTGGGCCTGCTTGCTTTCCTAAACTTTCAACAAGGCTGCTGGAGAAGCAGAAAGCAGGTGGACATGAGCACCTCTTTGTTGAAAGCAGTATTGCCCAGCATTCACTATCAGAAAAAAATCGGGCCCTTCTTGTTGTGTTCTCTCCCCTCTCAGCCATACTCACCTCTAGTATATTACTTCAAGGCCTGAACTCAGTTGCACTATGTGATTGAATGAGTTGTTGTGATTAGTAGTCTCAGTACGTACAGCAGCTAGGTAGAGCAACAAGCTATTAAAAATACATGTTAAACTGCAGGAGACCACAGGGAATCTGGAAACCTCTGTGAGTTTTAAGTGTCAACAGATGGCACAGCATGACCTACTTTGGAATAAATAAATTAAAAAACGAAGGGTAAAGTTGTTCTGTCAAGAAGTGTCTGTGCTGGTTCTGGGAAGCTGCAGAACTGCAGAGCTCAGGGACCAACAATGGGGTGTCTCGAGGCTGCCAGCTGACTTCGCAGGCCAAGCATCATTAGTATGTGTTGGCTGTTCAGTAGCCTACTCAATATGTGCTGGTAATATTAATCTGGGTTTCCTAGCAGCAGGTGCCTCTATCATAAGATTTTCTAGCCTGATTGCTTTGCAGATTGGCAGAAAGTCCAAGGTTTGAGTGACTAAAAATAGCAAAATTAAATTTCCAGCACTAGCAATGTCTTTTCTGGAGTCAGGCTAGGTATTGATTCTATGGTATCACCTTTTACTTTTAATAGATACTTAAGAAAAAATTACTTCATTCTCCAAAGAAAAGAATACAGTCCAATACTTTCAATCAGCATCACAGACATAAAAGCAATTGTCTGATTTTCCAACTCTCCTCTTATATTTGCTTTAAGGTATACACCATCTATTAGTACTATTGCTAATTTCAATGGGAAAATCTCTGAATTGTGTTGTTTCTATAGCACCAAGTGTCCTCACTCTCCTCATGAGCTATTTTGTAAATTTCACCTATCTTCATTATTGTATCTGGCCTTTTCCAGAATGTCCCTTAAAAAAAGAGCATATAAACCCTTCTAAAAGTATAAAGAAAAAATAAACTGGATAACATTGTCTATTGTGAGACACAATGTACAGACAGGTCAGATGCTTTACTGAGCTCTGCTTGTGGACTAACGCGGATGTGAAAATCACAGTTCCAGCATGTATTCACTTGATTTTATGGACAGTTAATGCAAAACTGCTATTTGCTACCTGGCAAAGAGAATGAGTTATCTTAAGACTGCTGATCATCCTGTTTGTAGAACAATGTAATCAATTAATTATCCAGTATGGATAATTTAGTTTTTTCTCATCTGTTCAAATTTTTACAATTTAAATACATATAAACATTCAGTTCAGTTATGAACACATAACATGTACATGTGTGTACTTGGCTTCCTGTGTATAACATAAGGATATGCTTTCCCACCAATCTGGGACAAATCCTCCCAAGGGACACTAGACTAAATAACCATTTGCTTTTAGATGACGATTGAAAAATCTAAACACTTTACACAAGACCCATTGTGATTTTTGTAATCTGCTTATTCTTTTAATCCTTTTAAACATTTTATGCCTTTCAGCCCTTTTAACTCAACATACAGGTAACAAGGACAGATTGATTTTAAAGCTTTCCAAACCTGTTAGCATTATGGAGCTGTATTTATATCCCCTGACAGGGAGAATCCTGTATGACAGGGAAAGGTTGAAGGCATTCAGCCATCCAACCCCCTGCCAGGCTCCATTTCAGATGATCAGAATTGGCCCTGAGTAACCTGGCCTGGCCTTGCAGCTACCCCTGCTGTGAGCAGGAGGCAGGACTGGAAGACTCCTGATGTCCCTTCCAGCCTGAATTACCTTATGGCCAGGTATTGGGAACTAATGGTTGTATTGGTCTTTACTATGGTGAGCCTTAGCAAAGCAAATTTTCTGGAGTGCTAAAGGCACTTTCCAAACCTCCAAATGTGCAGATAGACCTTAAGCTATCCCCATGGTGTAGGTATTCAGCTTACATGAGAAACATCTTAGATATTCCACCTTGGAGCCACACACCCACCTTGAATGGGAAGAAGAAATTATTTGCTTGGATAAGTCACAGATTTCCTCAAAATATACATCTCACTTCCTACAATAGCTGTGACATCTCTTTCTGCTCCTTCACTTAATACAAACCAAGAGCCATGGCCACTGGAGTTCCCAGGGAGGCACACTGGCACTGTAACCAAGTCATGCTGTGCACAGACCTTCCCATCAAGCAGGCACAAATCCTTGCTGCCCTCCCATGCCAGCAGATCTGATGTCACCTTGGCTGGGGAGGGTTAGAGACCATGAAGAGATCTCAAATCAGTGGCCTGCAGCACACAACATGTTTCTTCCTGCCTCAAAAGGATGCACAAACAGCCCTTTGTGTGAGTGCAACATTGAGGTGATGGTGGAGGAAAAACACACCCTTCTACAAGGCAGGTCTCACCCTTGTCCATGGGGTGACGACCATCTATCACGTTTGCCTTCTTAGTGCTCTCTATGGGACGCATATTATATAGGGGGAATGAAAATGATGAAGGTGTATATAGAGTTTGTGGAGCAATTATTAGTAACTTCATGGTTAGTGTGCAAACATGGACCTTTGATAAGGCCCTGAGCAGGAACACAGGTTCAGTACCTGCTCAATTTTGTTCTGAATTGTCACATCACTAACAGAAAAAAATAAGCATGTGTGTAACTGTCTGTAGAGTCAGGCCTTAGACCCATGGTGACATTTTCTGTGACTGATTGCATATAGTGTGCATGTTTATACTTGCTTTCTCTCAGAAATAGCTCTCCCAGCACTTTGAATGTCCTCTCCTTAGTAATGCAGAAGTCCTGCTGTCTGGACAGGAGATCCATGCTTAGTTGAAAGGCCAGAGAATGAGAACCATCTGGACATATGGTATATGTCCCAGGATGAGGGGCACTTTATCCCATTATTATGAAGGACTAAATCATTAATGAAGCTTTTTTTAGCTTCCTGGCCACGATATCCCTAAATTTTCATCTGTTACATATCTCATTTGCTTTTATCTCCTCCAGATTCTGTGCTTAGACAGGAATACTGTTTGCATACAGAATATAGAAAACTTCTTATGAAATCACTTTGAACAAAGCCCTAGATTCACAAAAATCTGTCAGCACCATTTTCTTTTGAGGAGATGGTAGGGATAATGCTGTCTTTGAAATGTTTTCTTGTATTTACTCTGCTGATTGTCATTCAACACACAGCAATATTCTTTATTCTTCACATTACTAATTTGGTAGCACAAATTCAGAGTTGTCAGAAATCTGAATGCAAAGAAACTATTCTTAAATATGAAAAACAGTGTTGTGAGGTATCTAGATATAAAACCAAGCAATATATATGAACACTGTTTACAGAATTGACAAATCAAGGTGCATTAGTAAGATGTAATTTCTGCAATACAACATACTTTAGTTTTCCTGAAGAAGTGCTGTAATAATACTGTGTTGGGTGTGCCTGTCAGAGTATAGGTGACGCTTTCACATCTGAGATTTAAGAACTGAGATGACAGTCCCAATGCCACTCCAGATCATTTCCAAGATGCTGTAGATTAACAGGGCGATCACAGACAAAATCACAGTCTGAGTCATTTCAGAAAAGGTCACAGAATGTGGAAAAATGGGTGTCAAGCTCCCAACAAAGGTCCTCAGATTCAGGAACTGGTCTTTCCACTGTCAAGAGAAAATCTGTCTTGACACAGTGACACCCCAAGACCCCCATTAAATCGGAATGACTGTTCATGTGAGGAAGCAGAGTAGAAGGAGGACTTCAGTTTCTGATGTTCTGGACCTAGATGCTGTTTAAGTGCCTGTGACATTGAAATGATGTCATGAGCAGCTCCAGAACAGAGCTGAGGCTAAACTGTCAAGTCTTGCAAAACCTGTCAAAAACCTTGCTAATAAAAAAAAATAGCTAACTTGACAAAAGGCTAGGCTGAGTGAATATGAAAGAGGATCCATGCTCTGAAGTTCGATTAGCTCATTTAGGTCAGGTGAAAAGTTGGGCTAGTTTCATAGGGTATTGTTAAAAAGCTTAGGTTAATCACAGTGAAAGGTGATGCACATATAAATCAGACACAATAATCATCTGGTATCTCATACATAAATTCTATTTTAAAAGTCAAAATTAAGTGCCTTCAGTTAAAAGTATTTGGGACATTTCGATAAGCTGTAATATTTTCTGTTTTATTCTCTGTAGAGGAGGATTTTCAGTTGTGATAATGTATGGCTTTTAGGCTTTTAACTGAAGCATTAAACTGGTGTCAGTTACAAACTATGAGCACAGTCCAAGGATACAGTTTGATTGGTTCTAACTTCAGAGTGAGATGGTATATTACAAATAACTTGTTTTCAACAATTAGGGTGCTTTTACTAAAAAAGGAAATTAAAAAGGCCTCCTTTTTTCTTAAATATTTTGCCAATTGAGTAATAGTTCTCATTAGCCATAGAGGTTACCTCTACATTAATGTAGCAGTGAATCTTTTATTTGTCCCTTAATGGGCATCTAGTCTACTAAATGTATTGCTGAAAAATACTACTGAAGTTAAAATCCACCAGGGCCGAAAAAGTATTGTAATTTATTTACATTTATTAATACCATAATTAACCAAAATAATTACAAATATTTAAAAAAAGAAAAGTCTGAAGGAGAGATGAAAAAGCACCCTATTTTATACTACTCTCTAAGAGCTTACAGGAGATTTCTTTGGAAATATATGACTTGATACCTATCTCTTCTATGCTCTGACTAGGTTAGTACTGACAATATGTACTAGCCTACATAAACTAGTGAAGTTCTGAAAAACAGAATTATTTATAATCTCCTCCAAACCTGTAAAAATAGTTGCCAGAAATATACATGTCCCTTTTTGCTTGCTGACTGTTAAATTGAAGCCAGACTTAGACATAGGTATCTAACTTTTAGGCCCTTGATTTATGACATATTCTACACTGTTTATCCTGTGATAAAAGCACAGGATAGAGAGCAACAACATACAGTTTTATTTATTGAAATTTCCTCCAAAGTTCATAAGTTTGCAGTAGGAAATATGATTTTTCTACATTTTTAAACCCCCAGGGATACAGTCATTAATATGTCAGGAGTTTGTGTTTTAAAAAGACACTATTTTTAGTGTATTTTGTACACAGTGCCAAAAGTGCACTGGATGTTTTCTTTTACAAATGAAGGTTTCCTGCCTAATCCACTTGTTCTAATCTCCAGCTGCCTTTTTGGTAAAACATGAGCTGAAGAAAAACAAAAACATTAACTTTTTTGTTTGTCTTCTTCTATTCCTTTTTGGTGGCTATTCTTTCATTGTTCTGACACACCAGTACAACAATAATTCAAAAATATTTTTGCCTAATAAATTACTGCCTGATGTTCTCTACAAATAAATACATTACACTGAGCCATAAATACAGATTGAGCTGCTGCTGGCTGTGTTTTCCATCTGCAGAACCTTTCTCCAAACTGCCTGATGACATCACATAGATTATTCTGACTCACTGGGATCTCACAAAGCCTCTGCCTAATGCAGGTATTAGCAGCAGCAAATATTAGCAGTGGACATCAACTCAATGAAGCAGCAGAGTAAAGCAGATAGAGAATTTTTTAAGAGTGGTTGAGCCTGTATGTGATGAAAATAAATACAGGGAAGGATTGATTTAATCTGTTTACATAACTGACTTAAAATTAACTTGCAATTAGGCCCTCACCAAGAATTACTCAGTGATTACACCCTCCAGCTGCCTAATACAAGCATGGGTTCTGGGCAAGGCTTTAATGAGGAGGGATGAGCTGCTGCCCCCCAAATGGGTCCTTTCAGGGCCACCCTGTGGAATGACAGAGCATGCCACTAGAGGGAACTCAGCCTATGCCATACGAGGCCTTGACACTGGGTTTTCCCTACTACTCACTTACTTGGACCCTTAAGCATAGCACACATAAAGCTATATGCATCTGCTTTAGAGACACCAGCGGCAGTAACTCCATCTGTTGAACCAAATGTACCAGTGTTCTTTTGCATCGCATGTGCACATGGCGCGTTTTATCTTTTCTATCAGTAGTAATGCGGTTTTTAAACCTTTTGTCTGTTAATTCTTTTCTTTCCTCTTCATGTCCGTGTCTACGTGGTGTCAATGCTCCCTGGAAATGAACCAAAAAGTTACTGAATGTGCTCGTGGCTACTTTGTGGGTAAAAAGCTTTCCTTATATTTCTGTCAGGAAAAGGACTTGGGAGTAGGAAATTAAGGAAGGGTGGAGGCATGCTAGAGGTCCTTAAAAAGTGAGGTCAGGGAGGCTGGCTGTTGCTAAGGGAGACAATATGGAGAAAGGTTCCTATGTCAGCAAAGAGCTTCTTCCTCTGATCATGAGGTATCGGCTTCCCTCTCCTTCACCTTCTTCAGATCTCAGTGAAGCCCAGAGGGAAAGCATGTCCTTCCCAGTCCCGAGAGCACCGCCCACATAACCATCTCAGCAGTGTTAGAAGTAAGCTAAGTCCTTCCTAAGAAAATTGTGACTAAGATGGCATTTGGATCAAGGCTCCAAGACTTAATCATGATTACTTTTACCCTTCCCCCACATCTTCACATTGTATTCCCATAGTATTTGAAAAGTAGGGCATGTCTGTGTTAAAAATCATATAAACATGAAGCAGTTTGGAAGACTGGAAATAATCAGTTAATTAACAGCAATACATGTTAACTCTTCAGTGTTGCTGCAGGGGAGAGGATAAAATCAGGCTGTGTTGCTGGTACACAAGTTTCTGTTTCATCTCAAGGCTATTTAGGGATGGGGGCTGCCCTCTCACTGGGTGCTACTTCTGGGACTGTGAAGAGAAAACTGGAAAACATGGGGCTTTTTTTGAAGACTGCCTTCTTTAAACACTCTGAAATACACTGATATTGCCATCAAAGCTGGCACATTTCACAACATTACTGAGGCCGGTGACTGTGATCCAGATGGGGGCTCACCAGAATTGGGGGTCCTGACCTGACCCCTCCTTTTACCCCAACACTTCCCAAAGACAGAAATTTCAATGTGTATGTTGCTTGTTCATTCTTGTGTACCCAGCTGTGCCTCTCCAGAGCTTCAGCATTTATTCCCACCAGCACTGTAGTCAGAAAAATTAAAAAAAAAAAAAAAATTCATAACTGAGAAATAAAGAGTGAAAATGAAAAGTCTCAAAAGTAGGAGTTCCGTTCTGCACAGGCATAGTTAGTGGATCAGAGTTATCCATGTGGACAATGTAATGGCACCTGTGTTAACCAGTTTCTATTAAAGTTAACTTACATGCATCAAGAAGTCACATGGCTGCTGTTCAATTCAGTCTCGATGGTTATAAGTTTGAAAGACTACCCTTGACCAAAATGAAAGAAAACTCAAAGGAGCAGTGTAAACTCTTACCTTAAATTGCCTACAACACAGCCAGGTCAGAAATGTTTGGTTAACCACAGAACTACCACTGAGCACTCACACAGCCACCGTCCTACAAGCAGGAGGCTAAGGAGTTTTGGACACGTGGAGCAAGCAGGCTGTACAAGTGACAGGCTCTCAAACAGCAGACTCAGCCTAGAAAATTAGATAAAAAGCCGTGGTTCATGAGTGTCAGGGCTGCAGACTGCATATTCATCTTCCTGGCATGTCCTCCTGCCAGTGACCAGTCCAGGTCAGACCTCTCAGACTTCCTGATCTCTGAGGAAACAATTCTTAAGCTCTAATTGTTTGGGGTTTTGAGTTGTGTTTGACAGATTAATTCTATGGTATCTGTGTGGACCAGTACATCAGTTGTTTCTAGTCCTCCAGGATATCAAGTGAGGTATGTTATGGTTAGCAAGGCTTGACAGGTCAATTCATAGCAGGTTGACAGGAGAAATCTCAAGAGGATTATTGCCTCTTGTAAAAATCTAACTGTCCTCTAGGAAAAAATACATGCTGTCTTGGAGGAATTGTACCCTGAACACAACAGAATAAATGTGGCACACTCAAATTGATTTTTCAGGTGAAAAAACCTACATGTATGAACATTTGCCTGGAAGTGAGGGAAACCGAGAACAATTAAATGTATTTAGGAGGAAATACAAGAAAAAAGATACCGCTGCAGCGAAAAGTAAAGAAAACAGTTGGGAAAGGTGACGGGAAGGCTTGAGGTGTTACGAAGAACTGGCTGCTGATCACTCGAAAATTGCACGTCCTGTCCCCCTGGAGGAAGATCCTCTCTCTTGGGATAGACTGGGCCTCTCTCTTTCTTCCAGGATCTAATGAAAGGCTAAAGATAAAGCAAACATAAACTCAAGGAGCTATGAGGATACTGTGCATGTCCATGGCCCTCTCAGCCAGCTGCTGGCTGCAGCATGTTTGTACAGCAGCAGAGAGCAGCAGCTAATGAGCAGAAACTCATTGTTGACTTATCATCAGCCTTCCCACAGCTGGTCATGGGGAGAGGACAGTGGTGTGTATAGATTATATATTCTACCAAAGGGTCCAAAAAAAAAACGGTGGAGAAAAGTGTGTCATCTTTCATGTGCAAATTACTAAAACTATTGTGTAATAAAACTGTATACAACACAAAACCTAGGTGCATCCTGATTTATCTCACCAGTCCTATCAAACTACAAACATTTCTAAGCACAACCTTGTATTAATTGCATTTTACACACTACACAGTGAGACAAGGAAGACTTGCAGACCACACACACAGCAACCATGTGAACTGCCAAAGGCAAAACCTGGCTGGACCTCCAGACACTGTGGTTCACTTTCTGGGTGAATGAACAGCCAGCTGAGGGATCTCAAGCCAGCAAGTTCCCTTCTGCATGCCTGTTTTCCCAGCTGTAAAACATGAAGGCCTCTAACATACTGTAATGTACATACTTTATCTGGCTACTTCTACAAGACCATGAAAACCTGAGAGCAGTAGGCACTCATGCAGCATTTTGTGACACTTGAAGCACTGCTAGCCATTGAGAATGCTGTACCAAGGTACAATTTCTAGTAATGAACAGTAGGTACTGACCAGTCAAAGAAAAAGTCAGTTGCAACATCTGTCATCTCATATTAGTCCCAGTCAAGGAGTGGAAGCAAATTGAGTTTCATCTAGTCATTAAAATTCCTTAAAATTCCTTAAATTTGCAGTAATATCAGCTACATTGGGAGATGATTTTTTTCTTGCAGTATCTTTCCTTCCAACATTAAACAATGGTGATATCTACACTGCTTCTCTCATCTCTTAGTTGACCTTGTTTTTCAGGGTATTTTTTTTCTACCTGTCTCACCATTTTCCTTTTCACTCCTAGTACACAGGAGAAGGGGCACAAAAATATATGATCCCTTTTTTAATACTTGCATACAAAGAATGTCTAAAATTTGGACAAGGTCTATCAATTTATTACTCCATGAATTCCTACAATGACCTATTGCTATTCTAAATATGATAACATGCAATTTCAGAATATCCTGATGCTAGGAATGAAACTTACAAAAACTTCATGGTATATACACATAAAAGCAAATTACAGATCTCAAATTATATATAGTTTTAAGTAAGGGCACACCTTATTCTTTCTCGTGCAGCTATGTGACCAGGCAGTAAAGAACACAAGAATCAGGTGATGAGAGAAACTATAGAAAAGCCTCTCTATATTAAGCCCTTTATTAAATATAGCTCTAGGTCTTGTTTCAGGAAATGAAAAACAAAGTAAATTTTATTTTGATTGCCATTGCCATCACCACTTATAAGGACTTTGGCAAATTAAAGGGTTCAAAGGCCTACCTGATGAAAGTACACTGCTTCATTAAAGGAGCAAATGACATCCTTAATATAAACAGCAATCTCCTCAAAACCTTTTGCTTTATGACCTTAAGAATGGCACAAAGGCCATGATGATTTTCACTTCTTGAAATACATACAGCCACTTACTGAACTACAACTAAAGCGTCAGCAAAGTCTGACTGTGTAACTACAAGAAAGACCTTGATCCCCAAACACTTCCTCTTTCAGGTATAATTTAGGGAAATCACACCAGTTTACTCACCACTGGCAACCTACGCCATAAGGATGCATAACTAGCGTAGTCTTCAAACTGAAGACAAGGGTTTATGAACCACTCAGACTAAATGATGCATCTGCCACACACTTGTAGTAATGTCACTTAGGCTAAGGTTAAGTAAAAGTACCAATGCAGCCTTCCAAGAGAGCCAGGCCTTTTCAAAATCTAAAGGCTTGCTTTCTGGGAGTTGAACAAATGAGATTTTATTACCTCATGGGAAAAAAAGTTAGAGAGGAATGCTGACTTCAACACAGGGGGAGACTCTGCTAGGACATGTTTGTTGTGCAAATTAATTCCTCAGGAAACTCTTTCAAATTCAGCTGAATTCTTGACCTTGCTGTCTTAGCTCTGATAACATTCTCCTACACTCTCAAAGCAAGCCAGAAAGTTCACAGCCTCAAAATTGCTGATAACATTCTATTGTTCAACTTCAGCAGTTAGGTCCTTTTATTGGATAATGTATTTCTCCTTAATTGATGGATATAACATTCATCAATCTTTTCTAGGGAAACAGCAACTAAATATTTATCTCTTGCTATCAAAAATATTTAACACTGTGGTTCCTGTTCAACAAGGTAGCATCAGTTTTTCACAATAAATGTTTACATTTTACAATTGTACCTCTTACATCACAGCCCATTCCTAACAGAAAAACCTCTTAGAAATTACAACAGAAAATAAATCCCCTTAAGAAGTTCAGTCAAGCACATAATATGAAAAAAAAATATTTAAAGAACACGTTGTAAAATCAAAACTCAAAGAGCACAAGAAGTTGTAGAAGAAAATAAGGAATGTGCTTAACTGCATAATGGAAGTGTCATAACTTTCCTTCCAGAACATGAAGGGAACCTACAAGAAAGATGAAGTGGGACTTTTTACAAGACCATGTAGGAACAGGACAAGGGGAAGTGGCTTCAAACTGAAAGAGAGTAGGTTTAGATTAGGTATTAGGATAAAGTTCTTTGCTCTAAGTGTGGTGAGGCACTGGAACAGATTACCCAGGAGAAGCTGGGGATGCCCCATCCCCGGAGGTGTTCCACGCCAGATTGGATGGGGCCTTGAGCAACCTGGTCTAGAGGAGTGTCCCTGTCCATGGCAGGGGGCTGGAACTTGATGATCTTTAAGGCTCCTTCCAGCCCAAGCCAGTCTATGATTCTATGACTCTATGTAGAAAATAAAGGTAAACTTAATTTCAAAATTACAATGACACATAATCTACAATCTTCAGGCTTCATATAATCTAATCTAATACTTGATTTCAAAACTGGTTGAAGAAGAAAAAAATCCTCAAGTGTGATGATTATCAAATGTTCTATAATGCAAAAGCTTAAAAAAATATAATCTGAAAATAATTAAAGTACTGCTTAAAATGACACGCCTTGGATGAAATATTAATCAGATGAAATAAAATTAAATTTACAGTCTCATATGCAGATTGCTTAAGAATTCAGTAGAATTCAGCAAAACCTCTGAGGAGATCCTGGTGAAATAGTGTTCAAATGCACACAGGATTTCTAGCTCCTGTTGCATTAGGAGGGAGAAGCATTTTAGCTTCAGTAGAGCACCAAGTCAGCCATTATTAATGAAGCTGTCTAATGGGCTGAGACTTAGCTATGCACAAGAACCCAACAACAGATACTTCTGTCCTCCATGAGAGCTATTTTTTCAGGACCATGAATACGTAACATTTAACTGTTTAAAAGTAAAGTGGTAGTTAACTCTCAGTTGATTCCCCTGCAGTTCTGCACAGCATTGCACTAGACTTAAACAGAAAGGATTTCCATTATCTAACTGAAGTGTCAGCGGTCAGTTTCCTTAATGACTTCAGAAGATTTAGTAAGCAACTTATTTAATTTCTGTACAGCAGACACATGACTAGCTGATAACACATCCACTAATTTTGTTCATTTTCTTCCTTAAAGGCCGTTCACTTCCTAAGTCTTTATATTACATTGCAAACAAGTCCTCCAAAGATGATACTAATGTTTTGCTGGCTCTGAACTCAAAAAAGACTATGTTCATGTAATACAATGGCTCCTCTTCAGGGAACTTGGATAAAGAGTATGTCAAAGTGAAGGAAATCTTGAGAGTAAAAATCCCCATAAGATGATATTGTAGAAACATAAAGGAAAAAAAGCAGGAAAGTGACAAATGAAGTGCAGAATATGGTCCTAAAAAATTACCACGTTCTGATTTTCAGGTGGTCATGTTGAAGTGCACATTGCACTTAGGCCTAATACACAAACCAGTCCATTGTGCAGGAAGGGGCTCAGCCCAAAGATCTCAGGAAGACAGAAACGTGAAGTGCCCCAACACTTCTGCCAGATCATTGAAACAGACGTGTTCTAAATAAGCTTTGGGTTTTTACCTATCATTTAGGAAGACCAGATTGTCACCTTACCCTTTATGGTCCAACAAGGTATGGCAGGTTTTAAGTTTTCAACACTTCCCAAGTCTCAACCACCAGCTCGGAAAGAATTAACTGAGGAGATGAGAACTATTGGCAATTAACATTTAACGAATTCTTTAACCCTGAGAGATGTCTTGGCAAATCAGGGCAGGAACAAAGAGGTGTGTGACATTTAATGAGATAATAATCACGGGGAAAAAGGGCACCTCCTTCTAAATAATGCCAACCCACCCACAGGGCTGATGGAAACTCCCTCTTGTCAAGCTAGTTAGCAAGATTCACGGTGACCCGACAAAATTAACCACTGCCTAAAGCTATGGGCAATTGTTAAAGCATTTTGCTTTGCACTCGGGTGACACTCAGGCAAAAGCAAAAAACGGGGTAAAAAAAAGCACAACGGCTGATCAATACAGCATTTACCAAATATAGCAAACTGGGACTTAGAGTGCCCTTGAGTCATCCTCGGCAAGATTCCAGTGGAATTTTTCTTTGCCCTAACACTGTTCATTTAAAAAAAAATCCCACAAACAAAAAACCAGGAGCTTTGTTCATTTTTAGAAGAGAAGATGGGGACACTAAGTTATGGGAGTATTTAGATTAGGCAGGAAACTGGGTTGTTGAAGCCACACATTGACCTCAAGTACATCAAATATGGTCTTTTTTGCAAGACAGTGAATCTCTAATTCTTTGGGGTGAACAAAAATTTTGTACCAACTCTTAATTTAGAACATCTATAGTTAAATAGCCTAATTTTGCAACTACATAACCGATGTCTATAAGCAAGCCAAAAAATCCTGCTTTGGTTTTTGAGCTTTTGACCAACATAATTTCAGGACTGTACTAATGAATCCTGCCAATTGCCCTGCATGGAATGAAGTGATGCTCCGGACAGAAGCTGCAGCCCATGCAGCGTGAACACACCTAACGCTGCTTAATCTGTATCTCTGCGGACACCATTCACACTGCAGAGCCATCTCAACTGGAGACAACAGGCGTTTCTTCTCATGTACCCTTCCTAGGATACTGGAGGATACTGTAAATTTCACATTTCCTAGTCTATCAATCTTATTTAAACACTAGATTAGGAAAGTAACTGTAAATTTGTTACCTCCTCAACATGCCTGTCAGACTAATCCACAGTACAACTCCTTAATTTTAAGTCAGGGGAATGTATTTTCCAGCGTAACTATGAGCAAGAGACAAATCTGGTGAAAAATACAAAATTCAACTTGCTCCATTCATTTTCTGTCATTGCTACTTTTCAGCGTTAACTAGTTTAATAGCAACTTACTATGAAAACATTTAAGGAGCATTACCGCATCAATATCAATATCTTACTGCCCAATTTGCTTGAAATCTCAGTTTTCAACAAACCTAAAACGACTCATCACAAACGTGACCATTTTTTTTTTTTTAAACACAAGGAATTCTTAGTGAGCTATTTAATCTCTTAATTTTGCCTGATTCAGTTAAAAGACAAAGTATTTCTAGTAATGCACTAAAAGGCAATCAATGTAAATTCACATACTTGAATTAACAGACACACACTCAAAGAAAAACAGAGACATGCTTAAGGGGAGGCCAAATTGTTTTATTTAATTTTTTAGTGACCAATTGGATTTTTGGCAGAAAGCTCTGCTCTTTCCTTCTTTTTTTTCTGTTTTTGGTTTGGTTTTTTTGTGGTTTTTTTTTTTTTTTTTTTTTGTTTTTTGTTTTTTTACTTCTTTAAAGAAATCAGCAGTGCTCAAATTGGTGGGTTGGAATTTCAGTCAAATTCCACTTAATTTTAAAAACAAACAGATGAACAGGAATCCCAGATAGTTTCCAGAGCAGAGGACAAAACTTCGCATTTGTATGAAAATTCCATGTTTATACTTGATTGGGAGACAGAATGTAAAACTATTGTCAGTAGTGCATGAATAGAACATTCACATTTGATCTGGAACCTTAATCAGAAAGCTGTAGTCTCCTTCCAAAATTTTCATTACCTTGTGCAAAGCAAGTCAAGTCTTCACGTGTCAAGCACACACGTAAAATTGTCCATTTTTTATATACAAGACATCTACCAATCAGGCAGTGCAAAATACATCCTTTCATAACAAAACTAAAATGTACCTCTCAAAGTATGAACAAGAATATACACATAATACAAGATGTACACTATTTACACAACCATAAAAAATATAATACAAGTATTTTTTTTTTTAATTGTGGTAAGACTTGACAGTCTTTTGCAATTTCTGTTGCAACAAGGCATGTTTAAGTTTCCTGGATGGAGTTTTCTTTGCCAATTACTCAAGAGATCTTGGAAACTACGCTTGAACTTTTAGGAGAGTTTTCAAATGGACTGCCATCAACTCCCTGTTTTGGTCAGATAGTTCAGCTGTGCCACCCACCCAGTGGCTGGGAGGCTTTGGAAGGACGCTGGGAGACGGTGGGTCACTAAACTTTGCCCCAGCGTAATTTTCTTTTTGGCTCACTTCATTTAGGGTGATAGGTTTCTTGGACTTGGCATTTCTGAAGTTCTCTGTGTTTTTAAGTGGCTTTTTCTCCTGCTTCTGAACTATTTCCGGCGACACAGAATCCTGCCAAAAGTTCTCGATCTTTTTCGCCGAGGCGATCTTCGTCACTGGCGTGTTACACTTACTCTTCTGCCTGTTAATCTTTGGTTGTTCACACAGATGTAAGCTGTGAACGGGCTGGCCGTAGGGGACGGCCGCCTTCTCTGTCTTTCCCATCTTGTTTTTTAAGAACTGCGGAGACAAAGAATAGTCACGTCAAGCACGAGCCCTCTCCTCTGCGTTCGCTCACCGACCCCGACACTTGGTGGGGCGCCGGGGGCCATCTCAGGCACGCGGAGGAGTACCGAAAAGCCTTCTCCCCGCTATTCCTCGCTTATCTCACGGCTCATTCCACCGCTCGGCCGGCACGGGCGGCCTGAGGGCGCGGACCCCCCCCGGCCGCCATGGGGCGCTGCACGCCACGCACGTCCCGCCTTCAGCGGGCGCGGGGCGGGGCTGGCGCGCAGCCAGCGGCAGGGCTAAATCCGGCTTGTTGCTGGGGCGCAGCGCCGGGCGCCCATTGGTGGGCGCCGGGCAACCAATCGCCGCCCGCGGTTCGCCTCTCAGCCCCGCCCCGCCCCATCCGAGCGTAACGGAAACTCTGCCGCCCTCCCCCCGGGCCCCCCCTCACCGCTCTGAGGGGGCGCGGGGAGGGGGCGCCCCGCTCGCTGTTCCCCCCACCCCCACCACCACTCCGAGAGAATGGGAAAGCGGTCGCCTGGCTCACCGGGCACCGGCAGAGGGCTGAGGAGGAACAGAGAAGTGAGGAGAAGTAGCGCAGGCCCGTCTTTACCTCCTTCCTGAGGGGTTTGCCGGGCGCGGGTCTCGAGGGGGCAGGCGCGGGGGGCTCCTCCGGGGGGGCGTCCGTCACCAGGTCGGTTCCCAGCGGGGTCCTTCTCCCCAGCCCGGCGCGGTGCTGCTGGTACTGCTGGTAGCGGCTGGGCAGGAGCCCTGCGGGGCCGGGCCGGATCTTTCCCTTCCTCCGCCGCACCCTCTTCAGCGCCGGGCGGGCGCTGCCCCCCGGGCCCGCCAGGCAGCAGCTGGGCTGGTTCTCGCAGTTGCTATCCCCGCGCCGGAGGCGTTGGAGCAGGGCGGAGGGCGGCAGCCGCCGTGGGTCTTCGGTGCCCGCCGAGATCCGAGCCAGGAAGGGCGGCGGCGCCGTGGTGGTGACCATGGTGGAACGTGGGTACCCAGAATTGTGCCGGGGAGAGGGGGTCGAGCCCAGGCAGGGACGAGTAGGTCGGGTTGCTGGGGAGGGTCTGCCCGGGCTTTGTGATGGGCTGAGGAAGTGGTAGCACAACCAAAGCAGCCGCTAGGAGAACATGGCGGGGGAGTGAGGGGAGCTGCCAGCGGCGTCCCAGTGTTGTTACCCGGGCGCGACCCGCCCACTTCCGCCCCCGCGCCAACCGCCGTGCGCTGATGGCGCCAGCACCGCCCCTCCCCGCAGCGACCCACCAATCGCGGCGGAGCGGCGGCCTGTCTGCCCCCGCCCCAGCCAATCGGAAGCGACACAAACACTCGGGGCCACGCCTCCCCTGGGGCCGCCCCATCCGGGCGGGCACGCCCCCGGCTGCGAGTCACGGGCTCGCAGTGCGCGGCAGGCGGGCGGCGCTCCGCCGGCCAATCGGGATCCTCACGGGCAGCCGAGGCCACAGCCCCGCGCGCCCCGCAGCCAATCGCGGGAGACGTAAACAGGCGTCGGCGCGTCCCCCGGTGGGCGGTGGCGGCAGCTGGGCACGCGTCGTTCGCCATGGAGGAGCCTGGCTCGGCCGCCGCGCCGCCGGAGGGGCGGGGGCGGGACGAGCGGAGCCTGGAGGCGCTCAGCCTGGCTGGCGGCGGAGGGCCGGCGGCGGCGGGGCGGCAGCTGCCGGAAGGGCGGCGGGCGACGCTGGCGAGCGCCCTGGAACTGGAGGGGACGGTGCTGCGCGAGGGGCGCCTCACCCAGTTCGTAGCCAACAACCTGGAGCGGCGGATCCGGCTAAGCGGCGCCCCGCGGGGCGAGCCTCCGGCGGGGGGCGGCGGGTCCTCCATACCCGCCATCGACCCCGGGGCGCTGCAGGACGTGGTGGCCCTGGCCGGGCAGGTGGCGGCGCAGGTGGACGAGCTGCTGCGGAACGTGCACTGCGGGCTGCAGGCGCTGACGGCGCTCAGCGTCGGATGCATCCAGACCTACCGCGACGGCGTGGAGAGCCTGGGCGAGGCGGCCGACCTCAGCATCCGCGCCATGTACGCACTGGTGGCGCGCTGCGAGGAGCTGGACCGCGCCATGCAGCCCGTGCCCGCCCTGGCAAAGCGCATCCGTGACATGAAAGGCACGCTGGAGCGGCTGGAGGGCCTCTGCAAGTAGCTGCTCCCGCCGCCGGTGCTGGATGGAGAACCGCGGCCTCGCCGCCGCCCCTCCCGTGCCGGCAGCGGGGGTTTGGGGTTGCTGCTCTCTCTCCGGCGGCCCCACCGCTCACGGCGTCCGCAGCTCTCATCTGCACATCCTTGCTCGCTGTCCCCCGTGCGTGACCTGCCGGCATCAGTGGCCAGATCGCCTGTGTTGATCTGGAGGAAGGGAAATTTTTGCGGCCCATGAAGGAAAACGTCCCGGTTGAAAACCGCGGGGTAAATGGCAGATGGTGCTTTTTAGCTTCAGCTCCATTAAAGAATTTGGATTCCACATGCCTTACGCTTTCTATTTATTGAGGGCTAAGAGAGACTAATCAGTCTTAATTAAAGATAGCTGTTAATTTTTTTTTTTAAATCAAATTCAAAATTATTGTGAGTACCTGCTTGATGCTTACAGGCATATGTGCTTATTTGTAGTTGATTTGGTGTCTGAAGAGTAATTGCCACCTAGGCTGTTTCAGCAGATAAACTCGCAGAACACCGCTGTTTCTTACAGGACACAGTTTTAAGATAAGAGTAAATTTAATACTTGTAGCCAAGACACTTGTTTTCCGAGAAGAATATAAAATCCATGGGATATAATTGAGATTCAGATAAGAACAAATCCATAAGCAAAGTTCTAAATAAAAGCCTTCAGATGAAATGTGCTTTGCCTCTATCAATCTTTACAGTTTTCACAGTGTAAAAGTTTAAATGGCATCACTGTGAAATGATCCTGTTATTTTGTGGTTTGCTTTTTTTGTTGTTGGGGTTTTTTTTCTTTCCACTTGGGAAAATACCTAATTACATGAGGAATATGAATACATGATGACATTACGTGGGTGTATGACTGACATAAAATGACTGCTTTGGAATAATTTATTTATATAACTTGAAGCTTTTGTATATGCATCACTGTGTGCAGAAATGATTTTGCTGTATCAGTGAGTGTTTCCTCTGAGACCTGAGAGTAGCTGAATTCTCTACTCGCTAAGGTTCCTATGCAACAAGCCTCTTAGGTGATGCTCTTAGCAATCCATTTAGGACACAAATGTCCCTGTAACAAGATTCAGCAGAGAAACGATCACTGTGACCTTGTGTAAGTGTAATGGTGCTTTTGGTGACCAGTGGCTCCTAAAAAACTTGGAATTAAGGTAGCCGGAAATACTGCTCAAGTCCTGTACCTGTGGTTGAAGAGCAGACAGGTTCATGATGGGCAGACCTGCTGCCCCACCATAATCTCATTAAAAACACCGAGTGAGGGATAGACACTGTGATACCCCGTGCTTCTGCATGCAGACAATAGTGAATTGTAACAAAATAATTCATGTTAATGCCACGCTGGTTTGCATGATGCCAGTTTCTGTCCTGTTTTGAACCCCTCGGCACAGCCATGTCTTTCCCTCAGCATAGGGGTGTATTTCATGTGTGGCCTTGTAGCCATAGCAACAGGAGAAGTCTGGAAGCGGGCTGTGCCACAGTAGGGCTCTCTGGTACTGTCTGCTGGGGAGTAGCTGTGGCTCCAGAAGGGGACCAGAGGCCTAACAGAACTTAAGGGAGAAAAAAAGAATTTAACTGCTGCTGCATCCCATGGGCCTAGAAGACACTAAAGATTCCTTAACACCACAGCAACAGCTGTACTTTTAATAGTTTTGTTACTCCTGGGAAAGTTTGAACTTGTCTATTATGCAGATGCAGTAGTTTTGCTAAGTGTGTTTGGTTAATGCCAAGAGTGAACACCAAAGGTTGATCTTGCGCAATTTGTGAGTACTGTTGAAATGTACAGGAAAGACCTGCAAGCTTATTTGTGTAGCCACATATGTACAGCTGCTCTTCACTCACACAAGCTAAGGTGAAGCCTTTAAAGTGTTTCAGTACACTTTTGATTTTGATAGTGTTTCATTTGCAGTCATCTTCATTCAATGCTAATTCCCTACTAAAATTGTCGAGTCTGTAGAATAAAGTTACTACTTTTATGTTTTTGTTAGTGATTAGTTGTTGTTGAAGTGTTTCACTTATTATGTTTCTTATTTGGGAAAATAATTTGAAAGCTGATTTAGATTCTGCTCCTGCATCTGCACAAAGACCTTTTAATGTGATTGCAGACCTGGTTTCAGTCTAGGTCCTCAGGCAATAATTTCTGACAGTGATGTCATTCATATGATGAAAAAGGAATGACTGACTACTGAATTGCAAGCATGAAGAAAGCAGTAATTATGCTGTTTGGGTTTGGTTTTTTAATATTTTTCTGAACACATCAGCTTTTTTGAAGGGCAGATTTAACTGAACTTGTTGAAGTGGCTCCTGTTCCCTGGTGTCTGCCCTGTACGTTTGCCATCCCTGGGGCAGGCACAGCTGAAATGATGTCAGCCTGTGCTGTGCCCCCACAATCGATACCACTTTGTAACCACATGGCTGCTGTGGTTTCCAGCCCTGCTGTCCATGCTGCCCTCCATTGCTGCAGGAATAGTGATACTTGCCAGCGTCTTTGTCAGCGGAGCTCCAGTGCCAGCCCTGCCCTTGAAATCCCATGTGAACTGCCTGTGAGCTACGTGCAGCTCTGTACCTTCTGGTGAAGCTGGTCCTTCTGCAGCCATACACTTCTGTACTGCCCTTTTGATCCTAGTTCAGGCTTTCTTCTGCATATTCTGTGTTAATTTTAGCACTTTCCAGCTTTTAGGTGTTGAGAGTGAAAACTTTCAGGTTCTTTTAGACTTTTTTGCTTAATCTGTGGATGAGCAGTGTAAAACCACATTTGGGTTTTCCAAGACCTTCGAATAGCTTTCATATATTTTCTTGCTTAGTCATTCAGTTTTAAAATTGGTTGTTTTCCTTAGCTGCCAAGTGAACTTTCATTGTAACAAGAAGGGCAAGGTCAGGGAAGAAAATTAACAAAATATAATGATGTGCGTAGCGCTAAGCAAAGCCAGATGCAGAATTAGCTGTGGACTAGGAATAATGTTCTCTGCTCTGAGAACCACCAGTGACTCCATTAGGAATTATCTTAGTCTGATAATGTTCTTTTTAGAGTGTAAGATCTGACTGTGGAAATCCTTTTTCTGATGAAATTATGGTTGGTTCTGCTTCATTCAGTACATTTTTTAGTCTTCCCTTTGTAAGGTTTTATATTCCCTGACTCTGATCCAGTTCCATATCTGTGCTATTTAAAGAAGCTTTACCGGATAAAACCTTACTACAGCTGAGAAAAAACCTGGTAACACAAAGCAAGAATGAACTTCACTGACATTTCACCTTTAAGACTTTTTTCCAGTGTTGCTTAACTGCATCAAATGTTCAATAAGTAAATACATCAACTTTATGTGTGTCTTGTATCTAAACTACACAAGATTTTTGGGTGCAATATGCAGCTTTTTGGTGGTACTTACTGCCATGAATGTGAGGAGCAGCATATGAGTTGAATCCAAGAGCAAACCTCTTAGCATTACAGATGCAACTATTTTGAAATGGTTTCAAACAGCATGGTTGTACTACCAGAAGACAAAAAATTGCAAAGCTTCCAAATTATCAACAGCTCTCCAGAGGAGTAAGATCAATTCTTCTAGCAAACTGTGTTAGCCAAAACTGAAAAGTGTGTTAAGACAGATACCTCTTGGAATAGGTGTCATCCAGCATAAGACAGGTTCTGGCTGTCAGATGCCACGCTACCTTGTCCTGATCAACTCTAGTGTGTACTCATGAAAAAAACAACTTTTAAAGAACAGCAGATCATGTTTACGATGCTGTCACAACCTGCTTTTATTGCCCGAAAATTACTTTGAGAAAGGAACATTCCTATAAAAATTATAAATTAGTCCAATTAGTACATTTTTGTGAGCATTGTCTGTACTTCTGGCATTGTCCCCACCCGCTCCCCATCCTGGAACCTCCTGCAATGCATGTAAGAGCACACAGGGAAAATTCATGACACTTCTCTTTTAGAAAGCTTAATGCAGTAATTGCATCAGATGCAGGAATTGAAACGCGACTGAATTTCCCATTTGCCCTTTCAGCTTGGTGCCTCAGGAAAGCTTTTGTCATTGTTGCTCTCTGTTGTTTGAAGCTCCAAAATTAGAGATGTGATCAATGGACTTGAGCCCTGAGCTTCCCCCTTAGCAGTCAAGATTCTTGTGCCCCCTGTTGCGACAGCAGTAATATTACTCTTATAAAAGGAAATATGATAAAGAATCAGAATTTGAAACCTTCTTGCAGTTCTGGTTCCTTTCTTCTATTTATACACATTAGAAGCCATACAACAAACAAAAGACTCATAACCTCTTCACCCAAAGACTCTTAATTGATCCTCCTCCCAAGTCTGAGAGAATGTGAATAGGTTGGCAGTTTCAAAAAAAGTAATAGTTATTGGCTGTCAAGGATAACATTCTTGAGATTACTCATGCAGTAGCGTTGAGTCCTGATGAGACTTAAAGAGAACGTGCGTTCAAAGAAAATACTACGTTTTTATTATAATATTGATAGGGTTGGAGATGGGGCAGTCTCATCTTGTGCAACATTTGCACAACTGGCAGCTATTGTTTGCTTAGCAGGGTTGGACTATCACATGCATTGGCCAGGATGCAGCAGCACTCATTAAGTGGGAGAACAGAAAAGCAGAGGTAAAATTATCTTGATTATTTTCCTAGATTACAGCCACAAAGTGCTGTCACTGTAATTGTTTCCAGAATTTGAGTTAACATTGCTGTGATTAATTATGAAGTACCTTTGTTGAAAGTAGATTTTTATCAGAGAAGGGTAATAATTTATGTCAGTATTTTTATTTTTATGAATGCTAATTAGAGAGGTAAGAATCTAAGAGTTTCATCCAACACTCTATTTCTTGTCTCAGGGTCACCAAGGATGTTTTTTCCTTGTTTTCTTTATAGACAATGCTGGAAAAATTCTCACCACTGAACTTGCTTGCAAGACAAAGAGCTATACCCAGTGAGTTGTTAGGAAGGGTTTCGTTAAGGACACTTTCTTTGCCTAGAAATACATGTAAATTAAGGGGAAAAAAATTCCACAAACTTGCCCAATCCTGGGTGTCTGGTTTGTCAGTGGGATCATTTTACTATACTCAGTAGCAGAAAATTCAAAAACTCCCAGGCTGAAATCTTAGATTTTTAATAAGTGAGCTTTCTTTTGATGACCTAATATCAGCAGTGAAGTTTACCAGCCATTTTCACTCTAATGAGATTTTTCTTGTCTGAACTTGAGCTGATGCCACTCAAGGAAATGCTAACCTGAAAATAAACTCCTTTAAAGTCAAAGTATCATTTGGCTTTGTTCCGCTTTCTGTTTTCACTGCCTATGCAATTTGTTTACTCAGTGGATTTTTTTTTTTTCCCAGACTGGGACTTTTCCAGTGACGTGTCCTCAGCTGGAAGGGGAGGGGAGTTTCTCGCCACTGAGCAACATTGTGATTTTCCATTTTCCAAAACTCTTCCTGCATGCCGTTTATAGTTGGTGATACCGATCTAGTTTGGTTTTGTTTCCCTCTTTAAAGAAAGAGATGTGCAACTACAAACCTTTCATCTCTCCTGCTCCGATGCCATCTGCTTTCTTTTGTCTGCTGAGAGGAACTGGAAAGTCACAACTGTGTCCCTACCCCCCTCCCTCCCCCACCCCGTTCACCATTTTCGACAGCCATCAGCTGTACCCCATTTCCCCTGGCAAAACCTTGTTCTGGACCTCATCAGTTTTCAGTGCTATTCTTTGATCCCACTTATCTCTTGTCTTCAGTTGCATGACTTACTGCATCTGTGTTATCGTGCTGGCAAGGCACCAGCCTTCTTATTAGCTCAGTTATGTCCTCTTTTAGCTGCCCTTGTTGTTTTTCATTCCTGTTTGCCTCCAATTCCAAATGGTTATCTGCAGGTCCTGGCCAAGGCTTCTGCTGCCTACCTGACCTATTCTCTTTTGACGTCATCCAGTTCTTTATCTTTCAAAATGTCACAGTAAATTACCTTACACTTTGTTTTTCTATAATTCTTTGCTGCTGTCTTCTGCAATGCTTCTTGTATCCAGAATAGCCACCACCAACTGTCTTGCTTTAAAATCAAACTCAGGCACTGGGAAGTCAGAAACTACATATATAGCAGATAATTGTACTAAACAGGAGGCATAATAGACAAATTAAACATCTGTATTTGGAGAGAGTGAGGTCTTATTCTTTGGTTCCGATCTATTTTAATAATATGCCAACAAATGCAAATACAAATTACAAACTACTTGCAAAATAATACTATTATAACTGTGAATGCTGTGATGTATCTGGTAAGAGAGGTGCAAATCAATCACCTGCTACTTACATAGGCTCCCGAGGATGGGGTTATACAATACCAAATAGTACGTGACATGGTGAGGTGATGCAGTATGTGCAAGACCCCAAAGCAAACCATATTGTTTTTCTTTTTAATAGTAGAAAGATTAAGTAAATACTGTAGTAAATCTACTGCTAAATGAAATTCTGGTCTCCCTGCCTTCATTTTGGCATGCATTCACACAGGGCTCTTGCTGACTTTACAAAGAGCTGGATATATTTTTGTGGAAGTTATGAAACCCAATGGGATGTGTTAAACTTACTACTTGCAACAAACCTTGGAAAGAAATAGTGGTAAAAAAAGATGGGACGGAATGTTTGGAGTACAGGATATGCCAAAGCAGTTCCTTTCTTTTGTTCACCAAGAATCATGTGTACATACTTTAGTATGGCAAATCAGTTCCTTTTTAACAAGATTATTCATATTTTCCACGCTGCACAGACAATGGAAAAATGCAAGTCATGACAAAAGGACTAATTCTACATAAGTGATAAAACATCTGTTTCAAAACAAGAGTTAATGTTGGGCTGTACTGGGTTGAATAGCTGTAAAAAGTCAAGCTTAAAAGTTGTTAAAATTCAGGTTTTAATAATGGTCAGCTTTGCAGATCCTAGTAAGTATGTACAATTTTTTTATTAAAATACCTATCAGCAATGATTGCAAAGACTTCAGTCCAACCAAATGCTAGGGTCTGTTTCTTACACTTTAACTGAACAGTGAGGTAACTGATTGAGACATTCAGCAAAGTAGGAGAACATGTTTCCCTTATGTGTTAATATAAACCAGAAAAATTGTGTAACTTGTTGATGACTACTGGGATTTACATAGCACTGTAGGAATTTTTGGTTGCAGCATTCATTCATCAGCATTTAAGGTTGTGAAATCACATGTGCTTGCTCTTTGTCCTTGATTATTTATGAGCTATGCTTCAAGATAAGGGTCAATACTTTGTCTCAGAAATGGTTCAGCTTGGCTAACAGACAAAACAAGACTGGGACAAAACTCTATTTGTTTCTCTACCAATCGATAAATGAGACTTTGAATTAAGTATCTTGCTGATATCCATTTGCACAACACCTGGGAAACAAAAGTTTCTGGGTTGAACGTAACATTGCATTACACATGCATGATACACATACAGCAGCATGACTTGTCACTTCTGCCTGCTAGATAACCTATCTTTAACAGTATGTATTACTTTTATGAAAAGGCAGCTGGATGATGCAAACACTGGGAGTCGTATCAAAGGGTTTCTCTGTTACACTGTTTTATGTGTTAGGCTTTTTTTTTTCTGATCCCTTTTCAGTTCTAAACAGTTCCCTCAGGGAATGCTCCTACTGAGCCCTTTTTTCCATTCCCAGCTTTCCTTCCTGGTTAGTGGATTCTTTTTTCTAGGTTGCACTGTTGTTCTAAACAACTTCTAAGAAAGTAAATTAACAAATGTACTTTGTTTATTCATCGTGTTGGCTCAGCCAGTGTGCTAGTAGGCTGAAATACCTGTATTTTGGCAACCTATTCAATAGCAGGTGTGATTGAAAGTGGGTTCTCACTGCAGAAGAGTTTTTGTGAGTTGCTGCAGAAGTGGCATGCCCTTAGGGCAGAAAGAGATCAGCGATCCCACGGGGAGATCTACAAGCCTGGCTCCAGGTTGCTTCTCTAGAAGGCAGAATAAAGAATAAATAGGCCAGGTGGTAGATTGCCTGTATGACCACAGATCGGCTGGGGTGGATCTGGGGGGTGGGCAAGTACTCACTGCACACCACCGTCTCCTTCAATGGCAGAAATTACTGTATCTCTAGGGTGATTAATGCTGTCAAAACTGGATACACATTTACTTATCAGACTTTTGGATGTTACGGTTCATGTAGAAGAAAATAGTATTTGACATTAAACAGAAGATGAATGTAATTGAACTATCCATTGTAGCCCTCGCCCCTGCAATTGCCAATTTTTGTACATGTAGTTTTGCCACCCAAAGGTAAAAAAAAGCTTCTTTATGGTGACAGTGGGTGTCAGTAACAGATGGAACAAAACATAGCTAGATCAGGAACAACAGGGGATATAACCACAGTTTGCTGACTGTGGTAATGTGAGAACTGTCCTGGCTTTAACTTCGTCTTTTCTATATTGCAAATCTGAAGAGACACAACAATAAAATTCCCCCCACATTTTTCTGGTAAAGTATAAATGACATGTTTGTTTCAAAATCTGGATTAATAATGTCAGTTCTAACTTTAATTAGTTCAGCTTCACACATAAAGCTGACCCAATTTCCTTGGTAGATCACAAACCTAAGAAAATCTGAGGCCCTGTTTTTGATATTTGATGGCAATGCCAGGCATGCGTTAAAGCAGCCCAAACAGCTCCTTTCCTGCCCAAGCCATGCCCACTTGTTCCTTTTCATCTACTGCATTTCCCTCTGAGTTTATCCAGACTGCTTGTGCAGCCACAAAACAGAGTGAGGAACTCCACCCAGATGAGCCAAGCAAGGAGGGAGTAGAAGACTTGTCTGGTTTTTGGCTGCATTGATTCCCCGCCATGTCCCACTGCACACAGTTGCTCAGCACAAGGGAGGAATTCTTGTGGAGAAGAAAGGGTGTTCCAGCTAGATGCACTCAGCTGAGATAAGGGAAATGCTCAGGGAGGGCTTGCAGCTGCTACCACTTACATCATGTTGACCCACAGCCTACAAAAGTGCATTGCTTGCGCTGGTGGTTGGGTTGGTCCCAGGAAAGAACCTCATAGTTAAGAAGCAGGGTTGCACTGAAACCAGCTATTAATGCCTTAGAATTTAATTTTATGCTGTTAGAGATATAAAAACTCTTTTCAGCCTGGCTGGAATTTCAGCTACCGTGTGGATGAAGAAGATTACCTAGCAACAGCTCTACCCGTTTCGAAGCTGATACAACTGCAGTACAGAGAAGAATAGAAAATAATGAAGTGGGTTGTTTTTCAGGACAAAATGTCTTGTCTTTTTGTTCTCCCTGTTGCCTCTGTGGTAATCAAACTTTGCATCTGAGACAAATAATCAAAACAGGCTTCCTATTTTAAAACAGCATAACCTTGTGTATGACCAGCACTGTGTACATGCTGTTTATACTCACTTGGGCATCTCTGTGTCATTCAATAATTCAATAATTCACATTTAATAAATCATTTTTAGTTCTGTTCACAACTCTTTGCTGTTGTGTAGCAACACATGCTGGCATGTTTTTCTTACTCTCCACGGTAGAGAATATGTATAGGTCGGGCCTGAGTTCACCGAGACTGATAAGTCTTTCACTGAGGTTTAGAAAGCCTAAAATGTGTGGTATAGTGAGTCTCTGAAAAAAGTCCAAATATATTTAAAAAATACAATATTGAACTCATTTTAGCAGATCTGACTCCCAGAAAGTAAAAGGACATGTGAAGATTTTTCTCCCAAAGGGGATTATTGAGAAGCTGTTTCTGCAGGGCTGACCTAGATACAGGACTTCACAAAGTGACTTTTCTGAAGAAGTGTTAACATTTTCCAGTAACACCCTGCACTCTTTCAGTGTATAAAGATTGCAAACCCAAAACTTTAAACTACTCAGAGATCTCGGAAATTCATTTCAGGCAAGTACAGAGTAATTTTCTTACCTCTTTCCCTTTCTGGAAGAGCTTAATCTCTCTGAGTAATTCCCTAAAAGTCCATCTGGACAATGACATTTTCATATCCATATTGAGTGAAGGTTTGAGTGTAAGGATAAGGGGTTTTTTGCATTAATCTTAACCTAGTTGCAGTAGGTAAAACCAGCAGTGGAAAGATGTGGCATAGACTCCAACTGTAGCTGCATGAACAGCAATGTACCATAGGCACTATGTTCTCTGAGGCCAAGTCTATTTCATCATGCCCATCACAAAATATCACTGTTCTGTGAACCCTAAAGCGGTGAGAATGTGAAAGGAGTATAGGAAGTTACAAACACATTCCAAACAGAAATAAAATTTTTTCCCTTTCTCTAAGGAATGCTTGGATGACAAGAATTTACGACTTACACAACGTCATTATTTAAAATGGCATTTACCAGTTTATTCTTAAAGTTTTCTAGATCAGTGGTGCTGCAGATGTAGGATACTCCTCCCTATACTTCGGAGTGAGGCTTTTTTGGGAACAAGTAGCATGTGTTCTTGTACAGCTTGTTCCACAATGCATACCAACAGAAAGCGAAACTAACCTCACAAGAGCAATGTTTGAGCATCTGATTATATATATAGCCATACATATATATTACCATAAGTTAATTGGTATAGAATATATATATTCAGATTTGATTTTTAAAAAGCCTGTGGGGCTGCTAGGCTGATGCCTCTGCTTCAGTCTGCATTCCCTTCCTTTGCCTTTGGCCAGTTTCTTGGGGTATTTTCAGGACTGCCAGCACCTCAAAAGAGACACTGTGGTCTTCATTTACTTTTGTACAGTATGTTACACATATTTTGTATAATAAGGTCTTAGAAATAAAATCAGGTCTGTATGTACTTTCTCAGGTACTGTATTATAGCTCCTACATGTATTATTCTTCACAGGCTATATATTCACATACAAAATCATAGTATATGTATCTATAGGTACAAAATTATGATGCAGGAAGTCCAAGAGAGTGCCTATGGGTAGTAATCTTTTCTTTGTGTGACTGATCACATGAGAAAGATTTCTGCCAGTATAGCAACCCAGATCTTAAATCATCATGCATGCAGGTTTATAGGCTGTAACACTGACCCTCTCTTTGCTATTTCAGGCTGTAGAGGAGTGGTAACTCTAACAGCTACTGCCTGCCCCAGTCTGCCTCCTGCGCTAACCAGGACCTCAGTTACTCCCTTAGTTTTAAACACAGCCTCCAGTCAGGGCAAGCTTTTTACTAACGTGTCCATATTCAGGCAGTAGAGAAACAAGAAAGTGTAGCAACAGAATGCTGCTCTACTTTGTGGAATCCAGTCACTCCCCAGCTCAGCTCCAAAGACTGTGAGTCATACTTTCCACTTAATTAAATTAGATGAGTTTCTCATATATCATGTCGTACTTTGCCCTACTGCTAGTCATCTGCCATCGTGACATTTTAATTGTTTGATTACTTCATCTGTACTCAAAGCACACTACTATCATATGGTTCATTTTATGCAGTAGAACATATATTCTTCAATGTTACATGTGGATATTTTTTACAGTGTAGATTTCCATTGAAAAATCATCCTTCATAGCTGATGCAAGTAAGGCCTCAGTTGTCTAGGTCAAACTGTAAGAACACTAGAGACACCAGTGTTAGTCTTCCAGGAATGACAGGCATCTTGCTTATAAGCTTGTTGTCCAGCTTCTTATCTCTGATACATCAAACACACCATCATTTCAGCTGTAAAGGATCAATAGCAAGGCATCTTGTTTTTCAGGCCTGCAAATCAGTGCTTGAAGTCACAGCTGTTGTCTCTCTTCAAGCACACCAACCCTCTGGACAGACACTTTCTTCCCAGATAGATCTGCTGAGTAAATCACCTACAAAGTAAATCATCTGCCATGTCTGCATGTCTTCGTCTAAGACTGGTAATGTCCCCCCTCACAGTGTGAGATGTACACGTCATCAGTGCAGCACACACGTGTTTGGTGGTGCAGACTGATAGCCTGGTGATTATGCCAAGCATGATACCCAGTCCAGGGACCTGAATTTAAAGCAGCTCTGTCCCAAGCTCCCTCTGTGCTCTCTGCCCATACAGAGATTCACTCCACTGATTGAACTAACGCTGTGATACCTTAAGAGGCTTGAGCTGAAAGGAAATTTCAAGATTTAAATACACTTGAAAGAAGGCTGTATATATAGCATCCATTAGTCTGTTAATTTTATTACTCTTAGAAAAAGGAGGGTGTAGTCTATATTCTACAGAATGTCTGGGTTGTCTTCTGTTTGAAATTTTAAGAACTGTATCATAACCGCGCACTAGGGAATGATTCCAGGAGTTGATTTTGCTATTTTTTGCTGTTCCCTATTTACTTTGGACAGGAAAAGTAACTGTACTTTAACTTCCATCATTCCAAGTTTGTGAGGTTGTGGTGCCCCCTAATGTCCCAAAGACTGGTAATTTTGTTGCTGACTTTCCCTCAAAGCTCTCTGTAGGAAAAACACTGTAAATGACATTTTATTTTCTCAAATATATTGCAGCACTCAAAGCTTTGTTTCGACATCCCTTTTTCATATTGTATACACATAAAGAATAAAATCACTTTCTTTTTAAATCTTATTTTCATTTTCAAACTTGAAAACAGTTTGTCTCAGAAGTTAGATACTTAAGTATTTCTTGACACCAAACAAATAGGAACTGATTAAAAAATGTTGAGTTCCTAGAATTTTCTTTTGATTTTTAAGAGTCAGTGCATACTCATACATTTTTAAATATAGAAGCCTACATATGTATTAGAGAACATAACCATAAGCAACCATAATATTAACTTCCACTGAAATCTAAAACTATGCTTTAATTTTACAATTTTTAATTGTTTTTTTTTCTTATGATACCATTAGAATATCAGTACTATTGGAATAAAACACAACTACAGTAACAAAGTTAAAATACCAGTACTCACCCATCCCCACACAAGATTCATGCATGCTGAAATCAGTCATAAAGGAACATTGCACTCGTCAGTCAGTTTGCCATACCATTAAACCAAATAAGCAAGGAATAAATAATTGAATTAGTAAATAAACCCCGTATTTTTCTATGTTCCATGTACTTACAAGCTTATGGCATCAAGTCTCTTTCCAGATGAACACCTACACCACAAAGTGGAAAAATAATATTATATGAATCATGTTTGCATAGTTAGCTTCTTTCACAATTACTTTCCCTTAACTAAATTCTTTTGCAATCTCAGTTTAGCAAGTAATCTGTTTGTTGGGGGCTTTTTGTTTGTTTTTTTAAGAAATGCATTTACATTTCTTAAAGATAAAGTCAGAAATGTCTGTTTCATAGAGCATCCCAAGGGATGTTTTTTTATTACATTCATTATTACTTTATGAACACATGGAAAATAATGCTTACTGAAGCAGAACAGTAATAGGGTCGTTGACCTGTATCACTATAGAAAAGGGCAATACCACGTGTTCTTCCTTCAGGCGAAGTACCTAATTTATCCATTTTCTGTAGAACAAGTAATTTACATTAATATTAGAAGTAGCTACATAATTTAATGACATTAAAAGTGTGAGATTATTCATCAGCAACAATATGTGCAAATGTTCATTATGTAATTCGGAAAAAGAGTTAAAATATGTGTCGGTGTGTGGTATTATTTTAATGGTTTAAAGTCAAGGAAGAACAAGAACTCAGCTCCCCAGTACCTAAACCAACACAGCTGAGATGAAGCCAAGTTAGCGATACCCATGGCACAGAGGATGAACTGCATCCTGGGAAAATGGCTTATTGATTGTAGTGTCTGCTCTGCCAGGAAAAGGATTAAAATTGGTGGCAGAAACCAGAGTAAGTACAAGTACAAGCATTTAAGTACCTCTAAGATAAAAGAAAATGGATATACAGTAAAGAGGAAATGTTACATCATAGACTATTAACACCGCAGTTGTTTTCTCAAGGCAATCCTTGAAATGACCACTACGGCCATCCCCACACTCCTTGTTCAGACACAGCCATGCCAGCTTTGGAAAGTCACAGGAAAACATGAGGGACTTGAATTCCTGTGGTGGTACACCAGAAGACTCAGATTAATTGTTAGTAACACCACAAAGGCAAGCAGGACATGCCTGTTCACAAAGAGTGTTTGATGTCACACACAAACATCACCTAATGCCTGCTTAAATAGTTTCGAAGTGTCTAATATGGCAAAGTCCATATATATGCATATACCACGTAACATCAGCTGTAGGCAATTATTTGCCCTGTGCACTGCTAAATAAAATATACTCTCTGTCCTGGTATAACCCTCCCATTTTAACAATATATTATATATATAAAACATGATATTTCTGATCTGCAGCTCTTACACTCGTTTAAAAGCCTATCAGAATCTTAAATCTAGATGATGAGAACAGATTACTACTTGTTCATGATACCATTTTGTACTAATCTTCCCTCTGCAAATGGTTTCATTCCTAATTTTGCCATACTGCTGACGTTCCTGTGCGTTGCTCCCAATTTACTGAAATCAGATACTGAGTATCTTGTGGTTGCTCTTTGCTTCTCACTCTTTCTGAACATGCCTTGCACTCCAGTTTCCCTTTCTTTTCTGGCCAGTCTTCGGCACCACCTGGTGTCTTACTTGTTGCTTGTTTGTTCTGTAAAGGAAAATCAGCACCTTATTTCAAACAGCATAAAGTAACAATATAATGGAAGTGCATTTAGCAGTTAATGAAAATAATATGATTAGTCTTTCACTGTAGCAAGACCTTCAATTTTAGCTAGGATGAGATGATTAGTGTCTGATGATAACAAAAGCCTTAGAAGACAAAATTCAGAAACTTCTAACATAGTATGAGAACCTAATGACTCAGTTATGCAAACTACCTAACTGATACCTCAATTACTATGAGAGGATATTCTAGGGAAGAAACCATGTCTAATAAAATCCAGTTATAAAACGCAGGAAGAAAATGTGTAATGAAGTTTGTAATAAATTCTAGACAGATGAAATTATTCCCATAGTTTTAAGGTATTCACAGAACCTAAGGGCTTCCTATTTTATCTGTTCACACAACTCCGGTTAGTTCTGCAAGCTGTGGCATCTACTGACTTGCAAAGGCAGCACACCTGGCTTATGGCAAAACAGAAAGTCCAGACAGAGCAGTACTGAAATGTAAGTAACTGGAAAATTAGGTACAAAAATAATCTATTGCTGTTGTTTCCTAATGCTTCACTGAAGCCACCTGTACTGGTTTTGGCTGAGGTAGTTAATTTTCATAGTAGTACCTTGTAGGGTGCTGCATTTTGCATTTGTGACCAAAACAGTATTGGGAACACTGGGATGTTTTAGCTAATGCTGGATAGGTCTTGCACAGCATCAAGACCTTTTCTGCTTCTCATGCTGCCCTGACAGTGAGCAGGCTGAGGGTGCACAAGAATTTGTCAGGAGACACAGCTAGAACAGCTTGTACAGCAGACCCCAACTGACTGAAGGGATATCCCAGACCATACAATGTTGCTCTCAGCAATAAAAAATGGGAGAAGGAGGAGGAAGGAGGAGACATTTGGAGTTACGGGCTTTTTCTTCCCAAGTCACCTTTGTGAATGATTGTCATAGGTTAGCAAGCATAGTCCCGGAAGGGACGTCCTTGCTAAGGGGTGCTTACAGTTTCCTCTGGGAACTGAAAGAACCTATCAGCTGGCCAGTTTGAATATGGACAATTCTCTAAGCCACTTAAAGTTGTGATCACCTCTGTGATCCACATTTAAGAATAGGCAAACTCCCCCTCCAAGCTCTCTCTCGTTTCCGGCGCTGGCACAGGTGGCTGCAGGGCCCGAGCAGGGCCCAGTGGGCCCGGCCAGGCCCTGCTTGGGCCAGGCCGGGCCGGGCCACGGCCATCCTGAAGCCATGGACCTGTTCCAGCCGTGGAACCCCCCCCACTGCCTTGCCGTGGGCAGCCGGAGCGGCTCGGCTCTCCCCCCTCTCCACTGCGATAAGAAAAATTCAACATTCCAGCTGCAAAGCTGCAAGGCCGAGGTGAGATTAACCCTTTTACTGCTGTGAAGAGCTGAAAACCTGAGGGAAGAGAGAGAGGAGATGCTTAAAGCTGAAATTCTGTTGTGAAGCTATGATATATCAGAGTATCCTGTTGTAATTTCATGAAGATATGGGGGGTGGAGTGTTCAACTCGTAAGCAAAAGCACCTGCGTTGAGATAGGCAGATGCTGACGCAGCTGTAATTTCATGAGAAGTTTGGACAGGGAGAGATGAACCAGATGAGGACTTTTGCTCCAAACGGGAAAGGAGAAAACCTCAGTCCCTAGAGATGCTCCCAGAGATAGTCCTAAAGATGAAGATGATGAAGACCCTTTGCTCCCAGGGAAGGAGAAGGGCCTCTGTTTTTGTTTCTGAACGGCTCAACCTTAAAATTGTACCCCAAAAAACTTCAAGACTGGACCCTCGAAAGCAGTTGCGGGAAAAGCTGCAAGTCGGGGGAAAGGACTCACACGCAGGCAGAGAGACTCCTCTTCCTGAATGGACTGAACAATATTTGGAAGTGGGCGGCTGTCTTGTTGTGATAATGTTTTCATAGCATGAGCAAGAAGAGACTTCTCTTTCTAAATGGACTGAACAAGGTTATTATGGAAGTGGTAAACAGACTGAACATCTTAAGGGTTGTCTTTTTACATTGTCAGTGGGAGAAGGGAGGAAGGTGGGGGGAGGAGGAGAGTTCTGAAGGTGGTATAATTTTTTTTCTTCTTTTAGGTCTGTTAATAAACTTCTTTATATTCTTTCAAGTTTGGTGCCTGTTTTGCATTTCTCCTAATTCTTATCTCACAGCAGATAAACAGTAATGAGTATTTTGGACCAAACCACTACACTAAATTGGTGTTTCTGCCCGGTTACAAACCGAACCCGCGACAATGATGAAGGCCAGCTTTCCTGGAAATGGCTAAATACCTGCCTGCCAATGGGAAATAGTAAATCAGTTCCTTATTTTTCCTTATATTTATCTCAACCCCTGAGCTTTCTCACTTTTACCCTTCTGATTCTCTCCCCCATCTCCCTACAGGGGGGAGAGAGCAAGTGGCTGTGTGGCCTTAGTTGCTACAGGAGTCAAACCAGCCCACAACTTAAATATTCCTTTCATATGGACAAACACTGCCAGGCCACAATTCTTCAAATGAGTCCATGTGACAGACCTCTTAAAGCCCCTGGAGAATTTTCACTGGCATTCTGTATGGAAACAAAGTTTTTGTTAAGCACACCTATCTGCATGCCATCTTCTTGGGTGTGCTTTTTCACAAAAGAAACAGAGGGCCCAGGTATCTCTGCTACACTAGCAAGCCTGTTACATCCAGATTAGAATAAGCTGCACTACTAGAAGGGTCCACCTATTTCCACCTCCACTTCTGGCTACAAGGGAACATACGGCAAAAACTGAAAGCAGAGGAATTATGTCTGTCCAAGCCTCCAGCTGTTCTCAGCTCAGGCCATTCCTACTTCAGTAGGCATGGATTACATTCTCTTTCAAGTTGCTGCTTAGTCTCCCCTAAGACCTGTGTAATCTGTGCATTTGCAGCAGCCTTTGCCAGCTGCTCCTGTGGCTGCACAGACAATGCTCCCACCTGCTTCTAACTGAGCTCCTGTTACTTTCCTGTAGTGGCTTCAAGGTGCTCCCTCAGAATCACAGAATCAAGTAGGTTGGAAAAATCTGAGATCAAGTCCAACCCATGATGAAACACCACCATTTCAACCAGACCATAGCACCAAGTGCCACGTTCAATCTTTCCTTAAAAACCTCCAGGGATGGTACCTCCATCACCTCCCTGGGCAGCCCATTCCAATGCCTAATCATCCTTGAGAAAAAATTCCTCCCAATGTCCAGCCTAAACCTCCCCTGATGCAGCTTATGACTATATCCTCTTGTGCTACTGCTGGTTGCCTCAGAGGCGAGGCGGAAAACCCAGCTGGCTACAGCCTCCTCTCAGGGAGTCGTAGACAGCGATAAGGTTCCCCCTGAGCCTCTTTTTCTCCAGGCTAAACATCCCCAGCTCCCTCAGGCGCTTCTTATAGGACCTGTGCTCCAGCCCCTTCACCAGCTTCGCGGCCCCTCTGTGGACAAAGAGGAGGAGCTTGTAGCAGTTCATGACCTTACCCCTTCCCTTCCCTTCCCTTCCCTTCCCTTCCCTTCCCTTCCCTTCCCTTCCCTCTCCTCTCCCGAGGCTGAGGAGCCCTAGTTTACGCTGCCCTCTTCCCGGCCGGGCACCACCCCTGGTCCCGGAGCCCCGGAAGCGGAAGCGGCTCCCGGCGCTCCGTGTGCGGCGGCGACCGAGGCGGAGCCGGGTCTGAATGGAGGCGCCGCGGGCGAGGGGCCGCTGAGCGCCCCGGGGCCACCCCGCACCCTGCGCCCCCTCCCTGCTTCCCTCCCTCCCCCCGGGGCCGCCCGGGCCCCGCCATGTCCTACAACAAGATCCCGCCGCGTTGGCTCCACTGCCCCAGGAGGGGACAGCCCGTGGCAGGTGAGCGCCCGGCCCAGGCCGGCCCTGCCCGGCCCCGGGGCGGCCGTGGGGCGGCAGCGGGCGCGGCCCCCTCCCTTGCGGCGCTCCGCTGCCCGCCGGTCCTGCTCCTCCTCAGCGCCGGGGGCCGCCGCGGCCTCTCGCTCTCGTCCCGGCCGGAGCTCTTTGTCCCGGGGCTACGGCTGTGCCATCCTCCCCCCTCTCCTCCCCCGTCCCCGTCCCCCCTCCGAGCTCCTGGCCGGTGTTTGTCCCGGAGCTGACTCCCGTAGGGCGGCTGTTCTCCTTAAAGCCCGGCCCGCAGCAGCGCTCTGCCTTCAGCGCCGGGCTCGCCCTCCCTTCGGCCGGTGCCCCCCTCTGACACGGTCCCATGCAGGGGTACAGGCCCTCTCCTGTCCTCTGGAGCCTTAGTGCTGGGCTCTCGCTTCGCACTGGTTCAGTTTCGGGCTAAAACTTTTCCTGTCTGTCACGTCTGATGAGAGAGGCGATTGCCAGGCATGCAGAAGGTGCCGTACTGGAGCTGCTAAGTTGATCAGAGTCTTGGAGCATCTCTCTTAAGAGGAAAAGCTAAGGGAGCTGAGTTTGTTCAGCCTCGAGAAGAGGCGACTGAGAGCGGACCTCATTAATGTGTGTAAATGTCTAAAGGGGGGTATCAGGAAGATGGATCCATGCTCTTCTCAGGGGTGCCCAGCAACAGGATAAGAGGCAGTGGGCAGAAACTGATGCACAGGAAGTTCCACCCGAAGAGAGAGATTGTGAGTCTAAAGCTTATGAGAGATTGTGGAGTCTCTCTTACTGGAGATATTCAAGAGCCATCTGGCTACAACCCTGTGCCATGTGGTTTAAGATGCCCTAATAGAGCAGGGAGGTTGGACCAGATGAGCCTCTGTGGTCCCCTCCACCCTGACCGATTCTGTGATATCAGTCCTCTATGCAGCCTCTGCCATGTTTGATTCATTTTCCTGAAGGCTCTGAACTCTTTATTTTTGTCGGTTTTTTACTCTGCTGACTGACAGTGCCCTTCCAGTCACCAGTGTGTTCCTGAGTTCTTTAGCTGGAAAATGAGTTAAAATGTTGTACTCCACTGTTACACTTGTATTTTAGGGTTTGTCAGTGGTTGCTGCCTTCTTGGATATTCTTGCCCATAATGCACTGTCTCGGTTGTTACTCAGTATCTAGTCTTCTGGCATCTAGTGGCAGTGAATTCTGTATCATCTAGACACACATTTTTGATTGTGTGTTAATTATCATACTGACTTCAGATGAGTCTTTCCTCTGCTGCCTGTTATGAGATAGAGTAAAAAAACATCTCTCTTTTCAGTTTTCTCAAGTTCTTTTCTTTATAATGCAAGCAATTCCAACCCCCAGTTGTTTTTTTTTTCTCCAGTATTGTCTAGTTTTCACTCCTTTCATATCCCTCTCTGTGATAATGTAAAGGTATGTTTTCAAAACACAGCACATGCTATTCAGCGTTCTATTTTAAGTGGCACTGTGCCATTATTTGCTTAATAGTTACAACTCCCATGTTTTCCATCCCACATTTCCACATCATCTTACTTTTTTTTGATGGCAGTTGGTTGTGGAATGAAAGACACTGATGACTTTATTTAGAACCTAATGAGACATCTCACTAGGTTTCACTAATCTTCAGTAATCATCAATGCATTATTTGGCATTTATCAGTATTTAACATCAGTTGTTAATTTTGTGGGTTACTGGTTTCCCTCAAGTTTCTTATACTTCTCTGAACTTGGCTCTATTAAATAACAGTGTTGTTGGATTGTTCCTGTCTGGTATCTCTTTCTTCTGATTGTGGCCACATGCATTACTTTGTATCTAATGAGAGAGATTTGACAGTCTAAGCCTTTGACCATGATTCTTTATTCTGTGTTTTTCTTCTCAGCAAGTTCTTGATCTCTGTTAGTTGTGGCTTTTGTTTGTCTGTCTTTTGAGCCATGGTTTCTCAGAAATAGCAACCTAGAGTAAGCAAGAATGAGGGTCATCAGCGTGTCATCTGCTGTGCCATCACTGCTTGTGTGTTTGTTTATTCAGGAACTGCAAGGTAATTCTTTTCCATTCCATGTGATCATGCAGAGGAAGTTAATGCACAGTAAAAAAACTGAAAGTGCTTGGCTCATTTCTTTGGGCGCTTTATCAGGATGTGTTCTCATTCACCTGGTTTTTTAGTGTTTTACTGTGTACAGCTTATCAGAAGTAATAGTATGCCATTGGTCTTCTTCCCTTTTTTGCTATTTTACATTCAAGGACATCTAGCAGTTTCAAGGGAGATAATTTTTAGGGTGTAATTGATGTTGGTACTATCTCCTAGATGTGTTGCATTCAAGTTTTAATTAGTGTTTAAATCAAATTTCTAAGCACCTGTATGCAACTTTATTTCCTTCAGATTGTGAGTTACTAATAATGTTGCTAAGCAAGGTTTGTATGGTTTCTGTGGACTGATATTCATCTAGTGTTTGATCATGATGCTTTTGTCTTAGGGTTGTGGCATCTAGAATTTCTGGATGACCTCAATGCAAGTACTAATGAGGCCTGAAGCTCTTCTTTTGGTGAGATTGGGTTCATTCAGGTTAACAGGACTCTATCCTGGACAAGGATCTACATCTCCCATTATTTTCCAAGTCCACTTCTTTAAATATTGGTAGTTTTCTGCCACTTTCTGTTTTTATGGTACAGCAATTCCTTGGAATCACACATTTTCACATTTATTGCATTGTAGTAGAATTTCAATCATTTTGATGAAAAGAGCTTTCTCTGAATGCTTAGATCTGAAGTGATCAGTTTACTTCAGCCTTACTGCCTTGGCATCACCATCTCTGCAGGTACCTGCTTTTCATGACTGCTGAAAACCCATTGTCTTTCGATTTTGCCATGGAAAGTGGTAGCAAGATACTGAAGACAAGTGTCTCAGCAGTGTTTTCCAGCCTCCTTCTATTGATGCATGTTAGTTAATCCTGTTCTAGACATATATGTAGCATGCAAAACTGTGGGATATTATGAAAGACATCCATACTGTGTATGAGAAAGCACCTTAAATAAGAGTAATGCTTCTGGTTCAGGAAGTTTCTGAGCTGTAGCTTGTTGTAGTTGGGGAGAATAATCTGATGATTGATTGTCATTGTTTTACTCTCTTTCCCAGTTGTCTGTTACTGGCGTGTGTTGGTGATGACATACTAGGTCAAATGGATGCTTTGATCGAGCCTAGTTCTCTTGAATCAGAAAACTGTTACTTTTTAGAGATGTTAGGGTTTTTTAATTGTGGATCTTACTGTTTAATTTTATTCAAATTTACTTAACCTCGGTCACTTTACCCAGTCTAGCCTTCCTAATCAATGCTCAATTTAAACATACCATGGTCATACATAATTATGTATGTCATGTTTTGTGTTGATAGCTTCATGTCACAGAAAATTAGGCTACATTCAGAGTATTTTTCACTGGTATGCTCTAGATTTTAAATTTAAAGATAAAAAATGTGGTAAAGTTAGAGCATGTATATGTAGAAAATGTGATGTCTTACATTGTTCACTTTGATTTCTCTCAGATTTATCCACTTGATGTCTGTGCTCTGATATACTGGGCTCTTATTTTTAGAATTTTTACCTATTTTTCAGCCTAAAGAAATACCAACTGTTAGACAGGTAACTAATTTGGAGAATGGTTTTTAATAGCCACTTTCCAAAACTGTTTGACAAATTTGAAGTTAATTGTGGAGTAGGTAATCATTAGCTGTCAGGGTTCCAGTAACATTTTGAAGCTAATTTGGTAATTCTATTGAGGTGTTAGAATTAGTGTCATAATTTAGTTTAGATACTCAAATGACTTGGAATGCTTTGATATCCATATTAAGTGTCGCTTTGTTTTTGTCAGATCACCTAATTCAACATACGATTTTTTAATCTTCAAAAGCTTACTCAGGGAGGTTTGAGTTGCAATCAGTTGTTACTACATCACTTCTTTAGCATAAGATGTCAGGCAGTACTGTAGAAGAGACAGTAGCCACTGCTTCATTTAGACTTGTCCATATTACTCAAAAAGTTTAGAACTCTTTTTTAGAATTGTAGCTTAGATATTCAGTAGCTTAATGACGCTTAATGAGAGGCTTGTATGCACACAGGGAAGGAGGGTTTTCAGGCTTCTGTACAAAAACCAAATAGCAGATTTGCCAGTTGGAGAAGAAGAAATTGGAATTTATAAAAGCTGAGCACCTAAATACTTCCAAAGATCTGTGTTTGAGCTTTGGAAGTGATCGTAAATGGGCTCTGTATGAAATATTCATCACTTCCACAGCTGTCTGTAGGTATTCAAATGCTGCAGGGGATGCTGACTAGCCTACTTTGTCTGTCTTTTCTTGTCAGTGAACAGGAATGTATTTTGGTTGCTCAAAAAGAAATCAGAGTGCAAATCAGACGCTAAATCAAGGTTTGCTACTAGGAAGAGAATGAACATGTTCATTCTCTGTTTCAGAAGATGGAGAACAGGAGAGTCTTTGGTGTGACTATACAGTCTCTAATCAGATGCTGCAGGAAACAATTGTAACCTCCAGGCATTTTTCCAACTCTTCTCTTTTCCCAGCATTCTGTAAAGGATGGTGGTTTTCTTATGTAACCATTGACTCTTTTGTCAGTGCAGCTCCGTTTCTTGAGTGCTTTGGCTAAAAAGTTTAGTTACATTCTTCATGTTCTATAATGAATGAGTAGATGTGTTAGTATGGGTGTGACAAGTGGCAAAGTCAAAACACTTTCAGGCATGATGTTGTTTTGCAAAAATTAGGTGATTATAGATTTTTGCGTTAAGATCATGTAAATTTAGGATTTGCATAATCTCAGTCTGTACAGAGGAATATTACAAGTTAAAGTGGAAGGGCTAATAGAGAGAGAGGCTGAATGATAGTGTTGAAGGTGACAAGGAACACAAAGAAGCAAGGAAATTAAATAGTTGAAGAAATGAGGAAATGGAGAGGAGGTATCCAACCCAACTGCCTTTACCAGGGTGGATGGAGGGTGTGTAACTGTTGGGATGAAAAGACAAAGGGCAATAAAGTGAAGTTTTTCTGACAGTCAAACAAGTTGAAGTGACTATAATTTATTACTGTTTAATGTGGGTGTTGATCATATGACAGAATAACTCTCCTATACCTGTAAATTTTGGAATGGTCTCAGGTGAACAGTGAAGATGTTTGTCACATTGCTCACTCACATCTAACCTGAGCTAACCAGTTGCATAAAGCTTCATAGTTTCCACATCTGTCTGTCTTCTGTGGTTTCTAATGTCTTTTTCATGGAAGGTAGATGCTTATTTGAGACTACATAGAGTGTTGATAAAATTTTTTTTTGCAGGGATGTTTAGTGTATGTTATATTTGCAGCTAATCAAAGCTGATGTTTACGTGATTGGATGACAAACTGTCATTTTAAAATGCTATTTTCATGTTTTTAACTGTACTGAGTTTAAATTTTCTATATTCTGTTGTGCTGTAGCTCCCCATCTTAAATCACACTAAAAGTTAGCTAAAAATGTTAAATTACTCTGTTTTAGATTAAGTGACTTGTATTTCCTTTAACCTTTTAAACTTACTTGTGAATTCTGAGAACTCATAACTAAAAAACATTCCAGTTTACTATTGATAGTACTGTTTCTGCAGTTATTTATTATTGAAGATGAATGTCTAAGTCTGCTGAGCATGTTGCTTTGAAATTGCTAAGTAGTAACTGTACATATGAATAAAATACTGCAAAATTTGATTATCTTTCATAGGGAAGTTTTTACCTTTGAAGACAATGTTAGGACCAAGATATGATGAACAGGTTGCTGAAGAAAATCGTTTTCACCCGAGTATGTTATCCAACTACTTAAAGAGTCTGAAGGTAAAGTTATATTTTCTAATAATTGAAACATTGCTTTCATTATTAGTGTTTACTCAAGTGTTGCTTTTCATGTTTAAGGAAAAAGTGGTCAATGGCTTCGTTTGGGGCACCTGTACAGAAATTTTTTTTTGTTTGTTTACATTTCCAGGTCTTTGCAAATTATTAGATTTCCAAAAGTGTTTTCTTACAGGTTAGAATTCTCGAGACTAAACAAATCCAGCTCCCTCAGCTGTTCCTCATAAGAGACCCTTCATGAGCCTTGTTGCCCTTCTCTGGACATCCTCCAGCAACTCAGTGTCCTTTTTAAAGTGAGGGGCCCAGAACTAAACACAGCACTTGAGGTGTGCCCTCACCAGTGCTGAGTACAGGGGGACAGTCACTGCCCTGGTCCTGCTGGCCACACTATTGCTGATACAGGCCAGGTGCCCTTGACCTTCCTGACCACCTGGGCAGCACAATGTTCGCTGATATTGAGCCAGCTGTCAACCAGCACCCCCATGTCCCTTTCTGCTGAGCAGCCCTCAAGCCACTCCTCCCACCACCTGTAGCACTGCCTGGGGCTGCTGTGACCCGAGCACGGGACCTGGCATTTTGCCTTATTGAACCTCACTGCATCCACCACTACAGACTTCTGGCTCTGGCTCACTTCTTCACTCTCTGTTTTCCCCATTTCTATCTGTGTGCTTCAGTTTGCTTGTTCTGCACTGTAGCACAACTGTGACAATAAAGGTGGGGAACAGGACCTTTCCAGCCTTTCATGTAGGTCTCTGAAGTGTTGTGCCCAGTCTAGTGCATCTGGTGATGTAGGAAATGGGATTTTGAGCCTTCCAGGCAAAGAAAGGCCTAGCACCTAATGCATTTAATTGGTTATTAAACTTTATGTAGGAAGTTTAGCGCCATTTGTTTTGATTATGTCTATGAGATGAATCACGAAGTGATTTTTTTGGTGGTTTTTTTCATTGTTTTTTGCTGTTGATCTAGGTTAAATTAATTCTCAATTTGTTTAACAGTATCAGACCTAAAACATCAGAAAAATTAGGTAACTAAAAGATGGGAATCCTCATTTTATTCATCTTATTTAGTCTTAGGTATGAAGTAGATGGTGAACTACTCGGTGTAGCAGTGGTAGAAGTTACCTGTGCAGTAATGCGCTAAGAAAGGACTATCAGTGAAGCATATGTGCCTGTTCTCAGGTGCTTGAACTGGTAGGATTTTTCTTGTTAGAATTCTTGCATCTGTGCTTTCACGATCCACTCTAATCACAGAGGACCAAAGAGAACTGTCTGTGAATAAAACGGAAAGAATTCTGAGGTTCGAAATGTTCCCCAAAACAAAATTCAAACCAGATGAGGTTAAATGTTGATACCAAAAAATTGATATAGTTTATTTAACAGTAAAAGAAGCAAAGAAAAAGAAAGAGAAAGGAAGAAGTAGAAAAAAGTGGTGGGAGGGGCACAGGAAGAGTGACATACGACCCCTCTGTGGGTCCCAATGACTACTTGCTGCTCCCTTCCATCTGGTCTTCTTGGTGGTGAGGGTCCCCCACCACAAAGGATAGAGTCCAGTGGATTAATATATGTTTGGGCCAGGTGGGAACACCCAGGTGCCTCCCCTGAGCAGGGGCAAGTTTGACACTGTCCCTTGCAAGGCTCTGTGTCGTTTGCATCTTTTTACATCACATGCAGTGCTCTGGTGCAGGGTCTGGGGAACCGTTCAGGGGTCCTTTGATGGACCGTGACACCCCCTGTGCTGTCCCTCATGTCTTGTCCTGTAGATGTGGCTTTCCTGCAGTGGGGGGCCCCCACAGCTGAGCTAGTCTATGCAGGGCATTCACTGCCTCTGCCCAGAGGCTACACACCCAAAACCTTTCCTTCTCCCCCGGGCTGGGGGGACAGTCTGTGCAAGACCTGGTAGCAGATAAACCTGGGGCTGTGGTTCCACCCTGAAGCTGCTGGGCTTAATTTGGGGAAATATTCTTCTCCCCCATCCCAGACCTGAGAACAGTGCCACTTTTATCTTATCTCAGATCAACTTACAGTCCAGGGCCTCAGTCAGGGGGGCCCGTTCAGGGTGGGCTTTGGTGGTGCAGCTTTTGTTGGTGTCCCTTCCTTATGCACCTTTAATGGACAAAAATCCTTCATAAAAATGTTTAAGCCATAAAGTATAATATTTCAGTCTCTGACATGTGCATCTAAATTCTACTTGAGTTCCTCTTTCATGTGTTATTTTTGACTCTGACTGGATTTGATAGGCATACCTGGAAATTTTCCCAAACCAATCTTATTAGTGGTTTAAACTAATTTAAAATTCTGTGTATATTTTGAAGTTACAGAGAGCTTCACAGCCTTATTCAGAATTTCCAAATGCTTGCTTCCGTAGTGATTTGCCACCAAAAAAAAAATCATGGTGAGACTTTGTAGTAGTCACATCTATCAGTCCTATGGTAATGCTACAAATTCATCATGTCTTGAGTGACATCAGATTATTAGAATTTGATAGTAAAATTAGTAGCATGGGGATCCCCACTTACATTTTGATAACTTTGATTAACAAGGAGAACATAGAATTTCTCTCAAACTCTCTGTTCTCGTCAAATCTTTTACATTGTATTGGACCCTGGCACTGTTGATGAGTGTTTGCTCTTTGAAAAAATATATATTTTTTTTATTTGCCAAGTTATGTAGTGGTTACTGGAGTGCTCAGTTTGTAGATCAGCAGTTTACCAACAAGTCAGCAATGAAATAAATGTGAAATTGAGGAGCCCTTGAAGAGTGAATTTTCCCACCCAAGGCAAAAGTAGCTCACTGTGCATGGTTCTTGTAATTTTACTGCAGTGTATTTTTTTTGCTGCTAATGTTTTGCAGAATGAATTACTTCTGAAAACTGGTTATTACTTAAGTCCATATAATTTAGCTCCCAAATAAAAGACTTCAGCAGAAACTTTTACATCTGGATTTCTGTAATAGAGAGATATTGCTGTTACCACAGATTTTTGAAGGTACCAGCTCAGCATTTAACACAACATCTGTCTGGGTGGAACTGTCTCTACCAAGCTTCCTGTGTGATTCCTTTTCTCATGGAGCTTGTTGCTGACAATCTGAATGTTAGAAACTTATTTGATTAGCCATGGCAGCCCCATTTTTCTTCTGATTGTCAGTATTGGCATAGTATCTTGAGCAACTGGTGACAGCATGAATAATGTATTTATTTTTTAATTTGTTTCTTGAATAGGTAGGTTAATACAATTAATGCTCTATATAGGTAGATTTATTTCTGTCACAAAGAGCTACGACGTTAGCTCAATGTTTGGGTAACTAGTATGCTTAAGTTACAGAATTCCTATTAGGAAAACTACTTACCAATTTTCAGCCACATTATTATTTTCACAGATGCATTCAATCACTGATCAAAACTATCTTCCTCAAATAAGAAATGCAAGAAAAAATTCCTGAGACTGGAGTGAATTCAGTATGTTCTCCCCTTCCTGGGGAGGGTGTTTTCAGTTTCCAGTGTCTAAGGAGAAATTTCTAGGTTCATACAGGGGAACCTAGCAAAGCCCATTTAATTGCACAGCAGCAGAAGAGCACATGTGTAAGGCATTAATAGCTGGAGATACCTGGAATGTGAGGAAGTGAGGGGAAAGCTTTTATTTTGTTCCAGTGGTACTGGTGGTTTTTTTGCATGGATTTTTTGAAAATCGTAGTTGTATACTTTGGTATGTTATATAATCCCTCTGTTTTTTAAAAATTTCTTGATAATTTTCTTGTGCTTTGCAGTCTCTAAATTGTAGTGTGATATGTGCAGTCAATCCCATGGACTGAGAATGTAAATTATTAGACTTTCTGTAACACAGGGAAACTGCTTTCAGGCCTTACACACTCTATGCTCCATAAAAGTTTTTATAGCTTTGGATAAATTACACTGGATGCCTGTTTGCCTTACTTCTCCATGAAATGTGTGAGGAAGAGTGTCACTTCACGTGAGCTTCAGTTGTATATGATTGAAATGATCAGTGATAATGGCAAAAGAATAGCAAGCGAGAAGTGCAACAGTCCTAAATTAAGTAGTGTTGGAGATATTTGCAAAATGCTGTAGGGAATGGAGGAGGAAAGTAATCGCTGAATTAATTGCCTTTGCATAATTCCTTCAGAATTAATCACTGTCTAGGATGCTGTCAGTCTCCATGTTTAGCAGCTCGGTTGACACTTTGTATTTGAAGTTTCAGGTGGTGTAACATTGTTTTCAGGTGGACCCCCTTCTGAGGTATTTTATATTTCTGCAAAACACAGTAATAAGAGTAAATAAAGTATTCTGAATACAATATGCAGGCTTTACAATGAGAAATTCAGAACTGATCTGGATATTACTTTAGAAGTCTTAATGCTGTTGATATAACATCATTACGGTTTTTAATATTTGATAAATAAAAGTAATATGAAAGTATGTAAGTATTACAAGCATCTATCATCAGAACTTTGAATACAATGGAGAACTAGCTCTGTAGATAATTGGAAATTTTCCTTTAGGGGTCTACTAAACAACATATTCGTGTGAAACAGCTGTTTCTGAACTGTATTCTAGTTATAATTGGATTTCACCTTTTCTGAATTCTGTGGAAACATTGTTTTACTTTGTAATTCTTCCAACAGCGCTGCTAAATTATTACCAGTCTGTTGGTGCTACCTGAAAGCATGACGCTGAGCTTTTTTGTCCAAAAGCAATTGCTTGCCCTTACAAGACAGGAGACCAGAAATACTTTCTTTGCTCAGCTGTGTTAGTGAGCTGTTTTGTGCAGTAATACTGGTAGGTTTGTCGTTAGAATTTTTGTTTGGAACAAGGATCAGCAGGATATACTTTGATAATACTGTGTGTGTTTTGTGCCACCCAGTGGAATTTCTGCTTTCCAGCCTTGTTTTTAAAAACGTAGTAACTTCCACAAGGCTCTTTAAAAGACCTATTTTACAGCTATAAAAACAAACACTAAAAAAGTAAGTTGATGCACGAGGGAACACATTAGGGTAGAGTGGACAATGCATCCTGGATTCAGGTACGCCCTAACGTCTGAGTGATTGACACTGTCACATTAACTGCTGACAGCATCTTTGAATATCTGAAGTTGTTTTGCATTTTAGCTTTAAATAAGACATTTCTAAGAATTTAATTAATTTGATTAATTTAAACTTGAAAATGTGTTCATTGTTTTGCACTCTAATAAGTAAGTTAAAATGAGTTATTTTTTCTGAGAGTGTGCTTATATGTAAGTCTCAGTGGTTAATTTTTCTTACGGTACTTTCACTGTGCCAGTGTTTAGTATTGTTCTACTTGCCATAAGAGCACTTGATTCCATCTTGTTTGTCTTTTTAGCATGTTAAAGTATATTTACCACACTTTCCTGCTGTTAGCAGATCTTTCTTATTTGGAATCATTGGTTGGAGCAAACTGAAGTTTTTGAGTTGATGGCTAGTGCTAATTTAGACACCAGCTTTCACGAAGAAATACAGATGTCTGTAATGATGGTAAAATTCAGATTTTACAAACAAATGCAATATTTAATAATTTTTAAACTTACAAATGTGGCCTGCAGTTGCTTTTAATTATTACGTTTTTAGCCATTTAGAATTTATGCACTGGTATTTGAACCCCATATATAAGTTTAATATTTTTTTTGCTTTTTAGGTTAAAATGGGTTTGCTGGTAGACTTGACCAACACCACTAGATTCTATGACAGAAATGATATAGAGAAAGAGGGAATTAAATATATAAAGCTCCAGTGTAAAGGGTAAGTTGTGTGCACTTTTTAATTACATCTTTGGCTTTTAATTTGGAAGATCACACTGAAGAAATTATTTTTTTTTTCTCTTTTATCGTTTCCCCCAGATGTCTCCTAATCCCTGTGTTCTTGTGTTTTTCAGGCATGGTGAGTGCCCTACACCTGAGAATACAGAAACATTTATCCGTGTATGTGAACACTTCAGTGATAAGAATCCTTCAGAGCTTATAGGTACATCTTATATCCATCTTACACCCATCATTAGTTTTTACTCTTACTTTATTTCACATTTGCTTGTAACTGCTGTTTCTTATTCTTAGAAGTCTGAGCAAAGGAATTTCCTCAGTACAGTGTTTATGCATATATAAATTTGATTGCTTTTATTACGAAACAAGTATATTTCTTTTTTTACAGATAGTAGTATGTTTCTGCATCCATCAGTTTAATTACAGCTGTTGACTTAATGCAGAAAATTATACAGGCCCAAGAGCTGTGTACAAGTACATGATACTTGCACTGTGGTTTTGTAACTTCTGCTGATACAAATGCAAGTTATGTATTGGGTTGACATTTGGTGGTCTGGTTTACTTGAAGTCATATTTGGTAACTGAATTATCAGAGATTTTTTAGCAAGTCTCACAAAACTGGCAGCAGAGACTAGGCTAAATTTTTCTTCTGTGGTATATGGTCTTGTAGTGAATATTTTAATGTTCTAAGCATATCTTTTTTTTACTCAGAGAGAAATACGTTCTGAGTTTAATTTGCATCCCTTCTAGTTTTAGTTAAAACTTTTTTACTCTCATTTTTGTTAATCATATTAATGTTTATTTCTGCCTGCAAACTATCAGAGACAAGAAATTACTTTGCAGGTGAGTTTCCAGAGTCAGAATGGGTGTTGTCCTCAATTCCCCTTGGATGATAATTTTGCGGCCTTCTTGAATCTGAGCATCTCTGCGACTTAGGAGTACATGGAACAGTTGTTTGTGCAGGTGTCATTGCTAAGAGCTTGGTAAACTAAGCTCATATGTTCATGCAGTTTAGGATTCATCCAGATACACAGTAGGATAGCTGAAGTTGTTGGAAGGGACCTGTGGAAATCAGCTACTCAGTTGCCCTTCTTTAGAACAGGGCCAGCTAAAGCAGATTCCTCAGGACTATGCCCATTTGGCTTTTTACCAGCCTCTAGGCTTGAAGACTCCACAACTTTTTCTGGCAGCCTCTTCCAGTGTTTGCTAACACAATATACAGGTGGTTTTTTCTCATGTTGAAACAGAATTTATTGTATTTCAATTTGTAGCCATTGCTTCTTGTTCTGTTGCAGGATATGATACCACTGACAATTTTTTTTTTTTTTTTGAGTGCTTGAGAGATTTAATTTGGTCACATTTTTTCACCTAGTTTTCTGTTAGGTACTTTCTTACTTCCTTATTGCACATAGAATGCAGTTTAATTTGAGACTGCTGTGGTTTAACTCTAGCCAGCAACCAAGCCCCACGCAGCTGCTCCCTCAGTGCCCCACCAGTGGAACTGGGGAGAGAGGTGGAAGGGTAAATGTAGAGAACTCACGAGTTGAGATGAAGACAGTTCCATAGGGAAAGGAAAGGCCATGCACACAAGCAAAGTAAAACAAGGAATGAATTCAGTGCTTCCCCTGGGCAGGCGGGTGTTCAGCCATCCCTAGGAGAGCAGACCCCCATGTGTAACAGTGACTTGGGAAGACAAATGCCATCACTTTGAATGTCCCCCCACTCCTCCTTCTTCCTCCCTCTTTGTGCACTGAGCATGATGTTTTATGGTCTGGAGAGTCCCTTTGGGGTTTGGGTCAACTGTTCCAGCTGTGTCTCCTCCCAGCTTCTCAGGCACCCCTAACTTCCTCCCCAGTGTGGCAGCATGAAAATCAGAAAAGGCCTTGGCTCTGTGTAAGCTCTGTTCAGCAATAACAAAAAGATCTCTTTATTATCAACCCTGTGTTCAGCACAAATCCAGAACACAGCCCTGTACCATCAACTGTGAAGAAAATTAACTGCTTCAGTTGAAAACAGCACAGAGACCTATGTGTTCTTCTCTGAATGGTAACACAACTAAGTGGTTTAAAAAATGAGGAACTGCTAAATGGGAGTGAGTGGGACCAGTCACCAACAGTATTTCAAAAATTACACCAGAAGCAAGATATTGTTGGTGACTGATCTCACTCACTTTTTTTGTTTAGCAATTCCTTGTTTTCACTCTCCTTTTGCAGTTCTTCCACTTGGTCCTCCAATAATACTTTAGAACTTGAAAAAGTGGTTATGGTCAGCAATTTATATAGTGCATGAATAGCACGGTGATATCATATAAGTAGCAGACACATTTAGCTGATATTTCAACTTACAAAATGCCATTTTTAGTGTTGAGTCACTAACTTTCTGGCTTTGATGAATTTTGGAATGTTTTTCCATTATTTAGATGTTTCACCTCTATAGGAGAAAAAGGTCAATTAAAAAGAGCCGAGGAGAAAATAGTATGTTGACTAAACTTTTGGAGAATGTGTTGTTTAGGCTTTCATAGTAAAAGAGGAATGTTGGAATTTTCCATTTCCCTTCTGTAAATTACTGAAATTTGTTGTTTTGGACACTTGTTTCGAGGGACTGGTGTGGAGGATGTTTTTATCAAAAGCGAAAGCAGTCTGCAGCGGTGATAGTACTGCACCCTGTGTGATCTTTCTCTTTCAAGCCATTGGTCTCATGCTGAGATGCTTCTTATCTTTGTCACGTGTATAAAATTATTGACTTAACCTTCTTGGCAGCAGTAACAGCTGCAGGACTTAGTGATAGCAATTGTGTGCAATTTCCTTCTTAGTGTCAAGATTAGATATGAAAAGAGACTGAAATGTGAATGATAAGTGATCAAAATTTTCAATTAATCTAGAACAATATAGGAAGGAAACTTTATTTTTGCAGCACGAAGGACCAGGATTATGCCTCCCAGCCTTAGGAAGGGATGTGCAAAAATTTTGCTTCAGCAGAAAACAAAGGAGAAATGATTGCTAGGAATAAATGATATAAGGAAGCTAAAATTCATTTCATTTGATGCAAGTTACACAGTTTTTAGTATTTTTAAATAGTTAGAAATGATGAATTCGAAAAATTCGTAGTAATTTTTACCTTGCTTTTATCAAGAAGGGAAGCTTGGTTGGGCAGGCACAAAACCTGATCCTGTTACAGTTAATACGTATTTCTTTTTACCCACTTAAATTTGTGGGGTTTTTTCCATCGGTCTGCTTTTTGTGGGTACTTTTTGGTTCTCCAGTTGAAAAAATTTATACTTCCAGTGTAGAGGAGTGTAAAGAAAAAAGATAGATATTCACATTTTGTTTGAATATGCATCAAGTGAATTGTTGCTAAACTTACTTTACTAGCTGTGGTAGAGAAATGAGAAAATGAATTAAAGCTTAAAGTGGCTTGCTTCATGGTGTTGAATGCCAGGTCTTGCACTTTGGGTCACAACAACTCCAGCTAATGCTACAGGCTTGGGCAAGAGCAGCTGGAAAGCTGCCTGGCAGAAAAGGACCTGGCTGTGATGCCTTGTGGGACTACATAAAAACAGAGGCTACACAAAATTAAGAGAATAAAAAGTGGTTATATTTATTGAAGGGCCTTCAGGTACACTTTGGGCAGATGAAGCCCACTCAGGGGCTACACCCAAAATGGACAACAGGTCACGAGTTTTCACACTTTTGTAAGTTTGGCCCATTTGCATATTGGGGGTTAATCCTCCAATTACAGCTTCAGGTAATGAAGTCATTTACCCCAGGTTTGCTCCCCCACAGCTCACTTTTGTTTACATTTCTCAGGGCCTGAGACAGTAAGGTGTCCTTGAGTTTCAGACCTAGAGAGGAATTGTTTCGTTTGACTGAAATGGGAGAACAGTAGCTAACAGTCTATATGGAGTTTAGAGTTAGACACTAATGAATTACAGGATTACAGATACATGAAAAATATAGAAGCTAAAATCCTAAGGTATCAGGTGTGCTGGTCTACTGACCATTAGCCATCAGTGTGCCCAGGTGGCCAAGAAGGCCAATGTCCAGGAGAATTAGGAAGTGATTGTCCCCCAGTACTTGGCACTGGTGCTCAGGCATTGACATGCTGGAGTGTGTCCAGAGAAAGTCAGTGGAGCTGGTGAAGGGTCTGGAGCACAAGTGTTATTAGGAGTGGCTGAGGGAGCTGGGATTGTTTAGCTAGGTGAAAACGAGTTTCGGGGGTGACCTTATCACTCTCTACAACTGCCTGAAAGGAGGCTGTAGCCAGGTGGGGGTCAGTCTCTTTCCCCCAGGCAACCAGTGACAGGACAAGAGGAAATGGCCTTAAGTTACAACAGGGAGGTTTAGGACATTAGGAAAAATTTCTTCACCAAAAGGTGAAGTTGTCAAGCACAGGAACAGACTGTTCAGGAAAGTCCCTGAAGGTATTTAAAAGTTGTGTAGATGTGGCACTTAAGGACATGGCTTAGTGGTGCACTTGGCAGTGCTGGGTTAATGGTTGTATTTGATGTACTTAAGAGTCTTTTCCAACCTAAATGATTCTATGATTCTATGGTAACAACTGAAAAATGTTAAGAATAATTGCTCTTGCTGTTAGTAGAAACTGTAATGATATTTATAATTTAAAATAAAGAAGGAGGAAGAGGTAACATCTTGCCTGAATCCTTCATAACATTTTTAATACCACGAATTTTGAGGCTGGTCTGCGTATCACTAGATGGTGCTGTTGCCTTGAGGGAAAAAAAAATGGACTACTTTTGACAGTGTGTCCCTCCTTTCACTGGGGGATGAGTTTGGTAAAATAGAGGCTGAAGAATTTTTTTTTTTTTTTCTCTCACATTGAAAAGGTGAGTAATTCAAGGTGATTATACTGTTATATAGTTTTCTTTTTGTAGATACTTTTTTTTTCAAAATTAGTAAGTGTGGTCTTAGCATGGAAATAGCGAATTTGAGGTAGAATTGTGGTCTAGTGGCACCCCTTTCAATTTTGACATAAGGCAATCTGAATATGATTTTTTGCCTGATGGTATGAAATGAATGTCATGCTTATTGAATCCACTAAAAGCATAATTAATGAATTTGATTATATTGCCTTCTGACAAGCATTTGAGCAGATTTGTGAATCTTATCTGTATTAGCCATATTTCAATCGCATTAAGTTAGTGCTCTTGATTGGGATGAACTGAAGTACCCTGTACCCTTGCTGCTGCTAATTTGCAGAAAGAATGTAATAAATTGCCTTGTAGGCTTATGTGCCTTACGTGCTCTGTGCTGCCGTGATGGGAATGGAGATAACCCTTTAATATTACAGATGAAGGTGGAAGGATCCAAACCCACACTTTCAATACTAAATATGTTTGTTAAAACCACTTGCAAGTGATTATTCCCTTTTCTTGTATTTTCTAGGTGTCCATTGTACACATGGTTTCAATAGAACTGGATTTTTGATCTGTGCCTTTTTGGTCGAGAAGTTGGACTGGAGGTAACTTTGAATGTTAGTTCCTGGGGATTTGTGGAATGTGGCCAAAGGGTTCTTCAGTATGTTTCACTCATTGTCCTGACAGCTATGCTAATGTATTCGCTATTAGTTGTTTTATAGCTGCCTAATAATCTTGAGCAAACAGCCCATATTAACATTTTTCATATAATCTCTTGGTAGCTTAGCCTGTTGTAGTCAAGAATTCCAGGTCTGGTAGGTCAAAAGTCAGCTGTACTTGCTGTGTGTGGGCCTTTAGCAGTGTATATATTATGTTGTGTCTCTTCCCCTGACGTGTCCCACATTTTAAGTAAGAGTGTAGAGTTCAGAGATTCCTGAAAGAGTATTTCCCATACTTTTTCATCTTTTTCATGTAGGTGTGCGTGTAGGTTTTTGGGCTTTTTTTGAGATCTGAAGAGATTAGCTAGAGCAACAGCAGAGTAACATACTTCTGAAGGATTGGGGGCAGACAAAGTCCTTGTTTCCAGCTTGTTTTTTGACTAAAGTCTACAGTATGCTTCTATACAGACTCACCCATTTTTTCTGTCTTTTAAAAATATTGGTGCCTTCATATAGAGTAGTTACCTTTTTCAGATAACATTAGTGTAAAAAGAAACCCCAAACCCAAAAAATGCCCGTACCATCCTGGTGGACATAAATTTTGCATAATTTTGGTAGTATTTACAAAATACTATTTCCTTCTTGACAGAGTCCTGTGAAAGTCATGTTTCTTGACAAGTCCATTAAGCAGTCTGGTGATACTTCTTGTATGTGGTCCTTTGAGTGAAGAAAATTTTACTCCTGTTGCAGGATTTTCTTGTGATTGGACATGCAGTTATTATGCTTAGCATGCATGTGCAAGCTGTTTGCAAAGAACTGGGTCATTGCTGTCTGTTAGTAAACTTGGAATAAAGACATTGGAGTAATGGAGACAGAACACCATTGGTAATGGGTGGCTGAATCTTTGCAGGATCCTAGCTGTGTATAGGAAGTAGACACAGACACAAATATCTTTGTAGTATGATTCTAGTTGTTCCTATGAATTAGAAAATTTGTATGCTTTTAGTCAAACAATTTAAAAGTAGCATGCAATATTTAGACTTAGAATTGATCCTTTGTTCTAAAGAGGAAAGACACTTGAATCTCTTTGGATCTCCTGCTTTTATGCAGCCTCTGTTTTCAAACTGTGGTGGGAAAAGCCTTAAAATTCAACAGCCATGTCTTATTTTTTTTTGCTTTGGGTAGTTAATTGTATCAAGTTTGTTCATCTCTGTCAGATTATTTTAATAAAACATCCAGATATCCCCTGGTAGGGAAAAATGTCCACAGCAAAAGAAACAATTTTGGCAAGATGCTAGCTGATGCTGAGCATTGTATCAAAATAAATCTAATTTGCTGTATCATTCTTTGAAACAAGGCACTGTTTCTTGCTAATGAGGAAATAAGATCTTCGTGATGGAAAAATCTATCCGTATCCCTTCCTTAAGCATATGATGTAGGAGTGTTGCTGATGTATTGTGTACACTGGGGTGTATTTTATAGTTAGTTTAGAGAAAGGCCTGAAAGCCTGAAAGCTCTCCAGCTAGTGGTCAGAAACCTTACTTGATTCTCTTTTCAAGAACTCATTTTTCCCAAAGACTGCTGTGTTTCTAGAACATGGAAAATTGTTTTCTTTCAGCTAGGTTTCTGTACTTGAAATCTGTACTTGAAATCTTTTGGCTTTCATTGCCATCTATTCCAGAAGATTATAAGAGCTCCTCTGATATCATCAGAGAAAAATTCGAGCATTTTTCATACCCCATCACTTTTGGTTTGTTTTGTCCTTTCAGTGGCATTCATTACAGAAGATGTGAAACAATTTAAGAAAGATAGCAAAGTAAAAAATGTCTTGTGAGAAAGAAATTAGGAGTCTTAAAAAAGAATTAGAATGGGGAAGAAAGGTCCTTCTAAGTAACTCAGACTTTAAAACTGTCATTTTTGAAATGAGACTATGTCTCACTCTGGAAAATGTCTTGTTTTCTCCTCTTACAAAGATCAGAAGAGTAAATCAACCTTACTGGTTCTTAGACACTGTTTCTGTCTATTATGAAAAATTTACTTCTTAAAGTTCTTAGGCTCCATTCCATACTGTACAGGTCAGACAAAAAAAAAAAGGCATTTTGAATTAAGTATCTGAAAAAAAAATAACGTCACAGGCTGTAGTATGTGCTTTTATTCCAGTTTTAGACATGTACTTGTCAAGAAGCCTAACAGGGGCATCTCTTGATCTTTTGTGGTTTCTCCTCTCCTCTACATAGCAAGATTTTAAAATGTTGATCCTTGGAGCATTACTGCTCTTCACAGCCATGAAAAATGGAAGAGAGAATTACATCCAGTGTTTTTAGTTAAGCATTTTCATAGGATCTATGCAAATGGCAACAATAAAATCCTTGTTGTATGTTTTGGAGAATTTTCCAGTTGGCTGGTAGAGATGCATGACTGTTAGTTTTGGTTTCTAATTTTTTTATGGTCCAGCCTCCAATTTATTTGAGCAAGATTAAGTGTTAGGGGCATAGTAAAAGGCTTCTGAACTACAGTGCTTTTATGAGAAGCTTCTGGAAAGAGAAGTAATTTAAAAAGATTAGGATGATTTTTCCCAGTTTGAGAGCAAAACCTCTAATAGGAAGAAAGACAATTCTTAGGGGAGAAAAATGTAACCATATTTGAATTTGAACATTTGCAATTTTCTTCATTAAGTTTGTTGATATGTTTCTATGGTCTTTTTTTGTGTTCGTGTGGTCCTCAGGTCTGCATGCCACCCATTGCTTCTCTGTAGCAATAAAAAAAGTTGTGTCTGGGTGATCAGCAGACCACTGTTGACTCACAATAAGGACTCAAAGCAGCCCGAGCTGCAGTTACTTGAGAACATTTGCAGTGCCTACAGAGTTACACAGAATCTTGCAAGAGCAACTGCTACCAGAATGATCCAAGCATGGACTTTCAAATATAAGGAATGTTTTTGCAATTACCACTTCAGAATTTGTATTGATTGTCAGTCCCAATAATTCTTATGTTTGGTAAAGCATGACATGACTAAGACATGTAAATTAATCATTCAGAGTGATTTTGAATTTTTTTTTTTTTTTTACAGTATTGAGGCTGCTGTGGCTACTTTTGCTCAGGCTAGACCTCCAGGTATTTATAAAGGTGACTATTTGAAGGAATTGTTTCGTCGTTATGGCGATGAAGATGATGCACCATCACCACCAGAGCTTCCAGAATGGTGCTTTGATGAAGATGAAGAGGAGGATGATGATAATGGTAAAACTGGAGGCCCAGAATCAGAACCTGGATCATCAAGCTCTTCCTTTGGCAAGAGGAGAAAAGAACGCCTAAAACTGGTAATTTTGACTTGGAACTTAATATTCTAATTGCTAAACATAATTTCATAACCTCATGCCCACCATTTACCTCATCATACATGCTATGCAAGCATCACTGCTCTTGCAAATGGGGACTGGAAGCATTTTCTCTAACTGGAAAAAATTGTAGATGCATTGTAAACCTTTTTGTATTTCCTATGTCAACCTTGAACTTCAACATTCAACATCTCAACTACTCCAGTTGTAAAAATGACTTAAAAATTTTCTAATGTAACAATTCTTTGAGATAGTAAAGTGTTTTTTAATTACGCAGTCTGTGTTTAGAGATGAAATGTTATCAGAGTTGGGTGGAAACAGCTCTTATGTTTTGTAGTCATGTGGATGAAATTCATAATTTTTAAAATTCAGCACTCGTTTTGGCAAACAGTCTTGCTTTGGGAAATTTTGTAGGATTGAAAATTGGATTAGCAAAAAGCAATATGAGCTTAAAAAACCCAAGGCAACTTTGAAATCATATTTTGTTCAAAGCTGTTTTAGCTGTGTAAGAAATATGGCTGATCACTTACTGTGATTTTTGACATACATCTGCATAATTCTGATGAAATAAGTTATTGTAGTTACCATAGTGTGGAAGTAATACGCAAGTACAAAGAATATATTTGTATCACCTGAAGACTAATGACTCAGTTTTCTTCAAATTCCTGACTTGCTTTTTTTGTTTGCAAGTAAAGTAAGCTAGAATATTGCTGAGTGCAAAACTAGATTTTTTTTTTTTTGCATAATAATATATTATTTTACTTGTGTACTGAGGTGTGTTTGTTTGCAAACACTTGGAAACCCTCATATTGAAATACGCTGCAAAAAAGCATTTTGTTGTTACTGCAGCTGGTCAACAAGGTTTACAGGTAAAGTATGGAAATATTAGCCTGAAAGGAATACAAAATCCAGTCTAAAGAAGCAAGATGAACTTTGAAAACTTTCAAATTATCCCTCATCTGGAATAAAAAATTTCCCACACTATAAAAACACAGTAAAAGTAGAGTCAGGGGGTATGGCCACTTCCTCCATTAGCCTTGCAGTAAAACATAGATATCTAAATATTTTTTGAGGGGCTGGAACCTTAAAATTGTTTTTTTGATGTGCCTTCTGATGCATTAGGAGCTGAGGTGTTACAGTGAATTACAATGACAGCCTCTTTTCATCAAGTGTAAAACTCAGCTGGTCTATTTAACAGGAATGATACTGGCTTCCCAGGCGTTTTCTTTCTGCCACCATAGTTTTGTTGGAAGCTGGAAGCTAAATTATACGAATAAGCATATTAATAACTAAAAGTTAATTATGAGTTAGATAATTTGTGAAAGAAAGAATCATCTAGTTAATATGCATATTCGTATAATTCAGTTTTGCAGCTCTGAAGGAACATTCTTTGACACGAAGAGGAGGAACGGGCAGAATTCTTTACCATGGTTCTTGGCTGGCAGATGGGACTGCTTCTTAACTCAGTAGAGATGGATACAGTCTATTTCTGATTCCTTGTAAATATGCCATCTACAGGGGGAGTGAGTATCAGGTAAATACCTCTTGCTCAGATATTCTTATTTTACTGTCTGGAGGGCTAAATTTTCAGCATTATGTTGATTTCCTACAGCAGATGTTTTCACCTTTCTAATTCATCTCTTTCCTAAAGGCCTGGGGTAGGCAGTATAAAACTAGAGGTAGCTATAGTGATAGTGGTGTTCTGAAATTTTCTCATTTTGACCCAAGTCTTTGTGGAGACAGAAGAAAAGTTTAGTAGTAGAGGAGGAGACAGCTCCCAGGCTAGAATAATGAATAGCCAGAAACAACTGCTAGCTAGACTATGAAAGGAAATTAGTATGCTCTCCTTTTCAGAAACACTGATGTGAGAAACTTCACTGCAACATTTTTCATTGAAACTTCCTTATCTTGATGTCAAAAAATCTTGACAGCTTTTCTTTCCTGCACTACAGAAAGTGTAAGAATCATTAGAACATAAAGCCATTACAGTTCCCTTTGTCATCACCTTAAGGAAGTTCACAGGTACCAGGAAATTTGCTTGTTGCTGTCTGAGATGCCACACAGGAAATCCAAACAAATTTTGACTTGTCAGTTCATGCAGGATCAATGTTAACATTGAAACAACATTATTAACTGACACTTAGAATCTCACTTCAGGAAAAAGATACTAGATTTTGCAAATTGGACAAAAAGTTCTAATTCTGAGCCAGAGCCTACCAGCATTTTTTGGGTCAAATGGAATTTTTACTGTTTATTAAGGAATGTTGTCTCTTCTGGTCCCACGTAAGTTGCATATTATGAGGTGTGAGATGCAGTGCTTCTAAAATGAATGGTGACATCTTAAATAGTCTGGAAGAGATGGTGGCTGTTAATGATTTTCTTCATGATCTTGAATGGAGATGTCTTGTGGTGAGACAGGGTGAAGTGATTAAACTGATTTGACATAGTGAGGATAATACTTATTAGTTAATTATCAAAGTACATAACAGTATTGATTCTAAATACTAGTGACTTGGGGTTTTTCTGCCTAACCAACTCTCTTTTGCAAAGTTTAACCCTTGCACTTATTGTTCTGCCTGAAGCCGTCTTGATGGATATGGGAAAAATACCATTTTTTGATTTGGCAGCACCATTTTATGTACTTGAATATGAGTATCATTTCCTTCTCCATGTTAAATGCTTGTTTGTTGACTTTTTCCTTATACTCCATATTTTTTGTACTACTGACCTTTCTTGTTATTCTTTGTAGTCTGTCATGTTGACTCATGTTTTCCTGATGCTGTGGTGCCTGTAATTGAATGCAAGCCTCTAGTTGAGGCCATCCTAGTAAGGCTTAATAGGGAGAAATTAATTTCACATGTCTTAAGGCTAATACTTCTGTTTATATATCTCAACATAATTGCCTTTTACAAGGCAGAACAATACTAATTCAGCTTTTGGTCTCTTGCTGCTTCCATGCCTTTTTCTCTAATTATCTACCAGTGTGTGTTTGTATAATTTCTTATCCATTATTAAGTGTAGAACTTTGTTTATACTGAATTGCACAGTGTTGTTTCCAGCCCATTTTTAAAATTAAGGATAACACTGAATCTTAAACTGCCATCCCAGTCTATATCCCTGTTACTAAAGTCACAGATGTCACAAAAATAAGAATGCTAATAGGAAGTTTAGGGGAAATAAATTAATTATCTTATGCCTAAACCAGACCCTGCAGATTCTTCTGTTTTGTTAGTGAAATGCTAACTCCTCTGAACCTGGTTTTGAAACAGGTTACTCTTCTGTGTTATGGAAGTTACATCTACCCCATGTTTTCTGGGTTCCTCTATGAGGACAAGATAAGCAAACAAAAGACAAACCAAGGCAAATGCATGCAATTCCAATTCTGTGAAGCCTGTTTCATTATGAAAACCAAATGTTTAGTGGAACACCTTTGCTACTGAGTGACAGTTGGTATGATTTTGTTGTTTCTTTTTTGCTTGTACATGCCAAGAGGCAGTTACTGTGATTTGGTCCTGTGTTTCTAGGTATTAAATCTAAGCTGATCAGTGTAACTCCCTGTCTCTCACTTCCTTCATTTTAAAGGATGTCTCTCCCTGACATGTTTTGGAATGTTTCTTGTCTTCTGGGAGGCAGTCTCTGAGCATATTGGCGCTCAGTCAAGTCTGAGTAGCTGAAGACGGCTCTCACCCAGGCCTGGTGATAGCCACTAGGGTCAGGAAGGTGTGTGTTTGGGGCTGTTCCCACTCACCAACTCCTCCAGATGGTGTTTAGGATCTGTACCAACACAGGATAATACACATTGCCGCTTCTCCTTCGGCTGAAGTGATGGGTGGAGAAATTCATGGCAAGTGGGGCAAGCTTGATTAGTACAGATGGTGTGAAGGTTGTGCAGAGTGTAGATGCTAAGTGCATTAGTTTCCTTGGATCCTTTAGGGCTTATAACTCTTGGTAGTATCAGTGCTGAGGACTTGACATGCTCCTGGTGAGCTGAGTTCTCTGGAGTCTCTGCACCATGTTCTTCAGTGTCTTGTTTCCACAGGCATAGTTAGCTGAACAGTAGTGTAGGAACTGCACGGGTCTGGCTCAGTTTTGGCATCTTATCCAAGGTACGTCCTCATGGAGCCCGGAGTGCTAAGTTAGCCAAGCACAAATGCCCAAGTGACTCACCTTGTTTTCATAGGGCTGTGCCTTAGCTAGTGGTTATACTTGAAACAGATAATCTGCAAGAAACACTTTCAAGCATGATATTTGTGTTTATTACTTTTCCTTTTCTGGAAAATCTTTGCTGTTCCCTGCCTGTTACTTCAATCTTAGCAGTCGTACTGCCATTGCACTCTGCCATTATTTACAGAAGCAAGGCAGAACCATTTTCCTTTGTTTCTTGGTGCTCTTCACCACTTATCAGAATTCAGACAATGTGCTGGGCAGGCACGAGTAGCTGTCTGCCTCCCTTGCCCACTCACCTGCGTGCTGTTGCACTGGCTGGTGCCCACGTAAATAGTATGGGGTGAGTGACACACAGAAAGTCTGTGGAGCTCAAGGTAATTAAAGTTTTGAATTTATATTGAATATTTCGTTAGGATGTTCTGTTCTCAGAACATGATTTGGTAATGTGACCGAGCCAATCTTAACTGACTGCAGGCTGTATGAAAACGGTGGTCCTGCTTTCCCTGCACTCCTTGTGTTCCTTCTGCTTTCCCTTGTGCTGGCACTAGTGCTGAGTTAGCCTATGGTGAGCTAGTTTAGGATACTATTTTGGCAGAAAATTACCAATTTATGATGTTATTTTTGCCAAATTAGCTCCGAGACTTGCTCAAGCATAGAACAGATGAGTGTCACGGTGTGTGGAAATGCAAAGGAGGAAACCACTGTTCCTTTCATCAGTAGTAGCTGGATTTGTTAGAGATAGTTTCAAATGTTTTAGAGGACAGATATGAAATACTTGTATCTTCACATGCAGGATTCAACAGGTGAATAGCCATGGCTTGATCTTAGTGTGCATTGAAAATTTATTTGAGGTTCTGTTGAAATAAGTCTGGTTGATTTGAGATCTCCATAGAAATCTTTAATTTTGTAGTTTTGTAGACCTGATGGTTTTCATGTGTTGTGTTATGCAGGATTTGTTTTTATTCCTCTTGGCATCAAACTTTTTCTAGAATGTACAAGTTATTTTAGAATTTTATTTCCAGGGTTTGTTGTTTTTTGATCACTACATAGGCTTTTCTGGGGCATTCAGGATAGCAAGTCCTCTTTAATAACCTGGTTTAGATTGAGAATAAAATTATAAAAATATATTTACACAAATATTTTGTTATGAACCCACTGTTCCTATTTTTCCTTTTGTAAGAAATTTGTCCTAGATCAACTTTCTTGAGAGTATTAGCTAAGTAGTGTAGGCATCTAAGTACTAGCTATCCCTATCCCTCCCTGTTGCTTTTTTTTAAAAAATTATATTTTTTCCTCATAAATAATTTATTTCAGTTCCTGGATTTATGATATGGCTCACCTGTGAGTTTCCTGGCAAACCTCAGCTAATGTATCTTGGCATTTGGGGGTAAATCTTTAAGGAATGTTTAAGCTGGTATTGCTCTAGAGGGTTGTGAAAACAGACTTAGTCTGTACTGACATATTATGATCTGATTTTGTGACGGCTTTAATACTAAATTTTAACTTTTTTTTTTTTTTTTTTTTTTTTTTTGTTTAGGGTGCAATTTTCTTGGAAGGAATAACAGTTAAATGTGTGACCCAGGTGACAACGCAACCAAAATTAGGAGGAATACAGCAAAAATGTCAGCAGTTCTGTGGATGGGAAGGGTATGAGAATATTTAGAACTTATTTATACTATCTAGAAGTAAGTGTTATATTTTGCAGAATGAAACAACTCATAAAAATGAGTGACCATTTTTTGATGGATTGTTTATAAAAAAAAAAAATCACACTTGGAAATGAACGTCTTGCACTGTACTATGAAATGGAATGATCAATTTTTGATGTTAAGAAACAAGATTCTAGAACTACTTTTCCACTGAGATAACAAAATCTTGCTGTTCAAATTCCAGATGTAGCCTAGTCCAGCTATTTGTGTAAAATTTAGTTCTTTCTCAAGCAGTAGATTTATTTATACCACTGCTATTACACTTCAGTTTAGAGGTATAATACTCATTTTTATAGCTAACTTGGATTTGTGTCCAATGTTAATGAAAATGTTGGTTTTAATGTCTATGATTCTGAAGTTTTCCTTTCCAAAAGTTGGTGACCCACACTGCTTCCTAACTTGTTGATGCTTATCATGCCTGTAATTTTTTGAGTATCTCTTTCTGCAAAGTTAAAACTTTGAAGTTCCACATAATTTAGTGTTTTGTCATAAGCAAATAACCTTGTTCTTATCAGATAGGCTTTTGACTTCTCTTGCAAAATACTTTTTGGAGAAGATGTTCTAACTCAGAGTTAAATTTGCAACAAGTCTGGTACAAGGTGTGACTTGAGTCTGATGTAAAAAATGTATTTCCTTGTGTGACTATTTATTGCAGAACCATTAATAAACATGGTTCTTTTTTTTTAGAACTGGATTCCCTGGAGCACAGCCTGTTTCCATGGACAAGCAAAATATTAAATTTTTGGAGCAGAAGCCATACAAAGTTAGCTGGAAAGCAGACGGCACCCGGTAAGTTCATTTTAAATGAAAAAGCAACACACAGTAAATTCGGTAGACAGTTTGTATTTTCTCAGGAAAGTGAATTTGCCTGTACAAAGGACAAAGCACGACAACAGAACGGGCTCCAGAGATTAATTTTTATTCTGTCTGGGTGCCCAACATTTGCTGAAGTTTGTGGCCAAGTTTCTCTCTTGCAGCTGTTCTACACACTGACTGTTAAAGGCAGGTACCCTTATTCTTCTCCATAACCCTTGCCTGTCTGTCAGCCAGGACTTGCCACCAAGGTCTTAAAATAATCTTACATAACAGTGAGAGTTTGCTAAGCTGAAGACTTTGTTTATAAAAGCTAAATTAAAACTTCTAATTGATCTTTCAGAAGCTGGGTAGTATTAGAAATTTTCTAGGGTTTTTTTTTTTTTTTAATTCATGCTGTGATGCTTTATTCAAACACATAGTTCATGTCAGCTAGAGAGTCAGTAATTTTATCTTCCCTCACCAATTCTCTTACATTTATTGCAGGGGTGCCTTTTGTTTAATAACAAACTACAACCTAATTGGACTGATTGGACATATTCTAAAGCTTTTCCTGGGTTCTTTATTTTGCTAGGTTTGTTATCTTTAATAATAGAGCATCCTAGATAATGAAAATCTTGGAGAATATGGGGAATTGGATGTCTTATGAGGATTACCAAGTGGCTCCACATGGAGTCAGTCAGGATTCAGCACACTTCATCCAGAACTAAGCAGTCTTGTATAAAAAGCCCCAGACCCTTCAAGTGTCTCTCCTCTGTGGAGTTTGTGCTTCAAGAGTTTATTAGCTTGGGCTGAGTATGGTGTGAAAAGTCAAAGTAACCTTGCAGTCACTATGGCATCCAAGCATCGAGAAGTGTCTGGGAGTAATTGGTTTACTAACACTGGCTGTATGCACAAGCACTTGGATAGTGCAGTGCAGGTGTTCTTAGGGTGGGAAGTTACAGCAATGAGGTGTTGGGAGATGAAGGCATACTCTCAGCAATACAGGGCATAGGGCATTCCAAAGCTGCTGATCCTGAACAAATGAAGTCAGCCAGCTTAAACTGACCTGAAGAGTCTTTGTCATATCTAATGTTGTTAAATTGGAAAATTGATGTCTTATGTAATAGTCTCATTTTCCTTCTCAAACGTGTGGATGGGATGCCCACGTTCTGAGTACTAAAGCAATTATACAGAACATAGTAGTGTCCCTGGAAGACTGCCTTTTGTGAAGGAAATTAAAGTGTACATGTAATTTCTTCTAGAAATTTTCAGTATTTTGAACATTCTATCCTATGTTTTTAGTTTTAGAATGGTGGCAAAACAGAATGGATGAAGAACAAAACTGAAGGAACTAAATAAGCTCTTTTAAATTTTTTCAAAACGTAATAACTTGCAATAGATTATGAAGATACACAGACTGATAGGTATATTCAGAGAAGAAAATGGAGTACAGAGATCCAGTGTTAATGAAATTCACCTTAAGTAATATGAAAGAGAATAAATATGAAAACCTGAGCTATAATTTGGACATTTAGACACTTTGCATGATATGTATCCTAATCAACAATGAAAAATTGTTATGATCATTTTTACATTGGACATGCTTCTAATTATTTAGTTGTTCTCCAGTGATCCAGACTCCATATGCAATTAAACAGATTTTCATTCATTTTTGTGAACGCTTGTGTTGACAGGCATGACCTTCTTGCATTCAATATTAAGTCATCAGTTAGTGGAGACCAATTTATGGATCCCCTGCTTACATTATCTGGAGATGGAACCCCTGTCATCAAATAATCTCTGAAGCTATTTTGTTAAAAGTGGTTTAGATGCAGCAGTCTAGACTTTGCCTATTAGAATATTATTAGGCTTGCATGCATTTTTTTGTTTGTTGTTTTGTTCTCTCTCTTTGTTTAAAAAGCACTGCTGTTTTGTCAACCCTATTGGACTTAGAGAAAAACAGATGCATAAATAATAACTTTCCGTTATACTTCCTCACTGAAATGAAACACTTTTATTTTAGTTAATAGCAACATTTACTCAACTTAGCCAAACTTCTTAAATTTCACTATTTGTTAAATACCTGTATTTTATTTCTGCAGCAGTAGTTTTTCCAAGAGGTTTTGTGACTGAAGCATTTTTTTATACGTTCTCTTAACTGATATGCAGTGTCAGTAACTTCACTAAGGACTTTTACTTTTCCTGAAAAGCATTTGCTAATCCTTTATTCTGACTGGAGCTGAACCTTTCATCCTCTGTTTTAAGAGCTATGTTGGTTTTGGGGTTTTTTTTTTGTGGTGGTGTTCTTTTGTTTTTGTTTTTTTTCTTTCCCCATTGTTTGGGGGTTTTTTTCAGTTGTAGAACTGTGCAAGTTTTCTTGGTTTCTTAGCACTGTTGTATTTTTCTACCCGTAATTTTAGAAAAAAAATAAAGTATTTCCCTAAATAAAAGGGCATTATTTCTCGTATAATGTTGACTAACAATGTGAAATTGATTAGTTAAATTATTTGATAGTGATTCTCTAAAATATTTTGAGGAGATTTACTAGAGTAGTATCTTACATATTTTTGTAAGTGTGTGAGTTCTGAGTCTGGTTTGGGTCAAAACTTAGAGCTCCAAGGAAATGGAGAAAGATGAGTTCAAAATCTTTTGACTTAGCCTTACTTAGTCTGTTGTGATTTGAAGAGTTTGTGCCTTCACTGTGGTCTTGCTTGTTCTGTCCCTGGTTTCCAGGGCCCTTGTTCTATAAGTATCAGCAGGGCACTCCTCCTGGTTCTTGCTCCAGCATTCCTTCTGGAGCATGTTTGTCCCAAAAGGAAAAATGCAGTGTGCACAAATACTTCTTCCCTCCTGTTTGTAAATGCCAATGTATGAAGATGTGTATGTTTGTATCCTAGGTTTAGAGAAATGAACTTTAAATTAAAAGATCTGTGAAGCTCGCTTAGCATTGGCACTCTTTGGTGAAATATTTCCTTTGTACCAGCTACTTGGTTGTATGTAAATAATGTATGCAAACTCATGCTGTTTTGGGGAAAACCACCTCTAAAATCATATTGCTTTAAATTATTATTATTTAAATAAAAGTCACAGAGTTCTGCAGCTATTCTGACTGGTTTGGTGTAAATTCTCTGTATTTATTGGAACAGTAGTCAAACTACTGGTGTCTTATAAATAATTTTAATGCTAATCTATTCATAAGCCAAAAGGCAAATTTCCCACTAGTAAAATCATGCCTTTTGGCTTTGTTGGGATGAAATACATGTTGTATGTTAACAGTAGCTACAAGGTAGATACATCTTTACAAATGTATCCAATTTTGCAGTGTTTCTGTGTTTCTGAAATAGTAGTTACTGTCTGAATAAGGTAATTGTAACAGTATGTTCAAGGCGTTGCTGGATGACTCTGCATTATCAGCTCTGTACTGTAAAATGATTAGCCCAGGTGGGTAATGGCTTGTTGAAGCCCTTCATATGGATCTCATTAATCCTGTTTGTAGCAGATGCTTGTTCTAATGAGTGGAGCTGAATGTTCAGGCAGGGTAAAGTAATGAGACACCAGTGCTAAAGAAAAGACTGTTATCACTAAGAATAAGAAAAAGCTTAAAAATGTCTGTGGAATAATTCAAATCAATACAGTCAAACAGGACTAGGTTTTAGAACGGTAAAATGTGACCTACACTAAATGGAACCTATTAAGGGGAGTAAATAATTTTCCTACATTTGTATGAGTATCTTTTTTATTTTTCACATCTGTACACATGCAGTTTTAGTGAAAAATAATAAATATGATCATAATACTATGGCTGTTCAATTATATTAAGGCAGCTATTTAAAAAAATGCAGAACAGGTAGTTCTTGCCAAAGGCTATTAAATTTGAAAAATATTCATGCAAATTTGATGGCTTGCAGATATCTAAATGCGAATAAGTAGATGCAGACTAAAACAGCTCTTTGAGAATTGCTGCTAGTTGTCTAACATGTATTTGTAACAAGATAGGTACATCTGTGAAGTTGTTTTTTTCTTTCATGGTTAGCAAATTACATTTTAAAAGAAAGGCCTGTTGCCTAAGTAATTATTTTTTTGTTGTTATCATAATACAAAATAAAAATAGTAAATGTACACCTAATTGTATGATAAAACTGATAGGCATTTTTTTGATTGTTTATTAATCAAATAAGTTTGATTTATCTTGAACGTATCAATCAATCAATATATCTTGCTCTATATATAGAGTATTGATTTATATTGAATATAATTATTTTGACTTAGTTACTATATTCTCAAACTTGTGCTAGCTTCCTAGGTTTTTTAAATTCAGCTTTTTGTACAAATTGACGAATTTTTTTTTTTTTTAAACTTTAACATTATTGGCAGTTGCAGCCTCTTCAGAAACGTATTTGTGACCCTTACTTGAAGGAAATCTATGCAGTATATTTTAAGATAACTTATCTATAAATGTAATGAAAACAAGGTTGAAGTTTCTCTCTGATTTCCATGGCTCAGTACTTTTTCTTTCCCTATTCTTTGATCCTTTACATGATGAGATGAAGCTTACATGCATAACTGAGAAATTGCAAATTTGTAATATGAGAAATTATCCAAAAGTCATTTGGTCCAGAATAAATTGTGAAAAAAATCATCACTGCTAAAGAACAACTTAAAAAAAAAAATAAAAACTAGGTGTTTGTTTGTTTTAGAAATTAAGAGGTAAAAGATACTAGCCCAGATTAGGTGGCAAGGAAGCAAAATGGTTGCCTGTCTTTAAAGGCTTAAAGAAAAGATAGTTTTTCCATGAACCCATTCAACTATTATCCCTGAGAGAGAGGAGAGAAAGTTGAGATAATAATGAGAATGAAGGAGGACAGAGAAGATTGGAGAGTAGTACTAATCCAATTAAACCCCAAATCTATACACTTGAGAACTCATTATTAAGAACAAGAGACCAGATTGCCATGAAAGCAGATCTGGAGAATGGAAAGCTTGTCTCCTGGGAGCAAAGATATTAATGTGGAGTTGAACTTGAAGGAGACTATTGGGAATGAGAAAGAAGCCATAGATTAATTTTCAGATTGTACAAATTACATGACCAGATTCTCATGGATGTGAAATTTTATGCCCAGTAGTAGAAAGTTCCTGAAGCAGAGGTTTACACAATTGTTAGTGCATTCTTCCTTAATTTAGAGTAGGGGGACAAAAATGTAGGGTGCTGAGATTTTCAGACATCTTCAGAAATTGTGTTAGAAGGAAAGTTAAGGGCTGTTAATCAAAACAAAGCATTTATGAGTAAAAGAGCATTTCTCAAGGTATGAATACTCCCTTCCTGGGCACCTTCTCTTCTGACCCAGATAGCTACTGAGAAGGCAAATTATTATAAATTGTGTTTTGAGTGTCTTATCATTGAATCACATTTAGGGTTAATACATGTTTATGATCGTGGAGTAAGGAAGGAATGTTGGCCTCCTCGTCATAGGATAGGGTTAAGAACCCACACGAGAATCATCTGGCTGCTTTTAAACCACACCTTCCTTTCCTTTTCCTTCTTCCTCTCCCCACTTATCTTAAGAAATAGACTTAAATATTCATCAGTTTTGCACCATTAGTGTTGTGTATCCCTTTCTCTGTGGCTGTGGCATGTTCCAGTGGGGTGAAATTTTAAAGGACGGAAATTTCCAGTGTTGGGCACGTGCTGAATAGACTTTTCAGGACCAAATGAATTTTTTTTTTATGGGAGTGACAGGTTTTGTGAACAACTGGGTTTAACCCAAGTTATTTGATTCCAAGTTAAATGAGCTTGATTCAGTTGTGCTTATGTAACTGTCAGCAATAGGCAAAGCCTCAGCTGGTAATTACACATCATTTATGTGTGTAGGACAGCCATTCTTCAGACATTTGTATTATTTTCATTGAATGTCTCAAAGAACTAGTTATAAGGGTTTTTCTATTATTATTTGCATGAAATTGTCAGAATGGAGTGACACCTAAAGTAAGAGATTTGGAACCAAAACCCTTACTTTAAAGTGACTGTTCCTAGTCCAGTCTTCCAATCTCCGCACTGTGTTTTTATGTCATGTTTTTAAGGTCATGGGGAAAAAATACAGTTTTTGTTTACATGCCATAGTCCCTTGGGGTCCTTCTTCATAATTATTTTAACTATTCTTTAGGGGAAAACAAGCTCATCCATTTTTAAACTAGTTCTGTACATCTACCTCTGTAAATGGAAGAATTTTTGTTGAGAATGAGGCTGCAATCCATGTGAACTTTATTTCATTGACTTTATTTTGAATAATATATCTAAGGGGAGTCAAGATTAAAAGCTCTAAATAAATAGCTTTTATAAACTACAGTAGTGGTAGTTGTTAGGAATCTGCAGTTTAACTTTGAAGTGTGTAATGATAACATAATGTCAGAAGGTTCTGCAAAAGTATATAAAGATCACATAAATGGTTCAGGATTAAAATGTATAAACTGCCTTTCTAATTATTGCTGAAAAGAGCAATTCATAGATGTTAAGCACAATGTTAGACAGCATTCCTCTTAATTTTCAAAAAAGGAGATGCCTAATTCGTGGTTTTATTTTGTGTGTTTAGGTAGGAGAGGAAGAGGAGATGGGATGAGGAGGCAGGAATTATGTGTTTTGACTCTAGAGAAGAGTTGGAGGTTTAGGAGCTGATATGTGAGTTGTTGCTCATTCTGCATCTTGATAATTGTCCTGTACAATTGTGTTGGGCAGTAAATTTGGGATTAGAAGACTAATACTGGCCTGTTTTCCACAGCATTAGAACCCATAAATATAGTATGCTTAATTGAATTTTCATTTGAGAGTGTGAAAATAAAACTTTGATAAACTGAGTTTGGATTAAGGGCACTCCCAATTTGTTTAGCATTTCCCCTGTCTGTAGGTAAAGATATTCCAGCTCAGGGCAAGGAAGGTCTAGTACAAGGTGGCTTCATTATCTCCACCTGTTGCCATGTTGTCGTTTTCCCCTGTTTTCCCTACTGTACTGGCATTGAGGGCATGTCTAGACTTTGCCTAGCAGACTTTGACAGCAGAAAAGGTTTTGATAGCCGGACTTGTGGGCATCACCAGGCAACTCATTCATTTTGTTTAACTATTAATTTTGAACCAGGAGAGGTGTCTCTTGATTGGGAGACTGTAAGTCAAATGAGGCAGCACAGAATGTCATAAACTCTTGGACTAATGTATGGAGCCATTTGATATAAAAGTACGTCTGGTTTTGTGTTGGGTTTTCTTTGCAGGGGTCCGGTGATGGTGCATTTATGTATTTATTACTAAGGCACATCCATATGACTTTGTTGCTTCTTCATCTCCTGAAATCTTCCTTTTACAGTCACTGAGTCAATGTAGAGGGATGAATAAACAGGTGTGACTGAACATGTCATTCTTCATTTGGCTCCAAATTGACTTGAATGGCCAAAGAAAGCATTCTTACTCTAGGTTGTGGTTTCTCATTTGTATGTGCTTGCAACACTGTCAGAACTCTGAAAAGACGTGGTAGAAGAAATCTGTTGGATTTGTGCCCCTTCTTTAAGTGGTTAAGGAGCTCTGCTGATGTGATACTATACAGGCAGTGTATTCTGTGAAACAGCAGGCCTGGTACTTCACAGTTCTGAAGCCTCTTGACAACACTCAAGAAGTTTTATGGTCACAGTTCTGGGCTCTGATTATTCATATGTAACTATTTGAGTATTTGAACAGATTGTCTTCTAACCAAGCTCTTTTGTTTATTTATAAATAGGTAATGCATTAAAATGCTTATTGCGTAGCTTGTGCTGTGAATACTGATCTTAGAATATTCAACTGTAGTCCCTAAAATGTTCTAATAAGATCCAGATAAAGGGTGTGCCTGCATGTATATCTGATTTGCAAGCAACCAGTATCAATGATTACGGGTTTATTTATTTATTTTCCTTTCTCCCAGACCACTTTTAATAGTGGAACAGTACATTCTGTGCTACTGGTTCTCCTGGGGGGGATTACAGACACATCCATGAAGCGTAATGGCTTATGTTCAGTCAGGGAAGAATGACATTCAGTTTGTGAAGTTGAACTATACAGAAATCTAGGGCATCCCTTTCTCTTGGAGCTGGTCTATTCTGTGAGCACAAATGGCAGCTGTGTTCCTGCTGTGGCTTGTGCTGGCAATGCAGACAGAATTGACCCAGAATACGCTCTGGCATAAATCAGTTCCAAGCTGAGGGGATCTCCTTTTTCAAAGCTGTGTTACTCTTTTCATGACTGCTCTGTTATGGCTCTCCGTGAGAGACATTATGGTTCACTTGCTTGGGGAAAGAAGGAATGTAGCTATTTGTCATGTAATGCTAAATTAATTTGTTATTTCTTATATATTTTTTTTAGCCTGTTGCTTCAGGCATGAATTTTGTCCTATACCTCCAAGATATTTTCAGATAAAGGTTTGTAGAGAGGGATGGAGCCAAAGAAGTTCAAGCAAGCTTGAAACTCTATCTGCAATAAATAATGAAGATAATAACAACAACAACAACAGTAAAAATTATGAGTTCAGGAGTTCAGTCAAGCTTGAGATATAGTTTGTTCCATTAATCTTACAGCTTTAGAAAAAAGTAATCAGAACATTATATATCATGCAGTTGGTTTTCAACAGTGTTCCTATCACTGGTTTAGAAATGCACTTAGCATCATTGAAATTTGGGTGAAACAAAGAGAATCTCGTTTTAAAAATTAATCTGTTAGTATACAGGCTGTTACTGGGTCATATCTTTTCTAGCTTGCTAACAGTTCTTTTGTTTTACATCAGACAAATCACGTCATAGTGCACTATAAGAGCTCTTCGGTATGTAGTAGTTGTAGTTTAATTTACCCTTTGTTGTAAGTCAAATAATGATTACAAGACAACTTTACATTTAACCCATAAGGTTTAATATCCTTCTAAAAATAAAGAAACAAAACCTCTATAGCACTCTAACTTAATTAAAACCCTGAAAGACAGACAAGAAAAACACTGTGACTGGATAGTCCTTTTTAACCTTGCTAAATTCTTGGTTTTACCAGCAGTTTCACAGTCTAATAATACTTTAGATAGGAAATGTAGTTTTACACTGGTTTTGAATTTGCCATCTGTTAAATTAATTAAAACATCTTCATCTTTTATAAATTTATAAAACAGGAAAAGCCAAAGTTTGAGCTCAGTATAAACTGTGATACTTGATTAGGAGAAATTATACTAGTTTCCACACTTCTTATGCATTTTTCCATAGTCCTTAGTGTTGCTGTTGTCTCCTTTATTCAAAAACTGACTTCTCTATTAATGCTGGTGCACAGTATATCCTGGGTGAGGGGATACCATAAAGTTGTATAATGATGCAACATTATTTCTGTATTTTGCACTACCCTGTTCATTATCTGACCTAATTATTTGTTTGCTGATTTGTTTTGTTTTGTTTGTTTGCTTGTTTGGCTGCAGCTGCAGTTCCGTGCTCTCACTGACCACTAAAAAGTAGCTGCTGTATGAGCTTTCTCAGCTGACAGTTAATTTAGAACCTTGTAAGGTGGGGAAGTGTGGTTGCATTTCCTCTCTTCCTGGCTGTGGTACTCTTTGGATATCAAAACTTGCAGTGTTTGTTCCTGTAGTTCTGGACATATTGAAGCTTTCTGTAGTAAATGCCATCTGCAGATATACTCCCTCACTTTTCATGATATTCAGGGCCGTAACAGTCACAAAATCTCTCCTCTGGACCTTGCGTTGTCAAGGGGAACAAATGAAAGGGGAAACTTGCATTCAGAGTTTAAAGGAGAGTGGTGGCAGGCAAGAATAAGAAAAAGATTTTGATGCTGAGTGAGATAACTGTGGAGGAGACTGATGAGTAGTAAAAATTTTGGAGGTTGAAAAGCTGTGTAAGCTGTGTGGTATCTCTTAACTTACAGTGGTGACTTGACAAGGTTACTTCATTGTCTGGAATACTATCTCAACTAATCTTGTGGAAATGAAATTCTTTGTTCTCAATTAAGCAGGGTGATTGGTGAAGATCAATTCATCAATGCCTGGAGGTATGCAGAAGACATGTAGATGTGACACTTTGGGACATGGTTTATTGGTGGACTTTGCAGTGTTAGGCTTACATTTGGACTCAATTATCCTAAAGGTCTTTTCCACCTGAAATGATATTATGACTATCAAAATCAAGCATAGCCCTTCTACTGTGATATATGAGGTGATCAATAAGACAAGAAAATTATTTTTTTTCTGTAGTAGCCTTGAGTCAAGTGGTATCTTGAATGAGTGATTCAGAATATGAGGAGGCTGGATGTTGGAAACATTCTGATTTCTCATGAAATTAGATGTTGGTGTAGCAGATGAACTAGGATAACTTTCTTAACTGTAACATGAATATTGGAAAGCATTCATTCCGTTTAGGAAAGATGCAAAATAAAATGTGAAGAATAATACTTTATTTTCCTAATAACTGAAGGATAAAAAATTGTTACAGAGTTCAGATTTTAAAAAAATCACTACAGGATTGTTAAGGAAAACTTCAGGGTTACTGCTGAATCTCCTGCAGATGCCTGGTCAGAGTTGTCACTATGAGCACACTTGAACATCTAATGCAAGCTGTGTCTTGACCTCCATAATGAGAGTTTAACCAAGACAGTTTTGAAGCACAGGGAATGGGTCATTTCATCCCATGGAGGCACCTTACAACTGTGGAAGTTAACCAGAAGCTGAATTCTACCTTCTTATGAGGGTGGAGGATTGGTGGAGAATTTTAACAGGTGACAAATCCAGGTGCTTCTGAGTGTAGTAAGATATATACAAGACACATTTATGTACTAAACAAGAGCCTAGTAACAGTATTTTAATATTGAGGGAAAAAAAGTCTTGATTTTAGAAGCTAAGCTTGGATCATTCATGTTAAGGCTTTACTTTAAATTTAAATCACTATGGTTGTAATGAGAGGTAAAAATAGATCAAAAATGCAGGTTTTCTCTTTATTAAATGACAGGTTTGGTTGCCCTAAGGGCAGTAGTTAATAGAATTACTCAGAATTACTGTGACTGAGGAACACGTCTGCAGTATAGATGAGGAATGGCATTTCCTCTGCGTTCAGCCATTTTGGTAGGAGTTTGTATAAAGGAAAAATTGCGGTTTTTACCTAGGAAGACTGGTATATCTCATGCTTCTGGACTTAGACAAAATTTCTATTTATTAGAGAGAGTGAGGCTAAGAAGATTGCTAGAGTTCTAAGATAGGTAAAGAACCGATTGAAAGAAAATGGCAGTGGATGGTTTTGAAAGAAAATGCATAAAAAGCCACAAGTAGAGACCTGAATATTAGTTTTGTTTTATCATTAAGTATTTTGAAACATAATCCAAGTATGTTCTGATAAATAAATGAGGGAGATCAGCCACTGAATTCACTGAGGAGCAGAATAATAAAACTGGAAGGATATTTAGTAGTAGAAAATGCAAGGTCATGAATGAGAAATATTGGAGCTGGAGGCTGTTAATTGGAAATGACTGTCAGTCACAATCTAAGGGATTTTTTGGTTTAAAATGCTGTGGAGACTGTTGATGGCATACCTTAACCAAGAAATATGTGAGAGAAATACAAGGTGTTGGTATACTCAGAGCAGACTAAATTCCAAAGGTCTGTGTGTGTGTTTGTAAAAAAATTATTTGTAGTTTGGACTGTTGAATACATAATTCTACAGCAGCTTATGCATGTAGCAAGAAATGTTTCTTGCTGGCTGGTATGCTGTGTATTTATGCAAATGACAACATGTGTGCGACTTTGGAGAAGGTGGTTTGTGACAGAACTGTCAGTGTGCTGATTAAAAAGACATTGTTTTCCTTTTGTTTACACGTTGAAAATAATGTTGTAAGTCTTCTTGTAAGTTCCTGTGTTAGTGTCCCTGTATCCAGGCTTTGTCATCCTTGTGGAGACATAGTTTGAAGCAGTAACCATTGCCAGCAGCAATTAACAGAAGAAAGCAAGCTGAGCCTTCCCTATTTATTGGGATTTAGGGTCTTTTGCTCCATGTGCCACAGGCCAGCTTCAAACTCTTCTAATTTAAACTTACGCTAAATCCACCACAGTCTGAATTCGGGTCAGGACATGGAACTGCAGCAGCTTAGTGACACAGATAGATGATCTCCTACTGTCAGTGGATAAAGGGCGGTCATTAATTTTCATTCTCCTGGCCTTTCCCTCAGTGTTTGATGGATCTGGCCAGAAGCTGATGCTTTCTTGGCAGGAGGGAGTGGCAGGGTCCGAAGGAAAGCACTCGTGTGACTTGGCCTTGTCTTAGGTGATCAATCTACAGACTGGCAACAAGCTTGTGGTTTTGAAGCACTGCCAATCATAAAAGGAAATTAAGAAATTGAAAATCATATCTACAACAGGATTTCGTTGTTGCCTCTGCGTCAGCGAGCATATTAGAGATGCTAATTGCTATTCATATTTGGGTAATGCTTATTTGTGTGGGAGGGCAGCACTTTCACAAGACTGAATTCCAGGCTGTGTAATGAACTCCCTTGGGAATGGAGAGCTGCTGTGTATTTTGTGCTTAGAGTTGATGATGGAATTTCTTATATTTTGCATTCTTTAATGTGATAATACAGACACAGGCATATTTAAAAAATAAAAATAAAAAAAAAGCAGCGACGGCGGCACTGTGTCGAAATAAATAATCTTCTTTGATATAGCCTGTCTAAAGAAATACTGCAGGGCAAAGAAGGCTCCTAGAGGACCTGAATTTTTAAGCTTCCTTTGAAACAATATTTCTAATCCATTTGCTACTTGTAGATTTTTTTCCAGAAAATTACTTGTGTGTTGAACTCAAACTGAGAAAATGAGATTTTAAAGTTTGAAGAAGCTGTGTTGTATTTTTATATTATACTTAAGGTTTTAAAACTCATATAAAGCACAAAATTAACATATGTAACCTTATTGCTGAGACGGTTGCTGTGATTTTGGCTGAGAGAAAGAACTTATAGATAAAGCACATCACAAAATTGAAGTCAGAGGCAAAACTTCTGTGAATGCATAGGCCATTAGTTTTATGGTAAGTATGTTTTGGCAAGCACTACATGTGCAGTGAGGTACTGTGTTGGGGGAGAATTTTCAAACCCAGTTTTGTGAATCCTAATAATTTATAAAAGAGGGCAGAGGCCATGTGTTCCAATGGGTATAGTATTGGATTTGGAGCTTGGGAAATGCAGTTCTGTTCTTGTTCCTTAATCTCGATGACCGTAGGTTGAGGGATACCAAGTAAGTTGCCTTATTCTGCAATAAGTAATATTTTCCTGGAAAGTACTTTCAAATTTAATGATGAAAAGTTATAAACATCTGCATAAAGGAGAAACCTCAGTTTTTAACTTAGGATTTTCACTGTAGCTCCTGTCAGCTTCAAAACTGTGTAAAAACCAAAAACCTACCACCACTACCAAAAGAAACTCAACTGAAAATGGAAGTCTAATAATTCTTTTAGCTTTTATTTCGGGCCCAACTGATGTGGACTGCTTGATACAGCACATGTGTGGAGGCAAATGAGTGTTTGATACAGTTGCCTTTATTTGGGTATGCTAAAAATAGTTGATTTCTGAAGAAAAAACTTTATTTGATAGTTGACATTTTTTAAAATTTAAAGATTAAAGTTATTAATACTCTGGTAGGTGATTTGGAGATCTGTCTGTGTAATGCCAAGAGCTGTCACTCTGCTAATGAAATTTTCATCCTGTTTCTTGAATTACTGTGTTAATAATAATGCCCAATTAGAATTAATAATGGCCCTTGCCTCAGGATCAGAAGTGAATGAAAAGTAGCTTCTAATGAAACTTCAGATTTTACCGTTTCTGTGACTAGATATTTTATCTGTTTGTGAGATTAATCTGTGTGGATGCCGTGACCCTTTATTTGTCAGAATTTGTTTCAGTGGAAACTGACTGGTTGGTAGTGATTGGACTGACAGTTTCGAGAGATGATGATGGTTCTCTATTTCCATGTATAGTTTTCAAAGGTGAATGAGCAGTTCTGTTACTGCTCTTATTGCTGCTCTGCCTTTGTTCTTTTATTCACTTGTCTGGTTTTACATTTGGATTGAGCCATCTGATGTAGGACCATGTCATCTTGTGTACTTGCCCAGAATTTAAAACAATGGGGCCTGGTTACTAATTGGAGCTTTTGGGTGCTCACACAATAGAGGTAATTAGTAATAAATGTACAGCTGTAATAGCAAGTAGTGTTCACAGTGGGCAGTGCAATTGCATGGCAGTTAAGTTCCTGTGTTCTGTCTCCAGTGAATGTATTTGAGAAATCATTGCTCTTCTTTCTTTGCCTTTGTGGTGTTGCCCAGAGGCATGTTCTTTATTCTGGTGTAAGTGCTTATCTGCTGATACCTTAATTAACTTCTTAAAATATAAATGGCCATGGTACATCGAAATAATATTCAGAAATGTACTGATCAGCAGTCTACAAGATTTCTCCATGAATGCCTGTAGTGTCATCTGGAGAAAACTTTAAACTTGACATTAAGCACATGCACTTAAGAGTGAAACAAGCAAACAAACAAAAAACCTCAACCAACCAACCAGCCCAAATCCCTCAATAACTGATAAATTCAGTTTCACCAAAACCCTGCCTATCTCTTTTGCTTCTTGCACATTTTCAGTTTTTAGCTGCTCATAGAACACTTCTGTTTGTCAGTCCATCCTTGACCAAATTTTTTCTGTCTTATGTTGGTAGTAATTAGAATTTTGTTAAGTTCTGTTGTTTGGACCACATTCAGAGTTTTAGTTCAGTAGTTTATTAAATTGGGAGGGTAGAGGAGTTTTCAGCCATTCAGCTAACAAAACCTCAAAAGACTACTTTCAAAATGAGACATACCTGGATCAGTTTAATGTCTTTCCCAAGCAGAGAACTTGTTCAGATTCTAAGTTGGACAGATATATTACCATGAGCCCCAGACAAATGGGTCTACATGAAAGTAATTTACTGTCCTGAGACGAAATTTTTTTCTGTCTTCAAAGTCAGCATGTGCTGTTTCTCAGCATTTCTGAAGTAAGATACAGACTCATAGAAATCATAGAATGATTTGCATTGGAAGGGAACATCCAGATCATCTAGTTGTGAAGGAAGATGGCATGCAGATAGGTGTGCTTAACAAAAACTTTGTTTCCATACAGAATGCCAGTGAAAATTCTCCAGGGGCTTTAAGAGGTCTGTCACATGGACTCATTTGAAGAATTGTGGCCTGGCAGTGTTTGTCCATATGAAAGGAATATTTAAGTTGTGGGCTGGTTTGACTCCTGTAGCAACTAAGGCCACACAGCCACTTGCTCTCTCCCCCCTGTAGGGAGATGGGGGAGAGAATCAGAAGGGTAAAAGTGAGAAAGCTCAGGGGTTGAGATAAATATAAGGAAAAATAAGGAACTGATTTACTATTTCCCATTGGCAGGCAGGTATTTAGCCATTTCCAGGAAAGCTGGGCTTCATCATTCACAAAGGTGACTTGGGAAGAAAAAACCCATGACTCCAAATGTCTCCTCCTTCCTCCTCTTTTTCCCATTTTTTATTGCTGAGAGCAACATTGTATGGTCTGGGATATTCCCTTGGTCAGTTTACAGGTTTTAAGTGTAAAAAAATCCTTTTAAAATGTTTTTTTAATAGTATCTGTCATGATTATTTGTTTTTAACACTTAATGTAAAAAAAAAAAAAAAGAGATTTTGAGGATATACCTGTAATTATAATATCTTAACACTGCCTTTGCAGGTACATGATGCTGATTGATGGCAAGAATGAAGTTTATATGATTGATAGAGACAATTCCATTTTTCATGTATCCAACCTGGAATTTCCATTTCGTAAAGATCTTCGCACACACCTAACAAACACTCTTCTAGATGGGGTAAGGAGTGTACTGTATAATTATTGTAACAATTAATGTGCTGTTTGCTTTTGTTCATGAACAGGGCCAAATTTTTAGGCCTGGATCAGTGAATCATAGGATTTCAGGAGGAATATAGATTCAGTCACTGGCTGGATGCGGGAATTGCATTTTATAAGAAATTACTTACCTACGGAATGGCATTGATGACTGCTCTGGGGGGAGCTGTTTGTCTTTGAAATAAATCAAGGTATTGAGATGGCATTCTCTGAATATGAGAAAAGACTTGAAGAGAATCTAAAAAAATTATTGCAGAACTTCATCTCTTGCTACATAAAAAAGTAATAGCAAACATGGTCAGTTTTATACAGCTCATGGAAATAGTTTTAAAATTTGATAAAATTTGCTTCATCTTTTGATACACTTTTGTGAATTGATGTCTTTGTTTCTGTTACCTTTATTTTCAGCTGATCTGAATTTTTGAATAATTTGGAAATGGCTTAGTTATATTTGTTTAAGGCTAAAACATTTCTAAATTGCTATGCTAATTTAAATTATGTAAACTTGCTAATGAATTCTTTGAGCCACTTGTAAAACAAGCTGTAAAACATCTGTATTTGTGGTTTGGAGGCTGGACTGGATTACTGGTGGTAAACTTTTCAGAATAGCCACAAGAAGAAATTATTTCTTTCTTGACTGTCCTATTTCATATGACCAAAAGAACTTCATTAGCTCTTACACTAATAGATCAATGCAGTTTCCTATTAAGTTTCAGTAGCATTGGATACTTTCTACATTGCTGTAATTCCTGCTTGATGAAGTATTTTTAGACCTGAGATATCTTCCATATTGATCTTCTGAAGCCTAACGCACTTTTCAGATATAGGAGACCATATTGTCTTTATTAACTTGCTTTCCTTCCTCAGGCTCTTGTTCCAGTATTCTTCTTGAAATGTCACTTCTGTGACTGATCTGTCTTACTGAACACACATTTACATGTGAAGCATGTATAAATTGAATCTGTGAGGATAATTACTGCAAAGAACAATGTACTCAGGGACAGAGAAGCAGCTAATGGAATATTTTCCACCACCTCTACTTCACTGAAAAATTGAGAGCATAATGCAAGAAATGCCATGCTTTCAGCTCAAAAGTGGTTGCACAAGCTGTCATGTCTGGTAGGAGCCTCTTCAGCCAGGCAGCTCCCTAATGATATACATAATATTATTCTTAATGACATACATTAGGTTCCATACTTTTGAGATAAAAAGCCTGGTACTGCTGGCTTTTTCCCCTGCTACTTCTAAGGCTCTTGAGAAAGTAATGACTTGCCAGTGTCCATATGGTGCAATCCTAGGTGTTCTTGAGGGAAATGGCTGCTCTTTCATTTATTTATTTAATTATTCTTTTTCTTTCAAAACAGATGTTTTAGTAAAGGTGGCTGATATGTACATGGTGGAAGACAGGGATATTGAGATAAGTGCATAACGTAGCTGTGGGGCATGGAAGAAGGTCTCTGATCTGGTGTTTTGTGTTCCCAGATTTATTGATTTAAGTCTCTTAAGAATAGCTGAAGTTCTCTCAGGTACCCATAGCATGAACTATAACTTTGCTTAATTTGTTGTTCTGTAAAAGTTTGACTGTTACAGTGCATTTTTGGTGTTTCACTTTATTGGCATAAAATCAGTCTTACTGTGATTGTTTTCCCTCCCACATTTTTTTTTAATAAAGTGAAAAGCAAAATGACATGAAATGAACAAGTACTGATTGACTGAAGTACCCTGAGATAAAATAAAAACCTTTCAATGGATAAATACTTTCCATAGTACAGATTTCTAAATTTGTTTCAGTATGGTCAATTAAATAAAAAGCTGTTGATGGAATATTTTTTTTCAATTGAAATTCCTTTAACAGGTTTGAGGACAAGACTTGCCTATTATTTGAAGTGTCAGAAGAGCTTAACTTTGTAATTGAATATTTGTTTATGTTGATGCCAAATGAAAATTTCCATGAATGATCCTTTACTCTAGATATATGCATGATTTATTTTATTTTATTTTTTAAATCTGTGGGAAGAAGTTGGCTTTTTCTCTATTGACATATTTTTCTAGTTTGTGATTGAAGGGCTGTTGAAGTTAATTCTTTAATTACAGGCTGAAGTAGTTCATACTTGGTGTCCTTGAAGTAGGTTTCTCTCTTTCAGGGAGTGAAAGTATAGAATGAGGTGGCCCAATTGGTATTGCTTTACAGTATTCTTAAAAATATGAGAAAAAAGGAAAGAGAGAACAAAAATATCAGTGCCATGAAGCAAACAACTACTGGTTTTAAAAATACAAAAGATTAGGTAATTCCCCCTAACATTATTTAGAATGACAGTGTGCATGAAACTTTCATAAAGGCAATTTCCATGCATTCAGGCATCTATTCACTTGCTTTAAGGCCTCTGGTGTAAGCCTTTCATGTCATTATTTTTGAGAATTTCAGATGCGTTTGTGGTTCACTTCAGACTGAAACTACTTGCAAGCAGTTCTTATGTGACCAGTTACATCTTGGGTGATGACAGATCTCCTGCAACACTGTGCTCATCTCCAGCTCTTCAGTTGCAATTGTTTTCCTGTCATGGAAGAAAGTTTTCTGCAAAGCTCATTAAAGCTAATTTGTCACCTGCAGGTGACTAGTGTGACTTATGCCTTTAGAATCCAAGTGTTTTGCATCCACTGAAAGAATGCATAGAGTTTTGTTCAAATGTTTTGGCTGTCATGCAAAAAAACTAAATAGCTATTTTCAGGAGCTTTCTCGGCATTCTGCTTAGCTTTGGAACAGTTGAGTAGAAAATGCAGAGGCATTCTTAGCCTTGAAATACATTTTATAATTTTAACACAACTTTTTAATCTATTTTATTTTTATATAAAATATTGTTCACACTTGAAGACTTTGGAGGGCCAGGAACTCCATAAACAGAGAGTGAGATAAATATTTATTTATGTTTTTGTATTAGTAGAGATCTTACCTATTTGTAAACTGTCTCAGAAATTGCAGAACTTAAAACTTTTTGAGTTTGCAAAAGCTGGTGCAAAATAGATTTATGCAAAATAGATTTAAGAAAAAAGGCAAGAAACAAAAGCTACTTTCATTCCTGAAATATAGCAGTGACTAGAATTGTGTTAAAGATAAATGGATAAAGGATTAAGACAAAGCACAGGAGGAAAAGGAACAACAAACATAGGTATTATTAGATCTGATTCCATACTCTGTGTCAACAAAAAATACATTCTGCAAGTGGCTGGTAAAATTGGATCCTTTGCTTTGTGATTAAATTTTGGATTATTTTAAGTCCAAGTTACTCTCTAGTAAAGTGATTCAAAGAAAAAATCCACGAGCTCTCAGTCCAGCATTGTTCTTCTGGTACCTTGTCCAACGAAAAGCTCTTAGCACTGTTGCAGGTCTAATATATTGTACAACTGTGCTTTGCAACACCAGAAGATGGAGGAGAGGGACACCAGCACAGTGTTGCAAGATTACATTGCATTAATTGATCACCGGACCTTGTTCTTCAGGCCCATGGGTTAAGTGGATACCTAAACCAGCAGCTAATGGACAAGTGCTAAAGATCATACTGACTAGCAGAGGTAGTTTTAAAACACACAATACTGGCTGTAAATCTGCATGGAGCCTGTAGAAGGAACTGCATGGATGCAGGTGTGCCTTACGGATACTTTTATGTTATATTAACATGTCATGTGAGTGGATTTGGGTTTTCAGTTTTTAGTTATCTAAAAATTGGCTTAAATATAGTCTTACAGTATCAGCTTATTACTCAGGTCAGAACGAGTGAGTTTCATTGTGGTCATTTCTCAAATAGTACATTTTCCCAGCTTCTCTGAACTTGTCTCTGGGGTCTATTCCCTGGGGTATTTTTCAATTTCGATAATTTCAAGAAGATTCCAAAACCAGACTGTAAAATAATGATGTGTTAGAGCATTTCTAATCTGAACCATTCCTATGCTCACTTTACAGCTTTTGCCTTGTGACAGTTGTATTGGTGTAACTAATAGAGCAGGGAATGTTGTTGTCATGATGGAGATGAGCAGCGCAGGAATTTGTCATCTCCTAAGGCATATTGTGCTATTGTTTTTTGCTCTGGTAACTGGGATTTCAGTCAGGATGTCAAAGAGAACAGGAGGCAAGGGAGGAAGAAAAGAAGGGAGGAGATGAGGGAAAAGGCTTGTTTGACCAGTAATAGAATAAAAATGTTTACATGTCTGAAGTAGAGAAAAAGTTAAAAATAAACATTTCAAAGGATGTTTAAAAACAGTTCTTGGTCCTCTTTGTTGTATTTTATATTCCTTCTTAAACTGAGTATGCAGAGATTCAGATTTTTAAAATTAGGCATAAAATCTTGTAATACCAGGCACTGAAATGTTTTCAGGGTTTTGCATACAAATGCTAGCTTTCCATCAAAGCTGAGGCTCTGAATATGCATGCTGAGAAAGTAAGTCCTTAAACCCTAAATATGTGCTCAATTAAATGTGTTTCAAAAAGTTGTTTCACCTGCCAATTCAATTTAGAGTTAATGAAATACAATGGCATTCTTTTGTTTCACTGTTACTTTGTTATTTGTTTCACCTGATTACTATCAGGAATTTCAGGTGGGGGTTTTTCATCCTGGGTTTTTTCCCCCTTGCATTGTATCTTTACACACTCTTCCAAGTTTGCATATCATGCCTTCTGTCTCTTGAGTTGTACCCATCTGTTCTTGTAGTTAGTTATAAAATTTATTGTCAAAGAAGGCATTGCAGCATTGTGTCTGCTGTTCCTTTGAGAGCCTACCTAAATATTGGGAACTAATGGAATGGCATTTTGTTACATCATTTCTGTGAAGTTACATCACTTCTACGTAGACTTTTTTTGCTCATGTTATTTCACAGTGCCTCTGACTAAAAGAGTAAGATATTGTAATGTTACAAAGGAATAGTTTTCACTCACTGGATTAATTTTTGTTAATTTTTTTTTTTTTTAATTTTATGGAATGATGTGTAAGGTCAGCTTAGGTCGTCATTCACACTTGTGAATGCTGCACATAGCTTTGAAATCCCAATCTCCATCTCAGTGTTGTGTTCACAGAAGATGAGATTCCAAAATATTAAGCAGGCAGCTTAGATTTCCCAGTGGTTTTTGAGAACAACATGTTCATGTCTTCTGGTTTAGTTTTAAATGCTTCAAGCTTTGTTTGCTTTAAAACAAATCTATATTTTTACAACTGAACTGCTTGCTTATCTTTCAAAGCAAATTGTAGTTAAATGCTAGGTACAATTAGAGAATCTTGTTATTGTTACCCAGACTGAAAATTAATCTTACATGAGTCAATCAGACTTTTTTGGGTTTACTTTGTAGAATTTATAGATTCTGAGAGAAATTAAAAGGTTGTGAGACATAAAAATACTACTAACATAGCAAGACGTTAACTAAACAAAATTATTTTGAGTTGATGTAACTTTCTTTTTTGGAATAATTCTTGAACTCCTGATTTTGTTTTCATCATGTCATAGTGAACTGTTTCCATGTTTTTCAATTGTTTTACCTTGTTTGTGTGAGTTTGGAATTTTAACTTGGTATTTTTAGAAAAAAATCTGCAGCTGATACAACTTACTAGGCAAGAATGAGGTGGGGGAGGGAGGTAGGGAGAAGATGGATTGCATTTAGAGAAGTGACTGTTTCAGAGTTGTCTCTGGAAAAGATCTTCCAGTGGTTGGTTGTTACCATTTTCAATCTTCCTAGTTAGTTTATCAAACTGTATATACTATGTCTGATATGTCTGATTCCCATCATAGGAAGCTTGAGTTACGGATGTAAGCACTACCATGTAATGCATATTTATTTTTGTATGTACCATTAAGTTCAGGAAACATTTTTGTGTTTGGATGTTGATCATTAACATTCTTTCCCTACCTGACCTATTTTCAATATGATTTGCCTGTACATATTGAATGTTTACTGACTTCGTGTGATGCAGAGAGTGTCTGTGATATTTCGGTTTGGAGGAGCCATACTGTTTAGTCACAGTGCAACATTCAAGCAAATTGCAGCTCTCACTGCTGCCTAAGACACTGTTCAAATGAAAAGATCCAACCTGAGCATAGGAAATGAGTGTGAATGCTTGTTCTTTACATCCTCGCTGTTGTATTTCTGACTGTGGGCCAGGTTTCCAGTAGTGCTTGGTTACTTAGGATCGCAGTTCTTATTGAGGTTTCTAAAAACTCATTATTCACTAAAGATTTTGAAAGCTGTGGGGAAACTAATATATAAATGTTGCAAATCAGAATGGGAAGCCCTAGCACAGCTTCCTAGTGTTTCATTAAATGCTTCACAAGAGACTTTTAAGACCACAATAATATTTTTATAACCTTGACCTGTTGTAAAATATCTTTTGTAATAAAGACGTGGCTGGTGTTTGATTGCATCATGCTTGCAGGTATATGCACCAAGTATAAATGTGTCAACATTCTTCTTCTATATTTATGAAAAAAATGCCAATGCTTTCTCTTTTCTTTTAAGGAAATGATCATCGACAAGGTTAATGGACAGGTTGTCCCCCGGTACTTGATATATGACATTATTAAGTTTAATGTAAGTACTTTCAATTTTATTGCTTATCATTAGTTATTGATTCTTACTGCAATTTTAATCTTATTTATATAAGTAAGAGCTTCAGAGTAAATATAAACACCAAAAGTGTTTGGGTATTTTGCATCTTGATAACAAGCAATGCATCGGAATTTAGATTGAAAGCAGCCTTACAATACATGTTGGTTTATTCCCACTTGCTCAAGAAAAAAATGGCCATTTGAAACAGTCTGCTAGCCACTGCTGGAAAATTTCCCATTTCTAGAGCATGTCTGAACTATTTAAGCAGTGAAATCAAGAAGGGATGGAGGAGTTAGCCTGGTGTATTTGTTACCAGAGCTTCACAGTACTTGTTAGGCTGCTCTGTCACCTCCTTCTCAAATTTCTGTTTGAAACCAGGCAACTGGTCCTCTGCTAAGTCCTCAACAGCAGGGTCTCCTGGTGGCACAGGCTGTAGGCAAAATGTATATGAAGGAAATATATTGCAGAAGTTGTGGAAAAGGAGAACAGAGCCTAGAAGTAAAGTCTTTGTGATCACAGGAAAGAGCTGTTAAACAGTACTGAAAATAGGAAACTTGTTTTCTGTAAACCAGCTTTCAAATACAGTGAAGGTTTGATTATCACCAAAGGGCTCTTTCTGGTGTGTTTTACAGATTCTTTTTTGTTGTTATTTTCTTCATAGTAGCTCACATGGTACTGTGTTTTGGATTTGCAAATCAGCACAGAATAGTGCTGATAACACAGGGATGTTCTTTGTTATTGCTGAGCAGTGCTTGCACGGCTTCAAGCCCTTTTCCATTTCTCACCCCACTGCACCAGTGAGTAGGCTTGGGGGGCACAAGGAGCAGGGAAGGGGACACAGCCAGGACAGCTGACTCCAACTGACCAAAGGGACATTCCTTGCCATAGGATGTTGTGCATATAAAGCTGGGGGAAGAAGGATGTTTGTAGTGGTGGCATTTGTCTTCCCAAGTCATCATTAGGTGTGATGGAGCCCTGCTGCCCTGGGGATGGCTGAACACCCACCTGCCCATGGGAAGTGGTGAATGACTTCCTTACTTGACTTTTTTTGCATGTGCAGCCTTTGCTACAGCTTTGAAACTCTCTTTATCCCAAACCGTGGGTTTCCTCACTTTTTACCCTTTTGATTCTCTCCCCCCATGTTATTCTAGGGGGAGCGAGTGAGTGTCTGCGGAAGGCTTAGCACCTACTGTGGTTAAACCACAGCAATGTGTTAAATTTAGTCAAAAAAGCCCATGGAGGAAACACTAGTATCTGTTAATGCTTCTGGAAAAGCAAAATTATTGTTTCAGTGCTCCTAAGAGGACAAAAACAAGATTAGTAAACCACAGGGCATTTCAGCCTTTCTAAACTACAGTTGACTCTTCCAATCTTGAGTAAGGTACTACTCAGCTCAATCACTCAGTCTGAGTGGAAATTGCAAGTGTAGGCATGTCACCAGTCACCAGAAATTATTTAGGTATTCTTGGAAGCATAGTCATACTGTGACTTAGGACAGCTGCTTTTAAAAGGAGTAGTTTGTGGGGAAGACAGATTAGGACTAGAAGCTTTTTTTTAACACATTTTAATTCTGTATCTGGATGTCCTTTCTCTAACCTTTTCTAAAAAGTAGGTGTTAGTTTCCTGGATCCCTCCTGCAATTAAGACTTTTCCCTAACTAAGAATTCCATATAGTCTTCTGAAAAATACAGTCTTCTATAACCACTCCTGAGTTCTCATTTTTCCTTTACGTTTTCTTACCTGTGGCTTCACCTGTGATTCTGTGTTTATTTACCTTCATGTCCTGCCTTGTCTCTGCTCTCCTTTTGAGTCTAACCTGCCATTCACTGCTGTTACACTTCCTTTGAAGTAAACATGTAATATAAGAAGTGTACAGTCATTCAGTTTGGGATGTGCATATACTGGCAAAATAACACTTTTCAAAACTCATAATTATTTTGGTTGAATTTTTTTTAAAAACTACTTTTAAACTACTCATTTGTAGCGGAGTGTCCAGATTTAACATGATGAATCCCACTTGGCAAACAGGAAAAATGATCAGCAGGTTTCCAGAGGATTGTCAGTGTTTAGGAAAAGTCTGCTTTTGAGCAGTGCTTTAAAGCTTGTTGGGTTTTGTTTGTTTTTTATGTGCCCTGGGAATGAGAGAGAGGAGCTAGTTACTGTGTAATACTTTTTTAAAGTCAAGGACGAATTAAGATAATGTTATCAGTACGAGTACAAGCAGGGCTTTAACTACAAGAAGTCATTAGCAATGGCCCTACTACAAAGATTAAAAAGCACAGCTGTTTTTAGGTTAATTTTAGAAGCTTAATTATAAAAATGGGCACCCAAGGATGTTTGGCTTGGCAAGAAATGATCAACTGAATTTTATCACCAAGAGAGGTAAATGTAATATAACTTGTAAATGGCAAGAAAGAATAAGTTCCTATTTAAGTTGTGTGAGTTAGTTTTTTGTTCATTTTTTTAGCAGATCTTCAAATAAAATAATTACACAAAGCACTGGTCCTGTTCAAAACCAGAACATTCCTCCCCACCTTCCAAACAAACAACCCCCCACTCCAAAAACTCCCCCAAACAGAGGTTGCGCTGGAATTTGGCATTGTTTTGATCTGGGAAGTAGTTGAGTCTTGAAGGTGAATGATGGAGTACTTGCTCATGAGTTACAAGATTTGCAGCATGTCCTGTGTCTCACCCTCCACGTGACTCAGCTTACTCTGCTCTTGGAGATGCGACTTTGCAGCTGGGGAAATGCACATTCAAACCCCACTGATAAATGCCTTTGCTCAGGCAAACCACGTTTTAGTCAGGTCTTGTGAACTAAGATATTTTTAGCTGAGCTTATTCTCAAATGCATGACCTATTTTGCTAGCTAAGCATTGCAGAGTTTTCTAGCTTTATCAGAGTATTCTTTCTGAAATGTTGCATTCACAATGCAGAGAAAGTGAGTGGACAAGGAACTACCTGTTACAGATTTTAATCCACATTGTTATTGGTGAGGCTTATTGTTACTTACTTTTTGATTTTGCTGTAGTATGTCAGGAATAAACTATAGCAGCATTCTAGAAAGAAACAAAGGAAACCAAGAGAACAGACTGATTGACGTCTATAGTGTGTATTTGGCTCTAGATGTCTATACAGGAAAAGTCTTAGGAGGATACAGGAAAGTCTTAGGAGAAAGGAAACATAAAAATTGAGTTTCAGTGATTGGGAGAAACCTAAACTTGAATTCTTAAGCAAAAACATGTCAGTTATCTTGGTTGTCTTTTTCCATAAGTTTTGTATTGAATTCTGATGCTTATCATGTATAGTTGCTGCAAAAGTCTGTCTTCAAGGATGCTGATGGAATCCTTTGATTATTTCTTTTAGTTACTATTTCTGTGACATCTGGTTTCTAAAAGCTTATAACACATCCCATTTTGTTGCAAGAGATGTTTGTGTCAAGAAAAACAAATGATTCTTCAGGAGATTTAAAAAGATTTTTCTTACTGTAATTTTCATCAGTTTGAAGCATGGCACTGATTGTTATTAATAGCAACTCAAAATATGACATTGCTGTCTCACTGCTTTCGTCTCACCTGCTAAAATCAAATTAGTAGAAAGAAAGCTGTATCCTAGTGTAATAAGCCTGCCTTTCGACCTTTGTGAGGTCCACACACAAGAACTCTGAATTTTTCATATTCCTCTGAACATAAAAGGCTAATAGGACCCACCATTCCTTACAGTCTTTAGTCTTAATGAGTACAGTGCCAAATCCCTGCAGTGTATGTTGCTTTTCAGCTTCTTGATTTGTGTCTGTATGTAGTTGAGTTCATCATTGTAGTAACTGCAGCTGTATAGATACAATTTCAAATTTGGTGGATAATTTGGTGGATAATTCTAATGTAAGAGAGGAAGCTGATAGTAGAATAACTAATAGCCCCAGAAGCAAATGCAGGTAAATCCAAATCCCTTTTCATCTGAAACAGTCCACAAAAGAATATGTTTTCATTCTCCAGTCATCTTGGAGACAGCTCTTCCTGAAAGACCTTGTTTTGAGAAGCTTTTTCTTAGATAATATTCAGTAGCTACTTGTAGATGTATGGACACTAAACGTAAGCGACTATTTTTTTCCTTAGTTAAGTAATAAAAAGTAACGCTGGCACGATGTAGGATCTAATTAATGCATTCTTAGCAAAGATGCTGAAAATGAGTACAACTTGCCTTTTCCTTTCTAACCCTGGCCTTTAAATTTTTAAACTGTAGCCAAGTTTTTGTAAGACCAGATTGCAATGGTAAGAATAGATTGAATGCTTGAAAAAGAATAATTATTTAAATGCTTAGAGAGGAGGTAGAATTTTGATTAAATTTCCTAATACTTTGTGCATTGAATTAAGTCAAGAACAGGATTTCTTTGCTTGTCATTATGCGTAGTAATGCTGTTGCTATTAGATAAAATTTGTCGTGGTAGACAGATATGCTGCTCGTAAATCCTGCCCACAGCCAATGGGAGGGACCCCAACAGTGCTCATTGAATTAATGCATGAAAAATGTTTGTTTTAAATCCCTGTAAAATATTACCATGTCTGACTTTTCTGTTACAAACTTCATTTTAAAGCAATGTAAGGCTCATAGTCCATGTTGTCTCTCACTTACTAGCCTATTAACCTTATCTTAAAGTTGTACTGTGAAAGTTTTGGGGGTACAATTCAGAGATGCAAGTGTTTAATTGCATCTCTTCTGTTTACAAATGCACCTGGCTGCCAGTCACCCTTCTGCTCTTAATTTTAATTCTGAGGTTCTTTTTCAAATGGTATCACCTGAAAATACAGATTTAAAATGCTTTTATTACTAACAGTACTCTGGAAAGTAAGGATGCTATGGGCATGTTTGCTCTTGCACCCTTTTGATTATTTCTTCTCTAACAAACAGCCAAATGCTTGTACTGGTGCTCCTGCTGCATGTTATGTTCTCAGCATATGAATATATCACCTCATTCCTTCATGGCTCAGGGCTGTCAGGTAAATGAAATACAGAGCATCCACTTAGCTGTGTCTTGCTTAGCTTTCTGCTGTCACTCTGAGAGAGGTGCATTAAGTTTGCTTTTCCTTCCTCCTCCAGTTTTTATGGTGCTGTTTATTAAGAGCAAGGGCAGCCTGGCCAGGTAATGCAATTCAGTATCCTGAAATTCCAAAAGGGCAGCATTACAGTATAGGAAGAGCAACAAATGGTGGCTTATGGGATTGAGAATCAACACAGTAAGGGAGTGATGCTGCAGAAGCTCTTGGGTCTGTGAAGTAAGATTGACGTATCACAGTTAGTTGTCATTTCAAAGTTTTTATTGCCTTATTCCCCTTCCCTGTTCATCACCTTTTATCCATTGCCTCTGCGTCCTTTTTGGAGCAGTTCCCACTTTGCCCGGCTAGCTCAGTCGGTAGAGCATGAGACTCTTAATCTCAGGGTCGTGGGTTCGTGCCTCACGTTGGGCGCCAACCTGCCTCTGCGTCCTTTTTGGAGCAGTTCCCACTTTGCCCGGCTAGCTCAGTCGGTAGAGCATGAGACTCTTAATCTCAGGGTCGTGGGTTCGTGCCTCACGTTGGGCGCCAACCTGCCTCTGCGTCCTTTTTGGAGCAGTTCCCACTTTGCCCGGTCAGCTCTGGACGCAGCAGGCTGCGGGGCCAGCCTCCAGAATCCGGGAGACCAGAGGTCTGGCTCGTGGGTCCTTCCACAGGACCGCGGCAATAGAGGCAGGTGGCGGAAGAAGGAGGCAGGCTCAATTGTGGATGAAATCCGGAAGGTTTATTGTGTCTCTGAACAGGGAACCTCGCCCCCCGCGGGTGTCCAGCAATGAGCAACCCTGAACGCGCCTGCCAGGGGTTTTATGGGGGGGTGGCGACAGGGGAGGGATGACAAAGGCATCGAATCAGGGAAGGAGAAGGACGGGTCTGCGGGATGAGGGACACACAAGGGAACCTATCTTGGGAAAGGAAGGGAGGGATCCTCCCCCCAAGACCAATCACTCGACGCCCCTGCCAGAACTTTCTAGAAGCTTGGGAGGGGTGCCGGAGCGATTGGCAGGGGTCTGGGAGGAGACAAATAGAGAAAGCAGGGTTATGAACACGAAACCAGGAGGGTATAAACTGGGATGGTACAGTAACACGAAACCCAAAGGGGAGACCCGGACTGAACCAAACAAGACACACTCCCACAATCCGTCATTAAAAACCTGACTTGTATGTCTGAGCAGCACAATTTGAAAATCTTCTTACCTCTGTGGTAAACTCTCAGACAGCTACCTTGTGCTTTCTTTACTGTTACTCCTTCTGTTTCAGTCAAGTGCACAGCAATTGAAAAGTAGCATTTCTGTTCATTTTTCCATCCCTTTTTAAAAAAGATCTCCTTTGCTATGATGCATGCAAAAAGTAAATTATTGTTGAAGAGTGATAATTAGTACATGCTGACCAGGATGTCTTTGCTGTTTTCATGCTCTTATTTTTTATCTAACAAGCTGCTTGGTGTTGGGGAGCATTCTCTAGTGTTATAAATAGTTTGAAGCATGACTGTTTAACTTGCTGGTTACATTGTGTGAAAAAATCCATTGATTTCTTTCTTTCCCTTACATCTCTGACTTTGATCCTCGTTTTCCCAACCCAGGGGGCACTATGGATCACAGTGAAGGTGGTTTGTTTTCCAAATTTTTCAAAATAAAGAATGCTTAATAGAGTATTATATAAAAGCAAAAGGGAGTTAATTAAATTCTGTCATGCCCTGTTTAATTCTCAAAATATGAATGTTTTTATACCTTAACATGAAGCATGTCTCAGCAGAAACTTTTTTAATGGCAAATTATCACTAGCGTAATTGTTAGTGGAAGAGACACAAAGTGTTGCTCCTGGGACAGAGGTACAGGACAAGTAGTTCTCCAAGAGTAGCTTTAGAAGTTACCATGATACTAAATCCTTTGTATTTTTCAGGTGTTTGTGTCTGTAGGTTTTATCTTACTTCCTTACCCTGATGTCATGCTTTTTCAGCAAACCATGAAACTTGCTATAAAAAAATACAAAGTTACACCTGAAAGTTTAAGTTGGGTTGTTAATGAAAAAAACTGAGATACTTCAAACTGAAAATACAATTTGCAGAATAAAGTCCACAAACAATTTTTTTTGTTCTTAGGGAGTCTCCTTAAAGAGCTTTTCTCAGTATCTTTGTTAAACAATTTTCTGCCTCTCATGATTTTAGTCTTTAAAAACCCTCACTTTTTATCTGCAGTATCTTTTAATCTTCTTGTTACATTATAGGAACTTATGATTAAATAGAAAAACTCCCTCCTTCAGCTCACAGTTTATGACTGTCATTCCCATAGGAACTGCCAAGTGGACTTAAATCCAGTTTCTGTCTCAAGAAAATATTCAGATCTCTCAAAAATATGGCAGTAATCACAGCTGAAGTGGAAGGTGTGATTTACAGTGGAGCAGGTTTTCCAGTTGCATTATCAGGTCCAGTTTTCTAAGTACTGGCAGTGAAGTCTTAAACAGGGCTTGTTGTCCAGTGTATTTCAAAACAAAAATCTATAGGCAGAAGAGAGTATTGGGGGGAAGGTCATATGGAAGCAGTGAGAGTTTTCAAATGTTGTAATGTCTTATTTCCCTAACTTAGTTTTAATTACTCCTTTTCTACAATTAATCTAGCGATAATATTTCATTTTTTCAGCTTTCTCCCTTGTCTCTTCACATCTTTTTCCTGTTTCTAGGGGAAAAGAACTAAACAAAAAGAAATAATCAAAGTTAACCAGAAGGATGTAGCAATTATAATAACTATATGTTTCGGGGTTGTTTTTATCAAGGTTGAAAGCAGGACCTCACTATGGAATTTTCTTTTCCATGCCTAACTGGGAGAGAATTGGGATTATTCAATCTGGAAAAGAGAAATCTTAGGGGAGACATTACTGCAGCCTTCCAGTACCTGAAGGGAACTTATAAGAGATTGGGAGAGGGACTTTTCACAAGGGCCTGTAGTGATAGAACAATGGGGAATGGCTTTAAACTGGAAGCAGGCAGGTTTAGATGAGATAGTAGGAAGAAATTCTTCACTGTGAGCTTGGTGAGGCACTGGAGCAGGTTGCCCAGAGAAGCTGTGGATGCCCCATCCCTAGAAATGTTCAAGGCCAGGTTGGATGGGGCTTTGAGCAACCTGGTCTAGTGAAAAGTGTCCCTGCCCATGGCAGGGGGTTGGAACTGGATGATCTCTAAGGTCCCTTCAAACCCAGACCATTCTGTGATTCTAACATGTTTGAATAGCCTGACTGACTGTTATGGTCTCGGAGAGAATATGAAGGCTGTATTTTTATCCTTTCTAGAATATTTCTCTTATTTAAAATAAATAAGAAGAAAAAATACCACTTTTGAAATGAGTATTACATTTATCAGTATTTCTTACTCATAAGCTAACCATGTAGACAATGAACTAGATATCTAAAGACAGATTGTGTACTGAAATGATGGATGCTTACAAGTCTTCAGGTGTTACAAGCTGATACTTAATTTTTAGTTCTGTCATGGTTTAGGCAATGTAGGTGGTTCCTTTTCTAAGATAGTAGTTGTGAATAAGTGCTGATTGTTACTACTTTTTCTTCCCCCCTCTTTTCTAGTTTTTATGAGACTTCATACTATCTGTACTAGACAGTCTTGTTTTAAATACCATGAAGTGATTTATATTCTAAAAACACCAGTATCACAATCTTTTCAAGTATGAAATGGCTTGAATAATGTTTTCAAGATGAAGGAATTTTCCCACGGTTCTTTAATTCACTGGAGTGATAATTCTTTATCATAAAGACAGTTGTGTGAAAACCCAGCAATAGCTATTCCTATGAAGAGTCATTGTGAATGGCTGATAGAAAGGAAGAGTGTGAGGAGAGTAGAAGTAGAAAGAGAAAATATTGACTGGACCACCTAGTATCTGTTGCAATTAAGGTAAGAATGCCTCCATACCACATGCAACACAAGCTCTAGGAAAAATAATTAGAAAAAACTGAAGCAGTAAAATCCTGTGTTTGACTTTGAAGATACACTGAATTTAGGCTAAGATAAATTATTAAAACTTGTATTCCCATTTGCAATCTTTTTTGTGTGTAAATACCCCATGGTGTTAATGACACATCTGTTTTATAATTAGGGTTTATTAGAACTATGACTTTTTCTTCTGTAATTGAAGTGGGAAGTTCATCTACTCAGATTACCTGAGGGGAGGCAACCAGTCTAGATGGAACAGGATTCCTTTTCATTTTAATAATTTACGTCCCAGTAAAATCCCCTTATTGAGTTCTGTTTTTGAGGGCTCAGAAGGATTTCTAAATGAAGTCACTGTACGTTCAATCAATGAATTTGACTGAGTTGTCTGTTCTCCGAAAACAGCAGCTGCTAAGCTTTCAGTGCCTAACTGGAGCTTTGTTTTCAAAACAGAGGGCTTAGGTGTTCATCTGTGCTAGATGCCTGTTTCCATAATTCTGCCTCTTTATTGCCCTGTGTTGGTGATGAGAATGAGTCACTTCAAGCGATTGTAAATATTCTGCTTTGTATATGTTACTGTTACACTGGTGGTGCAAATTTATCATTCAGTTGCAATTACAGAGTTCTATGGTTTTTATTGTGAATTTGTTTAAAATTTTGAGTAATCCCAGAAGAGCAAGGAAGGGAGCAACGTTTGGAGTGCAAACTACTTTTTTTGTTTTGATCGTATCTGTTTAGTCACAGTTTCAACAGTCCTGCTGATTTGTTCAAGTTGTTCAGTTGTGACATATGTTTACAAATGAACAAACCCTATGGAGCTATATGTATATGTTCTGTTAGACCTTGGTGTTATCCATTGGCTACTAACTTCTTTCCTTTGTACATTTTAAAATTTATTTTTAGTGATTATTTTTTAAGGAAATACCAGTACTTTCATATATGTCTCAAGCAATCTTTTTAATAGGTCTGATTCTTCAAACCATTTTTGTTCTGTGAAAAACAAATCAGAGCGATATTCCATTGTACAAAACAACAACATATAAATAGTAATTATGTTCCTGCAGCACACTGGTTGTATTGTTACAATTGAAACAATATTTCACATGCTGTACCTCATTGATGGTAAGATAAATTTTAGAAAGCTTTTGAAACTGCTGAATTCCTTGCCATTGTCATATATGTTTTGAATATTTGAGTGATGAAAGTTAGAAAACCTCCAAAATTTTAAATTTAATTTTTAGATTATATTGATCTTCATGCCTTTTGCTTTTTAGAAATGTAGAACTTAAAGGTCATAATTCTATAAAATTTTTCATTTCTCTGATACCTTATTTTTAATCCTGCTTTAAAAAGAAAACTTCATAGGAAATGAAAAAAACCTTTTAGGTGATTGAATGTAGTAATAATCTTATTTGGGAACTGAAACAGCACCTTTAGATTGCTTTTATATAAAGCTATGTATAGAAAAAGAGCAGCATCTATAAAACGATGGTCAGAAGAAATATGTGCCAGATCATTAATATTAAATGCAAAATATTAGACTGCGTGGCCTTCAGAAGTTGGGAGAACTAATAATGGGCTTTCATTGGAAATGCAGATGTCAGCTGTGGGTGTCTTGAATTGTCAATAATAACGTTAAACACAGGGTAGAATATCAGGCTGAGCTTATTCTTTATTCTTCTCTCAAAATCATTAAAGCTAAGACAGTTGTGACATATGTTCCACTCTGGCTCAGTAAGTGAAGATGTGCATGGAACGTACATCTCTGTGCGTGTGCTGAATTATTCATGTCTCAGGTACTGCTCTGAAGAAGCAAATGGAGCATGCTTTGCTGGTGGGTAGGCTTCAGCCTGCCTCGTGGAGGAAAAGAATAAATATTCTCAGTTTATCCTGGACCATGCTGGTTTATCAGCTGTATGCAGAGGCCCAGGCATTATTTTTCTTTTAACTGTAGCTGCATTGGGGGAAAAACCACATAAATACCAAAATCAAAGATTAAGTACTTTTATGGAATTTAGCACCTATACAGCATGGTGTATTCGCTGCATCCATCTGGGTAAAGGACTTTCCATGTAAGGCTTATGGAATTTGCTGACCTGCAGCCACAAGGTAACTTTAGAGACACAGGGGAAGGGAAACTTTAACGTGGAGGGTGATAGTAGGTCCTCAGGGATACCTTTCTCCTTGTGGAGAGACATGCAGGATGTGCAGCAGAAATCACATTATCCTCTTATCCCTATCTCAGCAACTCCTGCCATCTTCCTGCATGTAATGACCTGGGATTTGAGTTACCAGCTGCAGCATGAAGTTGTGACTTCAACAATGAGGGCACTGGGAACCGGGTGGAGGGTGGGAGCACAGCCTGACACTTGTCCAAATTCAGTCTCTTGGCATGTATTTGGAGCATCGTTAGAGGGACTGTGGTTTTGTTGGGTGGGTGGATTTTCTTTGGTGGTAGCATTTTTTAATTTTCTTTTTTTCTTTTCCTTTTTTTTTTCCCCTTTTTTAATCTCCATTCAATAAGTAAATTGCTCTCCCCCAACTGCTCAAGACAATGGATATTAAATGAGCTGCAGACCCTGTTTTTTAGTGTTTTTAAACATGTATTTCTTTTTGTGGTTCTTATGTGACTTGTTGAGAAGTTAATTTGAAATAGCCTAAGTTTAAATTTAGAAGTTTTGACTCCTGGGTGGGTTTCAAAGTGCAGTAGAAATTTCATCTTATGTTTTGAAGTTGTGTGGAGGATGTTTTAACATCAGAACCATACTTTGCAAGCCCACTCCGTGCTGTGACCTTAGTGCAATGCACAGTTTCAACAGGTGAAGAAAACTCAGCTGCTCAAGGAAGAGGTGTTGATTCAACAGATGACTCTTCTCTTAGGGCTTGTCTAAATGATGTATTGCTTTAGGATACATTTTATTTACAGTGAGAGGCAAGTGTAACTTTCTAGCATAGGTAGGAGATACATGCTACTTGTTAATTTTGTTTTACCCTTTGCTAACACACATATTTTAGGTTAAAAATGTCTAGAACAGGAATTATCATGTAATGTACTTCAGTAACTATGCTGCCAAGCAGTAGTGACCTTCATCCTCTCAGACAGGTGAAAACCTACATATTGGAATACAATCTTAATCATCTGAATGCTTAGATTAATAAAACATCTATATTGCCTAAAAACATGCTATTACTTAATGCCTGGGTTTAGAGTAAACGTGCATCAATGTCTTGGGTTTTGACAACTTTTAAATATGTGTTTTATACACTAAATCTCTTCTGGTTTTGTCAAGGTCTCTGAATTATTTTTTGCAGCCTACATTACCCTCCTACTTATTTGCTAAAAACTAGAATTTTATCACTTGAAGATTTTGGGTATGTCTGGGATAAATGCCTTGTGTATTGGAACATTTTTTGTAATTATGGGAAATGTCTAATAACAAAGAAAGAGCCACTCTCCTCCAATATTGCTTTTATTCAGTATGTCCTTGAGTTAAATTCAATGATGTACTAATTTTCTTATTGCTAATGGCCTGTGCTTTTGTGAGAATGAAATACTCTTTGACTTCTTAGTTTACTAGTCTGATGAAGAAGCAGCTTGGCAGCATTGTCTGTTTTCCTGTCTCATATAATCTTATGTCAACCTAGCTTTGACCTTTTTTTGATGGAATCTAGTTGTAATATACCCTTCTGCTTAACAAGCTTTAAAATAGAAATATATGATTGGCAGAACTGCAGGAAATAATTAGTTCCAAGTAGATGAGAAGAGTGAAAGGAATATTTAAAGGAAAAGAAAGTGATTCAGCTGGTTTATGGTGCATATGAAGTTGCCTCAGCTTTTAATTTAACTGTTAAGGGATGGAAATAAATTTAAATCACTGTACGAAACGATTTTTTGAATGAGTCATTATAAAAAAGCTTTCTAAATAACCTTACTGCTTATTGGAAGCTCAAATGTATGAAATATTAATTAGTTAATTTGCTCTTTCAGACCTACTAATAAAATACGGCTGAGTGGAAAAGGTACTGTAGGAAAGAGCATGTGCACTAGATCTTGCTGAAATGTACCTAGAGAATTATGGGATTCTTTGAAGTAATAAAAAAAAATATATACACATTTCCCAGGAAAGAATTCTTAAATTAGTTCTTCAGTCAGTTGTTACAGGGATTGAGATGTGTTGTCTGTGTTTTAATTACGTGTACAAACCAGGACAAACTCTGTCACTGTATAGATGAGTACTCAAGTATGCTATACATGGGATGAGAAAGAAAGGAAGGAAAGTAGTAGAAAGGAAAAGATTGATTGATTTTCCAGCATTTTGTCTGTGGCACTTAAAAATCTGTAGATCACACATCTGTATCCTGTGAGAAATGAATAAAGAGTGAACCACTCTCCTGCCCCTTGGAATTTTCCATAATCCTTATTTTCCTTTTATTTGAATGGCTTTTTACTAATAACACCTTCATATTTGAAAGGAAGATTACACTGAAGGCAACAGTAACAGTGAGCTGAGCTTTCTTCTTCACGAGCATGGATCACTGAACAGAGATTAGGAGACATTTCACCCATGGTGTCTGCCACAGGCTTTGCACAAGATGTGCTTCCCTACAGAGTGATGGTGGCTGTGCTGCCTGTTCTTACATAGACTGGAAGCAGAGTCCTGAAAGAAAGTGGTTATGAATTACGTGTGGTATGGGAGCAATGCATAATTCTTAAGGCTGTTGCCATGAACAACTGAGGACTTTTGATAGAGGCCTAGTAGGATCTAATGCTAGCAAAGAAATACAAGACAAACTTAATGGCCCTTTGGGAGCATGCAATGCCAAAGATTTTGGTGAAAGCCAATATGATTTTGGAAGGAATTGATCAAATTCATGTTGGTCTAAAATTGGTACTCTGTTTTTTTCCTAATTGAGATACCTCTTAAGATACTACTTACTTTCTTACCTTTGTATGCCTCATCAGAATGTCATTTTGCCATTTATTTTTTTGGCATTCTTCCCAGTTGACCAGTTCATATCCTCTCTGATGCATGTTGGAGCAGTGCTTTTTTCCTTCTAGCTGCATTTAGTATAGGAAATACCTGGTAGCCGGTTCTCCTGCTCAGCTATACTGCTGCCATTGATGATTTGAGTCCCATGTCTTCCCAGTTTTCTTTGCTCACTGCTTTCAAATTTTCAAAGAATTCTGGTTTGCAAGCCAAGGCTCTGTGAGCTTGTTCTGTAGGCCATGAAAGGAATGGGTTTTGAAAATTATTTTCTTGTGTGAATGGGGTGGCAAAATGAGGGATGATCTCATGTAAACAACTTTCAGTGTTGTATCATGCTTCTAACAATGCAAATCTATGAGTTTTGTGTCTCATTGCTGTGAAACTGACACCTCCAATTGAAACGAGCTTTTGAATTTATTAGTTGACAGTTGCTTGTTTTGTTCTAGTGATATACATAGCATGTTTCCCTCACTATCTAATGCTCAAAATATAATAAACTCCATTACAAGCCATTACTAATCTGACAAATGTGCATTTTGAATGCTCATACTGATCTGGTGCAATGCACCAAGTGTATAAAGAGCAATGTAAAGCTGCTGTTTTATTTCAGATCTTGAAAGGTCAGGGTATGCTGCTGAGGCTTAGTGAAGGGTTTTACTGCCTTTTTGTGACTGAGCTGTCAAATATCTTGCAGGCTTTTGTAGCCATTGTTTATTGGCACATTTTCCAACTGCACCTATTTTTCTCTTTTCTGTGACAGAAAAATGAACATTAATTAATGTTTCTTTCAAGGCATCAATATACTGCACTCGGAGCAAAGAGTTCACTTAAATGTGTAAATCTCATTGTTGCTTCATCATGAAAAGTATTCTAAACAAAATGAGCTAAATGACTTCAGAGGAAAGCTATGTGGAGAAGTATGTAGCTGCCATATAAAAGCCATAATTAGGGAATCTTTAAATTATTTTACTTAACTTTAAAGGTATTTAGATAGTTAATTCACATGTGCCTGAATGCATATTACAGGTTTCTAGCTTTCTGTGAACTTTGATTTAATTAAGCTTCTTATAGCTTGAGACAGATACTTGAAAGCCACACGTTTGGGAAAAAATTAGTGATTTGATAATACTTTTATGTATCTGTAGGATTCTAAATATTGTGTTAGGCAAACTTAGATGGCTCAAATAATTTGGTGTTTGATTTTAATACTGATTTTTGTAACTTGGCAGGGACAGCCTGTTGGAGACTGTGATTTTAATGTTCGACTTGCATGCATAGAGAAAGAGATTATATTTCCACGACATGAAAAGATGAAAAGTGGTCTCATTGACAAAGCACAGGAACCGTTCGGTGTTCGAAACAAACCATTTTTTGACATCTACACTTCCAGAAAGGTAAGCTTGATTACAGTAAAACAGTTTTTTATTTTGTGGTACTGGAGGCAGCAAAACAGTGGTAGGTATAGGTTTTCCCTCAGCATTTTTGTTGTGTCTTCCAGTGAGTTCCTCTGCTAACCAAGTGTTCAGCAGTGGTTGTGGGGTGATTACCAGCTTGGGATATTCTGAAAAGTGGGTTTTTTTGGTTTTATTACTTATCTCAGGCTTTTAGAAAACAGCCTTTGAAGATATCAGTAAATCTGAAGTACCAGGTTAAACTTTTAGGACGTTGAAATCTGCATTTGGGATGATTGTGTTTCAAATGCAGTTCAGTCAAAAATTTTTCACCCTAATGTGTTACCACCACCTTAAAAACATCTTTGAGGAAAGAATGTCTATACACTTTTAATTTATTGGGATATTTGGGTTTGGTGTGGCTTCTTTTGATTTTTTTTTTCTTTGGGATTTTTTTTTTGGTTGGTTTGAGGTAGGTGTTTTAAATGTCAATCATGACAGACTCTGAAGCCTTCTTCATTTTAGAGTTTAGGTTACCCATCTTTCTTTTTGTACAATGTACATTATAGGGTTTTTTTTGGTTATTACTTAAATCACTCTTACTTAGAGAAATATGTTCTTTGTACTCTTAAAACAGAAAGCCTTTTAGGAGGCTTGAAATCTGATCATTGTTTTCAATAAGTAAGAAGTTTTATGTCAATATTTAAGAATTGTTTGTATGCCCTATGATAACTGTAAGGAGTTTTAGGTAGCAGTACCAGTATTGATATGGAGTTTTATCTAAGGCAATATTGGTAAACACTTAAGAGAAATAATTATTGGTTCAAAATAGATTTCAAATCTGTATCTGCTCAAAAGAATAGGGTTTATAAAAATATATTCTCAAAAGATCAATATATAGACTAACAATTATTGTTGCTCTTACTTACCTTAAAATATCTTTTTCATTTCATTACTTCTGTGAACTTGATGAGTGTGATTCCTGTAACACTTCCTCAGGGTGATGAAAAAGGGGTTGCATTTTCATATTCATCATAACTTTGTGAATTTTTCATTATGTATGGTCAGAATAGACTGTTGTTTTGAAGTATTACCCTGTTCTGAAAAAAGACTATTTAAAAATAATACTGTTTTGCCCAAAGGATCTTTATCCTATTTTTATTCAGTCATCTCTGCAACTATAGCAACAAACGTAGTGATGAATACTTCATCAGCATAGCTGAAAATGCAAACAGACTTCCTCTTGCATCAATGATGAATGTCTTGAGAGGGTTTTCCAGCTCTATGTACAGTACAGCAAGGTCTGCAGGAAGACAAGGAGTTCCTTCTATCCTCTCAATCAGTCCCTCCAGAGACAGGTGCTCATATCCATCAGTATCCCTCCAGACATAGGTGCTGCTGAATGGATGCTAAAGGATGACAAGTGGGACCTTCTTAGGTAGATCTTCTCCTTATGTTTAGATAGGCATTTTTCTTGGTTCTTCTTTTCCAGGAAGAGTTGGATCCTTTGATCTTTAGGAAGGATCTAACAGAATCCTTCCTTTCTTGACTAGAATGAGCAGCTTTGTGGTGCTTAATTGCTGGCAAGGATTAAACCATGACAAGATCTTTAAAGATTTACACCCTTGAATGGTCTCAGAAAACCTGTGGTTTTTCTAAGACTGTGTTTCTTCCCTACTTTCTTCCCAGTGTATGTCACTGAGAGAAGATATGGCTTATCAAGTCACCCCCAAGGTTTGTTGTTTTCAAAGATCAGTGGAGGTAGCCATCTTTGGCCATAGATGAGAAGGATCTCTGATTGCACCACCATATTCAAGACTGAAAAAGTGGAAAACCCATACCTGCTCAGAATGAGTTTCATCAAAATTTTTGGAGTATGTTTTGCAGGTTTTCTGTTTGTTTGTTTGTTTTGTTTTTGTTTGTTTTTAAGTGTAGCTGGATTTTGCTTGGGATCAAGAAAGTCATCAAGTGTACTTCATCACATCTTATTTTTGTTTTGAGAAGCTTCAATTTTTGAAACGTTCTCAGGATGCAGTTTGAACCTTACAGAAGGGAATACTGTAGACCTCTTTCTTCACAGCCTCCCTCCATCATTCCTTTCTATGATATAAGACATTCCATTCCATTCTTTTTATCAACAATAATGTATCAGTAAATGTGTGCTAGATTGTGTGGACTGTAGGAAGATTACTCAATAGGCCAGGAGTCTCAGCACTATATTTAATAGCAGAAAAAGTGGCTAAAACTTTTAATTATACTGGAAAAAATGGGTGGTTTCCATGTAGACTTAGTTATTTTCAGTGAAAAAGTGGAAGTAATTACTTGAAACAGCAGTAAACTTTGTGCTATGTTATATAATGCATCCAATAATGAAATTGTTCTTAGAATTATGGATTTGGAACTTTAATACCAGAGTTAGGTACTGACTATTTTTTTTTCTAATCTGAAAATCAATTTACTGTGAAATGAAATGCACTTTTAAAGTGCAATTATAAAGTATGGCAGCATTTGTAGTTGTGTCTTGAGATTTGGTTTTGGATGTTGGAAATAAGGGCTGTGTCGTCTATAATGTTGCCTTCATTGTTATTTTATGATGTTTGAATGGCCTTTATTTTTTTTAAGACTGGGTTTTAATGGTAAGACAAAGAAAAGAAAGGGACAATCACTGGGGAGCAGGTTGTGTATTCTCAGTCTCTAAAAATGTTGCCTTGTTGAACTCTGATATTGACGGAGAAGACAGTATCACTAAAATTTTTTTCCTCTATAATCAATTAAACACAGATTACTCTTCTAGTGTTAGCTGGAAACACATGTATTCTATGATAGATTTTTCCTTTTAATGTAACTTCCAGGTTCTCTTAGGCATTTTGAGCAAAGTTGATTTTTTGGTGTTTGTCATTACACTTGCATAATTGGTCACTTCTTGCATAGCTTGCTTTCTTTGCATTTACTGGTTTGCATCAGAACTCCAGAAGATGATATGGTCAAATCTGCCAGTTCTCCCACCCTTTGTGTGAGGATAGTAGCTGTCAGTGGAAGAAGTTGAATTATAGGTTAGTGCTTTAAATGCTTCATACACTTAGCCTTTGAACCTTAGCCTTTTATTTATAGGCTTTTCAACAAGACATTGATTTCATTATCTTGAACAGGAAGTACAGGTGCATAGAAATAATTACATTATTGGAAATGGTCCAACTCTTGACTTTCCTTGCTTAAACCAACTCATAGTTCTCTTGCAAGGCTTGTTTGTGTGAACAGTCTTAGTCTGGATGTCATCCCTAAAGCCCATTGTCTAATGAAAATTCTGTCTAGTAAGAGCAGGAAAAAGTTCCTTTCTGTGCAGTCTGTGGTCCCGTGGAGAATTGTGCCCATCACTCTCAATGGAACAATAGGGCTAAAGGTTAAACAATGATACAGGTCAAATGAACAACCTTTTTCAAATGTTAGCATGCTGTATGTCAATGACTTGTCAGTTCTTAGACTATTATCTGGTTTTAAAATGACAGCTTGTCCTAGAGGGATTAGAAAGAAGGTAATCTCTGCTAGAAGATTAAATGGTCTAGGATCTTCTTAAAAGTTTTCAGTCAAATCTGTGAACTGACAGGTGACTTACTTTGTTCTCCTGGTTCATTTGACACTTGGATTTTTATTTTTACTTTTTAAAACTGCTTTTGTTGTTGTTAGGAGAGGTGGAATGTCTAGCATTTATGCCAATAACGGTATAGCTCCTGTTGAGATGGTTTGCTTTGGAAAATTAAGTGGCTGTGGATCTCTGATGATGCAGGAGACTGTGTAAGTGCACACCTTGCTTGACATGTTGATGTGGGTATTTTGCAGGCAGCTGAGGCAGCTGTAAGATAGTGTTTGCATGCCTTGAAGAGTGAACCCTGATATGCAGACATTGTTCATCTGTGTCTGCCAAGAGAGCTGTTAACCAAAACTGACTGAAAATGACAAAGCCCTGTCTTGTATCTCCAAGTTGCCTACAGGCAACATGTGGAGAAGCTTTGCAGTCGTGCGACAGAAGACAGAAGAATTGCATGGCAACAATGGCAGAAGCAGAAGTGTCAAATAATCTGTTTATTTATTGAAGATCTTGAATTCCACATCTCAGTGGAGAGGGAATGTTACCATCTGGAGGTTTTTTATTGCCAAGAAGACTTGTTTCCTCCGTTTTTATTTTTGTTTTGCTTTTCTATGCCTTCAGGAGTAGCTTAATTGGCTCACCTTTCAGTCCTGCATTTCCTGACCTAGAGTTGGCAGCCATTCTTCGGTGTCTGGCCTACATCATATTCCTCACTCCATTTGTTCCATTCCAGGGTTTTGGCCTATTTGTCATCTCATCACCTTTTAATTGTTTTCTAACCCATCTCCCCTCTACCATTTTGTTTCTGTATGCTTTTATTTCTTTATTTCTTAAATTCCTCACTTTGTCCTGTTCCCTCTCTGCAAGAATGAAAAGTTTAATGGTGTAAAAGCAATATTGCCTTATTCTACCCTTGGATGCTTGTTATTGGTGATGTTACCTTCAGTTAAATCTTTTTGGCATGCTTTTCTTCCTGTAAACACAACTAATCATTTACCTGAGGAACCTAGTAAACAAATAGTGAATAAGAAGCTGGAAAGATGTTACCTTATGCTTATACTAAAATTCGAAATCTTCACTTGGCAGCTGTCTTATATCCCAGCATGTAGGACTTCAGCCTGATTGTTCAAAGTTATTTTACCATATGAATTGTAGAGGTAGGTACAGCCAATCAGCCCAAGTGGAAGCTTTGTAAATTGTAAAGTTGAAATAGGTAACTATACTGCAGGTCTTGAGCTGAATGTAGGTTACTGCCACTTGAAATTCAGTGCTTGAACTGGAGTTATTTCATGCAGCACTATAGCGATGTGAATATTATTTGGTAAACATAATTTCTGTCAGTGGGAGGTTGAGGGTGGCAGAGGCTTTGTAGGCCAGTGCTGGTGGGGTGTCCGGCTGCCTCTGAGTGTTCCTTTTCCTTTCTGTGGGACAGGGAAGCAGCAGCTACTTGCTTGGATTTGGGTTACACCAAAAGGTTTTCTCTCATGTTAGGAAAAACACTGACTCAGCTGTGGCTAACTTCTCAGCTTCCTTGCTTTGCTGGAGTCACTTAAGGAGACCTATTCACGAACAAGAATCTCTGTCATTTCCTGGAGTAAACAAGAGAGGATCAGGCTACTTGCTTTTGATTATTACTATTTGTGATGTTGAAGGTCAAGTATAATATTACAGCACAGTAGAATTTTGGTTAGGAAAGAAGTTTTTTTTCTTTTCTTTTAAGAAATTATTTACACATTAGTTACATTTCACATTTTTCAGAAAATGATCTACTAAAGTTAAAACAGTCTTGAGTATTTCCAAGAAGGATTATTTTCATAGCTTGTGGCCCATGTTAGATATTGCTAGTGGTACAAATTAAATTAATGTAGAATAATTCAGATGTGGAATATGTAATTAAATTCTGACTTGTCAAACTCTAGTGTGAGAAAGATAGCAATGGAACTAGTGGAAAAATAAAGGCATATGGATGGAGTGTTCTGCTTGGTGCACATTGTAATTTTAAACATCAGGACAGTACATATTCAGTTTAGCTTTTAACATTTTAACAACAGATTTGAACATTCTAACATTTTTGTAAATTATTTTTTCTGTATTTTGTGCAGTGGAAATACTATACACCTTTCTAAGTAGGAAAAGTGTCTTTAACAGTGATTTCTTCTTTCAGTTTTATGGTGTATTACCAAACCAGGGAAGTGCAAATCTGTTTGGACCTAATTACCAGTTGGTATGCCAGTATGGGCAATTGAATTGTATATTTGATATCTTCTGAATTAGTTAGAAGACTCAGCTGTGGTGACTAAGTGGGTCACTCCACTCATTAATTGAGGGGCAACTGTTTAATATTGTCCATTGTGCCACTTCACAGCCTGTCACTTTCCAAACTGCCTTCTGGCAATGCAGCTCCACAGGGAAGCCATCAGCCTTCTCGTATTGGAATGATGTTCAAGAGACATGTGCTTAATTTGGATAAAATGAATAAAAGCACAAAGAAAATGGTAAAGATGGGGGTGAAATTTAAAGCAATTTATTATGGTGCAAGATTATAGGACATTGCTGGTAGCTGTTTCTTTTCTTGTGATATGCCCAATTTTGAGAAAAAAACCCCAAACCAGACCTTGTATAAAATTAATCTTGAAAATAAAGAAACAATAAAATATTAACATTTTACTGTTATGGCTTTACAGTTTTAATTTCAGCTTTGTAGGAAATAAAGCCCTCAAGTGCCATTGCATAGCAGAAGAATTAGCTTTTTTTTAAACATCCAGAACATAAACCTTAATTTTGGTATTAAAATGACTGCTTCGGGCCTAGTACAAAATATTAGCCGAGTTTGAATCAGAAATTGTAACAGTAAATGTATGAAGACTTTATATTCTTGTATATCAGTTTTATGTCTAATTGAATTATTGTATATACAGTTTTGTCTTTGTTGACAAGTCTTATTAGAAATGCTTAATAAAACAAAATCCTCAATTATCTGATTTAATTAAAACAGCTATCCATATTTTTGACAACCAGAGACCGGATTATGTTGTTACACTTTACACAGGGGCTGAATTAAACCCTATCACATATGTAACAGTGGAAGATCATTCAGAGAACAAATTAAAATGTACTTGGCCCCTTTGTACTCAGCCCAGTGCCATTCTTTTTTTTGACATCAGAAGAACATATTGAATGTAGTATTTGGTCAAATCCAGAGTATTAGGGAGTTTGCAAGCATCAGTGTGATGAGAGCCTTGCTCAGTTGAAGACATTACAGACTTTACTGAGCATCTTTCATCCATTCAGGAATGTCATAGATTGCAGATAATTTGTAAATAAATCAAAGCATTGGCTAGTGGAACTTATTAAACCTCCTCCAGCTCCAGCAAGACTGTTATCTCAGATGGGTGTGTTCTGCCGGGTCAGGGAGCATAGGAGAGTGATGTGGGTAACATCCCAATGTCTAAAAGAAAATAAATGAAGGCACCTTGTAGTTTGAAACGGAGAACTGTGAAGAGCACAGTAAATGAAATGGTCAAGCTATGAAACAGATGGCTGTTTCTTCATCAGGAAAAAATATGAAATATTGCTGTTTGGGCAGGGTCATTCCCGCAAAGCTTCGAGGAGTCCATGTTCCTCTCATCATGATTTTGAAGCTATCACAAAAGTCAATTAAAGTTTCTTGAAGCAGCTTATTTCTCTTATTTGAAAAAAGCATTTGAAAACATTGTAGTTAATTGATGTCAGTTTCTCAATTGTATTTTTGAGAAGAGATTGACAGTGAGAAATGCCTCATGCTTATTTTGAATTCAAGAATGCAGATGTGCTGTCAAATTAAGCATTAACACACATAGTGCTTGAGTTATTCTTGGGTATTGTTTTGAATATATTAGGTATGTGACCTTTGGAGTTATTCACTCAGAACCAGCACATGGGTGATAGCTCAGTGGGGCTCTTACTGTAGCATGCTCTAGGTTTTTCTAAAATGTCTCCAAATAATTAAAAATATGTCATACAGCTAGTGTTATTAGCATATTTGAGGAGTGCTGTTAATGAATTACCTGCAAAGCCAAAAAGATATTAAAAAAAAAGTTAGAACCATCAGACTTGATTCCCTGCCACCATCACAGTGTATTTTACTCTTGTTCACAATAGCTTTCTTTTCCCATGTGGCTGGGTAGTGAAATCAAGCTAGTGTGGTTCTTCGACTTTCTTAAAATCTGAGGTTGCATCCCATCACACACTACAGTGACTTCCAGCTATTCATATATATGGAAGTGGCTTTTCTTTGAATCTTTTAGATCGGTAGTAGCTTTCAGTAGATGAAATATATGATTTCTCTTAAGTTCTCTATGAAAAAAGTAGACTGTAAAACTCCCTTGTGAAGCTGGCAGCAGTTCCAGTAGGAACTGGGAAAGCTCTTAAAGTCCAGTGTGTGGAATAACTTGGTTTTTTCCAAGGAGGTGCATCTGACACAACGCAAGTTACAGATGGAAGGGATTACTCTCTTCGGCTTTCTTGCTTGGAGGTGCTGCTCATTTGCTATCACATGACTATAACCTGGAACTTCTATTGCCTTCCTCTTCTGGAAAGAATATATGGACTCCAGTGAAGACTTTTCTGCAGAATTGCTGTTCTAAAAGATAAGGAAGAGTGATGTCATTAGTTAGAATGCTAATGACCAGTCACTAGTAGTTTGGGCCCCAGTCCGTCACTGGCTGTGAACTTATATGGGCAAAGGGTTGAGGAAGATGCTCTACAGTAGTTGTAGTTCTTGGAATTATATTGTTTTTGGTCTGTGGCCTGCCTACCAGCGTCAAGTGTTCAGCATATTTGACTTTTACATCAAGACATCAAGGAGTCTGGGAGGCTGTACATCACAGTTTTCACAAACAGAATACTTGGAGCTTAAGTACAGAAGTACATACTTAAGTACTACAGATGCCAGTGGCAGCTGAGATCTGCATCCTTTCATCTTCATCCACTTGGTATGCAAGAGGGCCATCAAATGAGAACATGTTTATAATACATCTGAGAGGGCTGCTGTAGCTATGAGGTAAATAAATGTTTCTGTCAATGCTCCTGCTGAGTTTCTAACTAGTTGTAGACCAGAGGAGAGTATGTAGTTGCCGAGCAAACCCAGAATTAGGTCGAATTAGGTCACCTTCCTTCCTCTCTGTGCATGCACCTGTCTGTTGCCACTTCATGTTATTTCAGCATTGCCGCTCACACTGTTACTAGTGCAGAGCTTGTGGAGGTTCAGTGGAAGTGCCTAGTCTTGTCTTGCTATAATGGGCTGTACAAGGGAGAGGTGACTCCTGGTAAAGCTGACCACCTGCAAAATGCTGGGAAATACTAGAAAGTGAGCCTTCCACAAAAAAATTTCTTCTTGCCATTATCTGTAATTAGAATAAATGGAAGGCTGTCAGTGAATGTTTTTTTGTGGAACATGAATTTCATATTTAGCATCCTCTAACAGCGTTTTGCTAGATGAGCCAATAGGACCATATGTATTTGAATAGCATGAGCGATGGGTAAAGCAGTATATTCTGTATTCAATACAGGAATGCTTGCTAAAGATCCATGGAGGAGTGTAGAGAGGAAGCTATGCATATTCCTCTTGCAAAAGAGTATTTGTTGCTGGAAACTGGTCAGTCTGTGAGGTATTCATTATTATTAAACACACCTTTGACTGAACTTCCAAATGAGAAAAATATGCCTTGCATGCTCACTTTTTTGGGCTACAAGTTTCCTATCTTTAGCAGGTCTTTTGTGGTGGATTCTGGTCTAGTGTCTTTAAAATTATTAGGGTACTCCTTATGGAATTCTTAAAACGTACTTCAGTGACCAGTTGTAGCCAATGTGTTTTTGTTGTGGCTGTTGGCTATTCCCACACCTAACAGATGGCACTCGTGTACATTGACAGGCTGTGGGATAGCTGAGCATTACTAATAAAACCTATCACATGCTAAACCTGACCTGACATTAATCAAGTTTTGAATGCTACAAATGATTCATGGATAATAATTAGTCTCTTGATCATATTAGTGAACACTGGTGTCACAATACTGCCATTATCTGCTTCATTCTTATAGGGAACAAATCTATTGCCATAATTAGGTGTTTTTTCATATCTTTTGGGCCAAAATGGTCTGTATGATTAACTTGGTAAAGAGCTTATTTTTAGTCTTTCAGTATGATTGATTTCAGAGCATCTAGTAAATTAACAAATTGAAAGGCTTTCCATAAAATAATATTTTATAAAAAGTATATTTTTTAAATTTTATCAACTGAAAAATTTCCCAGGTGTTTTTACACAGTCATTTGGTATATTTTTCATCACCATATGATTCAGCTGTTGCCAGAGATTATACAGTTCAAAATAGTGGTGATTTTGTTAAACAGGTGAACCTTTGGAGTTTAGTTTTACTCTTTTTGCTTAGTTACTGAGTTACTGGTTGACATCAAGTGCTTTCAAGATGTACCTATTCATACAGACAAAATAATGTTTGCAGCTTTTCTCTGTTTTTGTCTAGAATTAGCATCTTGAGTGGATGGCTGTATGAAAGCTAGGATTTGAGCTTTGAGCATGAATTTTTTTAAAGGATTTTCATACAGTTTTACAGCCCTGATTTTACAGCCAAAAACCATGAAATTTCTTTTTAAGTAATGAGCAAGTGAGAAGTTTATACTTTGTGTTCCTTATGCAGTTAGGGCAAAGTAGAAAATTTCACTGGTTTACTAAAAATGGAGCAGTTATCTTCAATATGTGTTGGCTCCTAATTAGCATAGGAAACTTCTTTAAGCAATTACTTCTTAGAGAGCTCAGTTTTTAATGTATTTTCTACAGTTTTTGATCCTACTTTTCCTTTATGCATATTGTAGATTATTGGCATGGGTCAGGAAATATTTTGTAACTTTGTGATTTTTTGTAGCATATTAACTTAAGAATATTTAGTATAAACTGTGGTTTTCTGGCTGTACTCTCAGTTATTATGGTGCGTTTTCTTTCTTGCCTTTTGTTGCTGGTAAGATAAGTATAGCTAAAGACAATGAATAACGGACGAGAATGCATTATAGACTTGGACTTTACCCTGATGCAGATACACTTCAGCTGATACTGTTCTTACTCATTTATTTGACGTAAGGTAGCATATCATATTTTGATTTCAAAATGAGACTCATGCAGAGGAAACCAGGTCTTGTTAAATTATCGAAAATCTGCTTTTCAACAGTTTTATAGGTCATTTGTAGCAAAACATGAAATCCTATAAATGAGAGATCACTTTTGGTTTTGTGAGGGAAATAAATGCTAACATTGAAGCAGAAATCTTTATTTTATGACCGTGTGTTAAGTCACACCCCTGAGACCATTGGCCGTGATTTCAGGACCTTCAGAGGTACTTGGAAGGAGCCACTTTGAGGCAAGCAGCCAGTTGTAATGAGGCATTGGCTGGTCAAATACTTTGGCAAGTACTCATGTATCCAGAGATCTCCTTGAAAGGAGACTCCTGTGGAAGAGAACAGGCAGTGCATTTTTTCTTGCTGCTGTGGCCCTTCTGGAATATTCTGTCTAGTCTAAATGGGATGGTTTCAGTTGACTTAAAAAATGGTATCTGTGGGATATCTTTTGAGGAGACATTGAAATATTTAAAGAGTTGCATCTGCTTCCTTGTGAAATGTTTGATATGTGAACCTTGTTTCTTAAAAAAAACCTCTAGGAGATGTCTTGGTCAGAGTCTAAAAAGAGGAACAAGGAAGAAAAGTTGAAGGAAGAAAAATATTGCTGAGAAATAGGCATTAATTTTTTAATTGCACAGGCAGTACTTCATTGGACAGCTTAATGAAGATTGTGGTTCTCCATCACAGCATGCTGTAATTTGAGATTGCACAGTTTTCCAAATAAATTACTTGGCAGTTGAGCATATCACTTGAAGAGGAACTTAAATATGCATGTGAGGAGACGGTTTCATCCTCATAGCTGTCTGAAAGTTAGTCTGAAATGGTGATCCAGGCTATATCTGGTTTGGAGCAGGGAGGGTAGGAAGCAGTAGAACTGCCAGAGGTGTGGTTTTGATCCTCTCCCATCTGCTCCCAGACTGTTAATTTACACTACGTTTGTTTAGATCAGCTGTTTTACTTGCGATGCAATATTAGATGAGATCATTGGTATCCTGAATGTGAAAAAGATAAAAGTCTGCATGGATTGAGTTTCATGTGTTTGTTTTTGGCTTTTTCCTTTTTTTAATCTGTATTTCAGAAGGTGTGTGCTCCCTTTAGTTCCCAAAACCATGAATTCCCCAAAGTCACTAAAGATTGTTTTGAAAGTTTTACCACATATTTTCAGTAATTCAGTCAGTGAACCAAAATCAAAACTTCTCTTAACACTTTGTTTTGGGCTCTATTTCTGTTAAAATGTGAACTAGCCAACTTCCATTTGTGGAAAGTTTGAGATTCTGGGTTTTATTTTTAAATAATATATGAAAAATTTCCCCTCTATGGCATAGTTACATGCTATTCAATGCTTTTTTGCTTTGAGACTGAAAGCAGCTGTTCTGTTCTTGATACCTTCTCTTGCTTTTAGACGCCCAACAAACCAAAGAAGACATGATGCTGCAGGACAGGGGAAACTGGAAAGATTTTGGTGAGGAGGAGGGAGCAGAGACCATAGCCATAGCTTAGAGGACCAGCTTCCCTCACTTGACATTAAGCTACCTTTGATAGTATTTTCAAGCATTGCACAGCGGCCCATGTATTGTCTGAAAGGAAGCTTATACCCCACCACATGCATGCTTAATTCTTTTCCAGGAGGCCTCCTTTTCAAAATGTAATGTTTGAAAGCTGGAGTTTAGAATGTTAGTAGTTTGGTTGATGGCTCCATCATTGCCTGATACAGTTTGATTTATTTTTGGGAAATGTGGTAGTTGGGATGAAAACTATTTTTGCATTATTTTAACTGATCTTAACATAATCATTCTGTGGGATTTCTGATGTCATTCAAAAACAGAATTTATGAAGATTTATGTAGTAGGTTATCTACAGAGATGGATGAGCTCATGTTTATAAAACTTGACAGTTGTCAGGATATGAGAATTTCTTTGAGGCTGATGGTGAGGGCTGTCATCCTTGGAGAAGGGGATTGTCTTTAAATTGGACTGAAACCTAAGCTGGTAAAGATGCTGACTCTGTGAAGTTAGGAATGACAGTAGGCCCATGTCTGAAGGTGTTTTATATTCTGGCTAACTGGCAATTCAATTAATAGTTTATTTGTAACTAATACTTTTGAATGAAGTATGTTCCCTGTCACAGCTCTCTCTGTAGAGTGAACAGATCCAGATGATCAGTAATTTGAAGGTGGCTCTGGAAAACTCCATAGGGAGTGCAGGCAGAGTTGTTCTATCTTGACTTGAAGTGAAGCATATAGGAGTTCTGAAATTGAGAAAGCAAGGAAAAGGGACATTTGTCTTGTATTGTAACACTCAAAGGGATTTTTTTCTGTATCCCTAAGTATTTCAGGAGGCTAACAAGCAGTGTCAGTTATGAATCAGAAATACAGACAAAATGGTTAGCAGTATTTGCATATTGTGACACGGGAGATCAATAATGGTTATGTGTGTGCAAGGACCTTAGTAAAATTATTTTGTAGAAAGTCAGTATGACTTTGTAGAGTCATCATTATGTTTTGGAATCCTCATAACTCACATTGTGTTGTGTTTCCGTGAGATTTTTATTTCTTTTTTGGTGAGGGGAAGGAAAAGACACAGTAGTACCTGCTGAACTTTTTTATTTTATAAGTAATGTAATATCTGAAAACTCATAGAATCTTGTGTCTTGCCTCAGAAATACCGAAACACTAATGAAAACCTACTAGCGTTGTATGGAATCTGTATGCACCTCAGTTTTCTTGTCTTCCTGCTGAAGGAGCAAAGTGATTTCTTTGTTGGTATAAGTACAGAGAGATCTCTAAAGCGTGAATTTTCAATTTTCCACAGAAGAACTGCTGACTAGTTCAGTATTCTAGCAAAATCAGCTTCAGCGAGTTATTAGCGCTCTTTTGGTGACATACTGCTGCTCTTCATCTCAGTGGTTAAGGAGCAAGGAGAAATGCTGTTACTCATCATACAGCTCCACTCAATCCATGCAATTATACCATTCTTTTGCTTAGAGGAGTGTTATTAGATGTAGCAATAATTTTAAATTTAGTTAAAAAGAATGAAAGGGAAAGTTTTAAATAATAAACTGTAATATGAGTATATGGCTTATTGCAATGTTCACGGGGAAGAAGGAAGCTGAAAGAAGCGAACACACGGGATTTCAGGTGGAAATAGATGCCACGAGGCTACAAGGAGTTGGATGCCAGAAGAGCTGGTTCACATGCATCATTTACCCGTCGTCTATAAAATGTGATTGAGATGCATTGCGCTTTATCTTACCCATGGCAGTCATCCCAGTCAAGCAGGTGTGCCATTTATCATGGCGCCGATTAAAAAAGACTGTTCTGTTCAAGTTAATTAAAAATTTGAACATGTGGAACATTGAACAACCTTTTTTAAAAGATGAACCATGATATTTGCATTTGAAGTTCATAAACTGAAAAATGTAACTTCCTTAGTGTCAAAAATACTTGCTTGTATTGTCAAACATTCCTTTTCTGCTCATTTCCTTGTCATTCCAAACCTTCTGCAATACTCAATGTCTGTGTATTCTGCTGTTCACAGACAACCTTTACACAGTTTAATTCTCAAGAAAATTTTTATTTTCTTGAGTGTATGAGGAATAAGGTCAGAGAAAATGTACATTCCTTCCTGAATTCCCTCCCCTCAATTGCTAATCCTTTCTAGTCAAAATTCCTTTCTAGAGAGAGTGTTATCATTCAAATACATGTAATTGACCTAATGAGAATGAAAGCAGAATAACTGGAGTACAAAGAAGTGTAGTTATCTGTTGAGGACTGCTGTGGGTTTAAAATCCTTTTGTCTTTGATATCTAACCCGTCACTTGGGAGAAGCTTAGTGAGAACACTGTGGACCTCCAAACTGAGAACATGTTTTACTCTGAAACTGGGTGGCAGCTTGATGAGACGGATTCCTTTACATTTTGTAATTCTGGCTAAGTAGTGAATGAAAAGTATCAGAAGGTATTTCTGAAATGAGAAATTTTTAATTTATATTTTCCTCTCCATTCATCAAGTTGCAACAGTACTTTAATGTAGTTTTCTAAAACTGCATGTTCACCATAGTGGAGAGAGTTGCATGCCAAACAGTGCACAATAATTATTTTATGCTTTTCTACATACTCCAAATTTAAAGATTGTTTCTATAGTCTTAAGTTTTATTTTGGGAAGGAATACGTAATTCAGTTATGTAGGCTCCAACACCGAAGTAACTGTGTCCTCAAATTGTAGTTCCCTTAAGAACTTCAAAAACAGAAGCAGAAACAGAGGTGATTGATTTTTCTTTGTCACTTTGGTTAATGCCTTTTGATAAGTTAGGCAGAAATTTTTAAAAAGTATGGTCTCAGCTAATTTGAAGTTTCTGGTTTTTTTGTGGGGCGTTGTTTTTGTTTTTTTAAAAATATTGTTATTCCTTAGTATTATTAGTATTCAGGGAGAGTTTTTTTGGTACCTGAATTTAATGAAATCAGTCTTGTGCATTTTTGTAAGTTTGAAGCATACTCTTATTACAGATGACTGGCCAGTCAGTTTTGGAACTGCAAAGTAACTTCCAAGTGATCCACAGAAGACTTAGCTTGTGTAGAAATTTTAAAAACCCACAATTTAAAATACTTTTTGATATTTGTTTAAATATTTTTCCATTGCTTTAATAAAAGCAAAGACTAACAACAGATTTATGAAAGAATTTGGGATTTTTTTATTGTTACTTTGTGTAGACATATGGTAGCAGATGCATTACATTGTGAGCCTCAGCTGTAAATTTCAAGATAGCAACAGGTTATAACAGCAGGCTGTAGCTTCAAGTTTCAATTATGAGCTTTCTCTTCTGAAAAATTGTGTTTCATTGGATAATTCCTTACTCAGAATTAAATATTCCTAAAGTATTTTTCCACTTGAGAGTACTCTCAATAGTGTGTTTTTTGCAGTTAAATTGTATCTAAAAGGTGAATAGTGAAAGCTTTCTTTGTTGTTGGAGCTATAGGCACAAATCTAGGCTAATGACTGGGTAAGAGAAGAAGCTAGCTTTTTGTAGCAAAATGATCAGTTGTTCTTTGCAAACAGTTACAGGCTTAAGTGAAATATGTTGAATTATTATTGTTCCAAGTATTTGGCCATCAGGCTTTTGATCCATGAAACAGAAAAGTGCATTGCTTTTAGCTGTACAGCCTTAGTAGGATACAAATGTTAATTCTCAGCTCTTTCATACTTTATTGACTTAATTTGAATAATTTAGTTGTAATTTGGTCAGCAGGTCATTAAGTTGAGCTCTAGAAAGGAAATGGTACAAAATTAGCAGACCAGGCCAAAATGATGCTTTTAAAACTGGCTGTGATTTACTGGTTCTGTATTTTCTATGTTTTATCACCATGTGGTTACTTTTATGTCAAAGTTTTTCAAATATTGCTAAAAGTACCTACAACTTCAGGACAGATTCTTCATCTCAACAGTAAAACACAAATTGAAATTAATAAAGAGATATTTTTGTAATTCTCCTAATTTTTGCTATTACTTGTCAGTTATAATTCTCCTTGGTTATTTGCTTTTCCTTGGGCAAGTCATAATTTAATATGGAAGTATATAATCAATTCTCATAACTGTTGACTATCTGGTTTCAGTGGTTTGTTTAATTAGATGTTTTTTTTCTCTGGTAAATGCATCTTGATGGATATATTTACCTCCATATGGAATTCACAGTCTTTGAAAGCATAAAATAGAATATTCAAGATACAAATTAATTCAAAGAGTTGTTTTACACTCAAGTAACTGTGTTACTGGTTTATGCCCTAGTTAGAAAGTCTGTCAAACATGAATTTCAAATGATGCCCTGAAGTATTTTTCAGGATATAAGTTCAATCTAAAGTAAGTGCTACTTGCATGTTAAAATGGCAAATGGATTTTTTTAATTTGCCCACAAATGACTGTAGTGTCCTGTATTAGAATTGCTATTTCTTCATTTTCTAGTGTATAGAATCATCTTGGTTTCTAAGTATTTCTTTTTGGACAAAGGCATTTTCTAGCCTTGAGTATTCTTTGCAGAGACTGCTACTTTGTTGACGTTGACATCTCCCAAGCTCTAACGTTAAAGCACAAATAAGCTGTTTACTGGCAAACGATTGCAGTAGTAGCATATAATCCACCACTGTTCACTTTGATGTGCATTTCTCTATGGAAAAAGGATTTCTTTCTCTTTTGTTCTACAGCTCCTGGAAGGAAACTTTGCCAGAGAAGTTAGCCATGAAGTGGATGGACTGATATTTCAGCCTACAGGAGTAAGTAGCATAAATAATGGATTTTTCTCCCTTTAGTCCCAGATGAAATTCTCACTCTTTCTCCCCACTCATCCATCTTTGTTTTGGTCAGGATTACTTTGCAGTGTTGTTTCTGACTAGTTGCTATCTCATTTGTAGTATGTGTGATTTCTTACTAATTGATGGTGGTAGTTTTCAGGAACCATCTCATATTTTTTTAGAGACTGTACTATGGATATGTGCTGCTAAATAATCAAGAATTTTCTATGACTGCATGAGTTCCATTAATCTTTCAACCATTGATTTGAGCTCTCATATTATTTTGCTTTCTCAAGGATGTTCACACATTAAAATTTCATTAAAATTTGTGACTCGTGTTGTTTAGTGCAATTGAAGCATGATAAGTTCTTGAGCCATGTCTGCCAGTGTAAAGGTATATGAGTGGCCTGGGGAGAACTTACCAGAAGTACTGCAGACTACCAGAAAAAATAATGCAAGTGGTTCCCCAGCAGGAAAGGTGGCTTTAAAGGAAGGCAATAGCATGGCCTCATCCATTCTATTACTCCTCCTGTTGAATCAGATACAGTGGATACACTGGAATGTGTATTGTATATTAGCATAGATGGTCACTGTAGCATCATCCATCTTGACTTTTTTCTTAGCTTGTAAATCATAGGATGGTTTGAGTTGGAAGGGACTGTAGAGGTCATCTAATTCCAATCCCCTGCCAGAAGCAGGTAGAGACACCTTCTGCTAGACCGTGTTACTCAGAGCCCCATTCAGCCTGGCCTTGAACACTTACAGGGATGAGCATCCACAACTTGTCTCGACCACCTGTTTCAGTACCTCTTTCAGACCACCCTCATAATAAAGAATTTCTTCCTAACATATAATCTAAACCTACTCTCTTTCGATTCGAAGCCATTCTCCCTTGTCCTGTCAATATATGCCCCTGTCAAAAGTCCCTCTCCATCTGTTTTGTAGGCCCCCTTAGATATTGGAAGGCTGCTATGAGGTCCTCAGAGCCTTCTCCAGGTTAAACATCCCCAACTCCATCAGCTTGTCTTTATAGGAGAGGTGCTCCAGCCCTGAGATCATCTCAGTGGCCCTTCTCTGGGCTTGTTCTAATAGGTCCATGCCTTTCTTATGTTGGGGGTCACAGAGCTGGGCACAGCACTCCGTGTGGGGTCTCATGATAGCAGAGTAGAGGGGCAGAATCACCTCCCTTGCCCTGCTGCCCACGCTTCTTGTGATGCAATCCAGGGTATGATTGGCTTTCTGGGCTGCAAGTGCACACTGCCAGCTTACGTTGAGCTTTTCACTCACAAACACCTCTAAATCTTTCTCCCCTGGGAGAAAGTCTCAGTCCACTCTCCACTCAGTCTCTGTTTGTGCCTGGGATTGCCCTGACCCAGGTGCAGGACTGTCACGTTGCGCGCTAGCTCAAAGAGAAGCCCAGAGGTCTAGCTGAGACCTGACTGGTTTATGGCGGCTTCACACAAAAGGCAGAAGGGAACGAGCTCCTCAGCCAGGGGAGCTGTCTCTGAGCAGGTGGAGGTGAAGAAGCAGAGAGAAGGGACTCCTCATATAGGTTCCGTGCAGAGATTTATTCAGGTGAAAGGGTAGGGACGAAGAGCCAAGGATCTGAGGGTGTCCAGGGATTTTATAGTGGGGATAGGAAAGTTGGGGATAAGGGATACAGCCAATAGGATATGGGATAGGAGGCGGGGTTGAGAGCAAGGGAACCAATGAGATTAACACATAGGAGGGACTAAGGGAAGGAGCCAATGGGGTGTCGAGTATAACAGAACTTTCTAGAACTTATACACATTAACTTGAGGGAAATGAATATACATAGACTTATACGTAAAATAAGGAGGGGAAAACATGGACCAATCATACAAAAATATGTGAACTGTAGAACTGGGGGATTATGGGCTCTCACCCTAACCAAGAGTGAGGCATTAAGCTTCGGTGCCTGGCCACCACAGCTGAGTGTCGGTTGTATCCTCAGGGGTCAGGGGGGCTGCAGCCACTTGCACTGCTGCACAGGACCTTGTACTTGGCCTTGTTGAACTTGGATGTTTGCACCAGCATACCTCTCAAGCCTGTCAGGGTCCTTCTGGATGGCATCCCTTCCCTCCAGTGTGTTGATGGAATCAAGCAAGGAATTGCTTTCAATTATTTCAAATTTCACAGGTATTTCTACCCTTCCAGTTACTTGTGGAAAGTACATGTGTATACTTCTTCAGTTGAAATGTACTTTTCCTGGTCTGCTTCATGTACTGTAGGTCTTAGCAAGGGGTGATGATGCTCCCATCTGGAAATAAGATAAATTTCTCTATTTCAAGTTCTACATCAGCTAACTAGGCAATTAGGCCACATACATTTTTGGTTTTTTTAATACATAGCTATTTCCAGTTTAAAGCAAAATCACTAGGGGAAAGAAAGTTCATGCTTTCATAAGATGTCCTGATGATATCTTAGAATATTGTTAGACTCTAAATCAATCAGAAAGGTTTCTCAGAAGAAAATTAGAGGTTAAGCTAAGCAGAGTTACTACAGCTAAATTTGAAATTACCTTTTCTAGTTGAAACGAACTTACTGAGGAATGTGTCTCTTAGTCACTATTACAGGAAATCAATATCTGATATGTTTTGTGTTTCTAGAACTTGTGTTTTCTGATTTAGCACACTAAAAAATTTATAACCCAACTAAAACAATTTTCTTTTATAAATGCTTATAAAGGTTATTAATCTTTAATGTATTTGTTTAATTTAATGTTCAAATTTTAGTATAGTTTCTGAGTTTACAGAATGTAAGTCTGTTGCATCTGTTATTAAAATGATTTTCCTGGATGAAGCAATGTTCAGTTTTCTCAGTGTAATTAGTTGAGAAAATATAAATAATATATTTAGAGTGAAAGATACCATTGTAGACCTTTTACTTGGGAAAGAAGTATCAAAGCTGATTAACTGAAAACGATGAAGCTGATAGAGATTGCTTTTTTATTTTATGTGATACAGAGGGAATAAATTAATAGGCAACAATACAAGAGCAACAGTATAACAGTGCATAAATGACCCCTTGAGAATACTAACTGAAATAATTTTTGTGTTGTAGTTGAATGCATGATGTATTATGTCGTTTCAGAGAGAAAACAACAACCCCCTGTTGTTGATTGGAGTGTAGAGCCCCAAACTTTGGTTATTGTGAGAGTTTAGAGACCTTTATAAAACCTGTTTGCCTCAAGTGAAGAGACCATGGCATATCCAGAAGAAAATTAGGAACCATAATTATTGACATAATTGATCTTGCATAAAGAAAGGATAGCAGAAATGATGCTGAGTTTCAGAAGATCTGGGAAATTCAAGAACATCTTTTGGGAGCTGTTGAAATCCAGTGTGTGTTTTGAGGAGTACACAAATGTAGACAGGAATTGAAGCAAAATCACAAAGAAGGATGAAGTGGCAGCAGAGGAAGATAAACAGAATGTCAACAATTACAGTCAGAAAATTCTTTGGGGAAAATTACCCACACTTACCATGTTTTTGATAGGTGAAGCAGAATGCAGAAGTCAACTATTTAATACAGAGAATGTTGAGGTTATTAGTTCATACTGTTTGAAAGTCTTTTCTGAGTTTCCCTTCCCCTCTGCCCTGGTTTACTCAGAGGTGTTCTTCTTGTTGTTTGGTCTTAGACAAAGGCATCCAGACCTGAGTATATGGATATGTTCCCCACTAGCTGCAGGTAACACTGGTACTGGGAGTCAACATAGATGGAGAAAGAGTATTTTGTTGTTTTGAAGTTTGGTTTAATTCTGATTTGCAATAAAACTCAAAATATCCAAAATGATCTGTGAATATGCTTTTAGCTTCTAAGAGCTCTGGATTTTCTCATTTTTCTCTTTGGTTTGAAGTGATTTCGCATCAAGTGCCTCTGTATTAGTCCAGTTTTGAGAAATTTATATGCTTTAATGAAAAGGGATTTGTGAAAAAGTTTTACTACTGAATCTAGGGTTTCAGTTAGATGTAAGAGGGTTTGTTTTCTTCTGTTAGTATTCCTATCTAAACTCTTATTATGAATAGTGAGGTTCTTGTACTGAAGCAGAAATTATTTTGCACTGTGACTGATGGTGGTAGAAACAATATTAAGGAGTAAGGAGATTGTTTTCTGCCTGTGCAGGTGAGTTTATTTTGCAAGATCATACTAACTGAGCATTATTTTTCCCAATTCATCACTTACTTGAGTTACTTATATTGGTTATTGCTTGGAGTATACAAAGGCTTTCATTACACATTGATAGTTGAAAGGCAATGGCTGAGGCATCCCATCTTCATCCCATTTCCTTCCTTCTCAGTCTGAAAGCTTTCACAGATCATGAGAAGAGCATGTTTAGTGGAAGTAATGGATGTTTTTGCCTCATTTATGATTTAAGAATGCTTTGTTGGTAGTTTGATGTGATGTGTGGTTCTTATGCAATTCCTGCATTAACATACCATACTCATAACAACTCCATTGCAAGAGAGAAATGTCTTCTTATTGTTTCTCCCCTTCTCTTTGTACTCTTTTCCTTTACTCTTTTTCTCTTAATGTGTTCTCTTTATCTGGCAGCCTGTTTACCCACTCCTTTTGATTTCCCCTCTATGTTGATTCTTCCTAACACTTCTTTTCCCTGCATAATTTTCTATCCATTTAAGATCCTATCACTAAAACTCCCATATGCCTAAATCAGCTCTATTCCATTTGACCAACTTTCTGATTCCTCTACCTGTAACAGGTTGGCAGAGCAGGGCCCAAAGGTAAGTGCTAAGTAGGAGTAAAACAGAGCAGCAGGAAACTTCATGGACAGGTACCTCACCCTGGGATCATGCCCCAGACAATGAGTGAGTTAGATTAAAGGTAAAAGCCACATGCCTTATTTACAGATTCTGAATGCTTGTGTAAAGATTGGAAGCTTTCAGTCCTTTTTTTGAGAGGTCGCTTCAAAACAACAAACTTCTTACATTTGTTTTAGAACACTTGCAGGTTGCCAGCCTGTATGTTTTTTATTAAAATCTCAGAAATGGCCTCGTCTGATGGCAGAATTGGCTCTTTGGCCTGTGCCCGCTCATCAGTGAAATTACTTTTCATGTCTACCTTGTAAATTGAACCTTTGCTAGATATCTCAGACTGTCTTATTTTTATGCTAGTAATCTCCTAATAACCAGCTTTCTTGCTGACTAAAACTATTGCTTTTCCTTTGCTTTGGGAAAGGATGTAGGAATTACTTTCTTCCTTTAGCCAACTAAATGAAGACTCACTGGCCATCAGTTAGGAAGGCCTAAGGACAGCTTTTGAGCATATGTGGAAAGCTTGTATCACAATTTATAATCTTCTGTTTTGTGTTTGCCTTCGGAGCTCTGTTACATTTTTGCATTGGCTCCAGCCGATTTCTATTTGGTACTCCTCCATGCTCTTATTTTGGATGAAGAATAAAGTCCAGTTATGTGGAATTGGGATTTTTAGAGGGAAGGACGAAGGACAGCTGCAGAGCTCTGTTCTTCTAAGATAAATGTTATTTTAAAGAACAGCTGAATTATTTAACACCCAACTCTCCATACTGAATACTAATGAAAAGCTTAGCCTTTAAAATGAAAGAATAATGAACAGGTTTTTATAACTGAATAACACTGCATGAGTTATTACTATATCTTTCTTCCCTTCCCTTGGCAGACGTAGTGGTGATCTGAAATGCTTGGTTGCCTGTTAATTATTTGTGCTATTCCCATTGTATAATAGGCTGTGTTATTTTCTGTCATTGTAGAAGTTCATCCAAAATTGCTAAAGTTAAAACTGAATGAAATATCTCCAAAAGATACCACCAAATAAAATATCTCCATGATTTGTTTCATTAAGCTGTGCCAGTTGGTCCTAAATAATCCTATACAATTGGAAAGCCTTTTCTTCCACAGTATATGTTTTATCAAATGGTGTGGAAATTTTTAATCATAGGCCTAGTCACTTGCTGGCTTATTTCAGAAACTCAGACATCCTGTTTATCAGTGATGAAGCAACAATTATTGTTACGTATTTCTAGTGCAATAGCAAGTAATGGCTTCAGACAGACTCAGATATAATCTCAATACAAAAGCTGATATATAAAGGCTTAGGAAGAATCATATAATAGCATAGATTTTTTTGCTTCTAACAAATATGTGTTTCTGGATTTAGCTTTCTAATTTTGTAGTGATTCATGTAATATTTGGAGGCAATGGAATAGAATAGAACGGAATAGACTATTTCGGTTGGAAGGGTCCTACAGTGATCATCTAGTCCAACTGCCTGACCACTTCAGGGCTGACCAAAAATTTGACCATATTCTTAAGCACATTGACCAAATGGGTCTTAAACACTGACAGCTCTGAGGCATTGACCGCCTCTCTAGGAAGCTTGTTCCAATGTTTCACCATCCTCTCAAGTACAGAAATACATCCTGATGTCCAGTTTAAAACCCCCTGGCACAGCTTTGAGCTGTTCCCACACATCCCATCACTGGGAGAAGACATCAGCACCTCAGTTTGTTAAAACAGATGCTAAGACCACCTGATTTTTTTCTCTAGAGTTTGCAGCAGAAGGAAGGAGAATCTGGAGAGAATCATTTTCATCAGTCTTTGTGTTGATCCACATTACTAAAACCTTTAATGTATCTAAATTTAGAGTATCTCTTTGCTAAATGTGATTTCTTCTGTAAGAGGAATGTTCCTGACTGAATCTGTTACTAGTCAGGGGATGCTGTTGTCATATCAGTGTGCACTTTTTGTGCAGTTGTAGGTTTCCTTTTATCAGAGAACTTGCTGTCAACCTCCTGAAATGCCACTGAGATTTGCAGCTCTTTTCTGCCTATGAATAGTTGTTACATTCAATTTCCATGGCGATGCTCCTTGCAATTCATCTTTTAAATAGCTATTCCTATCTCAAATATACCATTTTTTCATATGCTTTATGAACATACCCAAATATATTAGCAATACACAGTATTCCTTTGAGGGGCTTTCTGTGACTATACAAGTAAAATTTTTATACCAATTCAAATTTATCTTTGCTTGCTTGGGGTGATTTGTTTTCTACCTTTTTTTTTGAAATCAGAAAACTAGAAAATTAAGAAATGCTAACCTAAACACCAGTAAGGTCTAATTAAATTAATTACAGCTCATTTAATTAAATTGTTAGACTCTTAGATACAAGTACCATGATTTTTGAACATAGCAGTTTTTTATGATTTCCACTTACTTTCCAAGAATCTGAGGTAATTCACACTCCAGAAAATTCCTACATTTCTTTTAGGTGCAAACTCCTAGCATCCAGAGTTGAAAAAAAAAAATGGCCACCCTCCCCCCCACTTTCCATTTATGAGTCATTTTTAGCTCTTAATATAGAAAGGTTGGGGTATAGCAAAAATTTTTCTTGTTTAACTTTATGCTGTTGGTCCTCTAGTACATTCAGATTGAAATGCAAAGGTATTTGCTATTTGCCAGAATTGTTTAACCTGACTTCCTTATTATGTCAGCCTAGATAGATGTCAGTGCCTTGAGTCTGATTACCTAAGGAGAGTGTTGGTTTTAATTGCTATGTTGTCTCATTTGCTTGCTAATGACCTATACTGCCTGACATTCTCTGATTTCTCAGGCAGTGAACTGCATTTATGGGTGCTATCTAAATAGCTTCTTGAACTTCTGTTCTGCAGTTTAATCATTCTGCCTGCCAGTGGCAGTAGGAAAGATCTTTCCTACATTATGTGTACTGGTCATCCTTGGGATTGTTAGTTGACATTAATATGGTGGTGTTTGTGCATGTGTTGTTTAGGAAAAGAAAAATACACTTTCTCTACCCGCTACTGTTTGAAATGTTGGGAAAATAAAGATGTAGAATCATCATTCATAAAGGCTTTCAAAAATTATTTTTGCATAGTTTCTTTGTCTCAAAGCTGGATGTCAGGGAGCTTGTGGAGTGCACTTGCTATCATGCTTCTAAATGTGTCAGGTTGCATGTACTTTCTAACTAAAATAAATAGGTAAATGTTAGGAATATATACTGTAAATGGGATTTCAGGTGAGAATACCAACACAATTGTTCAGTGTAGGTTACGGGACGGCCGGACGTAAACGGTGACGAGAGATCTCTATAGGCAGGTCTTGGGACACATGGGGTTTATTGTAAAAGGCGTGGGTATAGGGGCACTGCTCAGAGCTGCCAGACTCAGCTCTGAGCAGGCCCAAGAAAGCAAGAGAGTAAACGGGTGAGAGAGAGAGAGAGAGTGTAAGAGCAAGAGTGGAAGTAAGAGCAGGAGTGGAAGAAGTAGTAAGGAATGTCTGAAGTCCTGGTTACAATACAATAAATCATCTTCTGTACTGAATATTCTAATTGTCACTAACCAATCTAATACAAGATACAAATCCTATAGCATTTACATACAGCCTATAAGAGTTCTTATATTACCATAGAGTGTTACATCTTAACTTTTAAAAACTACTCTTTGGACCCCTTCTGCTGAGCTAGTAGGGTCTGCTCTGACCCTTGGACCTGCTTGCAAGCAGAGGGTATTGTTCCATCAAGAGGGGATTACCTTCAGTCGGCCATACCATTGTTTTCCAGTTGTTCAGTAACTAAGACTTAGTATTTCAAAAGTGGCTTTCATTTCGATGTTGCCTGTAGTTTTCATATTCCCAAAATCTTTTGTCAGGCAATCGTATTTATAAGGCTTTCCTGTTTCATCTTCCCCAACAGTTCAGCTTCTGCAAAACACACTTGCTTTAAAGAGAGTAGGTCTGTATTACAAAAATTACATTAGTTTATATGTGTTGTGGATCAGTTTTGAAAAAAAAAATTCTTTCATAGCTGGATAGGGAAATCTAAGAGAGTTTTTGGTTTGAATCAGTGAGAACTCTTTAGTGAATCATCTGATTCAGCTCTTCAATAGGCTAATGAAGTGGTCACTTGGCTTCATGGCAGTGTTCTGACTCATCCTGAAATTCACAGCAGTCTCTCCAGGACTGAGAAGCTGGTAGATCAGGAATGATTTGGGAACTGGACAATATAGTAGAAAGTATTTCGTCAACACTCTCTTCTCTTTAGATCCCAGAATAGATATCCATAAACAGAGTGCTTAATTTATGATCCCTCTTTCTATCAAATGGAAAGATTTAGCAAAGTATCTGGAAGAACTAGGTTGTTGTAATTGTTTTCTCCCAGTTCTGTTTTCTGTACATGGCAGAAAAAGACAGCCAACAAACCTTTCAAGTTTTCATGAAAATCCGTCATAAAATGTTCATATTCTTTATTAGGCAGGAGCGCAGCAGTAAAACAAAAACAGTGCTATCAGGATAAACAGAATATTTAGCTAGATCTCCATCCTGCTGTTTAGTGTAAGCAGTAGCCCAGCATTTCAGGAAAATGATGTATTTTCTTACATCTTACTGAGATGTAAGAAAACACGATAACTTTCAGAGGAGTATCAGCACTTGTGTTGTGGTATCTGGATGGTGAAAACATTTAAAGACACTTTCTTTAAAAGCAGAGCGATTTATTCTACATTACCCTGTTACTTGTAATTTGAAGTGTTTACTGGGTCACTGTTCTTATAAACAGCAATTTTAAAAATGCATGATAACTATCACCAAAGGGTAACTGAATTTTTTAATTATAAAAATATTTTTCTTAGGTGCTAACATGTATTTTTAGATAAATCTTTGAAGGTAACTGTGTATATTGGTGACTGCACATTTAAAATAATCATGTTCATGGTACTGTACAGAACAGTACTCTGCAAAGCTCAGAGGTGCCTGTGGAATAGTATTCTGTACTGAAGAGGTACAACAGAACACTGTGTGGTAATTCAGTCTCCTTTGACTGACAGTAACTTTAGTTTCAGTTGTAATTGTACTTTCTGTTCCATCCATCAGCTCTCCTAGACTTTGATATTACAAAAATAGTGAACCAAGTCCATTAACATGATTAAAAATGAAAGTCTTGAGCTTGATATGAAAGCTATAAATTTCTTCTAAGAAAATTTCATTGTCTTCTACTGAGGTGCATGGTGAATAATTTAGATGTGATTGTATCATACAGGCCTAGTAAGTACAGAGGTAGAAGGGCACTGCTGGACTTCATGCCTTGATTATAGAAGTCAGAGATCAGAAACCTGATGAAAGTTTCCTATGTAATTAGTGCAGATATTTCTAAAGCAAAAGCTTATTTTCTTTTAATGCTGTTAGTTGTGTTTCTGAAATGAAATTCAGGTTTTCCCCACGTTACTCTAGAAGCTTTCCACTGAAATAGAGGAATGTGCAACTGTGACATGTCTGCTGGTTTGTTCTGAAAGAGGAAAATTATTAGAAGTCATAGCTGGAAATACCTCAGATTTCCAAAATGCAGATGTTCTGTATGTTTTGGATTGTTTATTAAAAAACAGTACGCTTGTTACAGGCTGAGAGTTTTGACAAGTTTGAACTGACAAACAGTAGATTGCTTGTTTCCAAACAGTGATCACTAGAAATCCCAGGAAGGTCTTGAATCTGTATATTCATCCAACCACTGAAACCAAATGTGTTTTAAGCAACATGAGATTCTCTAGAGGGAACTTTTAACTTATGGGAGTAATTGAAATATGTGTCTTTGGGACTTGTCAGACAGTGAATTGATGTTGCCATTGTTAAGGGAAAATATGCCTTGTTCTGCTGCTAATGAGAAAAAGGAACCAGAAGAATAAAAGATAATTCTAAATAGTTTTGGAAACAACTGTTTTAACAAATGTAGGTTGATCACAGGATCCAGTGCTCATGGTGCTCAGAGCTCAAAACAGGTGAAAAAAGAAGTTTGCTATGTGGTGAATAAAATAAGAGTTTCAAGGTTGTTCCTCTTGTCTTCATGTATAAAGTGTAAAATGCCAGTTTCCTACTTAAATCTGTCCAGCATGGTGAGGAAAAAATGTAAATTTAGTTGGAGAAGACAATGGCAGAGGTCAGTATTTGCTAGTTTTTAGGCAGCATATTCCTTTGCAGCAGTCTTAGCATCAACTAACGTCAAGCAAAGCAAATTCATATTTGGCTTTTGGGGTTCCTTCCCCCTATTCCCCTTACAGAGCTGGCTCAAAGGCCGGTAGACAAAAGCATTATTGCTTTGTTTGTTATTTACGGAATATTTTTGAAAGGTACCGGTTTTAAATAATACAGATTTTTCTGTAAGACAAACATGTATGTAGTGAACCATATTGGATATATTGTCTTTCTGAAACCTTCAGAGCTTTTTTTTTTTTGGAGCATTAACATGCTTTTGGAAGAATATGTTTGCTTTTTGAGTAGAATCAGCTCTACTCTCTAAAATATATATAGAGCATGGGACTACTTCCGTGTACAACGACTGCTAAAGTTTTTTTAAAATTTATTTTTAGACAGCTTAAGTAATACAGTAATACAGTCATAATGCTTTTCATTGCTACAGGGTTTGGTTTAAACTTTATATTTCATTAAAATATTTGAACCAGTAAAGAACATGAGTGTAACTTTCCATAATTTGCATATGAACAAGAACAACGAGATAAATTATTTTTGTGATTATTTGTTGACATTTTAAAATATTTCAGCAGGATAAGATGTATTTTCTATGCTTGCAAGACCTGGTATTTTACTTGCAAAAATGTCAGAGGTAATGTACTTTTGTACCCACTTGCCCTACTGATTCTTTTCAGTTTCTGGATGGAAGGGACATGTAGTACCATGTGCCTTGTGTCTAGTAACAGTCAGGGAAGTGGAACTTTGCATTGGTCATCAGATCAGAAAATGGGCCAACAAGCGTTGTCACAAAATAAATCAGGATTTTTTTTTTTTTTGGCAGAGTCATGAACTACATACAGATAGTTCGCAAAGAGGACCTAATTTGTCAAATAAAACATTTTTTCATTGAAAATCATTCCCATGGCTCTGATAGGTATGCACTAACCTGGTCTATGGAGAGCAGCTACGATGCTGCTATGATACTAGCTACGATGCTAGTAGAGTCTTTGTTCAGCTAGTTTTGAGAGTTTTGGTTGCTGGGTTGGTTGATAAAAAATTTAAATTTTTGTATAAAAGCAGGTAACAAGGGTTGCTTAGGTGTAATTATGTATTTTTATATTTTTTTAAAATTTATTTTACTTTGATTTTTTATGTGTCTTATTCTGTAGATCCTTCTATGTGTTTCATATAAGATGCTATTGCACATCTTACAATTGTTGCATGGAGTCAGAGAGTGTAGTAGAAACCAGCTGATTCTTTATGGCTCCATCAGTTTCTTGGCTTTTTTCCCAAAAGACATCGTTACTCTGACTTGCTTTATCACAGCTAATTAGTTTGCCCTTGTACTTATGTTTGACTTTGGATTTGGTACTGCATTTTTGTGAACTATTACTGTTTTTAATAAATCTTTACACCTGCTACATATATGGAATGTTATGGAACAAATACTAAATGAAAACTGGGTTTAAGCTAATACCTTGTCTTGGAGCATGTTAGAGTGGTTAGCTACAGTGCCACAAATGGTGTTACTATGGAGAGAGCTTCTGTTTCCATGACATTTGCTTGCATATTTTGCTAGGCCTTCAAAAGAAGTAGGGTTCTGTCCTCTATAAAATTTGGTGGGTGTTATTCCATTACTTCTGAAACTCCGCAGTGTCTCACTGCAAAGATACATGAATTAATTTCTTAGGAATATTAATGGTGACTGGCCAGGAAAAAAATGGAGGGGAAAAAAGTTATTAAAATTTTGATCATGCAGAGAGCAAGGGTTTTTTGATAATATTTTTTTACTAGAATAGATATTCCAGCTTGATTTTAACAGAGTGTACTGCTCTGCTTATATACATTTTGGTTGCTTAAAAAAGCCTACAGCTATTAAAGAAGTAGAGTTTTGCTGGTTTTAGAAAAAAAATATGTTTAGCTGTATAGCTAATGGCTTTATACTGTGAGAACTGCCTAGTACTGGGGGGGGGAATTTTGAATAACAGTAAATTTTTAATTCAAGTCATGATGTAGCTCCCTGTTTAAGAATCAGTTATTGGCTTAGGGGTAAATTACAAAACCTCTTTTTTTCTTAAGATGAAAGAAGTGGTTTTGAGACATGAAAATCTTGACAGCTATTCATGAAGGGGAGTTTCTTTAGTAACTGTTAGGGCAATGTCATGGTCACCTGCAGGAGGCTTTTGACTGCTTTCTTTCTCACTGCAGTCACATGTGCTCACAGTTCTCTTCTGCAAGATTGCTCTTAAGTGCAGGTGTGTGTGATCCCCAGGTGCTGGAATAGAAGGAGTTAAGGAACAATACTGGCTGTTGAACACCATCGTGTGACCTATTCTCTCCTGCACAAAGGGTGCTGCAGAGGAAGGATGCAGGGAGTTAAACACCATTAAGTATTCTTATGCCACCCCGAAGATAAAATTGCTTTCCTTCTGTTCCTAATGAACAGCTGACTGTTGTTCCCTTTGTATACCACTCTTCTGCTCTAATTAGGTTTTAGTGTCCTAGGTGGTTTTGTTTTTTAATGGTCTTTCTCTTTTACCCCCAGTTGTGAGGGGGAGTCTAAAGCTTTTGATCCTTTGTAATATGTTCTGGGAGCATATTATTTTGTAATACGTCTGTTTGCAACAGTTATAAACAGTTGTCAGGACCTGAGCTGCTACCCCTTTTGAAACCCATTTTTTCAGAGCTTCTCCCAGTTTCACACATTTCGAAAGCACAAATGCACATGTGCAACTGAGGGAAAAATATATTCAAAAGCCTAATAACCTAAGTGTTGTCTGTGTAACGCAGCTAAAACTTTGGTCCACCTATTTTAGTATTTTGGTAAATGAGGAATGGTGCTTCACCTAATATTCTCCCTCAACTTCCACTGCAGTCATTGTTATAGCTTTATTTTAGACACAATGTCTTTGGTTTCCACTTGAACTGAATTTCTAGATCTTTCTGCCAAAACCGGTACCACTGACTCCCCATCTGCTAATGCTAAGATTCATATTCTTTGTCCCAACTTTAGAATTTAATTTCAACAAATAGCTTTTTGAATTATTTTGGTTTGTAAAAGTCATGTTCTCCTTCTGTTGAGGATGTACTATACAACAGAAAAGGTTTTTACAAGACAGCTCATAAAATGAGTATGGTACTTACTGTTCTTGGTGTCAAGAGAGATGTAGTTCCACATGGCTCTCTCATTCTTGTTGGAGTACCTGCTGCATTGATGACTGGCGGACTTGTTCACTTTGCTGTCATCTCTGTACCTCTCACTCTGCTTTAAGAAAGTTTTTGAAGGATTCTCTTGAAGTTGCTCCACAAATAGGATTGAGCTTCACAGAGATCTAATTTTTTAGCTCAAAATTCATACTAGCATGCTCATTATTATCTCTGCATTTTAGTAACATTTACATCGAAATTATAAACTTGCTGTATCTTGCACGTGGTAAGAGATTTTTAAACTATCTTCCAAACATCATCACATATTTGTGCTTGAACCAGTGATGTTATTTTTTCCCTATGGCATTCTCATTTGTGTTTTATGATCTAGAGGTTAAGGAAAGGACTGTTGTCTTTTTATAACATTAGGAAAAAGGAAGCATGGGAGGGAAATCTGATTTGAAAGAAGCTTCTCCTGAACTGGCTCAGGTTTGTCTGCTTTCTTCTCCCAGAATTTCCCAGTGACTGCACATCGAACATTTCCATTCACTTGATGGATGCCAGTGAATTAGCACTATGAGTTGCAGTTCTCTTTCTTAAGAAATATAATTCTGTTTTTGAAATACATTCTGTATTTGTTTATGGAAAAGCTGTGCTTAAGTAGTCCTTCTGTTCCCCCTTGTTAAAATATTAAACTGTTAAATAGCGTCTAAACCTGATGACATTTGTTTTGGCAAGTGGTAATTGTCACTTACCCCCTCCCCTAATTCTTTGGCCCTCAGCTGCTTGCCTGCTCGAAATCATACCTACATTAACATTTAAACATTTGGTATCATTAAAGAAGAAACATTTAAGAATAGGGAAAGGAGAAAAAAGTCTGACTCTAACCCTTCTGCCAGTAACAGAATGAAAGCTTCCTGCTAGCAGCAGAGAAGTCGGAACAGGTCCTTCATGGCAGTTGCTCAATCCCAGTATTCAAACCAGAGCTTTCATGTTCAATGTCTCTGTGTTTGTGTGGTCATGCTCTGTAGAAGGGGTAAAAAAATCTGTTGTGATTACAAAGCATTATTAACAACTTACATCAGAACCACTGCTTTTAATTGGGAGAATGTCCTTCCCAAGAAGGATAGCAACTAATTTCACAGTAACTGGAATTTTTTGAGTAATGTTTTTAAAATACAACCTGTATTTCTTTTCCCTTTACTTACAGTGCTCAGCAAATAACTACCCTATTCAACTTAAGCTATTCTTACCCAGAGACATTGACTTGTTTGTTCCTAAGTGAGAACTATAAGGATTAATTTCACACAAAGAGTGGGTAGGATCCTTTCGTTTTCTTGTTTGGCATGGGATGTTTTTTCTTTTTAGACAAGGATTTTTCCCTGCTCATTATCCAAATTAGTCTCCTGAAAATGCAGTTTTAAGTTGTATTAATCTTGTAGGAGACTTGAAAGAGAAAGTACATACCGATTTTTTTCAATATACATTTTTTTCCACTTTGCTTTTAATCTCTGAGCCCATCAGCTTGCTACTTGCAAAGTAAAAGCACTGTGAAGCACATGCTGAGTTCTACTGGTTGGACTTAACTCCCATGTTGTATGAATGTTTCCTTGTGAAAATAAGGATGTGAAATATGTGGTTTGCTATTTTAATGTCAATGGCTAATGACAAAGTGAAAATAAGGATGTGAAATACGTGGTTTGCTATTTTAATGTCAATGGCTAATGACAAATTTAATATGATTAAAACTCATTATTTTATAATTCGTATACTAGAATACGTAGTTGAAAAGCCTAGTTTATATTGTTTCGTATAAAATGCCACAGGATTCAGTATTCCAAGCAAGACTCATGTATATTTAATTCAAGGAGATTTGTAGCCCTGTAAGATGTAATAAGCTAGCCCTTAATGACAATTTTGTGTAGCACACATTTAGCAACATGTAGAAAAAAATCCTGCTGGCAATTCTGTGTATCATCTTTCAGGCATATCTGTTCAGCTCTAGGGGCTTTTTAGCTCTGGAATTATAAAGAGAAATTGGACTATGTCTGAGACCAACGTGCTGCAATTTCTTAGTACTTGCACATTTCTCCTTATGTTCAGATTAGCTAAAAGCTCCAGCCTACTGATTGCCTTTTGATGTAAGGCTTCATTCTTTTTTTTAAGATTGGCATTCCTCAGGAAGTATTTTGAAATATACTTTTGCATCTTCCTGTTTAGGGTTGGTAGTTTTCATTAATCTTCCTGGGCTCCGAGGGGATTTTCTGAAATGTTATTCCTGGTATACTGATTATCACTGTAGTTTACTAAAAATGTCAACAAAACTAATGCTGTGATGAAGCCTTAAATTCACAGGTTGGAGCTTGTGCAAATGTGGCCTCTAATATTGATAAATTACCCAGCTTCCAAATCGGGTTATTGCAGCGAGTCAGCCAAGAGCACTGCTGCTCAGTTCATGGAGATTCTTTGTTATACCAGGGATGCTATGGCTGTTGGACTTGAAGCACTGACTACTTCCCACTGATCCAGCCCAATTTTTGTGGGACTTCTAGGAGCCTTTGATCACAAACTAACTACCCACAAAGAAATAAGTCCTCTGAGAGACTGACTTCCTTTTCTCTCTGGTGTAAATTTAAGTGATAACTACACTTGGGTTGGGACAGAGGTGGTAACAATGAAAGGACAGAAGGTGAAGAGAGATTGCTGCCATTGGGTTTGAGAAATGAGAGAAGGTTTTGGCTGGTATGTACAACACTTTAAACCTGTAAAGAGGCATAAACAGTAGGGCTCATAAAACAAATGATGCAATGAAGCAACTACACTTATCACTTTATACAATGAAAATTGATGTGTTCTCCAACATTACTGGCTTCATGTGACCAAGGCTTTTTTCACAGTAAGATTGTGAAAGGAAGATTAGAAGGAAGATGATCTCCCTAAGGGTCTTTCAAAGATCTGTTGTGTCACTGGGGCAGAGAGAAGAATAATAAGCATTGCTTTAAGAGAGAAAAAGAACAGGAAAACCAGTAAAGGAGTGAGCCAGGAGTGCTCCTGTATTATCTTGGTTCTCCCAACAGTTTACTTCGGAGTTCTCCCATCATCCTTTGTCAGCAACTTCTGTTGCTATGAATTAAGAACTGAAGTCTTAAACAGCTCCCGGGAGATGAATTTGGATAGAGTCGTGTTAAACATACAATGGAAAGAGAAAATTAACACTTAAAATTTGAAGTGCTATCAGCTCCAGAATAGTTTTGCAAAGGTTATTGTTTGTACACACTGAAAGCATCAGCTGAACATTGTCATGGTATCTAGCAATACCATTGTCCAAAGGTTTTTCCATTTGCTTTCTAAATGTCAATTAGTGCTGACTCAAAACAATACAAATCATCTAATAAATAAAACAATTAAAATTGCTCCTGCCTTCTACGGTCCACACCATGGCTTGTCATTCCAAACATTGCATTTCTGTTAGATATATTAATACCTATTTAGTTCTGAAAGAATAGCAGATGAAAAGCAGCATTAATGATCTCAAATGTTCTTATCTAAAGAATGTTTGAATCTTTCAGATATGTAGTAATAGAATGACTTCAAGAAGAGTGTCTGAATCTGAAAATACAGAGAGCAGCGTAAAATCTTGTAAGGGAACTTGCATTGAAAGTACCCAAGTTCTGCATATATTCAGTGAGGTGGAGCAAGTCCTAGGGAGTCCTCTCCACCTAAATTAGGTAAGTAAACATGTGCAGGGCTTCAGATCTGTCTCCATTCACCATGTGGGAAACAGGTGCTTATTGGAGAGATGTTTTATTTAGTGCTTAGAGCACCAGCGTCACTGTTGTGCCTAAATTAGACTGGATTTCGCAATCTGCAAGGATTATGACCTCCTTAAAAGTAATTAAAGGTAAACATAACTTTTGGACTTAGTGCGAAGCTAATTCCTGTAGTTTTTAGCAAGGATGTGTGGAAATATTCAAGAGAAGGGCTTCCTGATCACATGAAAGGAAGTGACTGATTGTTTTGGGCAAGAAGGTGGATGGAAATGAAGGAAGATTGATTTCAGTCCATATATCATAGGATCTTTTAGAGATCAGGGTGAAACTCTAACTCTCATCTGTTTATGGACAGTTGTCTTAAGCCATTTAGCTTCTTACCTCTGGGCTTGTTTATCTGTTTCTAGACAAGTAGAAATTAACACTGTATGGCTGAGGAAAAGTTATGTAGATATGAGCTTTTCCATTATATTAATTTCTGGTTAAGGCTATTAATGAGTTGTGAAGCTGAATTTGAAAGAAAATTTCATCTGGAGAAGTAAATACAATAGTTCTTGGTGACAGTTTACACTGATGCTACATGCTGAGGCCATCTCAGTTCAACGTAGTGATATAAAGTGAAACACAGAGTGAAATAGAGTGATGGAAGGCAAATTGAGGTATCTTGAGAGTTTCTATTGTTGTGTTAATTGTTCAGAAGACTTACATAGCCTGTATGTAATGAGGTTATAGATGAGGTTAGTGATGATGAAAAATAAGAAGATTACAAAATAATCAGTAGCAATATAAATCCAGTATCTTAAGCAGCAACCATGGATCATCACGAGTTCCTTTGACCATGGGCACTATAGTTCTGTTGTCAGGAGATTTATTTGTGACATAGGTAGAAGTATGTAGCTCTTCAACAGTTACCTTAATTTGCCAAAAGTAGAGTTTATAATCCAAGTCAGACACCAGTTGGTCCATTTTGGATCATATATACATTAGCCAATGATTTGAAGCCATGTACTTTTTTGGTTTTGCTTCAGACCCAAGTATTGGAGTTTCTAGGTCCAGATCATTACATTCAGTGAAAGGGCAGAGCTGACCAAAAATAGGTTTCTGCTGCTTCTAGTAATGTGCTGGGGGGAGGAGGGAAAAAAAATTGTGGCTGCTACATTCTGATTGCTATAAATATAGGGCTTTGGCTGTGATCTGAACTTCATTTATCAAATATTAATAGGATTAATATGTAAATGATGTTAGTTATGAATAAAATGTTCTCATATTTTTCTGCTTGCTTAATGGAATATTGAGAAAAGCTATTAGTATAGCTGTGAAACAAGATGTTTAATGAAGCTGGAGGTATAAAGCTAAATTAAAGTGCAAGAGGAGAAGATGTTTAGCCCACTAATTACCAAAGAAGTCCAGTATAAATATTGCATTAGCTTGAGGATCAGAGGCACTTTTGGAAAAAGCAGTTTTCTATTAACATATTAACAAAATAATTTCTGTATTCAGGTTAACCTTCTAAACCTGATTTGCATTCAAGTGTTAAAATCCTTAGCATAAAACATAATCTAACAGTATTTAAATGGGTGCATGTTTTGCTTCTTGGTCTGGTATGACAGTTAAGCTTAATATTTCATGGGTAATTTTGATTATAATATTTTCGATTCTACTTCATATAGCTTCAAGTCACATTTTCATAAAATACAATAACATTTTCTTGAACAGCTCTTCCAGAACAGCTATTGACAGCTAATCAGTCCTAATGCATTAAAAAGTGTCATTCCTACTTAGTTGTTAGTTTCTAAAGGAAAAATTTCTGGAATACAGATGTGATTGTGTCTTAAAACATGTTAATTTTTCCTTTTTTTGATTTTTAAAGTGGAGGAATGGAAGAATTAGCACAAATTTGTTTGACTACATGGAATTAAAGCATCATGGAGACTTCACTGTCAAGTAATGAGTTATTTAAAACTGTTATCTGGAGTTGGCTCTATCGTCCTTTTGGCTTAACCATGGCCCCTAAGTTGGATGAGCTTAGCCAAGGAACTTGTCTTTTCCCCATCTTTTTGAGCCTCTGAGGTTACTGTTGCATATTTGCTTTCAATGATGTGACAGCATTACTTTGTATAATGTCTGGAATTCCTTAGCAACCTTATTTTCAAGCTGATCAAATATTTGTTGAGCATCAGTGTGTCTGTTCTGATCAAATCACTGAACCAGGCAAAAAGCTGATGTTTAGTGAGGACTGCAGCTCTTTGATTTTTCGGGTGGTTCAAATCAGTAATTTAGGACACTAAGCATTAAAAGGAGCATTTATTAATTTCTTTTAGTTAAAAGAGTTTTTTGAAGGGAAGGAATTAGGATTTTTTTTTTTTTTGGGTCATCTTTTGGTTAGGGTATCATGGCCATCTCTCCATGGTTGGACACAAGTTGCGCTTAGCGGAGGGTTTGGTACAATACATGAAAACTGTCTGTGTGAAATTGGAAAGCATTTGGATTGTATTTTGGAGCTGTACAAAGTTTGCAGCCATTTTGTGTTATTACATATTTTCCATTCAGTGTTTAGCTTCTTGTGTTTTGCCTCAACTATGAAAATGCCTTTCAGAACTGACAGGTGTTTGGAAAGTACCAGTGTTTATTCAAGAGTTTCTCTTAGCCTGAACACTCTCAGGCGTACTACAAATCACATCTCCCTGTATTTCCTTTACAAATATAGGAACAGTTGACTCACATTTATTAAAAGAATTGCCTGCTTTACTATTTTCAGACTTTATACACAAATTATGTCAAATGTCTACAAGAAAGTAATCAGTATTTGGAGCACTTGATTTGTTTTTATCAAGAACAAAGGAATCCTGATAATCTTTGAGACACTGAGTGCCGTTGAAGAGATTTTTTTTAAAGCACCTTTTTCAGTGGAAATTATTCATCTTTCCCTTGCTGACCTGCATTTGTCAAAAGTTTCATCTATTGCATTCATTTATAGAAGTTTCTTAGGTACCTCTGAATTCTTCAGACTTTCTAAGAGTTCTTTTTCTACCTCTGTGGTATGTGGAATGTATTTGGCAAAGGCAGATAGTCAGTTTGGCCGGCTCTGATGTATTTTAAATAAGTAAATATGATGGTTTAGTGCAAGAATGAACAATAATATTTTTCTCTTACTGTCTGATGTTTGGTCTAAGTAGATAGTGATGTCCAGGTGTTTATTTCCAATGTCCTCTTCAGATCAATGCACTAATTTTAGTCACTTTTTCTGTGTATTAGTCTTTGTAATCCCACACCCTGTTTGAATTTGGAGGCTTTTGGTCTTGGACATTTTTCTCCTTTATCTCCTAGACCACCAACATACAAAGTAGCTTTCTCTGTGGGTGTGATAGATAATCTCTGAAGCTTGTGTGCTGATGACCAGTGATCACCACCAAACACCATAAATGCCATAGTGTACAACACTGTTTGCCTTCACCTCCGAGGATGTGAGTTAGCAGTGAGCCCACTGCTCTCAAAGCAGTTTCCTCAAATAACCTGTTTGCCTCTGACTTCAGTAAGAAAAGCTGGACTTTCTGCTCCTCAGCCAGGAAGTGTAGTGGGCTTGTGACCAGACTAGTATATCCCTTTCTTCCAATTCTCAGTGTCCTGCTCAATGTACAGCAAGAACAAGCATTAATCACATTTATCTGTCAATGACCAGGAAACTTCTGGTGCCACATTCCCATTTGCTTAGCTTTTTCCCAGGCAAAGAAAATAGAATACATGAGGAGTTGCAGTGATGGTCTGTGGGAACTATGGGGAGGTTGTAAGTTGTTTGTTTGGGCACTTTGAGGAACAGAAGGAGTTGGAACTGAGAAGGGAAGCTGGAAGGGACAGAAGGCACAATTTTTGAAGCAGCTAAGGGTCGCAGTTTAACTGCTGGTGAGAGAACTTATTTCCTCTTGTAGATGTTAGTGACTTGTGTTTGGTTGTGTTTAGGGTTTTTCGGGGTTTTTTTGGTGGTGGTTTTTGTTTTGTTTTGTTTTTTGTTTTGATTTTTTTTGGGTTTTTTTTGGTTGGTTGGTTTTTTTTGGTTTGTTTTTGTTTGGGTTGGGTTTGTTGTTGTTGGTTTTGGTTTTTGTTTGGTTTTGGTTTGGTTTTGTTTTGTTTGTTTGTTTGTTTTTTGGGGGTTTTTTGGTGACAGTTAAAGAAGTGCATTACCATGAAGGGTTTAAGGGTTTTAATGATAGTGTTGGGATTTTGCATATGTTTTTATGGTCATGTTGTTAATATTTTGAACTTTTTCAGCAAACTTTCCTGTTTTCCTGAAAAATCAGTCACGTAGGCTAAGCTGGATCATTTGATCTTATGATGGTGCTTGAATACAGACAAATGTGGGCTGTATTTCCAGGAGTAAGTGTATTAAGTCCCAGCTAAAGGCATGAATCTGAAAAGAATGATTTCCGCTAGTTATCAACACCTCTCAGTGCAATGCAGAAGAACACAAATACACTTCGTGTACTGCTGTATGTGTAAGCCATGGAAAGAATATTGGAATAGTAGGTTCAGTTCTGTTGCCTACTCTTATAAAGGTTTTTGTGAAATTACACTATGACAATGTGTACGTTACTGGGAAATTACCCATGCAGTGAGACTCAGACTTACTCATGTTATCTTAAAAAGGGAAGTAATTACATGGAGAGCCAGGCTTCAGTCTAAAGTAAGGCATTACACAAGACTCAGTGTAGAAGTAAGCAATTTTAAACAGAGGTGTAATAAATGGCTGTGGCAACTTCCCTAAGATACGTGTTGTGATTTCTTCATTATATGGTATCTTTCATAAAGGTGTGTTGTATTTTGAAATAGGGATTATAAACTTGATGTAAACATTATTTTAGTTTGGATGGGAGCTATAAGATTGATATAAACATCATTGTTCAAGTTTCTCTGTCCTATATGCAACAGAGCTGACTCAATGAGCCTGGTAATGGTTTGCAGCCTTAAAAATCTATGAATATACAATTGAGTCAATGATTGCCTTTGATCTTGTGGTCTCCTGATCCATTGCTGTGATGTGTTCACATAATCTGTCAACAGTGTTAGCAACTTCTGTGTCTTCAGCTCATTTCTTTATAAAGTCTAGCCTGAAATGATTGATTATAATAAATCCTTTTAGTTCTTTAAAATGATCCAGAGTCTGTAGTGCAAGAAAATAAAAACACATTTTGGGTAATTATTCTGTCTTTATGTTTACCCAGCTGAATGCAAACTATTAGATTGGACAGGCCAGCAGCTGCTCTATGGATTAAGAGGCCTCAGAATTAAGTAGAGCTCTTCAGATAAAACATTTAACCCTGTTTTGCATGGTAAGAGGAGCAGATTTGTTGCCATTATAGGTTTGTTGTAGTTAAGTTTTATATTTAGTAGTTTTTATATTTAATATTTATGTTTCTTGTTCAAGGATACTTAATTGCACTTTATTACATTTTCAGTGTGGTTAGATGCTAACATCATTTGCAATGTGGCAAACTACATTTAATAATTTAAAAGAACTCCAGTAGATTCCCACTAGCTGTCTTGGTTAACCCCTTGCCCCTCCCATCTGCTCTGCCCTCACTCCTCAAAGGTACTCAACCTTCCATACCTCTTGGGCAAGCATGACAATGCAAACAAACCTTCCCTGACCTTTCTGCGCCCTTTATTTTAGCTTTCTTTCTAATTTGGTGTGTGCCTGCAGCTGCCAGCTTTGCAGCCCTTCGGATACTTTGCAGGGCTAGGTCTGACCAGTTTACTGAGGAGAAATTAGAGCTGACAAGCAGCAGCACTGTGCCACTTCGGAGAAGAGAAAGAACTGGATTATTTGCTGGCTTCCTGTCATTTGGAAGGAGTGAGGGAAGATACGGAGGAAGGGAAATGTAATGTGGCCTGTGTTAGCTGCTGCTTGCACTTCAGGAGGATGGTGTTTAATAAGGGTTATGGGAGGTAGAGCTGGCTGATTAGACTTTGTAGGATAGTGAGACGTCCACCCTTGTAAAGGAAACCTTCTTTTCCTCTTCTTGATGAGGCACGAACTTCTCTCTTGATCATCCTACCACCTCTTCCTTTTCAGTCGCTAGGAGAAGCCGTTTATTTTGTCTAGACTTTAGGCTGAAGTCACTCAGTCTTCCAGGTGGGTGTCTTCATGGTGAGTCAACACCACCCCACACTCCAGACTGCCTGCCCAGAATGCAGTCCCAGAAACTAACCCCGCTCTTCCTCCTACAAAATACTAAGCAGAAACATCTATCCCATGTGGAAGCAGCTATTTGGAGTTAAAGTTTATCCTCATTATGGGCCTCTGATACCTCCACTGTCTAGGCTTTCCGCTTTCTGCTGTGCCATCCATTGAATGCAAATGCTGACACATGGCTTTAGGCTAATCCCAAACCTGTGTGTGAGACTATATGCAATTGACAAGAAATGTGTCGGAAAAGTTAAGATAACAGAACTTGAGGTTTGGAGGGCCAGCCTTTCTCTTGATTCGATGGGAGAGGAGAAAAGCGTGCCCCCCCCCCCCCGGGCAGCTGTCGAGGAAGGGGGAACTAGACTTAGTACTCTGGGACAGGGCAGGGGATTGAGGTTCAGCATGACCAGCAACCCATCACTTTGCCCTGCAGTGCTAAAATGGTTCTAACAGGGGTCTAATAAAACCCTGATAGTGGTTTGACTAGACCCACTTGAGCCCACTGAGTCTGAGGTGAGAAATCAATGGGTTTAGCAGCCTAAGAGGGATGCCTGAGGATGTGCTTTCTGTTGAGCTGTCTTCAGTGATGATTCTTCATCCCAGGGTGTTGGATGTGCATCTGAGTTTTAGGGTCATTATTCTTTTCTTGCCTGAAGTTCAGGATCTTCATAGTAGGGGCACATATGCGACTCTACTTCTGACACATTTGTTATCCCTGATCTTCATCTTCTTCATGAAAGTAAGGGCCTGAGGTTTTGCCAGCAGAGAATGGTCACAGAAGATAGGGCATTTATATGATGACTACTACTAGTACTACTACTACTACTGCTGCTGCTACTAAAAAGATAGAAGAAATGTTGGGTAGATGGTGAGTGAATGTAAAAAGGTATAAAAAAGAAAGTAAAAATTGGAGAGCTTAGGGGTCATAGCCAACTGAAGGCACTGATACCCTTATTTCTTTGAAGCAGCAGTTCAGGATGTTGCAGGATATCTTCACAGCTCAGGTTTGTTTGTGCTCCGTAGGTGCAAGGTAGCAGTGCAGTGGAACAGCCTTTGCCTTGGCCTCTGGTGTCTGTACTTCGGTGTGAAGGGCATTAGGGTGTGTCCTTGAAGTGAAACTTCAAGTTTGGTTTTACATTGATGGAATCCAGTTTGCACGCACCAGAGCTGCCCAGCCATTGCAACTAAAGTATAGGAAATGAGAACAACTGGGGGATTTGTTTTGAATGTTCGTTGTTTTTGCGAACTAAAATGCACCCAATATGGTTGCTAAAAGAACAAGCAAGCAAAGAGAGACACAGTTTTGTAGAATAATTTAGATTGGAAGGGACTTCAGGAGGTCACCTAGTCCAATCCTTTAAAGCTATTTGAGACAGTTTCTGATTTGTCAATGTAACTTTTTGGTTTGGAGCTCTAATTTTTGTGCTTAGACTAGATTGACAGGTTTCAGATTGAAGCATGAACTTTGTATTTGAGATGATAGGGGATCTGATACGTTTTAGAAGTAGTCGTGTACATACATATTTGTTGGGGAGTGGTGGTGAGGATTCATTGCTATGAATGCTATATTTAAAATGCTAGGGTGTAGTTCGATCTCAAACAGATTGCTTCACATTTTGGTTTGGAGTTAAAATAAAGAGTAACTTCACGCAGAACAGGTCTGCAGTATGCAGTGATTCATCTAAGGTGAAGTTTTCACATATTTAACAAGCAGAATTCTTGTTTGGCTTCAGCTCATGTTTAAAGAAATTGATTTAGCACTTAGCATTCAAACTCAATAACTTACTAGTGCTGTCTTGTGTGTGTGAACTCACTTGTTACAAAAACTAATCTCTTTCTTAGGGATTATTAATATGGCCTTTGAATGAATTCTCCTTTTGAGCAAGACTTCTGTGAATTTCTCTCTTTCATGTTAACAGAAGAAGTTGGGGGAGGCCTAGGAGGAGCTGTATAAATTGTTCTTAGTATGAGGTTTGAATTCTGATGGATTATCTAAGGCTTTGTAACTGTTTCTGAAAGATATCTGTAATTTATCTGTTACCTTTACCAGGTGTTTGGTATTAACAAATTGCTGCAAAGTGACAAGGCTGTTATTTGACAATGGTCAAAACGAAATGTGATAGTCAAAAGGGTATCTTTATTGTCATTACTTTCTAAGTGAGATACCTTTGACTAATTTGAAGTGTGGTAGAGATTATTTTTTTATTGCTAGAACAAAATGTTTATCTGAGACCTGTCTCACACTATGCTGGTTCTAGAGGTAAAGAAAATAAGTCCATCTTAATGAACGAATCCTCCCCCATTCCCTTCAAGCAAGCCAGCCTGTTAATTTTAAACTTGAGTCAGAATTGTGGATCCTGCAGTGTAATTACAGGTATGCAGATATCTTCTGTCAAAACATTGCTTTTCACTACTGATCTTGGAATAGTTGTTCCTATCTGTTACGAAGTTGGTTTCTTACTAACTTTTAGGAGGATGTAACCTGTCAGTCTAGGAAAAAGAGTTTGAAAAAATTGGATAGTAGATCCTATGTGAAAAGTATACCTTAGTACCTAAGTGTGTGAGGGTAGAAAATACAATACCAATTTTAAAAAAATGAAGGTGGGGACAGGTAACATGGAAGGTCAGGGAAGAAATAAGTCCTGTAAGCTTGGTATCTGGACTGGGCAAAGGAGTAGAAGCAATAAGGAATACAGAAGTTGGTGTCTGGGTGAACATGATTGATACAGTTGGTGGAAATTACATACCTTTTTGAAAGGAAGGTTATACCTCTCCAACAAAGGGTTCAAAAGGGTTCATATGGTCTTTCTTGCCAAGACTTCCAGAAAGCCTCTTGTTGAAATTTTCTTGAAGAAACTAAAGGAATGTGAGACTTAAAAGGTTCTTGCACAGATAGCTAATTGGTTAAAAAGTAGGAGTGAAGGGATGGGGTACTGTTCAGTCCTCACCAGGGAAGGGAGTCGCCTGTACTGCATGTAAGCAAGTATGAAAATTGGATGAACCATTGAGTGATGTTTTCTTGATGGATCAGCAAAGGCTGGTCCTAAATTTGGAGAATTATAGTAAGCTCTTACAAGACTAGGTGGCTGAGAGTGATAAAAGAGTGCATAAACTTTTATGTAGAGTAATATAAGTGGAGAAGAAAATTCTAACAGTACATGTAAAATGATAGCCTCTGAGCTGAGTGCATTTCTGTGCATATAGAGGCATATGAAACCATGAGTCACATGGAAACAATGGGGTTTGATTGTTAAGCATCTCTCTTAGTATGATCCCTAGAAAGTACAAGTCTTCAAAAAGAACAAAAACTTCTTCAAAATAAACAAAAGGTGGTGTTTTTATTCCTGCAAGGTAGTCAGACTGTGAGTGAAAGGTTGTACCATGGGCTTTAACAGCTGATGGAGGTTTACACGGTCTTACTGGGGAACTATACAAGCTCATGCAGAGAAACTGAAAATAACTAAATATATAGGAATCACATTTGAATCACATCTACATCAGGAAGTCCCTGAGCTTCAAAATGGATAGTTTCTCAAAGAGTAGTAGTAGAAAATATACGTAATTGCCTTGCGTTTCATCTTCCCTGAGCACATGCTGTTGGCTATCGTCAGAGTCAGGATAGAAGACCTCTGGTGAGGAAGGTTTTCTATAGATCAGATGTAGCTTTTCCTCAGAGTTTCAGTGCCATCACTTAAAGAGGTTGGTCCATCTTTTTTGCATCATTAAGAATTAATGACCATCTTTTCATCAAGAAATGATAAGTAAGATATGCTGCATTTGTTTTGGAAAGAGTAACTTTACATTCTCTCATTAGAAAAGAGAAAATTCATCTGCTTTTGTCATTTTAGATTTAGAACTGTTAGGTTTATCATCAATAAAGTCTGTTTTTTGAAAATATTTAACACAGCATGAGTGAAGTGTGATGATGATGACTGTTGTGTTACCAAAAGACAGTGGATAGTTTTATTTTTCATATAAAATTCCATAAATTTTTCACTGTGTATAAATAAAGATGTAAAATTTCTCATTCTATGCATCTCCAAATTATTCTTTTACTTTTGCCCTATTCATGTTCGTTCTGATTTTCTCCATTGCCATGAAAGATATTCTGGTAAGGAAAGGGTCAAGAAGTTAACTCTCACTGATAGCTGAGGATGAACAAAATGGCAGCTTAGTAAATGAAAGCAGATGATAGGAGAGACCATGAGAAACTAAAGCTCCAATTTAAGAGAAAATTGTTCCTTTCAAATTGTGATTCAAATGTGTACCCTCTCTCTTTAGCAAGAGATACTGCTTTATTTATGTTCCTGTATATCATGATGTTCTTTAATCTTTACGTAACTTAAATTCCTTTGCTGTGAAAGAACATGTTTCTGATGAGTCCTTCTGATAGGTGGCAGTATGGTGGCTTCTGGCTTTTTCATGTTGTGTCAGCCAACAGCATGGATAACAAAAATATTGTTCATTAAATTGTTCCAAAATGTTGAGATTATTTTAAATGTATCTTTTCTGTATGTGCTGTCAGTGTTTTCATTCCTTTCTGTGCTGGCTTATTTTCTTTCTTGAAATTTTCCATTAGCCAGAGAGAGATAATGAAGTATGCTAATTTTTATTTCCATTCTCAGCTTTTTATTATATGCAATGGCATAGCTACAGTGCTAAGCAGTTTTAAAAGGCAGAAGCAAATAAAGTAGTGAAGCACAACTACCTCCATGGTAATGGTATTCATTGTTTCAGTCACTAAGTATTGTAATTCATTAGAGACAGCTAATAGAGTCTGAAAGGCTGAATTGTTACTTTTAAAACCAGTGAAAACCAATAAGCATAATTAAACTGCATTTTAATTTACTTCAGAAATACAAGCCTGGTCGATGTGATGATATTTTGAAATGGAAGCCACCCAGCCTGAACTCTGTTGATTTTCGTCTAAAGATAACAAGAATTGGTGGAGAGGGGTAGGTAATCTCTTCCCTTTTTAAATCTGTAACACTCATGTGAATGTCCCTAATCTCTCCTCTAGTATTTCTTGACACTTCCTGGGGCTAAGCATTTCTATATTTGCTAGAACTTGTTCATTCAAAATACAAGCAACTGTTGTAATTAGTGTTGTACTGAAAACAATGGCAGGTGTTTATGTTGTGAATTTACTCATTCTTAATTTAAATTTCTTCAAATTTCTGAAAAAAAAGTCCCATTTGGATTTGGCACTAGCCCGTATGTTTTTAAGAGTGGGCAGGCTGTATTAGCTTAAATTCCTAAAACTATTTTTCATTGATTTTAGACAAAATAATAACAACCTAAGATTTCTTCTACTTTAGAATTGTGCACAGTGACAAACAGGACTTCTTTTCTTAGAGAAAAAAAACAAGGCCTGACATTTTTACTTGTTAGGCATTCTTTGGTATTGTCTTCAAAACCATTAAAATCTTAATAAAAACCAGTGAGTTCTAATGGCAGAAGACATGAAAATCTTTACATTGGTCCTATGTACTATTTGCCTAGTTCAGTCACTGCACATATTAAATAGGAGTTATTTCCATGTTTAGTTGTGCTAGGGAGGGGAAGGGAAAGACTGAATACTAGATTAAGCTTGGTTTGGAAAAGACTTTGTTTAAAATTAAATTAATGATGATTAGGTGGCTTAGTGTTTTAACATCTGGGACTCATTTCAATTGACAGTGTGAAATGCTGACATTTAACTTCCCGTTTTTTTGGTGCCACAGGCAACTCAATATAATTAAACAATTAATTCATATATTGCTTGCATATTCCAGAGTGCTAATAATGGTCCATTTAACTTTTAGACATCTGCATGTCACGTTAATGAAAACATTTGGTGAATAGAGAGAATCTTAAGGATACAGGTTTTTTTCTGCAAAAAGATACTCAACTGATAAATTCTCACTGTTTCATGAGGTCAGAGTTATCTGTTCAAATTTTTGTTGTTGAAAATGCAATATTAAGTCCTCAGTAACAACATAACTATTTCAGAGAATAGACAGAAATACTTTGTTTTACTTCAGATAATCAGCTCATTACAACATTTTATGTTTGTTTGCAATTTATTTAAGTCACAGGATAATGTAATATGAAAGATTTATGTAAAAAATCTTTTAAAAATCTTTTAAAAATTGCCCATTATTTGATAGGAAGGTTATTTTCATTAAGAGTATTCTTATGACTTCTGCTGGAGTTTACAAATATACAGAACTAGCTTGTGATTCAGAAACAAAATGCAACACATTTTTCATTTCACCTTAATAAAGGAGTATTGGTTGATTAGTTATCTCTGATTTCAAATACAAAACTGTCAGTGCTGTTGTGTTATGTTTAATATGTTACATCATAGATTATTTGATGGGAACGTGAAAAGGTTATAAAATATGAGCCAGCAAAAAGCTATTTCTAAAAAGTTAGTAACAAATTATTAAAGAATGCCTGATCCATTGTAGAATTGAAATCACTTTCAAACATTTAGAAAAGTTCTATCATATTTCAGCTATGTGAAAAGGAGAGCAGTTCTTATATTATGGAAATAACTATCTGAATTACCCTGTAAATAATGTAATATTTAAATATGTCAGTGTTTATTCTGCTCTCACATGCATATAGAAAATTCTAGAAATCTGATATTTAATAAAGTACAGTTCTTCCAGGTAAGTTTTACTCCATCATGCATGACAATTGACTGCTACTAGTAATTTAAGTGCATTCATCCAACAAAAATAAAATTTAATGATGTATGGGGCAAAAAATAATAACTTAGTACTCTTAGGAGAGAGGTATTTATTTAAATACTGTCCTATGAAACAGTAGCTTCTGCCCAGTGAAACACAGACTGTGAATGAATACTCCAGATTTGCCTGCTTCAGTTGTTACTTTGGGTAAAATCTAAACTCATTTGAAGAAACTTCAGAATAAAACAGATTTTGAAACTGTTGACTAGAGTTTTAAAAGAAGCATCTTTAATTTTAGACTGTATAAAGACAGTTCCTGAGTTCTGAGCACTAACTAAAATTCTGTTTGATTTGATGAACTGTCTTGCTACTGCAGTTCTAGTGTGACAACGTTAGGCTTCCTGCCTCCTCTCACCACACTAAGATAAAAAGCAAGCATTGATACTGGTTTCAACTTTTTAGGTAAAGAAAATTTTCTTCTTCAGTAGTCCTAAAAGCAATTACAGCATTACAGAATGGGTAAGATTGGGAGGGGACCACAGTGGGTTGATCATCTGGTTCAACCTCCCTGCTCAACCAGTCATTCTAGAGCTCACGGCACAGGATTGCATCCAGATGGTTCTTGAATATCTCCAGTGAAGGAGACTCCACAGCCTCTCTGGGCAATCTGTTCCAGTGCTTGGTCACTCACACAGTAAGGAAGCTCTTCCTCATGTTCAGATGGAACTTCCTGTGCATCAGTTTCTGCCCACTGCCTCTTGTCCTATTGCTTGACAGCACAAGAAAAGCCTGGCTCCAACCTCTGACAGCTTCCCTTCAGATACCTGCAGGCACTGGTGAGGTCCCCTCTCAGTCTTCTCTTCTTGAGGCTAAAAAGGCCCAGCTTCCCTTAGCCTTTCCTCATAAGAGAGATGCTCCAGTCTCTCAGTCATGTTTGTTGCCCTCCACTGGACCTGCTCCAGGAGCTCCAGGTCTCTCTTGTACTGAGGAGCCCAGAACTGGGCACAGCACTCCAGGTGTGGCCTTACAAGGGCAGAGTAGAGGGACTGGATCACCTCCCCTGACCTGGTGGCAATGCTCTTCCTAATGCACCCCAGGATGCCGTTGACCTTCTTGGCCCCAAGGATACACTGCTGGTTCATGGACAGCTTGTGCTCCACCAGAGCTCCCAGGTCCTTCTTTGCAGAGCTGCTTTCCAGCAGATCAGCCCCCAGCCTGTAATGGTGCATGGAGTTATTCCTCCCCATGTGGAGGACCCTGCATTTGCCTTTGATGAATTTCAGAAGGTTCCTCTCTCCACCCTGTTGAGGTCCTTCTGAAGGGCTGCACAGCCCTCTGGGGTATCAGCCACTCCTCCAGCTTTGTGTCATCAGTGAACTTGCTGAGGAGGCCTCTGCCCCTCCATCCAAGTAATGGAGGAGTAAGTTAAACTACTGAACCCCACTACTGAACCTTGGGGGACACCAACCACTAGTGGCAGGCCTCCAGACAGACCTTGTGCCACTGATCACGACCCTCTGGGATCTGAATCACTCTGGGATTCAGCCAGTAAATCTGTCGGGGATTTGACAGCAAAATACTGCAGATGTGGTTGAAGTACTGGTACAGAGTTTACAGAAGTCGCATGTTGTTTTGGCACAGTTAGGCAAATAACATGTTTACAGTAATTGAAGGTGTGCCTTTGTATTGATCTCCTACAGACAAATATGGAACCCAAGTTAAAGTATTGATCTCAAATACTTAACAGCTTGAAACAATGTGAAGAGGGATTGTCTGTAATTTCCAAGTCCTCTGTTCTGATTTACAGGCTCATCTTTAAATCTTGAAATGCAGACATAACTAAACCTGTGCTACAGTAGTGTGTGATCTTATCACAGTTTACAGCCTGGGCAGTAGTGATACAAACTGAACCAATTCACAAAGCTCCAACCATGCAGCCCTTGCATTTATAGTTTCCTGCTCACTCAAATAGTGGAAAAAAGCATATAGGTGCATTATTTATTCAATAGGATGAGATTAGAGTTCTGTCAGCTGTTGGACATGTCTTTTAGATAGCATATGTAATTGAGATCCTGAAAAATTGTAAACAATCTTGTGCATTTTTCATCTGAATAAAGGAGTTACCTCTGGGGAGTTTGCCAGATTTTAGTCAGTGTGATTATTTTCCATCTATGTAAATTCCCCTGTGTTTTCATTTCATTTCCATCCATAGATCAGTCTGCAATAGAAATGTTAACTGCAAAATAGTTGCTGTTTCACCCCAGATGTAGTCCTGTTATGGATGAATGACCGATTGTTTTTTTTCTGGGCTTCAGTTATTTCACTCTTGATATTGGAGGGAGTTTTACCATTGAATTAAAAAGGATTGGTCTTACGATCTGTGAAGTACTTTTAGAATAAGCCTGATAAAGATGAAGACTGCATAACAAAGAATAAACATAAAGAAAAAAGATACTATTGCATCCCAAAGAAAGGCAGGGTTTCTGTAACCTCAGTGACCTAATACTGACAACTCCTGCTCAGTGCACATATTTGAAAGAAATTGCATTATTGCACCTTAGTGAGTTACATCTTATCGGCTGAGCCTTGGTAATTGTCCCCTGTATATTATCATAGTACAGCCTTTCCAAGCATCAGGATGATGGTTACATTAACTCTTTTTGTGTTGTGTTTGCAAGAATTTCAATTTGTGCTCTCTCTCAATCTCTTCTCATTACATCAATGTAGTTAATCTTAGTTAAAAAACCCCACCAAAACCACTAACACAAAAGTCCTGCAATAACAACGTCAGTTAAACAAGAGAGTACTGTATTTTTTGTCTCTTGTGAAACACAGCAGTTGCACTGAAAAGCCCAAACATTAGATGTGTTTTACAGAGGTTGTCTCACTTCCCAGCACTTCTCTTTCATTTCAGATTTATTAGAACAATGGTCTCATGAATAACAGCACCTTGTGTTTTCCTAAATTATGATGATGCTCAGAAAAAAATGAAATAAAAGGGTCTTAAGCACATTAACTACATTTCCCAATGACCTATGAGTTAAATAACCTTATCAGTAGAGAATGTGAAGGATATTTATTTGCTGTGTGCAGTATCTCATATTACAGGGAAGTCTGCTTTTTAGTAGTAGAGATGCTTTTTCTCAAGATGTCTGACTTACGAATATTTCTTAAAAAACCTAAAAACCTCGAACTAGCTCTGAGTCTTATTTAAATGTCACAAATATCAACTGAAAATGTCTCATAGTACCATATTTCTGGTAGCTTCCATAATCAGAATTTCTTAAATGTCCATGCTTCCTTTTACAGATTTTTAATTAGCCCGTGCAAGTCCCTTAATTTTATCTGAATCAGGCTGCTAAAATCAAATCACAAGCAAAGTTTTGGCTTTATTTGCTTTGAATTAATGCCTTACTGGGTCAATTTGATACCATTTCAAATCACAGGATAATATAAATTTTATCTAGTACCTTGAAGTCCTGGAAAACATCAAGGATTTTACTCATCTTTGAAGATATGCGCCTCTAAAAAAAATTTAGTGATCTGAAGTAGACATTAACTATTTATTAGTGTTAAGTTTGTATTTTTTTAATTGTATCCATTATTAACAAAACCATATGGGGAAAAACCCAAACAAACAGTGTTTAGGCAAAGTTCTGTTTAGCTTGGACAATGTCAAGTAACAAAAAATGGGAGATAAAATACAATACATTCAAGGATAGTGGGGATATCCTTGGATACATTGGAAGTTACAAATCAACAACTGGATATAGATACCATGACTACAGTCAAGTGGATGTCTTCTTGTTTTTTAGAAGTGATGTTTCCCTTTTTGTTTTATAAACTAAAAAGGACTGGGGGAGAAGAAGACCTGCAAATAGTTCAAAATGGCTGTGATGTTCTTGATTTGCTCTCATATAGCTACGTTTCTGTCCTTTTATATGCTAGTCTTCCTTACTCTTCTGCTTTGAAAAAAAAAATTACTAACTGGCTGAAAAATCGTATGAGTTAATTGAATCAGCAAAGATAGCAGAACTGATGTGATAGTTTGTATGGCCTGGGTGTTGGTGCTCCTTCTCTTCCCATTCCCTATTTCATGTGATACTGAAGTTGTTAGTTTGGGCTGTGAACTCTGCCTTCTCACCTGTTTGCAGAATGTCCATTATCAAAGAGCACAAACTTGTTCTTACATGTGCCATCCATCACAGAGACTTTTACAAGTAATACCCTGGTGATAAAAATAATAGTTCCATGTTCCCCTAGTCTCCAAAGATCACAGTCAGTGTTGGGGCTGCATTGCTGTTGAGTATAGTGGAGTTATGAGGCAGAATGCAGATGAAGTTGTACAGCAATAATGGAACAAATAAGGACAAGATGTTGCAAATAGAGGCAAAGATGTGCAGTGTGGGGATGACAGCAGGCAGAGTGCAGGTTTGAATGTGTTAAGTGCATTTATAGCTGTACTGTTGTTAAAGGAAGCACATGTGCTTAGCAATTGCTTACTTTTTGTGGAAATGTGAGAGTTGCAAGTGAAAGTAAAGGAGTAATTTGCTTACCTATTACCTTCAAGTATTCAACTGATACTAGAGTTGATCTTCTGAAGAGGAAATGTAGGGGCATGGTTGTGCAAACAGATTGAAGAGGATGTTATGTGTAGAAAGAACAATGTGGTGGCACAGGAAGGGGAAGCCCAAATATCACCGTGGTAGAAATATGCATGTGCAGCTGCAACATTGGCATCACAAAGGAAACTGGTAGACAGACATTTTAGCCAAGTGCTGTGCTGTAAATATATATGCTTATATGAGGATTGCTTATATGAGGATACTTAAAATCTTTTTGTAAAGCCTCAGGCTTTTAAAACTATTTTCAAAGTAAAGCTTTGAATCTAACCTCTATTTATACTCTAGTACACTGAACAAAATCTTGTAATTCCACAACTAGTACTCAGGATGCTCTTGGAATTTCTAATGTTGTATTTCAAAAATGAACTCAGCCTCATCTTTTTATATGTTCAAGTGGCAGCCTTGGGCAATCTCCATCTGTCAGATAATTATTCTACTTCAGCTACTCATTTCTCCAGATTTTTAAAAGCTTTGCCTCATATAATCCTAAAATTATCTATATGCTTGCAGACTGGAATGTAAATGTAGCCTTGTATATTTTATAGACCTTGTTCCTTTTTCTTGAACTAGCTGCTGCCTTAAACTAGTCTTTCCAGTTGCTTGTGTCAGTTATCATCATGCTTATCCACTCTGTTAAGAGCCATTTCTATCTCGAATGAGATCAAGAAAAGTTCCCAAATACCACGTCTTCAAAATTTTCTTATGTCCCATGTATTTATCTTTTCTAAGTTACATTTCGATAGATATTTTATTCCTCTTTGTCCATGTAGCTTAGATTTCTTCCTACTTGTGAATGTGGAAATGGAGGGCTGATGCCACCCCCAGCTAAACTACTGGAAGGTGGTAGAATCTAAAAGGAGTGAGAGAAGCACGCAGTGAAGAAATTATATTGGACTTCAGAATGGTTGGCTTTGGCTTTTTCATGTAATAGAGGTGGTATCCCACATCAGGTCCCTTTGAACTGCAGAGAGGCCCAGGACAGCTGGTTGATCTTCAGGAACAACTTCCTCAAATGCACAAGGACATACTCTTCCCTGTGCAAGAAGACAAGCAGGTATGGGAAGCAGGTACAGCTTGCTTGAATGGGGAATCCTAAGTCAACCTACCCAAAAAATGAAATGTATGGAATCCGTAAACAGTGACAGACCTCCCTGGAGAATGTAAAAACGGTGTCTGGGTGTAGAGGGAAGGAAGTAGGAAAGCCAAAACTCAGCTGAGTTGAAGGTGAGTCACTGATGTCTGTAGGTACCTTGTTAATGGAAGGAAGACTTAAGGAAATGGTGTGATGCTGATACAGCACTAGACAGTGAAAAAGATACAAAAAGGCTGAGGGTACACACTGCAGCCTTTGCTTTGGCAAACTCTATTCTCAGGCTTTTGAAGTCCCTGAACCTCATGGCAGAGTGCAGGGAAGTTGAAGTTAGGGACTACTAAGGCAAACTGGACCTCAGGATACTGGAAGGCAAAACGTTGGAATTGGGGCAAGAGTTAGCCCTTGGAGCAAAGGTGGCCAACTAATGTGATAGCTGGGCTGCAGTGGAGTAGATGATTCTTCACCTCTATTCAGCATGTGTGAGACTGCATGTGGAGTACTGTGTCTTGTTTGAAAAAGACATTTATACACTGGAGCAAGTCGAGTGGAGTGCCTCCAAGACCATTGGGGGATTGGAGAACATGACATACAGGGAAAGGCTGAGAGAACTGGGTTTCCTCTGTCCAAATATGAGAAGGCTGCATAATACTTTACTGCTATTTACTACTCCTTGATGGCAGTTGATAGAGAAGATGAAGCCACATTGCTCAGAGATTCATGCTGAAAAAATGACAAGCAAAGGACGCAAATTGTAGAAGGTCACAAGGAGAAACAGTGTGATGAAAGTCAAACACTGTAGTAGGCTGGCAAGTTGTGGAGTCTCCATCTTTGGAAGCATTCAGAAGTTAATTAGATGAGCCTGTGAGCAACCTGATGTAACTTGGAAGCTGACCCAGTCCTGAGCATGAGGTAGATGACATGCAATGGTCCTTGCCAATCAGACTTATTCTAAGGTAATTTGCAAATCAAATGTTAAATATTTAGCAAATAACATGGAACTGTTAGACACTTAAACTAATATGTATTTAAAAACATTTTTGGTTTTCTTTCTTCATGCTTTCTTTACTGTAAATAGATTTTTCAGTACAGTAGAGTACTTACAGTAAGAATACTCACTGTACATATATTTCATTTACAAATTGTGGGATTGTCCTTTTTGAGAAGATTTTGTGAGTTCCAAAGTAAAAAAACATGTAGTTTTTGTGAACAGGAATTTGATATTGTTCTATGTTATACACTACTAAGGTTTGCCAGATGCATAATTTAAAAGCCATCTAATTTACATAGAAAAAAGGTTCATCTTCCTTTTGCTGTAGCTTGAAATAGATACTCTGCTCTCAGACTTAACTGGAACTCAGTTGTGAACATTTTTTTTCCCCACCAGTACATATAAACTTTTTAAATTATAGGACTTATTAGAGAGTATTTGTGTACATCTTGTTCAAAGTGCTTTAAATGGATTTTAGAAATCAGTGTGAGCTTCTTAGAAATGCTTTTTTTGCATTTTTGCATGTAATGACTATTTGGTCTTTTTCAGACAAGGGGTATTTTCTAGATTTTTTTAAGGGTTTTATGAATGGTACTCAGAATATTTTTTTCTCCATAAATTGTTTACAGTATGAATTATTCAGTTGTTTGGAGGTTTTTTTGTGGTATGTTTTTGTGGTTTTAGTTTGTTGCTTAATGAGATTTTATCATCTGTTTTCTTGAGTTTACAGATCTGTACATTTTAAACTATGTTCAAAAAGGAGCTTTAGTATAGGATTATTAAAGAACTGAAAAGTAAGCATTTTTCCATGGTGTTTGAAATTAAAGAAGTAATTGTGGGAATGAGTCCAGAGGAGGCCCCAAAGATGATTAGAGGGCTGGAGTACCTCTTCTACAAAGACAGGCTGAGAGTTTGGCTTGTTCAGCCTGGAGACGAGAAAGCCTCTTGTGCCTGAAGAGGGGGCAACAGGAGAGCTGGAGAGGGACTATTTGCAAGGGCCTGTAGTCATAGGACAAGGGGGAATGGCTTTAAACTGAAAAGGACAGATTTAGATTAAGTATTGGGAAGAAATTCTTCACTGTGAGGGTGGTGAGGCACTGGAACAAGTTGCCCAGTGAAGCTGTGGATGCCTCATCCCTGAAGGTGTTCAAGACCAGGTTGGATGGGGCTTTGAGCCACCTGGTCTAGTGGAAGGTGTCCCTGCCTGTGGCAGGGGATGGAACTGGATGATCTTGAAGGTCCCTTCCGACCCAAAACATTCTGTGATTCTATGAAACATGCATTTAAAGGGGAAAAAAGCTCGACTCAGATTGCTTCCTTGCCTTCTGCGATGTATTTCAAAGAAGAATAAAGCAAGGGAAGGGGAAAGGGAAAAGAAATTACCGCAATGGTAGTGTAGAGCACAGAGTCTGGACAGACAAAGATATTGTACATGTTTCTACTCTCCATTGGTCTTACTCTGAGCATTTTATTACTTCATTTTCTGACAACACCAAACTCACAAATCACAAAAGAACAGATATAAGTACTAAATAATGAATATATTAAAGATAAAAATAATTCATGACAGTCATAGCTCCAAGACTACTGTTCAGTTTGCTTTGATACCATCAGAATATTTTGAAATTGGTTTAGGAATTACAAGCCCAGCTTTTTGCGTCTTACTGAATTCACAAGTACTTTGGAATCAGCAAAATGTGTCAACAAAATAAATGACCCTGGTGCAGTTTGTTTGCATTTCTGCCATAACAGTGTTATCAATATGGTATGTATGCAACTGTGGGCTTCTGAAATACAGGGAGATTATCAGTAGTTTCACCTTCCCTCCTTGATAGCAAAGAGAAACTCTTGGTACATGCGCTTATCTTACAACTTCAGAGACATTAGAAAAGAAACCTACTTAATCCTTTTTCAGGATAATTATCTAGTATCTTTGGTTTTGTAGGGATTCACATTGTGATGATTGATTTAAAAAAAAGATACACGTACAGGATGAGTTTTTGAAAACTTGCATTTTAAGGGACATTTTCATTTTGAGGAGATAAATTGGATTTTTGATATCTGTTTAATGACTTAGGATGTGCCATAGGTTTTGTAATTTACACTTGCTGTCTTTTTAACTGACACCTAGCTTGTAGCTTTTTTTTCCTGGGACAAGATGCTTATCCTGTCGTAGAAGCACATTAAAATCGTGAGGCTGTGGGTGCATGTATCCGTCAGTGGGAGATCAGTTTGCATAATCAAGGCCTGATGAGTCAATGGTAGTGGAGAATCTGTGTTGTTGCTTACCTGAGCGATAGGGAAGAGAACGGCAGCTGCGGCGTATGGAGCACGTGCACATATTGCACTTTGAGTGGGAATTTGTAAAAAGCATTTAATAGTTTTCTGAAGAGTTTTGGTTCCATCTGACAATAGATGTGAGTGTGTCATCCTGCTAGAGGATCTTAAAAAGGCCCAAATTCCTTACTTTCATAGTTTTTATGCTTGTTTGCTTTTTACAAAGCAGTCATGACAGTGAGTGCAAAGTACAAACATGGGTTTATACTGAATTCCATTCTGAAATCGACTTCAAGGCTTTATCTTAAATGCAAGGAAGATATGTACATTCACAGGAACTACTTGATTTTTAGCCTTATTGTATATTTGAGAAATAAGCCTTTATTTTAACTTTGAAACCCAGATTTCCAAAATTGTAATCTTGTTCAGCTTCATATGAAATTAATCAGAATTTTTATTTTATAAATATACAGATCTATATGTGTATGTGTATCTACACACAAAGGTGACAGCTTTACAGTTACTTTAGATTGTAAAATTTACAACAAACAAAAATGTAAAGGAATCTCATTGTCGGTTATGAATCAAAACAAGTCTTCTCTTTTCTTCTTCATGTTTACATATGGAAGCCCTATCTACCTTTTAAAACACTTCTTAATTTTAAAGTTTATCCATTTTATTAAATCAGTCTCTGCTCTTCCTAATTTTTCACTTTCTTCATGCAAATATATTTCTTAACTGGACATTCTCTACTTCTTTTTCAAATTTTACTGCTTTACTAGTGAGGTTTTCAGTGCCTTGATTCAGTGCTTTTAAGCTAGGTAACTAAGTGGTTCTTCACCTGTACTCCACCAACTAGTGTTCTGTGGCTTATAAATAGCAGAAAAGTTGTATATGATTAATAGAGAAGCGAACACCAGTGTGTTGCTCGGCTTTGTATGTATAAGCTGAACAACTTTTTAATCACCTGATAGTGAAGTTTATATCAATGAAGATACAAAAGTATGTGAAGTATTTGGGGGAAAGGGGAGGGCTGTTAGAGACAGTTCTGATGTTCTTGGAAGATTAAAAGCGTTATTATTGTTATTATTGCTAGTCATCCTATCTGTTGTCAGACCTCCAGCATCTGAGAGGTATAGGGTAAGAAGTTTTTGTTTTACAGAGTTTTAGTGAGGTTGCTGTTACATCTCCTCAGCACCAATGCATGTATCTGTACCAGTTTTCAAGATGGGAAAAATGAACTATGAAGTGGAGAGAAAACTCTCTCAGGACAGCATGGTGTGTTGGTAAGAAAAGGACAGTCCTCAGCTGTACCCAGCAGATGGCATTTTTCCCTCTTATAACAACTAAATATTTTCAAAGCTATAATCTTTGGCTATTTTCATACTTAAAGCCTTTTCTTCACAAAGTATTAAAAGATTGCACTGTGAGCAAATATTTATCAGTGGATTATAAATGAAATATAATGTGTATATCTCTAATTATAGGATAGAGAAGATTGGAATGAGAAGAGTGAAACAGGATAGTGAATTTGATGATTTTATTTTTTTCCCTCTCAATTCTGCATGTCAAAACCATCATTTCACACAGATGTTTATAAAAGCACTTCACTCTTTTGGTGAATGTTAAAGTATCAAATTCTCAGGTTTTTAGTCTTTTTTTCTCAGGAATACAGAATTCTACTTGAAAGTGGATATTGAGTTGTAGGAGATCTCTTGATTTGTGGAATAGATTAAGACAGATAGTTTGACAAGTGAATTGGATGTCTCGTAATGCAGGCTCTGAGCTATTATCTCCCCTCCAGAAGGGGAAATTTGCTATGGACATGGTTAACTCTTCTCAACTAATGTATCAGTAACATTCTGACTTTTAATTTGTAATTAAAATGATCTGTACACAGTTCTGACTCAAGACTTACTGTTGATCATTCTGGTCTCAGTCAAGAAGAGAAGCAGAAATTATTCAAGTCTCACTGAGCAGGATGTTTGAGCTTGGTTTCTGCACAATGCTCACTTTTATAAAAAATCTTCACATATTACTTGTGTGTTAAGAAAATTGTGTTTCAAAAGGTGAATTCTGTATCATGATAAACTAGAATAATGTTTTGGTTTTAGAAGAGGCAATGGTATGGTAGGGCATGCAAATGCTTTCTTCCAGCTAAAATAGGCAGTAAATACAGCTTGTTTTAACAGCAGAAGTATTAAATTCAGTTATTTGAATTATGTGTCAACAAAACAAAATGTTCAAAACTGGTCATTTTTCTCTTTTCTCAGCTGTTTAATAAGATATGATTAATGGTTTCTGCATGGTGATAATTTCTCTGTTGTTCACTTTAGTTTTGCTCTCATATTAAAAATAAGAGGAAGCTATTACACAACTTAATTTTTTTTCATGTATCATATGCCAGTTGTTTCTTTGTAATATTCAGATACATGCAGTATGGAGGAATATTCCAGGTGTTCCATGTGTTTTCTTCCTTTTTCAGAGATAAAGATTTTTTTAATGTTGTTTGACTGGCAAATTTTGTGGTTTGATAGAGCCTCTATGGGCAAAAGACATGCCTATGTCCAGACTGTGGCAAGAGGAGGGGCCATTGTTTTACAGTTGTAAAACACTTTCATTTGAGTGAAAGCAAATTGGTCCCACATATTTAAAGCATGGCATAACCTGCACCAATTACTTAAAAACTTACAGTGTTGACAAGTTTACTGGATAAGCCTGAGGATGAACTATGAACCCTATTGACTGCAGAAAAGAACTAATATTGAAATTATATGGCACTGTCGGTTCTGCTGCTTTCCTCTGTATAGATTGAGGGTCATTCATTTCCCAAAGGATTTTATACAGCATTTGGTCCAAATGTATTTGTTGCTAAAAGCTGAGTTATGAAACTGATGACTCCTCTAAAGCAAAGTTTCATGCGGAAAACCCTTCTTCTTGCATTCTGATCCTAAGGAAAACAATAAACTTTTCCTTTCTCTTAGTTTTCAAATGTCAAATACAATAATTATGTTCTGTCTTAGCTGTGAGTGATTCATATCTGAATGAAATGCCTGTTTGCTCTCTGATAATAAATTTTCTCTGCCATAACAACAAGGTGGTGTTGAAAGTAACCTCAAAAAAGGAATGATAAAGATTCCTCTGAAGGAACAATTGAAGCTTGATTTTGCAGTATTTGTATTAATTGTTGTCTGATAGATACTCTTCTACTGCTGCAGGAATGTGTTTGCATATAAAGTTAACTTAGAGTTAATGCTTTTTCTGTGCATTTTAAATCAATCATGGATAAGACTTCTTCCAGTGTAAATGTCAGGTGTGAAAAATTAAAGCAATATCCTGAATTTGAAATGAAATATTTAGACCAAAAAAAGAGTGGAATTGCAGGAACTGTCAGTGTAATTCCATTGTCACTAATTTGTGCATGTAAAATGTAGCAGAAGAATGTCCAAAAGCAATTGAGTTCTTCCACAAAGAGCTGACCTCAGGAGCTGTGCTTGGCCAGATCTGTAGTAGCTGAGTAAACAGAGTAACTTCGACCACTCCTAAATTGCATGTTTTTTAAGAAACAAGGTTGTAAAAGAAGATATGAGACACTCAGCTCTTGGGTTTCCTAGCTGGTATAAAACTTGACAGCAGGGGTGTGTTAAAATGTAGGTTTCCCGTCATCTGTTACAGTAATATGTGCTCTACGAGTCTGCCCTTTCCTCTCTTCTGTGTCTTCTCATTTCTGTGTAACTGTTCCCAGGTAGATTCAATTTTGTGTTCCTGTGAAGTTTTATTCATTCTCCTTTACTTCTCTCACCCATATTTGCATGTGAGTCTTCAGGGTTGGTTTCCCAGTAAAGGTGATGATTTTTTATTTGCTGTCACTACTCCAAAGTGATTAAAGTCCTGGTTAAAATGCATAGAATTTTCATGAAATAGCTGAAATTGCATTCCTGTATGCCCATTGATAAGTTTTTCTCTTTGATGGTCTGAAGATGTAGCTGGTATATAGGAAAAGGTAATTGCTTATGTTATTTTGTTATGCTTATCATAGATATATTAAAAAATAGCCAAATTTCTAGACATCAAAGTCTTTCTCCATACTTGAGATTAACTTGCATGCTCCATCCTTTTTTTTCCTGGCTGTATTGCTTAGTCTAAGAAAACATACTACTTTTTCTTGGAGACTTTGTCCTACCTTAAATCAGACCTAAATTAAGATCACTTTTTTTTTTTCTGTAATACCAGTAGTTAATTGCAGTTAGCTATATTACTTTAAAAGGCTTATTATCCATGCAGGAACCTTATAAAACCACCATGAGAATTTTCTGCTTGGAAAACCAAAATATATTGAACCATGTTACACTAATTTTTTTAGCAAGCTTTTTTTAGCAAGGGCACATTATAGTCCAAGAAGACATGCAAAATTGCTTGGAGTAAAAAAGTATGTCTTGGAGGCATACTGCAAAATGGAAAAACACCCCTGCTTTACTGTACATTTGTTAATTAATAACTTAATAATTTACATTACATAAATCTTCTCAGAAAGAGGTGAAAGAAGAGACAAAGCAGGTCATCCTGATACCAGTTAAATCAGTGGTTATCAACCAGGGTCTGGAAGTAACCAATTTTTTGTCCTGTGCAGTTTGCATTTAATCATAATTACTCTTTCACTTGTGCCCTACATAATAAAAATTAATCATTCAGTACAGTAAATGAAATGATGCTCTCTTTCTGTAATAATAATACAGAAATTTTAATAAAGAATTCAATTAATTTTGTCCCACAGTTTATAGAAAAGATACATTTCTGCAAGTTGCTTATCACACAGACTTCAGCTTATTTGAGTTTTGAGAGAGTGTGTCACAAAATGGATTAATAATTTTAAATAAAGTCTAAAAAGCTGGCATTGGAAAAGAAGAATACTGATAGCATATGAAGAGCTTGCAAAATGGTTGTATTAGAAAAAAAACTTTCTAGAAGCAGCTCTATAAGATGGTGATGCTTCTTGGTCCTCTTCCTCACACAGGGAAGTGGGTCTGGCTGTGTGGGACTTCTTGGGGTGTGAACTCAGATGTGGCTGTGTGCCAGGTGCCTGGGAAGGAGGGAGCCTGGCTAGTGCCCTGTGTGGTTTTAATAGCTGCCTCAGGTTTAAACTGGAGTGGAGATCGTGGCTGCTCAGGAGAAACTGGAACAGTAGTTGTGAACCTTGGAGTTGTTGATGTGAAGCAAATGCTGTGTGTGGAGCAGAGGCATCTCAGAAGGTTCCTTTTGCTCCTAATGCTGTCTGCCTTCCATTTCTTAGCATTGCCCAGGCTGCCATCATCTCAGTGCATTCCTACTCCCCTCCTGGTGGCTCTGATAAAAGTATGCTTCCCCTCTGAATTTGGGAGTTAGGATAAAAGGTCAGAGAAAGGAGAAGGGAGAGGGGGAGAATGTATTGAAGGGACACAGCCATCTTAAAGTCTGTAGAAAACAAAACCAAGGGGCAGCTGGACATAAAAGTGAGAAATAAAGGAAAGACAGAGAAATGGATAAAGGGGTTACCGGAGGAGATGTGGCACTTCTGAAGTGAAGCAGAGCACCCTAATACAGAGCAGTGATTTCCCTTACAGAGAAAGGAGCCTTACAGGTCAGGATACAGATTTTTTTTTTTTTGAGCAGAGCAGAGCAGAGCAACGCACCAGCAACACAAAAGGGCAGCTTTCCTGCAAGTGCCTTTTAGATTACACATGCAATAATGAGTATTACGGTGTTGTTAGTTGATATTACAAGATAATGTCCTTTATTTTGTCACACCCAGGAAAGCTGCATTTCTTAATACTTCAGAATGTGGAATATTACATTTATGTCTATTACTACCTGAAGAATTTCTGTAAAAGAAATTTCATTTAGAAGTTTGTATATGATTGTGCTGAGGAATTTAATTTTATAATTGACAGAGGAACTAAATCTTGCACCACCCATAAAGGTTTCAAGAATGAGAGTGAAGCATTCAGTAGAGTTCATGAAGTCTCTGACAGCCTTCCTACCTTGTTTTGGGTGGTAGGTTTGTTTGCAGCAGATGGCTGTTCAAGCATTCTGCTGGTGGCAGTTGGGTCTGGATAGAGTGGCAGCTGGGTGCATATCCTGTATTCCAAACAAACAATTCGTTGTTCATTACGGGCTTCACCTTGGGATCGCAGTCTGCATCATCCCCCATGAACCCATACCTAAATGGTTTGTGGACTGTAATTCAATCATTTTTCTGGTTGTGCATGATTAATTAATAAAGTATTATTTTGAATAAATGATTAAAGTGGTGTGGAGAAACAGGAAGAAAAATAAATCAGTTGGAGTGGTCTGGCTGTGTGCATACATATGGCTAAGGGTGCTCTTTCATGATGCCTTCCCATGGAGGATCTTTTATAAGAAAATGGGAATTTTCATACTGATTATATCTCTGGTCAATGTAGACAGGTGTATTTTATATTCTCTGTTTTATTTTAAGGGGAAATTTTTAGTCTAGATATTTTTATTATGCACATACATGTCCAACTCCTGTTACTCTTGCACACCAGAGTAGCGTCTATGAGCTCCAGTTTAATTATGTGTTTTGTGATAAAATATTTATCACATTTGAATTCTCATTCAATAGGTATAATTCAATGACTCCTTGTTCTTTTGTTACAAGAAATTAAATATAGATCACCTGATCAGTCTTTGGTTTGCCCTGCATTGTGAAAAGGATACTGTTACCAGCTGCTTTACTCAGGGTACCAGTGAAGTCTTGCCACCAATGGTGTGGCATGCTGGGCGCTGGGAAAACCAGAAAACTGTTGGAGCATCTGTGCTGTCAAATGAAGGGCAGAATGGGTGAAATTATAGCCAGATGAGATCACCCCATCATAACTTCCCTGCCAGTTCTTTGTCATGGTTTTTCAGTAGTAACGACCTGTAAAAATTTCCAGCTCTACTCTTATGATTTAGAATAATTGTGCAGGACAAAAGTCTGGGGGTTGGGGTTTTTTTGTGGGTTGGTTTTGTTGTTTTTTTTTTTTTTTTTAATTGATTGGATTTTTATGGGGCTTTTTGGTTGTTGTTTCGTATTATTTTCTTTTTTTTAATTAGAAAGACCAAGAACAAAGGAATGACAAAACTTCATGTGGAAAGAAAATTCAGTGAGCTTTGAAGTCAACCCTTTAAATGTTAGAAAATATCAGTTCTAGTTGACAGGCTCATTCACATTATGATACATTCCTTAATTAAATGGTGTAAGTACCTTTCCCTCATTCATACAAAAAGAGCATGTATCTTTCACTTCAGAGGAAAGTAATGCTGAGGTGGTATGAGTGATTCTGAATACAACATCAGCTTCCTTTCAAAGTGATGAACTTTGTAATCTAGCTGAAGTTGCCAGCCATTGCTTCATAACTTGCTTCATCAGCAGACTTTCTCTGTTCATGACTTTTTCTGATTACTAATAAATATATTAAACAGTCTGTTACATAAATTGGGTAGTCACTTGGCCTTTGCCAAGATGGAAACTGACCATTTATTCTGCCTGTCCAATCTCTTAAGCAGGATTTGGTCCATAACAGTAAGAAGTGTCTTCCATCTAAAAGTACTTACTGCCTGGTTTTATGGGTTTTTTTTAAATAAATTACTGTGGAAGAAGACTGTAACAGACGCCTTTTGGCAGTCTGAATCGATTATGTCAGTGTGCTGCCTCTCCCGTCCCCCACTACTTTTCAAGCATTCTTTCATTAAAATGATCAAAAGAGAGGCAGATGCAGCCACAGTGTGAGTGCAGGGGATGTGCAACCTCCTAAGTAGCACTGCCATGCTACTCAAGCATGCTCAGCAATGTTGTGCCAAAGTGTAGGGCTCTGGGAAGTTTGCAGAAATTACCCTATTTCTGTGTGTAAGATTGACTTGGATTTTTTTAAAATAGCAATTCAGACCCTCCATATTAAGAAATGTCAGAAAGCTTGAGTATGTTGCATCAGGATTTGGTGATGTATTTCATCTTAATTATCAACATAACCCCAGAGATTATCTTTTAGTACCTCTGTTTCTGCAGGGATTTCATTTTGGTGGCTAAAAAAACCCATATTCCTGACTAGATGCCTTTATCTTTTTGGTGGGTGCAAACAAATCCACTACCTTTTCAAGTCTCCCTAACTTTCTTGGTTGTTTCCTGTTTTTCCACGTGATCAAGTGAAACTACTGGACAATTTTTTTACCAGTTTTCTACTTGGATATGCTTGAGACTTTTTTTTCATTATCTCATTTATTTCTTCTATATCTTACTTGTTGTTAGAAATCTGTTTTTCTTAAGTAACTCTTAAAACACTGAAAATGTCTTTGTTTTGACTTTAAAATATCTGTAATGAGACTTCATATTTTCTTGAAGGCTCGGGATACAAAGCTTCGTGTTGTGGTATCAATTCTTCACTTATTCTGTGAGTTGAATTTGCTGTATTGTGGTATCTGATACATTTTAAAAGATGGCCAAGGTGAAAGGACCCTATGGGGTCATAGACTAGAATGTGGATTTATGGTGTTCTAGTGAGGCCACTGCAGAGCTGTGTGAGTGCTCTCGCTTTGTGATACATGGATAAATCTGGGCAGAGTTGCATCACAGCCAATGTCAGGCAGATCTTTCAGCAAATTGGGAATAGTTCCTAACTCCTGTCCTATATTTCAGTGAGATGAAAGGGATGATATTCAGAAAGAAAAATTGATGTTTACTGTCAGAAAGAGATTCTAATAGTGAAATCTCTTGAACTACGTAATAACCTCCCAAAGGAAAAGGCAAGCAGCCTCATTTTCCAGATAATTTATGGCCAGCCTGGCCAAATTGCTCATTATACTACAGGGAGTAATATTGCATTGGTGGAGGAATGGGCATGATTATTTAATAGGTACTTTTTGTTTCTATTTAGTTTTCCTTTCTATTTTTTTATGGATAGGTTATATGGAAATGTAGTCAAAATGCTTCTTTATGTTATTTGCCTGTAAAGCAAAGCCAAACAGACTTTGGACAAACATTAAAATATTATCAGCACTGGACATTAATGCAGCAAACAAAAAGAAGTGCTGTTTGGAAACATCTGATGTTGTGGTTTTATTTATCAGGTGCAGGAACGTGCCTTGAAAAAATCTCCCTGTCTCTATGAAAGTGTTTGTGTACAAACACTCCCACTCCCCCCAAAAAAGCCCACTACAGCCAAACACTTCTTCAGAAACTGATGCAAATTAAATCCTACTAATGCAAAGTAAACCTTCATATTGGTCAGTTTATTCTTTTTGATGGTGTGGAATCACTTGCAGACCATTACCTCAGATATGAGCTCACTTCAGTTTGCAGTTTCAAGCCCTCTAAATGTAATTTTTATTTCATTTGGTATATAACAGTGGTGACATTGTTCAGTGGAAGTATGTCTTTCAGGGATCAGTTACTGCCAAGATTCCCATTATCAATAGTCAGTGACAGATAGTGATTTACTGTAGGGAGTGAGGTAGTTCAGTGAAGCCTTTCAAGTACCACACATAAGAGCTCGAAGGGCAATTAGCACGTAACATTGATATTGTTGCCTGAGTTGCATGTGCTTGAAAGCACCATGCTTATTAATATGACACATGGCACATGCTATTGTAGTACTGTTGTGCAGGGCTGAGGGTGTTAGATTCAAGTCTGTAGTTCGTGCTACCCACGCGTTTTTCCCTGGCAATATTGTGTAGAATACACTTTTATGTTATTGCACTCACCATTAACTTGGCTTGGACTATTCTGCAAATTTAGAATTCATGGACTGAAAGAAGTTTACTTACATTTCTGGGGGGTTGTTTACTGTAGAGATGAATTTAGCATTATAAAACTCTTTACAGTCTCTTTTTTTACACTGTAATGTATTCCTTCCCAAGCTTTTTACCCTCATGTTCTACCCGAGGGTTTCTTGCATTTTTACTATGTAACCATAATATCTCTTTCAGTTCCCTCACAGCTTTTTTCAGTTTGTGCTCTAATTTGAGGAAGAATGTCCTAAATCAGATATACAGTCTATTTGCCTACTCCTTACCACGATGATTATACTAGAATAGCTTATATTTGTCCACGAAAAATGTTTTCTTGCTTGACTGATGAGTAAGAATTTTTGTTAGAATATTTTCATAGCCCGAACAGGTGATTTGATAAAAGCACTGTGGAAAGCAGGAGACAGCTTTTGTGTCTTGCCTGCGAAGCCCCTGTGTTGCCATTGTCCTTGTTCTTCATGCTCTGCTTCTGGGAACTGTCAAGTTCTTGACTCTCTATGCTTCTGGAACAAGATGAAATGCATGTTGTTTGCAGACCATATATGCATGCCAGTTTAAATTTACAAGCACTGTTATTAGCCTTTTTCAGAACTTGTATTGGATCCTTTTATATATTTTAAAATATTTCATAAGATCTAGTGTAGTGTTTTCACTATGTTACTCTTACAGTAGTCGGTGAATTAAATTAACAAAATAATTAATGATGTTGAAAAAAATAAAATATAGGAAGCTAATTCTTTTGACCCTAACATAATTTATGTTACTGTTTATGCTTTTCTGATTTTCTTCTTGTTTTTATATTCCTAAAAAATACATAATTAGAGTTTTAAAGCAATAGGAAATGATTACCGTAAGTAAGAAGCAAAATATAATTGGAAAGTCACTGTAGTAGAATTCAAGTGATTCTTCAAGAAACTACTTAGGAAGCTGCATCTCTTTCTATGGCTATGATATTGCAGCACAGTGCAGTTTTCCTTCCCAGTTCAAATGAACACAGGATAAAGGCACAATATTTATTATGTTCGTAAAAGGACATCAGCTTCGTCACATGAATATGGTGTCCTTTCTGCTGTGTCATAGTGCTTTATTTGTGCTCTGGTCATCATGTTCAATAATGACATAGTGAAATAATTTCTTTGTGTAATTGAATACAAAATTTATAACATTATGTATGAAAGTTACCTTTATCCTCAAAGCTACCTATGAAGAACATTCAAGCAGTGTTTGAAAATGTAGTTATTTAACTTACAAAGGTGTTAGTTCTGTTGCCAGGGCTATTGTTCACCTGTCTTCATGACTTCTAACAGTCATTTCTGCCTGAAATGTGCAAATGCATCCGGAGTGATTTTCAGCGACATTTAAAAGCACACATGGAGCATATCAGTAGTAGTCTTTGTATATGCTCATCACACAAAAGATACATTTTAAAATTAAACATAAAAACATTCATAACTAATATTGATCCCCATTATATAGCTATTTTAAATATGGGAGTTTAGACTGTGAATGTGGTCACAGAGATTTTCCTAAAATTTTATTCTGACTCCCCAATTTATATTCAAAATAGGGTGTGTTGCATTTTTGGCCTTAATCAACAACTGATGTGTACACTGAGGTGTTCTTACAATAAAGATGCAGATGTGCAGAAAGATCAGTAGTCCCACTGAGTGTCAGGATATTTTTTTTCTTCACAGCTGTTCCAGTCTTGGGACACATCTTTTCAGGATTCAAATCTTTTCACTACCAACCTCTCTGAAGAGTGCAAGTCTGCCCACAGCATATGAAGTTGTTACATCAGTTCCCAGTGCCAGTGTAGCTGCTTTTTGCTGCTTCTGACTGTAACTGGAAGTAATGCATGTATCTTAATCCCTTTATCTCATCATCTCATCAGTGGAATTCCTCTTTAATTGTTTCTGATAGGGCAAGATCCCTCCAGGCAGACACCAAGGATGTTTCAGGTATCAATCCACTGTTCATATAAACCAGAAAAAAACGTGTCTGATCTGGAGAGAGCCCTTTCGGTTAAGAGAACAGACCACAACAGAAGCTGCCCCTTGTCCTTTGCAGAAAGCAGTCAATTCCATCCATGTTGTCATTAAAAGTAGAGACAGACACGTACAGCATCAAGATGAGTTTTGGAAGTTTCTGCAGTTTTGCATGCCCTCAAATACCTTTATGATTATAAATTACAACAGTGAAGTTTTATTACATCCAGCAAAGCTTTGGTGGCAGGCTATAGCACTTACCAAGCTCCTAAAAACAAACACAAGCTTATCTAGAATCAAACTCATTTAGAGTCAGGTGCTCTGGTAGTTGCAGGAGCTGGTGGAACAGGCAACCATCAAGAATAAAACCAGAAATAAACTATCAAACGACTTATGTGGAGCAATGAACTACCCTTCAAACACAATGTATGTCGAGTTAAATTTTAGAACTGCCTAATAAAATACGGCAAGACATTATTTGATAAATTGTCATCAGTTCTGGAATTTTGTGAGTGCTTTTGTTGAAATGTAAGGAAGAAGTTGCATGTTCTGTTTCCTAGGGATAGTGAGTAACTGAAGCATTGCTGTAGGCAATTCTGTGCCTGCCACTGCCTGTTGCCGGGCAGCTTTCTTCCTGAGAAACCAGACACCTCAAGCCATATGCCTGCTCATTGGTTGTCATTTTCCTTCTACATGTACCACCATTCCAGTGCCAATTACCTCTTTTCAGCCCTCCTACTGCACACACTGATTTTTCACTTCATACTCCCTGCTTTCCAAGCCTATCCGACCTCTGTACTGTTGGCTAGAGCTGCAAGTCTGTGTCCCTGCACAATATGTCACCAGTCTTGCACCCACCAGAGCAAGCGCAGGAGCTGCTGCCTCGCACAGGAGCAAATTACCGCGTTCAGCTAATCTGCAGTAACTTGCTCCTGTGAGAGGTAGCGGCTCCTGGCTCCTCCCTGCACCTTTGTTTCTTTGCATGCTCCTTTCTGGAAACATCCTTCCATAATCTGCACAAGAGCACTAGGATCCAGGTAGCCTAGAGGGAAACAACTGGTTTGTGTACGAACCACTCAGAAGTTAATGTGTTCATCTCTAGTTTGGGTGGCCCTGTGTGGTAACCTGAGTGGATTTTCAAGGCAGCTTTTGAGTGTGAAGGGGTGGGCATTTGGGGTACAGATCAAGCTGTAGTGGTGTCTTCCGGGTACACCTCCCAACAAGATACGGAGAAACTCTTCAACACCTGCTTTTCTGCTTTCACAAAATACTACATAATGGCCAAAGCATTGATGGGTTGGTGAGTAGTGCCTGAATTTTTGTCAGTATTACCTTGAAATCGCAAAATGGTTTGGGTTGGAAGGGACCTTAAAGATCAAGTTCCAAACCTCTGCCATAGGCAGGGACACTGTCCACTAGACATAGCCAGGTGGCTCAAAACCCTTTCCAGCCTAGTCTTCCAGGGATAGGGCATCCATAGCTTCTCTGAGCAACCTGTTCCAGTGTCCCACCACCCTCACAGGAAAGAATTTCTTCCTAATACCTAAATCTAAACCTAGCTTGTTTCAGTTTAAAGCCATTCCCCCATGTCCTATCACTACAGGCCCTTATAAAAAGTTCCTCTACAGCTCTGTTATACCCCCTTTAGGTACTGAAAGGGTAAGTCACCTTCGTTTTAACATGTATTAGTAAGTTAGCAGGAACAGACTGTGTGTGGAGAAGAGGAAATGATCAGGCTCCTTCGAAATGTGCTGCCCTCATAAAGTCCATAGCCAAGGGTCACTCTGCTTCCCATGGCCAAAGGCGATAGCAAGGAGGCAATGGTACTGGGAATGTCCCAGCCCCCAGACAAGGTCAGCTATGCTCAGGGAGGATGAACTCTGTGGTAAATCAGTTTCCTCTGCTCCCATTCTCTAATCCTTTGGTCTTCTCCAGCTCAGAGCTCTACCGCAATGCTTTTCAACCCAGAAGGTTGCTTTTTCACTCCTTTATATCTTTCTCATCCCTTGTGTTCTACATCCCCTGCTATCCCACAGTGCCTTACTCCAAGTTTCCTTTTACCCAAGTTCTTAGTCCTGTCCTGTGTTTACATGCATTAACCATCGTCATGTCACTTTTTTCACCACGCATTTTTGGATCACCAGGCCTGACCATGCCTACTCCTATGGTTAACTTCCCCCACAAACAGCAGTGCCTGGCTCTTGCAGCTTGGATTTTGAAAACATTGTGTACGTTTATATCCTGGAAAAGACCAAATCTAGGGGAATTTAGTGATAACTATCTATCTATAACTATATATCCATCATTTTCTTGGTACTGGAAGGGCCTTTAAAATCTTGATATTATATTGTCAAAACTCTGAAATGGTTTGTCCTGACACTTTTTGTGTTTTTATGTAGTTCGCATTGAAATATAACTGTGCAGCCCTAGCATGCACATTGAGCTAGAGGTCTGCTCACTTGAGTGTGTAGGAGAGGAGAGCATAGAGTCATGTTATATATGGACAGTATGTCTTAAAGAACTACTGTTTCTTGGAGTCATGTTTCTTTCCTTTGATGTACAGAAAAATATGGGAATTATATTAATAATGTATTGAATGGAAGAGACTACAAATAAAATACGTGACAGTCAGTAAGCTAGGCAACTTTATATATTGTTTTGTATTCTTAAATAAAAATAAATGTGTCTAAGTGCCATTAAGCATTCCTATTTTTGATGATTGTTTCTCATAATTTTAAGGTAATTATTTGAAGTGAAATTCAAAGGTGATAATTGTGCTGTGAAACTGTCATCACTGTTTCATAGCCTGCTATCGATTTTGGCCAATTACAAGTCATGTCCAACTTTTATCAGGGTTTGGTGTTGAGTACTGTTGATGGTGTTTTAAGAGCAGAATTGTGCAATTGTTAAACTAAGAAATAGAAGACTGACATTTAAAAGAAAACATTGGCATATAAGTCCTTATAACCAAACCTGCTTACCATTGGCAAGTCTTTAAAGGCAAAGGGTAATTAGCTGAGAGTATTAGGAGAGAATATCAATTTAGACACACTGAAGTTTATACTATAAGTTAATTTTAGGCACTTAAAGTCCACCCTGGTGTTGGGATACAGATCTCCAAAACCAGCTATGTATAGTTTGAACTTTCTGACTAGAGAGAGGTACATCTAAGTGGTCATTTAGAGGTCAGTTGTGCTGAGTTTCTGTGGGTGAAATGGAATTTGGCATATACTCCTCTGTCTCGCCCCTCTCTTCAATGGCACATGGCTTTTTGGTACTGCCACTGGTGGCTGCTGAGGAGATGGTAACAGTCTTTCAGTAGTTTGGCTTATTCAGAGCCTCAGTGGTGACTCTTGTCACAGCCTGCCTACCTCTCCAAGCTCTTCTGTGTGAGCTCAGTCTCTGAAATACAGAGATTATGTTCATAAGAAAGATCTGGACTAACAGAGTTTAGACTAGTGATGAGATTGGGTATTTTTTTAATTGCTCAGACCATTTAGGGGCCTAAACCCTGGGTATTTCAGAACATCAAATGATGATCCTATTAGGGTACTCATTTTAACCTTCTTGAGTTCTTAAATGGAAACTGAGTACATGTTGGTGATACAATTTTGAACTACAGAACTCAAGAGGAATATGTAAACTAGAAAAATATAAAATGCAACCTCTTATTTAAGGAAGGGAGAGCTACAAATAACTGTTCCCTAAAAATTTTCCTAACATTGCATTAACATTGCTTTTGGAAGTGCCATGTGAATACAAATAAAAAGATGTAAGTAAAATGCTTTTTGGCAGAGGCAGTGAAAGATGAATAAATAGTAATCAGCTTGTACTGTGTCAATATCAATCTTATTAAGGAAGCCAAGTCTTGCAGTTCATTTGGAGCGTACATCAGTGATAGCAACTTAAACTGTGTAGACAACTGGCAGTCTTCTGGAAAGGCCAGTCTTAAGGTTCCCCGGATGTTTGTTACTTCTAACTAAACCAATTCTAGAGACTTAGATTTTTAATGGTCCAACTTTTTTATCCACGTTGAAGAAAATGTAAAGAATAGCCACATGGGAATAATCACACTGAATGTCTTCTCTTTTTTAAGGTCCCCTACTAGAAATATAGCTAGTCGATTATTTTGTTTTTCTTTTCTGTCTTATAATAATTATGTGCAGTTCTTATGAAGAATACTTTGTTGCTTTAAAGTGCCTCTCTGAAATATGATGACCTATCTCGAATCCTTTTTGCAGTCTCTTTAAACCTTCTTTGCTAATTACTTCCCATATGCTTCTTTCCATTTAGGAAACAGTTAAATATTTTCTGATTTTGCTTTATAGCTCCAGGAGAAAGTTTGATCAATATGCTGGATTTTCCAGTTCCAGACACCTGAGTTCTGAATAAATTTGACTTATTGTGACTGAAAATGCGCTCAGTATGCTTATCCTGACATATATAGTGCTGAACCATTGCAAAACAGTACAAGTCTTCCCGATGGAGTCTGGCAGACTGATAGGGAAAGGGAGGAATCCTTTTTCCTGTCTGTACTGTGGATGATGTGGTCTGATCCTTATTATTCTTTCCTTCTTTTGGGTGTTTCTGTCAGTGCACTGGAAATTTTTATATCCCATATCTAATTATGGAAGGGTTTTTGAAGAGTGATAGTTCAACACCTCTTCTTACTTAACTGTTTTATATGTGTGAATGTTTTGACTTTGTAATTTTGCTGAGTTCCACCAATTCCCACTGTTAGTGAACCAGTTTAAACTCATACATATCATATTGTTGTCAGAACTGGGAATAATCAAGATCATACTAAGATGTGTATGTTCTGTGGGGTCAAAATTATTTACTGCCATCTGAGTTTCTGTTTTCTTTTGTTTATGAAAACAGGCCTGGCAATGGTGAGAAATGAGTTGAAAATGACAGGTGGCTTAGTTATAAAAAATATATTTAACTCATTATGAATTATAGGTGTGTATATATATATTTATATATGCTCAATAATGTAAGAAAGAGACACCTCAGTGTCATTGCTTAAGCTGAATGATGCCTTCATTCGTGCTTATTTGTGGCTATTTAATTTAATTCATATGTGAGGCCTTATTGCTAAAGGGAATGAGACTGAAAGAAAATTGAAAGAAAATATGAAATAGCAAACACTTAATGAAAACTTGGAGCTACTGAAGAATATGATGGGTTTTCAGTGTCCCTTTTAATCAAAACAGAAACTCTTTCTAGGGTTTGTAGTCAAAAAAGTTCTCATTATTAAGAAAAACCTGTATTTTAGTGCAATGCTTATGAGGCTCTAAACTGAAGAGAATGATTGCCTGGACTTTGCTTAGCAAGAGGAACATTGTAATTATCCAGTCAGAGCAGCTCAGTGCTCTCCTGCCCTTTTTGCTGGCCGGTGATGTTCTTGTCAGCCTGTTCGTAACAGCAGTGCCCTAATGTTCCTCTGGAATTTGGAGCTTGTGTACTGATAGCATTGACTTGCACAGTGTCTGCAGAAATCGAACTCTTTTCCAGAAGTATGAACAGTCATTTGGGACAACTTACCCACTGTCCCTCTGGATCTTGGTGGTGTACGTGGCAACTTTATTAAGACTTGAACAGAACAGCAAGCACAAGCTCTATCTGGGGCTCTTTTTATTTAGCAAACCATTAGACAATATTACAGAGATTCTCTGTTCTTTCTCTACTTGTAGTGATGTCGTTTTTTTATTACTGCATGCTTTTATGTGCCCTAATCTGTTTTAACTCTTGGGCTTGCTGCTCTGAGTGTATGTGTTTACTATTCTTTTCTCTTGCTGTTTCTTTGTCTCTATTGGTCTCTAGAAAAGGCACATACCTGCCATTCTTCCACGTTACTGAGTGACATCCATCACAAAGAAGCCTGTGATATGATTTTGTTGAAGAGCTGCTTGCAACATAAACACGAATTACTGGTGTGCATCCATCTTCAATGCACGTCTTTCCTTTTTTATAGTAGTCCAAACAGAATTGTGTAATCAGATTTGCAAGGGTAGCTCTTGTTGTTGTGGTGAAGATTGTTACCCTGCCAGGGTTTGGTAACAATTACTGCAGATGCAGAAAAAACTTATGCATGTAAAGTGATATCTTAAAAGATTTTTTTCATTTTTTTAGGCTACTCACCCAGAATGTTGGTCTTCTTTATGTTGGAAACTTTGACAGACCTTTTGCACAAATTAAGGTACGATTAATAAACTGTGGGGAAGGGGGCTATTTCAATTATTTCACTTCTGTATGATTTAGAGAACTTCAAGAATTCGAGTTACCAATATGACTTCATACCATGAATCTGGGTTTGCTTTTGGTTTAATCTGTGCACTTAACTTGTCAAAGAAGTTTAGTTTTTCCAATAACTTTTTGATTAATTTTGACTCTGGTTTAATTACCAGAAGGTTTTCTTGTCAGAGACATTTCAAAGCAAAGCCACTTTTGAAGCCCTGTAGTTCTTTAAGTGATCCTTGACAGGGAAGACTCTGCAGTAAAAAGCACAGATTGTTTTCCCAGTATTATTAGATTTATTATGAAAGACTCATACAATTGTTGGAAAATATCTTGTGTTTTATGACTTATTGTTTCTTTTTCTTCAGTGGAACTGTAATAGTTTCATGTTTCTAATTGCCAGTTGCTAATTAGTTGTTGTCTTGTCACTTGCAAACAAAAATGTTTTACGAGGATATATGGACTGATTCTGATGAGTATCATTGGTATTTTCATTAGAACAAAGAGAGGGAGGCATTAGCATGTCAGCCATTACACTGCGATGTGGAAATGTGGTGTCTGTTTTAGAATGCTGAAGTGTTCCCATGTCCTAGATGATACCTGTAATTTTTACATATTCTACACTCTTAGCTTCATTGTTTGCTCCATCATGTCCATATGCTTGTGCTTCAGAATTTTAAACGCCTTGTTTTTGTTTTACATCAAAATGAAACAATTTCTAGAACTCAGATGTATTCTGTTCCCATCCCTAATTATGTTACTAAGCAGTATTCCCAACTGTATCTAGCAAATATTTTTTATACCTTAAACCTTGGTACTGTATTAAAATTACTTTAAAATAAGAAATGCATGCTTTTCATCTTCCTATTTCCCTTTCTCTCATCTCCCCAGTTCCTACACGTGTATTATTCAGTTTGGCTGGTAACCAAACAATTAAAATGTTACTTGCATGAAACATCTTGCCAGAAGTTTCTTAAAAAATAACCTTGTATACTTTTGTTGATAACTCTTCAGACTAGTCTTCTTTAAAAGCTTTATTAAAGTTCTTAACTGTTCTCCCATTCTAAATGAGGCTCTGTTTCTACCTGTTCCATCCACATATAAGTATAATAAGTAGAAATATGGGAGGTTTTCTCCATGGCTGGGAAGAGTTTAAGTCCACTGGGTGGAAGTGAGAGAGAAGAGGTGAATGCCCCACTTGCTTTCAGCCACTTGCAGTCAGCAGTGGTACTCCTCCTAATACTTGGGGCCAGGGAGGGCCCTTCTGCTCACAGGCCAGCTGCACAGAGATGCTGTACAGGATCCAACTGCAGGACTGAGTGGCAGATCACTAGCAAATGCTTTGGGAAAGAGGGCAGTAACAGGATAAATACAAAGCATGCAGACAGCTTCCTGCAATTTGCGTGCAGGGCCTTCTCTGCTGGAAGTGGTATCTGCATTCCTGTTGCTTAATAGACTCAGTTGTACTTCCTTCCCTTTCACTAAATTTTTCACTAAATTTTCAACGTACAAAGCCATAGCATCATTGTGAGTTAAGGTATTATTTTATTTCTTTTAAATCTATTGCCAAATTATTCTTTTTGGTTCAACCTAGGCCTTATGTCAAAAGAAATGGTAAGCAGTCATTCTCTATTCCTGATTTTTATCTTCCTCTCCACATTACCCCATCTTGCATCCTCCAAACCACAGAAACCTAATCTATTTAATTGCTCCCGGAATCCAACCTGTATCTCCAATCAATACCCTCTTTTTTTGTTCTACATACCATTATGTGTTTCTATTGTTGCCTTTTTTAGGGTAGAGGATGGCATAGTGTTGAAGATACGGGCACAGTAGTGTTTTCTGTTGTGTCTGCAGTTCTTTATGTATGGTACAATGCTTGGTAAATACCTGACATACAGTTAATTTGAGTAAGTTAATACTAGACTTTTTGGTAATACATCACTGGTGTAGTCTTATCCTAAATGAGACCATAGAGTTGTGTTTGCCATAGAATAGGTAAAGTGGATAATCAAATTTCAGTTGCTGCCTTCAAAAAACAAAGCCTATTTTCCACTTAATTACTGTATTGATATGTTTGAATAAGGTACTTCCACAAGCTGTATTCTATGAAATGTAACTTATTTTTGGAGCTACAGGCATATATATGGGTGTATGTTTGCACACTGTTGCTTTGCTTTGCTTCTATTGCTAAAGGCAGTGTTGAAGTGGTGAGCTGATAGGTGTGGCTTGTTACTACCTTCAACTGGGAAATGGCATGTAGTTAACACAGACTAAAAGCTTTTGAAATTGAGGCTCCTCTCTGATTGCTTGAGATTCTAGAGGGATGTTTGCTGCATGGCAGCAGGAGGAACTAGTATAGAGTGATGGGGTCACAACTTCATAGAGATTTTCAGCACCACAAAAAAAGGAAAAGGGAGTGATAATTCACATTGAGTTGGTCCTGCAAAAAGAAGTTTATGTACTCTGGAGATACACAGTGGTCTTTCATAACTGTTGACACAGGTTTCTTTCATTCTTCCCCCAGCACTTCTTCAGGTGTTTAATATGCATTTGCTAATGATCCCATCAGTTAAAAGACCAGTGAGCTACATATAGTCCTGGAATATATATAAGGCAGAGTCTTTATAACCTTTTAGTTCAAATATGCTTTTACACACTGTGTGATAGATTGGTCTCTCTCTTTATAAAAATTACCCACTCATGTTCATTTGCAAGTGTTACGTATTCTATTAAGATACAGCATTTTTTTGCCAAATGTATGCATTAAGGAATGCCCCAAACCACTACAGTCCTCTGCCAGTGTAGATTTATTACTCGAAGTGGACCATTATTAGGCAGCAGTACTTCCAGTGCATTTTAGTGCACTTTCAGTTGGACAAGTAGGAATGTTACCACGTCTTTGAAATATTCATAATAAACATATAAACTGCCATGCTATTACTCATAAATTCATGTTTCAATTTATGTGCATTTACAAAACTGCAAAAAGAAAATCTCCTTATCAAAGTATCCCTTCCCAAAAGCAAACAAGTTTGATTTTCCAAAACTGTGCAGGAAGTAATTGCACCAATGTCTTTGATGATGAAAAACTGTAGACGGCAATTCTGGGAAAAGAGTTTGAAATACTAACATCTCTTCTAGGATGATTTTTCTATGTCTTTCTTTCTTATATCAATAATTCATTAATATATATTAATATTTATAGTGTTTCTGAGACATAGCTGAACTGATAAGATTAACTGAAATTACCTGATCTTCCTCCTTAACTTGCTTTCAGTGGTTGTGCTTGATAGGTATTTGATATCTGTACTTCATTATGCAAGAGAAATGTGAATCATTTACTCCTGAAGCTTTTGAATCCTGCATCTGGTAGCAGATGGATACAAGAAATGGGAAGAAAGTTCCTGGCTAGAGGCTAGTTCCCTGCCTGGAACTTAACTTTTCTAACAATGTGCTAGTTCGTAGGTATTGCAGGATTTTGTATGTTGCTGCTTTGAACAGAGTTTATGATAGAACTTTGAAGTTTTTGCACAGTGTTTGTGATTGCTCTTGTTCTAGCGTAATATTTAGTGAGTTTCAGGAAGTTCAGTGACTTATATAAATGATGGATGTTTCAGTTAACTTCTGAGACTCTTAATTAATTATTTGAAAATTCTGCTGTGGTAATGGTTTCTCATTTTTTTTCCAGGGGATTGTTCTTAAAGGTTATATTGAAGGAATCAATTCAATAGAGGGTAGTTACTTTTAATAGTTTAATTTGTTTCTAAATAAAATTATTCTAAATTATTGTTTAATTCTAATGTACATTCAAAGTTGTTGTAGAACAGTTTCACCATAAATGTTTGCTTTCAGTATCTTTTCCCATTTAAGCTGTGTTCATAGTAGTAACAGTAGTAGTTACTGTCATACACTGCTGCTTTCTTTCAAAAAACTCTGTAGCAATGCAATGATTTGCAGCTTTCTTTGGATCTTAAGTGGCTGTATTTATTAAGTATCTCTTGGAAATTTGATGAAATGAAAAAGGTTTGTGTAAGTGATAATCTTGATCGAGGAGATAAAGTATTGTCATCAGCTGGAATTAACTGACAAGCTTTCTTGTATCTTTTTTCCCTAAATATTGTTAGTATTTTTTTTTGCTAACAATGAACCTATTAAAGCAAAAACTTTATCATAGAAATGTTGTGTTTATTAGAAGTAACTAAAACCATTGTCCCAGCATACATAATAATTGCCCAATGGAAGGGTATGTTACTGGGCTTTTTTGACATGTTGTTTTTAAACTTGAGATTTGATCAGTGTAGATTACAATGAAAACTTAGCTACATTATATGCAATAATTATATCTATAAAGAAAATCATAATGCTTAATCAATTTATTGGGATCGTCAGTTTTTGCAGTTTAGTTCCTAGTAGCTTCTGGGGTTAGGGGAAGCAGTTCAGTACACTGTGTTCTCCATTATTAATAAGTAATGAAGCTTCTGGCAGTCTTTACTAGTAGAGCTAATGACTAGTTTCATTTTTTGGCCTTCTTAGCACATTAAATTACCATTTAAATAAAGATTAATTACTACTATTTTATTTTTAGTATTTTAAGAGTAGTTATTAAAAGTTTCATAGTAACTACTACTTTGTTCAAAATAGAATTGTTCGATTTAATAGAATATGAGGACAGTTACATTGAAAAGAATATTATGAAAATAATGTGTTGTTAGTATTTTGGTTTTATGATAGGATCCCAGTGGAAAGATTCTAAGTTTTAAGTTTGCTTCTGGGAAATTTGCTGCTGGAGTTACAGCAGTCTTGCTGTCAAGGACTAGCAAGGAATCAAGATCTCTGCTCTGACCTGCACCTCAATAGCGCAAATCTGTGATTTTATTAAACTTGAGAACAGTGTTGGTGATTGGTGAGACAGCTAAGTTGACCACCTACACTCTGGGAATGTTGTTTGGTACTGAACTGTTATTTGTCCAGCTGCCTCATTTTCCCTCGGCAAATACACTTCTAAGTTAAAACATGATAAAGCATAGTAAAGTTCTGCCAGAGAGAGGCCTTGCAGCAGGTAATCACCCTAAAATAATTTCTTTGATCATATCACATCAAAACCTGTAGACTCTCCAGATACAAATACATCCACCGTTACTTTAAGATCTGCAGGCAACTTCTCAGCACCCCAGAGAATTTACTGTAATGTTCCCAAGAGCTGAAACCTCATGAACATAGCTCCCTTACCTTTGTCCAAACACACAGGCTGAACTGATGTCTGGGAACCAGGTCAGACATCACTCATTACTCCTTCAGCAATGTCAAACATCTGTGGTTGATTACTGAAATGATTTGCCACAATTTACCAAACAATCCTTTCCTGAAGAGGGAACAGGAATGAATTTATGATCTTGCTGCTCTTAAGAGCTTATTTTTTAAGGTAGGATAAGCTGCTGATTTCTCAACTGAAGCCGGCATGTTTTTCTTCCCTGGGTGATAATGACTTCTGTTACCAATTAGCGATCCCAAAGCTTGGGATACCCTTGTTTAGGGTACAGCTCTTCAGACCACTCCAAATTTAGGGGGAGAATTAGTCCAACTTTCACCACACAGTCACTTTCTGTCCAACCAGAGTTCCACAGTAGCAGTGTGGTCTGTACAGTCTTTTAGCAAAAAATGTTCAAAAGTTTTCCCTTTCTGCCTCTTGACAGCCACTAAGACTATGTTGGTGTCTTAATCATTTGGTGCTTTGCTTACTGGACTTTCATACATTATCACAGAGGTTTTTGTGTTCACTTCCGGAGCAAACAGTAGAGCAAAAGAATTTCTCATTTATCATGGTCAAGTCATAACCTGAATTTTGGTTTTGTTGCTTATCTCACCTTCTTACTGTCTTGTGCTGTTACTGTGTTTTCTGTGATGTGAAAGGCCGTAGAATATGACAGGGAAATCATGTCTTCAGCTTGAAGATGGTACAGCCCTGGAATCTCTGAAGTGAGATTTTCCTGAGAAAACAGAAATACAGATTTATCTGTAAGTGGTTCTGGTTGTTCACACTGAAGACAAGTAATTTCAAACTGAAAGAGACATCACTGGGTTGAACAGGGACCTGTCAAATTAAACACAAATAGTTGTAACCTTCTTGATTAGCTTACCAAGATAGTGTCAGAGAAGGATCGTTTCATCTTCTCATTAGCAGAGTTAACTTGAACAGTGAGGGGAATAAAAACAGGAGAAGATGATTTTTTACCTTTTAGGAAGGTAATGATAGGATAATAAATGGGTTATGCTGGACCGAAATAATTTCATTCTGAAAGGTGCAGAATGCTTTGAGATCTACAGATCTGGATCTGACTTCCACTAGGAACAAATACTTTGACAGTGTTGAGAAGGAATGTGATAATGATATGATTTGATGATTGTGAAAGAAGAAGATAAATCCAGGTAATCTGAGTCCCTACATTTCATTGAACACGGTCGCTCTAAATTAAAACACACAGAATGAGGATAAAGCTATATAATCTACCTCTTCTGAAGTTCAAACTGCATCTTTAGGGTAAAGTAATCAACATTAATTATATGTACTTATTGTTAACAGTCTTCCAAGAGAACTGGTGGGTGGCTCTTACGTTTTATAGAGTTTTGTGGGATGTTAGAGCAGGATGTCCATATCCTCTTGCTACTTGTAGAAGCTGTACTGGGCACCACTGGAATTGCTAGTATTGGGCTGTTGAGAAACTGCATAAGGAAGTCCTTCTCTTTGTTTTTGTTATTCTCTCTTTTGTGGTAGCCACCTATATGTGTGTGTCGTGCAGAAATCAACACATGGAAACAGTTTTAGCACCAAAACTTTAAAAAGTAGGGCTGATTAAGAGATAATCTTTCGAAGTAAATTTCTCAGTGTAGTGGGAATTCAGGCTTTTTTCGTAGTGTTTATTGGTACAAGATGACAATATACAGTCTTCTCATGGGAAGTCATACAATGCTGAGATAATGCCTTCTGTAGCCTGCACCTGTCCTTTTCCACTCTTTCCTTTCTTCTGCACTGATACCACATCATTCCACAGTACTGAGTCAAATTCAGCATCTTTTTTTTTATCTTCAGGATTCTCTGAGATACATGAAAAGTTATCTGGCATAGGGTTACGGACTGTGTTTGCCTTTGGCAGGAATGCTGAAAGGTTTTACGTTAAAGTTAATAATTCTCAGCAGCGAGAGGGTTTTCAGGAGGACGCTCTAGGACTCGAAGTGAACCTGATGGAACCTAGAGCGCTTAGACGTCTTGGAATCTGCTATCCCAAGCTCAAGGTGCCTTTTTTTGTGTCCTAAATAATAATCTGAACATATTCAATAACTGAATTCTGAATTCATGAGAGCAGTAACAGAATCTCTGGGAGGTTCTGCCCTACCCACACGGTTGATATCTTGTAAAGAAGGTGGGGGAGGTGCTAGGGAGAATTTATTGCACAAACTGCAAGTTAGAAAATGTAAGGTGCTAGCAAAAAATCACCAACTGCTCATTCCTAAATTACATGTTTGTTAAAGGTATCAAATTTAGCTCAGTTTGAAAAGAAAGGCACTTGTGAACCATTACTTTGAGAATTAATTAGGAAAGAAAAAAAGCATATGGCTTAATTCTTTATCCCTTAACTTCGTTACCTTTCTCTACATCTTGACATTGTTTGTTGCAGCTTTTCTCTATCATAATTGCTACTCTTAAGGGCAAGGGGTCCTGACTGCCTGTGTGTTTCTATAGACCTTGGAATATTAGAGCTCTTAGTCCTGCCTGGGAATGTTAGTCACCAATAATATAAATAAATAGTAATATATTATATATGTTCATTTATATTACAGTAAAAGCCAGCATAGAGTGGACATATTTATTCTCTGTAGACATATTAAAGGGCAAAAATAAAATACTTTAAAAAAAATCTAGCCTTAGAACTGGTGATGTAAACAGAAAGAGAATAACTACAAAATCTGCATTAGCACTGCAAAAACTGAAGCAGTGATTCTGTATGCTGTCACAATTGCTGCCCCTAAGAACAAAATGTTAATGAGCTATAATTTATACAGTGACTCTCTTCTGATGGATCAGGCTCCATTTTGGTTTTTGTCATGATTATAGCTATGAATTCAGTTTAAAAAATGGTTCTCAATGGTTCTCTGTAAAGCATGCAGTATTCCATTGAAGTCCACAGAATTACAAATATTACCTCTGCAATTTTCTCATGTTGTTGCCAAAAAGATAGAATAATTGGTCCTTGGTTTTGGACTATGATTTTTGTTGGGTTTTTGGGATTTTTTTGGGTGTGGGGGGGACAGATTTTGTTATTTCAGCTCCTAGTAGTTTTTTTTTTTGAAAATCAATCCAAGTTTGTTTATGGCAAGCATAGGGTAAACAAAGCCTTCTGGAAAGGTTAAAATAATAGCTAATTGTTTGTAGATCTTAACTTTTTGGGGTTTTTTTGTTGTTTTCTATTTACCTCTATGTTAACTGTGCAGAGAAAAAAAAGTCTTCGTGCTTTTCATGAGTATTGTCAAAATGAACAGATTGCAGTTTTTTCAAGCCTTCCTTTTCCTGGGCTTACAAATGCTTCTTAGCAATACAAAATCAGTGTGATCATGCTTCATTTCTCAAAAAGCTTAGAAAAACAAGTGCTGACAAAGGAACCTCGAGAAGTTCAGGAGGAGCAAATTCAGGGTTGTGCATCATGGGCAGAGTGAGCTGGAGTCTTGAGTGACTGCACAGCAGCTCTGCAGAGCAGCACCTGAAGGTCCCAGTGGCCATAAGTTGAGCCGAGCCAGCCATGTGCCCTGGCACTGGGAAAGGTCAACCACACCTTGGGTTGTCTTAGCCAGGGCATTGCCAGCAGGTCGAGGAAGGTCCCTGTTCTCTGCTCAAGCATTTCTGAGAGACATCTGGGGTAACTGTGCCCAGTTCTAGGCTCCCTGGGGCAGGAGAAGCCACCCCTCTGGAGTGACCCCTGTGGAGGTCATGGCGAAGGGAAGAGCATGTGGCCTGTGTGGAGAGGTTAAAGGAATTGGGTTTGTTTAGAAGAGAAGGGTAGAGAGGGGACTAATTGCAATCCTCCATCATCTAAAGTGAGGTTGCAGAAAAAAAGAGAGCCAGATGCTTCTCAGAGATGCCTGGGGAAGGACAAGCAGGAAAATTCCAGTTGGATATCAGAAAAGTTTTGCATGGAGATTGGTTTGGCACAGCAGCAGGTTTCCTGAGAACACTGTAAAAACTCTGTCTGTGGAGATTTTCAAAGTTTAACTGGAAGAGACCCTGAGCAACCTGCCTCATCTTTGAAGTTAACCAGCCTGGAGCAGGAGGCTGAACTGGGTGTTGGCTGGGTGTCCCTTTTGACCTGAATTTTTCAGGTTCTGTGACATTTTGGAGTATAAGCAGTCACCGCTGTGAAACTTAACTAGTTCATAAGGATATAAAAAATTCGTTGTGTTTATTTGGAAATTTTACAGTTGGATGTTTCTGAACCTCTGCTGTTACTGATGGAATAGAGCTTAATTTCAGTCTGTATGAACATACAGTATTCCTGTCAGTTTTTCCTTCTTATCTTTTCCGATGGCTTTGACCACAACTTGCATTATACAAGGCTGTCAGTACTTCCGTTCTTAGTAACTTGGGATTTTTCTTAAATGTTTACCTTGAAAGCGTCTGTTTTTCTCATAATACAAAAAATATTAAAAGATGCATCTTTTTTCCATGAAGAGGTAGAATTGCATTATATTCCAGAGATCCTATGGTCCTCTTTCAAAGAACATGCTGTGTTTTCTTCACTGAAATGTTTATTTAGGAGAAGAAAGATGGGTGTTTCACTTTGAAGTCATTCTGCAGCTGTTTTCCCGTAATGACACAGTATGGATTTTTTAATGGAGTATGCGGTATATGTTGAAAATAAAGCATCTCTGGCTTAATCTAAAAATTTGTGAGTCTAACTGAAGCTGAGAGAAGCTGGTGTTCTCAGGAATGTCTCTTAAACTCAAGAGGTTTATAGATTGATCAGAGTCATATAACTAATTTTAAAAGAAATATAGCAAAGAAGAAAAGAAATTGGAAGTGGCAGAAGTGGCTAGATTAGTAGCAAAGCTCAGGAGTAACAGGCTGAAAGAAGAGCAGCCTGTGAGTAGCTGTTGGATATAAACAAGCCAAGAGACTTTGTAAGTGTGTGAAATGGGGTAAAACTGTTGTGCATTAATAAGGGAAGAGGGTGTGTAACAGCATACAGCACAGGATCCCCGAGGAAACAACACTTGCATATATGCTGGGAATTCACAGTCGTGCTATCTAACATTCATACCTTCCCTTTCCCTACAGTCTTGTCTGTGGCCCCTGATCCAGCAGCAACACTGACTCTTAGGAAAAGCCTCCAAAATTAATCTCTGACACCATTAGTATTTTTTTCTTCAGTTCTTTTGGTTGGCGAACTTTTGTCATGCTACCCACAAGATTAAGCCAAAAAGCACGTTTTTATCACATTACAGATGTTTGATTTGGAGTTTCCGGTTTCCTTTCATTTGATAGATAATGAGATTTGAAACCACTAGTAGCTAATGTATATGCCATGAGACTTTAGTTTTCATTATTTTCTTTTTATTTTTGTCTTAGCATTTCTTCTTCTTGAATTCATTTGCTTTCTTACCTTACTGGTAATTTTCCAAGTATTTACTGTTGACCCCCTACAGATACCATTCTGAGAGGCACAGTCATACAGAAAACTGGATTTTCAAAGCGATAAGCAAATTGTGCTTATGGTAGCTTTCCTATGCCCATGGAGACATACTGTGATAAATGTGAGCATTAGAACATGCAGATTATGTCTCATTATAATAACACATTAATAGACCGTTTATTTTCCATTTTGAAAAGATGGCAAAACAAAAGGCTTAAGCTCTGTTTCTGAACCATAAAGTTATTGCTCACTACCAACTAGAAATTGCTGAGAAAGATCTTGGAAATGAAAGGTTTGTTTTAGCAATAGATGAGCATAGATATTGCAGATATTTCTCATCTGCTTTGCGTTGAGCCTTCATACTTGTCACAGTGGAATAACTGATCAGGTCATTGTAAAACTGCCAGATTGCTCATGCTGTAGTGCAAGTGGTGCTTTGCTATTGTCCTCGTCCTCTTTGTCACATTGTGCTTTTACAAGCTTCAGTGTTTGAGAGTGTTCTGCCACCCATACGTGGGTGATTTGGGGCTGGCACCATCTTTTGTTTTTCTTTCTTATGTTTTACAAAAATCATCTGGCAGTGAGAATGATTTGTCCATGATGATTTTAAGCTCTTGAACATGGTAATTTGTTCCTGCAGCTGTTCTTCTGTTACAACTGCATTGTCAAACCTGGTTTGGATGTGCCTCTGCACATAGAGAGTGTAATTTGTTCTGAATAATTGAGGATACCTTGATGACAACAGCTGTTTATGGGGCCAGCTCCTATGCTTGACTGAGTGGCAGCAGGGACTGTTTTTTTTCTTTGATGTAGACATCCCCGCGCTTAGTTTCCATAAATGTGATTGCATTTGCATTTTCTTTTGACTATAATATAATACTTAGACAGTATGGTAGTGTGCTCAAGTTTCTTGGAGTTTTAGTCAATTTAGGAAACTTCTTGTAGATAATTGTTTTCTCAGAGAAAGTAGTGTCCTAAATTTGTGTATCTTTATTGTTTCCTTCAGAAAATACTCATTTCATGACATGTTTGTGATCATAATTGTTCTTTATTAATCTGTTCTGATTTTTGAAATAAATTCTTCATCTTTTCTTTCTCTTTTAGAGGCTTTTGTTGGTAGTGGAGGCAAGTGAAATAAAGGCAGTAGCATGATAACAGTCAGAGAAAGAAAAAATAAAAAAATAGATTCTAAGTAAAATTATAAAAATCAGACCCTATTAGAAATTAATTCTAACTGAAACGGACAACAAATGATATTTTAGGCATTTTTTTACCATTTCTTAGTTGTTTATTGTTTTAAAGAATGAGAACATCAGCCAAGATCAGGCATGAGGGGGGAAAAGAAAGCAAATTGTTACTGTACACAGTTTATAGGCAGAGAGTATCTAAATTTATTAAGCTTTTTAGAGGTGAATTATTTTGAATCTGAACTGAACAAATGAGGTTGAACTTGATAAATGAGCTTGAACTTGTAGTACCTTTGCGAAATGCAGATGATAATGTCTTTAGAATAAATTACTCATGAATAAATCAAGATGTTGAAGTTGCAAAGGGTGAGAGATGGTATAATAGGGAAATTCTTTGACTAGGAAATTGTTTCTGAGACCTTTCTTTATAGTATATATAAAATGAATAGTGAATATAATGAATGAGAAATATTTTAAATGTCAGATACTGATAAGATTGGAGAAAAAACAGTTGATGGCAAAAATTATCGTATTGAGAGGTAGTGTGCTGGTTTAGGGCTAATAAAAGGCAAATGCAGATTAAATTTAGATAAATGAAGAAGAATAGGGTTGCAAACAATAACACAGAAAGTAGAAGAAATATCAAATGAGATAATTATGCAGGATATCAGCTTTGAAAGGAAAAGGAGTTGTAGATAATATCCTGTCTAATTAGAATACCTATAAGGAAGGTTACATGATCTAATTTCAGCCACTGTGGACCCCACAGGCTCCTTGTATAGGTGGTAGAAAACAGTTGAATCCAAGGGTGAGTCAGGGATCCTCTAAGAGAAGTGGCTGATAGTTGCCTCACTGAATCTTTCAAATTGCTTTCTAGAGGTGCCAGTCTCTCTCTGTGGATTGCATACAGAACCTAGCTCCCAAATTTTAAGTAAGTAATACAATGGTGCAAATACTCATCTTGCCTTTCTCTCTGGACTTTTCTAAGTATGAGATTAAAGGCTGGAGTAAAACCACGTTCTTCTTGTACTGCTGTTTTAACTGCAAGTGAGCATTTCCAGTATAGTATTCCCCACAGACAAGTCCTGTAGCTTAATTGTTACTTCAGCTACTGGTAATTGATTTTCAGATATCCATTTTTTCTACTATTTCTATCCTAAAATAAAAGTCTTCAAAACCAGATAAGTCCTGCAAGCTTAGGGTCTGTTAGAGCTCTGATGAGAAAGTTGGTGGCTCTTGGAGAAGGTTAGCAAATGAGGAGGAAGATGTAACTTAACTAGATTTTATGCCCATGAAAGACTGGCCTGTAGGCAAAAAGATGAGATTTCATTCTATTAAAAGTAGAAGGATGCTGATCTCCTACCCAAGGAAATGATAAATAGCACCTGTACAATTAAAAAAAAAATATAATATTTGATATCTACAAGGCAGTAATCCTAGGGGAAAATGAAGCTGTACATAGGCAGTACAGCTTACAAATCAGGTAAGAATATTTCTTTTTGAATTCTTAATTTGTTTCTCTATTTGTATAATTTACAGTAAAATATTTAAATTATTTCATCACATTTGTTTTCACAATTCTCATTGCAAGGGTCACATATACCTTTCTTTGGCAGTTTTCCAGAATGATTATAGTATTGGTAAAGTTTCACATTTGAGAGAGAAATAGATATTAAAACTTGATTGGCTAATAGTGATGCAGTATCTTGTTATGTAATAGTCAACAAAACCATTATTTATTTACTTTTTGTTTGACAATAGTAAAACCACTGTGGTTTTGTCTTTCTAGTATGAAGCGAGAATAAAAGTGAAGAACAACAGAACTCAGTGGTGCTATTATAATTCAGCAGATTGAAGTTTTCAAAATGCCACTTCTGCTTCTCTCCAAATGAAAAAAAGGTTGATTGTAGAGACAATAGCATGTTATATCTGTGGGAAAAATAGTTTAGAAATATTTGAAAAGATCAGACATGTGGCAGCATTGTTAAAACCATTGTGCAGAGACTTTTTTTTTATTGCTGAGAACTGTAGATGTTTTCATTTACTGGGAAGGGAACTGTAAATATGCACTTTTGTTTTTATGTTACTAACTTCAGTGAGTTACTGTTCAATTGGTATACAGAAAAATTTCTGCCAGTGAGTTTACAACCGAATGCTATAATGAAATGTCACTTCTTTTTAAAAAGTGTTACTTTCCCTTGGTTAGCTGAAGTACTAAATCCATTTCAGTAAATGAATCTATTGATTTTAGCTTAATGTGTTGTAATAAAAAATATTTGAGCATGTTCTCAGTGGTAGATTCATGAGATGCTGTGCTGGATTCTGTACCAGCAATGATGAGAGATTTTTGTCTGTTTTTCATGCGTGAAGTAGTTAAGTCAGCATTGTTTCAGAACAGAATTAATGACTTGGGGTCTGCTGAAAGACAGATGTCTCACTTAACCATGCAGAACTCTTCCATGGACTCTCACTGGATCAGCCAAGACCCTGACAGTGCTTTAAGTGGGAAGGAGTCAGACTAGCCAAACAGAGCTCTTGAACCTCTTGACCCAGCCCAGGGCTCGGGGCAGTCTTGCAGAGGTGGTTAATTCTGACTGTGGTACTCACTGCCCCGAGGAGCTGCCCATTGCCTGTGTGTTACTGCCGCACCACACAAGAAATAAAATGCCCCATTAGTGTCGTACATTAACCTACCCAGGTGTAATTTAACAGTGATACACACAAGTGCAACCCAGCTTCTGCTTCATTTCATTAGTGGGTCATGGTTAGCCATGCTTGATTGCATGGTGGTTGTTGCAGGAGCAGATGAACTATGTGTTGTAGCATTTCTTTTAAACCTTTATGGGGTGTAGGGAAGGGGCTGGTCTATAATAGAAGCAATGTAAAGGAATATGCAAAAGCAGGATTAGAGACAAGAATGTTTTGTTCTTTTGGAAAATAATGTGAGGTACAATTACTGCCTTTTACTACATCATTACATTCTCTTTCCACCTGTTACACCTTGGATACCATTAATTCATAGAAAGGGGTTTCAGAATAATTTAACTTCAATAGAAGGAAAGCAGAGGATGTCTCTGATGAATTTACAAGGATGTTTATAAATCAGTGAGTCAGGTTTTGGATTTACAATACTAAAGTTAATGCTAATGCAAACACTAAAGCAAACAGACCCTGAATTACTTAATTACTAGCTTGTTAATATTTCATTCAGAACTTTAAGGAAAAATCTGTACTAGCTAATTGCTAATTAGTAATTAGTGCTAGTAGTTATAGCAGGAAACTACAAACCATGGCTTTCTGTTTCAGTTCGTGAATTTCCCCACTGTGTGCACTCTTGCCTGACAAATCAACTCCCTTTTACCTTGGACTTCTCAGCTGCAGAATTAGGTACATACAACTGTTTTATCTAAAGCATGCTAATGAAATGAGTTTGACATTACAAGTTACTTATACACATTACAGGTGTATAAGAATACACTTTGACTTTATTAGACAACACATTTACAGAGTTGCCATTGCTGTTACCTCGTTGTTCTTTCCCTTTTCTTACCTATATTCTTCTAGGGAAGAGCCTTTAAGGATTTTTTTTTTCCTGGATGGAATTGTTAGTGTCACTGGCTGTCTCTGGAATGGGGTTATTATATTACTTGAAATGCTATTACATCATGTGAAAAGCAAAACAAATGTTTTTAGCTGTACTTGTTAGGGAATCAAAGCTGTTTTGGTCCTGGGCCTTAGGTAGGTAGGGGAGGACAGCAGCTCAAATGCAAGTGTAGCACTTGAGCAGAGCACTCAAATTAGGCTCAGAATTCTGGGGAATTTAAGAATTGGCCCATGCAGAGGTTTTTGCAGGGCACAGCTTTATGACAAGGGTTTTCTTGGAGATGTCACATGTTAAGAAAACTCAAGAGACTTTTCTTGGCTTTGCTTGCCTTACCTTTTGCAGACTAAGTGGGTGAAGTAATTTTGTGAAATAAGAATGAAGGCTAAATGTTGTTGCTCATTTACTTTGTTATTGATCCCTCATATAATAACAAAGTGTGTGGACAAAGCCATGAAAAGTATGCTCATATACAGTGGGCTTTCCCAGATTTCCTATCTTTCAGGGCTTTGGCAAGACCAGCTGTAAAACCATTAATTATTTCTTGTTAGCAGCACTCACCATTCAAAGTTGCAATCCCTTTTAGCTGACAGTAAAAGAAAAACTCAGATATAGTCCTTATTCATTTGTCTGGAAACACTTTGTCTGCCCAAACAGACCAAGAAGTTTATAGGTTTCTCAGACCACATCTCGCAAAATCCATTATATCTTCTGAAGCCAGTTGTGACTCTTGCAAGTCCATGAATATTGTCCATTCCTCTGCCTCATGATTACTGCAGTCTGTGTTGCCCCACCCCACATCCGTTACCGTGGTGTCCTGGGAAATCTGGCTTCCTAACTCTGCAGGCTCATTAATAACAAGGCGTGGAAAGGAAGGAGGAGCTTGCAATGAAAGGTAAAGCAGTAAGAATCCCTCTATAGCCTCATTTATTGACAAATTTGTGCCATTGATAGATTAGCCCTTGGTTACCTTTCTTTCAGCAGACTGACCTCATCATCTGGAGGCACCGTAAAACCATTTGCAGTTACTGAGCCACGATTAACTTCTCTTGTCGAGCCCCTTACATTCTGTAGCCCCACAACGATCAAGACCTGTGTGCTTGATTTTATAGGTCAGATTATACTTCACGTCTTAATTGCTTTTGAAGAAAAAGGAAAAAGCTTTCTGTGTCTTAAGCCTCAAAGCCAGTTAGGCTTTGAAGTTTAAAGGAAACCATTCAAGAAAGGGGAGGGAGTTCATGCCAGCTCAGTGCTATAAAGGCAGTTGAGAAGTGGGTTAGGGCAGTTGACTTGCACTACAGCACTTCCTTTGATCAAAGCTAATGTTTGAAAGTCTGCGTTACGTCAGCAGCTATTAATCTTTTTGTTGTGGTGTATTATCAGTAATGGGAAAAAAAGATTATTTTCTTTCTAATTGAAATCTTAGAAGGATGAAAAATCCCTAACATGACTTTTGCAGCTTTTTTCCGAATGCATCTTTGCTTTATTTTTTTGATGTCATAGCACTGCTGAGATGATTGTTGTTGTTGTTGTTGTTGTTATTGTTTTTGGCTCCTCTTGGCTTTGTGTTTTATATTATTGCAGTATTTCATCAGGGCATTTATCAGCTTCCTCATTCAAATGGTTCTAACAGTCACCTAAAACTCATTCTGTTAAAACTCATTATCTACAAAAATGAAGGCTGAATCTGCAGGGTTGTGAAGTCCAACCTCAGCAATCAAATGTAAGAATGCCCCCTCAAAATGGCAGGGTTTTAAAAATCATTGTAGTTGGACCTTTTTTGCCATGTGTTACAAAAATACAAGTTTGTGCTTTTTTATTGTCGTAGTTTAAGTCCATCCAGCAGCCAAGCCCCATACAGCCACTCATTCACTCCCCCAGCAGCAGAACCTGGGAGAGAAGCGGACAGGTAAAGGTAGAAGACTCACGAGCTGAGATAGAGACAGTTCCAAAGCAGAAGCCAGGCACACAAGCAAAGCGAGGAATGAATTCAGTGCTTCCCCCGGGCAGGCGGGTGTTCAGCCATCTCCAGGAGAGCAGGGCCCCATCATGTGGAATGGTGACTTGGGAAGACAAACACCATCACTCCAAACATCTTCCCCCTTCCTCCTTCTTTCCCCGCTTTATATGCTGAGCATGATCCCATTTGGTCTGGAATGTCCCTATGGTCAGTTGAGGTCACCTATCCCAGCTGTGTCTCCTCCCAAGCATCCCCAGCCCCCTCCCCAGCGTGGCAGCACAAAAATCAGAAAAGGCCTTGGCTCTGTGTAAGCCCTGCTCAGCAATAACAAAAACATCTCTATACCATCAACCCTGTGTTCAGCACAAATCCAAACCACAGCCCCCTACCAGCCACTGTGAAGAAAATTAATTCTACTCCAGCTAAAACCAGCACAAATACATAATACAAATACAAAACCTGAAAATGTCATTTAAAAATAAGATGTTATTCTGCTGTAAGAGACTTCTGTGATTTCAAGATCTGACATTCTTCTAAAAAAACTATTACACATACCTGTAATACCTGTAATACAGCTGCAGTGAGCAAGACTGAGCTCTCCTCTCTAGCTCAACCCTTTGGTTCTTAGGAGACTTGGCTGATGACAAACCATTCAGTCCAGTGGAATAGATGGGGATCAAAAGAATTTCTATTTCCTACAAGTCCTGTAAACCTCTCTGTGTTCTAGTGTCAGATTTATACGTAACTAGGAATTGCCTCTGACATTTATGAAGAAAAAAAAGTTACTCTTCTCCGTAAATATGTTCTAGGCAAAAACCAAAACATGTTAAATATAGGAGATTAAAAGCTGGTCTTAGTTTATCTGCACATTCTCTCTGTACAGTCTCAATGTTTTCAAGTATTAATAGGATTTCTAGATGATGAAAACATATATAAATTTATAATCTTGCTCCCTACCCCCATTTTTCTAATAATGCTTGCATAGCATGTTTAATAATTTACATATCACTTAGATACCAGTATTTGATAAAGTCAGTATGCCAAATTCAGCCTCCAATGATGTATTCCTTTGCTTGCCTACTATAGTGCAAAATACAAAGTAAAATTTTGATTATATCTTTCTTAATGTTGTTTTTCAGTAATGTTCTGAGGCAAAGAAATTTGAACCATGGGGGAAGCAGATCTGCTAAGAAACCAATTTTGGCTTTGTTAGGCAGTGAAGTAGACATATGAATATATTACATATGATTATCATAAAATTATGGCCTGGAAATGGAACAGTCATGCTGCTGCATTTTAGACAGTACATTTATAATAAGCTGTAATAAGGTAATCACTTTGAATGGATATAAGAAGAGGCACTACTTGTGATCACAAATGTATGTTCAGTTCATGCTTTTGAAGCTCAATTTAACATAGTGAACAAATTTCCGTATAGTGTTGACACAGTTGTTCTCGGTGGTGAATTTTGATTTGTGGGGAAAGAACTTTTAAGTATATCAAAGTGGTTGTTTGGGATCTAAATGGAAGAAAAGAATATGATTTTTCATGGCTGTAGTTTGAAAGCTGTGTGTTGTGAGTAAAAGTGAGTTTAAAAGACTCACTTGCAATTACTTGATACTTTGGATTCTAGTTTAAATTTCTTTTGGTGTATTCTGATATGATTTGGCGTCTTTCTGAAAGAGTATAAAAGCACCGTTTCTAAGAACATTTCAGAAGCCAGATAAGTAATAACTAGAAGTAGATTTAGGGCCCAATCCTGATAACACTAGTGTGGGCTACTTGATCTCCTGAAGCTGCTCAAAGGCATGTAACTTAGAAGGATAAGAGCTTGTAAAGCTGGATCCCACACGAATAGCCATCAGATAGTGTCTGAACTTGTAAAAGTAGTTTTTCCTTCCATAGAAGGGCTGCTGGTAAGTTCCTGATAGCCCAGCCCTGTGGAGTCTAACTCATTCCCAGTGGTGTGACAGCACCCTTGTATATAGTGTAACAAGTACAGGTAAAACAAGGTTAACTTAGACTCCTACAGTAGCAAGAGCTTGTGTACAGAGAACAGATGGAAAACAGTCATATGAGAAAGTACACTGTAAAGTCTGTGTGTGAGAAGCACAAACATTTGTCAGGAAATCCATCCTATTCAAGGTGAATTCTAGCATGTGAAAGGCAGCAAATGTCAGAAAAACTCCTCATCGTATTCTGACACAATCATTTACATTCTCTTTCATTTATTTAGAGGTGTAGGAATAGTGTTGCCAAAGTGATTAAAAAATAGTGATAGCGTTGCTTTGTCTCTGGAAGACCTGTTTGGGTTTGTACTGATAAATTATTAATGAGATCTCAGCTGCCCTGTGTCACAAGCTTTCTTAGTAGCGTGAGTGTAAGTACCTGAGGGGTAATTAAGATTGGGTTTAGAGAACCTAATGGGGGGTAAATGCTTTCCCTGTGGTGTGACCACAAACTATCTCTTTCTTCCCCATTTGCAAACTGAAAATAATAAGCCTTAAGAAGTTAATAATTTATGAATGAGTTAAGTGATGTTTTCAAACTATATTCTTTACTAGTAATGTATAACCATTTTCTCCTGGATCTTTGTGTCTCAGGCAGTGCTCCCTGTTTGGGACAGGCTCCCTTTTGCAAAAGCAGTCTGAGTGAACAAAGCACAAATAAGGGTTAAGATTGGCTTTCACAAGCTAGCTCATGGCAAGTAGAGGTGTAGTCCTCAAAATGTATCAAGCTGTGAAATATTTTCTCACAGAATCATTTCTATATTATTATTTCAGCTTTTTTTTGCCAGATTGCACTGTATGTCCTTGTTCTCTCCCCCCACCGGCCCTGTACAGTTGCTTACCTTTCTGATGGGGTGGCTTTTTCTTCAGAAACCTCCTTTGAATTCTCTGTCCTTCCCTGAAAGGATTTATTTTTGTTTATTTCTTTTTTGCATAATCTGCTGAACAGTTCTGTGGTTTGCTGTGGCATTTTACTGCTATGCTTGCATCTGTTTTTCTTTGGAATTTACACACTCTCAAGTTTCAGTACAGACTCCAAGGATTATTATTATTATTAGTAGTAGTAGTAGCACAATTATTTATGATGTGCCAAATCCAAGGTGGCTACCTTTGGCCTCTGCAGTTACCCCAGGTGCTTGCAGACAAGCATTGTTTTTACCTCTTCCTACAAATTCATGAGCTGTAGAGCAGGTGAAGGAAGCTCTGTTTGCACCAACACACATTCTCTCTGCAGTAAGGTCACACTGACAACTTGCTTTGAGAGCTCTGTTGCTGCTCTCTTACTGCCTGGGTGTTTCTGCAGTTCCCCCGAGTGTTTCTTGCTCTTTCATCAGCATGCTGAGGGTCAGAATTATATGAGCTGCTTTTTCAGTAAGACTTTATTTAAGAACTCGTCACAGCAGAGCTATGCCAAGTTCACAAATCCTCAGCACAGAATTCTTCCGTTTCTCAGTTTTTGCAGGAGATGAACAGATTTTTTTCTTTAATCCAGACGCCTGTGATGATAAGAGCGCCCAGGCAAGGGAAATTGATCTAGGAGGACAATCACTTATTACTATGTTTCATTTAACTGTTCGAGATGTGTATGGACACCCAAATCTCTGCTTCCCATTCTTGAAGATGATTAAAATAAAGTAGGATTTTTTAAAGCTTTAGAGTTCCCTCAGGAGTTAGGTGGAGATGGCGATGTCTAGCAGGAAGGTTAGCTGCTCTTTGACTAATGTAGATGCCTGAGTTATAATGCCCAAAAGTGTTAAAGAGTTTATTGGTTTGCCATGGCAAATGGCTTTACCATTGAGTAAAACGAGAAATATAAAAGTATTAAAAAAAGGTCTAGAAGATTGGTCATTGAGCAAAACATTGGTGCAAACATATGTATATTTCTACATCTTGGCCTAAGCAGTTGCCAGTTATCTTCTTTGCTGTAGATACCAGTGTGTTCCTCTGAGAGTCAAAAATGAAGCTCAGGAGAACATTGGTTTCTTACAGATAGTTCAAATGGTGTGGCAAGGTCAGGTGTACAGGAGACCTTCCAGGATACATTAAGAAACCTATTTCCAGCTGGCACTGAAAGTCATTAAACTTTTAATATCGCTGATAAGAGGAAGGCTTTTTATTTCTGATGTTTCCATCTGTCAGTTGTCAGGAAAACCCCAGGACTCCAACCCATTATATGTATCAGAAAACAGTATCTATATTTTAAATTACTACGTGTAAGAATGAGAGATTCTTTGTGAAAATATTATATGTTAAAAAGGAAGACTAAATCATGAACCTAGAGTGCTAGACACTGGAAGTCAAAAACAAACAGAAAAATCCACAATTTTAAAAAGCCTCATTCTTGTAATTTGGGAACATAATTTTTCTTTTTTGCTTTTCCTGTGATTCTGCAGTGCCTGGTGTTAACATTGTGGTTTAATTAGGCATGAACAAGACTGCTAAAATTTTATATTTCTTAATATTCCTTTTCAGGAATGACATCTCAAAATTGGAACATTTCCATTTCTTATGTACATGAGAATTAGCATAGTTGCACTTAGAAGGCTTTATTAATGTTAAATAACCATTGCAACTGTATTGTGTTTACCCAAGCTGATAACCATTTGTTGGGTAATATATTCCTTAAAAAGGAAACACAATCAGTGTGTTTAGTTTAGCAAGAAATCCATGGTTTGATAAAATAATCTCTTGATTAGAAATAGATATTAAGCTGCATTACAAAATCTGTTTGGGCTTGAGCAAAAAATGCAAAGCAGATTAACTGATCAACTTTTTCCAGCACGCAGTATTCACGTGGTTCAGTGTACTCAATTTATGTGCACAGGCATTTAATAGCCGTCTTCTGAATTTTTTATCCTTTGAGAAGTTTGGCTGTGAAAATCATGAGATATTTTGTGTGAATGGGGAAAATAGTTCTTTAAAAGTATCTGAACAAATGGTCCTAGAATTAGGAAGAAGCACTGAATGAACAACTTGGGATCTGCGTTAGGTGCTGGACTGTGCCCCATAAGTGCTGAGGGCTCTAATAACTGCATGGCTATTGACTGTCTCAGACGTTCTTACTCAAATCATTAGAATTTCTTATATTCATGACCTCATCAGCAATCACGTGTAAGAGTGCTTTCCCTGGATCCCTGTTTCTCACACCTCGTTTCCTCTCACTTGCCTTGGTTTGACATGAACATCCTTGGATTTGTCACCTTTAAGTATTTGGTCTTTGAAAAGATCTTGCTTTGAGTTTGTCTTATCTTTATATCTTCAGAAGCTGTTTTATTTTGTTACTTCTGCTTCTTTATTTTTTCTGTCTTCATCCTATTCCTTCAGGAAGTCTTGATTCCTTTGTTTCCTCAAATTCCATGTAATTCTTCTTTTTGTTCCCTGACTGTTGTCACTGCATCTCCCTGATCTTCAGATGTTGCCCTACTGCTGTGGAGTCATAGTACCAGTGGGCAGCTTAATTCTCCCTGTTGTCTTGGACATTCCACACCACTGGAGAAGTTTGGAAATAAAGTCTATAGTACTTTGCAGTTGTGGGCAGTCACAGCATTGGAGACTAATGCAGAAATAGGAATCTGAGATGTGGTGTTTTGCTGTAGAGGTTTTATTTCCTAGACTGTTACTTGTGGCTGAATATATCCCAATACCCTCAGGAAAAGGAGCTCGCAAATGCCATAGACAGTTCTTAAAAAAATGTGGTTTATTTTTGCAGGGTGACCTCCTAAGGGAGGTGTAGGACTCCAGTTCTCCTGCAGTAGGAGACTGGTAAGCAACCAAAAGGTTTCTCCTTCATGACCACACAGCTGATCATTTATTTTGGGATGTGCCTCTTCCGCTTGTTTATTTGCTTTGGCTGTGAGAATGTATCCTAATGGAGAAAATGTAGTTATGATATCAGTAAGAGGAAGAATCACTTTCTGGGCCTTATGTAGCAGCTCTAAACTTTTCTCCCCTTCAGGCATTGGAATTTACATTTAAAAAAAGAAAACAAACAGTTTGTGTACTTGAGCCTATCAAAAAGAAATGCCTTCATTGCACTTGCTAGCTATGAAAAGAAAAGGCAGATTCTTCTTAAAAGAAAATAGAAACCCATTGCATTTAGAATCCATCTTGCCTCTATGTTATGGTTCCTTTTATTTTTTAATTCTGTATTTGGAAATAAAGATGTTTTTAATTTTTTAAGATTTCAACTGCTCATTTTTTTTCTCATGGAAGTTAGTATTTTCTGCATCTACTATTACGATCTTTTCTTCTGGGACCTTAAAAATTGGCTGATGACTAGGGATGTGGAATAAGAATAGAAATAGGTGGATTGAAGAATGTTTTTCTATTTATAAATGTTTGGTAATAGAGGGGAAAGTGCAGCAAGAAGGCATTTAAAGAGAGAAAGAATTTGAAATTGAATGTTTTAAGCTTTCGCTTGCAGACATCACTTTCTTTAAAGGGGGTTATTTACTAAACTGAAGTAATTTCAATTGCTGTGAAAAAAAGCATGCATATGGAAATATAAGGCTTCTGTCTGCCAAGTCTCCATTTATCTAGAAGCTTATCTCCTTTTTTCTTTCGAAAGAACTTGAAAATGGGGAAAGTAGGTGCATTTGTAAAGTTTAAGCTTGTCCATTGTAGACATGCTGTCTGAAATACTAACTTAACTACCTTAAAATCTGAATTTGCATTGTTATTGCCTCTTATGTAGAGTAGGAGCTTGCCCAGGAATTTCATTCTCCTTCAGGGTTAAGGGTGATGAGACTGATGTTTGAGTAGAAAGATGGACCACTGTGACAGTCAGATGCACTGTGGAGAGACAGAGAAAAGCATTGGCAGCTGGTAGTTGGCAGAGATAGTGAAGGCATCTTCATGGGACTAGACTACATTCGATTTAAATGATTTCTTCTCTTTTTCAGATAGATATATTAGGGGTTTTTTTTCACAATTTACTCTAAATTAACATAAACTGTGGCTGCATGTTAGTTGTCTCAAAATGACTCCATTTTTCAGCCAGGCAAGAAAATTTGGAATGGGTTAGGTATTTTATCTTTTTTTTAAATATATTTTTAATTCTTTCAGAACACAGGGGATAGAAAGAGCCTGGAAAATGAGAGATTTCCTAAGCCTTAACTGTCTTCATTCTTAGAAAAAGAAATAAGCTTACCCCACTGAAGTTCTTCCCAATGAATGGCCCAGATGATGACAGCAGGGGGAAGACTTTCTCAGCAGGGAGGGGAAGATATAATCATGAAATCTGACATTCTTAAGCAATGGTCTTGTATTACATCAGTCTGATTTGATAGTGAACTATTGCTGAAACGGGGATGCAGCTCAAGCCAATTTTTTTCCAATCACACCTTGCAGACTAGCAGTAATGTAGTGAATCAGCTTCCAAAAGGATGCTCCTCTGTGTTTTTGGAAATTATTTCTGTTGGGCAAGTAGGCTGGTTCCTGATAATTAGATCAAGTACGGGCAGGAACACTGAATATTGCTGCTGGTGAACAATTTCCTTCCTCTTGAAAAGGAAGAGGTGTACAGGTTGGTGTTTGTCCTTGCCCAGGACACCGTTGTTGCCCAGACCAGTGCTACTGTTCTGATGCACACCACCTCTGACAGCCCCGTGTCCAAGGCTTGATCCTTTGGGATTCTAATTCTGACTGGCTATCCGAAAATAGGCTAAGGAATAAATGTTTAATTAAGTCAGGCTCCACGGAGTTCTTAGTGTGGTGGGAGTTTCCGTCTTGAAATTGCTGAATGCTGGTTCAAGGCGCTTTATCAACAGTGTGGCAGAAGCACTGGCACTGTACCAGCACTGAGGATAAGCATTTTGGCTGAGAACTGCCATCATTCCTAATTCATCTTCTGTGAAGCACTAGAAGCTAGCAGAAGTACCTCTCAGGAAGAGAAGTGATGATGCATTATTTGAATACTGCTATGGACTGTGATATTTAAAGGGGAGAAGTAGGGATGAAGTCCACACTGCAAAGGGAGAATCGAGAAGGCACTGTGCTGAGGAGCTCAGAATTAATTCCTAGAGGAACGGAGTTTCTCGACAGTTACATTTGATGGTTTCCCTGTCCCACTTCGAATCTGAAACACCAGAAGTAGCATGTGCATTATAGGTAGATGTAAGGTGTGAATTACAGATACAAGAATCACCATGGCCTTGTTCAATCTTTTGTATAAAAAATACCCATTTAGAAGTCTACTACGATGCAATAATGGAAGAGTGTTTTTAATACTGTGTGTTTTGCTCAGAGTACTTGTAGTTTTCATCAAATGCCCAGCAGTTCCTAAAAGGTTCTTTTATATTAGAATAAGTACCTTTGTAAGACTAAGGTCTCTTAACAAGGTACAGGGAAGAGTAGGTGCTATATTTCTTCCTTTGTAAAGTAATTACTACAACTTGCAAATGTTAAAGGCTGTGATCACCAGTTTTCTAATGGGAAAATTCATTTAAGTCAGTGCTTTGGCAGGTGTTCATATTTTGGGGGAAAGATCCATGTTCCAGATTGCTAATGAATGGCCAAGCAAGTCTCTCGATAGTTAATAATATTGCTTAATTGCCACAGTCAGATAAAGCTGCCATCCAATTTATTGCTATTCTGAGCATCTGAACACTAGAAGAGTGATAAGCCATGAGAAAACCTTATGAGGTGGGTGGTTAGTTGAAGTCATTGCCTGCAATTTTATACATTTCTTTCTCTGTCAGGTGATCTTTCTAACATTTCCCTGCTTTGGCATAAAATCAGACATGTGGCCATACCCCCTGCTGCCCCCACTTCCACTAGGCAGCTGTTTTCAAAATAATATACCTTCCCCATAAGGCACTGCACAGCCAGGAGTTTCTTCCTGGGTTTATGTATCCATAGTAGGTTGGAAAAGGATGTTGTGTTTTCCTGCACACACCTAATGAAACATAATATAAAATCCATAAACATGAGTCAGTCAAACCTCTGGACTGTATGTAGCTTTTCAGTGCGGATGGAAGAAGTGCACTGCTGTGCAGAGCATTCTGCAAAGGGAAAAATTGCTGATCTGAGCAATCTGATTATCAACAGAAGACACAAACTTCACTTAAGGAGTAAATGATTTGAGGAAAAAAACTCTTTTCAGGTGCTGGAATGGATAAAGAATAGTATGTGACACAAAAACCCGACTCAAACTCTGTCAGTCCTGCAGCAGGACAGGATGCAATTGTAAGCGAGTTTAATAAAATTTTCTTAGAGTTCCATGTTCACTTGACAGGTAAAATCCCAAGGCTCCCTGTCCAGGAGTGAACACAATTATTCAGGGTAAATACCAAGAATGTTAGGATTCTGCTTATCAAAACCTGTACCACACAGTATAGAAGGACTTGATCCATGCTCAGGACAGTTTCCTTAATTAATTGTCTTTACCTGGGAATTAAGGGAAAAGGGGTTCATGGGTTTTTCCACTGTATGTGCTATTAAACTCTCTGGAGACAGCTATGGCCTTTTTCGAATCTGCATCTCTCTGACAGTAGTAAATTCCCGTGTCACTGCTCAAGAGCAAGTAGACAACAGAGGTGAGAAATTATGCTAATGAATTGCAATAACCACCTCCTTTTTATGAGAGTGCTTATGCACAAGATCCTGAATCTAAAGTGTTACATTACCTTGTACAGCTTTTTATTGGTAAACTATAGCAACTAAATGCAGCTAGCAGTTAAATACAGCTTTATACTGCTGAAGAGGGCCTTTGGAACAAAGTGAAGTATCTGGGTAAAATTGTTAAAGTGTTAGATAGGGTTCTCAGGTTACCATGGTTACTTGCAAATTTTGCATTGTATCATAGATTAGGATGCATAGGATGAAGTAGCCAAAACAACTACGAAGTCCAATGCATATAAACTACATTTCCAAGCCACACAGAGTTGCCAAATAGAAAGACAGATAGCTCAGGATATTGGCTGCCGACAAATCTGTGAATCAATGAAGAGAGGCCTGAAGGAGATTTAGAATATATGCCATTTGAAAGCCCACGTTATTTTGAAGTTACAATCTTAATTTTTAAAGACAAATGAAGAAAAAAAAAAAAAGAAGAAAAGAAAAAACTTCAGTCATGTAAAGAGTGGAATGATTTTTTTGTACACTTTTTCCAGTACTGAAATCTGACATTTTGCTTTGAGACCTTCAACAAAGAAGGTTGATGCAACATGGCTAACACATTTCATGCACTTAGGCTGGCAATAGCACTTAAACTGGAAGCAGTTTATTCCCATGGAAACCTATTTGCATTTGGGCCAGAAGTGACTTTTTTCCCCCCTCTGTTAGCACTGCTGATGTTTTAGCGTAAAATAATTGCTGAATATTGACAGCAAATTTGAAAAGTATTTTTAAAACGTTGAGTAGTTGATGGTATGTAAAATGGAGATGTATTATGTGCAATTTTTCTGTGTAGGATGGAGGCATGTTGCTGAAAAATGCAGGGCAGCTTTTGATCTTCTATTATTTATGCCTAAAAGAAAGAAAAAATTGTGAATTACAATCTGTTTATCCTAAACAATTTTTTTTTTTATACAGGTGACAAAAGAACTCAAACAGTATGACAACAAAATTATAGAGTGCAAGTTTGAGAACAACAGCTGGGTCTTCATGAGACAGAGGATAGACAAAAGCTTTCCAAATGCCTACAGCACTGCCATGGGTGAGTGGAACAATTTGCTTTAAAAGTTTCTCAGGCTAAAATTTTAATGTTTTACCTCTGTTCTGTTTTAAGGAGGAAAGGCACTCTGTGTTCTCATTTCTAGTCTGAGTCCTGACTTCCCTAACTTATTGTAGTAATGCCTCATCTTGCAAATGCTTATGTCATCACTAGTTTTGAGACAGCACAAATCCTCTGGCTGCAGGATTATTTGATGAAGTCAGTCAAACCAATACTCTGACGCAGAATTTAACAGGTAATGCAGAAGCAAGTGCCTAAGTCTTTGTAGAACTGCAAACACTTGTGCAAAGATGACTTTAAATGGCAGGGCATGCCTTTCAAGTCAGAGCCAAGAAAGTTTTTATTACAATAGCATCGCTTCAGCTGACATCAGTGCCCAGTGTTATGTTGGCTTGCTTGGTTGTAATGCAAACTGGCACATTATGAGTGGAATTGGTTGAACAAAAAATCCATTACAAATGCCAGAACCATGATTTGGCAGATGGGCTAGAAAATTACTAGGAGAAAAATGTCATCTTAGGTTTCAACAATAGTTAAACAAACAGTGAAGCGGGAAACAATTGAAAGGTGGGGTATAGCCGTGCAGAGTTGGGAGATTTTCATGTTCCTCTACCAAAAAATATTTTGCCAAATATTGTAAATTAAATGGTGATATTTACTTTCAGGTGTAGTGTAAGAGTTTGAGTAGAAGTGTGTGCAAGGCTGAATGGCAATAAACATATTGATACTGACTTTCGTTAAGTGCCAAAATGAAGTTTAGTCATATTTAAGACCATGCTAATTACTAGGGCATGCACAGCTGATGTAGGATTTTCTCTAAACTCTTCTATTTGTATTTCTGCCTGAGCAGTGAGTAGATTATCTTGAATAAACACAATGTGGTCATTTTTCCAGGAGATAATAAATCTGTTGGCACCTTAGGGAACCAGCACAGAATGTAGCTGAAATACTTGCTGAGCAGTCCTGTCAGGAAAGAGGAATGGACCACAAAAGTCATACGAGTACAACGACATCTTTGTGACCATGACCTAAATTTCTCTTCTCTGGTTCACCTTAATGTTTCAATAGTTAGTTTTCCTTGGAGTTTTCTCCTTTTTTTGATAAGTAGCATATTCTTCTTTCCTTCATTCTTAAGAGCATATGTATTTGTCCTTTTCCTCTTCTCATTTTCTCTATTTGTAGAGCAGTTTTCTTATTCCTGACCTTTTTTCTCCCAAAACATAGTGAACTTCCTAAAATTTAAAATTAAAATTAAATGCTACAGGAAGAATTTTAAAGATATATCGCAAATTTTCTATAGGAATTCTCAGGTCAGAAAGTTTTCTTTTGGCTTTGAGTTTTCATTTTTGACCATTTTTCAACATCTCCAAAAACTGTACTTTTTCATTTGAGATTTCTTTCTCTAGATCCTCTCTCTTCTCTTAGCTTTCTCCTGATGAAAAATGCTATTTATTTTTCCCCATGGTTGAAATAGCAACAAAATAAACACTTGTCTGCATCTTGCTTTTGAACTTTGTTACCTTTCAAATTGAAAGCAGAAGGTCTTTTTTTTCAGTGATTAAGCTAAGGCAGACCTAAAAAATTGATCCTGAGTCACGCCAGTTGCCTTGTGACTCAAATTCTGTTCCTAAATTACTGGTAATCATAATGCTTCCCAACTGCAAAAGTCAAATACTGTGCAACTCTTAAAGCACCTTTTCACCAAAAATAGAGAGATAACTAAAAATAAGGCTGGAAAGGTACTTTATTAATTGTAAAGTAATCCTTTGATTGGTTCTGGAATTCTGCAGGAAAGAAAGGAATGTTTTTGTGAATCATTGTTATTCATAACAATGCTACATTGCAAATACATTTTAAGGAGTCCTAACGTTGTTTAGTACTCTAGGGGGTCAGTAGATTGTTTTGCATGGAAATTGCATCCTGACTGTGGCCAGCCCTTACATGCTGTCAATTACCCTCTAATCATTTTGTGCGTTCTTCCAAGATAGTTGTAGGATTCCCACTTAATTTCATGCCCCTTTTTTTCCTCCTCTTCTCTAAGTCTCTCAGGAGGATTAATTAGGGGAATACAAAGTTACACAGGAAAGCATTAAAAAATATTTAATTTGTTTAAAGTGAAGTAAGCCTATTTATTTGTTCCATGAAATCCCATGGGCCATGACTTACAAACTGTGGTCTGGGGAGTTGTGTTAAGTGCCCCAAGGGTGCCCGTACATGTGTGCCTTAGCCACCACACAGCACCATGGCTGCTCCTCCATCATATGGTCTGGTGTTCCAGACACGCCATTTGCTTGGTGTCAAGTCCTTCTGCCCCATGAAGGTATATGGCTTTAAAAAAGGGACTGTGCATTGCAGGTTTAGGGTATTTATAGTACTTACTGGTGAAAAAAATAAGTTACCATAATTCAGAGGTTTTCAATATTAGAAGCCAGTCTTGTTTCCAGCTACTCGTATTTGATGTGTGTTTCAAAGCCATGTCTCACAAGGCCTTCGTTGCTGTTTCTTGCCTCAATAGGATGTCAGCTCTTGGTGGTTTTATAGTTGCCCCAGGAAGCCTTACACACACACACAACTTTTGTTTATTTAGAAAGACACTCTTAATGAGAGTAGAGGCCCACGGCATTGCTTTGCTCTCTGGGGGGCAGAGCAGAGATTCGTGACTCCAGACACAACCACCTTGTCAAAGTGGGTATTTAAGGGTGAATGCTTGAGCCAGAATATGTTGTTATTTTGCCAAGAGGAGGTGAAGTTATTGAAGTGCTGACTACAACAAATCAGTTTAGTTACATGAGAATGTATTCTTTGTTCCCAGCTGTCTGCAACAGCATCCAGAATCCAGTGACGAAGGAGATGCTGTTTGAGTTCATTGACAGATGTGCAGCAGCTTCCCAAGGACAGACGCGGAAGCACCACCTTGATCCTGACACTGAACTCATGCCACCCCCCCCACCCAAAAGGCCTCGTACCATAACATAGGGCCTTGGTCTCAGTGGATCGTGTGTGTACAGTTCTGCAGAAGGTGACACGCAAGTGTGAAGGCTGGGAAAACAGAGATCTGAATTGCTGTAAATACTTGTGTGTGTTTTTTGAGTTTGGTTTTCATTTTGTTTCATTTTTCCGAATTCCACATACAAATGGACATTGTTTTGTAACTGATAAATTCAACCTTACCTTATGGTATTTGAAGATTAAATTTCCAAAGGTTTAGACAAGAACCAAGTAAAATGAAGTCAGTGGAAAGCTGCCTTGTTTATATACGGATCTCTTTTCACCTTTAATTTATAATGTCAGCAATCTGGAACTGAGGAAATATTGGGATGCTGTACTTTTTAGAAGCTGTGTTTAAAAAAGCAGAAGTGTTTTTTTTTACTGTTGTTATTAAACTGGCTGTGATTTGTCACCCATAGTAAAACTGATCATAGTTTCCCTGAACTTCTGAGACTTGTGTTTAACAGCAAACAGCAATGTTGTTTGTGTTTTCTGTTGATTAAAAACTAAGCCGCCTTAGATTACTCTAATTTTGAAATTAGCTGGGTTTTTGTTGTTGAAATATTAAAAAAGCAAATTCTTCTTGTAAATAGCATCCCTTTGAAACAAGGGAATGTGCTGGGTGTTTGCTTTTTCCCCATGTTTGAACCGAATGCCAAATGTATAGTGGGCTGATAGTAGCTTTGCCTTTTTATCTGTAGATCAGAAATGTACCAAATCCTTAGTATTAAGGTCTCTGTTAAAGAGACTGTTTCTAGTACAGGGCTTAGTTCTCCACAGTGATACCATTGTAAATACTACTAAAAGGTAAACATCACTGTGATAGGCAAGAGTAATAAGCAGTGCTAATAATGAAGTCTTGCATCCAGGCACAAAATGGCAAAATAAATGCCAGGCAACTCCCGTGTAAAGGAGAAGGTTGTTTCAGTGGAATAGAGTCACATCAGACAGAAAGTCTCCTGATTTACATAATTGCAGGGCAAAAATAAATCATTTTGGGGTGGTGGATGAGTGTCCCAGGGAACAGGACGCTCATTTTCAAAGGTAGGGTTGGCTGTCCTGTGGCACTGTGCTCATCCTCTGGCTGACTTTCTTTCTTACCAAATGAAGGAGCACATGAATGCCCTAATGGCTTTTGTTGCGCGGACTGGCAGATGTTCATAATATGAGTTTCGAGAAGCTGCCGTCTGGCTGTCTAATGGAGGAGTTGTTCTGAGCTGGGATTAATTGGAAACCAAATGCAGATTTTAAAGTTTACTGTCCATTTATCAAGCAGGGATTGAATTGGCTCTTTCTATCGTTTACTTAGTGTGTGAGTCATCCATCCATTCAGCAGTCTGATTAGTGAAGGTCATTAATTTGTTATAACTAAAATGCATTTCTCTTTAAATGACTTTTCATGTTTGTAAGCAAAATTTACTCCTGCATTTTTTTTTCTATATGAAAACTTTATGACTTTGCTTTGTGGTGGCTCCTCTAGTTGTTTCAACCTGTTGTATAAATGCACACAGCATCATTTAGATAGCGTTCCTGGTTTCTCTTTCTGGGATATTCCATATGTATTTTAGAGAACTGAAGGAGTTATATAAGTTACTTTTTATACTATGGTAAAACTTGAGGGGAAAAAATGCTTTCATTGAAGTTCTTTCTTTCAACTGTACATAGTTTCTGCACATTATCTATTGAAAAGATATAATATCACCTATGCAAGGTTGCAAAATGATCTCTTAAAAAGAGCCTTATTAATTTGATGTGAAAACCTATGCATCCTCTGTGCATCTTGCATTGAAACACACAGTTAATTATTTCTTTGCTCGGTATGAATAATTTCCCCCAGATTATACTTGTCAATGAGATTGTCATAACATACACTTTGTCACTGATCTCCATGGTTCATGGCAATTGCAGTGTGTATGATGATTATAGCCTTCTCCATGAGGTTAGGACATTTCATTTTTTTAAGAATGTGTCCAGGTTATTTCTGTCTTTCTCCTTCCCAGCTCTTGCATTTTGTATTTCAACAAGACCTGGCTTCTGGTTTACCTTTTACTTCAGAGCTGCAGCACTGCAAGCTGTCTTCCATGTGCATTCCACTAAATCCATGAATGTGTTTTGGCCCTTGCATTTTGACAGTGTCTTTTTTTCCACTCTCAGTTTGAAATGGATATTTTGGAAGAGTAGTGATTCCGAGAAGGTACAGAGCTCCATGTTCACATTTGGCTGTTGAACTTGTCTTGCACTGTGACCTGTAGCTTTTCAGAGAGGTCAGTCACCTTTGCTTTTCTGGAAGAGGAGGCTCCTGGGGAAGGTTTGAATGAAGATGGTGAAAACAAATGGACTTGCACCTGGACCAGATGGGTTTAATGCCATGAGAAATGCAAACCTCCTTCTCTGCTTCTAGATATTCAAGAGATTGAAGCTAAAAAGCAAAGAAGAGTTTGTGCCAGGAAAATAATGATGGTGATGATGAAAAACAATACCCTAACTTGTCTATTCTGTGGTGTACAGCATGAATTCATCCACTGTTTTGTCATTTGTTAAATATATAATTAAAATTTGGGTTCAGTGGAGTTTCCAGAAAATGTAAGTACATTCCTCTAAAAACCATGTATTAAGTATTTTAATAAAGTCAATGGTTTAAAATACTTTCCCTAAAGATGTGTTTACTTTTGATGCCTGTGCTTTCCAGTGGTACTGTGGTGCCAGTGCAAAGTACAGGGGTACCTCAGTGTTATTGCTGTTCAGTCCTCCAAGAAAATGATCCACATTTTTCAGAGGTCAGTGGCTTTTCTCTGAGGTAGGGGCCCCCCAGCCCAGTGATGGCCATGATCCATTGTGCCCTTTTTAAGTGCAATTTGATCTTGCTGCAGACAGAACCAGAAGGAAACCAATTGGTGCCTGAAAGTACATATTTTCTGACAGGCTAATGTTACGTAGCTATCCATTCAATGTTAAGTGCAGCTGCATGAGAAATTGTGCAAGGGGTCTGCAGGAGTCTTCCCTGATGATTTATCGTTCAGCATGACGCTACAGCTGGTAGCCCACCTACTTGGATGAGCTCCTGGACTTTTATTGTAATAAGGCAGTTTCCCTTTTCAAGTTGCAGCTGTCTAGGTGGCATTTTTCAGGAACTAGAAAGCCTATCTTGATTTTTATCATTTTTGCTTAATTCAGATCCTGCCTCCACTGCTGTTATGTTCTTGTTACATGTACAATTCTTGTGGTGCTTCTCTCAACCATTTCTGACTTTACAGTGTTTCAGTGTGAATGCCAAACCAGATCTGGCATTTGAGCACACCAGGAGAGGTTTGGTAACTTCTCTATCCCCTGCTCAGTCCTCTGCTCTGTATGCATTAAGGAAAAGGATTGATGTGCCTGGGCCAGCACATCACACTGTGTAGTTTGTGTCGGCTTGGTTGTTCACTGGAGCAGTCCTTCAGGAGCAGTCCTTCAGGATCTCTGGTCCTCTGCATGGCAGCTCCTCACTGTGCCTAAGAGATGTGACTTTGTATTTGCATAATGTGTGGGGCATAATTGTCTCTTACGACCTCAGAGTATTCTCAAAGGTGATGGCACAGCAAGTTAATTTCGTAGGATACATCTATACTCAGCAGAGAGAGAAAGGGAACTGAAGTCAGGCTTGTTCCTCTTTCATATCTCCTGCAGATTTTTGTGTCTTCAATGCTTCCTCTCAATTCTTTCTCAATCAGTATGATGTGTCACATTTTACGTTACTCCCCTGTGTTATTAGGATTTTGTGAACAAAGTGTTAAGTATTTTTATTTCATAGCATTGAAGCTCTTGCAGTGTCAGTTAAATTTGTAAGGTCATTAAAAATACCCAATTAGTTGTTCAAGAGGTATTTATTTTCAATAGATTATATTGCTTTCCTTTAGTCCTCTGTCATAGTTTAACCCCAGCCAGCACCCAAGCCCCACACAGCTGCTGCTGAATCCAAGCAGCCCTGCTAACTTGAATGGAAGTAACATTTGGCTGAAATGCCTTAAATAGCCAGACCGCTTCTGTCTTCCTGTGCTACAGCACGAGGTTTGCTCTCACCTTGCCTGGGGGCTGCTGCAGCTCCCAATCTAACCCCTGCAGGGGTTAGATTTCACCTGTACCCCTCTGTTTTCAGTGTCAAGTTTCTATGCTCTGTGCTTCCGGCATAGTTCCCCAAACTTGTGTTCCTCCGTTACACCTACCTACCTGCTTTTCCAGTTGTCCCACCATCAGATGTGAGACTGAGAGAAACCTGTGCCCTGTGACTGACCCCCCACTCATGTTCTTTGAGGGCAGTGCTCCACTCCAAGCCTGTATGCTCATCCCTGTGTGATCCCAGCCTTGAGGATCGGTGGGTAGGGCAGTACTGTCCCTGTCAGTCATGCTTGCATAGGGAAATCAAAGCAGCATCTACCAGCTGTGACAGTATTCATTGTATGAGCAAGGAGCCCTTTTCCCCTTCCCTCCCTCATGACCCCATCTCCCTATTTCATGTACAAACAAAGGTAAGACATACTCTTTGCACTGACATCTGGATGAATTAGTTAATGTTTGCAGTGGGAGTATAGGTTAGCGCTCTTTCTGCTTCCCTGGTGAGAGTCTGCTGAGCTTCTGCAGAGATCTGTAGGGCTTAGGTTGGAGGTTGATTGAGACATTTACAAAACAGTCTTCCCTCAGCTGGGGCTCATTTTAATCTGGTTTATTTCAATCCATAGTCAGCACTGGGGGGAAGCACATGAGCATGAAACTTTCAGTGATGTTCATGCATCCAGAAGTGTGAAAATACAGAAGACAGTGAACTTGATGAGGGAACAATACTAATGCTTTATTTTGGTGTTACAAAGAAACCTAAAGTAAAATTTAAGTGCAAACCATTTCCACTTCTCTTAGCACTGGATGTAAAAATAATAGACATTTTTAATCAAATTATAGTCAAATTGACTCCCATTATAGGAATTTATTTCATCAGAAATACTGTTTATCTCTCCTTTCTCCTTCCTCCACCCTCAGGACCTTTGTGTCTATTTGACTAGCAGAAAGCACACAAATTGGGTTCAGGAGCATTCATCTATGATACTTTGAGCAAACTAAGTTTCTATTAACTCTTCTACTCTGAACTTCCTCTAATGTGGGGAGACGATAATATTGTTATATTAAATAGGTCTATATAAATACCAGGTAGGTAACACTGGAGGAACAGTATTTTGTTATTAAAACATATTTCAAAGAGATTCTGAACTAATTTGATCATCAATGGATGGGAAACTTTAATCCAAATGGCAAAAAATTCCATTCAAAAAAGTAAGATGATTCAACAGATAAAGCTTGGAAGAAGAGTACAGATTTCCACAGACTGTGCTGTGGGTGCAGGAGGGGATGCTGAGTGTTTCTGTGGCCAGAAAATCAGTGCATTACAGTGGTAGACCAGGCAACAATACAGAGGACATCATAGAGATGCTACAAGTTTGGTCTTGTGGAGAAAAGGGTGTGAAAGGCAGCCAGGACTGGTGGTATCTCATGTACAGAAGAGGAAGGGAAGAGGTAGAATAACAGTGAGATGGCACTGGGAACAGGGAGCTCCAGTGGAAAGATAAGAGCAGAGCAGAAATCAGTGACACTGAGAAAAGAGGCTTTTTACACAGGACGAGTCGGCGAGAGGGGGAAGCAGAACAAGAGAAGGCAGCAAGGGCTGGCGTGAGGGGTACGGACCTACCCTGGAGCCAGGAGGCTCCGGGGCACTGCCTCGAGAGAGGGCTGGCAGCAGTGAGGGAGGACCAAGAGCCAGCGTGTGTGTGATGAGGTCCTAAAAGAGCAGAGTAACAGGTAAGACATTTTTCTTTTAACAGCTATGCTATTTCTGAGCTCCAAAAGCTTGGGGTACAATTACATCCTTGGGCATATGAATGCTCCCAGATCACTTGGAGTAGTGTGAATGTGAGGCACATCTCTGCATCACAGCACAGGGGCGTGGAGACACTTTTGAGCCCTTTTTAGGTAAATCAAGTGCTATATAAACCCCTGTGCAGAGCCAGTAGAGCTCCTCGGTTCAGATTTTACTGTTGCAGCAGCCAGGTATGGGCTTGGCCTTCCTGCTGCCTACCCTGGCTGCATGGAAAGGGCAAATTGGACTCTGAGTTGGGGCATGTGGGGCTAGGGCATTACATAGTCCAGTTTCCTCTTACCTCATATCCTGCCAGTAGAAATACACACATTTTACTTCTGCATGTATTAATTTAAGCTGAAGGACTGAGCAGACTCCAGGACTGGAGAGGTAAAAGAATAAATACCAGGCACCTGTCTTTGCCAAATACTGTTCTGGTGAACTGCAGATTAAGAAGCCTCACAAATGGGCCACAAACCTGGCTATTGTAGTATTTCTGATCAAGTGGACCAAGAGAAAAGCAAGTCTGCTGAGAGGCCTGGCATTACAGGAACAAGGGGACACATTCAGAGTGGCACAGCAGGCGTGCAAAACCAGAAACATATCTCTCTCCAGGGTAAACGAAAACTCTGACTTATAATGAGGTTAGATAAGAATAGAAAAACAATCTTCATTTGAATTCCCCGTCAGTTTGCTTGGCAGTCAGTGCTGTTTCATTGTATATTTTAGTACTTATAATCTCCTTTGGTTCAGTTTGTAGACTATTGTATGCAAGATCTTTCTAATGAAGAATTCTGGTTTGACAACACGGAGGTTTGAGACCCAAAAAATAACTGCTTGGAAAGCACTAAGGAGCAAAACAAGTCTCCTTCCTCCATCAGGCAGTGAAAAATGTCTCTGAAAGGTTTTCTGGTCTTTAAGCTGTGGGCTTCCAGAATAATTTACTTTCTCCTGCCATGATAGTTTGTTCTTTTAACAGAAAAGATTTAGTATGTTACTCTTTGGCTGAGAAATCAATCTCATGAAATCGATGATAATTCTGCTGCCAGGTAATACTTATCCGTGTGAGTCAGTGACCTGCTGGTGTTCTGCAAAAATAATCTACAGCAGGCAAATGCTGCAGTTTGAAGCAGTCATGGTTGGCTTTGCACGTTTTACCATTTGCTGTTTTCATCAAAGCCTTGTGTTTTATCCCTGAAACTAAGAGGAGCCTGTGCCAGCCAGTGTAACCAGCAGCTGGCCTTTCGCTTCCTCTTACAAACGTCAAGCAGAAAAACACAACCTCCTTTGGTTCTGGTGTCATGGCCAAGTCATTTTTCAAAAGTACATGTAGCTAAATGAGGATGGTGATTTCCTGTTGCTGAGCCTGGTGCACCCATTAGAAGTGGTGCTGGACTCTCCCTTCTTGTGGAACGAGCTGCCTGGTGCAGCCCCCCAGGCACAGCGAGAGCAGCGTGACTGTGTTAGGGAAAAGGCTGATGTTGCACCCTCCTTTCCAGCCCAATCTCCTCCAGCATTAGTAGCAGTAAAAGTACAAATTGGCTCTTTCCAACAAGAGTGTTGCCCCACGGAGGTGCACTAAGACATTTGGATACTGACAGGCTTGTGTGTGTTTCCCGACTGTACAGCACTGGACCACATAACTTGGTAATGCTCTTCAGTCCTCCAAACTGGGGCTTGAGGCTTTACAGGAGGAAGGCACTGGTGTCTGAAGGAGGTGCTTTGGTCTGATGGAGTGGCCAAATACCCTTCTCCCTTTCCCTCAAGGGCACCACTTTATCAGCAGGGAAGGCAAGTTGGTCCCAGGGGAACAGGGGAGGCTGTTTACCTCCAGTGAGAGATGAAGTGCCTGGCTGGGTCATCCTGACTGGTGGAAATGGGCCAACAGTCCACCAGTAGCAAATATGCAGGCACACAGGTCTGAAGCAAAAAGCTACAGCTTTTAGCTACAGCTTTGTAGTTACTAACTCCTGCAACTCTTTTGTCTTCAATTTACAGGAGCCACAAAGCCCTTGACACAGAGTGGCTGTGCAAGTGTTAAGGCCTTGTGGATTTGGGTGTAATAACTGTTGTCCTTTTGAAGTCTGTCTGTGCCACTGAGGCTTCTTGATGCTTCACAGAAAATTAGAGACACAGTCATTAAGATTTGGTCATGCTGGCCCAGAGCTGTGTAGGAACAGGGAGCAATCATGAGGCTTGCAGAAATGGAATGAGAACAGCAGCCTGTGACACTGGGACTCCTCACCCTATTGATGAAGAAAAGAGTTGAGCCTATGTACCTGTGTCTCTGTGGAGGACAGTGCAGGAGGTATTAAAAGTCTGCAACATCTGCTAATGATAGCTTCAAGGAGGAAAAAAGATCAACTCTTACTGAATATGAAATTCAAAATTTACTGCATTATGTAGCAGTTCCTATTCAATCCATCGGCAAAATATTTTCTGGGTTTGTGGAGATTTGGCAAAAATACCCATTCCACAAAGCCAGTTGTGAGCACAGACTGTTTCTGCTTTCACATACAGCTTCAGGAGGAAAAACAGAACAATTCCTGTACAGGCAGCTGGGTTATGAAAACTGACAGAGCATTGCCTGTATGAAGAGAGTTTAAATGATGCACAAGGGACTGGTTAGTGTGTAATATGCAAATGTAAATCTATCCGTGAGGCATTACAGCTACAAAATTTCTCACAATTATGCTCTTTTCTCCAGAAGTGTTTTCTTACTATGGGTTCCTCCCCCCTCACAGCAGCAGGGCTTCATTTCCTGAGTGAACTGGTTCTAGTCCTTTATCCCCTCTCCACTGTGCTAAAGCAAATGGACTGACAGCTGAAGGGGTTGTCACCTCTTGCTATGTGCCTTAGAATTATAAAATGATTAAAGTTTTTTTAAAGATCTCTCAAATTATCAAGTCCAGATTTGTTGTGCTACAAAAAGCATGTGAGGATTCTTCACTTACTAGATGCTGGCCAGGTAGTCTGTGGGGTAAATGGTGATCAGCAATGGCAATGCAATGTCAAGATTATCCACAAACATCATGTGCTCTTCAGTACAACAGTCAACAGGGAGAATTCAGGAAATCTTCTCTGCACTTTTCATAAACTGTATTTTTTCAGCTTTGTTAGATGAGCCTTGAAAATAACTTGCAATACTCTGTGCAAATTACTTCAGCCCAGAGACTGGAAGTGCTAAGACTCTCATTTTCAAGTTCCTGGACAGATTGTAGGTGACAATGGAACTCAATTCACATCCAAAGAGTGCCTGTTGTTCGCTAAAAGAAATGGTATCAGACCTGTCACGTCACCTCCCTCAGCTGCAGGTACTTTAGTGGCAGGATTCGTTCTGACATTCAAGTGAGCGAGCATCAGTGCCACGACCCTGGCTAAAGGTGACATACAACACAAGATTGCTTATACTGTGCTAGGCCATGGAGTGCCAGCCGAGCCATTTTGAATCACAAACCAGCAATTTTGTTAAGCAGATATAATGGAAGGTTTTGTTCAGACTTGTTCAGAGCAAACTCCATGAAACACAGATGATCATGCTGACATAAAGTTATAGCACAGCAAAAGTCTGGGTAAGCAACAACCAAGTAACTTTGAGGCAGATGTGGTCCTCATGAAACCACGGGGGAGAGGGGGATATTGTTTTTTCTTTTATGGAGCAGGGTGTCGGCGTCAACCATCCCAAACGGAACACCAAGCCTAGACTTACAGAAGCAGACCCCAACTTGTGGCACCACCGTCACGGTGACAAGGCACACTAGTCTAAGGTCAGGCAGCAAAGTATACGTACTCTTCCCTAGGGATACACATGCCCAAGGCCCAGCCTTGTTCTCTTTTTGATGGCAATATGGAATTTTCTTTCAGTCTTTTACAGACACATTCATTGTGCTGGTGTTGAGCAAGGTGCAGAAAGGTGGGACCAGCTGAAAGGTAGCCAGGTAATGGCTTTTGATACCTGCTTTTCGGGAGAAATACGAACAAATTACATGAGACAAGCACCCGTCTGGAACGGCACTCAGTGAGCTCTCGCATTCGCATTTTGTAATGAAGTTAAGGCATTTCTGCTGCAGTGTGAGATAAAAGCAACTCACTACAGTCTTGTTTGTGCTACCAGCCATGTTGGTGTCTCAACTATTTGTTTACACACAGGTGATGATATTCTCCCTAGTGCCGTTCGAAGACTCCAAGATATTTGCACAGAGTCACGGAATAGCTGAGACTGGAAGAGACCTCTGGAGATTGTCTAGTCCAACCTCTTCTGAGGGCTGCATTTGTCATTTTTTAATTGCATATTAAAAATGAAAAAATGTCAGAAGAGGAACATTAAAGTGTTCTGTTTCTCATTAAAACAGGACAGCTAATGTACATACAATATGTTCAGTGACAGCCATTAACTAGTCAACAAATCATCATCCAGAATGCCACAATTACTATCTAACATGAGTGAATGGCTGTCGTGCAGTGTCTCATGTGCACTTACAGCACATACAGATTAAATGTGGAAGATAGCATCTATACAAGCCCATTGTGAATGTCCATTGCACCTCAAAGTTCTACAAGCAGATGGTCTTTCAGAGGTTTTTAATTGGCGTCACAAATACATTCATTGGCAATAATGCTTAAAACAACATTCTGTGTTTCTGGAGTACCCCCCGTCCTGGGGTCACAAAGGTATTTACTGACATTGGATTATGCTCCTGCAAGATGGTTCTTGTCCTGTTTTGCCAATGGGGACAAAAAGTCAGAGGAGTTGCTATTTGGAATGCCATTTCCATGGCAAAACCTACAGCTTCTCTCTGCTGAGCCATGGTCCTGTGACAGAGTACAAAATTACTCTCCATGACAACCCAAAATCTTTTCCTGCATTTTCCCAAGGACACAAGGACTGAAGAACCCACAAATGCATAAAGCTTGGACTAATTAGAAGATGATTTTGCTAAAAATATCTCCAATCTCAGCTTTATATTTAAAACAGTGTAATTTCCCAAATAGAAATCAATCCAGTCTCATTCCTTCATGTCTGTGATTCCTAAATCATTGCCACATCTGACTTTCTCTAAATGGGAACTCAAAGCTTCTGGTGGCTCACAAAGTGTGCCTGTTTTTGTTTTGCTCAGTAGGGAGGAAAAATCAATTGCTCCAGACGTAGCAAACCATCAAAATCAAAACACTCTGATGTGAAAGCAAGACCTTCTGTTGCCATGTTTTGGACTAGGGCTTCAGTGTCCTGAAGGAGGGAAGACTGTCACAACCAAGGAGACCATGATGGGTCCTGTCGAAGGGAAGATCAGTCAATTAAATTCAAGGTGTGGTACCCAGACAGAATCAGAGGGACCTCATGGACATTCAGTTGAGCTGGTCAAGCTTTTCTTGGTTCCTTCTTTATTCCTCTGGATAAAGAGGAATTCAGCTTCATTACATCCATGTGACTGGATATGGGGGTAGCATTTTCTGTTGCTGTAACTTCCTCAACACACATGGCTCTGCTCCAGAATGCTGCTGGGTAGATAGAATGATGTGTAAACTGAGATCCAGGGAATTAGTATGCTCATTATAGCTAAAAGGACTGCATACTAACTTGTCAGAATAAATGTTTGCCAAGACCATTGTTAATTCCCTGAACTTTCTGAAAATGAAAGAGAATATCAGCCCCAGCAAAAATGTGATTGAAGTTAACTGCTTTGATGTTTCTTGAGGAAATCTTTGGATAATTTCTCAGCCACGTCTGTGCATACTGCAGAATTAAATATTTGTTACAACTTAACTGAGTCGCAAATTTCTGTGATACCTTGGTCATAGATTTCAGTGGCATGGGTTTGTCACTCATTAAAAACAGGGCATAATTAAGTTCCCTTTTGACATATTCCATGGGTCTGGCTCTGCCTCCATTTTGCAAGTGAATCCGATTTATATGCTGTTCTCTGATGTACTTGGGCAGCTAATCATTCAAATAGAATTTCTATATCTTTCCAAGAAAAAAATAATAGAAAAAAAGAGAGTCCTGCTGTCAAGAGGTTTTGTTTGAGTTGATAACTTTTGTTATTGCAGAAGGTTTTTTGCTTGGCACTCTGTGCTGCAAACAGAACTGCTAATAAGCCACTCCTGTGAAGTGGATTAAGTTTTGTTATAATAGAAGAAGATGTCAGAAAGTTATAGGAGTAAGTCCTAAACTGACTGGAGATCTGAATGCACCGATTCCTCCCCCTGTTCTCCCACGCAAGTGTTGCATGTGAGAAGAGGCTGTTTTGAAGTCCCTGAACCCCTTTGCAAGGCCTTTGATTTGCTGAATTTCTCACTGTTCTTGTTTTTGATTTGATAACCACGTAAGAGGTTAAACTAGGACATTTGGTTGCCTCTCTGTAGCAGTCTGCATTTCAAAGGTAGATGGAAATAGACATTAGAAGGTTTTACTGTACCCGAGCTGTATCTTAATCAGCTTCATAGATGATTTTTCTTTCAAAGTCATCACTGAGGAGATTTTATTGTTCTAGACATGAGTGTTCATTAGGGCTGAGGGGGAAATGGTAAGACCCACAGTTCCTTGTGTATGTTGCTCTGCCAACCTCTAGTAAGACATCTAACACCTCCTCTGCTGTAATAGAGCTGTCACTGGACAGGGAGGATTTGGACAGTGACTTGCTGAGAGGCCAGGCATTGTGCCTTAGGGACTGAACTGGATGGATTTTTTACAAATGAGCAACTTCATAAGGAGTTCGATATTAATTTTTCCCCCTAGTCTGTGTAATATCCTACTCTGTAGCTTCCTGTGATTAGGAAAAGTTTTGGATGGAATCAAACCCCTTTTCTGACTCCATGTGGTCTCTGATTGAATGATTCAGTTAGTCTCTTTGGTCTCAACTGACTTGACTTTTCCAGAAAGTACAAGTCATCTCCCTTCAGCTCCCCTCTGTAGGACTTCAGCCATCCAGAACCTACAGAAAACTCATCTGGGTCACTGCTTGTGCGGCCAAAAAGTTTCTACAACTTTTTCACATAGGCCGAGGACAGTGCTGTGTTGTTAAAATCATCTTTTCTTGCTGTCTTGTCACAGGGTTCACTTTCTGGAAATGACATTGTTGGCAATGGGACAGTGGAACTTTGGAAAAGTCATTAACACAGCCTGCCCTTCCTGAACAAATATCCCCTTGCAAGCCATCTGCTCAGCCTGGAAAAGCTTTGTTCTTCTCCTAGGTCATCTGAGGATTTGTGAGGAAAGAACACAATCAAAATTGCTCAGGCACAGCACTTCATGACAGGCTAACAACCAGCCCAAATCTGCCATCAAAGATGCAGGAGCAGGAGTCAAGCTCAGAACTGATGTGGGATGGCAATAAAGTCTGCTGCACAAGCAAACTTTGTCTGGAGGACCAATTGTCCGGTCAGTTCACAGGGAAGCACCAGTTGCTCAGAGAAGAAGAGCCAGACCCTGTAACAGGCAGATACAATAGACATTAGAAGAAGAGAAAAATGGTTTTGGTTTTATAAGATATGAAAGTTGGATTTGAGACTGGGATTAAAAACAATTGTTGCACTTGTGCCTTTGCCAATAAAGGATCATTTCTGTACAGATCTTCAGTGATGCAGCTCAGAAATGTGGTGTTGAGCGTGCAGGAAGCTGGGAGAACAGGTACTGTGCTGTTCATGAATACTGAGGGCTCAGCCCTCAACGGGGCTCATTTATCCTCTTGCACAGAAAGGTGGGATTCCTCATTAGCTGGGTCATTGCTGGTTGACTTTGTCCTGTCCTTCCAAAACTTCTGAAACATTATTCTCATCCTATTAATACCAGACTGGAATACAGACCTTGTTTCAACTCTTCTGTTCTGAGAGTAATGCAAAGTATTCCAACACTGTTATTGTCCGCTTCTTGATGAGTGAAGAACTTTTCCCACCTTGACTGATGTTTGAACTTAGCTTGTGCTGCTGGTTAGTAATTCCAGACATTGCAGAAAGAAATACTTAGCCGTAGACATATGTCACAGTCTGAAATTAAAGCTCAATTTACTTTAATTGTCCTTGATTTTATCAAGCATTCAAAATGATGGACTGATTCCACATGCAGAAAATAAATACACAGCAGCTCAGAAATGTCTTTCTCTTTATGGTAGTGATTTTATACAGTTTTCTGGTCTTCCAAGTTATCTTTTGTTTGTTCTGAACCTGATTAAATCTCTTTAATAAAGGCTACTTTGGTAGTTTAAGAGGCCAACATAATTTGTGCAAAGGCATGGAAGAGTTTCTTAGCAGTGGATGAACATGGCTTGGGGTGATGATAGTTTTTGTATTAGTTTGCTAATATTTCAGTGTTCCCAGAAGAGGCAGGCAATTTGGAGACCTGTGCAGCTTAGACTGGATTAATGGATCCAGCTCAGCAATTAGTCTTGGCCTTTGAGTGCAAGTGACATCCTCCCACTTTCTCTAAAATCATGTGGCCACTTCAGGCTGTTCTGGGAAGATTTTCCAGAGATAACCTGAATTTTGCAGTATTATTCTGTTCACAGAAATTCTGCTGCTGCTGTTATTGTCACAGAACCCAAGAGTGAGGGGGATGAGAAAGCAAGAAGCTGGAGGAGGTAGTTGCAAGAACTGTTACTGTTTTTTTATTATTTTATTAATTTCTGATCTTGTGTCCAGGAGCCCCCATCGTGGCCTGGGACTCACTGACAGAAGCCATGCTGTGAAGAGCTCTCAGTCTGCTCTGAGAAGGGAAGGAGGTAAAAAACATTGGTGGACTGAAACGGCATCACCTTGCACCACAGTGTGTCAAGAGAAGTGAGTGATACACCCTGATTTGCAGCAATGGAGGGAGAGCTGGCAGGTCCTGCTTCATGTACCAAGGAAAGTACTGAGCAGGCAGCAGGGTGTGCTGGGAGTCCATATTATTTGGATGGATGTGGCTCCCTGCTGGAGTCTTCAGCCTCTTGGGTGCTCTGAAGCTGTCTGTAATATCAGTGAGAGGTACCTGTCGTACAGGATCCTAATTTGCACACTCTACATACTCTCTGGACCAGACATCATCCTTTTGTTCCATCAGTGCCTAGGGTAATTTAGCTGAATATGGCTCCAAGGCTACTAAAAACTTTTCAGCTTGCCAGGAGATCTTTAGGTTTTTATCCTGCTTGTGTCCTAGCCCAGTCTCATGCTCATTTGTGTGGTGTCTGACTGTCCTAGCTGGGCATATTGAGCCCATGCAGACGGGATGTGCATGCAGCATGTGTTGTACTTTCCAGAACCACCTGGCTCACTGTAATTTTTCAGATCTGAATCTGTTGCAGAGCCCTTGCTCCAGCAGGATCTGAGGATCCTGTGAAAAAATGGAGAGAAGAAGCAGGCTCCTGGTACCTAAGGACTTCATGCAGCCCCATTCTGGATGCTGTCCTTCCCCAAGCTCCCCAGACCTGAGGAGGGAGCAGTGTACTCAGTATCCACGGTGGCAGCAGACTGCCATCTGGGAGCCCTCCTTCTCCAGGGCCTCCTGGTCAGTTGGCCATATCTGGGCCATTACGTAATGGCAGACGTGTCCAAGGGGACAGATGGCAGCTCTGCCAGCTGGACAGCTCATCTGACCCACACACTGCTCCGCTGGGGCTTGGGAAAAGTGCCAGGGGACAGCGCACTTCTCCCAACAGGAAGTCAATGGCAGCGGCCTTTACTCAGGATCAACTGATCTCCTTTACAGAGCACCGAAAGTATTTTATTAGCTATCTCTGGATAAGCTTCCTCTCCCAAATAGTTCTAGACAGGATGCTTTTTCACTTACTAAAGATCTGAGGATCATGTCCTCCATTGTTGGAAACTGTCCTACTTCCTTTGATTCCTGAGGAGCTGTAACAGACTATACCAGAAGAGGATGTGTTTCCTTAGTTTCTTCTTAATGGTAGGAAGGAGGTGAACTTTTCTTGCTAGGAATTGATACCTTTTTTTTTATTCTTTTGTGTAAAGAGAAGGAAATAATGTAATACAAAATTTTTTAAAAGTTTGTAGTACATGAATTACCTCTTTTACCTTCCTTGTTTTTTATAGCTTTGACATAAGACATATGATTCAATTTGGATTAAAACAGAAATAAGCTCATTTTGCGCCTACACATTTCTTTAAAAGCCTGCACATTCTGCTTTTGATATTTTCCTACCAGATCTTTTCTGAAGAGAATATGGCTGCCTCTGGCTTTTAAAAAGTTTAGCTGCTGTTTTGAAAGCTTCAGAACTAATCTAATCCATTTTATGTGTGCATGTGTGTGTGTGTGTGCATGGAAGTTTGGATATGAAAAGCTAACTAGAATGTCAATATACCAATAGATCTGTATTTTTTTTTTTACTTTGTGCACTATTTTCAGTATCTTTTGTTTGAAACTTCTGGAAAACATTACTAAAAATAGGTTTGTTGAAGTTTGTTGCAGTCAGAGCATTGGTGAGTATAAGAGGAAATGATCACAATTCTTTGCATACAGATGCATTTATTTAGATTTGTTTACAGACTAGAAATACCCCCTGGTACACTTTGTGATATGTCATGCTTTGGATATCTCTAATTTCATTTGGGAGAATTAAAAAAAAGCAGCCAAACTGATTCCCCAACTCAAGCAAAGAGTAGCCATGCAGAATTCAGTGACAGCCCAGCCCAGAGAAATTCACCTTGCAGCTCATCCTTCAGCCATTCCCACCTTCACTCTCTCCTTCTCCTCTCCAGTTATGCCACATCCCAGATGAGGGGACAACCAGCCCCTCATCCTGGATCATGAACTGTGAGCAAACAATCCAGCAGCTCTGTGACATTCAAAGCAAGCCCCCTTGGGCAGCATGAATCATGTTTTGAGGCACAGTGCCTCTGCAGTGCTTTCCAGACATGGGCAGAGGCCTGGGAGGGTAGGGAGAGGACCTTAGGGATGCCTGGCCCTGAAGTGGCTCCAGGATCCTGTGTCATGGAGACACACAGGCAGCCACCTTGGCTCCTGGCTGTGCTCTCACATCTGTGAGGCGGCAACATCCCACTTGCTATTCTTGTTCATGCAGTTTTGACTGGCTGCTTGCATTACCCCAACAGCCTGAAAAGTGATTATTTTCACTGATGGCACCACAAGACTTCTTGGCAAAGTGAATGCTGCTTCAGCAGCAGATTCAGTTTCCCCCAGGGCATAGAAACTTGTGTGACATGGCGCAGCACAGCTGGAAATCGGGTGCCAGCCTCCTTCAGACAAGCCACCGGGCATGGGTGCCAAACAGGCTCAGCTATGGCACAAAGTCTGCAGTGGAATTGCCACTGTTGCAAATACCAAAGTTGCCCATGAGCAGCCACGAAGTTTTTCTCCAAAGTCGCATTAAGTGCAACTGAGCATTTCCCTGAAAATAAGTCAGCTTTGCTCATGGTAGAGCAGAGTGATGTGCAGGCACTATCAGCAAACACCCATGTTTGCCTTGGCATGACTCTCCTGATCTCCCAGGAGATCAAAGGCACCCAGTCTGCTTGAGAGTGTCTCAAGCTGAAATCCAGCCCTTTCTGCCAAACTGAAAACTGCCCAGGGAAGCAGTAGGGATTCATGAACCCCCTGTGCCTGTGATGGCCTTGGTCACTTTGAGGTGACCTCCTGGAGGCTTCTGCCCACACCCACCATATCCTGAGGATTCAGAGAGAGCTGGCCTTTCATTCTAGGTTGTGAGGGCTTCTTCGGACAAGGGAACAGAAGTTTTAGTTCACTTCCCTCCCCTTGCTATCCCCAGCTGCCATTTGGGGGAATATTCCCCCTATGGCCACAGTCTTTTCTGATACGGCAGCTTGCTTTGCCAGGGAGCAGTGGAATCAAGCCGGTGGCAACAATGGAGCACAGCAGAGCCCAAAACATTTGTGATCAAGGTGGCTTTCATTGTGTTCAAACGGCTTGGAAAATGTGCCATTAGGGAGAAAGGACTTCCCCGTTGCATCTCCCCACAGTCCCCCTTGGTTTGATGCGCTCTTTCGCACGATTGCCACACACTTAACCCAGACCCCAGGCTGCCATCCAGAAACATCTTCCCTGAGCTGCTGCTGCTGCTGCTGCTGCTGCTGCAGGCACAGACCTGCATGTGCTAATGCAATGCAGAAGAGCCATGAAGCTCTCATCTGTCAGCCCTAGGTATGAATTTAAATTAAACCTCATTTAGTTTGGTGCTCCCTTTTGATTTATTGGCAGACGTTTCTCACTGTTTGAGCCTTGTTAAATTTCTAGCAAATACTTCACTGACCAGCTGTTCCTATTAAGTCAAAAGAGTGATGTAGAGTGGGGTCATTGCCACCTCACTTTTTGTGGCTCTCATACATAGTCCCCACAGAACTCTCTCGGAGAGAGAATTATACCTGTCACTCCATATGTGAGACGCCTGGCTAATGCCAGTGAAGCATTCTAGGTTTTGTGCCTCTGTCTCTCCCAGTTCTCACATTTTTTGTGCTATGAACCAACAAAACACCTCATAAGCTTCCTGTCAAATGATGGGGCAGGATCGTTTTCCACTTCAGGCCTTTCTGCTCACCATTCCATCCTGTTCGCTATGAACCGGTCAGTAATTTTCAGGTGGCTGTAGAGGCAACTTCTCAGGTCTGCAGTGCAGTTGCAAGCATTAGTCATTTTGAAGTCAGACTTTGTTGCTGTACTTACAGATCTCAGTGAAGAAACTACAAAAAGATGATAGCTTTAGCATCCAAGCACATCTCATACATGCAGTAAAGATGCCAGAGCTTTGAATTCTCCTTATTTATCACAGTAATGCTATTTTACATTTAGATTGTGTCTCCCTACTGAAGGATACCACAGTGGCTCAAAAACAACATACACACTTTAATAATACATCATGGAAACACAGCATCCTCTGGGGTGGACAGAAGAACCCGAGGAAAACTCAGTGCATAGCATGGAAAGAAACTTGTCTCAAAGCAGAAAGAGAAGTCACGACGCTTATGCAACACTTAAAACTATACTGCTGTGGAGAGGAAAAAACCCAAACAACACTGTTTTTTAAAGTTTTCATCAAAAAACCAATACATGGTGAACTCTGTGGAATTCAATTTATTGAGCTCTCAGGATCACAAGTTAGGTCAGCCTTGCCAGGAATTGATGCAGTTTGTAAGTAATCCAAACTTGAGGTGCCAGAGCACTGTTACATTTCTCTGATCTCTTGCCTTGCTCTGTTGTTTATTCATATGGCACTGTACAGCTGTGCTTGGGGCAGGAGAGACACTACTTCCACCCCAGAAGTAGCGATTTGATCTAAAACTGAGAAGACTTAGGAACCTGAGGACCCTCCTTCTCACTCCAGGTGTGGAGTCAGTAACTAAACCCACAGGTTTGTTTAAGTGTGTGTGTGTATTATTGGTGTTAGGAAGGATCTTTGCTCTTCCCTTCCAGCTGAATTGAGTGTGTCATGCAGGTAACAGTCCAGTGTCGACTCTGGGCCAGGACTTTTGGGAAGCCAAGTGGATGACTGCCATTCAGTGCTGAGAACAATGGAAAAGCTTTTCCTGACTCACATTTGGAAAAGGTCCTTCCACAAAAATAGGTGAGACTGTTCTAATCTTCATTCAGCAAACTCCTCTTACCAATTGTTTTGAGTGAGATGTTGGAAAATTTTGTTGAGTCCACACCAAAACCAGGGCTTTTTCTAGAATGTGCTTTCTGCTGTTACAAATGCTAGATACATTGAAAGAATAGCTGGGAGCACTTTGTCTTTCCTTAACCTGTTGATTAAAAAATGATCCAGAATGGATTTTTGCAACTCTCTTATAGGAACCTGTACGCAAACATCAAAATGGCAGAGACTAATACCGTATTTAAAATTTAGACTCAAAAGATTTAAGAACACAAAATAAAATCTTATTTGCAGTAGGGAAGACATCATCCATCTCTGCCCTGTCAGCCATAGTTAGAGCTTGTTAGCTCCCATTAAACTCTTTGCAGATCTGAACTTGTCATCCTCTTTTTAATTCTAGGCAAGTAGCAAATTGGCTTAAAAATGTAGAAGCTGTCCTGATGCGTATGCATGCTTACTTCTGCCTTCAGCTTTCAAGCATCTGAAGGCATCCATTAGATTAGTTATCATGTTAATAAGTAGATATTAGAAATGCAGCATGTTCACAGCTCTCACTTGGACAAAAACTCAAGTGATTAGAGGCTTCTGTCTAGATGTATCAGGAACTGAACTCCACCCCTGAAACTGTAACTTTCAGCTCATTTAATCTACCACAGAGAGAGAGGGGAATCTTAGTGCCCTGGTAGCAAGTAAAATGGAAAGGTACTTAGGAGATTAGAGGGGGCTCTGTCTGATCCTGAATGCCTGTGCCTGGTGAAGAAAGGTGAGGGTGTTTACTGGTGAAGATGCATTTTTCTGGGGAGGGACCTGGATCTTTCTCAAGGTAGCAGAGACTTCTTGTCCCTGTTATTTCATACCCCCAGCCCAGGTTATGGACAAGGTTGTCCCTGCACAATGTGGAGACAGAGAGGACTGTCTGTCAGTCACGTATGAGGAGTTGGGGGCTCTTTGTGGTGGTAAGGGAAGTTCTAATCTAAAAATTAGCCATCAAACTGAAGGAGTGCTGATTTCCACCCTGCTTTGGTGTGGAATCAGCCCTTCTTTGCATCCTGTTAAATCTCCTCTGCCAGAGATGACTCATCCCTGAGGTTCATAAAAATACTTCTGAAGAGCTGAGAGGTTTTTTTTCTCTTTTCTTTTCTTTTTTTTTTTTATTTTTTACTGTTGAAGTGGACTCATAGCACTGAATATATATTTACAAAATTATTCCCTAAGGCTATTTCAGAATCCTTCTCTTTAATTCCATCATACTTTTAGCATAAATATAAGAATGTCTGTGGCACAGGGGATACAATGTCAGCAATGTGGGTAAGAAACACACTTGCAAAACCTGAAATTATGTTCAATATTTTTGGAAAAAGGACAGGAATCTCATTTTCTTTTGTAGTAACTTGGTAGACATAGGCTTATCTAGATTGTTTGCTTATTGCCAAAGAGAGGACTGATCCGTTAACCACTGCCTCATGTGCACAAGACAGGTGGGTGGAGAGCATCTTCCTTTTTAGTATGGGGTCTTATTAGGGAGCACCAAAATCCTACAGTGAGAATAATGCCTTTTTCTTTTACGTGGAAAGAGATGCTGCTGGCCAGCATTGTGAGCACTTCCCACAGTCACTGGGAGAGTGTACCTGTGCTGCAAGGCGTTGTTATGTCGCCTGTGCACAAGGGAGTGGAGAAATGTGCTCCCTGAGCATTTTCTGTATTGCATTATCCATCAGAGCTGTGGTATGGGAGCTGACTGTGAGTTTTGTGTACAAGATGAGTCACAGCAGACTCAACCTGCTGCAGGTGGGGGTACTCAGAAAGCCGTGGCCCCCAAGAGGCTCTATGTGACAGTACAGGTGACAACCCAAGCAGTTTTTTTCCCTGTGGAAGTGAGCGGCAACCAGTCAAGTGGCATCTTGGAATGAGTCATCACTGTACTGAGCAGCAACATTATTTTGGGAATTAACCAATGGAAGCACATGCCCGTGTATTATAAAGGGCATAACAATAAAATCTACACCATTAGAACCAAACTCTACAGAGTTTGGCAGAGAGCAGGCAAACTGTGAAGTTTCTATTTGCAAATGCCTTATTGATGTTATTCCAGTGCTTCTACCATTATCTCTTGCACACTCTCTATCTTTCCCTGCCACACATTTAGAAAGTAAATAAGCTCATCAGACACATGTTCCATTTTATGAGAGCAGAGATGCGTACAAGAGCACGAATGAATATGAATAGCCCTTTTTTGGCAATACCCAAGCTTTGGAGCTGTTTTGTATGACTCAGAAATAAATACTGTGCTAAAAGGGCTCCCATAAAAATATGGACCGTGAAAAGTAATGGGGAAAGGAGGAACCATTCTTCTCAGAAAATGGCTCTCCCTGAGACAGCTTCCTGAGACATGTGGCAAGTTTTGATGTGGGCCTGGTTTTCATGGCAGCTTGTTGGGCTTGTTGACAGCTCTCTGCCCAGGGAACCAAGCCACTGCTTCACTGTGACTGAACGAATGTCTTCAGAATGCAGCAAAAAACAGACTCGTCTTTGAAGAGAGCAAAGATGAAAGAGAGTCTATAAATTCTCAGCAACTGAAAATAAATAATAATATAAACAAGCTGTACAGAGCTTTTATTTTCTTTCTGTTTTGGTTTTGTTTTGTTTTGTTTTTCTTAACACTTTCCCCATTTCACACTCTCAGTCTTAAATAAGAAGGAGGCCTTGAATACTGCATTTTCACGCTTGACAATAAAAGTTATTAGACTAGTTAGCATTGTACATGAACTGGGAATGACTGTAAGCCTAATAAGGCTAGGAACACCCCTAATATTTAGGTTTTCACCTGTGTCTGCTTCTTAGGAATGATTTTAAAAGGGACTGCTTCTCCTACCATGTAGGTGATAAGCTTGTCACATTACTACCAAACCATGGCAAATCATCCATGCTCCAGGGATGGTGTAAGATGAGTACCCAGAAAGCTGTCAGTTGTGCTGGATTGTCATTCCAAATACATAAGAGAAAATGGCTTTTTTTCACTGCAGAATTTTGATGCCCCACGCTTTTTGGTAGGAGGGCTGTTAACACTGCTCAGAAGCCCATAGGCGTATCTCCTGCCCTGTGGATCCCAGATCCTCACCACCTCCCCCAAAATCCAGACAGCTGTGGAGATCAGATGTTTTTTGTTAATTCTTGGAGCTCATCGAAGGGTGAATAGAAAAGGAATCCATTTGTGGCAGATGGGAGATGCTTCTCTGCTGGACTATGAATGCTGTTCTGATAGCAGCGCTGGCTTTGCAAGGCTGCCTCTGTCTAGGTGCTACTGGTCTACATGGTGTCAATTTGTTCTGTCCATTGTACACTAAAAATGATGTGTGGGATGCCCCAAAGAGATCTCAGAGGGACTGGGCCATGCCTTCAAATGTTCATTCGGACCTTGTAGCAGAGTAGATCCAAGTGTGCCAAGCCAAGAGAGCCGTAAGATCCGTACTTTGTAAGATGTAAAATAAGATGTAGAACAAGTTTCTTTTAAAACTGTCTTTATTAAATCACAGCCAAGTGTTTCTGAAGCGGCCTGGAAAGAAGAGAGGGCTTGAGCACTGCCTGGACTGACTCTGTCCGAGCAAGGAGAGGAGGAAGGTTTCAGGTCAGCTCTTTCCCCAGCACTGGTTGATAATGCTTTCTACTATTCTAATGTGACATATTCTAATGTGACAGGGTTAAGAGTTTTATTTAGTAAGCCTTTACTCCTGGCTTTATTTTGGTATATTTTTTCCTGGAAGGTTAAACTAGAAAGCAGTGTTCCTACAGTGAATAAATACATCATAGGAACCAGAAGCTAGAAAGGCTTCAGACCTGGTCAGCCTTTGGAGTCCTGCTGCACAAATAAAACAAGTCTTCGAGAGGAATAGTGTGGATTTTGTGTCCAGACAGAGGGGAGCTGAGAATGGGGCCTGGGTCTGACTGTGAACCTCCCGTGCCAAAGCCCTAGATGGGGAGGTAGGGACCCACTGATTCTCTCAGGGCAGATGGGCAGGGGATGCCTGGTCTCAGGGAGCGTGCTGGCCTCCAAAGAGCACCAACAGGGAGGAAAGGAAGGATCTGTCCTCAGGTCCTGGTCTGTCAAAAATGGATTTTCAGGACCTGACTGCTAAGCTACTGCTTGATCTTAAGTGGATTCAACCAGAGGCTTTTGAGGGTTTAGAGAGTCCTTACTCCATGTGTCATGGGTTAGCATAGCTATGGAAGTGATTCTCTTGAAAAGAGATGCTTACAGCTTCCTCTATGACCTAACAGAACCTATCAACTGGCTAGTTTGAATACTGGCAGCTTTTTAAGCCACTTAAGGAGCTTGATACACCTCTGTGATCTACATTTAAGAATGAACAAAGCCCGGGAAAGCTCTCTCTTGCTTCTGGCCTTGGGGCATGTAACTGGAGGGGGGGGGCCATGTGGCCCAGTGGGGCCAGGCCAGGCCCTGCTTGGCCTGGGCTGGGCCGGACCACAGCCATCCTGGAGCTGATGGGCCCTGTTCCGCCCATGGCCCCCCCTAGCCCTGCTCCGTGCAGGCGGTGCAGCCCGGCTCCACACCCCCTCCTCCACCACCCAGTGCAGCCGAAGATTCGTCTGAGGCTGCCCCGCTGCCAGGCAAAGATCATGTGACCAACAGTGATAAGCGAACTCCAGCTGTGGGGCTGGGTGAGATTAACCCTTTTTTAGTGCTGTAAGTTTCCTCCAGAACAGATGAAGCCTGCAGACATCAATCCTCTCCTGAGTTGGAGGAAGAGGGAAGGTGAAGAAAACACCTTAGAGACACCAAAGTCAGTGAAGAAGGAAGAGCTGAAACCCTGAGGAAGGAGAAAGAGGAGATGCTTAGAAGCTGAAATTCTGTTGTAAAGCTATGGTGGTGATGGACTGTGATACATCAGAGTACCCACTGTAATTTCATGAAAGTATGGGGGGGTGGAGCAGAGATAGTCCTAGAGATGAAGATGCTCCCAGAGATAGGTGAAGAGAACCTTTGCTTCTGAACAGCTCATCCTTAAAATGGTACCCCATTAGCTAAAGATTGGACCCTCGAAAGCAGTTGTGGGGAAAGCTTTAAGTCGGGGGAAGGGACTTTCATGTGCGAGCAGAGAACCAACCCAGGCGGCTGTCTCATTGTGACATTGAAGCCATGAAGAGAACTTCTTGTGGAGATGTCTCCATAGCATGAGCAAGAGAGACTCCTCTCCCTAAGTGAACTGAAAAAAGGTTATTATGGAAGTGTGTCTTGGGGTGGCTTTATGATGTGTATCCCATATCACTGCCCTATGCCCAGAAATTAATTCTTGTGCCTTTCTATGCCTTTAAACTGAGCCTGAGAGGGGGAAGGAAAAACTGAGCAAAACTTTTTCAAAGCAGTTTGCAGCTTGTTCAAGGTCACACAGAGATAGCGACTTTTTTTCCAGCTGCAGCAGGGGAGTGAGGAAGCACCCGGCTTGTAGGTTTTTTTTCTAGTCTGCTTTTGACCAGTTTTTCAGTTTCTTATTCTCTGGAGAGAGACTGAGAGTTGAACTTTTTTTCCTTCCCTGGAATTTCGGATTTTCTCCCTTTTCTGCTGGACTGCTTCAATATCAGAACACATCGGGAGGACTTTCCACCAAGCACAGAGGGCTTGGCCCTGGGCCAAGCCCCAGCTCCAAGGAGACCAAAGAGAGGACTCTAACACTTTCCCAGGTTTTTTCCCCACAGCGAGAGATGTTTATTATTTAGCATTATTTTCCTTTTCCCGTGTGTTTGTTAAATAAACAGTTTTTATCTCTTTCACTTTCCTTTGAGGAAAATTTATTTTTCCCGAACCTGGTGGGGGGAGGGGTGGTTGTGCCTTCTCTCAGAGGATATATTTCTAAATTTGACCAAACCGGAACAAAGTGGTAAACTGACTGAAAATCTCAAGGGTTGTTTTTTTACATTGTCAGTGGGAGAAGGGAGGAAGGTGGGGGGAGGAGAATTGTTCTGAAGGTGTGGTCTGACTTTTTTTCCTTTCTTTTAGGTCTGTTAATAAACTTCTTTATATTCTTTTAAGTTTTGTGCCTGCTTTGCTTTCTCCTAATTCTTATCTCACAGAAGGTAAATAAGTAAGTAATGAGTATTTTGGACCAAACCACTACACTTAATTGGTGTTTCTGCCTGGTTATGAACTGAACCCGCTACATAATGGAGGAAAATGCTCACTACAATTACTCACTGGCTCACCCCAGCCAGAGAATGAGTAAAAGACAAAGAGTGATTTTTCTGCAGCAGACAGCAGGTTTTTGGTATACTTGTTATAAGCCTCTGGTCCCTCTATGAACCCAGGGTTAGTTTAGGAAGGAATTAATCTTTTGCACGGGGGTATCTATAGTGGCTTTGGGGAAGGCTTTATAAATCTGCAGATATCTGTGTGTACATGGTAAAACACCAAAACATCCCCTTCCTCCTGAAGGGAGAAGAGCCTATGTTTGAGTAAAGACCCACTCCAGACTGCCCCAGACTATGTCACAGCCCTGCCATGGCACATCCTGACACAGTCAGTCCTGCCTGTCCCTGCCCAGCCCCTGGGCCTCCCCCCACCACCCCAGGCCCTGGACCCCGTGTCACCTCCTGGGGCCATCAGCCCCTGACCCATCAGCACTGCAGTTGGGCTGGTCTCCAGCTCCCCACAGCCCTGCCCTGCTGGCCATGGGTCCTCTGAGCCAAGCCCACACACAGGTGCACATCCCAGCCTGAGAGCAGGCTCCTGGTGAACAGTGAACACACTGCAGGTGACATCCCAGTCACAGAGTCCCCTGGCTACTTTCTTGTTGCAGTGGGGATACTGCAACACGCATATATCAAACCAGGAGTCCCGTGGAAAGGAAATATATATGGACAGACAGATTCTTGATAGCTGTTTCAGAGATGTTTATTTCTCCAGCCGCATGGCCGGGGCTCTGCCGAGGAACTGTTCCAGTCACGGGACCAAGGGTCCTTCTGCCCGCGCAGGGAACACAAACCAACCAATGGGAACGAGGCTGAGCAGGGGCAGGGAAGCCCCGTGTCTGTGCCTTCAGGGCCCCTCTCCCAGGGCTACACGGCAGGGGAGGGACCCCAACACCTCACCCGTTTTATTTTAATAAAAGGAGAATGAAAACAACTGGATAAACATAACAAGAACAGTTTCAAGACAAAACAAGCCACCCTCCTGAGTCTTTAAATGTCCAAACAGATTCTGTGGAACATCTTAGGGCTGACAGAAGGGAGACAGAACTCTGAGCATGCTTTGTGGGGAAACTGAGGCAGGAGAGGGTTTAACTTCTTCCCTCCCCCTTTTCATCCCCCACTCGGCATTGGAAAGGGATTTTTGGGGAAACAATTGGCAAAAGCATGGTTTTGTGAGGGAAACCATGGATGAAAAAACGGATTGGGAATACACTGGGGGTAATAGGACATAGGGTAAAAGGGAAAGGTGGGATTAGGAAAGGGAAACTGTAGGGGGGGCTTACAATGGAGATACTGTCTAACATGACTACGATTTTTTGCATATATACTGCCTTTTACAGAAACACCATCAGGCCCAGTGACCTGCGATGCTTGTAACCCTTTTCTCCCTAGTACAATATTAAATTCCACCACCTCTCCATCTCCCAAGCTTGGGATGCATTTTTCAGGGTTATTCTTTTTAATAGCAGTTCTATGCACGAATATGTCTTGCTGGTTGTCACACCTTGTTATAAAACCATAATTTTGCTTAACATTATACCATTTTACTATCCCTAAGGTCTTAGTTGCTATGATCTTTTCCTTTTTCCGAGTGGCTGCTGTTTTTCTGTCTCGCTGCGTCTTTGCTCTCTCTTTCGGTCGCTCCCGTGTTGGAATTGTCGGAGCTGCTCGTGCCTACGCGCTCTTCCCGGGGTCGCGTTCGGGGCCGCGCGGGCCGGGCCGGGCCATGCCGCTCAGTTCTCCGTGCGTCGCCTCCTCTGGTCGCAGCTTCGCTGCCGCTGCCGGGCGCTGCACCCACGTCTCGGCCGGGCCCCCGAGCGACGACTCCCCCGTGCCCTGCTCCAGCGCGCGTCTCGGCCGGGCGCGGCTCCGTTCCACCGCCATCGCCGCCAGCCGCCGCCCGCGCGCCGCCCCTCTCGGCCGGGCATTCACGGGGCTCGCTCCACCACGCGCTGCACAGGACCGGGCGGGCACCGCCGGGTCCCGCCGCTCCCGCCGCGCCTCGCTCTGCCACCGACACTGCGGCTCGCGTGGCTCCGCCCGCGCGCGGGAACTGCCTCGCTGCTGCTCGCAGAGCACTCGGTGCACGTGGCCTGGGCCGCACGGTCCCTGCGCCAGGCTTCCCTTCGCCAGGACACAGCTGACATTGCTCAACAGTCTCGGTAACTAAATAATATTCACGAAAATATTCTTCCATCGGCATATATTTTGACTCCAGTATTAACTGTGTCCAAATGGTTTTCCAAAAGCCCTTGGTAAGAATTAAATCCCAAGAAACATAGAAAAAGTTCTTAAACAACCATGCCAGGAAGTGTTTCAGTTCTTTTTGAGCTTGAATCAAGCTAAAATTCACAAATCGTTGTTCAAGAATCATTTTAAGTTTAAGATAAATGTCCATATGCGGCTCTGAGAGCCAAGAGTCTTCCCACCGTTCCTCCATAGTTTAGATATGGAATAGCAAAGCAAAACCAAGAAGAGGAATCCAAAGTTTCCAGGGTTTACTCACACAAATCAGTCGCTTAGGGATCGGGGATCGTTCTGCTCTCAAATCTCCACCATTTGTTGCAGTGGGGATCCTGCAACACGCATATATCAAACCAGGAGTCCCGTGGAAAGGAAATATATATGGACAGACAGATTCTTGATAGCTGTTTCAGAGATGTTTATTTCTCCAGCCGCATGGCCGGGGCTCTGCCGAGGAACTGTTCCAGTCACGGGACCAAGGGTCCTTCTGCCCGCGCAGGGAACACAAACCAACCAGTGGGAACGAGGCTGAGCAGGGGCAGGGAAGCCCCGTGTCTGTGCCCTCAGGGCCCCTCTCCCAGGGCTACACGGCAGGGGAGGGACCCCAACACTTTCTGTCATCACGGTGCTCCTGCTGTGGTGAAATCTCCCAAGTCAGGGAAGAAATACCTGCCTAGGTTGCAGAGGGAATGCTGTCATGTATTAAACTTTGAGCAGAAGACTTTTCTCTGAGAGTTGGATGCTAATTTGAGACAAGTTGTTAATGAGGTGCAGGCATATACCCTCATCCAACTATCTGGTACAATTTTGTTCCCTGGAATCAGGTGTGGCGTTCGCTTCCAGCACCCCTCAAGGCAGTATGCTGGGGTTTTGGGTTTAAGCATACTGGGCGTGAACTAACAAGGCAGCAGCATTGCTGCATCTCTTCCATCTGGAGTTGTATGACACTGATTAACTTTTATTTTCCCCCTACAGCTTCAGCCACTGGAAATAAAGGGGTGTAAAGAACGTCATTTGTTGTCCTTGTGGTTACAGAAAATCCTGGAAATGCAACTGAGAGTACATGCAGCTTCAAAAATCAGGAACCAAAACAAACAAAACCGTGCAACATTTATTAATAAATTTCAGTTAAGTCTCCCTGGTTTCAAGCCCAGTTACACGATTTCTCTAGGGGGAGGCAGGAGGAAAGTGAATTTATGACTGTTGAATGTTTGATCCTGTCAGAATTGTATTGAGTACTACAACAAAATGGATGGCTAGAAATAAATTTGGGTGTGAATAAGCTGTTTCCTCCACAGGTCTGGTTTACACTGGCAGGGTGTGCTTAACGGTTGACTGGAGAAAAAAAAAGTGACAGACAGCTCTTACAAGCTCCTCAGGGAATTTAAACACAAGCTCTGTTCTTCTTCCTTTTAATTCACCCTCTGGTCACCGGCAAAATAATTTAGATTCAAGCTTCGGGTTTAGGGGAATTGCTGGTGGAAGGGAAGGGTTAATTTATTTACTTGGGGTGTTTTTCTGTTTATTTTGTTTTACTTTTTAAGCCCTGATGTGAATTATCCGTTTTGGCAAGTGAATGAGAACAGTTGCATGTACTTGGTATTTTCTGTCACACACACTATTATTAGTAAGAAACACATTTCCTTTTGGGGCGCTAAGGACAAAAATAAGGCTGTTCACATTACCACCCCCCTTATTAACTCTGTTAAAGCAATTGTGCTGGCATTTAAGAGAACTGGCAAATGCATTTGTTCAGCGGCAAATGTGATGCATTCAACGTTCTTTTCACATGAAGAAGAAAACAGGGGCTTTTAAGCGCAGGGAATATAATGGCCGAGCTTTGGTAATGATTTCCAATATTTTAAAGAAAGAAGAGGGAAAAAAGATCTCATTTACTTGTTTCGGCATGCAGGAAAGGGAACAGCTCTATTATCCAAAATCTGCTCTGGAGCTTTCAGTGCTGCTTGGTGCACATTTTCTGTCCACGTGTAGACAGATCTGCCTTCAGTGGCAACTCATTGGGCTGTGGCTTGGATTTTGCATGGAATATGGAAGGTACTGCTTCATCATCTAAGTACAAGGATAGGACATGTCTCCGTAGCACAGAGTTTGTCCGCTTGTAGGGTAGGATACTTTTTCTAAGAATGAGTCCTGTCATGATGCCCACATGCTGTTGAGCTCTTTTCTTTTGTTAGCAGGGCTACCATCAGTCACAACAACATGGTGGGTCATTAGGTCACCTTGCTGAGTACCCAAGCAATTCAGATCATGGGGTGCTGAAATTTGCTTTCTTTCAATGTGCTTCAATCACTGGTATTGGCTTTAAATTTGGCCCAAATTAGGTTGGTTTGAAACTGTTTCAGTATTTTCCAACTCTATCACCCTTCCTTTTCCACTGATACTGATTAAACAGAATTCTTTAACTCTCCAGAACAGACTTTTTGTCCTCATCCCTCATTACTTGTCATTGTCTTCTTGTCTCCATTTGTTGTGGAGAAAGTTGGTAGTTCTAAATTCAAGTACAGGTTTAACGTTGCCTCTCAGCATTGAGAGGAATGAAATGCAGTGGTGCAAAGTGCTGTGGTAACTGCTGTACAGGACACTTGTTTACTTTTTTCTTAAACCAAGAATGCCCAAGAAGCTGGCAGTGATAGCAAGCAAAATGCTTCTTTCTCGCTGATGGGGACAGAAAAGTCATACAGATAAGGCAAAAAGATAGAGAAGTCTACTTTACACTTAGCAATGAGGTATTTTTCCTGTCTGTTTCAAGGACTTTGGTTTTCATCCATCAGTCTTTATATATATACTAAATAGCATTTAACAAGTGGCTTTTAAAATAGGGTGAACTTTTGCAAGGGGAGTATTTATAGAAGTAGCTATTTAGTTTGTTAGTAATTTTTGGTATTCATTTTGCTGTTGCTGACTATACAGAACAGGATTATTCACCCGCATTACCCAGCTGCTTCTGTTTGATAACACAATAAAGATTGTGAGGTGTCTTTCCACAGAAATGACTGTGATGTCATGATTCATGTGATGTCACAGCTATGAAGAAGTGGAATCTGTGAGAAAGAGTTGTTTTGAGACAGAAAATCCCAAAATTAAATGTCTTGCATTATTGGTCAAATGGTAGATTAAGATGCAATTCAGTCAAGGAATATTGCAAGAAATTAATCTCTGTGACGTACTTGAAAAATGCTTCCTGATATTGGAGTTCACTAAAAACACCATAGTATCTCATTAGAAGAAGCTGTGGTACCTTTCCACTATTCTTTTCCTATAGATGAGACTTGGCAATGCTGGAAGTTTATAGAAGATGGTTATATATTACAGTGCCTAGCAAAGAATTTGTTGGGGAGGTGGGGTTGGGATTTTTTCATTTAGCTTGCTGGCAGTTGCCAGATGAACTGGATATGCAGTTGCATTTGGAAGTTCTCTGACCTCTTCAACAGCTGGGACTTTTAGAACTGTAAACCTGACACACTCTTGCATAATATTTTTCTGGTGCTGCAGGTCCCTGGAACTGCAATGAAGCCATGCAAGGGAATATTCAGAAATGAAGGTTATAATTCAGGTGTACAGACCATTATCACTAGATGCTTCAGTGGGTGTTTTGTGTAGGAGTCCTGTAACATTGTTTGAGTTGATCTAGCCCAAAATGCTGTTGGTTCTTCTTTTCAGAAGCCTATTGAGATAATGTACCATTTCTCTAGCTCAGTAATGGGGAAAATCTCTTGAGCTGGACCTGTGCATCACACAGCTGGCTCTGAACTCTTCTGGATGATAGCCAAACCTGCTTCTCATTCATTTGCAGCTGAAGGCTGGGACTTTCCACTGCTCTATGACGACATGCATCAGGTCAGCCTCCTTGGTCATTCATTGACCAGCCTCAGCTGGCATTTGGGATCCAGAACAGGGCAGAGGCTATGCCAAGACCTTGCTGGTGGGCATTTCAACAGCTGGCAAATCAGAGGCACACTTCCAGGACGCAGCCTTCATCAATGTAGCTGCTGCCTATTTCAACACCCAAAAATTTGATGTTTTGAGTAGGGGAAAAGCTGACACTTGAAAGTCTGATTCTTTGGAAGTCTGCCGTAATGCTCCAAACCTTCTGTTTGGTTGTCCCCAGCCTGCTAATATTATCCCAGTCCCATTTCTGTAGGTGACACACATGTGTGTATGATTAACTGGTAATGACCTAAATGGTCTCCACTGACAGTAGTATCTACTTACGTCTTTCTGCTTTTGGTGGAGCAGCATGTGAGCTGCTATACAAGAGAGTGTCACTTCATACTAAGGGAAATATGCTGAGGAAAATTCATTTTGAATTTATGTCTGGAATATCCACAGATGTCTGCTCAAGTTTTCCATTTTGTAACCACTTGTAGTCAGGCTGAAAATGTAACTGCAGCTGGGATCAATGGGCAAACTCATAGATATTTTATCCCTTGGATCAAAGAGTATTATCCGGGAAAAAAAATACCAGGAAAATCTAACAGCAAAACTCAAATGCAGGAAGACAGCTGTTAAAGGTTTCCTGGTATTTTTTAACTGAGGATCTTCGTCAGCAAGGTCTCCATTAACAAAATGTCCTCTGGTCCTGGGGATCAACCAACTTGCTCCACCAGTGAGGTGACTCCCACTACATTGGCATAACTGTGAATGCTGATAACTGAGAGGAGGTTGATACCAGAAAAGTATGTCTGGAGGTGGCAGCACATGTTCAATCTGACCAAGAAATGATCACAAAAAGCAAGAAGAAATCATGGCCTTGAGAGAATCTGCCAAGAACCAGCTGGGATAAGCTGTGATGTGCTTCAGACTCTCAGGCTAACCCCACACTGACCACCTAGAGCTTGAGATGCCAGAAGGACTCTGCCTCTGGGATACTCTGTGGCTCTGAGTGCTGGACCGACAGCACAGAACACCAGGGGTAAGCTGCATGAGGCCAGCACTTCAGGAATTACAAGGCAGAGAGAAGCACTTCCAGTGTTGAGTTTTCCAGGAAAATGGAAACAGGTAAGTGAGGAGAGTACAAAGTCAGCTTTGGGTCAACTCTGCAGAGGAAAAAGAACACAGTAGGAAGCTTTATTTTTGACAATAGGTGATCCTGAAGATGTTTTTAATCATTTTCTATCCACTCCGACAGAGAGAATTATCTGTGAAACTGACACAAGTATTTGAAAAGTGTTGCACTGCCCTTGAAATGAGCAGTGTGTTTTTAAACTGACAGTGTAAAGAGAAGGTGAAGGCATAACATAGTTTGTGATTGATCTAAGGTTTCCTGGTCCATCTTGCAATTTCAGGGATGGTAAAATAGCAGCCTGCGATCTGTAACAAAAAAACTCGCGCCAAGCCCTTAAACTCCAAGACAGTAAGAGTGGGAGACAAAGAAGTACTACTGTAAAGATAACCAATCCTTGACAACAAAACAAAAATTTCTTGCACAAAGGACATCTGCCTAGCTCACATGGAAGCTTAGGGCAAATGTTAATACTCCCATAGTGTTGACTTATAGATTATCTGTAATATCTTAGCAGAAAAGAAAAAAGTAAGTCCCAAACCCAAAAGCCATAAAAACAGATCATGGAGCTGCCTGAAGTACAGAAGATGCACAAAGTATGACTAAGAGCCAGTGACAGAAAAGAAATATCCAGGAGCTGCAATGACTTTCTTGTCTTGCCAGAACATGCAGGCATCAGAAGTCATGGCAACAGAAAGAGCATTTGGATGCCTTCAATGGGATTCCTTTTTGCTTCACCCTTTCTTAACAGCTTCACACGTGTGAGGGAGGAGGAGAAGTTTCTGGTGAACCTGTTTTCTTTTGCCCTGGTGCCAGAAGCAAACCCTAGTATGATGAGATACAACAGGATGGAGACATACACATCGCTAGAGGGACTGAGTGACATCTCTTGCCCTGGCTGCATACCTGTTAAATCCCAATGCCATATGAGTTGCCTGGGTTGATGCTGCTCTTCAGTGGTGCCAGACATTTTTCTGGATGTGACTGTGATTTCCCAACACTGTCACTGTCCAAGCATGAATGTAAATGATGTCAACAGAGAATGGTGTCAAGCCCCATTTGCTCAGAGGTGTTCTTCTTAATAGTGTTAGAGGAGATGCTAAATGGGTTGACTTGAGACGAAGCGCTGTAAGAATGTCCTAGACAGCCCGCTGGGAACAAGGACACAGGCATTACACACAGTGTTACTGGCACAAAGAGGAATTTTCAAATGTACTGTCAGAAAAAGAATGAATTTTATTCCCACTGCGGGTTTATCAGAGATGGGTGTAAGAGTAAGTTATAAAATGTGAGAAATGTATTGATGTTAATAGTTGGAGGTAATAAGTATCAAGTGTGGAGTCCCTTTCAAGGGACAGCATTACTGGAGTAGCTGTGGATCAAAACTAGTGAGAAGCATTTGAGGACATCTTCCAAGAGATTAAGTGACATTTATCCTACTGCTCACTATTAGATAAAATGTTGAGAATCCCCTGGATTGTCAGTCCAGAAAAAGTTACCTTCAACTTCAGGTAAAAAAAAGGAATGGAAGGAAGGTGCATTGATCTGGGACTCACTGCTAGGGTAAGAACAGGAGAAATAAGCCTTTCAGAAGAAAAACCAAAAAATCCCCCCAGCCCCCCAACAAACCCAAGGAAAATTGTATAGCAATATCAAGAGCTGCGGAGATACATCAGTTTTACCAAACCCCAGAAACAAAGAAGGGTGATCAGGTTCATTGGAGCTCTTAACTGAATAGGGAGATTTACCTCAAATACTCTGCCTACAGCTCTCTGAACTGAGAATGCTTCAAGTCCATATTTTCTCCAGTCCAAAGGTTCAGGGGGGAAGAAGTAGTTTGCTGACTGAAAAATGCTGGAGAACAGGACTGTTAAAACTGGAGTTTATAATCTGTGAATGTATGATTAGCATGCAAAGCTGAAGATATGTCATCTTACCCAAGACTGTCTTGAGCAGGTGACAGCCACACTGAGGACCAGAACTAAAGTGCTAGTTCTGTGTTCCCGTGTACATGTTGGACTACTGTCAGGAAGAAATTAAACAGAAACAATCCAGGGATTTTGTATCTCACCCCTCCCAGGCTGGTACCTCAGCACCAAGGCTGACCAAAGTATCTTCTGCCTGCACTTCTGTCTCACTGGGTTGTGGCTGTGTTCCTGGCTGTGAAATGGCTCAGTGCCAGGAGAAGCTGTACAGAGCTTTCCTGCCCAGGGTGTGCAATGACTTGGTGGTGGGACTCCTATCCATGAATGCTGCAGAGGATAGTTTCATAATCCTCAATTCTAGAAAACCTCTCCAGCCCAACTATCAGTATCTGTCCTCAAGGGAAGCCTAGGGTCAGAGGGACCTGCTAATCCTGGGGGAGCAGTTAGGGAACTGGAAATTATTAGCAGTCTGAACACAGATTCTCTGGAAGAAGACATGAACCCTATCATATGTGCAGCATGACTGGTGGCCAAAGGAAGAGTGCAGAAATTGAAGTGTGAGCATTTTCATGTGTGGTGGGGATGGAATCGTTAGCTACTTCTGGAATTAACTGGATTACCTGGAAAAGAAACAATTTCTGGTACAAGGCAGAAATGGACCTGATGCTGTTTAGAAAAAGAACAAATCCTGTTTGTTGTTTTTCTTTCTAAGAAAAGTCTGTTGTTTAAGGACAGTGATTCTAAACATATGACAGAGAAAATAGCACTCGGAAAGCAGTTGTGTGCTCAAAATATCCTTGCTTAAAAATGTAGTGATTTCATGTTCTGCTTTGTTTTGGATCATTTGACAGAGGCATAAAGTTAAATTTTCTGGGTCCTTAGGTTACTTGTATGAACTTTTTTTTTTGCATGTGCAGCTAAGCCCCAAATATCTTTTAAGAATGCACTCTTATTAATTTGGGCCAAGTTCATAAATGTAAGACAGATTTGGAATAGCATGCATGACTTCCTAGGATACCTAGGACACTGGATTAATCATGACGTGAAATGTGCCCATATTGAGGGACTTGGAGCTTTTTAATCTCACCCATGTTTGTTGTAACATTTTGACGTGCATGAATCCAAGAATACAAAAGGAAAGTGGGACATGAAATGAACCTCATCCAGCGACTTTATCAATGTGGTACATTTCCTCCCAGCAAGCCAGAGTGTGCCTAATCCGACAATGAAAGGCCAAGAGATTCACCAGGAGACTACAAATCCATTAATTTGGTATCACTTGTGGGAAAAAGCTGGAAGCAATTGCAGGATTTGTTAAGCAAAAGGCTTGGCGAAGGCAATTGATTAGGGAGGTTTCAGAGAAAGCTGTTCTTGCTGAGCTGCCAAGGTAGAAGGGGTTATTATGTCCAGGAAATTTTAAAGTGTCTTGTTGGCACCATGTGAAACAGAAGGGGTGCTGCCATGTAAGAAAAGCTGAAAAACTATATGAAGGGTTTTTTTATTCAAGGGAGTACAAGTATCTGATATTTCACCAGGAATCCAGTCCATCATCTGATTTTGCTACATTAAGTCTCCACAGAGCCCAGTGCATACAAGGGACTGACAAATGCAACTGTTGTAATAAATACTCATTACAAGTGTTAGAGTAAAGAATCTCTGTCAAGAGCAAAACCTTTCCAAAGATGAAACTGTTTTTAAATAAGGGAGAGTCTCAGTCAGCAAGCACATAACTCACTGTCCATTTTTTTTCTTCCTGGTCCCCTGTACCAGCTGAAAACTCAAAACTAGGAGAGACCCAATGCTTTCTACAGCACCCCAAATGAAAAGCTATCTTCAAACACTCCAGGATTTCAGAAGGAATGAAAACATCTCTGAATAATGTGGAATTGTGTCCAAATCTGCTAAAAATTGAATGGGGAGAAGGTATTACAGGAAGAATTTCCACACAGTCAGCAATGAGATGTAAGAAAAATCTGTTATAGATGGCCTCTATTTCACAGATAATGAGGTAAGGAGACCCCAGGTTAGGTGTCTGGAGAGAAAGAGCTGCTCTACAGCATCTTTCCACAGACAGCATGGAGACACAGAGACTAACTGAAGGCTGACTGCTGTGCTCTGCAGTGCTGTCGAGCAGTCAGGGGAAGAGGGTCTGTGTGACAAGAATGAGACACACAGCAAGGTGCTTTGGAGTGCTTCTGTCCACTGCAAGCTCCATGTGTGCTCAAGCTCACACTGAGCTGTGCCTTGGTGATCTTTTCCCTATGTGAAGGGAGCAGGGTGGGGTCAGGTAAAGGTTGGCACCTGGCAAAGTGCTGCCCCAGGAGAAAGGGCCAGGCCTGAGCCAGAGGTCATTGACACCCCATGTGTATCACTGCAGATGAGACCTCTGGCCAGGGGGACAACTGGCTGGGTTCAGAGGTGAAAGGACACCATGCAGGAGACCCACACTGAGCACAGAGCCCCTGCCCTGTCAGTCTGCCTGCTGGGGGGAGGCAGGCATGCACACAGGAGAGCAGAGCATGGCACAGCGCTCTCGCAGGACTGCCAGGTCTCATGCCAGGCTGCTCGGCTGAGCAGGCAGGGCAGGGAGCAGATGAGCAGCTCATGGGAGATCAGTGCTCTCCAGTGAAGCGTGGGGCAGCAGCCGCAGAACAGCAGGAGCAGCCACTTAGAAAAGCTGTTGCAAGGAATCCAGACATGTTAGGCTTTTTTTCTCTGCAGTGACCTGGCCAAGACCCAAAGACCTGAAGAGACGGTGTCAGCTCTAAGTTGCCATCCTGTTGGTTGTAAAAAAAACACTTAGGAAAATGAACTGCCCTTTTCTGTTGTGTGATTCCCCACCCATTCCAAATGGAAAGGGAAATGAAGTAAGGACTTAATTATTTTTCATTCTGTTTCAAGGAGTGCCTACATAAAAAGACAGGTTCCAAGAGAAAAAACCAAAAGATTTCTGACATGCTTGTTGTTTGTAATAAGAATACAAAAATGGTCGATGTGGTTGGTTGCTTCTTCAGGATTCTTTTCATTTTCCTTTATACAAACAGAACAAAGGGGCAATGACTGGGCTACTGAGAAAAACAAGTTTTGCTTCTCCCCATGGAGGAGAAGAAAGAAACTGAGCAAAGTTTGTGCTCCTCTTGATGAAATACAACAATGTGTCTAATATTTTGATCTGTGAGGCTTGTGGTTTTGACAACAGAGAGGTCAGTTATTACAAAAACTCCTAAAATAAGCAAAATAATTAACATCTTTCCTCAGGGGCACATATGAAACCCTCACATATTTCTCAGTGGGAATAAAACTTGGACATTTCTGTTCAGGCTGCTGGTGGTGGACTTCTGGCAAGCTCCATAGACTAGTGATGCTGCATGTGGGAGGTGAAAGAGAGGAGAGGAGGTGCCTTCATACTGAATGTGGTCTGTGTGGGGTGTGAGGGGCACGTGAAGTTCCCTGGTGGCTGCTAGCTGCCAGCCTGGATGCAGGGCATGTAATCTCAAGGAAGGTAGCTTGTGCAAGAATTGTGATGGCCTGTCCCTCCTTAGCCTACCTGAAAGGGAGGATTGGTCAAGACTAGGCACTCACAGCCTGGAGAAATGTCTCTGGGGCTGCTTCTCCCTGTTCCTGAGGGGTGTGTCCTGCCCTTTTTCCCTCACAGGCATGGTTAATTATCTTTCAGCCAGTTTAATGAGCTGAATCAGTGCACCAAGGGCAGACTGAGAGCAAGAGCTGGTTTGAGAGAAGTAGCCAGCCAGACATACAAATGCATGCAGGGGAGAGAGGAGAGGAGAGGAGTAGGGAGAGGGACTGCCCTTTAGCCATGCCAGTGAGCAGGTGGAGCCATCCCACCTTGGTAAACCTCACCCAAAGCAGTGGGTAGCCAGTGCTTTGGCCCAGCTGGCTGCTGGGGCTGCCCCAGGCTGGGCTGGGGGACTCCCACCATTCACACTTCTCTTGTTGAAAATTGCCTTCCCTGGACCTGTGTGCCAGGTCAGGTTTTCAGAGAAACAAACCCTGAAATCCCATGTCCCAGGAAACTAGACCAGTTTAGTCTACAGGCACAGGCTGGCCCATGCCCACCGTGACCAAAAACACCTAAAATGTTTTCTGTGCATTGGCATCTGTCCTTGGGTGCTGCTTTCTTCTCTGAGGAAACTGCTCACTTTTCTTCAGGAAACAGAAGCATCCCAAGGACATTCTAATTTCTGGTAACAGAGGTTTTGCATAGACTAAAAAAAGGCATAGCCATCATGGCTTACTTACAGGCTTGGGAGGAGGGTTTGGCAGGGATAAAATCTCTGCAAAAAGTCTTTTGGAAGTGACCCTTCCTCTCTGTGCTGCTGACAGTCTTGGCACTGTCCAGATCACGACTCTTGGCTGTATCCCAAGTTTCTCCTGGATGCACTTATTGAATCTCCTCCCCTTATTTTCCCCAGTGTGTTTGGAAGACAAAGCCACACAATGGGGTTTAGTGAAAGAGTTTCATTTTCTACCCCGAGTGCTAGTTCCCGGGAGGGGGTGGAAAAAAACAACTCCACCCTTTAATTATGATTAGTTGCTGCCTTTCAGTTTTGATGACCTAGTCTTGATGCCACACTTTCTAGAGCTCAGTGGTGGGCCGTAATCAGTTCTGGCCAGGCCTCTTGGCAAATGCATCAGCACAGTGTCTTCTTGGAAGATTTTTTCCTTTTTGCAATTTATCAGGAGCTGTGGACATACTTCCAAGCCTTCTGTTGGTCAAGTGGTGCATATGTGTAGTATGAAGTATGTTTGTGTGATTATAGTAAGTTAGTATATACCTAAAAAACAAAGGTGTAATAAGATTAGTAAATTTTAAGGTGAAGTATCCAGTCTCAGTTTTGAGGAGAACATATTCCCTGAGAATCTGTAAGGATCTGGCATGCTCAATAAAGCGCCTTCAAAGTACATAAATGAAATGGTATCTGTGTCTTGGACAAGAGAATCTATTTTTAGACATGATGTTTTGACATTCTTTCTGCACATTGATGCTTCGTGGTTCCTGAAGAGAAACTCGTCAATCTGTGGTGACAATTATATGGGAAACCTCACAGGAAGCAGATTGTAAGAAAAGGGTATATGGATTAGTGATTTGAGATGCAGAAAAGCATAGGGGAAGCAGCTAAGCTGGATCCTTGAAGAGTGTGATTTATTTAAATATCAGTTGACAGGATCACAGAGGACAAATCCAGGATGATATTGCTCTTAATGAAAGTTGCCTGAACATATCCCATCAGCGTGTTTGACACTGGGCAAGGGAAAGCTGTGAATGGGAAACTTGCTCTGCAGCCGGTTCAGTGCAGATCCTTTGTGAAGACAACAGCTGCTCAGCTGGATGGGTGGGTAGATGGAGGGAGGGATTCAACCAGTTCCCAAAGCTCCAGGTGTGCCTGCTGAAACTCTCTCTAGAGGGAGAATATCTCGGTGTTGGGGCAACCTTGAATATGGTTTTGGAGTCCTACATCCACATATAGCCAAACAATACTGCTCGATAAAGGTGACTTGTCAAAGCACGTTGCATTTTCACCTTTGTAAGACCATTATTTCCAGCTGAACCTGTCTAAAATAAGAAATAAAAATCAGTAAATCCCAGATCCATGTAATCTATTCTTAAAACGTAATGGAACCTCATCAGTAATGTCTGGTAATTTGCTATCAGCCTGGTCAAGGACAGCCAAATTACTTAATTACATGTAACAGTTATTCTGTAAAGACTCAGGGAAACACAGATAACGTAACTAATCCCTCTTTATTTATTCCCTGCAAACAAAAGCCTAAGGGTATCTGGAGAGGGGAAAAAAAATTAAAAAAAAAAAAAAAAAAAAAAAAAAGAGCTGTGCAATTAGCATAATTAGGGACGGCTGTCACTCAAAGCCGCGCCGCAGCGCACGGGCGGGTTCCGCGCGCTGCCCGTGCAACGCGGCGCTGCTGCCGCTGGGCGGCGCCGTGCGCAGGCGGCGGGGCCGCGCCGGGCGGGGCCGCTCCCGCTCCCAGTCCCATTCTCGCTCCCAGTGCCGCTCCCAGTGCCGATCCCGCGCTGCTCCCAGTGCCGCTCCAGGTGTTGCTCCCACTCCCGCTCCCAGTCCCTCTCCCGCTCCCAGTCCCGCTCCGGCCCGCCTGTGCCTGGGAGCTGTAGCACAGGAAGGCTCATGGGTGTTTTGAAGCGAAGGGCCAAAGGAAAGCTCTGCCAACCTCATGTTCTACTCGTAGAAGACACAAGGAAAGTCCCCCCGGAGTACCCCCATTGCTCCTGACCACTTTAGCTGGCTGACTGGCTGGCTGGATAGACAGAGGGAGAGAGTCAACCAGTTCCCATAGCTCCATCCAGCTGTAGGTGTGCCTGCTGAAACTATCTCCAGTGGAAGCATATCTGTGTGTGTGTTGGGGCAACCTTGAAAACTGTCTTGGAGTCCTATATCCACAGTAGCCACATGCTGAACATCCACTGTTTCCTAGCTTCACTGCCAAAGCTGCTTCTCTTTACTTGAGAATAAAATATGATTGCAATCAGGAGAGACAAAACTTCAGGTGACTTGGCACTTTTCTTCCTTGGGTGACTGTATTTCTCTAGGTGATGTCTTTCCTTTTAAAGAAAATCATCATAACAGCAATTTGTGGGATATAGGGTCTGTGCTCTTCACATTAAAACAAGAGGAGTTTTCACTGAACTGCTACTGATCAGGATTAAAAGATCATACCACTGAAGTTGCCTACACTTCATTCTGCAGCCGTCTCTGGTTTGCATCTTGGCAAACTCACCTTTCCCCTGGGGCAAGATCTGTGATTCCTGAAGTTACAACAGGTGACCCATGCTTCATATCATGCTCTCTCCATGGAAAAAATGTCTTATGAGCAGTGGGTGGTGATCTTTGATGCTGGTTACTATCCAAATACTGAAAGGATCTTCAGGTTGAAGGGAAGCTTGTGGAATGCCCAAGAAAGCCTTACCTCTGCAGTGGGTGAGGGAAGACTCTCAGCTCTCAGTCCTCTTCTTGGTTATGAACACAGGTAACTCCTCCTTGATGGACACACTCTTAAGTTCCCTTTACAGACTACAGGAACAAAAAAAGACACAAAACAATGAGTGTTCTGGGTGCTAAATGTTAGAATATAATCACAGCAAAAAAAAAAAAAAAAAAAAAAAAGAGAGAAAAAAAGCAAGAAAAGTCAAAGCAGCCCCTCTGGAGAAAAAAAGAACCAAACGAGAGACTATAATAAATTCTGACCAAGAGATAAAAAAGAATTTCCTTCCTAAAACACATGCAAGACAAGAAATAAAGAAAAAGGCAGCCTGATTATATTAACCAAGTATTAACACCCCTGGCTAAAGAAACCCTGCAAAAAGGAAGGATTAACATTTTCAATAAAGGGGACCAGATATTGCAGTGCTAATCACCAGTGCTCTCCACTGACAGAAGAATAGAAAATAATGTTCTTAACAGTGTGAAAAAGAACAGGAGGTACACAGGCAAAGAATCAGAGGTTGCTGCTGGTAAATGACAACTTGGTTAGAAAAAGGCACCACAAATAGGGGAAGTCTCTGCAAGAAATAGTAACTATGCAAATTGTCCCAGCAAATTGTCTCCTCTGTGTCGGGCTGAGCTGCAGTTCTGCTGTGCATGTCGAGGAAAGGGCTTTAGCACTAAACATCGAGGCCATGTTTTGCATCACGACTTTCTAGTCACCATTTTTTGAAAAATAGACCCCTAAATGTCCTATACATTGTATAATCTTGCAAAAAGCATACAGATTTACTGAGTAGCTCTGTAGAGTAATGCCTTGTGTTTTTGTGCTGCCTGTCATTACAGTAGCAGCCTGCCTGTTACATTAAGGTGCCTGTGGAAAGACAGGGAATTATGTTGTGTGATTTAGTGTAAAGAGACTACAACAACTGAGTCTGCTTGAAGACTTTACAACTGAGTCTGCTTGAAGTTGCTATTCAGCATCGGCCTCTAGAAGCCAAGCAGGACGGGGCTATGCCCATCCCTACAGAACAGCTTGCCAGGTATTATAGGTAAGGAAATACTGGGCAGGGATCTCTGCTAGGAAGGAGGGCTGAGGGAGGTGAGGAGGGTGGCTGAAGGCTTTAGGCTTCTTCCTGCTGCCACCCTTGTTAGCACTGCATTTCTCTGTGATAGCCAATGGCACCCAGACACTTTGGATATCCGGAGCTATGGGTGCATGCGCACTTTGTGCTGCTTGGGTGCTGTAGAGCTGATGTGGCTCTATGTATGCATTAAGTTTGGTATCACACAGCGTGTGATCTAACCTGTGTCTCCTTCCAAAAGCCTCCTCAGAGAAATGTAGTTCTTATGCATCCCATTATGAGAAAGCTTGGGTTCAGATAAAATGCATAATTTCTGGCTGCCATAGAATTGGAGCTATAGGTTATTTTTAACCTCTTTAATGAGATGATAAAATACTGGGGATTTTGGGGATAAAATACTGGGGTTTTGCTCGTTCCCTGTGTTCATGCAACACTCCAGTACAACCGAGACCTGTGAGAGCTTCCATTATATGATATGATTGAATATAACCAAGAATCCTCTTGCTCCCTACCCTAAAATGCCTGCAGAGCCAATTAACATTCACGTCGTACACAGGTAGCATTTTGTCCGTTTCTGAATGACAGTTCTTTGGAGAACAATGCAGATACACACAGTATTAGATTCCACCACATTTACAGACTCAAGGAGAAAATTGTCCTCTCTTGAGACTTCCAGGGCATTTAAGCAGGCAGAATTTAATTACTGACAGTGTATAAGGATGTTCTCTGAGCTTCTTGGAACAAGAACGAAGAAGCGGTAGCAGGACCAGGAGCACAGGCAACCCACAGGTTTACTCAGAGGGCTCCTTCCCAAGTTTGCTGAATCATGAACAACTCTGACGCAGGGAATTCTCTCCCTGGTGCTTGTTTCAGTCTGTGCTGCGTTAGGGTACAGAGCTCTGGTTTACAATGTGTTTTTATTTGGCTGGGGGTGAAAGGTTCTCAGTTTTAAGTATCTTTTTCCCCCCATTAACCCATACAGTGCCACGGAGTCCACTCTATTACCAAAATTTTATTCCTGGATCCAGCGTCAGGTTTCTCTGAAGTTTCCTCAGGGGCCCTTCAGTTCATGAGAACACTGTTACCAAGAGATTAAATGAATTAAAAATTGATGACTGTTCTGTACTGAATGTCTTGCAGTCAAGGATATTTAAACAGATAGGAGGGAGGGTGGAGGGAAGATTGTTTGCCAGAGTATTTTTTCCCGTTTTTAAATAATAGCTTTATGGGGACAGGGAGGAAGATAGGGAAGGGTGGAGCAGGCGGAGTATCTGCTGGTTCTGGGTAAGGAAATTCCTCTTATAAATGCAATACTGAGAAAAAATAGAGTGCTCTAAGAGAGGCACTTTGCCTAAACAACACAGAAAGCACCCGGAGAGAGATCAGAGAATTTTGCAAATTAATGTCGTTTGAACCCAAATCCTGTCCTGGCAGGGCTGGGCACTTTCATAAAGGATGCTCCCCATGTGAGTTCCTTACAGCTTCTGGGGATGGAGTGGAACACAGCCCAGTGCCATGATGGTGGCCCACTGTGGCTGCTTCATAGAAGGGCAGAGTGCAAGGCAGAATGAGCAGAAGAGCCATTTGTCCCAATCTACCCAGATTTAGAGTTAGCCAAGATTCAGTGCTGCTGTAGTCCCTGTTGGCCATGGGCTCTTACCTGGGCTGTCTGATGGTTTTTTTATACCATCCGGTGTGATGTTTCCTGAGATGGGAGCGTGCTTGTGTTTGGCAGATGTTTGTGCCTCTGTTTTCCCCAGTGCTGCTGCTGGAGGTGCATGGAGAAGTGATTGGCCCTGCGTCCTGGCCATTCAAAGAGAGTTTCAGGTCCAGGTCTGCTTTAAGTTTATGAGGCTGTTATGGTTCACATGATATCATGTTCACAGTTCAGCTCTTCAAACCAAGACCAAAGTTCCAAAAAGTTCTGGTGACTACGGTTCATTTGTCTTCTGATTCCCAGCTGGAGACAATTTTAAAAGAGGTGTCCTGTACAGTGCCTGCTCTGAACTCGTTGGGCACCTTTAAAGGTATCATGATCTGAGTACTCCAAAGCACTTCTCTTTTCTAAGAATGATGCTTGAACTCCATCTGCACCCCTAACTTCACCTCAGAAGCTCAGAAGATGCTGTAATGCACAGAAGGTAAAATGTTCATAGATGAAGACAATTTAATCCTGATGGATCAGAACTGCTAGCGAAGAGCTGTAAAACTGATTTATGTGCACCATCTTTCTGCCTTTATTCCACATAGAACACCAGTAACTTTTGGCATCATTCCAGTCTGGATTGGTGATTGAGTGGCCTTCTTCCCTGTCCTTACCTGCATAAAAATAACAGCCCTGAGTCAGTGTCAGTAGTAACAGAGAACCAGTCAAGCAGAAGAGGGTATTTTGTGTGCTGTGAATTTCCATGCTTTAAGGTACATCAGCTATGAATATGAGATTGGATTTCAAGTTCAGAAATACAGATACATGGAAAAAACTCCATAGTCCACTGGGTAAAATCCACAAATCCACTGAGCAAACTGCTACAGGCTCTCCATGTGTGCCTGGAGAGGGAGAGAGAGAACAGGAAAAAGTGAAGGAGAGCACTGAAGAGCACCTTGTTTACCATGTTTGGAATATAAGTCCAAACAAATGACAAAACCTGTGACATCCAGTCTTGACTCAGAGATGAATGAATGCCTCAATAGATCCTTAGAGTAAAACAGCATTAGATCCTTCCTTGTATGATTCAATATATTGGCTAACTCATTAAAATGAATGGTCTCAGTGACCACCCAAGTTGTAGTTTTCTTGTTTCTTTAGAAACTAATAATTTTTCCTCAGAATTTAAAAACCATTTCATTCTGAAAAGTAGTTATTACACATTCATGTGAGCTAATATTATTGTGGACCATCTTAGTTGTATTAAAACCACAGTCATTCAGATTTCGAAATGTAATTGACCCACTTAAAGAACAACAGTTGTGAATTTATTTTTCATCCTAGTTTTGCCCCATGAAATCAGCCTGTTTTCTTTAGAGAAGAATGAAGAAGGAAATCCTCAAATACATGGATATAATTGTCTTCATTAAAAGCTGGCTGAAAAGACTTTATCCTGTGGGATCTACTCTCTGTCTCTCTGAGGTAAGTTCCCATGTATTTTTAATGGGAAACCTATTACCAATCAAACCTGTATTCTTGCACTGATACATGAAAGTGGATGTTCTGTACTGTTTCATCGTGCTGGGTCTCCTGGGAAGAACAGCTCATTATGGCGTCAACTGTCCCTGCCCTTTGCAGAAAGCCCCACCAAGGTCATATCAAGAGGTGATGGATAAAGGCAAGCTTTAACCCTTGACCTTGACTTTCCTGGTGCTGAGTGTTAATAAATCTACATTTAGGGGTAGATGTTTTCTCCCAGCTGCTTTTTGTTTGGGAAAGGGGGTGACATGCTGTCGCACAACAGGTTGCATTTCCTAGGGCAGTGCTTGTGTGTCCCTAGCACAGGGCCCCACACCCACCCACCCATGGAAGGATGGCTGTGAACAGGGCTTAGGTGTGTGATGGGGTTTAAACCACATTATAGTCTGAGATGTCTGGATATATGGGCTCTCTTATTTTCACCAGGAAAACAACAAGGTTTCTGTTCTTTCTGCTGGAGCCTAGGTGAGGCTGAAATGTTTGCCTCTGTCATTGTCTTCAGCATGTTGTTTGACGTGACCTTCAAGTGGCTAAAACCTTTTAAAAGGGTCCCCTCCTTATCTTATCCATGGGAAACCAGCACTGATGAATACCTGGAAGAAACAATTCCTTTGAAAGGTTTCAAAACTACAGGGATATCAGGAGCAGTCTTCTGCTCTCTTTTTCAGCAGCCTCTTGCCAGGTGACCAGAATGCTTTTCCCAAAGTTGTTCAGTGCCATAGCTTTACGTGTCCAGGAAGGAGCAACTCCAGCAAAGGCGAGGCCTCTCTCCTCTTGTCTGCCTTTCTTCCTCTGTTACTCTGCTTAATTTTCTCCAAATGCTCAGTCTTCCTTTTTTTTTTTTTTCCCCCCCATTCCCGTCCCATTTCCCTCAGCTCTCTTCAGTGAACAGCAGCAGGCTTACTCCATCCTCTGCATCATTTTTCCTAGGAGCTGTAATGCTGCTGGCTCTTATGTTTCCCAGTGGGGAAAAGGGCCATTTGGGACACACCTCAACACAGATTAGAGAATGAGGAAATTAATGTCCTGGGCTGATGCAGTGTGCTTCCAAACACTTGGTTTCTTTTCTGATGAGAAGTATTGCCCTAAAACTTCCAGTGCATGAAAGCTGCCTGTGCTAAGTGAGGTGGAAAAATTAGCTCCTGCATAGAGCTACTCTCAATGGCTCAGGGCATTTAAGTGCTGTTCATCTTCCAGGGAAGTTAAATTGCTCTGTTCCTTGTGTCCAATTAGCTCTATAATCAACTTAGCAGGACGTGGAGCAGGAGTGTGCTGAGATGGGGTATAGTCATTTTGTCAGAGGATATATTCAGATTGATCCCAAATCGGGGCAAGGACCCATGAGGGGATCTTGGAACAAAGGGCAGAGATTACACTGAGCTACTTGGAGCCTTTACAGAACTGGAGGAGGGGGAGGAGGGAGTGCTTTCTGCACACTGGAAAAGAAACACCAGGAATGTCAGAATTACCAAGCCCAGAAGTTAATGGCACAAATGTTTGGGTTTTATTAATTCGATGTAAACATTCAAGATTGCTGTAAAAAATAAGCAGCCAGCAATAGCAATGAGAGGTGAGCTTTAGAAGTACCAGGGTTAGCAGATAATTGCAATTGGCTCTAGTATTGTTCCCTCTTGGCCTTTCTATGCAGCAAAGCTTTGTCCCGTGACTCTGCAATTTGTTTAAACTCCTCTATTGCCAGAAATTAATTTAGCTGTATCTTTTTGGGTTTCTGATTCTACACAGGATAAATAGCTGGAATGGAACCTTTACCCCTTCTAAACCTCACAGTTTGTGCAAACAAGTTAGAGGAACAATTCACAGCCCTGCTGTTAATCAGCCAGCACTTTGGAAAAGTGAGATCTTTCAGCACAGCTCCTTTGAAGTGGGCACCAGTCCAACATTTACTTGCATGACTGGCCAAGGTGACAACTGATGTCAGAGCAGTTCAATGTGACACAACCCTTTTGCATCCAGGGCAGGCTCTCTGAGACATCACTACTCTGTCTTTGCATAAATATTTCTGACAAATATCCATTTGCTCCTTGGATGAGTTCTATCAAGCCCTGGCATATAGTGCAGAGATCAAAACAAAGGCCACATGAGTATGTCAGCAATCCATAAACCAGAGAAGCAAGAAAGGCCAAGAAGGAAGTATAAAGACCTTCCTCCAATGAGGCAACTGAAACTGCACTATGTTTTTCTCAGCATTCAGAGTAATCTGTAGAGCAAGGAGGCAGAAAACAAGATGGAGTGGGAATAAGCAGAACAAAAATTGCCTTCTGGTGGCAGATGATATAAAAGCACAGCATTAAGTGTACACCCAAAGTGTGTGCTGCCATTCAATGGGACCTTGATAGGCTGGAGAGTTGAGCGGGGAGCAACCCAGTGAGGTCCAACAAGGGCAAGTGTAGGATCCTGCATGTGGGGAGGAATAACCCCAAGTACCAGTACAGGCTGCGGACTGACCTGCCGGAGAGCAGCTCTGTGGAGAAGGACATGGAAGTCTTGGGGGATGACAAGTTGACCATGAGCTGGCAGTGTGTCCTTGCAGCCAGAAGGGCCAGTGGGATCCTGGGGTGCATCAGGAAGAGTGTGGCCAGCAGGCTGAGGAAGGTGATCCTGCCCCTCTACTCAGCCCTAGTGAGGTCACATATGGAGTGCTGTGTCCAGTTCTGGGCTTCTCAGCACAAGAGAGACAAGGAGCTACTGGAGAGAGTCCAGCAGGGACCACAAAGGTGATTTGGGGTCTGAAGCATCTCTCTCATGAGGAGAGCCTGAGGGAGCTGAGCCTGTTTAGTCTGGAGAAGAGAAGACTGAGAGGGGCCCTCATCAATACGTACAAACATCTCAAAGGCGGGTGTCAAAATTCTTTTCAGAGGTGCCCAATGACAGGACAAGGAGCAGTGGCTATAAACTAAAACACAAGAAGTTCCACCTCAACATGAGGAAGAACTTTTTTACATTGAGAGTGGCAAAGCCCTGGAACAGGCTGCCCAGGAAGGTTGTAGATCTCCCTCCCTGAAGATATTCCAAACCTACCTGGATGTGTTCCAGTGTAGCCTGCTCAAGGTGACCCTGCCTTGGCAGGGATGTTGGATTGGATGATCTCCAGAGGTTCCTTCCAACCCTAACGATTCTGTGATTCTGTGATCAAGTCTTGAGGTGTGGTTGACCCACTCGGGCACTTGTGATGGTTGTGTAGTGTTGTCAGTAAAGGCTCATCCAACTCAAGTATGAAGTCTTATGCTTTTGACCAAGCAGTAGTCTCGTATCTTGCATTCTCCTTCTTCCTGATCTCTTCCCTTGAGCTCTGGTTGATTTTCAAGGAAGAGGTATTTTCTTCATGCCCTTCCACATCTGTCTCATGTTTCCCCTTCTCCTCACTTATGACTGTGTTGTTTGTGCTCAAATTTTGGTGCAATGGGTCCTATGGCTGTGCTGGCCTCCTACTGTGTCATATGTCAAACTTTGGGGTCAGGGCATCATCCCCAGTCTCTCTTCTGCTGTCACAGAAAACAAAAACCTTGGGCCTCTACAACTGCATATGAAAGCAGTATCATTTTAGGAGCAGGCAGTGGTTCAGAGTTTCACATCCAAAGCATGAAACTTGATGGATTTGTCTACATTCAGGGACTTCCTGTCATCCCCAGTTTCATCCTGTTTGATACAGATCTCCTGCTGGGTGACAAGTGGTGTGAGCTTACTGCAGCAACAGAAGGTGAGGGGAATAGTTATTTTTAATGCCCTAGGGGCACCCTTTGTCCAGATTACTCCTTTGTCCTCACTCCATATCACTGTCCTTTAAGGTTCAAAAGTTGCCATGTGTCCTCAGCATGGCTACAGGAGGGGAAAGATAAATGAGTTTGTTTCTCTCCCCCAGCTGTACTGAAGCCAAACAAACTTTGCACCTTGTTGCAGACAGAATTTAGTATTTTCCTCCTGGTAGCCTGCCAAGCAGAAATCTTTACAGAAAAAGGCATGGTGATAGAAAAAGGCCAGAGCAGGAGCCTGTGTCTGTCTCCCAGGTCAGGGAAAGGTCAATGCACATTAAATGAGTATTGCTGGTGCTTCTGTTACAACAAGGCCTAAGCAGTTCAAAGCCAGGCTGCATCATCTGTGGCTGAAAATAATTTGCAGTGCTGCTTCCTGAGCAGCAGATTGGCTTCCCATTACACGGGCTAATGAGAAAGTGTCACAAGTGGTCTCAGTAATAATCTGCAGCAGACACCCTCCCGCCCCTTCTCAGCACACTTGCAGAGATTTTGATAAGAGAAAGAAAAAGAAAGAGAGAAAGAAAGAGAGAAAGAAAGAGAGAAAGAGAGAGAATAAAGAGAGAGAGAAAGAAAGAAAGAAAGAAAGAAAGAAAGAAAGAAAGAAAGAAAGAAAGAAAGAAAGAAAGAAAGAAAGAAAGAAAGAAAGAAAGAAAGAAAGAAAGAAAGAAAGAAAGATGTTTTCACCGTGTGTTCTTTTATATGCTGAGCCTGAATCTGCAATTCAAAGCAATGGGATCAAGAGGACTGGAAGCAAGAGGTGCAGAAGGGTGCGTGTGATTACATTACCACCCGACTGCTATTCCACTAAAGCTCTCAGCAAAGTGGAGCTGTTGGCTCCTAAGGGCAGTGTATTGCACATCCATGGCATCATCTGATTATACAGTGGCATTTTAGGATTTCCCAGGTAAAGGTATCTGGTTTTGAGACTCGTCTTTTTGCAACACGTCCACTCCACCTCTCCCTGGATATTCTTGCACCTAGCTGCCAGCAATAGAGCAAATGTCCTCTGATGCCTGCAGTGTCATGCCGGTTTGGAGCAGAATCTGGGTCAGGGCAGAAATGAAAAGATGCTGACCACAAATCAGTGCTCACCACTGAGCCAGCCTCCTGGTTAAGATACAGTGAAGGGAGGCACCTGACCTTCTGATTGCAACAGCATGGGGATTAATACTGGGCTGGTGTGTCAACAACAGTACTAAGCTGTTACATTACAAGCTCTTGTTGGCCATGCAATATATCTCCTTTTGAATTTGGATAGCTGAGGAAGCAGCCCAGTGCCCTCTGCCCCTTAATCCACTTTTGTTTCCAGTGCAGATCCAGGGAGGAACAGCAGCAGCCTTTGTAATATACTGCCATGATGCTGACAGGTCAAACAGCACCATGATCATAAACCACTTCTTTCCAGGGTAAGGCCAAGGTGTGCAAAGATCGATTTTCCTGCTTTGTATGCTTCCAGGAGCCTTCACTAATTGCACTCTGTTACTCATGGGCCATTGCATTAACCCTGGCTTTCTAAAGGGCCCCACCAGAATCACTGCAGACATAAAACCAGCAGACTATACCTTATTATGTATTGTACATCATGTTGCAGAGGTTATGAGAGTAAGAAGGTCCTCCCTGCTGCATTCTGGGTCAAGCCAAAACCTTGGTGGAGAAGGTGAAGGGAGGATGATTTCTTTTTCCCTAAGAAAAGGTGGGCATGGTAAAGCTTTCCCAAATTAAGGGTGGGGTGGGCAGTGGGCAAAAGGGGCAACAAGCAAGGAACAGACTGAGAAGCATGCGAGAGAAGAAGGAGGCCTGTCATGGAGGCAGGCTTACTGCCAAGCCTTAGTGGGGTATTTTTGGCTCAGGAAGGCACTGAAAGTTGAACAAGGACTGGAGGAATGTGCCTACCTTTCCAGGACCCAGTGGATAGAAGGAAGGTTGTTTACCAGCCTTTCTAGTTCATTTTTTTCAGTCACTCTACCTAAATTTTCCCCATTGAAATAATTTACCTAAGTTATTAGTTATATGTTTTATAAAGACCTGATTCTATGAGAATCTGGGATAGTCTTGTGTCTTCTGTGTGATGGATCCAGCTGGAAGAGAGAGGAGATCAGAAGGTCTGCCTCAGGTCTCTAGTCTGTTTTGGACACATACAACCTGGAAAGTGTGGTGTGTTCAGTAGGGGAGGTGTTTGCTATTATCAGCATCACTTGAATAAAGAGAATACCCGCAGGGATGATGCCCTACATATGCTCACAGGGCTTCAGGGCTGCTTGTAAACTTAGGTCCCCAGTCCCTTGAATATCTTTCTGGACCACCACTGCAGTGCCATCTAAATGTCTCACCTGGGGACCTTTTCTGTGGTGTCACAGCTTAATAACTCACTGGTTCCTGGGCAGGTCTCACCCTGGTGAGGAGCCAGAAGCTTCCAGCCGAGACTGAAGGAAGCTCTGGACCCGCACACCAATTTTTCCGCAACCATAAAACAAGTCACACATTCTGAGCCCAGATAGCTAAACTAGAGCATTCTTTATGTTTAATCCTCACCAGAAGCCACAGAAAATCCAATACAACCTATGATAAATTACAGACTTCAGATGGAAGACCAAAAAGGTGCATTCTTATCACTGTGCACCTGCCTTTTTCAGCACATGCCTGATTTGGACTCAAAACTCAGTATTTCTTCCAAAAAGTAGCTTTTAACCTAAGATATGGCATAGCTCTGTTCTCCAGAGCAAGTGATTACTATTATAAACTTGAAGGGTTACTAAAAAAGTAAGCCGGAAGAATTTCTGTGAGAATTTTCTTGGCCATTGGTAAAAAGTTTGCTTTAATTGGCTGTGAGTGCTGTTTCAGAAGCAGGCCAGTCTAACAGCATAAGGCTAGCTACCATCACGTCTCCTTTTTGCAACAGATACTTGTACTGCAGCATTGTGAGAATTTAAAAAGCGGGGGGGGGGAAAGGGGCAGAGAAGAAACAAGACAAAGAGAGAACAGAATGAAGTGAGTGACATTAGCGACCCATCTGGTCACCTGAGTTCAGAGTGGTTCGGGATTTTGAAGACATTAATACATAGGAGTTCTATACATTAATACATATTGTACATTTAATTCTCTAATACTAGAGAGGGTTGTTTTGCCCTTTCTGTTAGATTGTAAGAAGACATAACCAGACTGTGAGTGCTGGGTCTGACTCTTCATGGGATTTTGTAAGGCTGGGTTAACCAGGAGACCCATGAAATCGGGACCTAGCATTTGGGAGGCAGCCCCTCAACTAATCTGTGCTACTATGTCGCTTAACCTCAAATCTAGAAGAGACATTGAAACCCATAATAAAGCTGCAGGACTGGCAGTCAGGACATGTTACAGACAGGAACATCACTGGGGTCTAAGCTGTCAAAATACTAACCATGAATAATAAGAAGGGATGGTTGAAGGGAGGAAAGGTAGTAACTTTCAGGGAATAACAACACTTACAGGTTAATCCTTCTCTGCAGGTTAATCCCTCTCTGCGGGTTAATCCATCTCTATGGTCTCCTTGTCATTTAAAGTTCTCCTGCTCTTTCCACAGCATAAGAATGGGGAGCCGTAACTGCTAAGAAATAGAAAATATTTCAGCCTCTGGGATTCTGCCTGATCTGTGTCATTGCCATTAAATGTAAACTGTCCTTAAACAGGCATCTTCAATAGAAAACTACTGAGTGGGAGAGAGGGAGCTGAGACCTCCGTGGCTTGCCTTCTGGTGCTTTCTCTCTTTCAACAGTGCAGATGTTACTTTCCAGTCGGGTTTAAGAGAGAATCCCTACTGTTGAGAAGATTAAGGGATTAAACAGAAAGGGCTCCATTGCAAGAATTTCTCTTCCAGCTGGTGCTCAGTTGGGGTAGAAAGTTTTCTGAGATAGGGAGATACAGATATGTTGTGCATACAGATATATTTGGCTCCTCTGATTAATTCAATGTTAATACAGTGTCACATTTTCCCTTTGGAGAAAATTAGAGTAAGATAGTGCCACATGCTGTCAGTCTTTAGAGGAAATCTGTAGGGACAATTGAAGTCCTGAAATTATTTTTTTCAGGCTTTTAGTTTAGACTCATGGCCCTCCTCCCTTCCCCATGTAATTTTAACATTTTTTCTTTTCGTTTTATCACAAGTGTCAAAATTACAGATCTATGACTGGATAGAGTAGGTGAACTGTGAATTTTTCTCTCTTTTGCTGGGTTAAGCCCTACCTTTCAAGTTATTTTATACATAAAGACATTCAGCTGCCTCTGATCTTCATGAGCTTTCTCTTGGTTTCTTTAGAAATCAGAAGTGTAGGGCTCAAGCAATCCAAAGCCCATTGAAGTGAATGGTCTGTAAAGATTAGAATGCCTCTTTCTTACCATGTCTTTTTTGGGGGCAGAGAGTGTGGCACAGAAGGCTGGGTGTATTGGGGAGGAAGAACTGTACCCAGCCTTTCCTCTTCGTCAGCTGTTACCGGATTGCTAATGCACTTTAAAGGTGGTTTGAACTTAAAAAACTCACCTAAAATACAGAAACACATCTCGTTTTGTATTACACTGAACAGGCACCCAGTGCAGTTAAGAAAGGTGTAAGAACAAACCACCAACTGGATTGACAAATCCCTGCTATGTGGGAAAACGTGCAGCTCATTGCTGGCTTTTTGGTGCAGCATTTTCTTCCCATATTCCTTGCTCTACATTATTTCTACCATGTTCCTTCTTCAGATTCACCTTTTTCCCTTCCTTCCACTTTCTTTCTAGAGGGTCTGATCAAGGAAGCCTGTTAAGGGCATTGCCAGGTTCCAGATCCAGTTTAAACATGATTATTACTGTGGACACACCAATAACCTAATCAGTCTTCTTCCTCCATCAGACTCACATTCCCCCTATGGTTGTTTTACCTCCTAAATCTGATTTACTGGGGTAGGAAACTTCAGAATTGCAAAGTTTGTCTGCAAATGAAACAGAATGAATTCCCATCCTTTCTAAGTGCCTTGAAGGGGAATTATAAAGGCTGGTCCAGTCTCTTCTAAATGACTTATATGATTACAGGGGCAGTAGTCAGGACAAAGAGAAAAGATATCACATATTGTCTGTACAAGTCACTCGTATTTTATAGTCATTTATCCTTTACTTCATAATTGAAAAAGGAATCACCAGCACAGAAATTTCTTTCTATTTTCCTGGTAACCACAACAAAGACCTTACAGATTCAAGGTACATGGGTTCATATAACTTGAACTGGGCATGATTTAAACCAAGAAAAGGAGGGACATTCTCAGTTCTCCACTGGGCCTTTTTTAGCTGAGGTTTTACCTTTGATTTTGTTTGTTTGATTGATAGTTTTGGGGGTTTTAAATGAAAATCAGCAGAGTTACAGCGCCATTAATACTTGCATGTTTGTTGATACCATCCATGCTGTTGTGGACAGCAGCAGTGTGAGTTCTTCAGGGACCCGTGGATTCGTATTTCCCCAGCCCCACCCATTACAGCTGTCAAGCAGTAAACGAACTGGTTCCTCATGTTAGTTTAGCATTGGCTTGTGACCTATATTTTCCAGGATGCTTTATCTGCCTCCTTACCAGCACTCTGAGTCCTTCTCAGGGAAGCCCAGCCCTGCTCCTGTGGCTCCCTGTGCGCAGCCCTGGGGCCGCTGCAGCCCCCAGCCAGCTGGAGGGTCCCAGCTGGTGTGCTGCCACCACAGCCCTGCTGGGCTGGTGCTCTGCTCCGCCTGCCCCAGAGCACAGCGCTTGTCGCTCAGGGGGGACTGACACCAGCTATTAGTTGTGATGGACGCACACTTGACTAGTTCTGATAGTGGTATTTTCTTTCAGGCTGTGACATTATTTGAACAGATCACCTTTGTTTAGCACTCACTGTGCTCTCATTTGTCAAACAGTTGTCTTGAAACAATGTGACTGTACAAAGTTCCCAAATATGTCTATGTCTGAAGCAAGTTCTCTGTTTTTCAGTCCTTCAGGTGCCACTAGCAGAAGCCCAAACACTTTTGTGAAAATACAGCTTGGAAATAATTAATTCCCTGCTTGAGCACTCAAGAGGATTTTCCTTATTGTGCCTAACTGCTGGGAGCATGTTCAGCTGCAGCTCAGTCAGAGCTCTGACTGTTCCCTACCTTTTATGACAGCTATTTTTGTTAAATGAAGTTTCTGGAGGGAACATAGTAATACGGGTTAGAGGATTAACCGGGCAGACCCCTGTGTAGGGTATGTTCTTGGTTTCTGGAAAGTTGTCCACATTTTCCTCATTTGGCAACCCTAATGGGTAAGCAAGCAAGCTTCAGAGCCATGTTGCAGCAACTGCCAGGGCAAGCAAGCTGGAACCATGTAGAAGTGCAGTCTTGCACACATAGAATCATAGAATCATCAAGGCAGGAAGAGATCTTTGGGATCGTCTGGTCCAACCGTCCACCCAGCACTGCCACTGTAACCCCTAAACCACATTTCCCAGTGCCAGATCCAGATGGCTCTCGAACACCTCCAGGGATGGCAACTCCACCACCACCCTGGGCAACCTATTCCAATTCCTGACCACCCTAAGAGTGAAAAATATTTTTCTAATGTCTAATCTGAACCTCTCCTTCTCAGTTTAAGGCCATTCCCACTAGTCCTGTCACTGCAGACATGGCAGAAGAGACCAGCTCCAAAAACCTCCTTTCAGGGAGTTGCAGAGAGCAGTGAGGTCCCCCTGAGCCTCTTCTACTTGAAATTAAACAACCCCAACTCACTCAGCTGTTCCTCAAAAGACATATTTTCTAGACCTCTTATGAGCCTTGCTGCCCTTTGCTGGACAGGTCCAGATGTAGAGCTCAGTACCCATCAGTGCACGTCTGTGCAGTGCTGAAATGCAGCTCTGCCAATAGTAAGATGGAAGACGGAAGCAGTCAGAGAATTGCCTGCCAGTGAGTACAATATGTATATTGTGGTGCCACAGTTCAGGAAGGAAACAGCTAACAACCCTTTCAGTAGCACAAAAACAAGATAACATTTTGTTACAGTACATCGTGTATATCAGCAATCACAAACTCAAAGGAGTATCGAGGATATGCAGAATGGAAACCAGCTAAAGGTATCACAATACATTTTCATTCTCAGGCAGGCAATTATCTTCTCACTTTTTAAAGAAATAATGCTTTTGAATGCATCAGCAAGCTGAAAATGAAACATGTTTTCAATATCAGAGGGGACAAATTCCTGGTCAAATTGGAAATGTTTGTGTAATTTTTAAAATCTTAAGCTACTCCCACCCCTCTCCCCAAATACCCTTGATTCATTTCAAGTCCAGTAGGAATTTTTTTTTTCCTGTTGACTGCTAGAGGGCTGCTAGGGGCTACCTACAACAACTCAAAGCAGGACTGTCACCAGCAATAAATTAGATAATCTGTGGCTTTGTTTAGGTGAGTTTAGAGATGATTTGTGGCTTTGCTGTTAACTGCCAGATGTCTTCGTACTGTGCTGGGGATGGATTCCCACAGAGGTGGGCTCACTTCTTAGAAATAGGGAAAACAGCACATTCTGGTGGGTTGTACTCTGCCTGCTCAGTATGGCTCAGTACAATGTTAACAGTAAGTGTGCACACATCAGCAGAGATGATGAACTGTCCAATAAGAGATCTCACCAGATTTTAAAGCTACTGGGCACTAAGAATGTTTGTATTCGTGGTTCCACACCACACCTGAGTGCTGTACTCTACAGAATTATCAAAGAACCTGATTAGTGTAATGAATTTTGATTCTGTCCAGAAGCTGTAACAAATCAGTTTGATGAGCCAGTATCACCTGAGGAGTATGCAGGCCCATAGTAATTCCTGGCAAAATTAGAGGAAGAAAACTGTCATTGCAGAAAAATAAACTCGCATGCTGAAATGTACACTGCACAGAGAAACTGAGCTTTGTTATTTTACTCAGCAGGATCATGTGGTGATAAAGTGGGATTGCTCTGGCATTTCAGAATTTCTGTTCTGTGTCGTAACACGGTCCTCAAAATGTCAGAGCCTTGAGGAAGTGATGGACTGGTTTCTTAGCAGGAGCAAATCCCCAGAGCTACCCTGGGTGCACTGATTTGCACCATGTGGAGATTCTGTCAAAATTTTAGACCACAAAGAAAACAATTAGGGGAACTAAGCTTATTAAATTTTAATAAAACCTTTGCTTTTGTAAAACTTACGTATTTCCTTATCTTTACTTATAAAAGGGTGCATTTGTGTAGAGAAAGGTTGGACTTTGCTAACCCCCTTTGCACAAAGCAGCACAAGCCCCTACATGGCTGTGTGTGATTATTACATTAACACATCTCTATGGTTACACCACAGAAACCTTTAAGTGTGAATGCATTTTTTCTTTTAAGTACCAAGATGTTCCTGATGGAAAAAAAATGACCTCTTCTTGGCTCCTGAGATAGAGTCAGGGATGTGATTAATGCTGACTGTATTCCACTGTTTTTCCCTGAAGACTAGCTATTAATATTTTCCAGTGATGTATGTCCTTTCACTTAACCACAAATGGGTGGTCAGCAAGGTATCTCAGCCCATATTTTGTCTTAAAAAATCACTTTCACTGTACCATCACACATATGGCCTTTGACTTAATACCCACAGCCTGATCCCTTCCAAGAATGCGTGAATGGACACCTCATCCCATCTTACTTTTTTCCCCGGTTATCTGCTGTTTAAAGCAGATCCAACAGCCTGTGAAATGGTGGGTATTTTGAGATTTGGTATATTACTGGGTTAACTCATAGTGGCAAGTTGCTGAAAAGCTTTACTCATCGGTTACTACGTGCTCTTTGATGTATGGCCTTGCGAAGCCGGTTTGGTTTGGCTTTATTTTTGGTTCTATCAGTTGTACCATTGGGTTGGCCCAACAAAATAGCTGACATTTTCAGAAGGACCCACCTCTTATTTTCTTTTAAGCAAGCATATTAATAGAGAAGAAAGGTATCCAAGATCCAAAGCCATGCTTTATTATACAGATGTGCACAAATAAATAAAACAACACCCCGAAATGAACCACAACAAGAAAGAGCAGCTGAACAAACCAAGATGCTGATGGGTGAGACAAATTAAAATAAAAGGCTTGAAAGAAAAAATGGTTAATAGGTTTCCTCACTTTTCACTTTTTTTCTGTCCAGCAACTTTCTTTTTTTTTTCTCAAAGTCTATGAATTCCTTATTGCCCTCTCTAGATTCTTAGGAAAGTTTGCTATCTTCTACAAGTGCAAATCTTTGCTTCCTGCTACAGGCAGTCCTTGTTGTCCACCCAGATACTTCTTCTGCCCTGTGGTGCTGTCCACTCTGTGCTCATGGTCTCTGCCGTACTGCATTGCTGCCAAGAAGGAACAAAGTTTCCTTCCTGTTGCTTCTCCAGGGGTTTCACCTCACCTGACATTCAGGACAAGCCTCTCTCGGCTGCTGCTCACTATCACAGCCTCCTTAGCAGAATATCCTGTCCTCATCCCAGGCACCATCTTGCTTAATGCTGTAGGAACATGCTATGGGAAGAAACTTTTGGCATTGGGCACTAAGCATGGGTTTATTACAATTTACTTTTGTTGTCTTCCCAATATCATTCATTATAAAAACCTTGATTTCTCTTTAGATTTGATTGCAAGCTGCACAGGAGTGGGGAAATCAGCAGCTGACCAATACCCTGCACAGACAGGATCTTTGCCAGACATCCTGGGGATGTTCTCAGAAGAGATCAGGGCAGTAAAGTGAGAGTGGAGGCAGCCATGAGGTAGGATTTGTGTGCAAAGGGTTCTAAAGGAGTGAGACCCGGAGTGTTGGCACAAGCAGCCTTGTGGCTTCACAAGTTAATGTCTGCCAGGGCATTTTCTGTCTCAGCTTTCTCTCTTTATATTTAAGCTTTTATATGACTCCATATCTGGAATACAAGTTCTCCAGATGCAGTGTCCCATCATTTTGTCTTGTTACTGACCTTCTGTCTCCTTTCTGCTCATCAATTCCTCATTCTGTGTCCTGGTGCCCAGAAATGGAAGTGTCCTGTTAGAGTCAATTTTAAAATGTATATTTGTCGTGGTTTAGCACAGCTTGGGTTTTAGTTAAGGAGAACTAAGTAAGTAATGGGTTTTTCAAACTAAACCACTACAATATTCTTTTAAAATTATAATTTACAGTAATCTGAATGCATTTTTTGAGCCCTGCAATGATTGGACCCTCTTAGCACTAACAGATTAGCATCAAGAGCACACTTATATATGAATTAGTATCTAGTCCTCTAATAATATCCCAAACACCCCAGTTCAGTTCTTTAAAAACATTGGTAAGCCTAAGTGTGCTGTTTTCCTTCATGCAAACAAGTGATAGAATGTAGAAACCAGTGAGCATGCCCCTGGGGTCTGGGAGTCTGGGCTTCATCAGCTCTTCAAGCAAATCTCACAGAGAAATCCACAAAGTATCAGAGTCACAGAGTCATGTATATATGCTTTTCCCCTTCAAGAGACTTCTTCTGCTCTGAAAAGCTGGGGCACAACTGTTGTACATGCAACTTCTAAAACTGCCTCTTCACCTCTTGGTGAGCAACTATTTTGACAGAAATGTCAGTATTTCTGCCTCTGAAAAATTTTGATGAAAGGAAGGGTGATAGTGTCCTCCTTTCTAAAGAGCTAACAGCAAGTGGCGTTCCTCACTCAGAAAATTTTCTTGAAAATGCCTGTCTCCCAAAGACATATAACGAAACTCCTGTTCCAGGAGGCAATTGATATCTTCATGTGGAGGGCTTAATAAATTGAAGCACAGTGGTCAGCTTCCCAGAAAAATGTCACAGAAGGGCAAGTGTCAGAGAGAAACTATAGTAACATGGGAGGCAGGTACAGAGAAGTGGCAAAGTCCAGACAAATCAATTCCTGCTGCAGTTTACCATCCTAAAATTGCATGAAAATGAAGGTGAGCTGAAAACCTAAAATGCTTTTGCAATAAATAAATGAGTAAGGTTTTGGAGGACCTATATATTATTTAATGGATGTGGTCTGAGCAGGTGAAGCCCAAAATTTCATTTAGTTGTGGGTTATTTCTTTGTGTTGCAAGACTTGGGACTTATGAAAACCATCTAATTAATTTATTGGGATTTTTTTTTGCCTATGATTGTTTTCTTGCAGTGTCTGCAGCCTTCCAGTGTCTGCACAGAAGTGCACAGGAGCCAGGAAAGTTAAGGCAGTTGTAAGCAAGTTCTCCTAGCCACTATGATGATACCAACGATCATATAAATCAGCCAGCTCACTCATTGATGCGAAATGGTAAAAAATAAATAAGACTTGTTTTTAACTTAGTTCACTTCAGATGGTCATAATCGAATGCGTATAAATATTAGAGATAAGGATGTTTTTCCTAAATATTGCCCAGACTATGATATTGATTTCAAAGGATGGCTCCTTACTAAAATCAGTAATTCTGCCTAACAAAATCACAGACAGCCTCACGGAGCAACAATAATATTTGGATTTATATGTTCAAAGAACCCTAGATTTAGGGTTTCCACCCATCTTAGTATATTTTAGAGGTATTTACAAACCGCAGCTAAAATTGAGGTGGTTAGATTTAGGCCCATTAAGACCACTGTTGAATTTTTAACTGGTTTGTTAAGAGTTTTTTGGGGTTTTTTATCTGCAAAGACCCAGCAAAGCTGATTTAATCGCTAACGGCAAAAGCAAGGCAGAGTGGTACGCTCCTTCTGTTGCTTTCAGAATCGATAATGTCATCTGCTGCATCAGAAGAAACGTAAATCCTTAAATTTAGATGTCTGGAGCACAGTTTAGCTGTTCCTGTCTTACTCTGGTATTTGAAATACTTTGCAATGTGAACACTCAGGACTGATGTCTGCTTCCTAATGTACCCAGTGCTAGATGTACCCAGTGCTCTCTCTGTTAACAATCCTTTAGTAGGTTTTTTAGCACTTGGTGCCCTCCGAGCAGGCAAGGCTGTGTGGAAGACCACAGAAAGTAGATTTGGCCAAGATTTTTATAGAAGATGCAAATATTTTAGGGTTGTTGAGTAACATTTTATGTCGCAATGAAAAAGACAAGCTATGTTTACCCTTTAGAAATAACAGATGGTTATTGTAGGGTGTGGGGAGAACAAACACAGAGGAATGGGTTGTTTCCAATGGCGATTTTAGCATACATGGAAATTAGAAATATGTGGGGATGAAGGTGAAAAAGTAAGTTCTAAAGAGGCAACATGGTCACACACAACGTATTATTCTGCACACGAATTCTCAGTTTGGAGCCATGTTCATTCATGTTTTCTTTTGAACACCCAACCTGGACTTCCAAACAGATGCATGAACATATGGCAGTCTTGTGTCTTTAATGTCTTTAGATGCTAAATTGCATTCCAAGAAGCTTAAACTACCTGAAGTCCCATCTTCAGAATAAACTTTCCTGGGAAAGGAGTTGTAGCGGGCTATTCTGCGGTGATAGTGGGAAATGACTGACTTGTGGGCAAAAGAGGAAGGATGAGACACAAGAAAGTGTCTTAAGGTATCATTCATTAGAGGAAACATGGGAAATTTTTGAATTCTTCTTCAGAGGCTTAGACCTACCATGTAAACATTAGGAAAATTCCATTAATACACTCAAGTTCTCTATTACTAGCTTGATTCTTACCTCATGAAGCTGTCAAGGTTTCCAGATCCCAAGCCACTATCTCCACCAGAAGCAGAGCTTCCTTGTTCCACTTTCTCATAACAGAGCAGATGCCAGGCTGGGTCTCTGCTGAGGCAAGAAAGCTTGCAGGGAGTCCAAACCTGGTGCAGGCACAACCCTAATGGCTACAGGGTGTGCTGCAGGATACAGGAAATAGGGCCCATTTCTTCTGCTCACTCAAGCGCTAATTCTCTTCAATGAGGAATTAAAAGAATAAGATCTATGTGAACAGGGGAATACAAGTTGAAATGGGGTTGACCCACTTTCTTTCTTTTCTTATGCAGCACCTCCTAAATCATGCCAGGGAAGATGGATTATACTTTCAGTCATGAGATAAACCTGTAAACTAGTTCTTGTCTGCAGCACTTGTGTATTATAGATCTTGTGTCTCCTGAAAGATGAATAATTACAGTCCCTGGGGAGACACTCTTTCAAAAATGCAGTCATCATGGATTCTGCAGTGTGGGATAGCTGTATGGACAACGATGATAAAATGAATGGCCTTCTTGTCCCCAAAAGGCATGAAAGTGAAATGGGAAGAAAAAACAGCTCTCATTAGATTAATGAGAAAGGCTTCCAATTTCTGGACAAGTTTCTCTTTCCTTTGCTTTGATAAAATAAATACCATTTGATAAGGACAACCAAGTACCATCAAATCAAACTGTGGCATTAACCAACTGCATATTGAAAGATATTATTAAGTCTGATTTAAAGCAGACTTCTCCCAAAACAATGTCCTATGGAAAGAATGGATCCTTCCAAATAAATTGAGTGAATTTTATTTGCCTCTTTTCCTGTTTGGCAATCTGTCTTCATTGACAACTTGGTGAATCAGATAACAAAACCTAATGAGTTGTGCATCATAAATCTGTAATGTATCTCATGGAAGAATTCTTCCACGTGCATGTGACAATTACCCTATATTTAGAATTTTGGGCATACCCATTATCTAAGTGCTACACAAAGAAGAGTTTATAAGAATTCTCTTTGAGCATATGCTCTGAATATAACATTCAGAGGTGCTACGTAGGGTCTCTTTTCAGAAACCTTTTTGAAGTGTGTATTGTAAAGAAAGTAGTGCAGAAGACACAGCCATGTTTATGAAGCAAATGAGCTTTTCAAGTTGAGGCATCTTTTGGGGTAGATGCAGAGTTCATTGCTACCACACAAGCAAAAATCACTAAGTGATACTTCTCTGTCTGCCTCTGTTTGGTGCCACTGAACCAGGTAGTTTCATTACTGGTGCAGCTGTACTCCAACTTTGCTGCTCTTCGTGGTACTAACAGGCATACTGGTGTCAGAGACTGAAAACAGTTCATGCCTCTAACACTGATATAAAGTTTTGCTCATTATAAAGAAGCTACAACTGAAGAAGCCTCCCTGAAGAGTGGGACTTTGGACTGAAAGTCAAACTATTGATTAGATAAAGGGAAACACATTGGTCAGTCACCTCAGGCTGAGGGAAAGGTTTGCATCCACAAAAGGCCAAAGCCACCTGCTGCAACTATCCCTGGCTGAGTTTGGGGTGGGGGGAGAGCACAGCTCACAGAAGCCAGGTTTACACAGACTCCCCCCAACCGAGGGGGGAGGAGGAGATTTTGGGTGCATGGTGTAACCTCTGGTGAGAGGCAATAAACACCCATCCTCCATTACACAGACTGGCCCAGCTGTGGAACCCCCAATCCCACAGGCCACATCCACGGGACTTTCACATGAGAGGCTTGGCCCCACAGGGCTGCACGTGGTGCAACAGACCCAGAGTCTGCTGTGAGAGACTGACCCCCACCCCAGGGGGACATGGCCGGACGTGCCTGCCTAGCCTGAGCATGTACACCCGTGGGACTCTGTGCCTTCTGGGGGACCTTCACCACCAAGAAGACCAGCTGGAGAGGATCAACAGGACATCTTGGGGTCCACGGAGTGGTGATCTTTTCCTTATTCTGTCCCTGTCATTCTTTCTGTCCCCCCCACCTATTTTCTACTTCTTTCTTTCTTTCTCTCTCTCTTTCTCTCTCTCATATTTACCATCAAATAAAACCCTTACTATTGTCACTGGCATATGGTCTCGTTTGCACCTTAATTCAGGCAGAGGCATTTCTAAGAACCTTAAAACTGAATCATAACAAATGGTCACAGAGACCCAGCTACCCTCCCACCAAGAGATACCATGCTCTCAAAAGGAAACAGAATACAGTCAGGCTTAAATTGCCTTTGCCTACCAACAATATTTGCCATCATGCTCCATTTTACAAAGAATCAGACATTGCTTCATCAATGCATTGGCCTAGGATTGATCTGGGTAGCACAAAGGAGACAAGATTTAATAACTATGCAAGTCAAAATGACCTTTCCAGAAAGGTGACAACAGCTGCAAGTGCATAGAGACACAGAGCTTGAAATCTTTGCACATATGCAAGGAAAGCTCACCATTTTGCCCCTGGCGTTTGGGCTCAAAGTGGGAAAAGGACCAGAGATGTCTTCAACTACCTCATTAAGTGAAAGCACAGCTACTCTCCCAGGGGTTGGGTAGGGTGTTTGTCACTCTCCAGCTTAAATGATATATTTCAAAGCCACTGTTGTTAGCTTCCAACAATGCCTCAACCTTGAAAAGAGTTTCTGTGCAGAAAAACTTGAAACAGTAAAGCATCTTCTAGCTCTAGGAAGACAAAAGATGATCAGCATTTACAAAGATTAGAGCACAGACACAATAGGGTGCTGTTCAGGACATGCATTTATATTTTTATTACTGCTTGTATTGTTGCTACCACCAGTACTTTTGTTGTTATCATCATGAAGGCAAACACAAAAGGCCTGTAAATATGCTCCTGGATATACAATACCTTATCTCTCCAGAATGACAATGATTGTACAGAAATGGAAGGGAAAACAGCACTGTGAAGTCCCAGCATTTAAGCTCCATCAGTCCTTAGGCAGTGACTGAGACCAATCCAAAAAACCAGGATGCACTGATTAGACATGAGAACATAAAAAGCACATACCTGCTAAAGCTTCAAACATAGAAACCAAATAAGGTCTTGTCCAATTTTTATCATGTTACGCGATACAAAATTGCCAGAACAAGCACTAATAGAGTATATTTGAACTGATCATTGCACCCTTTTTATCTACACACAGCATTGAAAATTCATATCAATATCACTTTAGGTCAGAATCAATAGCAAAATTCGAAGCTCTTTCAGCTTGTCCTAGTATAAAGACTAGCTGTAAAAAATCTAAACCTTTTCATTATATCTCTTAGGTCACAAAATCCTGGCTTAAGACAATTAGAACCCTAAGTCCTAATGTTATATCAAGTGCCAGCATTGACTTGATGTGGTGGTGGTTTTTCTCCCAGTGTCTCTGGCCATGGTCCATTTCCTGGTGGTAAGCTGTCCCACACGGTTTTAGAAAATAGCATTTAACCATTCAATATTTCGCTTGTCGACATTGTGTCATGAAGCAGTGTTCTGTCAAGCAGTTTGAAAAGGGCAATAGCTTGCAGAGTGCAGACAAAAAAACCCCAACAAACAAATAAAAGAAAAAGATTAATCACAAGAAAAAAAAAAAGATTTGCAAAATCCCCCAAATTCTGGAGCTTTTGACTTTTTTATCCCAGTGAGTCATAAAAGATGTCCCAGAATGGACAAGTTCAGGGCCTGACAGGACGCTGCATAGTTGCTCTAGAAAAAGACTTGCCCAAATATGTGCAGCCTTCTGTAGTCCAAGCCAAGAGTGGAGACTCCTCCATCCAGCTCTGCTTCCCACAGTCCCTCCATGTTCCCAGGGTGGGGATCCCACAGAAGAAGCGACCCTCAGCTGGCACCAGGTGGAGAGAAGGGAAGAAAAGTGTCAAGAAATGGTGGACTAGCGTGCAGCCAGATTGTTTTAGATGTTTGAGGGGCATTTCTGCTACAATGGGAGTCATAATATTAAGTGAAGAAAGGAAAAGGGATTGTGTAAGAGTTTCCTGTGAGGTGTGTGAGACAGGAGAAGTGGCTTTAAAAATTCCTGTGAGCTGAGAAACTATGTCCAGTTCTCATCATTATGATTACTCTTCTAAGAGCTGCAATAGAAAAGCTGCTAGCAGAACGGTGGGAGTAAGCTGGAGTGGCCATCAGAGAGGTGAGCAGCAGGAGGAGCGAGGGAGCGGGTAATAGAAATAGGTCACTCCATCAGATCAGATCAGTCTAAATCAGGCCTCGCACCTTGTCAGAAGTTAATAGTCTCAGACTGAGAGGGAAGGTTACAGCATGATGGGAAAAGCAACCCACCAGCCTCCTCCAGAAGACTTCAATTTGTTTGAGCTGTAGATACATTTTACCAATAATTTATTGCAACTCTACCTTGTCAGAGAAGTTTTTTCTCCCTTAAGTAAGAATATTTCATATCAGCAATTTGTTCCCTGTTTGCAATGGATTCAGCTCTTCAAGCATGAGAAAGTGCACTACAGTTTTTCTAGATTTTCTGGGGTGCACTTCCCTAAAATTTGTGCACTGTGTCTGTAGCTGCCAACTGAGTCTTGGTAGGAGGGATCCACACCCCTAGTTTTGGAGGCTACCCGCTTTGCATGCACTCACCTGTTATTAGTGGAAAATTTTGCCCTAAGGTTTATCAAACTTGAGAAGAATTGCAACCATTCACAAGCTAGGAACTACTATTGCCCTTCTCTGCATATCCTGGGTTGCCAAGGTCACCAGGGAATAGGCGAGCGAAAGTAGTCTCACCAGGGCCATTCCTCTGCTGACCATGTCCAAAGGAAGAGGCTCAATCTTTTTCTTTCAGTAAGCTCTCAAGATCATAGTGCAGTTTCCCTAGCAAAAATTATGTTCTATCCTAAGTATTTAGTTCCTGGATTTCACTTGTGGCTGACTACCTTCCTTGCTTAGTAGGATGCAGTAGGGGAAGGTGGTGCCTGGGCCTTGCAAGGGAGACTCAGACTTCAGTCAGTCACAGCACTTCTATGTCAGCCATGGTGGTCTTACAGTCTCAGCCCACCACTTTAATTTTCAAGGTTTTTTTGAGAGCTCATGTTTAAGGAAACAGGAAGGGGTGGAATATCTATGTGGTCTTGCCTGCTTTATCAATATATAAAATATCATCGTGCCAGATGTAACATGCCCTGCAATATAGGTGATGAATTGTTATATAAAGTGATGGAGAGAGAGGAAAAAAGGGGGAGAAAGACTGCTAGTGCCAAACTTGTGGATTCTGGAATTTTCAAGATGAGGACAAGGCTCCTAGATGAGGACAAGACGCCTAGATGAAGGGAAGGGAAGGGAAGGGAAGGGAAGATAAATGTTCCCAGGAAGGGATATTCTTAAATTTCTGTGTCCTGCTGTTCAGAGAAGTATGTTTTGTTTTGCTTTATTCTGTTTTCAACACAATACTGCTTTCAGTTGTTGATGTGGCTGCTGTTAAATTCCATCTTACCCTGCAGACATTGTCTTCATCTCTGAAAGAGGCATGCCTGAGCCCATCTGGGTGTGGGAGGACACTAGCCTCCTAACACATTTTACCAAAATCAGGTACTGACCTGTAAAAATAAAACAGAATCCCAGATACTATATTTTCATGCATGGCCTTTGTCTTATCATGCTGCTCCTCTTTGCCCCTCCCATTTTAGTATGCAAGGTAGGGAGGTGCTTGTATAGTCTCTAATATTTTAAAACACATCAAAAGTGCTATATAGCAATAGAAGAAGGTACATATGCGTTTGTGTGTGTGTGTGTGCACCCATCACCCTTACCTACCAGATTAAATATACATGAAGGTCGCTCAAGTGTTTTATCAGTTCTTTCCACTGGCTGAGCCTGCAAAAATGCTCTTGTAGATTATTGGGTAGAATTGTGTGCTTTGGAGGTAAAGGGCATAAATATTTTGACTGCATCCTGCATGCATATATTCATCCTGAGTATAGTTACACCAATTATTTTACCATCTGAACTCACTCAGCTGAAGAGTTCTCTTATTTGTATGAGCACCTAGTATAGGGAGTGAATTTTCTTTGACTGTTTTGATACAGTCCACTAAAGGAAGAGGTTAAGGTGGTAAACACGGCACAAACTATACATGTGCTCAGGTCTGCAGAAAGATGTGCAGGGAAACGAGTGAATAACACCACCCCAGGGAGCTGCAGGGAGCATTAATTCATGTGCTCTTCTGCTGGCTGCTGCTGATCGTATCCCCAGTGGAAATACTCCAGGTCACTGAAGAGGTGAGCCCTTATCACTTCCCCAGAGCACGGCAGTCGCTTTGCATCTCCCTGCTCCAGATGGGGCAAGTCAGAAGAGTCTTGGAAAGGATGTAACTGTCAGGAGCACCAACCTGGTGGCAGTTGAGTTATTACAGGAAAATGGAGTACAAGCCTTGCAATAAGCCCAGTAAAAGCCAAAGGGGAGCATCATTAAAAGGTGCATTGTTACAGACACTTTGCAGAGTGGTGCTCCCCTGAGGGGAGAAGAGCCCTGACCAAAGCTTTGTCTTTCTTGCCTAAGATGGATTGGCAAGGAGACACAATCTAGAAAAAGTTAGACCCAAGATTAATAGCAAAATCACAGTTAGTAACTTCACAGAGCAAATCCACAAGATAATTTATGACAGCAAAGGAAGGAAGGGTATGTACCGTGGTAAGTGTCTGTATAAAAGAAGGGCAGTTCTGCAAAACAGGCTTATAAATACAAAAAATGAAAAATGAGGAGATTTTTACATGTCCATAGTTGAGGAGATTTGAAGGCACAACTCATTCTTTATTTTTTACAGAAACAGCTCTCTCCATTAACTCTTCACAAGGGTTGGTTGCCTCTACAAGGAGATTTTTTGGATTTTTTTCTTAGTTGCTTTCCTTGGAATAGAGTCACTCACACCTCAGTGGCATCAGCTTGATGTTTGATATGTGTAGGCAACCGGGAGCCAAAAGTGGACCCATGCCACTTTGCTTTTTCTCTTGGGTGGTTGAGAGACCAAATGACACCAAATCAGGGTACAAAATCCTTCACAGACCAGGGCATTTAGAACTAGAAGGTTTATATATTGGCATAATTGCTGATCATTTCATCACACTTCAGTGCCTGCTTTACCTTTGATGGCAGCAGGCTAACCTGGAACATCCTGGTAAAGAAGAGACACTAGGTGGGTTGATTCAGCCCTCTAGGTTTGCTTGAAACAAGCCTAGTGGCTTTCTCTCAGTGTCTCAGGACACCTTCCCTGTGGACCAGAAGCTCAGGTGAGCTTCTCCTTGTCATGCTCATTCAGCCATGCAGCTTTGAGTGGGGAAGAGCAAAGCAATTTCCCTTGCTAATACTTGTCATTACCCCAGACTTCCAGAGAACAGACTTTGGCCTCTCCAGGGATCTGCTTGATAGAGCACTGTGGGATAAAGCCTTGGAGAGAAGAGGGGCCCAAGAGAGCTGGTTGATATTCAAGAATCACCTCCTCCAAGCTCAGGAGAGATGCATGCCAACAAGGAGGAAGTCAAGACAAAAATGCCAGAAGGTCTGCATGGACAAAAAGTTTGCTCCTGAACAAACTCCAACACAAAACAGGAAGCAAGGACAGGTAGCCTGAGAGGAACAGAAGAAATTGTTCAATCAGCCAGGTATCAGATTATGAAAGCTAAAACCCTGATAGAATTGAATCTGGCCAGGGCTGTCAAGGGCAACAAGAAAAGCTTCTATAGGTGTTGCTATGATCCAGCCCGCTGCGGGGCTGGGGCAGAGAGATGCCAATCAATCCCAGCCCATCCCCTGGATCGAGTTTCCCGAAGAGGCAGACTCAGAGGTCGAGGGGTGGCTCAGAAGCCTAAGCCGCACCCCCTGGGCGGTGCCCGGATCCAAGCCACCTCCCCCGGTTCGGGAAAATTTTTGGTCGCTCGGTTGTTCGCTGGTTCTTTGTTATAACTCCCACCTACCGGTTTCCCCCGTTGGTTCTTGCTCAGTTGTATTCTCCCCCTGCCTTGTAACTCATTGGTTGTTTTCCCCTTTCACCGGGGCTTTCAAACTCTCTATAAAAACTGAGGACAAGCCGCAGGGGAGGATCCCATCACATTCCATCCCTTCTGAGCTTGTTCGGGTTGCAAAACTTCTAACAATAAACCTGTTAGGAGTCAGACCAGAACAGCCTCTCTCTTCCTTTGTCTCCGAGCTAACGTGAGCCGGTACCATCGGCTCCTGCTGTGTTTCCCTCTGCAAAGAAGCCAGCTAGCTAGCCCAGCCAGCAGCACCTTTCCTGATGCCAAAGTTGCTTCTGCGATGCACAGAAGTAACGCAGCTGGACTCTCTCTGACCTGGGGCGTGCCAGAGCTCGTGCCTCGAGCACAAGAACTGCATTATATAGGTACATCAGTGATAAAAGGAAGAGTAGGGAAAGTGTTATGAAAAAATTCTTTACTGAGAGGGTGGTGAAGCACTGGTAAAGGTTGCCCGGGGAAGTTGTGGATGTTCCGTCCCTGGAAGGAATGGCCAGGCTAGATGGGGCCTTGAGCAACTCGATCTAGTGAATGGCATCCCTGCCCATGGCAGGAAGGTTTGAAATTGGGTGATCTTTGAGGTCCCTTCAAAAACTAACCATTCTCTGATTCTATGGTTCATTCCATGACCTGATGAGATGCATCCATGAGTCATAAACGAACTGGTGGAGGAAGTTGCTAAGTCACTGTCCATCATATTTGAGAAGCCATGGGAGTCTGGTAAAGTTCCCTCTGACTGGAAAAGGAGAAACATAACCCCCATTTTTTAAAAATGGAAAAAAGCTTCAAGTGTATGCCACCATCACTGAACCACAGTGTGGAGGATGCAGGGCTGCTTTGAAGTCGCTAAGAATAAGGTATGTGATGGAGTGGCAGTGGAGACTGCTCTATGTAAACATTGGCTTAGTTTAATAGCAGGGAACTAGCTGGAAGGCTGCACAGTGCCTCCAGATTAGCAATTAGCATGGCAGGGGTCATGACAAAACAGCCAGAGTTGGGAGGATGCTATTGCCAGAGTTCAGCTAGAGATTTCTTTTGCCAAGGCCAGGAGTCAAAAGATCCAAGGATTGCCGGACATTAAAAAGCAAGTTCCTTGAAAGACATGTTCACTAAGCTGTCAGGGAGCTGTTAGCAGGGAAAGGACACGCAGATAGACAGACTCCCACAGGGGCCTGAAGAAGCAGAGCATGCCTCTATACTAGAAAGAGGTCAGAGGAGCAGCTAACCCTGGAACTGTGACAAATCCTACGTCTCAATCTCTTCTACACACTGGCTTTTTCGTCCCTCTAATCCTCTTTGTCACCTGTCCCCAGGCCCTTGTTATTTTTACCATATCACTTTTTCGATCTGGAATAACCAGAATGGAACAAAGGTCTTCAATTTATATAATGGCACAAAAATATCACTAAAATTTGTCCCCTACAGAGTCTGAGACAATGACCAGCATAAAATAACGAATTTTTCAGTAAGCGGCCTGGACCTTTTTTTTTTCCTAAATGATTACAGTTAATTCAGAACCCAGGAATGCATATTGGGTAGTTCAAATGGTATCTCTCAGTGCACATTACCTTGCAGTTGTTCTCTGCCATCTCAATGCCAACTCTCCTCATTGATTATCAGAGGAGGTACCAGTGCACAACTGATGTTTTTCAACAGGGATGGCCGTTCTGGGAGTAACAAGGCAGGGATCTAGAGAAAGAGGAGTACTGGACTCTTAGGAAAGCACTAGGTGCAGCTTATATAGGAAAACTTAAGCGCATTTAAATTTCACAGTGTTGATATTTTTTCTGTGTTCGCCACCCTCTCTTATTCCCACTCCAGGAAGGCTCACTATGACTGGCACAACAGTGTGCATGCATAAGGGGCGACGGTGCCACTGCCAAGGCTTCTGGCTTTATCTAATTTGGACAAGTGGCATCTTCTGCAATTCTTTGGTTCCCTGTCCTGAAAATGTTGGGAGTGGCAGCTGTCAGCTGCAAAAGACAGCCTTCATCCTGAGCCTGGGATGGCTGTGGGAAAGCCAGGGCAATACAACTGTGGTAAGTCACATGCTACTCTTGGACCCAGCAGGGTGATGGGACAGATCTCCTCCCTGCAGTCACCTTATGGAAGTGGCTGCTGGTTTTCCTTCCTTATGGGCTTGATCCTGTCTCCACAGGGAAGACTAATTTTCCCTTTTCTGTGTCCTCTCACCTCCTTTCTTCGACTGATGTTGCTAAGTTGTTGGCTCCTGCCAGTGATGCCCACTGTTTGAGGCTGGTGTGCCTGATACTGGGTAAGGATAGTAACAAGGGACCTTTTCTTCTCCCCTGTTCATCTCCCTGGCTCCACCCTCAGGCCCCTTCTCCACTTCTGTGTCTACAAACCCACACTTCTTCCTACAATCTTCCTCCCAGTGATGTCAGAAAAGGGAAAAATATGTAATACGCAGAAAAATCCAAACTATTGACATTGCTGCTAATTTCAGCAGTGACTCTTTTTCAGGCTCACGCTGTGAGAGCTAACTTTTATTGCCCATTATAAACCAATATCTCCTAATGGGAGGGGGAGGTGGGGTGGTGCGGCTACAGTGCTCTATGCTGCCAATAAGAGGACATTTAGCCCGGAAATTTGTGAGTGTAATTTATCGGCAAGCATGCCCCGTGCACACACACACACAGGTAATGATGGTGTTAGCCGTCTGACAAATTACAGGGCCTTGCACATTTGACCTCCTCCCCTGCCCTGTGTGCGGTATCGCATCTCCCAGGGGGTTCATCCTGACATCCCACCTCGGAGCAGCTTCCAGCTGCTGCCATTTTGGATATCCTGCCTATTTATTTCTTTCCAAAGATCCTCGCTGCTCTCACCCCTGAGGTTATTCTGTTTTCACTGCTGCTGCATGCAGGGCTCAGTTTTTTGCCAAGCCTTGCTTGGGGATCAAATACCTTATAATTTTACTGATTAGAAATGTGAACTTTATAACAGTGGTAGTAAGGGGAACATCAAAGACTTCTGCCAAGATATTTAGCCTTTGTCTTTAGCCCCGAATATTCTCCAATAGGCTTCAAAACTGAGACCTTTTCCCATGTACAGGAAAGTTATTCTGGACATTTTCTGAATCACTTTGGATTAATTAAGTTTAATCTTTTTTTTCCTTCTGAGCTGTGTACGGTTCACCTTACAGTAACCAGATCTTGAGAAGTATAGAAATCTCAAAATGGTCCCAGTAAAGATTTAAAAGTGTTTAAGTATTGCCAAAACAGTTTTGCTTTAAAATACTCAGTGTATAGTGCCTGATTCAGTGCATCTTTTCTCCTGGATTTTAGTACAAGTTAAGTACTTAACTGCTGAATAGTAATAGATTAAAGCACATGTTTAAACACTTTGCTGAATACAGTCCATACAAAATACATGATGTTGTACTGCAAGGTTTTTTCTTCACCCATTCAGGGATGAAAGGACACATTCACTAGTGGCCTTGGCACTTGTGACTAAAGTAGGCATTTCACATTCAGATGGATAAGCAATTTATGTCACACTATCCAATGTCCTCATGCTCTCCTTCTAGTCTGTTTGTTTATTTGGACATCTTTATCATAGCACTCAGCAAAATGCTTAATTAGACATGTTTGTATGGTAACATGGTAGTAAATAATCTCAAATTACAGTGCTATGTTTTCAAAATTTCTAACATAAAAATGCTTGCATTGCTAGAGCATGTTAGTAGGAGTCAATCCTTGACATATATTCTAATTGGTATTTTGTGATTTTAATGACTAAAATTTTATAAACATCAGTGTTAGTCCTGCTTCTCTGCCTCAGGTTGTTTGGTTTTTATCCTGACCATTTGCAGGCTTTTTTTCATTTGCTCCAGCTTCCCTCATTTCTGAGAAGAATCACTTCCCATTCTCCCCTGCCTGCAAAGCAAAGGCTTCCCTTTGCTCTTCTGAACCTGCACATGGCAATTATAATCAGTAACAAAAAGTCAGCAAATAACAATTTAAACAGTTGCTTTTCAGTAGAAGGAATGCTGGATCCTCTTGAGCAGGCAGGGCTGGTGATGAGCCTGTCAGTCAGGAACCCTCATGCTTGGCAGGCTGATTTACCTGTCTGTTGTTCCTGCTCGTTCTCCGTCATAAAATAAAAACACTTCACTTGTCAAACATCTTCCTTTTCTGGGATGCATCTCGCACGCACACTGCTCATCCGTTTGAAACTCAGCTGTGCCTCTTGCAGTCAGTCTGACAGCTCAGCCAGACTCTGTCCTAAAGAGATTTCCCAGTAGCCCACTGAAGCATTTCGAAAACCTGGGGCCTGCACAACGAAAATATTTTTTTATGCATTATTTTTCTTAACAGAGAATTAACTCTTTGCAAAACAGAACAGGACTTCTGAGTTCTTTAAGAAAGAAAGGAAACCAGTCTTCTAGACATTGAAATGTCCAGGCTAATCTTTAATGTCTCCCTCCTGTAACAGCTTGTGTTGAGTAAGCAGATCCAGAGCTGTGCTAATAGTGGATCTGGCCACACAGGCTCTGTGGATTAGGTTGCTCCTCAGTGACTCTAACTCTGGGATAACTCATCAGACCATACTGCCTCACTGTTTCCTGACTGCAGCCATCAGCATTTCTCCTTGGCTCAGCTCTGAAGCTGATAGCCAAGCCTTGCTGTATGGCCAGGATGGTCAGCCCAGGCTCCTGCCCCAAACTGAGGGGCCTCAGTAGTTCTTCTCTCATCCATCCTTTAGGGCAGCAAGGAGGGAAGTGAATACAAAGAGGCTCAGTGTATGCCTGTTCTTTCTAATTCAGGGGTAGAAGACTTTGAACAAAATCACAGAATATGCTGGGTTGGAAGGGACCCACAAAGATCATCAAGTCTGACTCCTGGCCCTGCACAGCATCCCCAAGAATGATACCATGTGCCTGAAAGTATTGTTCAAGCACTTCTTGAACTCTGTCAGGCTGGTGCTGTGACCACTGACCTGGGGACCCTGTTCCAGTGCCCAACCACTCTCTGCGTGAAGAACCTTTTCCTGATATCCAACCTAGACCTCCCCTGACACAACTTCAGGCCATTACCTAGGGTCCTGTCACTGGGCACTACAGAGAAGAGATCAGTGCCTGTCCCTCCTCTTCCCCTCATGAGGAAGTTGTAACTGCAATGAAGTCTCCCCTCAGTCTCCTCTTCTCCAGGCTGAAAAGACGAAGTGACCTCAGCCAGTCCTCATACAGCTTCCCCTCCAGTCCCTTCACCATCTGCGTAGTTCTACTTTGGACACTCTCTAACAGTTTAATGTCTTTCTTACACTGTGGTGCCCAAAACTGCCCCCGGCACTCGAGGTGAGGCCGCCCCAGTGCAGAGCAGAGCGGGACAATCCCTTCCCTTGCCTGGCTGGTGATGCTGTGCCTGATGCCCCCCAGGACAGGGCTGGCCCTCCTGGCTGCCAGGGCACTGCTGACTCATGGTCAACTTTCCCTTGACCAGGAGTGCCAAGTCACTTTTGATGGCGCTGCTTTCCAGCATCTCATTCCCCGCTCTGTCCATAAATCCAGGGTTGCCCCGTCCCAGGTGCAGAGTCCGGCATTTTCCCTTGTTGAACTTCATGTGGTCTGTGATTGCCCAGCCCTCTAAATTATCTGTTTTCAGGGCCTCCTGGCCTTCGAGGGAGTCAACAGCTCCTCCCAGTTTTGTATCATCTGTGAACTTGCTTAGTATTCCTTCCAGTCTTGCACCCAAGACATTTATGAATGAAGAGCACAGGGACAGAGAAGCCTCATCCACCCCCATTCAGTTATCTTGGTAAGACAGGTACCTAGTGCTTTAAGGAGAGGTCCCAGTTTGGAGACAAACTGTTTATTGAGAAAGTTTCTTTCCAACCCTGGGTTGCCGATGATTGACTTCTGCTCTGAAGCCTCACAGTTTTTACCAGTACCATTAGGATTTTGGGGAAACATGGGCCATAGGGCCAGATCTGTGAGACTAGAGGTTGCCCAGTTTGGTATATCTGAAGCTGCAAAAACAGGACCACATCCAAGAAGCTTGGGGAATGTTAATTATTGATTCAACTGCTAACTTTTACATCTTGTCCCTACTGGAAGGATAAAGAGTGACCAGGCTGCAGTATGGTCAGTTTCTAGTGTGCACTGTCCTTTCCCCTAGCAGGTTGGACTTCTGTCATTCTTTAAGCTATGCAGATCTTCCAACTGGTCCCTCCCTGCAGCTGCCCCAGCTGCAGCTCTCAGCAAGAAGCCAGTTTTGCTCAGGAATCCGGAAAATTTAAGGCCTGAGGTTCCTGCCATGCAAATGAAGGTGTGTTACACATCTTGTTCTGAAAAATCACCGCCGTTCAATTAATCAGACAGTTATTCATCTCACGCTGTAATTGTAGCCTGTAAGCCACTCATCATCTCCAGGTGTGTTGAATGAACCAATCTCATATTTAAGAATTTGTCAGCAGTATAACTGGATGCAATGATTTTGACAAAGATTTCCCAGCATGGGATTTTACAATGCATGTTTCTTCCTATGACCTGCAGTGAGAGGACAACCTTAATAACTTAAACATCCATGTTTTTCCTCCTGTAGTTCATACCTGAGAAACAGAAGCCCAGGGTAAATTAAGTGATTTTCCTATGTTCACCTGGGAGGACAGCTGGCAAGCTGAATTGAAATCCAGAGTTCAATTCATCAGCTCACACCCTGGGCAATATTGTCCACAATGGAGACTCCCAGTGTACATAAACTGGGGTGCAAAGGAGAGCTCAAAACTCATTTCAGGAGATGATGCAATACTTCTCAAGCTCAAGGCTGACGAAGTAAGTGGGTAAGCTACCTGTAGAGCAAAGTACTGAGAAGACTGAAAATAACCATTGACAATACAAAGTCACCTCTTTCCTTGGCCAAATGATGCTCCAATTAGCAGTTGGTTAATATTTAATATAGCATATGTTTTAGCATTACAGTAATGTACCAGGACAAAGGACACCACTGTTTTGAGAAGTGATTGAACCCTCAGAAGCAGAGAGGGAAGGCAGAGGGAGATGCTTATTTTTGAAGTAAATAAAAGGATTGGCATGCACTATGGCCCAAAATTTTGATTTCCTATTTTTTTACAATTATATTAAAGACAAACCAGATGACTCTTATGTTGGCTGAAGACCTCAGCTTATGATTACTCAATTGAAAGCTTTTGCAGCTTAACAAATTACCACCCATCTGGTAAGCCATCGTATCTAGCCCCATGTGTGCTCTTAGCCATCCTGATATCATGAATTAAAGCACATCAGCATCAGTGGGTTGGCCTGTCCCTCAGAGGTGCTAATGCCATGTGTTTGGAAGGGCAACAGCACCCTTTGGCCAGGTGGTAGGAGCACACAGCCATCTGCTGAGCTGCTGAAACATGTGGCAGAAAGGACTGGGAGTTATTGTCAAATCTCCATCTTCTGCAAGGCAGATCCTGTGCGGTAAGGAAATGACAGGAGCTGCAGTCACAAAGCTTTCTGGGATCTGACCCAGCAATACCTCTGGCAGACACCTACAGTCTCTCCCACATGTCCAAGCCTGATAAATCACACTGAAGGCAAATAATAATGGCCAGCTGTTTGGTTCATTGGACAACAAGCACTTTTCTTACCAATTTCAATTACTTAATTGTTTTGAGAAGGCCTTTAATTTTCAGATTGTACCTTGAGTCAGCCTGTATGGACGGTACTTGATGGAATCGATTCTCCACATTAATAGGAAGGGGCAGTGCCATGGTGTTCTTTTAGCCTGCACTTTCAAACTAAATAGCAAACATCAGAGAATGGCAGGAGAAGGGGGACAGTGGCGTTGAAGACATTGATCTGATCTACATGTCTCTCAGAGAATTGTATGGCTTTTTGCTGTAGACACAATCAAATATGCCAAATAGCTGCTAAAATGTAAATGTTAGCAGTCAAGGTCACCTTCCAAGGGATACCGAAGAGTGTGCCCCAGGCAGGCCCCATTAGAGGCAGCACTGACAGCATTCCTATCGCCATCTCCTCCCCCAGTTCCTTGCTCCGTGCTGAGAAATATTCCAGAGGCAAAAGTCTTTTCCGTCTGATGCTAAAAAGCTGTTCCCTTTTCCCACCCAGCCGAGGCTCAAGTTTAATAAAAATCCTCATTAGTTGTCATCCAAATATGCAGGAGGTCCATGCCAAGTATTGCAGCTGAGTTCGGGAAAGCCAAAGCAGGTCCTAATTAAAGATGGGGCCAGAACAAAACCTTGGGTCACAAGCCTATACTTCATGGAAATTTGGATCCAAGCTCTGAATGCCACTGATCAGGATGAACTCTTCACTCAAAGCCCTGGGTACTACCTGGCAGCATAACTGTAAACCCCTCAGAGAAGCCCTTTGATTCAGCTACCCTGCATAACATGGTGGAGTTTCTCCGGCTGCTTCGTTTTAATTAAGGGATGGGAAGCTTTAATTAATACAACATGACAGTGAAAATATAATCAGTTGAGTGGCCCCTGTTGTTTGTTCGCATGTTAATTTTGCATGCTTTTTTTTTTAACACGCTTGTTTTTTAATTTTGTGCAGTTATGCCTGAAAGCCACTAGCAGCAGCAACCAAGTGTTCCACAAGGAGCCCAGGGGAACAGGGTGTTAATAAGTGCTGGGTTTGGCACCTGAGGAGGCACGGAGATGCTTGGAGATTGTATAAAACAAACAAGGTAGCTGTGTTTTTCTGTTAACATGACCATTAGGGAAGGACTGAAAATCAATGACATCTTTTCTTTCTGCCTTTTGTGTTTCAGGGTCAACAATGTACTGAAATATGTAGAATCAACAAGACACAGGTTTGTCATAATTTTCACATGGTTAGCTGTAGTAAAAGTGATTCCTTTTTTTTAAAGAAAATCTCAGTTCTGCAGCAAAGATAAACTGTTAAATGGCTGTGAGGCCTAGAGTACAAAAGAGAAATCCTGAATCTGAAACTGTGTGGCCAACTATGCTCATCTTCCCGTGTAACTTACAATGCAGAGTTGCTCCCTCTTAATAAAAGTTTAAACTTTTTTCCTGTTTACTTACTGTGCTTTTGTAATGGGGTGTTCCACCTACACCACAGCTTCCTTTCTGTCCAGGAGAGTTCTTGGGTTGCAAAATCCTGTGACTCTGAGCAGTGGAGATACTGGTGGTAGAAACTGGAGTTTGAACACATTATCACATTTCTACAAAGGCCTCAAGACACAGGTTCATGTTAGCACTTTGCTATTGACAAAATACCATCTTGCCAAAACATTTTTTCTATTGAGCCTATGAGTTTTGTACATGCTGATAGTAATTTCATTGAACTTCATGAAAATTTCAGCAGAAATAATACTTCTCAGCTGATTCTGCTTGCCAGCAGCACATAAAAAGCTCTAAGAAGTCCATGCCGGCCTTAAAAGTTGCTTGTCTGAATGACATCTGTGTTACACAGTGAAAAAGTAATAAAAAAATATTTTAATGTTCCAATGGTCTTAAAAATTCAGCTTCTTTTATTTTTCACTAAGCAATATTTTTCCATGAACCACCTGGGAACTCTTGGTCACAGAATTAGGAGCAGGTTGCAGTGGATGTGACCACAACAGAGCTGCAGCTCCTGACTTCCCATGTCTGTAGGTTCAGACAGTGTTTATCTGAATCTTTGTTACAAGCTCTAGTCAACCACATGCACACAGAGCTATTAGCTACATGCAGCACAAAGTACTGGGGATATTGCTAATGGTAATTGTGTGAGGTTGATAGCAGACTAGAACTCCAACAATCTTTAGAAAGCAGCTGAGAGCTAAAAATCAGAGCTGATGAAAAAACATTAATATTTCCTTCAGTTGTATGAGACTCCTGTGAAGATTTACATAATTAATCTTCACCAACAAAACATTTATAATGCAGTTTAATAATCTGGGTGATAGACAGGTCATGTTAATTACTATCTTGCTTCCTGGTTTTAAAAGCCATTGTTTCCAAGCTCTTAGTTTAGAAGTGAATAGCTTGTATCAGCTTGAAGACAGCAAGTGTGCAGATGATTAATGCCTGAGTGCTTGGCACTTAACTGGGGGTCTGTGAGATGGGTCCAGGCCCTTGCACTGCCACAGGCTCTACACGTGACTGGGGGGAGCAAGTGGCTTTGGACACAGTTCTGCATTGCTGATATCCTAGTTGCTGATATCCCAGCAACCGGTTGATCTCTGTTACCCCAGTTGCAGGTTCTGTCACATCCCTCCTACAAATATAAACTAATTTTGGGGCTCTGTTCTAAAATACGTGTGTAAAATTGTGTGTGGGGCTTACAGTTTCTCATAGGGCTTTTTTTGTTTGATTGTTGGTTGCTTTGGTTTCTTTTAAAGATACTTATTTGAAATTTTTTTGTTGTTAAATCCTATTGTTTCACAATCTGCTGAAGAGATGGTGACTTCTTGTGAAAGGAAGAAAGCGAGAAAAGTACAGCTGGAGAGGGATTCTTGGTCATCATGAAGAACTTGTTGCCAGCCTAACTATATGAAGGCTTTTGTAACTCTCCTATGCAAGGGAAGTGCAAGGAAGGATTTCCTCCACAAGGAACAAAAAACAAGGACAAAAATAAGGCATTTTTTACACCTGTTTGGGGACATGCTGTTTGAAACTCCAAGTGTTATCATGGGGGAGAACATGGTATGAAAGAAAAGGCACTTGTCTGAGATTCAAAGGGGGCAGCAGAGATGAGAGTCACGGGCAAATGGGAGACAGAAATCACCTCTTAAGTGTTAAAAAGAAAATGACAGCACAGGGACAAGCAATACCTTGTCAGAGAAAAGGCAGCCAGTGGAGGGATTCACAATGAGAGGTGACATGAGTAAACAGACAGGCTACAAAAATGATTTTTGCAGTGGTGCTCAGAGGAATACTGGCAAGGCAAGATTGTGTTAGTGCTAAAGTAAAGGATGCTGCAAGAACTGAGACCCAAGTTGATGAGCTCCAGGTTGAGGGTTTTATTGTGTAACTGGATAAGCAAGTCTAGGCTTTACTTTTATTTAAAAAAAAAGAGGTGAAACTTTAGGCTAGGGGATCGTTGTGACAAGCTAAAGAGAAGCTCACACACAGACTGTAAGCTCGATGCAAGGTAACAGTGTTATCCGATGGCTTAAGAGAGAACCAGCAGGAAAGACTGGGCTTTGACAGGAAGAGCTCTATTGCAGTCTGACATAACTCCCTGACATCTCCTAATGAACTGCTAACCAAATAGATATTTTAGTTTGGACAGGAAGAGACCTTTTTTGTGCAGAGAGAAGATTCATTGGTCGAGGAAAGAGTCAGTCAGGGAGTGGTGTTTGCAGAACAGAATATCCAAAATTAGAGGATTGCAGGAAAGAGGATGGCAGGTCCATAGAAATAAAAAGAAGATTTGGTCACAATGCAGGTGGCTGGGAAGTTGGGATGGCTGGGGCTGCCCTGGGGCAGGGATATGCCGGAGATGCTTGATGCCAGCTGGGCTGGGAGTAAAGCCAAAGAGACAGAGTGGAGCTACTGCTTTTGAGAAAGAGCCCCAAAACATCAAGGTGAAATCGGCCATATGGCAGGACAGAAGGTATGGGTCACACCAGTGAAATACCACTTTAAATTACTATATCTTATAAACTAATAGAAAGAAGAATATACTTACTCTCTAACTCTCATAACCTGGCATTCTTTGCTTCCTAGGTGTGTGTAAGCCAAGCTTCCCATCATGGTGGCTCAAACTTGAAACAACCCCTATCTCTAAGAACACTAGGAGATAAAACCTATTTATAGCAGTGGACTCTCCCACCAGGCTGCACAACTAGGGCTTTCAAAGGAAATAAAAGCTGGTTGGCCTTCTGTGAGTCAAAGTCTGTTTGATCTTCTTACCTGAGTAACTCTGCAGAGCGCATACTGTAGGAATGATTGCGTGTCTTTGTATCCTGCGCTACCTTGGCATCTCTGCATCAGCACAAAGAAGAGCAGATTTTCACCCTATGAGAACTGGTATCCTGGCATCAGGCTGAATTAAAACGCTCTTGGGAATAGGTTTTGCTGCAGTCATTTGAGACTAGTGACTGAAAAGGAGGGGGAAAAAATCAAATCGGGATTTCAATAAATAGAATTTCAGATCTTGCATAATACCATTCAATGGCAACAGCAGGTGTTTGACAGTACTGTGAACTTCCTCAGAATGGGATCCTGCCAACATGGCTGTGATTCAGTGCAATGATTCAATGACTGCAGGACGGTATCCTGCCAACCAGCCTTCCAGCAGAAAACTGTTCGCCCCACTGCAAACACTGCCAGTCCATTACCATTTCAGATTTCGTCTATCTGCATGTCAGTAAAAAAAGTGCATCCCCTCCAGGTAATGGAAGGAGGAAGGGGAGGACAAAAATTCCCTTTTCTCCCAGGGAATAAAAGGCAAAATTATTAGTTGCAATGTTATCTCTGCAGAGGAGCATGGGATATGGGTTTTTTTAAGCTCAGAATTTGAAAAAAAAGTCTTTCTTTTATTCTTCAGCCCTGCTTTTCCTTCCACCTCCAACCAGGAGCCTTGTCAAGAGATTCTCATCAGCTTTCACTTCTGCCTTCTAAAGTGTGCAGAAATACTACCAACATCCTGAGATAAGCAAAGAAACTCAAGGAGCTGTCATTAGTAGTCCCTGTTACAGATATTTTATCAGCTGCTACCTTGCAGCACCAATGCCCTCCCATGCACCAGTGCCCACACACCAAGCCTCCCATGCTCCTGCAGCACAGTCATGCCCCTATCAGGAACATTCCCAAGTGCATGGCTCCTGGAGACACTTGGTGCCAGTACAGAGGGGAACAAGGCTCACTCAGCTGTCACCCTCCAGCCGTGCAGTCCACTAGCCTGTGGCCAAGATACATGATGTGAAACCTCCTTCAAGTAAACCCGTGGTTAGGGGTGCAGCATCAAGGGAGCACGCACAATTTGTCTCAGCTGTCCTCTCACTCCATTTTTCTATTGTGTAGCAGAAGGAAAAGAGAGAGTGGAGCTGAGAAGCAATTCACGATGCTGCTACTGTGATCTTTGTTGCAGCACAATGTTCTCATCCTTGCCCAGCTCTTTTAAACCTGCTGTAATATGAATAATGATACACTCAGCTTACAGAGACTTTGTTAAATACTTTGCCTTTATCACAGGTGCTGCGTAAACTTTGGGGATCAAAAGGGACTCTTTGAGAAGTGATTAGAGGAGGAGGGAAGGGTTTAGAGATTTAAGCACCGCATTTGCAATAATTAGGCTCCCTGGAGTGATAGGTTCAAATCCTAGCAAGGTTGACTCAGCCCTTCATCCCTCTAAGGTAGATTAAATGAGTTTTCTGTAGTAGGGTGTTTTGGACAAGACCTTAAAAATACACAGGCATATGAGTTTTCTCCTTTTACTGCAAGGATGAATTTTACAGATTTATAAACCAGAGATTCAGCTTATTTTACATAAACCTAGCTGTCTGCTCAAGCACTACTTGCCAAAACCTGTCGTCACCATTGCAATGACCATGTAGGTCTCCTACTCACCAGCCTCCTTCCCAGAGGGGCTCTTTTGTGGTGAAATGTGTAGTAAGTGTAGTAACGGACACAGTCTGGGACTAAGCAATGCAGTTTGAATGTATCCTATAATTAAACACAACCATCAGCCTCTAGTTTTTAGTTATCTCTTTAAAAATTAGTATTTTCTACTACACAGTGCTATTCTCTAACTTGAAGGTGACTAACACTGTCATGAGTCAAAGCAGAGCATGGGCTATTGTAGTACCATAGACTGAGGGAGAGTTAATTCTGTCTTGTTTTTAAAAAAAAATAGGAAAAAATTATTTTCCTAAGGTAATTCCTGTTACGGGAGGAAGGATGGGAGGCATGACTTTTCCTCTCATTTATTTGGTCTGCATAGGAAGCCAAGCTCATTGTCATTGGGGTGCAGTTCAAGAGAAATGCTCAGAGCAAGACTCTGGGGGTCCCCTTTGGAGAAGGGAAAAGAAGATGAATCATGGAATCATTCAGGCTGGAAAAGACCTTTAACATCATTGAGCCCATCCATTAACCCAGTGCCTCCAAGTCTACCACTAAACCATAGCCCTAAATTCTAGTTGGGTTTTGGCCCCTTTGTTTTTGTGCCTGCACAACCTCGTGTGGCATCCTTGCAATCCTCCTAAGTTGTCGCCCCTTCTTCCAAAGGTAGTTTTCTCCTTTAATTTCAGCCAAAGTTCTCTATTCGGCCAGGCTGGTCTTCCCAATAACTTGTCTTTTGGCACATTGGGGTGCTGCTTCTGCACCTCTAAGATTTCCTTCTTGAATAATGCCCAGCTCTCCTGGACTCCTTTGCCCTCAGTATTGCCTCCCAAGGGACTCTGTCAACCACGCTCCTAAACGGGCCAATGTCTGTCCCCTGAAAGTCCAAGCTAGTAGCTCTGCTGATCCTCCTCCTGACTTCTCCAACAATCTCTATCATTTCATGATTGCCCTCCCTAGTTGCCTCACTCACCAGGTGTGTCAGGAACCTTCTAGACTGCTTCCTTTGTGCTGTTTTATATTTCCAGCAGACATCTGATAAGTTGAATGCCCCTGTGAGATCAAGGGCCAGTGATTGTGAGACTTTTCCTAGCTTCTTACAGAGTATTTCATCTAATTTGTCAGGATTGTGCCAGCACTGGAGCTGTTTACCTTGCAACTGAGGAAAAGGCCATTTCAGTCTTATGTCGTAGGGCTTTCCTTGGTGCAGACAGAATTACATAGCCAAAGAACATAACTGTGCAGAGAGAGATTGTGAAAGAAACACAAAGGAAGGTTTCTTTTAGCAAGGGGCATGGATAGGGGAGAAGGCAGGTGGAAAAAGGTGCAGAAAAGGAAAGGAAAGAGGTTTACAGGACTTTGCACTGAGCTGTAGATATCTGAGGGAAGAACTGGCTGAGGAAAGAAAATTATGTGAGACAACATAGAAAACAGCCATGCAAAGGTGGAAAAAAGGTGAGGGAGGGGAACTGACAGGTACCAAAGACACAGAAATTACTAGAAAAAAAGCACTGCAGTTTTCCCTCTTTGATTTTACTTTCCTAGTGGGGAAGGAGTGCAGTAGAAATGCAGGCTGTGCTTGTTGATGAGCTCTCTGTGAGATCCTGTCCTTTTTTGTTTCTCCATGGCCTGGAGATGCAGAGACCATAGACCAGGCTGGTGCCTTATTTGCCCATCCCAAGTGTTCTGTACGTAACTCTTTTCCAACAAAGATAACTGACTCTCCTGCAGTCAATACAGGGGAAAATGAGGAGAGGGCTGCAAGTATGACTGAATAGCAGTCGAGTACAGCTAGCTAATTGCAGCTTCATGTAATCGCTTTCATAGCTGCTATCATAACTGTATATATTTCCAGCTCAATTTGTCTATCTTTTCCGGCCTCCTGTCTTTGCAGCTGCCTCCTCTTCTCTCCTTCCTGATGGCTGCAAATCTCTGCTTATCACCCGTTTTCATGCTGTGTTTTGTCTGTCTCTTTGTGTTCATCCCTGTACCAGCTTCTTGGCTGCATGTGGCAGTTTCTTATTTACTGGATGTTGTGAGAGACTTTAGTATGAACTACTTGCTTCAGTTAACATGTATGACCTTTCGCCTTATTTTGTTTTTCTGGATGATTTAATTTTACACATGTTTACACTAAGGGCTAGTTTTGCAAGCTAAAGTGGTCAATATGGATGTGCAATTGCTACGTGACTCAGTATTAAAACAATTATTTATTTATCAAATTTCTTTTTGTATGAATGTATCCATCCACTGCATGAATTTTTCATGCAAGCTCATCTTGAAAAAAACATTCCCTCCTCTCAGAAAGGATTTGAACTCTTTAGGGAATTCCCCCAAATTCTCGTGTTTTTTTCTTTAATTGAACCCCACCGTGTAAGAAGAGCTCTGTCTACAATATTGATTGCAGAAAAACATGCAGACCTGTCAATCTCTCTTTTCCCAAGGCAAAACTCTCCTATTGTCTTTTTCTGCCAGGGTATAATCTTCACAAAGACAGACTTCAAACAGTTAAGCTTCTTCCCATTGTATTGGGAGTATATGTAGTGCTCCATTTTACATTAACATTTAACAGGTTTCAAGCTTCAGTGATAAACTAGAAATGTTTTTCCTTCATGACAACTGTTTGACAGTTTTTAAAAATGGATATAAAATGGAAAATTACCCTACAGAGGAAGCATCCCTTTCTCTTCATAACTCAGGCTGAGACATGGCATGAATGGACTAACACACTTATTACATTCCAGGCACTGAATATAAAATGCATTGCCTCCCTCTATTCCACTTTATTTGATAATCTAGTACAATTTAGGTCCCTAATAAATTAAATTGTTCAGAAACTTGGTTCACTGCCTAAACTCTGTGCAAGGCTGTGCTGTTTAATGATGCTTTACTTTCTTTCAGTGTTTTATCTTTGGGATAAATAATTCAGTCTAATAAACCCTGTGATCTGCGAGGTTAATTGACACCCACAGTAATTCCCAGCTTGTGCGCAGCACCCATATTTGTCTGTCTTTCCCAGAGTCCCGTCGCATCACCTAATCTGTGCAGCTCACCATCCAGGTTCCCTGCATTGCCATAAGCCCTAATCATTGCAAACATCACTTCTGCTCCTGAGCAGGCAAGTGCCTGAGGTCCACATGCTTGTTCCATTTCCCTCAAGTGGTTATCTCTCTAGTTGATTTCCAGGAAAATCCCAGGGCAACAGGGACTAGACTGACACACACAAAAAAAGAAATTGGTGAAAAAAGCAGAATGAAAAAATATTATGAAGATCCACAAATATATTATCTAGGGGATTTATTCACAGGTGATGTGTCCAGCTGTACAGCAGGATGAATGCATTCTTATTAATTATTAAATTGCTCAGATGGTGCTCTTCCCCAAACCTGACATTTATTGAAAAAAAGTAATTGAAAAGGATTTGGCCAGTTCCACTCCCTGTGTTTGAGTGTTATATAACAGACTACTCCAGCCCTCCACTCCCTCTCTCTCTCTGTGCTTTCAGGCTAACACAGAGTTTATTGGGTATCAATAAAACATAAGAATTACTCCTGGTATAACAATAGCTTCCCTTTGCAACCTTCAGCCTGCTTAGCTCCCAGGAATAGTGTGCTAATGAGGGTGTGCAGTGTTTTGGACAGATGCTAGAGTGTTATGCTGGGCTGATAACTGCGTCTCTTGGATCAAATACTGTGCTGGGATGACTCATGCCTTTTACTAATTTATAGGAGCAGTCTTCCTTGAAATCCCAATGTAAATACTATCACCCTCTTCTCTGTGAGTGACTACGGCCTTGAAGTCAACAGAAGTAATGGGCACTCTGTGTGGTGTAACGAGTCACCAACATATTCCTTTTATCCCCTGGATGAATTTTGGTTTGTTTTGCTTTGCTTTAATTTTTTTTTTCCCCCCAGGGGCTGTGTGAACACAAGGACCCCATAGCCTGGAGAGGAGCAAAGGACCATGCTCAAAGCAACACAAAAAGGCTGGACCTTAGTTTTGTAAAGAGGGAGGCTGGAGCTGTATCACAAGCCAGATGGTTTGGATTCATGTCGTTCTCTAACTTAAAATCAAGGTTCATTTACTGTATGTGCTTCCTTTAGAAGGCAGTCCCCAAACAGGATGGTGTCCTGTTCACACCCGTCAGGAGTGAGGAAATATGGGTTTTAAAAGTCAGGCAGAGCTCAATACACTGACTTTTCCATTTTGACTGAAGAGGTGTTTACAAGTGTTTCTGTCTTCCTGGCTTGTATTGTTTTTTATGTCCCTGTGATTACCCTGTGTAAACAAGGGTGTTCATGCACTGGCATGCCAAGCTAAAAATGTCAGAGACCCTACTGTAATTTCTAAAGACAGTGGGCAAACCTGAGAGTGAAGACATGGTTCATATCTTCCCTCACTGACACACAGTGCTTTAGCTGAGCACAAATACAGGTTTCTCATTGTGTGAGCAAAGCCATTTTCTCAGTCTGGTTCAAGCACCTTTGCTTGTAGATCAATGAGCGTTGCTGTCCCCAATGTGACATCTCCACTCAAGCTCAGAGTGCTGCAGGACAGGATGGGGCAACTCACCAGTCATGGCTCTCTCCACTGATTCTAAAAGGAAGGCAAATGGCAAGCTCAGACCATATGCCAGATCTTTAGGTAACTAAAAATAGACTAGAAGATCCCCCAAACTGGAACTGATGAGCAGTGAGCTGTCAGCAGTGTGAAGCCGAGATGTAAAATCTGAAAGTCCCACATCCCATTGCTATCATTAATATCACAAACTGTGACAAATCTGTATGTGCTGCCAGTAGTTTTATAAGGTAAATAGGAATCTCTTTTCCCCCATGTCTTGTAAGACAGCCATTTCAGGCAGATCCCCTTCCCTCACATACTCCAGGCAACCCTCTGACTACAAGCTTGCCACCAGAGAGGCTCTACTCTTCCACAGCCTGTGATAAGGTTACTTCATTTTAATTCTTCATTTTAATTCTTTTTGGATTTTTTTTCCTTCAGCATGTCCTGAGCTGCAGCAGGGCTGACACCAGCTCCACATGTCAAAATGTTAAAGGACTGAAGTAGGTTGGGAAGGACTGACTCATGGCAAAGGAAAGAAGAATGAAAGTGGGACCCAAAGCATCTTCAGAACACCTGCTACTCAACAGCATCTCTGCTGGGTTTGCTTTTCTTCTGAAAACTAGCCATGTGCTGGAGGACATTCCCCTAGGAACTGCCTGGTCCTGACAGGCTAACTATCCCAGCATGTGCATGGCAATTTAAGGCAGAAGCTCTTAAGATCCTGGATTCAGTCTCTAGGCTGAATAGCTCCCTTCTCTCAGTGCAAGTGGGGCCTTGCTCTGCGGTAAATCACAGACACTCACCTGAAGCTGGCTGCAGTTTGTTGACAGATAAAGTACTTCTAGTCTAGATACAGAACATGTGATTTGCGCAAGAAATACAAGCAGTTTTTCCTGAAACCTCACCCAGTTTAAAGGTATTGTCATGACCACAACCGCAGTCAGATTTTTACTGCTATCTAAAAGCAGGTTTTGAGGAAGTAATATTATGGATCTGTCTCTAGGGAGTGTTGCTGAAGCTTCCTCTTCGGGAAACTCTTTCTGATGCACACAATTACAAACTGCCCTCTTTATATTTACCACCACTACTGCTCCGTCTCTACAAAAATTCCCAACAATCAAACCTCAGCAGAGACGCCCATGCTCAAACAGCATTTTGAAACAATGCCTCAAGGTTTCAGTAACCCTGTTGATCTCATGCGGATGGTACCCTGGTGTTTGAGGGGGACCACGTGCTGTGAGAATGCCCTAGGGCAGACTGAGGTAACAGCCAAGGTGCATAGTCTTGTGTTACATATCTATCTAACTGACATGTTTGTATGTCAAAGCTGCCATGACTCCTGAAAATCAGTTTATTATTCCCTTTGAAAGTGCATTTGCCTGTCATCCGGACCTACATGCTGATCAAGATTTCAAAGTCACCAGAAGTCTCACAATTCCCTCTAATGATGAATGGAACAAATGAATGCACACTGAAAAACCTGAACTACCGTCCCTGGGTTTTTTTGGACACGCTGTTCACGCATAATTCTCCCTGAAGGTAGTATGGACTTGTGAATGCTCATCTTCCACAAAAGCAATGGGTGAAGAAGGTGGTAAAATGAGAGTCTGTGCTGGGAGGGGGGAGGAAGGAAATGCAGAAGAGGAGCAGGACTGCTATGCTGGGGAATATACCATGATGCATGTACTTGCTTGGGGCTTGATTTAAAAAGAAATCTGTTCCCAAAGAAAACAATGAGATTTTTATGTTTTGACTGACCAAAGACTTGATGCTGTTCCACAGCATGAGAGCAGCATCCTTCCTTAGAAAGACATCAGCAGTCCCAAGTGGCTATTTCTGCTTTTGTTGTAAGAGAGAAAATGGTAAGTGAGAGAAAGAAAATGAAGTGCCTCTGACAAGAAAACAATGTGCCAGAAGCAACTCCTTTAAATACAGAAAGGCAAAAGGACAGAACTCCATTCATTCTCCATCTGTTTTGTGTTTGTTTGTTGGGGTTTTTTACCATCTAATATTGTACTTTTTATTTATTGCTTTTTCCTCTTGAAATATTGTGCTTTACAGTAAGAAATCATAAAACTGTAGAGGTTAGAGATGCAAGAAGCCTATTAGATCATCTGCTCCACTGCTCTTGGCCAGTGGAGAATTGCTCCCTATGGTACGTTTTCTAATGTTTTGTCCAGCCTTGTAAAAATCCTGAGTGACCAGGCTTCCACCAGATCCCCCAGCAGCTTTTCTACAGCTGAATACATCTTTAAAGATTTTCCTGCTACTCAGCCTATGGTTTCATGCTGCTAGTTTCACCCCATCTGGCACTTCTGTTCCTATGTAATAGTCTAAATTGTTACCTCTCCTTTGGCATTCCTATCTTCTGAATCTATACCTGCTTAGCATGGAGTCACAGAAAAACAGGGTTGAAAGGACCGTTGTTGTTCATACACACAGAGATTTAAAATCTGCTTTGTAAGGCTGTCTGTCTAGATTCCTGATATTTTTTATTGTTTTCCACCCTTCTTGTTCCAATTTGTCCATGCACAGCAACTCCCCCAACTGGGCATATTATTCCAGATACATTTGCATTAAAATGATGTAGAAAATAGATCTCTATTGCCTTTGATTCAAATATTAAGGGAACTTCACCCTAAAATTGCATCAGCATTTTTGCAGCCAAACTGTATTGTGCACTTATGTTCAATTGGCCACCCACTCTCATTGCAAAGTGTTTCAGTATTCCTGCTAGCAGTTTGCCATTGACTACAAGTGTTTTGGAGGATTTTGCCTCAGGTGTATTTTCATACTTACAAGTGGAAACTCATCTTGTTATTTTCTCCTGTAATGTCCCCAGACTCAGTAGGTCACTCTGTGTTATTTCCATATTCTGACTCACCTTTCAGTTCCTCCCAGGCCAGGGTCATCTGTGAGAGCCCTTTGTGTGCAGCTCATATTTCCTGTATTATTAATAAGGACACTAAATCACAGTGTTTCTGACACAAACAATGTTGTTGTGGGTTTTTTAACTAAATTACTCTGATGTGTTGCCTAGTGCCCTTGCCTATGCATCTTTTGCTTTCCAGTTCAGATTCTTCTTTCTCCTAGAACCATGATGCTGCCCTTTGTACCTATTTTCTATTTTCCCCATTATGTTTTTTTTCAGAGGATGTTTTTTTTTTGGTAGTTTTTCATGTTTTCTGGGCGTATTATTTACAGCTGTATTTTAGTAAGATAAAATTAGAAGCAGTGTTCTGGATCACTGAATCCACATCTCAATTATTTCAGAGAGCTATGCCATGAAATCCCTTTAAAATATTAATTGAGTTCCAGTTTGATGAAACTGTAAAATCAATTAAGTTTTCTGCTCCTGCTTTTTCTACTACACAGCCATTCTCAAGCTATCTCATTTGGACAGTTAAAATCCTTCTTCAAAAGTCCAGACTGAATTTGCTTATGACCAATTTTTATCTCATGTCCAGGTGACAATGTAGCCCTGGAGCTTCATTAGCACTTGTTGCTCTCTATTGCTTTCCCTTTCCCACCTTCAGCACATTTATGGATGGCAATCAGATTCTGTCTCAGTATTTGCTTTCTGAGTTCATACATGCCAAACTGCCATAAGCTGGTTGATAAAGGGCAGTGTAAAAACAGCTGGACTAGGTTTTAGCAAGTGTCCTGGGCATGGAGTTTTGCAAGGGCTGATTTATACCACTCCCTTGCAGGATAATCTTTCCAGGAAAACATCATGTTGTTGTAAGTACCTGAATTTATGGTTCATTACAGCATAAATACAGCTTCTTTTAGACTTCACTTGTGTAGCTGTTTCCATTCCCTGGATATTCCTAACAGTTCTTCATTTGCCTGGTCTAGTTTTAAGCTGCCTTCTGAAACATGAATAATTACAGTTGCATGCAAAAGTCCAGATTAAGTCTCCAAAACAGTTTGTACTGTGCTATTTGATACATTTCATGTCTCAAGTGGAAATAGCTCAGTTGGCCTATCTTACCCACGGAAATCTCATAGCTATGGTCATCTGACTGTATCCACCCAGCTCTGTCATTTCCAGTTAGCAAACTTCAACTCACAGCTGGGTTTTTTTTTAAGTGGATAAACTCGTCTGTCATGCTATTGCACCTCTTTCTGTTTCTGTTCATTTAGCCCATCAGTTAACACAGCCCTTCCACTCATTTGGAAGGCTGACCCCATCCTTATTACTAGGGTGATGCCTCCCAACTTCTAATATTCCCTCCTGTTGCTCCTGACTTACTGAATTTCCTGTTTTTCCCAGTAATTCTGGAGTTCAGGGCCTTTGTACAGTTCCAGTTCATGACCATCTCAAATTCAGAAAGCTTCTTTCACAAGGGATCCCAGACTTGCTTTGTGCCTGTAAGTCCATTGGTCATAAGCAGCAGTGTCTTGGGTCTAGCAAGGGGCAACTCTTTGGGTTTCTGCATACATATTTTTTGAACTCTAATTTTTTTGGTTTTACTTCCTAAAGCTTCTGTTCACCCTATCTACACAGCTATCGTGTCCAAGGCTGGTCATGCAACATGGCAGTGTCACTTCCCCATTGTACCATAGGCTCAATAGTGTTATGACTCTATTACAGAATAGGAATCAATCTCCTATTGAATATGTGTGGTCTTTAAAGAAATCATTTGATTCTTTGACACAATCAGAGATCTCTGTGTCCTTTCCCAATCATTTGTTGCTTTTAGTGCAATTTTACAAAGTGTGCTTGTAAAATAAAAAACTCTTGTAAGCAGTATAAAATTTTGTTTAAAACAAAGTGCTGTTTCCCCTTAAAAGTACATAATTGAGCCAGTTACATTACTTGTTTGATAAACTTTGTTGTACAGCAAGGAAAAATGTTAATATTTATAAATAGTTAATAATTTGTACTCATTTTAGCAGAAGTCCGTGAGGACTGGACAGGAAAAAACCTAGCAGTACCATTTTCTATTATATAACCATGTCAATTTTGACAATTCCAGTCTGAGCAGCAAAAGTAGCTCTGATATCAGGCTATCCTATTTTGACATTTTTGGAATTAACCATCAAGGTTTCTAGTTTTAAAGGCATTGTGTTCCTTTGAATTGTTCAATTATGTATTCTATTTTATATTGTAACAACATTTCTGAGAAATAAAATAAAAATGATGTCTCATTGCTGAAATGTATTTTGAGCAATTTAAATCTTCAAAAGTTTTTGTGAAGAATTTTGAAGCATAAGGGTTTCATGGTGAAAATTTACATGAAGACCTTGAAAATTCACATTAATCAGAATTTCTTTTCTCTGCATGGCTTCAATCTCAACACAAAAATGCTCAAAAATTCAGCACAGCCCACTGTAGCTAGTCCTGGGTTGGTTTCTTGCCGAAGACTCGAAGATCTAGACAACAATATTGAAGATTTTTCTGCCTGTCTGTCTAGACAGATGCAGCTTCCTGCCCTAGGATTTGTATAGATTATGCAGCCACACACCCTATCCTGCAGGTGGTTCTCTACAGAGATGAGATGTTTCTTTTCCTAAGATGGGCTGTCAACATATTTATCTGTAATAGCATCAGTAACAAGCTCAGAAAGAGGAATGAGTAAAACTTGTCTGGTGTCAGGAATACGTGCTGTACAGCCTAATTTCAGGCCTACAGCCTGAGATTCCAACTGCCTCTTTTGTAAGAAAGTTGCCTTTGTCTTCATTTTCACCTATACCTCATCAATTCATGTATCAGGTTCTAGAAATCAAAGTTCTTCATTTCCAGCCCCCAACCATTTCTGTGGAGAAAACTATTTGCTGAAGGCCTTAATGATGGAAAGAAACCTAAAGCACAACTGACGTAAGATGTTTTTGAGCCACATAACAAAACTAGTAAGGTTAAAAAACAGAAAGAAAATACAATGGGACTTACATAGCTCTCTTTTAAACAAAAGCTGCGAGGAAAAGCTTTACAAGTGTCTTTATTCTCTGTTCTCTTCTCTTTTACATTTTTTTGCTGCTCTTGTATGTGCTCTCTTGTGTCACAAAAAAAGAGCTTCTGGTCCCTTCATCTTTTGTTCTATTTCACCTTGACATCAAATTACAATGAACCAATTTGATCATTCTCATTTAATAGTGACATCTGTAAACACCAAAATCCTAGTGTTATTGTTACTAGGTGGTTTTTTTTCAGATCAGAGTAGATTCTTCTCTCTGTACACCAGGGTTCCATCCTGACCAACCTATGGGTACCCACTGTGACAGCCATTAGCTGGGGGCATCATGTTGTCTCACCATCTTCTTCTTGGGAGGTCAGTGCCCACCACTGTGCTCAACAGCAAACCAAGACAAATCCCATCATCTTTCTCTGCCTCTCTTTCCCCTTCAACCCTTTCCCTTCTTTATGCTGCAGACTCATTGCAGCATGGAGCATCTTGCATGGTTTGTTTGTGTTTTGCCTGCCCTGGCAAGGTGTGCCCTGAGCTCAGCTGGGCTCATGGACCTCTAATGACCTGACTAGATGTTCCCAGCTCCTCGGATGCTTTTTTCTGCTTGAAAACTGAAGGGGGAAAAAAATCAGTGAAAGGAATTGGCTGAAATCTGCGTTTTGACTTTCCTCCCCTCCTCCCTTCTGGATAGATATCCCTCTTGGACAGAAGCAGGCTCTGAGTAATGGGGACCATAGTTCAGATGATTTGTAAATGTCTTGCAGTGACAAGTTTGACTTATATCTCAAGTTCTTCTTGTTCTTTCCCTCACACAGCTGCTCTGTGCCTGCAGACTAGCAGGGCCTCCTAAGCCCATCTTGCAGCACCAAAACCAGCCCACGCAGATAAGGTCTTCAACACTTGTCTGATCCAGGTCACTGCACAAAGACATGCCAGCCTGCCAGGCTCATTTGTTATTTTGGAAATGACTCGCCATGGTTTCTGCACCACTAATTGGCCATGATCCTTTTCCCATTTTATGCATTCATCTCTTGCTTCTGCTGCTTGGTCCAAGAGACGCCAAGTGCATCATTTTGTGCACAGTACTTTGAACTTGAACTTAATGTGAAGAGTATTAGACAGAGATTTGGATTACATTTGAGATCAGGATCTCTTTGTGATAATCTCTGCAATTGTTCTCACCAAATCATCCTACTGCCTACAGAGATAACACTTCTGGAGTGAAATGCAGGAAGAAAATATATACTACTCCAGGCAACAGAGTTCCACCAGAGATGGCTTTGGACCAAGGACTTACGCAAAACAGATTTGTAATGTTGCAAATTTGTATTTTTCCTTTCTGTTTCAAGGAGGAAAAAAGCAACAGTTGATACTGCCACGAAGCTGCAAGCCTGAAAGAGGGAGGAGCAGAAACTTCAGTGTCTTTAACAATGTTAATCCAAGCTTATGGACCTGTGAACCATATTTGCAATCAAAGGCTTACAAAATACTTTGCAGTAGACTGAATATTGCAAGTCCAATATGGGAAAATTCCTGCTAAAATCAATGGGAATTTTTTCTTAATCAGGTTTATGGAATTACTTACTGCTTGAAGAACTACTGTTCTTCATCTCTAAAGACCCTCCTTGATGGGCTCCTCTTCTTTACCTACTTCTCTTCTTTACATCTATGAGATCACTGTGCTACCTGGATGGTGACATGCTGTGTGTATGACTGAGAGAGACTGGGACTCAACAGTGGAGCTGTAAAACCTGGTTGGGCTCTCTTGTGACTGCAAAAGTAAGAGGTTGTGCATGTGCATGTGCCTGAGCCTGGCCTGCACAGCACATGGCCTGCACATGACCCCCATTCTCAGACCTGCCACTCCATTGTCAACCTCTGATGATAATACAGGCATCTCAGACAGAAACTGCTGCCTCTAATTTTCAAAGAAATTCTGGATCTGACTTCAGGTTTATTCTCAGATAAAAGTAGAAATGCTCAAACATTTTGTCCTGTACTTGCTTCGCCTGTCCAATCAAACAGAAATTACTACTGTGGTATTTGTATGGCTGCCTCAGAAACCAAAATCCTCAATAACTCACTCTATTGCTAAAATTAAGATAGCAAAGCTATCTAACAGCCTTTTATATCCTCCAGGTCCATCATGTTTCTAGCTTAGCAAGAAAAAAAAGGAACAAGACTGTAGAAGATATTCTAACGGGAAAAGCAACTACCCTTTGTACAAGTGGATTTTAGGCCTGTGCATATGCATTTGACATACTCATTTTCTTAAACTGTTTCTTTTCATGGATCTCTCCTCTGTGGCTTACATGGCTGTGTTGGAATCAGTTCTGTCTTATCATCATTGCCATGGTTACCTTATCATCATTACTGTACAATTGTGTTGCTATATTACTATTGCAGATGTCTTACCAAAATTCTCTAAAGCAAAATGATCCTAGAACTTACTCTGTACACATCCCAAACTACTAAGCATCGATATTTTTTATAATCTGTTTCCCAGCTAAAACAAAGATGGCTTGAACTTCTCTGCTGAAATAAAGCTGTTTGCCCTTCCTGGTAGAGAACAAATTGCTCCATGCATCATCTTCAGCATAAGCAATTCCTTACACCTAATGCAAAAAAACCCCCCCTTCTACTTAAATGGGCCTCTCAGCAGCCTAATTTGCCTTTACTTCCATTACTACATTGCTAAAAATCACAAGATTGTTGATATCTGCAGCAGGGAAGACATGTTAGCCTCCGAAATGAGGCTATAATGATATAGCAAATACAGAGATCATTATAGCAGGGTAGGGTACATCTCAAAGCCCAGGACAGAGAAAAGTTCAAGTTTGTGATGAAAAAATCTTTGCTGGGGGCACTATGCTACAGGGCCACAAAAATTATCCTATGAAGTCAGGCTGAGAGAGTTGGAGTTGTTCAGCCTAGAGAAGAGAAGCCTCCAGGGAGATCTTTCTGTGGTCTTTCAGTACTTAAAAGGAGCTTATAAGAAAGATGGGGAAAGACTTTACAGTAGGGCCTGTAGCAATAGGACAAGAGTAACGTTTTTAAACCAAAAGAGGGTAGATTCAGTCTAGATACAAGGAAGAAATTTTTTTATGATGAAGGCGGTGAAACACTGGAACAGGTTGACCAGAGAGGCTGTAGATGCCCCATCCCTGGAAAAACTTAGGTACAGGCAGGATGGAGCTCTGAGCAACCTGATCTACTTGAAGATGTCCCTGCTCATTGCATGGGGAGTTGGACTAGATGACCTTTAAAGGTGCCTTCTGACCCAAACCTTTCTATGATTCAATGATTCTATGCAGTCCTTCAGAATAGAATTGGGAAAGCCCAGATGCTAACATCTGGTTTTAATCCAAATTATGTATTAACTTCTAGTGGACAAATGAATGCAGAATTCTTATTCCAAAGAGTGACTGTAACTTAGCTTGGCGCTAACTACCAGATTTCCCACCCCATTTATCTTTATTATAAGAACCACTCCTTACTACATTCACAGGCAGAGGCTTTGAGTATGTATGATAATGAATGCCATTGTGAGGTTAGAGTACAATGGTGTGAAGAAAGTGATTCATCACTGGGAAAAGACAAACAAATAAATTTATTGAATGACACATTGCCTAGATGCATGATTCTAGGTTTATAAACAAGGGGTTATATATTGTTCCACAGATATAATCTAATATTACCAAACTGGAGAATACAAAATACACTTACGATATTTATAATCATTCCAATGATAAGAGAAATGAAATCTTAAAGAAATACAAGTGAATAGCAGAACCTCTAATAAGAGAGGACATGGTAGTAGTAATTTAGCAGTGAAATTTTTCTTCTTAAGCTAAGAATGACTGGCAATTTGTAAGGGGAGCTAACTGACCGTCTTCTAAACTGGAAGTGGAAACAAGGTCATCGTGATACAGCAAGTATAGAGCTCATCACCATTTTTAACTAAAGGCAAATAAGACAACACTTGCCTTGTCACGTGTTCAGATTGCATGTCACTAGCCAGACCTGACAGTGATCCCATCATCCCACTATACCTGCAGTTATGGGACATGGAAAGAACTACTACGTGGTAAAATTGTCATAGCACTGTAGGGATATTGCTCTATCCTCTGCTGACAGCCAAGAAGTTTTCTCTGGATGTTTGTTATAGCCATTGCAGCTTTGGGATACCTGAGAGGTTCTGATTTGCTGGGAAGGCCCAGCTGCATGATTGCTAGCTTGGGGATATCTTGGCATTAGAAGAAGGTCGTAATTTCAGGATGGCAGAGGCAGCAGGGCTCTTGCTGCCAGCCAGGCTCTCCTGGAGCATCACTGAGGGGCTGAGTGTGCAGGGGTAGAATTCTCCCAACAGAGACAACCCTTTAGCTCTAAAAAATTAAATTCCTTAGGTAACAGGCATTTTTGTATCTTTACCATCCATCTGGGAAATGTAGATTGTGTTCATTGTACCAAACAACTTTCCAGGGTCCATGCTCTCTAGAAAACTGCATTGACGCTCAGGCTGGGTTGCCCCTCACTGTAGCAGAAGTTGGATTCCTCAGCAGGTGAGACGCTTTTCTTTCTGCAGGATTCACTGGAGTGAGTCCAGAAGAGGGACACAAAGATGATTCCAGATGCACTCCAGTATGTCAATGTCTCTGGGGAGCCCAGACCAGAACCTAGCACTCCAGACATCTCACCAGGGCTACACAGAGAGGAAGGATCACCTCCCTCAATGTACTGGCCGTGTTCTTTGCAATGGGGCTACTGTGCAGATCCCCCTACTTTTCCAGCCAGGCTGAAGCATCTGTGAGACAAACTGGTGAATAACATGTGGCCTGTCCTGATTGTTTCGGAAAACACAGTTTGTAACCTGAATTGAAGAGCTCTGGTGAATCCCACAGTATAGCAATTGAGTTAAATGCAAATTACTTCATCATTTATGATGTTTCAAAAACGCATGTGCTCTTATAAACTAATTGAAATTTTAAAAAGCCCTGATTTTCCTTGGGTGCTATTGGGCTTTTCCAAATGCCTGCTGCTTTGCACTGTCTGCATGCAGAGTTGTGTGTGATTACCCAGACCCTGCACATGTGGGGAAGCTTTATGAGCTTTGGGATCAGCTCCAGATGGTGGCTCGGTGCTCTCCTTTTCCCAACACCCATGGGAGGCCTGGCTAGCAGGAAGTGGATGCAGCCCAAGGCAGCACAGGGCAGAAGAGGAGAAGCAGATTTCTCAGCAGGGCTGTGGGCAGACTTGGCTGTGACACACCCTCAGGGATGGGCTAGCAGAGAGGCACGAAGTTCCTACAAAAGGTCAACTTCCCCATGCCTGAAAATTACTCAAGAGGGCTTGCTTATTATGCTTCAAGAGGGCTTGTTAATTATTATGTTTTTTATGGTAAGATGCTCTAGGAGAGCTTGGTGTGAAATGAGTTCACTCGTTAAAAGTAACCTTAAAATGTGAAATGCAAAGTCTGGTTCTCATCTCTGCACCTTCTCCAGTCAATAACATCAGGGAGACACGAGAGGCTATCTCATAATGACAATGTGCAGCATCAGCATCAATGAGGTGGAAATTAGTCCGAGGTTCACAAACGTTTGGGACTTGTTTTTTAATCACCTTTGGCTTCATAAAATTATTTGTGATACTTATTTATATTATCTCCAGTTGGTCCTTCCAGGAGTATGTATTCCATAAAAAGGAAGGGATGGAAATTTACCTAAAATGCTGCATAGAATCTAGAATTATGGCTGTTCATTTGAATGGGGGGGAAAAAAAAACGATGTTGCTCATCTCTATTAAAAGATAAGAAGAGAAAAATAATTTTGCAGACTTGGGTTTCACTTTAAAGAACAACTGTTTGGGTGAAAATAGCTTTTGGATCAGCCAAGGCTGATGTTTCATGGTCCTGCTGTGCCTGTACTGCCGAGTCCTGAAGACTCACAGAGGTTTAACCCAATGCTGCAGCTCCTCAACATGACCAGCCTTGGCAGCAGCTTAGCCTGGCATGCTGGAGCTGTGTTCTGTGCAGGTCTTACTTCCTCATTAAAAATTTAGGTAGCTCTATTTTGCTCAATCTTACACAAATCAGTGACCCTGAGTTTTCTGGAAAATCTCCAGATGTGGTCTTCTGTGGGAAAAATTTTGGATCCTTCTTGTATTCATTAAAAATAAAGGAGAATAAAACCTTATCACAGAAGTCAGTGGCATCTGTCAGCTCCATTTTGCAGGTTGCTCAACTCAGCTGAATTACTGTCTGACAAATGGGCAAACTTGAAAGATACTTTTTCCCCCATCTCCTTCAAAAATCCTGTGTCATTAGACATGCTTAAAAATGCAGGTAGAAAAAGATCATCTTGTCTCTCCCCTTTGACCCCTTAGCTTTACAGAATTCCTTATTATATTATTTCGACTGTTGCCTTTCCTAATGTGGCCATACATATCCAGAGCTTTTCATTCAGATAAATGATGGCCTTTCTACATTATTGCCTAATTATCCTTATTAACTTATTCTTGAATTTAACTTTCCAGTTTTTGCTTTCACTTTTCTAACTTCCAACAAAAGTTGTTCCTAAAACTATAGATGAAATACAGGAACTTCTGGCAAAGAAACATAATAGCCAGAGGGAGGGGGAAATGCCTAGGGCAACTTCTACCCTGGTTGGTTAAGCAGAACTTCCACTGACATCCTGAAACAGATGAGGTCCTGATAAAAACAGTCATGATTGACTGTTGTGCTATCTGGCTGCATTCTAGACTTTTAAATGAATTTGAAAGCAGCCAGGCATCTAATCTTTTTCAAAGGAACAGCCAAGACAGAGAAGAATTTTGCTATGCAGTTTTGGGGCTAACAGTGTACAGTAAACAAAGTCCTGATCAAGCATGGTGTAATACCCATGTCCTTGTAGGAGACATTTATGTTACTTGTAGGATACATTCATACTACCCACTGTTGCCCACCTAAAGCTTAACTAGTACTTTACATTCCTGTAGGAGGTATGGAAGAGGTGGGTGTGGGATGGACTGGCCTGTGGAAGTATCCGTTTCTGCCTGGTAGCAAAAGAAGGTATCAAGGAGAGCTAGGTAGAACTGGCACTTGTCTTTTCAGTGGCAAATCTGGGAGAAATGAATCCCAGCACTAACTTAATTTTTGGTAAGAAAAAGAAGCAAAGCTCAAGGTTGTTTGCTTTTGATAGAAACATTCAGGTATTTGAGGTGCTCCCAGATCAGTGCTTGAGATCAGTAATATTTTGTGGTAGTTATGTATGGGAGTTGAACACGTAGGTGAGGAATAGGAAATCCTGTACCAGTTTGACCAAGGTTTCCTCCCACATTCACTTGGTGTCGTTGAGCTGTGAGTGAGACTGAATTTGGTGAATTCCACAGTGCTTCAGCTGCTCTACACCTCTCTTACCCACCTCCCAGCTTGTTTCACTCCCTCTGTATAAGGTACTGAGTTTCTGGCACCATGTGCCAAGTCTCCTTTTCGTCACACGGAGTCAATGGGGGGTAAGGATGCAAATAAATAGTCAAATTCAGATACTTTTTCCTTCATCCTCTGGAGGCCTAATCCAGAGGTGATTGATATCAGTGGAGAAGTTTGAAGTAACTGCATCAGACCGTGATTTGAGAGTGATTTTGCCGAAGAACAGAGGAGCAGTACATTTGTGTGGGATACTTATCTGTGACACCAAAAGAATAAGTCCCATTATCTGTCATCTTGGACTCCATGGACATGATTTTTCTTCCAGCAAAATGTTAAATTCTCCAAGCAAGAAAAATCCTTTCACCAAAACTTTGCATCTAAAAGCATTTGTTAAAGGATTCATTTTAAAACCAGAGAGAACTATTATTCTCTGACCTCTTATGTTGAAGGGAATACACAAGGTAGATTAAAGTGTTATTATTGCTTGATCAAACAATGCACTTGAATGTTTGTTGGGAGAAAGGTTTTCCAAAATACAGAAAAGTGTATTTTCGTAACACAGTGTCAGACCTCTTGATGAAAAAAACCCAAGCAAGGAAGACACATTTGTGCTGCCTATGAGGGCAATCAGGACCACAATTATCCAGCGCAATTCTATTCAGATCCTATAAATAAAAGGTAAATTTGGTTTTGGAATAAGAGTGGTTTGTGCTTATGATAAAAAAATATTCCCATATACGTCTCAGAAGATTAAATAGAGAGCAGAAAATGTGCAGAATGGGGTGAAAGAGAGCACCCCTGTGCATGACATCCTCTTCAGCAGATTCACTAAGCTTTCCTGGCCACTGCCAGCCAAGGTCCAGTGGGATTTGCCTTGCTTGACTGAGAGGTCTGCAAATTAGCAAAGGTTAATTGTACACTGAAGCTGAGCACCCAGGAGCCTCAGTACGAAGAGAAGCCCCTTCAGAGGCTGGTTCATGCATTCCAAGGTAGGAGTGTAAAAGAACTGAAAGGATCACAGCCAGTGTTACCCCACTGGTCATTACAAAAAGTCTGCAATATGGACAGGAGATGTTTCCCCACTTCAAAGCCAGCTTTTTGAGGCATCCCAACCTTTAAGCCATATCCTTAGCCACGGAAAGCCTAAGAGCTCAAGTCAGATTTCAAAGGATTTTGTATATGAATAGTAGGGAATTTGGAGCTAGAGCATGATTAAGAGCCCTAGGTGGGGCTGCAATGTGGCGATAACTTCAGACAGACTTTATTACCTCGCTAGCTGGATATCTCCCTGGTTAATTCCTGCAGCTTCTGCACTTATATTTGCTGCAGATGATCTGCTTTACTGTGCCTTTTATCAGTATGTGATCAGATATTTCTTTGAAGCAACCTTTTTTATTTAGGCACCAAGAACACAAGGAAGCGTTTTCCTTAGCAAAATTTGAAACTCTTTTTTTCAGCCAGAATACTGCCCAAAGAGGTTGCCTGTCTTGTAGCCTTTGCCCCAGACCATGCAGCAGTTTGCTCCACTTGCTGTTTCTAAACTCTAGCTTCTTAAAGGATTTCTTGCCATCTTTTTACCTCTGACTCACAGGCTCTCAAATATTTGCATTAAAATCCCCTCGCTATGTGTCCTGATCTTCACATGAGCCCATAATTTTGGTCAGGTACTGCTGAGTAAAGGAGTACTGACTCAACACCTCCTCATGGAAAACTGCTGCTTTTTCCAGTGGTTTCAATAAGGTTTTGGGGTTAGGCAGGCTCCCTAGAAACCAGTCAAACTTCCTCATAACAGTAAAATACCAAATTCTTTTCTGAACCTTACAGACTTCTTGGTGTCAGCAATGTTTCAGCGTGTGTAAGATTTATGTGTAATGAACCTTGCTAGCATGTAATATTAATTTTGCAGCACTTCAACCTCTTCCATCTAACCCTCCTTTTTTTGCCATGCTTACCTGTCCTGTGATGCTGAAACATAGGAAGAAATATCCTTAGGTCAGGGACCTGTCAATCAGTTAATGTCTCTAAAGTGCAACACACTTTTAACAGGCCTGTATTAATAATGAATCACATTTGCTTTCCAGATGTGCAAACACTTACTTGAGTTTTCCCACCTGTGTGTCAGAGGGCGTAGGGACTCACTGTATCCAAAGAGCAAAAAGCCACTACTGTGATGGCAATGTCAGCTGCTGTAGCCCAGCTGTGACAGGAAGGACAGGGCCAATCTCCTCTCTATTAGCAGCAAACTTTTGTCATAGAAGTCCCTCCACAGCTTCAGGCAAACCAAGGCATTAAAATGGACACAGAGCCCAATATGTCCAGTTTTACTGTGGTGGTACTTAGATACTCAAGTTTCACTACATCAAAGGGAAGTCAGACTGTTATCAGCATGGATGTTTTTCCTGAGGTAAGACAACCCCTATTCCTTCCCCTTTCCTTGTAGAATTTAAAGAACTCAGGCAAGAGCTCACTTCAAAGACAGGTAGATGAGGAAATAGAGGGAATACTGACTTTTAAAGTAGCTTCTTGCCTCTATAGGATTAAGGAAGTTGGGCAGGTAGATAGTCACCTTGTCTTCCTCATAATTTTCCCCTTCTCCTGAGCACTGAATATTTTTCTCCTCATTTCATTTCCTATCCCAACAAACAACCCATCAGTCTCCTCAGAGGAGTCAGTCTTGGCAAACACAGGGGAAAGGAAGAGACCAAGTAAAATCAGCCCCACAGGCCTCCCTGCAAGATGGTTTGAGGCACCCTTGCCATTCCTCTTTATCACCGTGCCCCAGTGCACTCCAGGCTCCAGTGCAAGTGATGTATTGGTGGTCAAGACACAGTCAGACCAGGGTAGGGTCCCCAGGGAACAGGGCTGAGGGGGTTCATCTTTCCACCATGATGGAAAAGAGTAAGGAAGCATTGCTCACCGTGGTTACATGTGGGAAATGTACTCATCCCCTCTGATGGCAGCAATAGTTTTCCATTGACATTGTTAAGAACCACAGCAGACTCCTGCTCCATTCTTTGTGTTTGCTGGCATTTCCACTGGCATTTCCATTTCTGTCTCATTCTGAGACTACCTTGTGTATTCATGTTTAGGACCCAGCCAGTGCCTGTCTTGCCAGTTACCCATTCTCTATAACACGTTCTGCTTTTATTTTAGCTCAAGTGATTTGTATTTCATGATAACCCCATTATTCTGGGGGTTTAGCAGCTATCTTCTCTTAGAGTCACATTTCTCTGCCTGCTATGGGTCAGTCTCCCACTAGCCCAGAATGCTGACTTGGGTAGCCCAGGTGGGTAACTCTTCCTGTGGGTGGACAAAATTTCCAAAAGAGATAAGGCAGACAAGCACTTGCAAAGAGTCCAATATGAGCTCTGAACATCCCACTTCGAGTCTTGTCATTCCTCCAGCTATCAGCTATCTTCAGAGCTTGCCTACTGCCAGCTGTCCTCCTGTCTCTCCTCATGCTGCTGGCCATACAGCATGTGAGCTGTTGGAAGCAGCAATTTCAGGAAAACTGGAGAAGTCACCATGTGATTTTAGTCAGACATCAGATGCTGCCTGGCTGAAGCTCAGCAGGCCCTCACCTGCATTTCAGCAATGTCACATCTCCTTTTCCATTGCCCACCATTGTGCATAATTTCAACAGTGTGTACAAGAGCATGCTGTGAACAGGAGAGAAACTCTTCATCCACACATGTTTGTTATAGCTTTAGGACTCACCCCACTGTGTACTAACAGGAGATTTTAAAAATGAACATCAAATATAAAGATGTGAAAACTGCCATCTGATCCAGAAAGGAAGGCTTAAGCTCTCCTTGCTTTTTCAGCCCCTGAAACAGCCTGAAAATTGACTGACCTTACACTGTGTGTGTGAGTTATTTAACATAGGCTTTGCTGGCCCAGGGAGGGAAGGGAGACCTTGAGTATAGTTCCTCAGCCTGGAGATAGATTCCTGTCCTCACCTTCCAGAGGCACAAACCCAGCACTGTTAGTAGCTGCATCTCAGCTGATGGTAGCTGCTCTGACAAAACACTCTGGGTAATATTTTTCATATTATTTTCCTTCTCGTACATCCCAAGTCTCTATTTACCTTTTCTTAATTATGGTTTTTCATTAACTACTCATCCTTATTTCTTCATGACTGATTACCCCAGGTTCTTTCCCTGCACTGGTCTTGTCCACTCATGGATACCCTGTTTTGTATTTGCATCTGAAATTCCCTTAACTGTTCTGAGCCTATACTTGTCATATTTCATTCCTTCCTGACAGCCCCCCTAATTCATCCAGGTCATTGCAGTAGATCCTAGATTATTAATTACTATCCCAGAGTGTTGGGTCATCACTGTACTTTTATTTCTTCCATTCCTTTCTATAGCTTTCTCTTAAATATCTTAAACACCAGGACTCTGTGAAGCCCAGCCCTTGGGCAGGGATGGGGCATGGGGAAGGCAGAGACAGTAAGTGATTTTAAGAGACAAGAGATTCAATCAGGCATTAAGGTTAGTGAAACCACTTTCACAGAGGTAGGATAGAGGCATATCGCCAAGAGACACAGCAAACTGAATAGGCAAAGAGGTGGGAAAGGGTGTTCATCAGCACTATTCTGACCCTTCCATAAAAATATATTTAATTGAATTGACAAGAGCAAAAATGTCAAAAAAGCTTCTGGTTGTGAAAGATAGGTCTCATCAGCCTTGGGGATGCACAGTGCCAGCAGGTCCTGAACCACAGAGTCAGGGATGTGTCTCAGTGGTGTGATGAACCCTGTCCCTCTGGGGAGGGGACACAGCCCGGCTCACCCCACAGAATAAGTGGAGGGTGGGACAAAGCAGTGCTCCTGGGGGAGAGGAGAGGCTGGGCCAGGGAGCGGCAGTGGCAGCTCGCAGTGAAATGCTCTCAGCCTGCCTGATGCTCGGCCACAGCCACAGCCCCCACTCTGTGGTTAGCCCTGCTACAGTCGTTGCAGGCAGCTGTCGCTGCTGCTCTTTCCTTTGCTTAATATCCCTCTTTGGCTTTTATGTGAAGCTGACCACCCAAGGCCTTCTGACTCTCTGCCCTTTGTGGTGAGCAACACTTTTACTGTGTAAAGCCCTTTCTTGTTGCATAAATTTTCTGTAAGGGTCATGCAAGAGCAACCCGAAGAGAGACCCAGGAACACATGGTTTATGAATTTGAGGGAAGATATGGAGAAAATTGCAGTCAGTTGGCACAGCTTAGAAAGGCGATTAGAGAAGAAAAGACCTATGGTGCAAAAAGATTAAGATAGACAAGAAGCAAAGAAGCATGGAGAGATAGTACTGTCCTCTGAGAGCATTCTGAGAGCACACACACCCTTGCCCAGTTGTTCAAGCTATCAGTTTTATTGTGCCCTCAGACCCTCCCATCCTAGGGGCATCAGCTGGGAACTGAATCACTGCAAAAGAGCTGAGAACATTTCTTCAGAAGGAGCAGGTCTTCTCTGACTTAAGCATTCACACCACAACCAGCCAAAAGCACCCAACAAGAACTCAAAGGTATAAAAGAGGTGTGAACAGGTGTCCTAAAGCCATCTGCAGTCACTCTCCCAAAGCAAACAACCTTATGTCCAAACAGGCGGTACTCTCCCCAGCAAACACATAGCCACGTGTCTTGGCATGGGTGCCTCAATGGCTCCAATCGCCAGTGCATCAATCTACTTCATTCTAGCCTGTAAAAAAAAGGACTGCAGAGCAAATATTACCTCTTTTCTTTTCTCCTGAGACCTATCTGCCTGGGACACTCTCTGGAGCAGGCATTTGCAGCTTCTGTAGAGTACTAGTTGAGCCCCACATGGTATGGGCTGTCAGAGCTGCAAAGGCTCTTGAAGCCACCAGGAGGTACATGCAAAATAGTGAAAGTTGACATAGTGACTGCCCTAGAGGTGGAAAACTGCAGCGTCTGCTTAAATGGACTAATCACTGCAGGGGCCTTCTAGGAAAGGTCATGCTAATTACATGTGTACAGCTCCTGATGGGACTTGTGTCCTAACAGAGGTTAGACTTTCACTGGCATGGCAGCTGTTTCCCACCTTTCCAGCTGTAAGTTGCTCCCTGTCTGTACTGAAGGACAGGCTGGAGCACCCTGGAGCTTGCCTTACCTTGCCCAGGATTGCACAGAACTGACATGTCAGAAGTGTTGAGGTTTTCTGTCATCCCGGGCGCTGCTATCAGTGATGGATTGGAAATGTGGTCTAAGTGCTGCCTCTGCTTGCATGGACTGCGCTTTTGGAGATGGTGAGGAATGGTGCTGAATAAACAGCATGTCCTTTATACTGGGCAGGATGGTGAATGCCTGATGTGGAGGGGACACACAGATCAGGGATACAAAAAGGAGCAGTTTGCTGTGCGCTGAATGTCTTTTGGCACTGGAGTACACAACACCTGCTTGAGACCTTCCCAGCCATCTCAGGGTAGTGGTAGCTGAACTGACAGCTCCACTGAGTGTCCAAAAATCAGAGCCTCTTTCCATTGTTTGTGCTGTGACAGTACCTGAAAGGCTGAGCCAGGTGGTGCTGTATGGCCTGGCACAAACACTGAGTCAGAGACATTTTTCACTATGAGGAGCTGATGCAAGAGCCACCACATTGGTCATCACTGGGGCTGCTGTCTCTGCAAAGGAACCAGACCCAAAACCCTGATTCATCTTCTGAGCTATACATGAATGCTCAGCTTCAAACGCATGCTTGACTCTTACACAAACCATCTGAGAGAAATCGGGCTGTGAAATTTTCCTTGTCCTCCACTTCACAAGAAGAAACATTCTGGTTAGTTATATATAGGGTCTCCATGACTAGAAATAGACGTGTTCTTTCCTGGCTGAAGGAGAGAGGGAGATACAAGACAGACCTATTTGCTGCCTAGTAGACTACATATTCAACCTTTTCCTTTCACACTGATACAGTAACTGTACGTGAATGCTCCTGTCTCTTTATGGAGGATGTGGTTAGGTCCTTGTCTGCCTTACTAAATGTCCGACTTTCCTGTCTCTTGGAACATAGCAAGGCACTCCTGTTTGCCATGGAGACCATCCCCTGTCTCATCTATCAAGATGAGATCCTCCTGCATGCAGCAGCAAGAAAACTTCCTCATCCTGTGGAGTGCCTGGGAGTCCCTGGGGCCATTACTCTGCTCTGCTCCTGGTCAGTTCTCCAGGGCAGCCCCTGGACAGTGTAAAACATTGCACTGCCCACTCTGCTGGCATCACTGGCTGGCGCCAGGGCTGCAGCAGTGGGGTGCATTTGTGTGTCAACAGAGGTTTGTCTCATTCATCCACCTGATAGTGGAGCTGAACATAATGATCTAAGGTGCAGGGCTGACTTCCTTTGGTAAGTTCATGTCCTCATCCTATGCCTCAGTTTACCCTTCCATTACATGGGGTGATCACACCTGCCTGCTTGCAGGCTGGCAAATGTTATCTTCTAGGCTTCAGATGGGAGATATTGTAAATATTGGCTCTAATAATTTATATGTCACAGGTTGGAAATACAGTTTCAAGTGTTCTCACCAGGAAAATGGTATTTGGGGAGTTAGGAAGAGGTCAGGATCCCTGCCGCATTGCTGTGCTCCTTTCCTTCCCATTGCAGTGATGCAACTGAAGGTAAAATTTGGCAAGGGGAATTTCACAGTGAATTAAAGTGTAGGAGGCAAGGGAAAGAGGCTGAGGTCACAGCACAGCTAATGTGCAATAGCCAGACCTACCCAGGCTGGTGGATAATGAGTTGTCAGGATTATATGTGGCAGCAGAATGGCTTGTTTTGAAGTGGAATTATTGAACTGATTATGGGCAAGTTCTTGTACCTACGTCCTGCAAATAAATAGCGCAAATAATGAGCAGCAAACAAGGCAAGACACATACTAAGCCAGCAGAACAAGGAGACAAAGTATTATCTGTCAGACAGAGAGACAAATTGAAAAAAGGGAGTCATTAAGAGAGGGAGATAAATCTGGGAGGGGGAAGAGTGACAAGGAAGAGAGACACTGCTGCTGTAAAATGGGAAGCACTCATTTTTTAATGCTATGTATCCCCAACGAGCATCATGAGGATACCTGGCTGCTTTGGCATATCTGGGACTGTGTGTGTCATGCCATGATGCTGCTGCATGCACCTTTCCTGGTCTGTATGTGCTGCTGCAAGCCTGGTGCATCCCTGTGAGTGATGAACTACTTTCATCAGTTCACACTAAATGTTCAGAATTAGTTGAGCTATAAGCCATATTTTATGTTAGGTTACAGGAGAAAACAGTAGGAGATAGGATTTATGCTCTCTGTATAAATGAACTTCATAAGCTTTTCTTCGCAAGGGAGAAAGAAATTGTGTCTGACAAAGTTCTGCACAAAAAAAAATTTAAAAAGAACATTTCTAAAGTGGGAAAAAAACAACTTTTGTTATCACGGGTGATTAATTGAATTGATGCGTAACTGTTGTTCCAGAGCAGTGGAGATTAGAAACAGTGACAGACTATGCCCTAGTGGTCCCAATTCTGCTATTACCTGAAATTACAGTCCAAAGCAGGCTGACTTGTGTGCCCCACAAATTCATAAAAATTCAAGAGCCACTCTCACCAGTCTACTTTTGATAAATTCTTCTTGATTCAGTAACCTTTCTTAATGGAATTTCTCTCTCTCTTCCTCTCTTTACTTTTACCTTTTTTTTTCACTTTGGTCCACACATTTATTATTATCCCTCCCACTCTCCTCCGTGGGAGTGCAGACCTCTGACTAAACATCCATGTTGTAATCTGTACAGGAATTTACTGATGGTGCATGACAGAAGGGACTTAAAGAAAATTATGCATTTCTCAGGTCTACCCTAGGGCACACAAATCAAAGTCTCCCCTGAACACTATATAGTAAAACTGAAAGTAGCTACACTTTATATGGAAATTAGATGATCCTAGGATATAACACAACCAAACATATATCAAAACACAGTGACAATGAAGGTGGAAACTACTTTTTCTTTAGTGAGGATATAAACCTCTATTTTGTTTTATTTCTCCTAATATATGCCTTTTTCTCCGAGGATGAGAAAGAACCCCACTAGGAATATGCATTCACTGGACAGGCTCTAAAGCTTGCCATTCTTTTTTCATTTTCATTTTGCTTTTAGGCCACTTCTATTTTTACTGTCTTAGGAAAGGTATTTAGAATAGTTCACATAGTAACAAATACCTTGATCTCTTATGGACTGAATCAGAAAGGGAAGGGCTTAATTGGGGGACAGGGAGTAATAGCTCATGGCACTTTTAGGGCAAGGGACCATATCTAATTTTGCTTTCTTCTTCTCTAGATTCTTGCTTGTTTTATAGCAAAAACGAACCATAAAGTGTAGTGATGTGATATCTTGTACATAAAGCCTGCTGGTTTTCCTCACACTAGCTCCTTCCTGGGGGATGAGCCATTAACAGCAGAGCCCCTCCAGCTGCTGTTGTTGATGGCTGTGCAAAAGCAGCTGCCACATGCAGACTCATTGCAGCTGGGACATAGATCGTACAACATCTGGGTTTGTGTCACTTCCCTCCAGGGCTTTTGCACACCTTTCATATTCCATTTTTTTAATGAAATGAGGAGTGGGGGCTGGAGAGATCCATGTATGATTTGTGCTTTGAAACAAGGCAAAGAGGGACAGAGAAGGTTCAATGCCAAAACCAAACATAAAAGCAGAATAGATAAAAGGAAGATTGTGTTTATTCCACTAGTACTCCTGGATCAGCATTTGAAGAATTAACTTTCTGCATTCTTTTGTATTGTCATTTTATAGGGTGAAAAATCAGCTCATTTCAAGGCAGCATAAGAAAAAAAGGAGATGACAAAGTTCAGCATCCCTTGGGGCTCTCAGTTTTGATGAGCTGATAGATTAACCCAAGTGCTCTCCCACTTCTATTGGGTGTGTGGGATCAGATTGCATCTTGCTGCACATCTCAACAGAGTGCAGTGATACAAGTCATCTCGTCCATGAAGGCAACAGGACACCAAAATAGAAGCAGGAAAGAAGAAATAGCCAGAATACAGAGCATGATAGCTGAGCAGATATGGACTCAGGCTCCTATTCTATGACAGCCTTTCTCTCTATAAATCTATTCGTTCCTCCATGTCTCATTTGCATATTCATAAATTCAAAATGAAACTAGTTTGCTGTCTCACAGGTCCACTATGAAAGGTAAATGATATTAAATATTGTAACCTACTCTAATGCTGTGAAACCAAAATCTATTTAAGACTATTATTACTGAAAAGGAGGGATATTTTATAGACAGTTTCCCTTGTGTCAGAGGAGACCAGACGGTGATGTCAGACTTCCAAAGGCCAACATGACACTGGAAAAAAAACATTTATGCTTTCCCCCAAAATATGTAGAGTCCTTGAGAAGTGGAAATCTACGGAGGGCACAACTGGGACAAACAAATCATTGGGACATCATTACATATCTGCCTGCTACTTGCATATATCATGGAAATATATTTCCATGTGATGTCGGTGATAGCAGTGAGTGACTCCCTGCTTGGGAGCTGAAGGCAAGGGATTATCCTTCTTTGCTCATGAGACCACATAGGTTACTGCATCCAGCCTTGAGCTCCTTGATAAATAGGAAAGGCACTGGTAAATGGGAATAAATTCAGAGTGCCAGCAAAATGGTTAGGGGCACTGGCCCCATGAGGGCACTTTTTCAGCCTGGAGAGGAGGCAACTTTGGGGGCACTTAGGAAGCCAACGGAATGCATTCTGGGGTTCCTCCCCACCTGAATGACTCCACCAGTCAAAATATCTTATCTCTGCTGACAGTAAAGAAGGAAAGGCACAGGCATCTTCTGCAGAAAGGTATTTGTTTATGTTTAAAGAAATAGCATATGTAGATATAACAACTGGAAAAAGCCCTACCCCTGCACTGTATCATGAAAATATCTGAGGATATAGGATAAGACCTGTTCAGTGCCTGGGTCATATTTCTCAGAGGATGATATCTTTGAATTTCTTTTACACAGCAGATGAGAACATGTTTCTCCTTCAGTAGCCCACACATTTTTAACATACATCACAGGTGCCACTGAGAAATTGTTTTCCTACTATGTCTTTCTGTTTTGAACAATGCATAAACTGTCCTAGTGAAGAGAGAAAAAGGGCTCAGAGTTAAAAATGCCCCTATTTACTGCAGTGCCTTTATACTGCTTGTATTAAAACATTATCATTCACACAAGCAATGGTATAAAGGAAGTCGAGGCAATAAAACACAAATCAGAGATGGTGCTTCTACTAATGAAAATACAGGTACCACAGCAAGTCCCTGGCTGTCCCTCCTGTCTCCTGACCAGCTGTGTGCAAATGTATCTGCTGGGCTGAGGAAGAGGAATGGTGACAGAAGAGCTAGTTTTTCTGCATGCGAAAGGGAAAGGGCAGTATCCATCCTGGGGTGACCAGCCTGTACAAACTGGCTTGAGCTCAACTCTGGCAGCAGTGCATGGCTTTCTGCAGTCTCCTACCTTCTCCTGCCAGCTTCCCTAGCTCCACCAGGAGCATTAGCATTGTTATGGCACACAAAGATACGGTCCTGGTTTCTTTATGGCTCAAGCAGGAACGTTAATTCCAACATTATGGCAATTCCTTTCCCATTTCACATGTACCATGCCCACTACACACAACTAACACTGGCTTTGGGTATGTCTCTTACCCTTTGGGGGCTTCTCATGTATTCCCTGTGTATCTGTCTCACTAGTGCCACAGACAAGAGGGGAGGATTCACCCATGAATCCCGAGGCAGACGCACATAAAGGGCTGTTATTTATCACCTCTTTTTGTGCAAAATCGGCTGTGCAGCAGTGTGGACAAAATCCCAGCTCAGCACTTGAAGGATCGCTCATGCCATCCTGCATCCCTATCAGCTGCAAACACTTCAATGTCCTGCAGGATAAAACCATACAAGGGGTGTGCTTACAGTGTTCATTGTGCAGGCTAGGTGTAGCTAGGCAGTTTATCATCCTCATGGAAAATGGCCAGGACAGCAACTTCGAGATCAGCTACCTTGTTGAACAGCACCCTGTACTACAGCAGATGAAATTCAATTGCTTCCCAAAGAGCAAAGCAGATGCCTTGACCATCATGACCTGTCACATGAAGAGTTATAAGCCATGAGCATGAGAAAGATTCAGCTCTCCTGCCTGGCCAACAAAATAAAATACTTGCTGTTTTTTTGGGAAACTAAGAGTGCCGTTCTGGGACAGTACAGCCAGAGTGGCTACTCAGAGAAAGAGAGGCTGTCACTCAGCTTCTCTGCTGGCACTGCAATGCCAGCAGGACTCTCCTCCCTTGAGCATGTATTTGAAGCGTGTGTGGTGCTTGCCAGCTGAATCATAGCTGTTGGTACAGAGAAGATTGATGGGAGGGCAGAGGGACATAAGCTCCCCAAGAAAGATGACCAGTTTTCTTTGGAAAGCAGTCCTTTGCTATAGGAGGGGAAATCACAGCAAGAACAATGAGTAGAAGAGAATCCTGGACAAACTGCAACTGGAATATGGCATCCATCTGAAGGAGAAATGGGAAAATAGATCAGGCAAAGAGCAGAGCAGTAGACAATAAAGTTTAGAGAAGATGTGAAGGTTTGCTTAAGGTAGGCAAGGAAAGATGAAGGAGATATAAAGGGGAATGGAGAATTTGGCTGGCAGCTGGGAGGCAATCAGAAAGGCAGTAGTAGGTCTGGGAGGGGAAACAGAGTGAAGAAAAAGACAAAAATAGAGAGAGGTAGAAACAGAAATGAAGATGTTGCTGCACCAAGTTTGCACAGGCTTTTGTGGTGATGGTTACCTGAGTGCCTGTGTGCCGTGCTCCCTAACTCCTCCAGGCTGGGAGCACAGCACAGATGCCCACACTGGCCCTGCATGAATCCTGCCCAGCTCTGCAGGAATTGCAGGCTGTGCAGCATATCTTCCTGGCCTCAGATTTGCACCTCCCCAGTAAGTCCTGCTTACATATTGTCAGCCATGTGCTGTAGAGCCCAGGACCCACTACGTGAAAGGCAATTATTTACTTAATGTTCATAAATTAATATCCAGCTCCTGGAGTCATCTGGCTCTTTAGGCCTTGGTGAGATGCTGTCTCTCTTTTCTTTTTTCTTTTTTTTCCCCCAGTGCACACAAGATAGTGTGGAGCTGTTGATGTGTTTAGTACAAGTTTATCTTGAAGACATCTGCTTATGCCAAGGGAATAGTATGAACCCCCAGTGACCTGTAGAGCCTGCATTCCTAATTAGCTGAGAAATATTCCATAATCAGGGTATTGCCATTTGAATGGAGTCTAAAGATAGAAAGGTCGTGTTCTTGTCTGAGGTCACAAATAATCACTTCTGACTATATATTTTCATTCTGACCTAGAGTTAACCAGGTGCAAAGCTGGTAAGCAGCAGGACAAGATTACACTCTCTCACAGAGTACATCTACCCCGAGGGCATGCCTTATGTTTTTCAGTCACCTTTTTTTCTTCCAACCTCTAGCAAACATGTACAAACCCTTCAAGCATGACCGAGTAAGTGCTTTGAAACAATGCCGGCTTTTATGGCTGCTTTGCTGCAGGCCATCAGCCCCAAGAAGGTGCAACAAGCAAAAAATGCTGAGAATGTGCCCTCCAGCACACTCACACCACCCCCAGCACCTGCCAGCCCTTCTTGCCACTCACTCCCCATTTGCCTCTTGCCCACCTGTGTGTTGGGGTTTTTTTGTTATTTTATTTTTTTGGCCCCTGCCCTTTTTTATTCTCCAGAGCAGCATTCAGCTTCTGGAACCACCCAGCCTCCTCCATCCACTGCACTGCTTCACCACAGTATGGAGGCAGAAACTGATTTCTCTAAGGGCCTCCCAACATGTGGACCCTCTCCACCACAGCAAGAGTTTGGGCAGGAGTAACTCTGGCACTGGGAACCATTCCCAGGTTGCTTCAAACTACTGACTGTGGTGGAAGCATTTCAGTTTGGAGTTTGGCAATGTTGGTTGTAGCTTCCCAGAGGAAGAGCCTGGCTATCTCTGGTTTAAATACCCTGTGAGTGTCTTCTGTGGTGCAAACACAGACACAAATGTACTCAGAGGGGTGGGGCGAAAGGCAAAGATGATATACTCCAATATGCTGATGGGATATACCATGGCTGGATAGCATGTGTAGGAGAAAAATAAACAAATGGCCATGGACAGTAACAGAGCTGCTCACCCAGATGGCAGGCTGATCAGAAGCAGCTAATACCCTGCCTTATCTTTCCATCTCTCCCAGCCTTCTCTCTGACTGGGCAATCTGTCACTACATCTCTACCCTGGAGGACATAAAAAACTGTAAATCTCTGTACCTATGCCTTGTTCCCTCCTCCAACTGAGTTGTTTCAGGCACAAATGTAGGTTAGAACATTTCTCATATGGCTAAGCATAAGTTTGTGTCTGGGGAAAGACTCCACTCTGATTTTATGCCTTTGCTAGAGGGTTTGTCCCTAACTTCAGAACATCTATTTCACAGCAGGGACTGAGAATTGGATTAAGTTTGTGTGATGGATCTGTATGGCTACTCTACAGAGCAGGCACATAAACCTCAAAGCAGGGCATCTTTGTGTGGTTGTAGGAATGGGCTCCCAGCCTGGAAAGCAGTGGCAAAAAAATCACCAGGAAGAGTACACTCAACAAAAGAATAGTTCCCAGCAAGCTGTGTGTTGTTGCTGTGGAAATTATAATTTCAGTTCAGTTAACACTTGAAGATCAGTGTTTTGTTTTTGCCAGCAGTCAGGCTTCCTGATGTTACCTGCAGGAATTCTGCTGTGGATTAATATATAGGGTGACATGATCTCAGACAGATAGGTCTCTGCCCATCCTCCTTCTCTCAGCTACATGCAGTCCAAACTCTGTGAAATCCTCCTGGAAGCCCTTGAGAAATGTTCTTGCTTACTTCCAAAAAAAAAAAAAAAATCTATTCTGAAAAAAAAAGGAAAAAAAATGGAAAAAAAGCAAGCAAAAAAAAAAAAAAAAACCAACATTGGTTGGTGAAATAAGTTACATTGTAAAAAATCCCACTGGCAACTTCTGGGAAATTCACAAATGACTGTTCCTTTGTCCAGGGTCTCTGTCTCCTGGGCATGTCCCCTTACAGAGTGCATATATTTGTGGATGCTCACTGTTATCTTTGTTGTTTTGTTTGCACAGGGAAATAGTGTCAACATTCAATTTTTTGGTTTGTCTAAAGGACAGTTAAACTGTGATGGGTGACTTAGTTCTTTCAGGAGAAGTATTCAAACAGTGATTACTGTAGCTGAATGATTCAGAAAGTTTTCAGATAATCTTTGCTTAGGTCCTGATCTTCCCAAGACAATGCTTATGCTTCATTTTTTGCTTGCACAGTCACACGGAATTAAATGTGAGCATAACAGCACTTTTAAAGTTATGCCTATCATAAATCACCTTTCTGCATCAGGGCCTCAATCACTGCGTGTTAATAGATATTCGATGGAGGGGAAAAAGAGTAAATAAGCTTGCTTTGGCCCCATTTTAAATTCCTTTTGTTTTCAGTGATAGTTTGGAAAATAGACCTTCGGTAAACAAAATAACAATGACAAAAAAAGGCAAGAGGAAACAGTTTTTAAAGCCACATATGGAAGTACTTCTGAAAACCCAGCTGTATGCTTGCATAAACAAGGATTCAGCCGAGGTATCTGCACGGTGTTCCTGTCAGGAAACAGCAGTGATGCGTATGATTTATCAGAGCACCAGCAAGTACATGCCGTGGATATTCGCTCTCAGTCCACAGTGTTAAAGATTAGAAAAGGTATCTGTTGAATTCATTTGAATAGCAAATAGACCGGGGAATCACAGTCTGTTCTCAGCTATTCGGTGGGTGAAAAAAGTAATTTATTGAATATATTAGTCTCTCAATTCTAGCAATTAGAGCAGAGTTAGAGATCCGAAGAAAATAATTTCAGGTTCTATATATAATTTCTACAAGAAACTGATAAGTGATGTTAGTGCATGTACTTCCTGGCTTCTGGGTCAGTCACAAGTAGTTCGTAACAAATTCTCCCCACTCCCAGCTCGGAGGCTGGCTAACAGTGCCCTCAGCCAAGCACTGGTGTAAGGATTTTTAAGATCAAAGCATGGGTTAGCTACATTATTCTTGTGGAATTAGATTTTTGACCCCTGTTTGTAACTCACAAATTACAGTTACAAAACTTAGTCACCTACAACATTTGCAAATTAATTTCAACAACCAATTGAACACTTGAGCTAATCCATATTAGTACACAGGGAAAGGAATCTTGGACATTTGCATTTTGCATAAAAGCATGACTGAAAGTACTTCAAGGACAACTGGTAGAAAAAAAGCACTTTGGGGAGAGGAAAGACACTGGAGTTGTCAGCATCTGGTATTTCCAGGACCAGTGTTCAATTTTTGCATAATTTGGTCAGAAATTAAAGCAGGTTTTCCAACGCTTTTATCAGAGAGCTTTTCTCCCAAGTGTCCATCCTCTTGGCAGCCCCTGAAGGGAGACACCAAGCTCCCAGTCATTCTTCCCTTAGAAGCCATTTCATCAACTCAAGTCAGAGGCACCTGGATGCCTACAGAAGAATCTGGAAAACCAGCATTGCATGTGGAAGAAGAGAAGAGAGCACCAAAGAGATGGCGGATTGCCATTTTGTACTCACCCAATTAATATGCTCCTTCCTCCATTTGGTCTCTTGGTCGTTCCAGTCTCCATAATGTCTGGTGAACAGATCAAGGGGTGGAGCTGAACTGGTGACTGTCACCTTATAACATCTCTCCTATAAACACATAGTACTAGCATAGGCAGCAGGCACTGTCGTGCTGATCATCACCCTCTGAGTCAGCCATTTGCAACCACCTTCTCCAGGCTGTCATCTTGCCACTACAAATTCAAAATCTGAGTCAGAACCCAATTTAAACTGCTATAATTAACAGTCCCAATTTAACCAAACCTAGCAGTTTGTCATCTTGCATACTCTGCATACATCTGAGCATCTTGCATTTGGGCTACTTTCTTCCCTGCTCATCTCCTTCTGCAGCCAAGCAGCTCAAGTCCAAAGAGATCAGTGGGTTTAGGCTCCCATCAGGGTAGAGTCTAACAGCAGCCAAACTATAAAATTCAGCCATGCTGGACTCGTTTGATTGTTAAAAAGCAAAGTACCAAATGCGATGGAATGGATGCTGCTGTGTGCTAATCTATAAATACTGATGAGTCAAAAGGGGATGAAGTTCTGCAAGTGATTTGTCAGTGAAAAAGAATTACTGTAGAATGGAGTGGCCCACTGGAATGAGGTGGCTCTGGGGCAGAGAGCCCAGGCTGGCAAGGAAAAAGCCTGGGTGCTGCTTAGGGGAAAGATGGATGGAAGCATCTTGCTTGCTGGTGAGCCCCAGGAAACTTGGACCAGCCAAGTTTTCTATGTGGAAGATAATTGTTTATCAAACAAGCTAAACATGAGCACTATTTCCCTTATTGTTTCTATATGCTCATGTTACTAACAAATGCTTCACTCTGAAGAGGGCCTCTGGTCACAGTGGATAGTTTAGAGTGTCCCTGCCTTCACTTTAAGGGAATTCCCTGCATTTATTTTTAGGGAATTGCAAATAGGTGACTTACAGATTAACTCATGTTTTTGCAGCCACAGGTGATGCCAAAACTGTGGGTGGAAACATATTTCTGAAAAACGTGTCTTTTTAAGATTCAGGGAAGATTTTTTTCCTCCACTTTCTCTCCGTTGCTTCCTTTCTTTTCTCTCACCATCCACTTTGAATAACTTATTTGGTCTTTGCGTTTTGGTGTTGTTTATTTTTGCAGTACTGTCTTGAGGCCACGACTAAGAGGTTCTGGCTCTTCACCCAAGTGCAACTGGAGAACCATCCACTGCCCATATGTGTTTATGATCTGCGTAGATGTGAATGGACTAAGAGAGCTAATTCATAAATAATTTATACACCAGATCAACAGGCAAGCTGGAATAAACTCCATGTCTCCAAATCTGATTTCAGTAACCCATGCCCTAAACTGAACTCACTCTGCTGTCTCAACACTTTGCTGTGATCCCTCTCCATCCTGTGGCTTCCTATGGATGCCCACTGTGTGTATTATTCTGCAAACACATCCAGTTGAGCCCATTTCAATGGATTATTTTTTATCATACCTATACATTGCTCTACTTTCTTACTGAAGTATCTACATGTCAAAAATTATAGGAATTGTTTAAGAAGGCACTGAGAAACCCACGACTCCCATGCTGGCTGTGTCAAACACTTGTATTTAGGTGCCAATCAATGTGTGGTCTTCTCATGATGTTCTCATCATTATTTTAGCATCAGTTTCTACAGTGATAGACTTATCACTGTGTAAATGATCATTATATGTCTTGGGGGAAAAAGAAATATATTTTTGACAGTACTTTTTAAATGATTCAACTGTACATTTCCACACTGCCTCAGGAAAGTACACAATGCTCTTCCAATCAAACTGTTGTTCTTCATTAGCTATTATAGAATGTATGCATACACATAATACACATATAATATTATCAGTCTGCATATGTGCTTGCATCTGCAGAAAAAAAACCCATGGAGATCTCATTTATACTCACATTGACCAAACTGAGAAATAAAAAAATCTTGCTTCATCCTACATCTTTTTAGTTCAGTGAATTATTTTTTATTGATGTTGCAAGTCTTAATTTTAAATTCAGTTTTGATGAAAAAAGTAGCTGATCTTTTGCCTGTTATTGTACAAAATATATTTCTATCAAGTGGAAGGAAACATAATTTGTAAAATGATCAGTTACATAATGATTACAGTGGAGAAATATATTCTCTAATATAATTTGTTAAATGGAGGAATTTAATATGAAATAGTAGATTTCCAAATTTATACAAATAACACCAGATGGTGAGCAGCAGTTTTAATTAAATTAGGTTTGATAATTATAGCTGTTTAATTTTTAGGTTTGACTCAGATTAGAAAGAATGTATTATTTCCCTGTAAATTTATTTTTAGTTTTCTTCCAAGGTTGTGGATATTGCATTATTCACTGTGGCCTGGAGCAGCAGAGAGCTGTGGTCAGCTTTCTGGCGGCTGATTTTGGCTGGCTTTGGTTCTGCTTCAGCAATCCAGAGGATGTGGCGTGCTGGGACCCCCTGACGGGAGTCAGAGGGAGTTTTGCCAATGGAAGCAGGAGGGAGTTTCTCCACCAGAATATGTTTTCACAGGTCAGTCTTTTGACTAGCACTTCATTTCAGCTGCTTTTGAGCAAAGGAAGAAGCCTGACGAGAATGATGCCTTTGCAGTTGCCACGTGCATTTCTGTGCCGTGACTGCAATGATCCATTTGCACACGCACACGCCTGCACTCCCTGCAGTTTGTGTCCTGCAACATTCCCTCTGGGAGGACCCTGCGAGGGCTACAGCCTGTCCAGCCACACACAGCAGTAATGTGATGAGCACTGGCACCAGTACCCTGCTCTGACACACCCTTTCCCATCACTACTGCTTTCCAGAAGTTCCTCTGGTCTGATCCCAACCTTGAACTCACCAGGTCCCAGTGACTCCACTGAGCCATGGAAATATGCTTAAAGCTACAAATGTGTCCAAGCCCTTTTTAGAATGTGTATAGAGTCCACAGCCTATCTTGCAGGACTAGCTCTCTGCTAATCAATGCTCACAATCCCACAGGAATCACCTCCTGCCTTTGGATCAAGCCAAGTATGATCAGGATCCATATAACTGAGTCCGTTCCATTTACAGGTCTGGCAGTTACAGCTACAAGCCCAAATGAATGCTTTCATCAACTTTGCAGGTCACAACTGCAAAAAGGGTCTTGGCTGCAGTGACATCCGTGAACGCTCAGCTTCTCCCCAGCAGCAGGATGTTGCAGGTTGAAAGATCCATGCGAGAACAACTGTGGGACATTTGCTCAGTGGATGGTCTGATGCTCAGGGGAAGAAGGACTCTTTCAGTGTGACTGAGTTCATGGCACACTTCTCATTTGCTTGAGCTGTTAATCCATCTCGTGGAGTCTGTACATCATAAAAAAGAGGTGGGTGGGAAAAAAAGAGGTTTGAGTCATTGTACCATCACAGTTCAAAGGCACTTGGAATATGGTAATTGTAATTGAATACTGTAATTGTAAATGAACGTAAAATTTGGAACTTCAATGTTGCAGTTAAAAGATGTGTTCAGGATCTGCCTATAGCTTCTGGAAACCTTCAAATGCTTGCGACTTCCAGCATGGAAGCCAGCCTAAAGGCTCAGTCTCCATTTCAGATGACATTAAGAAACTTAAAAGTTGCCTTAAATCATCCCCCCCACTTCAGCTTTCTTAGAGCTGGCACTTGGGACTGGCACACAGGCAAGGTGGTGCTGTCCTGCCTCCTCTCTCTAAAGTCCTTTTTCTTTTATCTCAGTTTTCTCTCGGCAGGGTTCTTCTTCCATTATCTGCCTACTGCAAATCCTGTCTCCTGCTCTGCTTTCTCTTTTTGTGTGTGCTGAAAGGCAGCATCCCTGAATTTGGATGATATTGATTATGTAAATCAGGACTTCTCCTCTAGATTGCTTTTTCTTTGTGAACTGGGAGCATAATTTGCAGTCTTTTACCTGATAATTGTGAGGATAATTTGAGCTGTCTCTTTGTGGAGTCATCAGTGACTGTTTTCATTTCCATATGTGAGCAGTGCTCTTCTATTTTAAATTTTTTTCCTAATCCTGCCTTCTTCTGAACTACTGGATTGATTCTGCTGTTCATAACAGCATCACCTGAAGTCTATTTTGGAATTTCCACTGCCAGCAAGGTTGAAATTTATCTACAATGTGGCAGGTTTTTCAACATTTCCAGAAAAGACATCATCCCATAACCATCAGCCTGACAATAAAGCTGTCTATCTGTAATGGAAAATTGAGGACTCATGGTCATGTTTTTCACTGCAAAAATGTTTCAAAATGAAGTAAAACAATACCATTTTGTTGTGAATAGCACATGTCTTTCATCAACTTGAAATACCAACTCTAGGTTTGAAAATTAAAATAATGAGAAGTTCATGACATCGTTCTTTTATGCAGCATCGAACACAACCCACTTACAAAGGGCCATGTAGCACATTTCACAGCAAATGAGATTTAAGCAATCTATTCACATGGTTTCTAAAGGATAGAAGGAAAAATATAATAGCCTTTTACTGGCCATTGTCTCAGAAAAGATGACCATTGCTTTATTGTACCATTTTTGAAAAAAGCAGTGCAAGCAGCTTCTTCCCCTTGTTCACATGATATTGGTACTGGCTAAGCACTGAAAATATGCTGAAGGTTTTATAAGATACAAGGAAAGAGGAACTCTGAGCCAAGACAGAGACCCAAAGGCAGCTCCCTTTGGTGTCAGCAGTCCTCTGGATTTGGCTCCCAGAACACCCAAAGGCTGCACAGAGCCTAAAGGCAGGACATCTCTACAGTGCCTTGGGCAGGACTAATGATAACATGACCATGGCTTCCTCTTCATCTTCCAATTTCCTATCAGATGTTTCAAGACTGACCTCATGGAAAATCCATGTAGCATATGGCTGTGATCGAACTAGTTTCTTTGGAACTGAGTTTCACTAGGAATTGCACCATTAAAAAAAAAAAAAAAAAAAAAAAAAAGAGAGAGAGAAGAATCTCTTAAGCTGCGGCAAAAGCTAAAAAAAACTCTCTCAATTTTCTCCACAAGAAAAAAAATTACTCAGGAGTTTTATTTTTATAAACTAGCCATATCCCACTGTATTCTAGTTAATAAAATAGTATCAAATGCTACATTAACTTCTCTACATGAAAAATAGTTTGGAGGAAGTATGTTCTATTCCAAATATGTCCAAAAAGGGTCACATCTGACCCAATCAATATGCTTCTTTAAATTTCTGTCTGCAAGAGAAATGTCACAGTAATTAGTACATTTTCATGAAATAGCTCCCTTTGGACAAACTGGCATTTTCTAACAGGAAAATATTCTGTTAGAAAATTTCAGATCGATTCTACTGTTAACAGACTGCTCAGTTGCACCTGCAAACAAAGTCACACATCTGGGCTCTGTTGAAATCAGTCATGATTCTGTCAGAGGCTTCAAAGAGTCTGGAATTACAAATGTGGAAGTATGTGTGTATGAATATATGTATCTGTATCATTTATGTGTATCATTTATCTTTTACATATCTATACCTAGATAATTATAGATCTTGCTATATACACACCAGGAAAATGACTGGTCTAACAGATGGGAGTCCTGCAGGAAACCCTAAGAAGAGCCAGTGTTGCAGGAGAAGAGAGGCAAAGGCATATGTTTTGTTGTAGCTTGAATTACCAGAGAGCTAATCCCCAGGAAGGGGGTATATTTGACCTTCTGCAGCATGGGGAAAGTTAACCTTTAATATTTCTCAATCGACACATTCCAGGGAAAACTTTCTGTTTCACTGCAGTATTAAAAAACCATCAAGATTATCTGCATTTTTAGCAAGATGTAGAATCTAGAGGATTGGATTTTTTCAGCACCAGTCATGCAATTTGTCAACACTGTACTAGCTGAACAGTCAGTCAAACGAGACTCTCTCTTAATTCTTGAATGTGGCCAGTTTCCCAAATTTAAACAAAGTGGCCAAAGATGTTTATTTTCATTCTTGGTTAGCTAGTAAATAGTTTGAATGTGATATTAAGCATCATTAGCAATTGTTGAAAGGTGAAATGATTGAAATGAATAAGAAATGCTACATTTCAAAATGTATGGGGCTGTATTGCTCCCATGAGAACTCCCTGATAGATTTAGGGTGTGGAGAGTCAATCCTTTATCATCATGCCTGCCTGCTTCTTAAATATTATGACATCAAATTGGACACTAAAGTATAATGCTGGAATATACCATACAAGAAATAATTTAATGGTAGAGACTTGTATTCTCATAGGAAAAATTTCAGAAGTAGGTGAAATTGTTTGAATGGTAGGATTGAGGGAAAAAGGCTGTGAATGGCCCTTAAGAACACATTTTCAATGCATGCACAATAGCAGTAAAATTTGCAGATACAAATACAATAGGCTAAAAATTAGGCTAGCAAATTTTCAACTCATGCACAATAGTACTAAAAAATACAGATTTAAGTACAGCAGTCTAAAAATACAGATACATCCTCTCTGTTAGCAGTGCATAAACACACGTCTCTGTGTCTGTGTGTGTGAGTGCATGTCCGGGCACATATAAATGGAGAATGAAGCAAGGGCATCTCTTTGACATCTACACAGAAATATCTTTCCCCACTAGTTCTGCTTTTGAAAAGTCAGTAATTTTCTTTGTCTTCAGCACGGTACAAAAATCCTCGGAGATTCATTGTCTGTTGTGAGCTTAATTCTGTTAGTCATGTCTAGATACTGCAGAAATCTTTGGGTTAAAGTATGATATACCACACACATCCAGGGAATGGAAGCTTTAACTTCAAATATTCCTGCTTTTGTGTATTTATGTCAGAGCTCCAGCACTGCTCTTTCAGCAGGGAAAGAGGGAGATTATGGGCTCATTATCTGGCCAGTAGTTTCAGTACTTCAAAAAATATGGGTTTTTCAGGACAGTAGGTTCTGTATATGCCGAGTATCTGTCTACCCATCCCTCAGCCTCCGCTCTAAGGAATGTACACATGCATGTGTAAATGAGTGTGTGCATGAATGTGCACAAATATACATGTGAATATTTGTAATTATACATTATGATAATTAGACTAACTGTACACAAAGCTGAAAAAATGTTTTGTTCTAGTTGCCACATTCTGCAGATTCATACTGGAAGCCCTTAGATTTACTTCATCAACATATCAGACAGAATTGTCAAATGAGGCTTCAAAATGTTGGGCTAATTACAAAAGCAGAATCAGAAAGGTTAAAAAATGTTAAAGTGCATCATTAGGGCAGCACAGCCTATTGAGCATCAACTGATGAGAATTTATGGTAGGAGTTCAGACAGGAACAGACCATGAGCGTAAGAGGAATTAAAGTGTATGAGAGTGCTCTTTTGTATCCAGTACTCCTGATAATGCTCTCACATGCTCACAGTAATAACTCTGCATTTGATTTTAATCGTTTAGCTGCCTGGACTGTGATCTCTCGGTATCAAGCACTTAGATTACTCATACTCACCACTGAGGTATCTGGGAACTCACGGTGGGCATCCACTGATACGCAGTCCGTGGATGTTTGCCATACTTCTCTGATCTCCAAGACCATCCTCTGGGATCACAGGCATATGGTAGGGTCTCTGTTTAACCTGCACTGGGAGATCAAAGAGCAAATCTTGCTAATGCACCTGTGCTCCCTCTTCCCTGGATAAGGGAAGGAGCATGGTGTTTTTGTTACAAAAGACTTTGCTGCTTGTGTTAGAGACGGCAGTGAAGTAGCCTGAGGGATATGCTTGTGTGTTGTGCTAACAACATATGTTAGATCTATGTCAACATCCTCCTCACTCGCTCTCCCAGGTGCCTTAACTACTGCTGAGACACAGAGGCTGGTGGTACCTGCTCCAAGGGGAGAAGAGGTAAATGCTGGAGACATCTTTCAGGAACAGAGAACATGAGTTATGTGTCATGCATTTATTTGGTTTCAGAGCTAGCGGTAAATCCAGACCCCCAATAGGACCTAATTACCTCCCATCTGAACACTAACTCACAAGCTAAATGCTGTCGAGGCGAGATGGGGACTCATTTCCAAGAACACAGGCACAAACACATTTTTATTGGCCATAGAAAATGGTAGTGTGTGTGCCAATATAGCATGGATGTCTGACTCAGAACATAAAGTGCAGGTGCCAGCAGCAAGAAGATGCTGCTAAGAAATAGCAGCTCTGTGGGACTGCAAAGTATCAGCTGTCTGGGGAGACCAGAACTGGGAAAAAGAGACACTGATGATTGAAAACACTTTTTTTTTGCCGTCTCCACAGGTCCCCTTGAGCTCTTCACCCTGCAATCGGAGCACAGAACTGTGGCAGTGGGAATGATGGGGTTGCCCCTTCTGAGATGGATCCAAAAACTCTGACCTCCTCTTCCTCAGGGAAACTTGCAACTACAGAGACTCTTCATCCACATGGGAGAGGAGTGAGAGGGCAGTGTTAGATAAGTGCAGAAATTCCTCTTCTCCTCACGGGATGTTCCTGGCAATGGATAAGACCTCGTGGCTTGGCTTGCCCTCATCCCTGGAGTCTCCTTTAGGAGGTAATCTTCGGAGAAAAGAAAATCAACATCATTACTATATTTTGTACAGTGCCTTGCACACTGTATCCCTGATGTGACTGGGCTTTTGGGCACATCAAACCTACAGGTAATAACTACAAACAGTAACTGTCTCTGAGGATACGAGCGGGAAAGGAAATTGTCTTTGGATAAAAATAGTTCCTTTTGATTGTGTATTTTCTGCTGGCTCTTTGCCTTCAGGCAATGTATGACAACTTGAGGAGCAGGGGGTTTTATCCCCTAGGCAATGTTTTATTGCTCTCTACCTTAAAGTCAGTCAATATTTGTAATTATCTGTCCACCCCACAGGTAACTGCAGGACTTTTTGGGGAAAAAAAAAAGAATGAAGATGGCAGCAAAATTTCTGACGAGATTTGGAGAAAAGATAACAAAGAGCAGGCTGGTGGGCTTAAATGCCCTGCACAGATCTCAAAGACTTTCTTGTTTTATACAAGTCCTTTGTACGTTATTGTTATGCTTACTACGCAAAACCTATCTAGGTGCAAGTGTATGTCCTTCTGTGTGTATGCACTCACATATGACCACATTTGCTTATTTGCATATGTGTATGAGTACATGCAGCATGTGTGGGTGGTGACAAGCTAAAGGAACATTTGCAAGGTTGACAAGACCAAAATTTGATCCTCCTTCAACCTGCTGGGTTTTTCTGAGTGTGTGCTGGGGCTAAGGAGAAAGAATCCCCTTTTGGGCTGAAAGATGCAGAGAGACTGAGGCTGCAGGAGGATAAAAACCCCAGCTCAACAGCCTGGTGCTGAAGAGTTAATTCAGCAGACTGGGTTTTCTGTTAACACAGTTATGCTGCTGACAGGCATCGGCAGTATGGTCGTCCTCTCCTCCCTGGCACCCAATGTGAGCCAGCAGAAACTTGCCTGGAGATGAGTGTCTCGAACTCTGCACACAGCACCCTGATGGCCTGCATCCCTTGCCAGCTATCAGTGACAGAGCTGACATGGAGAGGCAAGAGAGGGCACAGCTGGCATGCAAAACCCTGCCATCAGCACACCCACATCTGCTGGATCTGTTGTGAGCAGTTCACCCAGCTGGGATTTTAATACAGCTGCATCCCTCCTTTTGGAAAGTGGTACTTTTCTCCCTCGATAATAGAGATGTGAAAAAAAGAACAAACACCAAATTAAATGTTTTTAGGGTAGCACATGCATGTGAAATTTTAGGCCTGTTGACCTTGGCAGGGTACCCATAAAAAATCAGTACAAAATCAGCGGCATTTTTTGTTCTTAAAGGCCGTCATCCACGAAGGCAAAGGCAGACAGAGGAAGGAGCAGCCTGCTGATACAGGGCCCCATCCTGGAGATCCTGCCTGTGATCCTGCTGTGCTCCACAGGTCTGGGTGCAGGATGCTTGGTGGGTAGTGGTGAAATGAGGGGGTGGATATGTGGCACAGTCATTCCTACACTTCACAGTTCCTCAATTGCAGCTGCCATCAGTGGGCGTTTATAGCACCAGGCACCCCACACCCAAACCTGCAAAGTGCTGCAGGAGCTCACAGGTGCTGACAGCTCTTGTCACCTCCCGGGAACTGCTCAGACACACACAGGACCGGCCACACACACACCACTCACACATGCCACCTCCCCTGTCGGCTCCTGACACCGGCTGCGCTCTGACAGGTTTTTTTATTTCATGGATGGACAGACAGTTCTCAACTTGACCCCGCAGATTCCTTTTCTTTCTTACATGGCCTTTGTATTTTAGTGAAAAGCCTTAAATAGCATTTCTGTAATCATGCTTTTCTGCTGACCCATATTCTAACACAGGTTCAAACCATGTTGGCAGCTGCTCCAGGTTCAGCTTATTAAATCCTTCCTGGGTAGCTGGGGAAGAAGAATTAGCTATCCAGGAGGAGAACCAGGCATTAGGAGCAGGGGAGACAAGTGCAAGGGATGGCCCCCTTCCTGGCAGTGCTAGAGCTGAGCCCATGTACGGTTTCTCTTCTGCTGATTGTTGCAAGCCAGAGCCTCGCACTGGCAGGAACCTGGGTGCTGATTTAAAGGTTGTGTGCTCTGCCACAGATTGGCAAAGGCTTAGGGATGGTGATGATTTATGAATCCTGATGCTGAATTTTGAGGTGCTTGGCTCCTGGGCTCTAGTCCAGAGCTGGAGACAAGGTGCCGAGTTCCCTGCACCTCTGAATAAAATCCATTTGTGGTATTGCCTTCTTCCTGCCTCCTCTCTTGCACAGTATCCTCATGACAAGTGCTTGGAATGCTAGAGATCCCAAGCAAAATCCCTCCTCTCTGAATTGCCACTCTTTCCTCTTAAAACTGGTCATTCTTTAAAACCAGATATGAAATTTATTAAATTTTACTTTCTCCTAACATGGGGATATGGGTGTAAATCCTTGCTGCGAGAGGCTCTTTTTTAGGCAAGATTCAAAAGCAGGGTAATCCCCAGGAAGGCAGAAAAACGTGGGTTTGAACTTCTTCAGGCAGGAGAGGGAACTGAGCCTGGATTTGCCCCAGCTAGAGTGAGTGCCTTCACCACATTGCCAGCACAATACGACCCTGTTATCTCTATCCCTTTGTGCTAATAAGCATCTGGAAAATGCACAGTTTGTGGATGTCACTGGGTTTAAGCATGTGATAAAGGCTGAGTTGCTAAACTGTGGTAAGGTACTCAGGTACTTAAAGATCCTAGAGAATATAGGTGTAAGAAATTTAGGTGTAGCTAAAGATTTGAGGCATCCACAGGCTCTTACTCCTGTACTGGGTTACCAGAATTTGTTCACATCCTTCTCCAGAATTGAACCTTTCCCTATTCATAACACAGTAATCAGGTTCCACTACCAATCAGCTTTAGTAAGTCTCAAGAAGTAGCTGAATTAAACTTTGGCCCCAAAGCCATTACGGTATAATAAATGCTTATGTTGTAAACTGGTTATCCCAGAGTATATGGTCCTCCCAAGAGCAAAATATTTTCTGTTCAGTCTGATAATTCATCTGAAAGTGTATCAATCTAGAGGGCAATCCCATGCTTCTCTAAATAAGAGATGAGCAAGGTGTATATTTTTTGGTTCTCCAATTAAAAAAAATGCTAAATTACAGACCTCAGAAAGAACTTAAGCAGCACTGTAGTTGCAAATATGAGAAAGAAGACACAATAACAACGAGCAGACCAGAATGGATCCATTAGTAGCATGAATCCATTACACTTCCGTAATATTTCTAAAAGAACTGAGAGTGGAAGCAGACCAAGAGATACCAAAAATCTTGTGGAATCACTTAGGTGAGCTGGCCAGCTGCTCTGTAGTTCCCAAATCCATCTTTTCATAAACTGGGGAGGAAATACTAGAGCACTGCAAAACTTTATTTTAAGTGACCATGATGTAATGCTGCAGAGATAAAATATGATCATTCATCCCTCAGTTTGAAGAAACCAGAAAAAGTCTACTCTGATTTAACTCTGATGAAGAGATACTGCATAGGGATAGATTTTAATTTTTAATGAGATATTGGACCAGACAATTAATCTCTATCTTTAATGATTAAGATGTGGATAATATTGCCTGTAAGTCATTGGTGTTGGATGAAAGTTACTAAGGCAGCAAAAGGTAATGGTGTATTTCTGCCCGGTCAATTGCTCACAGAAAAATGCTTTGCTGACTTGCAATAGCACAAATAGAACTCACAAAAATCAAAGTTCTGCTGAACTTCAGGAGTCCCAGCACTTCAGATTTTGGAAGAGAAAATGAAAAAAGAAAAAGAAACACTTTTGGTTTTGGAAAGAGATAAAGGTTCATTAAACAATATCTGGGAAAGAGATTAAGTACTTGTTGGGAAGCCAGAACTGCAGTAGAACATTGATAATTCCTTTCCCTTCCCTTCCCTTCCCTTCCCTTCCCTTCCCTTCCCTTCCCTTCCCTTCCCTTCCCTTCCCTTCCCTTCCCTTCCCTTCCCTTCCCTTCCCTTCCCTTCCCTTCCCTTCCCCTTCTTTTCTTTCTACACATTCATTTCCAATCCAAATAAATCTTTCTCTTCTCACATACTTTCATCTCAGGAGTTACTAAACATTGTGAGATTTTGAGGTAAGGTGTCTGCTCTGCTCCTGCCCTTCCCCACTTTTTTTACAGAGGTGCTACAGGGCTTCAGAAGTCCCTTGCCCTCTTCTTGGAGCAGTCCCTTAGTTCAAGCACTGCAGAGACCACCAGAACGTGCCTGTGCCAAGCACTAAAGGCCTCTGCTGAGATGCTGGGGGCAGAGTCTGGAGGAGATGCCATATTGCCTCCCAGGAGTGCTAAAATACTGCCAAGGACCTTAACACTCTCCAGAACAGCCAAGGACAGAGAGGGCACAAATGCAATCCGTAACCATATTGGTCCCTTCCGTCCCACACCACTCCTCGCCTCCCACACACACCCTGCTGAGATTTGTGCTCATGCAAAGGGACATTACACTCAGACATTTTTTTAGTATCTGCATCCCCAAGCTGGACACATGGACGTGCCTGTCATTTCCTAAGCTCTGCCATGGATGTTTGTAATTGTCAGTAATTGGCACCTGCCAAGAAGCCCCCTGAGCCAGGGGCACCAGTAGCCTCCTGCCAAGGCTTATGTTTCGTACCAAATATCCCAAGAGAGCATCTTGGCTACATAAAACCCCAATATCTTGAATTTCTTAGAGAAGCCTCCAACACACTGACTGACACCTCGGAATACTTATGTGCCCCAGCTAGCCAAACACATGTAATTATGAAGTAACTGCAAGAGTGAATATGTATCACACATCATCCTTTGAACATATGGACTTGCAGATTCTATGTAATGAGCAATAGTCTGTGTATTGCTGGGATCTCATATAGCTTGGGGAGTAGGTTATGTATTCATGTAGTGGGATGTGACAGTCCCTCAGCTTCTCTGTCTCCACAAAAACGCAGGAGCTGCTGCAGCCCTGCAGTGATGCTGCTGGATGTGAGGCTGGTCAGAAAGGGAAAATGAAATAAACAACCAGTTTTAGATCTTTGTGCATCAAGTCCCTGAGCCCATCCTAGAAACAGGAGTGCTAAACTGCAGCTTCACAGCATGCTTAAACAAAAACTAACATAGCTTATACCTCTAGTGAAAGAGGCCCAGGGCACTGGCACAAGGAGTTTCATGTTTTTCTTGGCATTGTCAGGCAGTTAGTAGGAGCCCTGAAAAGGTTTTGATGTGGATTGAATAGTGCTCTTCTAGACAGTGGCCAGGGTCAGGGATGGCCACAGGTGAGACTGCTGTCATGGCTGGGCACTGTGAGGGGAAAGAATTTCATTACTCTGATGTATGCACCTGGCACTCCACATCTGTGCGACCAAAGTGTGGGAGCACCAGCTTGGCTCAGCCTTGCAGCTCCTCCATCCCTACCCGTGCTTGCCTCCTGAGCTCCCCTGCCCCTGGTCAGGCTGCTCCACCAGCACAAGAGAGGGCATTGCCTCTCCTTGCTAACATCACAGTGGCCAAAAAATTATCCTGGAACTGAGGATTTCTGGGCTCAAGCACACAAGGCACCAACCAGCTGAACCTGCCAAACCCAGGTCTGCAGGCCAGAAAAGGCGCAGGAAAGCAGGGGCAGTGAGCAGCAGTGCCTTCAGCAGCTGTTTCTCTAGGAGGGGGAGTGTTTCTCTGCGGGTTGCTCATGCTGAGGACAAGACACGCACCTCTGTGTCACGCATGGGCAGAGTGACAGCTGTGACAGCTGTGACCCAACCGTCCAGATCTCCCATGGCAAGTAGCCCTGGCTCCTACCCCTGGGATTCAGGACTAGGAAAGCCAGGGTCTGAGGCCTTAGCACTAGGAGCAGGTGGGCTTTCCAACAGATACGGAGCTGGCTGTTACAAATGGTAACCTCAAATACCCCTTCTGCGGGGAGTTCCAACATTTTCGTTCATTGTTAGCATAAATGGCCCCCAGGTTTAAACCTCCCATCTTGCAATATCTGTGAGGAAATATAATTGCCATCAGCTGAAAGGTTTTGCTTCTGTTTTGATTTGGAGAACTTTTTAAATTTTGTAATTTAATTTTTATATATGAATAGAGCATAATAATTATTTTAATTATAACCAATATCAGATATGGTAATGCAATAATTCTTTGGTATTCTAATTGGTAAGGGTTACCGTAACTGATATTTGCTTTGGTAATTGGTATTTTAATTGGTAATTGGTGTTCCAAATGGCCATTGGGGTAATTCTTACTAGTGACTGGTAATTACAATGGAAATTTTTAATTGGTATTCTAATTGGTTTGGTAATTCATATTTGGTTTTTCATTGGTAACAGAGCAAAGTGGTCATTTGTAATAGATAATTGGTTTGGTAATTGATTTAGCAATTGGCATTGTAGAGAGTACAAAACAAGTGATCAAAACACACTAACTTATTAATAATGTAAAATATGTAATATTTTGAAATAAAGCTAGTTTACAAAACTGGCAATCAAATAATTTCAAACCAGAAATCTCTTACTAAAATATTTTAATTTTAGAAAAATGCCTAATTTTAAGAACTTTTTTTTAATAATGGAAATTTATGGACATCAATAAGGTCCTTTCAATGTTTCAATTTCAGCAAATAGTTATTTTCCATTAAATAAACATACTTCTGGAGAAATTTTGGTTGGTTTAACTCTACCATTCTGTGGCATCAAGACCTGAACCTGCTACAGAGCTGGTCTGTCACCTGCCTGCTACCCCTGTGGGATAACACAGCATGGTGAAGCATCTCTGCAGGTACACAGGCAGTTTTGTAGCCCCTTACATCACTTACAACCCCATTACATCAGCACAGGAGGCTCTGAAGAAAGTGCTGCTGAACTAAGGGAAAGTTTATAGGGGCAATGGGTGAGGGGTCTCTCCTCTCCTCTCCTCTCCTCTCCTCTCCTCTCCTCTCCTCTCCTCTCCTCTCCTCTCCTCTCCTCTCCTCTCCTCTCCTCTCCTCTCCTCTCCTCTCCTCTCCTCTCCTCTCCTCTCCTCTCCTCTCCTCTCCTCTCCTCTCCTCTCCTCTCCTCTCCTCTCCTCTCCTCTCCTCTCCTCTCCTCTCCTCTCCTCTCCTCTCCTCTCCTCTCCTCTCCTCTCCTCTCCTCTCCTCTCCTCTCCTCTCCTCTCCTCTCCTCTCCTCTCCTCTCCTCTCCTCTCCTCTCCTCTCCTCTCCTCTCCTCTCCTCTCCTCTCCTCGGTGTCTTGGCATGTGTGAGATCACATTCCAGGGGATCAGTGCCATGACTCAGCTGGCCCTGCTGAAACCCAGCTCCAGCTGTACCCACCTGACATCCTGGACATGGTCCCCAAAGGAGCATTTCCTTGTTATCCTGCTTTGAAACACCCGCTCCTGAACTATCATCTGAATATCACATCAGCCTGCAGATATGGCAGAACTTTTCCCAAGATTGGTCTTCAATCAGGATATTTAATGCTGTACGAAGTCAGATATGGTAAAGGAAGCTGGGTCATCAAACAGGTTGTTCCTCGTTTGCCATACATACATGATGATTATTTTCTGTACTGGAGGTCCTTTGTTTGACATTCTGCAATACAGGAAATAGTGCAAGCCACTGGGTGGGAAATCATGTGATTTTAAAAAAAAAGACTTTGGAGTGCGCTATGCTAATATCATCCATAAAAAGAGAGCAAGACTAAGATCTAAAGGGAAGAGTAACTAAAATTGCTCACAACAGCTTTTGATGCAAAAAAATACTTGGTTGCTTATATAACGGATGGCACAAATTTTCACAGAGAAATATCCAGAACTGCCAGCACTATTTCTGTCCTATTATGGCCTTCGGAAAACTATTGATTTTCTTTCAGATGCATCAAGTTGAGCATCCAATGCACATTCTTCCTCTCCAAAATGCTTTGCTCAAAGATGTTTGAATATCTGGCTCATTAGACTGTGTGCTTCCATGATCAGCATAGAAATCCAAGATAGAAAATACCCTTTTGGTCATCCAACCCAACCCTCAGCACTGTGGAATTGTTCCCTCTCCCTCTGTACACTTTTGACTGTTTTATTCAGCCCACTTATAAATGAGTCAGACAATGAATCCCCCTGGAAAACTGCTCACCACCCGTGTCCACCACTATTATGAACTGGGACTGGGATTACATCCAGTTACAAGGAGGAAGATTTCAATGTGATATGTACAAAAGGAAAACAGAGGAAACAGCCAAAGAAAAGCTATGAATTTATTACAAAGAGCCTGTGTTTCAAAGTAAAACAAAACCCCACCACTTGACAAGAGAGTATAATTTTTGAGACTGTGTCTCTTTCAGACAATTAGAAGTTAATTTGGACCTTTAACTACAAACCAGAAATTCCTCAGTTTGTTGAGTTTTTTTCCATTAGCCAAAGGTCCTTCAGAGGGTGGCAGGAATTTTGGTAAGAGTTCAGTTGTTAAGACTGGCATTTTGAGGGTCTGACCTTCAAACTGTAAAAATTCTGCTTGTAGTTTAACCTGCCTGGATTCCAAGAAAAATTACCTTCTGTCTCCTCTACTTCAAATAATAACAAGGACAGGGAATTACTTTTAAAAGGCTCCTTGCAAACTGGAATATGAGCGTGCATTTCTAACATCATTTTTGAGACCACCTCTATCCTTCTTAAATTAATTTCAAGCTCTGCGAGGGTTTCAGCAAAACAATTCAAAATGCTTGTCTCCACTAACCAGTAATTCAAGGCTGATTTGTAAATCCTTAAGTAATGTTCACGGATTTTATAGTGTGCAATTACATTTTTCAAATGCTTCTCCTTTCTCATATTCTTTTCCTAAATCTTTTAATTTAGCCAATCAAAACCCATTTATTCCTGATTTGAAAATTAGTTAATGCAAATAAGGCCCGGCTGACATTTGCAACTCATTTGCAAATGCCCTTATAGCCAGCAGTCCCTCCTTTTGCCTCTTCTGAAACCACACTTACGCTTGTCTCTGTGAGATTGAATGTGTGTTGGGTATATACTTTGAGATACATCAAGAAAAAGAAAACATGATATATTGCTGCTGGTCAGTATGTGTGCCACGTGTTAATTATTATTCACATGTAAGAGTTTTGACTATGTCTACATTGGACCTCACAGCAGAAACTCCTTCAAAATCAATGATGAAGATACTTGAAGTTCTTCCTACACAGCAAAGACACTTGCTGGGGTCAAAAACATGAAGTACCCCCCTCTATGCACCACTGTGCCTAATAAAGTCCATGTGCACTATTCTGGTTCCGTGCTTTATTGATGCACTGTATTGCCTTTGGATCCAATAAAAAAATTAGTGCGGGCAAATCACATTACACTCCTTTTGCAGGGGTAGGCTTGTCCTTCATTCAGCTACAGCCAGTGTGGGAGGATTTGCTACCTTATTGCTGCCACAACAACAACAACAACAACAACAACAACAACAAAAAAGCATAAGGACCATAAGTCTTATTAAAAACCCCAACATTAAAAAACTACATTTCTATATTCCGCCATCTTTCATGTTCTGAACTAACCTCTGCTCCAGCATCACCAAATACTCACCTTCTGTCTTTTTGCATATACTTTTGAAGTTATTGTAAGCTTGAAGCTAATCTTAAAGCTGGTGGCCCTCAGCTGCCTCCTGCCAGGGACACCTTCCATGCTAGTAGCAGTGCTGGTCAGTGATTGTCAATGTTATTAATTTGGCACTTTTTCTTTTTTTTTCTTTTTGTTTTGTTTTGTTTTCTTGCTTTGCTTCCATCTCCTGAAGACAAACTGCAGGAAAAATACAGGACATTTTGGGTTGAATGTTGTCTTACGTGTTTGATAGTTTCATCACCAGCTAAAAACTCAAAAGGTTACCTCTTGCAAAGTAGAGTAATATCACGATTCCAGAGAATGCTCAACATGAAACATTGGCCTAAGGACCACCACCCTTCAAGTGCACTGCATTGCAAGCATCAATGCAGCATGAGGATATCACACAGGTTTAAGCACATTAGCTCAGGTACTGGAAGTTGATTTATTGCAGAGGCACAGAGCTCTACATGTACTAATTCAAGTTGTTTCTCAATTAACAGCTGTGTCCTTGCAGTAATTGCTATGACTTCTATCTGTTGTTTTCTAGAGTCTCACTACAACTTTGGTGTGTACACGCAGGTGTTTAGGTGTTAACCACAGGCGTCCAAGCCCCAAGGTAACTCAGCAGAGAGGCAGTCAGTGCAGTCAGTGCAATTTTCAGAGTATTTCAATTAGCTCCAACTTACAAACCTGTTCACAGGCCACCATGGGAGGCCAGACAACCCACACACAACACCTACAAGTACTCAGTTACATTTAGGTCTCTTAATATGCGGGTGGCCACCACTCCCAGTGTGTGATTATGAAGAACACCACAGTGATGAGCAAGTTTGCTGCTGTGATGACCCTAAGGGATAGATGTACACTTCAGCCTGTACTGAGGAACCAGACCAGTCACTTCCTGTTCTGGTGCACAGCAGTGTCTCAGTACACTAAAAAAGGTACTCCACTCTTCCCTCTTCCTTCCCTCTCAGGCCCCCAAGATCCTTACCAACCTCACCTCTGCAAATGCTCACATAGATTCAGGCTGTGCTACAGAAGTAAATTACTTCCCTATTTCTGCTCTTAATGTGTTGTGTTCCTTCCCCCATCTCCCAATATCTAAAATCTCCCCTTCCTTCTGATGAGGTAAGGAAAGTTTTGCTTCACACTCCTCATGTGTAACAGCCTAGCCTCCAAATAGAAGAGATGACAGGCAAATGAGGGTACAGCATCCACCAGCATGTGGGTAGGGGTGAAAAAGGACGTGAGTAACCAAAAAACAATGATACAGCACCTCCAGTTAGACTCGTCTTTGCCAGTGAGGCTCAGGGAGGGGGATCAGTTATTAGTGGCTTGTTTTCTTTCTTGTCTTTCTTCAGTATGAGCTGTCGGGTGGCGAGGCAGCTGGTGTGCTGTGACAGCTGCTTGCCATGCTGTTCATAATCGCCCCATTGATACCTTGAGCTGCCTCTGGCTGTTTGTTGTATCCACCTGTTGCCTTTGGACTGAGCTCCTAAACCCTGTATTACAAGGGTTGTTGCTTTCCAGTGTGCTCTCTCCAATCCTGCCACTGGCCCCTGGGTGCTATCACAGGGTGAGCAGAACCATTTTGGTTTTGGCCTTGTGACTTGTTACAAATGTACTATTTCACCATCTCCCACTGCACTACTGTCAATGGAAAGAAAAAAAAGTAAGGAGAAAAAATAAATTTATGATGGTTTTTTGTATACTTTAAGTTCCTGTGTCCAGATATTCCAAATATAGGGCTCTGCAACATTTGCAATCTTCAGATCCGAAGAGACTTTCATCTGCCTCTGAACACTGCCAACTCAATGGACAGACTGATTACACTTGGGACAGGTAATCACACTCTAAAATATTGTGTTTCATAAAAATAAGACTTCTCTTTTTTTCTCCCACTTCAGCCAAGTTTTCCAGAGCATATTATCCAAAATTATGCAATAAAAGCAGTAACTGTTTTCTGCAAGAGACGTTGCTCCAGTGGTCATTCTGCATTGCACTCTTCAGTTTATCAGAGAGGGAGATATCAAAAGGAGGGCTTTTTTATCCAATACAAAGTGACTTTACACACAGTTTAAATAAAACAGTGAGAAAACCAATATTCAGAAAATACTGAAGACTCAACAGAAAAGCTCTAGTTTGTCTCAGACAGTAAAAATCTGAACCTTTCCATGGAGGGTTTGCCCTCGCCAGCACACATTTATGCATGCATATGCTTATCAAAACATCATGTTCCTGGAGCATTTGACCTTGACTGTGGTTCTTCCTGGGGAACAAAGGCCTACAGAAGAGAAATCTGAAGTAATAAGTAATACAGAAGCACAGAAACCCTAGATAGGAATGGATCTCTGAAGGTCATCTGGTTCAGTCACCACTAAAAGCAGATGTTACAGAAGGTAGCTTCAGGCTTTCCCTGGGCAACTTTGGAGTATCTACATGCTCTCTGCAAAGCCTATTCCACAGCTTCACCATCTTCACTGTGAAAAAAAAAAATCTCCTAATATTTCATGTGAATTTCCCTTGCTCCAACTTTGCCCTTTTTAACCATTTGTTAAAAAAGACTGGAAAATCTTTATGTCGTCTCTTGGGAAGCAGAGAAGGATTACTCAACCACTAGACTGAATAACCTGGCAAAATTTTAGGCTGATTCCCCAAGAAAAAGAGGTTCACAAGATCACATATTCAATGTCTTCATGTCTATTTGTTCCCCACTGATACTCTCTGAACCTGATAGTTTGTTTCAAGCAAGTATGATGGAGTACAGCAATCTCCTATAGATTTCTACAAGTTTGATGAAAACCATTTTGTGGGCAGATGAGAGAGACCATTATCAGTACCCTCATTGACAAAAAGCTGCAATTTGAACTCAATTGTTATTAGATACCTGAGGATCCACATGGCACAAAGGCATTCCGAATGTCACTGCTAAAAGAAAAGATGTGATCAGATGGCTAGCATTATATTAGTCATCAGAGAATCCAACCACAGGCTACAGATCCATAGGGAACTAGGCTTCATTAATTCTGCTACTCATGAAATGCCTTGGGTTTTTTACCTTTACTCTTATGCTTCAGCTGAGCGGTCATAAATTCCTAAGAGCAAAAAAAAAGCTCCTTCATATAATCTCCCTTTATATATCATCCTTCTCTTACATGAGGAAAAGAATGGCTAAGAATAGCTGGTCAGATGATTTACTATTACAATTTTCTGTGGGTATATGGGATTTCTGGATGTCACTCAGCTGCCCTTAACAATAGCAAGGACACAATTGTTTCCATAGTAATACCCATTCCAAAGGGGTGAAGGTGTGTGTGTTGGGGGGGACAGTACAAAGCAAACAGAAGGCACAGTTACACAGACTTGCATATAGGACAAAAATCAGGCACAACAGAATTTGATTCTACAACCCTTGCTACAGAAATTCCTTTTTTAAGGTCATCCAATTACTCTGAAATCAGCAGAAAACTGACTTAGCAAGCGTGCAGGCAAAACTCTCTCACAGTTTAGACAATGTGAATAGGTGAGAAAGCTTTATGTCTTTTGTCACTCTCCAGTTGTGAATAACTTAACCACAAATGTACCACTGCTAATGAGAGAAGACACCCCTAGTTTGTGGTGGCAGCGTAGTACACCTTGCCACACTATTTCATTTCTTACTCAGTGCAATAGCTAACCGTGGTCCTGTAGGACAGCCTCCTAAACAATGTAATGGGCTAAAATAGATGGTTTCTCTCTGTTGCTCTAAAAATGAGTTAACCAATAAACAATTTCCTGACAAACAAGCTAAACATGTCTCACACCTTTTCATCTGAAAATACCATCTGAACAGAGAAATTCTGCTGCTGCAGCATCTGTCAGGGCTTTTCTGTCGCATTCTAGTATTCTTGGTCACCCTAAAGGAAACAAACATTGCAGAAACAAAGGAAAGCCAACTCTGAAGTAAACAAAGCACTTCTGACTCTTTTGTCTATGGTTTAATAGAAAATGCTCATCACATGTTCTCCCAGCTGCAGCAGGAGAAGCACCCAAGAAGGTTTTAATAAAAATAGCTTTTATAAATGGCTGAAGGAAGTGGAGAAATTGAAGAATTTATCCATGATTCTGTTTATCCAAGATGGCTCCTGGTGCTGGTGCTAAAAGCTCTGTTATTGACTCAGTCAGTTATCTGACTCTTTGAGCTGGAGCCAATACAGACCAGCAGAAGAAAAGCTCAAGCCTCAGAAACAGGAACGGGGAATTGGATCACAGATAATAAAATAGTTTAGTCCATATCTTAGTCCTTAAATGACACTGTTGTTTTCTAATATTTTGCAATATGAACTGTGAATTCAAATATTCAGCCGTTATGACAAAACCACATTTCATTTCTAAATCTCCTCCCTAGGTTGGAGTTCAGAAGTCAGCTTTCCCTAGCCAACCACAGAGGATACTTCCAAGACAGAGTTCTCTTAGGGACACATCATGATGCTGATTACCCTTGTGATAAAACATATTGCCTGTTCCTTAATTTTTAAAGTGTTTTCTTCATAATGTGAATGTATAGGATGGTTTGGATTGAAAAGGACCTTCTAGTTCCAACCCCTCCACCATGGACAGGGAGACCTCCCACTAGACCCGGTTGCTCAAAGCCCCATTCAGTCTAATCTTGGCACACTTCCAGGGATGAGGATCATCCACAGCTTCTTTGGGCAACCTGCGCCAGTGACTTACTGCCCTTACAATGAAGAATTTCTTCCCAAAAATTTAATGTAAACCTGCTCTCATTCAGAGAGTTTAAAATGATTGCTGGATCATCTTTGTTCCAGGTAACCATGTGCTGCTTTATCTGTCCTGGCACCTGAAGCACACTGGAGCAAAGAGGCAGACATTAAGAGGCAGGTAACATTCCTATTTTTGTGCTTTGATGTACTACTTCTTCAGCAATCACCTCATAAGCACAATCAAAAACACATGCCTTAAAAAGCAGCCAGAGAATCATTACACAGCATAGAAACCCATTCCAGGATGGAAAATGAACCTGTCTTACACACACGTCGGATTTCTGAGATGGCTACAGGGACACAACCTGTGGCAGGAACATTCCTCAAACCCCCCTTCTCAACCTCAAAATGATGTGAGAAAATTTAACTATTCTCAACAGGGCTGCAAGATGGGTGGTGCCAAAACACAATTACAGAAAGGTTTCCTTAGAAGCCCCGTCCCACCAGCTCTTTGTCCCATTTCATTCCTTGAGTTGATCCTGCAAGGTGATCCTTGGCTGATTTGTGTTTTTGTTGTCCAATCTCGCTGCCATTTATGTGAATTTATTTTCCAGTGCATCCAGGAACACTGTAGGGCTGTGAACAGTTAATGGTGTTCAGTCCCCCCTTGTAGAGACAATGTTGAATGGGCTTGAGCTTTGTAATTTGGGTTTTGTTGTTTAAACAAGCGCTTGTAAAGCACACACATGCACCTCTCCCTGCTTCACAGAGCTCAAAGTGCTAGTGACCTCTGTGTCATACAGGTTCCACAAGATTTCAGGTGAATATTCTGAAGTAACAAAACCTGAGCTGGCAGCCTTTCTGTGACCAAAGTGCTTCATTAGTAAAAATAAACATGCAACTATACATTTTATGCTGAATACTGTAAGACACTACAATGAATTTGTGGGGCAGGAAGGGATAGCATTAGCAATCTTTGACCATATGAACAAATGTAGCCACAATAATTGTAGTATTTGTGGAAAAGGCATAGAAAAGCTGGCAGAGGCAAAAGAAATAGCCAGACTGTCTCTTGAGGACCAGACTATGATACAGCCTGAGGACTGGCACTGTAAGAAGAAAAAGAAGTTTGTATTTCTTTCTCTTTTGGAGTGACTGCATGTTTCTGCTGAAACAGGGGTGAAGTGGGTTCTCCAGACTTACTATGCTTCCCTGTGCAGGACAAACAGATGGGAAGACGCAGCCTGGGGAGGGAGGGAGACCCCTAAGTACAGCTGCACCTGTGCACTGAGCAGAGTGTGAGCAACAGGGAAGAGCTCCACCACAATCCTCTGCAACCTGTGGGGAGGGATGAGGAAGTAGATGATGAGTGCATTTTATCCTAGCTGAGGTTTACAGTCATTACAATAGCAACTGAGCTCTCTCCCTCACCCTCCAATAATGGCCTCATTTTATTAAGTGCCGTACAAACACACACACAGAAAAAGTGCCTTCTCCGCACAGCTACATCTCAAACAAACTTGAGCTAGAAAATGTGCAGCTCTCATCCAAACTCGTAATTGTTTCTCATTGCTGGAACTGAACATCTATGCCACACAGACTGATATATACTGTCCCTATTTAAAAAAATGACATAATGGGTTGTTTTCGTATCTAGCAGGAACAAGGAAAATGTGAACAAAAGTCAAGAGAGAAAACAAATCTGTATATTTCCATGAAAGAACCAATCTATTTTAGAGTCATCTTAGGCTGTGCTTTTAGTTTGGGTTTTGTTTGTTTATTTGTTGTTTTCTTTTGCCATACTGACGAATTATATTGATTTGCATCACACAGAAGTTGCAGATACAATCCTATGTCTATTTCCATTAAATGCAGAATTCAGAGCACCCAACATCACTTGGAGACTTTCCTGACTTTGATGCTTGTACACTAGCAAAGGTAGAGCATCAGGAAAAAGCTTTGTCATCTTGTTTTCCTCAATTCCTTCCCTTCACCACACTGTTTTGTTTATTTATTTGTTTTAGGAACACTCTTTTTTTTATACTTTTCTGTGCATATTTATAATGAAAAGATGATTTGTGTCCTCATTACTGCTCTATTATATATATTACTGCTCAATGATGAAAAAACATTAACAAAGGAAAATGATTGTCAGTCAGCTCATAACGTGCAGGTGAACTGGAACCATAAAGAATATGATTTAATGAAAAAAGGTGAGAAGATTAAAAACCCCACTAACAAGGGTGTTTCTCTGGATTGAAAGATCACTTAGGAGTAGAGCAGTGATTTCCTTTGTGTTAGAAAAATACAATGCAAAGCTTCGAAAGCAGCATCCCCAAGGTCAAAGAAGCCCATCCTCTCTAACACAGTATATTCACTCTCCTCCTCACAACCTCTTTTTTCCACCTGTATCAGCATTTTGTAATTTTCAGATAGTGGAGTGAAAATAAACTCAAATATCTCAGCAAGCTTTTAGTACTGAAGGAACGTGCAAAAATGCCACAGAAGGCACTTGAAGCTCTATGCACCATCAGTGGAGCAGTTCATGAACATTTACCTAGAGCTGCAGCCACAGATTCAAACACTGCAGCTCTAGGTAAATGTTCAAATGCTGCAGCTCCAAAATAATGATCTTTAAAATGCTCATGAGATTTCTGCCATTTGCTCTGGATACCTGCAATGAAGAACAATACCAAGCCACACTGAGCAGAGCACGAGGTGCCAAATAGTTCAAAGCACAGAGCCAATTAGAGCCGCTGGAGCCAAAAGGTGCTGCTCCAAGTGGGAGCACCGTGCCTTGGCTTCACACTCAGCACAGCAGCTTCTGTCCAGCGTGCCAGAGCTGAGACTTGAGCATCACAGAGAGTCAAAAAGGAAGGAGGAGAGGTCAGTGGACTTCAGCCCAAAGGAACATTTCTAAGGCTCCTTCCCCAGGCATCGGCAAGCATGTGATAAGCAACAGATGTTAGATCAGCAATTCCCCACCTCTGAATCTGGGAAAGCCTCTGTTTTAAAACAGAGGTTTCTCCTAGCAAGTGCTCGCCAATCTTCTGGCTCTTCTTTTCTGTCATCTTTGTCAGGAGTTGGTGGAAGGAGCGTGACACAGCACAGTATCACTGCCATCAGAGCAAAAGAAAAAACCTTGTTAGTACCTTGCAGTGCCAGTCTCAACAGAAAAGGCAAAACATCACAAAGTATCAATAGAGCAGAAGATTAAGCTCAACTGCATTCTGACTGGTATGGTTACCAACACCCGTCAGCAGTAAATTGAGAATTTTTTTAGAACAGGCATTCTTAACTGTGTTACGTGTTTCTTTCCTTAATTCATTGAGTTCATAACTAAATTACATAGATCGGCAGCCAAATTGGTTCATTGTTGCTCAACTCTAATTTAAAAGGACAAAGCAAAAAGCTGAAAAGAAAAATATTTGGGGAACTGGATAGCTTCAGGGGATAGTTAATGATGGGATAGAGAGACTTGAATGCCTGCATCACTGGTTTTAATTTGGTTCAGGGCAGTAGTGACACAAAGTCATTACTATCTTTGAGCAATTTGTAGGTCCTTTGTGTGAAATGAGGTGGTGCTCTCGGTCTGTTCCTAGCTGGTGGACACCTTTACAAAACCCAGCAGCACATCTCTCACTCTCAGCAGCTGGCAAAGTCAAAAAGCCAAGGTCAGATGTGGGGAAGGAGAAGGGCTACTGTACTACCCAAGCAACAGGCTGAAGTGTGCTGTGGGGACAGCCCATAACTAGGACAATGCCATGCCTCATCAGTGACACAAACAGCGACTGTCTCCTGGCAGCTCAACCCTTTCAGAAAAGACCAATATTTGACTAAATATGGAGATGGACAATTAGCAAAGGCCCCGGGTAACCCACTCACTTTCATGGGTTCTGTCATTTCCTGGGCTGGTTTTTTTTTATTTGCTGAATGGCAGTAAAGCTGCTCCTGGACAATGAAATTTCTGATTGGGTTTTTATTGTTATTATTTGCAATGTGTTAGTGCCTGCAGGTCACAGACAGGATTATGACTTTGTTGTGATAGGTGCTCGCAAAACACCAGTAAGAGGCAGTTCTCACTTCAATGACCTTATAGTTTAAACAGAAAAGGCTGAGAGTGAAGGAAGAAAAAAGATATTATTATCCTCTTTTTATAGTGGGGGAGCAACTGCACAGAAAGACAAACAGCAGTACGTCCCCAGGGGCCGAGCTCATGTTGCTCTTCCTGAACTCAGTGAAAACTGCAGGTCTTCAACAGTACAGAAAAAAAGGGGCCAACATCACATAATAAGTTAAGGAGCAGAATCAGGACTTGGTGGGTCCCAAACTGACCTTGCTTGTTTAACAGCTTGCAGACAAAATGTAGAAAAGCTGAAAAATCATGTTGCTTTAAGAATTCTTGTTTGTGCTGCAGCAGCACCTGAACTTGGTGGTTCCTCAGGCTCTGTGGTTTAGGAAGAGAAGGCTACCACAGGAAATGGTCAAGGTTTAAGGTCTTGTTTTTCAATCCTTCATTCTCCTTGTCCGAAAGAATTTCTATTGTGGTCCTCAAGGTGTGCAGGGGCAGAATTGTACTTACAGTAAAGACCCTCCTCAGTTTTCTCCAGAGACTGTATGCCTGTGAAGTGGTGGAAAGGATTTTGTGCACCCATGGTGCTCCTTGCTATCATAGCAGCAAAGTCCCTTAAAATGGATAGATAAAGATGAGCCCTTGAGATAACAAGACAGTCTTTTAAATTATGAACTAGACATAAGAACAAATCTTCTCTCTCATTTGAAAATGATTTAAGAAACTGCCACATAAACTTTGTGAAAATCAATTTGCCAGGACACTGGATGGGTGTTAGAAACCAGTGTACTGGCTTCTTCCATGTGCACACTTCCAAGTGCATCATTTATGTCTTGTTTGATAATTGGCTCTACCTATGGATGAAGAGATAAAAGTGAGCAAGACCTCTGAGTTTATATGAGGCAGCAGAAGGCAACACTCTTGACAAGAAATGATGGAGAAATCCTGAAAGCAGTCATGGTGCTCCAGGGTCTGTAAAACTAGTAAGCAAGTGAACCTTCTGAGGTAACCAAAGCATTTAACCTGACTGTTGTACAGATTTTTCCAAGTAAATCATCAAGGTCCTCATTAGGCACCTCGGATCAACCTAAATAAAAAACTAAAATACTTAATGGATGAAGGACAACATTCCTGATGTGGTAAAGTTAATTTTTCATAAAAATACAAAATAAAAGTATTTGGAAAAAATATCTGACTGAGAAGGCAAGAATTTGTGATTTAGAAAGAGCATAGGATCAGCTGGATTATCTCATCTGTTACCCTCTTGCCTCTTCTTCCTGAAATAAGAACTGAAGGAAATCCCAGTTGCAATATGTCGTGGTTTAACCCCAGCCAGCAACTAAGCACCACACAGCTGCTCACTTACTCCCTGCCCCCAAGAGGGATGGGGAAGAGGGTTAGGGAAAAAAAAAAGCAAAATTCATGGGTTGAGACACAAACAGTTTAATAGGACAGAAAAGGAAGGAGGAAAAAATGGATTTACAAAACAAGTGATGCATAATAATAACAGCAGTAATAGTAACAATATAATTAGAATATACCAAACCAGTGGTACACAATGCAATTGCTCACCACCTGCTGACTGATGGCCAGCCAATCCCTGAGCAGTAACCCCCAGGCAGCTTTCCCCCCAGTTTATAAAATGAGCAGGACATCATAGAGTATGAACTATCCCTTTGGCCAGTTCAGGTCAGCTGTCCTGGCTCCATGTCCTCCCAGCTTCTTTTGCCCTTCGTCTACACACAGGTGAGAAGCCAAAAAGTCCTTGACTTAGTGTAAACACCACATAGAAACAACTAAAACATCAGTGTCTTATCAACACGATTCTCATACTAAATCCAAAACACAGCAGTGTACCAGCTACTAGGAAGAAAATTGACTTTATCACAGCCCAAATCAGGAGAAAATAGTACCTGGGGTGGTCAATCATGCACTTTAAAAGGCAGTTATGGTCTGTTCAAGAATTCCATCATGTGGTTGAGAGGCCAGCAAAATTCAGATATTCTAGTTTCACTAGGTGTTTGCAGTTTAAAATTTTGCTCCAAATCAGAATAGCAAAATTCTTACCTCAAGAAAGCTGTGGGGAACATTAATTGCAGATTGATGGTAATAAGTGACTCAGCTTTTCCAATTTTTGTATTATTTTGCAATATATAATATAAAAGGAAATATTTTGAAACCAAAACTAATTTTGAAGGAAGAAATTGAAACATTTAGCTTGGAAATGTCACAACAAGACATTCCCGCACTGTTGGAACATCCCTCCACCACTTACTCTTTTTTAAATGACATTTTCAGTGCAACTGACACAAGTTTGCAAAGCATTTTGATAAGGTTGCATTTTCCAGTGGAAAGCCATTCTTTCAAAGGTTTTCCAACCAGCTCCACTGGGAACAGGTCTCACAGGATTGCAACAACCTTCCCTTTGCAAAATTGCTAAATTGCAAGCGGGATCCTGTAAGAGGGGCTAGGGCGTGCAAGACATAAGGGGTCACAGGGTGCCCAATGGTTATGAAGGCTGAAAACCTGCTGCTTGAATCACCTCTGGCTACCCATATGGCTTGTCTCCTGTGGAACTGCTACACTTGTAGGCTGAACTGGCAGTGGCAACTGTGCGGGATTGTAGGGGAGGAAAAACCCCCAGTATGTGGGCATGGCTATATGTTCAACCCTGCAGTGTTCTTCTCTACCATCCAAGTTTAGAAGTGATGGAAAGAAGGATTATTCTGAGCCTGGAGTAAAGCTCAGTTCAGGATAGGAATCTTTAGCAAGGCAAGAATGTGGAGGTAGGATGAACAGTTACTTGCCCTTAAATTCCCTCTGAGGGCCGATTTTGGTCTGGCCATGTCCACTTGATGTGCCTTGCAGAGGGGATGTGTCCCTCCGCAAACACAGAAGAGAAGTTTAACTTGGTAGGTTCACATTGAAAGCAAAAGTACTCAACTCTTTCAAAGAATTGAAGAAAAAGTCTTAGTCCTCTGAGAACTCAATACTTTCTGAAATGCACAGCTAAAGAGAAATCTGATCTGATTCAATGCAGCCCTAAATAAAGTTCTTTATACATTCCACCGCTTCCGAATGACCAAACAGACAGACTAATACGAAACTCAAGCTGGGCACAAATGAGTTGGCCTTTTTTTTTTCCCCTTCCACTTTTCTCACAGGGAGTGCCATTTGAAATTATCTCCTTTCTTGTTAATTTAATGATTACCATCAGAAAGAGCCAGCGGCTGAAAAATTATAGGCAGTAATTATGATCTTGCAGACTTGCTCTGGGACCCGATGCAGGGAAAACATTGGATTGTGAGAATGAGGCTCTGCTCCTCGGCAGATGCACTTTGGTGGGTGCAGCCTGGAGATTTTGGTTGCCTCAGATCTTGGGGGCCCAGCTTGAGAAGCCTTCAGGAGGAAGAGTTACTGCCAGATGGCGGGCACATCTTGAGTTGGACACCCCTAAAAATACAGCCACCCGAAACCTTTATCCATCACTTGTGAAGAGCTGAGCGATTTTTTTAACCTGATAAACTTAAATTAAGGAAATTTAAGGAAAATTACATATTCCTCCTCCATGGGTGGATGTACCAGTTCAGGTAAACGGTAGATGGACCAGTTAATGTCTTTAGACACTATGTCAAATGATAAATATTTATTATGTTTCTGTATTAATTCGTGTGAAGACAAATACATATGTATGACACTGCAGAGGCAAAAACACACGATCAAAGGCAGCTGGATATTACAGTGTTTAGGAACTGGCTGTTGAATAAAGCTCAGCTTTCCACTTATGCCCATTGCCGGTCCACCTCTGGAGCCATGTCGCCCCTCGGAGATGAGGGAACCCCCAGCACACCTGAGGGCTGCCATGACGGCTGTCGTGTAAGCCCCGAAACACCGAAGGCGGAACTCAGGGGTAGTGAGAAAAAGGAAAATAAACTATATCAAAACCCTGGTGTTCCACAGGAAATACCGGGACGGGGAAAGGACGCCCCACGAGGGCATCCAGAGCCGCCAACCTCTGAAGCCCACTGCGTGCGCCAACCCCGCGACCCCGGGGCGAGAGCGGAGCCGGTGCCCGCTGTCCCCGCAGCGCCGGCGGGTGGCCGGGCCGGGTTCCCGTGGAGGGGATGCGCTGTCCGCCCCCCCGGGCCGGAGGAGGCGCTGCCTTCCACATTGGCTGGGGGCCCGCGCACCGCCTCCCCCGGCCCCGCTTCCCCGCGCCCGGCCGGGGGGCGCGGCGGCGGAGCGCGGCACGACGGGGCTCACGGCCGGGCAGCGCCCACGGCCGGCGGGGCCGCGGGGTGGGGCACGGCCGGGAACGGACCCGCCGCCCGCCCCCGCGGTGTCCCCCGGTGTTCCCGTGTCCCTCCCCCGGGGCGAAGTTTGGCCAGCGCCGCCTGTCCGCCCCGGTGCTGCCAGGGCCGGGACAAAAGGCACACACTGACACGTGATGGGCGCCGGGCTTCATAAATGGGACCGGAGCGGGGCGGAAGGCGGGGGGGACGCAGCGGCGGCGTGTGCCGGAGCCGCGCCGGGCGCCCGGCGGCTCCCGCGCTGCCTCCCCGCGCCGAGGCGGCGGCGGGCGGAGGCGGCGGCGGAGGAGGGGGCGGGCGGGCGGCACATGGAGCGGCGGCGGCGGCGGCAGGGCGGCGGAGCCCCGCGCGCCGCCTGATCCGGGCGAGCGAGGGCGGCGGTGGTCGGAGAGGAGGCGCCGAGGGGAGGGAAGCGAAGAAGGGGAGGCAGCCGGGGGGAGAAGTCTCCCACCTCCTCCTTCCCCTTACCGGCACCGCCTCCTCGGCGCTCCCCAGTGCTGGGGTGCCCGGGTGGGGCGGCGCTCCCGCTCCCTGCTGGGGGTCGGCGCGGCCGGAGCAGGCGGGGAACGCGACCGGTGCCGTGCGGAGGGTAAGGACGGCGCGGGGCGGAGGGGAGCGGGGGGGCAGAGGAGGGCGGCGGGTGCCCCCCGGTCGGGGACCAGGGACCCGTCGTCCCCCTCAAAGTTTGTTGGCGGCGTGGGTGGGAGGGGGGGTTTCGGGGAATGACAGCGCCTGCCCCGACGGCGGAACGGGCGGAGGGGAGGCGGCTGCCTGCGGAGCATCCTCCCCGTGATCCGCCGCCGCGTCCCGCGGCGATCGCGACCCACGCTGCGGCGGGGGCCGGGGACCGCGCGGGTCTCGCCTCTGCCCCGCGCACGGCCCTGCGCCGCCGCCTCGGGCGGCTGGGGCGAGTTGGAGGTAGCCCCGGGGCCGCCCGGGAAAAGCCGATGGTCCGAGGAGCGCAGTTTGGCTTCGCGAGCCCGGCCGGAGGAGGGGGGACCCGGCGGCGAGGGGAGCCCGGCAGCGGGCGGGGGTGCGGGCGGCTGGTGGCGTTATGGTTAACACGCGTCTATTCTTCTGTGCGCGGAGCTGGCAGCCTCCCGGGCTCCCACAGGACCTTATCTGACATCGGAGGTTTCTCCTCTCGTCCTGACCCACTGGTGATTTACAGCGGGTGGCGTTCAGCCTGGCTTTCCTGTGCACTTTTCCTCTCCAAACTCTGCCTTTGAGGCTGTAACCGAAATAAAAGGCGGTTCGCAATTTTGTGCGCAACGATGTTCCCTTAAAAAATGTCACTTGGTCGTCCAGCATCCTCAGAATATCCCGGTAGGGTTTCTTGGTTGGTTGGTTGGTTTGTTTTTGTCTGAAATTCGGAAGTCTGGGGGGTAAAGAGCTGAAAAAGAGTGAGCCTTTTAAACTTCACGCAGCGTTTGTCATGTCAAATCTTCATCTGTTGAGAAATAATTTTGAGTAACCAGATGGGCTTATTTTAAATGGGAATCTTTTTGTCTCAAAGACGTCTGCAAATCTCCATTGAGAACACCCCTGGATGAGGTACGTACCAAACCTTTGGTAGGAGAGAGCTCGTTACTGAGATTGCAGTTTGATTAAGTAAAATGGTGTCAGAAGATGAAGTCTATAGTTTTCCTTCTTTCTTTAAAATTGTCATCAGTGTTATTTTCTGTATGGCAGCAAATGAAAATATTAACAGTTTCGGCACATGTTTTCTAATTTCAGAAGATAAAGGGACATATATAAGAAGCAGATAGCAAAATGCTTCTTTAGTATCTGCTAGGGTTAGGGTTTTGGGTTTTTTTAATAGTATAGCTTTTTTAACCTGCTAAAGGTCTAGTAATTTTTTTCCTTTTTTTCTTAGATGTATCATGTTGTTTTCATTGTTATTGTTCACCCTTTCTTAAAGGAATATGGCATTCTCTGCTGGGGGTGGCATTGCTGTTACTGCAAAGAATCCGAGTAATAGTGAATATGATGTTTAATAACAAAATGTCCAACATTGCAAAAATTACTTGGCTGTGCTTAATTCTTTTCCTATTATACCTCATATCAACCACCAGCATGGGCTTTTCCTTCTCAAGAAGAGAAAAAAGCCCTGTGACTATAGCAGGAATATTTATTATGCAGGCAGAGTTTATTAAATCAGTCATAAAAGAAATGAACGTAACATCTTTAAACAGTTCAGAAGATGCATGTGTAATTCCTGATTTGCTTGAGGTTAAAATTAGTTTTGTAGCAACGAGTAACAGCTTTGCTTTATTATGTGTTGGTCTTTGGAATAAGAGGCAGAACCATTTGAATAAAACCATTTTAAAGCAGAATTGCTAAAAGCAATAATTGTTTGACTGAGCCAGCAGGCACCTATTGCCAGGAGGGGGAAAAAAAGTTGGCTAGTTAAAGAAATTGATTTATTTGCTGAGAATTTAGGTCGTTGACCATTCTATGATACCTAAACTCACAGGATTGCAATCAAAATACCTATAAAACTCAAGGTGCAGGTGGAAGCAGTTTATAGTATTGCGAGGATGAGCTGGTGGATGCCTTTGATCCTGGCTGTTGTTCTTTCGTGAATGATGTGAGCTCAATTGCATAAAGGACCCTGTTAAAGGCTTTCTTGCTCTGTTGAAGGACTGAAGCCTTTCTTTAACTTCCCCTATTACAACGTTTTGATTGGGCAGCAGAAGTTTAGAAAGAAATAACTTTTTTTTCCTTTCTTTTTGAAGCCATTTTTGACTTTCAGCCTTTCATGTGGCCATCTCAAAATGCTTGCAGACTGTCATCCCACTGGGAATTTTGGTGCTGAAAGTTCTGTGCACTAGAGAGTGAGAGCTGACATGGTTTTCTTTTCTATTGAGTAGAGGTGAGGTAGGTGAGGAGATTAAGAATCCAAACTCATATATTAATTTAGTATTGCCCAAGATTTTTACGAATGCATTGCCATTCTTGGTTCTGCAGGTCTCATGCACTGTCTTCCACTCACCTAGTTCCTCTAAATCTGGATGGCTTAAAGAGAAATTACTGTCACTTCTCGAATGCAAACTTTGGGACCTCTCTAGTCATGTAGTCACCTACCTAGGCATCCACAGAATTCATTTTTCTCAGTGGTGATTGCTCTTCATTTCTTTCCAGATGTCTATTTTGTCTTCATCTGACAGTTCTCATGAAACAGTAAATGATTTTTTTTCTGCAATTTCCCAAATAGTTTAGGCTATGTAACATGATGAATGTTCTACAAAACCACTCATCGACCATTTAGGTGAGAATTTGGAGATTTTTCTCTTCTCTACCAGCAAATTCACAGTCTGCTGATGATTTAAAATTTGTACTGTGGGCGACCCTAACACTGGGATTTGGCCAAGTTCAAAGCAGCTATGCAGATGGACACACAAAACAGAAGGCAGAGGGAAATAGACCCTTTTAATGATAACAAGGCTGCTCTTGTTTTCTTATCTACAGTGGAAATGCATGCAAGTCCCTTGTACCTAAAAGCAAACTTGCAAAAGTGCCAGAATAGACGGCAAGAGCATTTGTTATTAATGCAAAGTTAAAAATGTGTCAACCTGTCTTCTCAGTACTGCTCTGTATGTCTCCATTTCTAGACTGATGCTGTACTGCTGCCAAAAGTGCACGTCCCATCACTCTTGGTGGGATAAGGATTTCCCCCCAGAACTCACAGCCTTTGAAAGTGTGTGGCTTTGTTAATGGTCTCTGAAAACAGCTATGACCTGTCCCTTTGAAATGGCTATAATGACTTATAAATCAATTTCTTGTCAGAAAGAACTTTTCTCTTTTTTTTTCCCTCTTTCCTGAAGGTGCCATTGTTGCCCATGAAAAATTATTGGGTTTGCAACATAAGGTCGGAGCACATTTTATTCTGCCATTTGTGCCTCATGCAGGGGCATTACGGTGACGCACACCCCAAGCTCGGTTCTGCCTCTCTTCAGTAGGAACATCCTTTCTTGGTGAAACTGGCCACATCCAAATTACAAAATAGGTATTTAATTACAGTGTGTGTTAGTATAATGGTCACTTCTTATGCGTTGGCTGGACTGTTGGTGAAGGTGGATATTTTACACAATTCAGATGTTGTATTGTTTGTGTAGATTGAGGCTAGATGGCATCAAATAGTACCTCATCCTGTGTTAACCTCTTCTATGGCAGTTATGCATTCTTAAGTAAGGTGTGTTTACTCACTACAAAGTACTGAGTGGGAGCAGGTTCTGTACTGTCAATTCACTTTCAGCCCTCACTGGAGTAGTTTCCATCTTTCTGCATTTTAGGAAACATTTCAAAGTTTGTGTTTAGGATCTTGGGGGGCTGCTACCTTCCTGTTCTGCTGAGTATGTGAAACATGCTCTCAGAAATCACTGGTTTTAGTCAGTTGTACCTGTTTTAAGGAATGCAGCACTGAAGTCCAGACTATATACGTGTCTGGAATATTAGGTGACACATTTATATATACATGTAAAATAACTTTTACAGGATGTCAGTGATAGATATACTAGTTTTAGATTCTTGCTTTTAGCCAAGAAGGCTGTGTATAAGGGAATTCAGGACGATATTCAGCAATCATCTTGCCTATATTTTTGTACCTACACTTGTAGCTTGTCTGCATGTACTCTAGCGCTTGAAATTTGAGTTTATGCATGACATACTGCAGGGTTTGTGAGACTTCAGTTCTTCCTCTAGGCATATGGTTTTTTTGTTTATGTCTATTTGTAAGTTTATGCATAGAAGTATACCTATATATATAAAGTCATAACTCATCCTTCAGTATATTTTAACTGTTTCTCCAAGTCTGATGTAATACTGGTTGAAGTCTCTCCACAGTTTGTTGTTCTGGCTACTTGGATATCAAATTCTACTGTAATTCTTTCTCACGTCTCCTCTTCCCTCCCTCTCTTCTTTTTTTAAAAAAAGAAAAGCATCTGAATGTTTCAAAGACATACACCATTGCCAAGCAATCTGGTGTAGTGGCTTAATATGCTGGCAAATAATTTCACAAGTTATTTGTGTGTGTGAAGGCAGTATATTTGAATATCATTATATTGTGAATGTAACTATGAAGACAGTTATCTGAGATTATTTAAATCCTAGGAAAGGCCAGACGGCTCCAGAAATGAAAGAATGTTTTTCATTTTTTAGCTGGGAGTGCGTATTTCTGTCCTTTGCTAATGCTGGTGGCATGGGGCATCGCAGTTGCCAAAAGCCTTTTTATCCTAGCTTTTGAGCATTGCCAATACTTTATGGCCTAAAAACAGTTTGCAGGAGAAGCAGACTCTTGAAGACTGAGGTAGAAGGGATATTGCTTTGCAGTGTGTTGCTGGCCTTCTGTGCACTAACTTTTTGTCTTTGCCTGTGAACCCCTTTTTCACTTCTGGTGTGTTTATCTGCTGTGTGGGTCATTTAGTGGCTCCATTTGAGCACTCTCTTCCTTTCCACCTCTGAAGTCCATATCCTGTACGTCATTTTCCCTAAGCAGTTTGATTTTTGTTAATGTCCCTGGCCAAATTTGCTCAGCTAACCTCGCCTCAGTGTCCCCAGCCTGGTCCCAACTGTCAGTGCGTACAGTGCTGTCCTTTTCCCTGACCTTACCAAGGATGGCTTCTCAGAGCCCTTTGCATCTTCCTTCGTCGTTTGAATGCAGATCAGAAATGGACTTTCAAAAGAGCAAGTCATTGCCTGCAGAGCGAGCAGTGGATCTGTTCTTTCTTTATGGTGAGATCTGAAAAATCCCACTAGCTATATCCTTCAGCTTACGGAGGTGTCTCTGAAGTTCGCACAGCTCAGAAGAGGAGGGAGGTTTTCTCTCGTGAATTTTCTCCTTCACCTCATCTGCTTTCCTCCAGCCTATCACAAAGGCAATTCTTCTCTGTCTCTAAAATCTGTATCCCTGCCTCACAGAGGCACTTCCACTTGGGTCTTCCTTTCTTACCTTTCTCCACTTTGCTCCTGTCTCACATGGAGATGTCTTATTCCCAGTATGAGGATAGTAGCTATCTTTCCTGTCTCCTACCAATCCTCACCACACAAATAACTTAACCCACATTACCTTTGCTCTCAGCATCTCCTTGCTCTATCTCATGATTTCTTTAATTAAAACTTGTTGGAGACAGTTTGTTGCGGGGGGATGAGAAGGCAGACATACACTCTGTGCAGTTTATGAGAATTCTCCCTGGAGCCTGATGTTTTTGCTATCTTTCTGTCTCTAAACCTTATGCTTTTAATAAAGTTCATTAATATTTTCTGCTGCAACAAATTCATGACCTTCTGTGTTCTGCTCTGGCCATTGCATGGAAACTATTTTCTAGGAGTGGTTCTCTTCCTCTCTCTCTCGTTTCTTCCTAATAAATCTGTTTTTCCTTCAGTTTGATCCTCTAGACATTACGTTCTTCTGGAGACCTTTAGCATTTAGCATCCAATGGAGCCCGGTCTTTTATGCCCTGCTCTGTTGTTTCAAATGACTTCTCTCCCTTAAACTACATATTGTGTACTAACCTGCCATTTCTTCTAGGTACTTCCAGAAGATTGACTGTTCAGCCCCCATCTCTTTTGCGTCTGGCTGGGCTTCTCTGTCCCCATTTAACATTTATGTCAATTCTGCTCAGCAGCAATTGCCCGCACCTTTTGGCATTGTAGAATGGCTAGAGAGGAGGCTGGAAATGACATGATTTCTGATGGAATTTTGAAATCCAAGAGGAACTCTTCTGTGAAAAAGTTTGAGAGTTCAAAATTAACCAGGTTAATGAGTTCTCCTCCATTTTCTTTAAAATGTAAATTCCATAGCATTGTATCAAACTTCATATTATCTGTTCATTCTGCTTTATTGGAAAAGAAGTGTACAAAGTCCTTTATTGGGAAACCAGTCCCTAAACTGGAGCTGATTTTAAGCAAACAAACCAGGTCACAATTGCTTCACTGTTTCCTTTCATCTGAGTCTTTCATATTTCAGCAAGACTCCTCATCCTCTTTCAAAATTTCTATCTTTAGATGAAATTAAGATAATATACAGTAAACTGTGAAAGATCTTTAAATCCCACAGTTTTACAATAGCCACCTTTGCCTTCTGTCCTTTCTCCCAAAAGCTGGGCAGAGCAGCTAGCTGTAGTTTCCCATTAATGTCACCCTGATGGTCCCTTTGCTGGTTTGTGACTTCAGTACTTCATCTTGTCTGCAACTTGGTAGGAAATGTGTTTGTGGGGGGTTGTATTTTACAAGCTGAGAGGTTTTGGGTGATCTCAGGAGTTCTAGAGATTTTTTACAGGCAGACGGGGCAGCTGCCCCCGCTCTTCCTCCCCTGCATCTGGGTGGAATGCAGGAGGTGCATCCTTGATTTGCTTAATTCAGAGAAAGGGCTTCAAGCTAAGCCTCTCACCAGGCATGCACCCTGCCTCCTGGAATACCAGCTGGTGCCTTTACTTGCGGATGCTTAGCTCTCAATCCAACATGGAACAGCTCGAGCAGTTTAGAGATGGGCAGCAGAATGTAGAGGTTGCCAGCACGCTCACCTGGCTCACAGAGAGCGAAGTTTAGGTCCTTCAGCTGCACCAGAAGGAGCAGGACTTCAGCCTTGCTCTTGAACCTCTCTGACTTTAGACACATGTATATGCTCTGGCTGTTTGGGATGTAAGGCACAGCCTCCTTTTCTCTGCACCTGCAAGTCACCTGTGCTAAACTGGTGCACACATCTTGCCAACAAAACTTTGGGGGGAGGGAATAATACTATTGCTTTTAAAAGCAGTCCGTCACTGATTAACACCCTGTTTTCCCCCTTGTTTTGTTTTTGTTGTTCAGGTTGTCAGCTGCTGGATGCTGGGGGGTGTCACATAGGAGCCATTTGCCCACACATTGGAACAGTCTGGCCCTTATCCTGCTAGTGTGCAAACGGTATGTTAATTAACATAAATAACCATGTAGCTGTGCCTTCTTGCTAATTAAGATTCAACTTGCCAAAGATATGATTACATTACATAAGAACAAAATTTGGTTCATTACTTGCATGCCCTAGTTTACCCCATAGCTGATAGTGCCTTGCTGTATCTAGAAGATAACATCCCTTATTTGCTCCTCTCCTAGCGTCTGTGCTCCTTCCCGATGCCTCACACAGAGAAAATTCTGACTGAAATGAATGCAAGTTTTCCTGAATTAGGAGTGACAGCATATTTGCCATTTTTAGCCTAGGAGTAGCACAGTTTTGGAGATGGAGCAGTAAACCAGTAAATAGGATAGGGATAACATTGCCTTCACATTCTTCTCAACATGTGTTTTTTCCTTGCTTGGTGTTACTGAGTCTGAGAATGCCATTTCTCAGTCTGCACATTTCTTTCTCCAAGGCTTGGAAACCTTGTTCTGTCCTCGAAGCTGTATTGTTCATCACCATATGGGATAAGGTAATTATTAGCCATATAAATTTTCATTTTATAGGACAGTTATAATTCCTAGAGGCCAACAGTTACCATGGTAGATCTCATTTCTCTCACAGTTTTACAGCTGACTGCATATATGAGTGTAAATTGCTGCTGTTTCTCCTGCCGTAGTACTTTGTGGACCCAGTTTGGGAGGAGTCCCAGTGTGTTGGGCACTGCACAAACTTATCAGAAGATAATGCCCTTCTCTGAATGACTTGGAACCCTATAAGGTGTAAACAAGGAGAGTGCGTTTCTGTATTTTTATGCATTTAAAAACTGTTTGAATTCTTCCTACTTGTCCTTTGGCCTGTTCTTAATTAACTATGATTATCATAGAAGAAATGTATAGACACGGAGATCAAAATGTTTCCTAAAATGGAAGCCAAAGAGGTTTGATTGTGGATTTCCCTTGCTTGTTTTGATTCCTTTTCTTGCCATGTCAACATTTTTGCAGTTATCAGTATCATCATTGTATTGCTCATAATTACTTTCTGAGGAAGAGAATAAATACTCACTGTTTCTATTCAGGCTATTAAAATTGCTTTATCAATCATCCTGATTTGAAAATTGTAACAAATTCAGCTCTTTTTATAGACAATGATAAAGACTTTCCAGCTCTCCTTCTATCCCAGAACAGCAGGAGAAGATAGGTAATAGCATTTTAATGAAGTCATGTTCTTGTTCCCCAAGTGAGCTGGTGTTGTGGACCAACAAGAAGTCCAGAGGAAGTATAATTCTCCTTGTTGTCCTTGATGAGTTACCAGCCTCTTTTGTACTACATATTTTTTATTTTACCTAACGTGTATTTATATTCTGTTATCCAAGCATCTTTAGGGCTATATGTAACCACACAGTGGAGGGCACTAGTAAGACTTGACCCTTCAACTCTTCACTAATTCTTTCACTTTGAAGGCAAAGCAAAGTTGTGTCTTCAACCTTTGGGTGATGTTTTAACACCTCATACGTTTGATCCCTGCTAAAGTAGGCAGGGAAAAAGGGCTGGAGCAAGTTGAATGCGTGTCGCTGCAGACAGCTAGGCCAGGAGTTTGTCAAAGCCACTCCATCTAGTGGCAGGCACTTCACACAGCTTGTCTGGCAGTGCCCACCAACAGCTGCTGGATGGTGGGAGAAAGGTCTAAAATGGTGTTCAGCTATGACAGTTCTGGTCTGGTCTTCAAGATAAAAGATCCTTGAAGTTTTTCTCTGTTGTTTAATTCTTATCCGTAGTCATAATTCAGTACTTGCCGTGATTTGCTGCATGCAGTTGTGGAAATACCTCAAAAATTTTGAGTGCCAGTGTCAGTGCAGCCTCTCCTTCATATTTAATCAATGTTTCAGTCTTCTAAAAGCTGTTTTAAAATGAGTGAGGTAGTAGAGTTCATTTATGGAAGGAATGAAGCTGAGAGCTTTGAAAACTCAAAAGAAGTTGGAAGAGTGCATTCTGGCAGGGCAGGAGAGTTCTTGGCAAAGCAGGGAGTTTCTCCATTTCTGCCACCCTGCCCATGAGGGCAGCTTTCTGCAGCACACAGCTGTCACTCCAGTGGCATGCAGAGAGGATGAATCTGTGTAGGGGAACGCTTATTCCCTGGGGAGGCTCTGAGAAGCCAGAGAGGCTCCTGGAGTATTTCATGTGGAGATAGTCATGGCTCTTGGGCAGTGTGGGTTTGGGCTCTTGGGCAGGATGGGTTTGGGTTGTATTGAAGCCAACTGCAAAGAGCAGTGTGGCTGCGTGGCATGGGGTGTCTGTTTTCATGGGCAGTGCCTGCTCACCACTCCAGGTTCGGACAGAAATGCTCAGAGCCAAAATGTGTGTGGCACTGGCATGTGCACCTGGCCATGTGAAAAGACCAAGAAAAAGACCATTGCTGCTGCCATTGGCTTTTCTTTCTATGTCAAATCATGCAGCACCTGTGACCTGATAACTGCAGTGCCAAAGGTCCAGTCTTGTTTTCACCAGACAGCTATGGAAAACCTCACTGATCTCTTCAGTGCATTTTAGTAGTGAGCTTATACTGGGATAAGCTAGTATCTAAATTAAAATAAATGAATTTCATGTAAAGTGTAATTCCAGATCAGGCAAATGGTTGTTCTACTGCAACTTTAATAAAAATCAACTGCAGCTTGAATAGGTGCATGCACACATACTGCTAGAAATTTCCAATTAGGATATTCCCAGCAGCAAACAAAAACAAAATTAATGTTAGCAGCATTCCCCAAAGCCTAAACTACACTACTAATGAACTCCCAAGTACTCTCAAAGAAAACTCTCTTTGCAGAGACAATAAGGTAAAAATTACTGTAATAATCTCAATGTAAAAATACAGAGGGAAAAAAAAAATCATTGACATTCAAAGTAAGCCTTGCCTCTCCTGATCCCATTAACCGTGTTGTTAGCATAGCATATGCATGCATAGTGATATTGTCACATAACTCACTGCCACCTTCAAAAGAGCACACAAGAATTCGTGTTCTTTCATTTGTATTTCAAATAAAGGTAGGGGTTGCATGGCACCTAATTCTGAGGAAGTCTGTACTTGACATGACTCCAGCAGGGACCAGCTACCTGATAACAATTTGTTTGTCTGTCTAGCAGAAGTGCTCAGTTGAATACAATTTATGAAGCTTTCCTCAGACATAATCTTCTCGACATGGGGCTGTGGCTTTACTCATTAAAATGGTTGCCTTTCTTCTGTCAAAAATAAGCTTGAATAGCAGAGGATACCACAGCAATCTTTACATATTTATAGAACTACTTGTTTTATTTAATGGTTTTTTGGATAGTTTTCAAGTTAATAACACATTCTTCATTTGTGTTTTTAAAATGGTGTTACAATGCCAAGTTTAAAGTTGCCAGACTTCACCCAAAGAAGATTTGTCAGCAGAGTCATCTTTGCAGCTTGTAACATCTGCAAATTCTCTAGGAGCAGCTGTAAAACACCTTCTGGAAGAAAAGTGCCTTCCATATTAGATGATTGCTGTTCATTTTTAATGTATGCTTCAGTGACATTTCCCTCCCTCCCAGCTCACGCCCTCAAAATTAAATTCCTTAATACTGTCTGTCTAATAATTGTTATTTCCTGAGCAAATTGTGTCTGCAAAAGCTGACTCAGCCAGTATATTTTGTGTGTTGCGACTCTCCCAGTAAGGGTTGTTTGTACTCATACTTCTTTGCAGCACTGGAGTTGCAGTGTCTTCTGAAGGTCTAAGTTCATATATTTCCTTTAATAATCAATGTCCAGGCCTGCTTAATAAAAGGCAAAACTTTAAAGAGCTGTGGAAAAAGTCCTGAGTGTTCAGATACTATAAGGGCAGTATAAATATATCATCAGCCAAGTGATCTCTGTTTTTTTTGGAAATGCTCATAATTTCACATATTTTTAAGTACTGCTATTGTTGTTGAGAGGCATCCTTTTCTTCTTGCCTATATTTTCTTGGGAAACAAGAAGTGGTACCTGCTGTGCAAGTCTTCTCTTTAGAAGTTGAGGTGATCAGTACTCTGATTTTGGCAGATAAACTCTTGCAGCCTTTCTGACCATTTATTGTCAGTTGTGTAAAGTGAACAGGTAAAGTCAGTAAAAGCCTATAAATGGCATCTGGGATTTCTTGAGAGCAACAATTTCCTCCATACCAAAAGCAAGAAGAAACTTGGTTTGCTCCTGTTGCTGATTAATCATCAAGATGTCCCATAGCAGATTCAGAATATTTGTAGCACACAAAAGGAGTGATTCTGGCTCTTATTTGTATTCAGACCACTCTCATCCACTGAGATGGTGGAAGAGGGCCGTAAAGCAGATGTTCAGTCCATATTCAAGGCATTTTCTATCGGCAAAGTAATATAAAGGAGTACAGCATAACAAGAGCTGTAAGACTTGTCTTGTATGTCGATGCATGCTCAGGTGCTGATGGGGGTCCTCTCCCAAGGGAACCCCGACCAGGAGTTGTTCCCCTCCACAAATCACCATCCATGAGCAAAGGCTGTACTTGACAGAACTCAGAAACCGCTGGCTACCTTCTGCTGGGTCCCCCCAGTTTTGGAGAGGACAGAATGTTTTGGAGGGTGTCCCTAGGGGGACGAGTTACATTACAGTGCTTCTCACAGAAGCAGTGACTCCTGGTCCCTTTTGCCTGGAGTTTTGGCCACTGCTGCACCCTGATCTAAACTTGGTGCCATGTTTAGCTAGGCAAGCTTACACTGCCCTGATTGAGGCTTCTGGTCTGTACAGAGCAGATCACTGATTCTCTCACTGACTTAACAGTGCTGGTCACCATTCCTGAAACTGTGGACAGAGCTGGGTAACAACCCACCTCCCTCAACTTGCTCAAGTATTCCGGTACCTTAGTTTGCTTAGCAGAAGGAAGGAATAATTGTATATGAATGTAATGAAGCTATATATTTTTAGATTAAGTACCTTGCTAATAAATTTGCAATAGCAAATTCAGGATGTTAGTAGACCTCAGATTGCTATAGCAGGATAATAAGAATATACAGGCATACTGGGTGAGCTGTGAAATTTGGAGTGCATGGCTCTGTCCCTGTTGCCCCTCTGTTGTCAATTTTTCAAAACCCTCAGTGCCTTTTGTAAGAAAAACAATGAAGGTGGTGACTCAGTTTAGTGCTGCTCCTCCATTGGCACTTGGTATTATCTAAATGAAACAAGCCCATGGAATATTGGTCTGCAAGGTACATTGCAATCAGAAGCTGAGAAGAATATCTTTATGGTGGAGCAGCTCAGAAGTTTTTGACGAGAAATGAAAATCGCTTTCCTGTGAAACACTCAATTCCCTGTGCCTCTGTTTTTCATGTCACTTCTTAGTGTAATTCAGTTTTAGTGAAATCCAGGTGATTTCTTTCTAAGTGCTCAACCCACCCTGATTTCCCACAGTGGCAAAGCCTAGACCTGCACTGAATAGCAGAGAAGGGTTGATTTTGTTTGACAGAGTTCAGCTAAGTTGTTTGTGGAGCTTGTCTCCCTGTTTATGTTAATGAAGTCTTACCTTTTCCCCATACAGGATTTCCTCCGATGCATTTTTCCGTCCCCCAAGTCTCTCTGAAACCAACAAGACTGGGGTTATGAAGTCAATTCTAGATGGCCTCGCAGATACCACTTTCCGAACAATCACAACAGATCTCCTTTACGTGGGCTCCAACGATATCCAGTACGAAGACATGAAAGGTGACATGGCATCCAAGCTGGGGTACTACCCCCAGAAGTTCCCTCTTTCCTCCTTCAGGGGAGATCCTTTCCAAGAAAAAATGACTGGAGGAGATGATTCCCTGTTGACCATTATTCCTTCAGATCAGGTCAACATCACAGAGTTTTACAACAAGTCCCTGTCCACCTTTAAGGATAATGAGGAGAATATACAGTGTGGGGAGAACTTTATGGATATGGAGTGTTTTATGATCCTGAACCCCAGCCAGCAGCTGGCCATCGCCGTACTGTCGCTCACCCTGGGCACCTTCACAGTCCTAGAGAACCTTCTTGTCCTGTGTGTCATCCTCCACTCCCGAAGCCTCCGGTGTAGACCCTCCTACCATTTCATCGGCAGCCTGGCTGTGGCCGACCTCCTTGGCAGTGTGATTTTTGTCTACAGTTTTGTGGATTTCCATGTTTTCCATCGGAAGGATAGCCCCAATGTCTTCTTGTTCAAACTGGGTGGAGTTACAGCCTCCTTCACTGCCTCTGTAGGTAGCCTTTTCCTCACGGCAATAGACCGGTACATCTCTATACACAGGCCACTAGCTTATAAAAGGATTGTTACCCGACCAAAGGCTGTCGTAGCATTTTGTGTGATGTGGACCATTGCTATTGTAATAGCCGTTCTTCCTCTGCTCGGCTGGAACTGCAAAAAACTTAATTCTGTTTGTTCGGACATATTCCCTCTCATTGATGAGACGTACCTGATGTTCTGGATCGGGGTCACCAGCGTCCTCTTGTTGTTCATTGTCTATGCCTACATGTACATTCTGTGGAAGGCTCACAGCCACGCTGTTCGCATGCTGCAGCGAGGCACACAGAAAAGCATAATCATTCAGTCGACGGAGGATGGTAAGGTACAGATCACTAGGCCTGATCAAACTCGTATGGACATCAGGTTAGCCAAAACCTTGGTCCTTATCCTAGTCGTTTTAATCATATGCTGGGGCCCTCTCCTCGCCATCATGGTGTATGATGTCTTTGGGAAAATGAACAAGCTCATCAAGACTATCTTTGCCTTCTGTAGCATGCTCTGTTTGCTGAATTCAACAGTGAATCCCATCATCTACGCTCTGAGGAGCAAGGACTTGCGACACGCCTTCCGCAGCATGTTCCCCACCTGTGAAGGGACTGCGCAGCCCCTGGATAACAGCATGGAGTCTGACTGCCAGCACAAACATGCCAACAACACAGGGAATGTGCACAGGGCTGCCGAGAGCTGCATTAAGAGCACAGTTAAGATTGCCAAAGTTACCATGTCTGTCTCCACGGACACAACTGCTGAAGCGTTGTAAGTCAGAGACTTCTCAGCATTGTGAGAAAAGGAGTTTAAGTTTAAAAAAAAATTAAAATTAAAAAAATCAACAACAGAGAAAACCAAACCCATGGCTTAACGTGTTTGTACCCTCCTGTAATATTTTTTGGTTTGTCATTGTAAGCTGAGCGATGATTGTGTTAAGAGCATTACCATCAGCCAGTTTTTCAGGTTTTACAATTAGGGGTTCTAGCTAAATTTTCACAAGTTTTTCTCAAAAGGTGTTTACTGAATAATAATGTTTCCAGAAAGAGCACAGAGAAAATACCAGATTAGCAATCATTCCTTTGGGGGTGTGAAGAAGAATTGTGAAACCTAATTGAAAAATAACACGTCCTAAACCAATACCATCAAACAAGAAAAAAAGCCTTGTAATCATGCTGTTCATTTCAATGTGAAATGTATTTCATGTCTGTAAGTAATAAGAGTTTCTGATTTTTTCCAAAAGCAGCAGTGCTGAGTTTAGAGGTTTTGTAAAATGTGTCGTGTCCCGTGAATTGTGTGCTGTTTTATTATGTGTTATTGGTATTCGTCTGATTAAACAAAGTGATAAGGTAGAATTCCGTGGAAATAACGTGAAACGTGATATGTAAACCCCATTGAAAACACTTACTGTATTTGAAGAATTCCTATGAGGTATTTTGGAAATTTTACACTTTTAGTGGTCTTCTGTGGACTTAGAGGAGAGGCTTTGTGTTCTTCTACTAAAATTATTTCCCCACTACCTTTTACTTTCACATGCATATGAGACTAACAGCAACAGAGGAATAGAGGAGGAATGTGAGAAAGGAATGCACTGGTTCAGACTTTTAAATACCACTGCGTTTATACAGAAGGATGTTTATGGTTGCACAGACTACTGCCCTGCTCTTGGGCATTGCGTGAATATGAACACTGAAAAGCAAAGGTCCCGGATATTGGCTCCTTTAATAGGCATCTGGTTTTAAGCCATGTGCTGGTGTTGGACCACTGAAGACAGCATGTGTCAGACTCAATGTGCGATGTTATCACTGTGCAGTCGATGTATACTTGAAGGTGTGTCACATTCCTGTATCCCAGGTCTAAGCAGATTCAGAGCCTGAGATGCCAAACTCCCGTCTTCACTAAAAGAGGAGGAAATATTGTCAGACTTAAACATTTTCTTATTGTGTGAGCGTGTATATAAATAAATATCTCTGTGTGTGTACGTGTGTGTGTGCGTGCGTGTGTAAGTATACTAATCGGTGTGAGTCATGGTAGCATAGCTAAGATAGGACACTATGACCAAATGTAACTGTATTTCTTGTTGCACGCTTTGCACACGAATTCTGTTTCTAAAATTGAGTTCTTCCAATTGATTACTGATGAAAGTACCATGTTAAGAATATCTCGATCCAGCATATCCATGTGCTAGAGGAAGCAACCTTTCAGTTACACTTGAAAATAAAGGGAAACAAGAGGCAGAGAGCATGGAATGAGCCCGAACTGACAAATGCTGCAGCTGTTGATAGTGTTCCTGAAGACTGAGAAAGCCAGGAGTAAATGGTAGTTTGTTTTAAGGCTGTGAGTATTAAAATCTGATAGCTTGCAATGAGGTGCATCTCACTCAAACCACTGACAAGGTTTGACACTACCAGGAAGAAGTTACTGATGGAAAATAATGACTGTTCTACAGTGGGACAGTTTCTGCAGCCTGAGACCATCACAAGGAACATGCTACCAGATAGTCTTTGAGGCGTGGATATTCTGTGATTCTGTTCTGAGTCATAAGGTCTGGGATCCTCTTCTCTGCTGCCTTGCTTTTTCAGACCATTTCCTCACCCTTCTGACTGATTTCTGCCAAAATAGCTGCAAGCGCAGCTTAGTCCTTCAGCTGCCTGACACTTGCCGCGACAGGGGGTGACTTTCTCCATGACGCAGGGCGAGTGGAGCCAAATCCATACTGCCCTGCCACCCATCCTTGTGCTTACATAGGGAGAGAGAAGGGGCAGCAGCCCAGGGTCTCTGGCTGCCTCAGTGCAGGCCAGAGCAACTGGTTGAACGAGCACCCAGCCCCTTTCAGGCAGTGGCCCTGTGGGGATGCAAGTGGCTCCAAGTTTAGGCTTGGTGAGGATGACATGTTTTAAAGGTAAGATTGGATCAGGTGAGGTGCTGAGCAACAGCTGGAAGAGACAGGGGTACTTTCCTCCTCTACCCACCTCCCCTGCAGCTTACCTGTGTGGCAGGACAGCGCACCACACTCTCAAGGGGCCCACTGCAGTCAGCCAAAACCAGTGGATCGCAGAGGATTCCCAGAGGATGTCAAGTCCTGAAAGATGTTTTTTATGTCTGGGTCTAGTCCATCCTAAAGCAGTCCTCTTGGAGGAGTGGGGGAAAGCCCATTTGAAATGTAAGGGTATTTTAAGAGCCATTTTTGAAACTGTCTTCTTGTGAATTAAATGCAAACTTTGTGGAATTTTGTTGTGCTTTCAAGTTCTAAATTTTACGATAAATCATGGGACAATGGGGCTGTCTTGGCACTTAACTTGGTGCTTACTGATATAATAAGAAATAGCATCCTGTGAAATGTTATCCTCTATCATCAGTATCTTCATTTGCATAATGAGTTTTTCTAAAGCTCTGGGAACTGCATCGGTTCACTTAGAACCATTTATTAAAGAGATCGCAACAATTTCCTTACATGTTGCACACTAAGTAGAACTATTCTTTCATTAGAAAAATCTGCTGCCGTTCCAAGTTCTTATACTTCAGCTTTAGGTATTCCTAATTTGCAGTTGCCTACTTTCACTTAGTGATAGCACAGCCAAACGACACTGTGTTCCATGGCCACCCACACCATCATCATCATCATCATCCACCCACCGCCGCTAGTTGCAGTTACGTGTATGTGCCAACTCCAAGTGTCACGTACCTACCGAGAAGACCATCTATGTCACAAGTGTGTAGAGTTAGATTCTCAACAGTCTAATTGTATATTTGTATAATATAATCTCCTCAATGCTGTGCAGTCACTATCCACATCTTGCACTGGCCTTTTGATGAAAATTTTAGTGTGTCTATTGTGAGATAGACAGTGCATTCTACTTGATGTTATTGGGCTGAATGTATGTAAATAAGTGAAAAAAAAAAAGTCATCTCTACAAGCAGTGGCCTAAAAAGTCTGTAATTGTGGACTAGGAAAATTGTTGAAGTTGCTGTGACATCTCAAATACTACCTTTGAATAAACTATTTACAGGGTCTCTTGGGATGCTGTTTCACAGTGAAAGGAAAATCTTTCCTTGTGATAATATGAGGTAAAGAAATTGGATTACCTGAGCTTTTTATTTCCAGTGTTTCGAAGTGGAGAACATAACTCTTTATTGTCTGTAAATCTAACATTATTACTTCCTCTTAGAAGAATATTGTATCATTAGATGTTTGTTTGAGCTGGTAACATTCTTGCAACTGTTGCAATATTTTTCATTAGCAACCTGTATAATAGTTTGTACACAAGTACTGTTCAGATTGTCATGAAAAGTAGCTTTGACCATTTACCTACCAGTAGCAGAATAGTATTTCTGTAAGATTTCCAGTGTATTCCTATCATATCATATTTTATTTCTATAATGTAATTAAACTGTTATTTATTCAAGGAGAAAAAGTATTCCTCTGCTTTTTTGTTTTCCAAATTTTGAGATAACTGAGGAAGCCACGTGATGATGCTGCCTCATCCCACGATCTGGTGCTCTACGTTTTGTTTATAAGTTTGTCTGTCATTCTGAAACAACTGCTTAAACAACTTGACAACAGGTTGTCAAGCTTTGTGGGTTTTAATTGTACGTTGATATGTTTGAAGGAGGAGGCAGATCATATATTTTATATTTGTGTATTCAGTACTATGGAGACAAGAGAGAAATGACAGTTAAAACTGCATCTCCTGTTTCATTATGTAGGCAATTTCCCCTTTCCTCTGTATTAGCCAAAATGCAATAAATTCCTTTTGCCTTCCTCAGATGCATATGTTTGCTCAGAGATGTCACATTAAGACAAGCCCATATTCTTCAGAAAAACAAAACACAAAAGAAGAAAGGAGTACAAATTAAAATAGTGCTGCCAGCAGCAGTGACAACCTAAATTAGTTATTGGGGGTTGTGAGGGTAATCAAAGATTGGAGACAAACAAAGAGTTAGTCTAGTTTTGGCCAGTGCCAGTGGGGACAGAGTTGATGGGTGTAGGGGGTGGATGATGAAGTGGTCCAGCAGGGATTCATCGAAGCTGTGCAGGCATAGCAGGCTCAGCCGTGCCACTGCCTATGAATCACATTTAAGTGCTCCCACTGCTGCTCATCCACATCTGAAAGGAAGGGTTGAAAAAGACCACTAAATGCTGTAGAAAGGTCCCTGCCTGTTTCAGAGGATCGGTTTTCCATATGATTTAATCTCAGATTCATGTTACTCGGCAATTTTCCTTCTTCACATCTGTGGCTTGAAAACATCCTAAGGGGATAAAGTGAGCATGTCATAGAATCATGGAATCATTTAGGTTGGAAAAGACCTCTAGGATCATCAAGTCCAAACATGAACCTCACACTGCCAAGGCTTGGGATCACGGTTGTGTCACAATATTTTTATTTTTAAAAACTGGGTCACTGGTGAATTGAGAAAGTCTTGGCAAAGCAAAAGCAACTAGAAATAAAAGATTAGCTCTTAATCTTTAGCTGCATATTACATTTAAATTAAGTCTGAATATTTCTGCTGAAAGCTGTCACTTTCAAAGCAGCCAGGAGACAATTCCCTCTGTATTTCCATGCTCACTGGAAAACAAGGGTTATGCTACCACAAACTAACAGCTCTTCTTCACAGTAACATCTGGCTGTATTTATAAGTCTGTAGTGAACAACACAAAAGGAAATAATGACAACTTTCCAAGCAACTGTTTTCCCACACTATACCAGCTCAGGAAGCATGCGGGCAAAAGTACCATCATCGTTTCAGCCCTTCCCATTAACATCTCTTACTCTTTCTGCTTTTCTGACAGCTGTTTTAAGAAGTTACAATATCATCATACACACACAACATCAATAAAACATCTTCAGTTCATTTGGTTTGGATTTTTTAATGCTTTGTCTTCAATGAAAGTCCAGCTTTGCTTGTTGAAAAATTAAATCATCATATCAGGGAACAGTTTAAAACAGAAGAGAAAAAAATAATTTTTCCTGTGTTTAAGAAAGCGCAGTGCGGGGCGTGTATCTGACAGTTTAGAATACATGTCTTCCTCCATTCTATTTTTGTCCATTGATCTTTTTAGGTAATCAATATAAAGATTTTTCTTTAAATAGCAGCACAGAATATGAAGCATGATTGTCTTTAACAGGACTCCTCAATATAAGCAGCCATCTAATACTGATCTTTGAAGTTCAGTTGGGAGAAAAAGTGATAATGAGACCAAGGTAATCTTAATGATGAGGTATGACATGTCCTGGTATTGCTTTCCAATAAATCATCTTGTGTATTTAGAGCAGCACTCAGTTTAATGCTAAAGCATTTTAAGGTATTGAATCCTGTCTCAGTAAAGTTCCTCTGAATTTTTTAATGACTTCAGCAGAAATTATATCTTACCCCAGGTTTTTGAACTATCAGTTTGCTTTTGGAAAGTGCAATTTTATACTCCAGTATATTTGCATTTTCACTGACATTAAAACAAAGATGGGACAGAATAAATAACAGCCTCTATATTCATTGGGGGGTTTTACCTTCAAGAAAATCTATTTTGAATTTTGGTGGGTCAATGCAGAATCGTAGTCTGGCAGGAGTTCAATGGACTTGTCATGTGAGTGAAGCAATTTATTTATCCATTTGTGTGCAGATGGGGTGGAGAACATCATGAGCAAAGCTGCTCTCAGTAATGCTGACAGAGTTGCTTCTTGACTGCTTGCACTGGTGCGGTTTTGATGCTGCTTTCTTTCCTTCTCATATATGTGTATGCATGGTGAAAACAGGCCACACACATTCAAAATCTTCCCCCAAAATAAAGTAGTATCTCTACCTGTATTTTTTTTTGTTTTGTTTTAATAATATTAATAATATTCATATTATTATGGGAAGCAATGTCGCAACCACTGATTTCACAGAAGGGAAGCCTCTCCTGCCGTTTGAAGCCTTATCTGTATGGATCAAATCCTAGCCTTGTTATCTGAACCGTTTCTTATTTTTCCCCATGGAACTCACTGAAAGTCCTTCCAGGGCTCAGCACAACAGGGATACCCCACTTTCCGTCAAGCTGAAGAGAGAGAGAAGGAAAGGGAGCTGGAAACTCCTTGGTCCTTTTTTGTGCCAGGCTGTTCTTGGAGCTGCTGTGTGTGTAGTGCTGTGAGAGTCTCTGGAGACTCCCCCATGGTGTCTGTGCCCTCGGGAAAGGTGGTTGCTGTGACTTGGCTGAGAGCAGAAACCACATCAAGAGGGGTGAAGAATAATCTTCTCTGGTTGAAACCCTTAAAAGAAAGGATTTAATACTTTGCAGTGTAATGAATCAGAGATGGGGACCTGCTATGTGTCATTTCTTAGTTACAGAACAAGGATTAAGGGTATCATTTTAATAGAGGAATATGGGAAGTTATGCAGGCTATGGATCCATCCAGTAAACACTCCTCCCAAACCTTCAGAAGGGTAGTAATAAATGTTGTAAGACCTTTCAGCAGCTGCCTGGGGAAAAAAATATAATCATTGTCTCTGCAATGCTTAACTTGCAATATAATTCAAAGCAATTTTAAAATTATACACCTACCTGCTACCAATGCAGTCTGAGTTGGCAAAATTAGTAACAGGCATGCTCAGTAAATCCAAGGTTTAAAGCTTTAGCTAGAATGTTAATGTCTAAATTGAGTAATACTATCAGTCATGAGAATTACAGTTATCTGCCTCCTTATCTTTTCCTATTTATTTGAGGGGTTTTATTTATTCTTATTATAGCACTTGCAAACCCGATAGCTCTGGCAGAAGGAGAGACAATCTCTCCACATGTGGCCACTGGTGTTGCTGAACTGCCTGCTGCAGCAAGTTCAGGGCACCCAGGGAATGTGAAACGCTGATCTGGACAAGGAGGGAAAGAGAGAGGATTTGCTACTTCATAGCTAGCCTAGGAGGAGATGAAGGAAGAGCAAAGCTTTCTGGGGTGCAGCCCCTTACAGCTTGGGAGATGCTGCATGGACACTGTCACAGGGGTAGGAAAGCCCCGTGTTTTACTCCCTCCTTGGCAGCAGTTGCTGGTCTCCTCGGCAGGAAGCCCAGCAAAAATTGTTGTATCCCAGGATTAGTGCCCATGGCAAGGCACTTACAAAGGGACCTGGCTGCTTCCTGCCTGTGCTGACTGTGAATTGTGCCTCGCTTGAAAGTTGGACTTTATAGCTCAAGTTGGTGTTTAAGGAAACCTTCCACTTGCACCTTTGGAGTTCCTCACTCAGGATCCTGAAGCTGACCAAAATGTGGGTATGTGCATGTGATAAAAAACTACACGTCTACTGTTCTTACAGATAGATTGCAGGAAGAATAGCTTAACAGCAAAGTTAAAAGTCATAAAAGACCAAAAAAGGCCACATTATCCACGGATAAATTAGTCATTTAGCCCAAGTACTTTTCTATGCAGGTGATATATGCAGGTAAACCATTTATCTCATTTTCCCCTGGGAAAGCTGAGGATCTACTCTGACTTACTTAAAGGCTGAATTGTCTCATTCAGTGCCAAGGCAGGCAGTGGTTGCATCTGATGCTGGAAAGGACCATACAGGGACCAACAGCTGACCTCCTAAACAGATATATAAGCTGAGAACTGTTGGGTTCTCTCATCCAAAACATTCAGCCCTGATTTGAAGCAAGTGTCCATAATTTCATTTCTTTTTAATCCCATTCAAAATAACACTGGGCCCTGCAATGCTTTGTTTTATTGTTGCAGACGTGATGAAGCTACTCCTGTTATAAGAAAGGACGGGGGGCATTCAAACTCCGTGCTGCTCTATGATCATGCCTTAGCTCTTTGCCCTTTCTTGCTGGTTACACAAGGTTTTTAAATAGTTATTTGAGATCTAATCTTAGCTGCTGTGTCAGCTGGCCCCTGCTGAGGCTTAAATCCTTCTGCTGACCAGGAAAGTGTAGACTGCGATCTCAAAAAGGAGTATGTTGCTTGCCTTCTAGAGAGCAGTGTGGAGGTGGGAATGAATAGGAAAGTGTTTCTCTCTGAAAAGTGAACAATGGCAAGGCATAAGAACATGGGCTGATGTACATTTTCTGTGGTCCCATGCCCTCTGGCAGTTTGTGCCTTCTCTCTATGCTGCCACCTCCACAGTGCCGACACAAGTGCTTGCATGCCTGCCTGGTGAGTCAGATCCAGCTGAACTGATCCAGCCAAAAAAAAAAATCTGTTTTGGACATACTATGCCTGCCAAATCATGTCCAGACTACATGACCTGGGTTTCAGAGCTGGAAACTGGAGCAGAATTTGTCAAGCAGGCAACTCAACAGCTCCATCAAACCTGGTTCCTGCTGTGCCAAGCGTGTAATGTGGCTTTCAGGGTCTTGTTTTTCATTATCAGAACAATCTAAATGTGTTCTGCGCTTCCAAACAGGAGCTCTGAGGGAAACTTGAGTTTCAGAGCCCAGTGAAGCACCAAAACTGTAGGGACTGCATCTGTGTCCTTCATAGGCGAAGTTCCCTCCAGAGGAATGGGCAGAACAGGCAAGCCCAGCTCCCAGCCACATGGCTGGCTGGCCACGGGCTCCCTTTGCTCTAGGTAAGGCCTGGTGAATGCCTGTTCACACTGGAACACAATGTCCCAGGGCAGGCAGAGAGCGTGGTGGTGCTGCAGCAGCCCTTGGGTCACAGTGTGAGCACCCCTTGGCACAAGTGGCCACCACTTCTGGGGCAAACTCCTCTTGCTACCTGCTTCAGGGGGTCCCTCTCTGTACTGCTGTATCTGTTCTGTGCTGTCACTATGGGGAATCAAAGCAGTAAGTTAATGGGAATTGAAGCCCCTTGTTTCTCATCACTGCAGAGAGCAGGAGCTGCTGGCCAGTTGGTGGGTAGTTGTGCAAGCAAACGACATTTTGGGCGCATCTGCAGCACTCAGGCATGACAACCACCCCAACCTTTTCAGCAGCATGAGCACTTGGTGCCTTTTAATTTCTCAAATTTAATTGAATCCCTATCAAGGACAACATGAGCACTTGGGAAATGTTCGCTCTTAGAAAAAAACAAGTCAAACTTTGATTATTCAGGCCTGTATTGTTAAAAAAAAAGAAACTGCCTAGCTCTGTATCAAAAAAATCAATCTTCTCCAAAGGCTGAGTTGGTAAATAAACCAGGAGGGGAAGCTGCTATAAATTAGCAGAGCTCTACCATATTCACAAGCAGAGCAATAGAGGCCAATCATGCATGAGTCAGTCACACTGCTGAGCTGTGGATGTGTTTACTACCCAAAAGCAATTGCAACCATATCCTTTCAAAGGAGGGCAAAGCACCCCACATTGTCCCAGATGTACAAAGACTCACATGGGAAGCTGGCAGTCGTCATCATCCCTGGCAGTCCAGACTATCTCTCCTCACACTGACATGTACCTTGTGTACCCTTGAGTCACCCTAACCTAAACCGAGCCAGGCATTGCCAGTAATGTGTAAGCTTTCTGGCCAAAGAGGATTAGACTCATAATATTCTCCTTTGCAAGTCACTGAGATAATGGTCTGGTTTTACTTATATTGCAGTTACACCTGGAAACTCATGATAATTGAGGCTTGAGGTATTTGTAACAGCACAAAAAAAACCCCAACAAAACCAAGAACAACAAAAACCAAACCAAACCAAAGAAAAAAACCACCCCAAAAAAACCAACCAAAAAACCCCACCAAAACTACCAGTCATTATCAAATAATTCCTATGAGGGGAAAAAAACGTAGCATTGCATTATTAAAGCAGTATTTAGTCTGCAGCTAAAAGGCCACAAAAGCCTTTACTTCTCACTGCTAACTCAGGTCTCCTTAAGAGGCTCGACTGGGATTTAAAGGGTAAGTATTGTGGAATAGTCTGCAGATGAGAGAGCAGAACCCTTAATGCTGCCTTTTCAGGACATTATTCTTTCCATTTGTATAGAGACAATTGCTTCAGCTAACCTGCCTGGCCTGTACCCTAGGCAACCTGACATATTAAAACTGCCTAATCCATCAAACAAATGGTTTGTCCTGGCTCCATCAAAAGTAAATAAATAGCTATCCCCTCTCCCTGAAAAACAAAATGTTTCAACATCAAAAAAAGCTTCTTCCCTGCCTCATCTTTCCCTCTCCGCATGCCCAAAGGGAGGATGTTCACAGCATGGCCACGAGGTCTGCAGAAGAGCAATATCTAAGGACTATCACTTAGCACAGACATTTCTAATATATCCTTGAGCTCAGGGATCTAGGAGAGACTTGTTCATGGAACTGGAATATCAACCCCTCTGGTGTGGCTACAAGATTAAAAACAAACCTTGAGGCTGATGACTTGTCATAAGCCTCAGATCAGAGTCTTGCAGAGCACTAAGTGTCTCTTCCTTCTCCAGTGTCTTCAGCAGCCTACAAACACAACCTTTTCCAGTGCTCCTCACAGGATCTTTGTTTTGAAAATCTGAATTTATTTACTGCCTTTGATTTCCTGGCTGGGGATGCATACTTGAAGCCTGCTAATGAAGCTGAAAGAGCAGAGTCAAAGCACTTTCTCAATGCTGGCTGGCACAGGTGGAGAAACACTGGCCAGCACCATTCACTATCCCTGCATGCATGCTAGAAGATAATGCCATGAAACACTGCACAGCAGGTACAGGCACAGGCAACTCAGCCTGACGCTTGCCTTGTCCTGTACTGCCATGAGCCATAAGCACATCTAAATCCCACCATATGCCAGGCATCCTAAGCCTCATTAATCCAGCATGGTTTGACAGCATCTAATTTCTAAAGGCACTTAAAATCTTTAGCAACCGCCATCAATACCTCCATTATGGAGCATAAAGGCTTATATGCACCTAAACAGGAGCTCTGAGGTGACAACCTGATCCTGGGCTGAATAGGTGGACAAGGAATGCCTGCCTCAGTCGCCTACCCTTTGTCTTAGGCTGCAAGTGGGTCTCACCTCTTGCAGCAGCTGCAGTGCGTTCTGCAGCAGGCCCAATGATGGGTATCACTGGCTGGCCAGGATTTAATTGAACACAGATGGAATTGATGCAGCTTGAGCTTCATGCAAAGTGCTTCAAGCCCTCTCTTCTCCTTGGGGTCCACAAGCCATAAAATGAACAGCACCTCCCAATTTGGTCAGAACACTTCCTTAAAGCTATTTGCTGCTTGTTTTCTGAAGCAAAAATTTCATTATCTAGAAGAGACATTCAGACACACTCACAGCAACTTACCACTAATAAAAATAAGCATTAGGCCTGGGTAGGCTAGGTACATCAGTGCACGTGTTCAGTAGCTGCTTCTACCTTGCCCGAGCCCCACATGGGAATGGCCACTCAAAAGCTCCTTCTCTGGAACTACCATTATTTGCAGAGAAGTTGCCAGTTCTTGGGGGAGAAAAATGCAACACAAAAAACCAAAAGAGGTTTTCCATAATAGATGCCTGCTAGCTCAGCCAAGGGACCATGAAGCAGCATGGCCCTTCTTTCCAGTCTCATGATGGGCTGGGAGGGCAGGAGGCAGGATATGCATCTGGATCAAGATTGTCTTACTGTCCAGAGCCTCCTTGTCCTGGGAAGGACAAGACTTAATTTTCGGGCTGTGCTGGACTGATTGAGAAAGCTCACCTCCCAGGACTGGGCCCAAGTGTATGTTCATGCATGACCATGTCTTGATGGCACCTGGACTACATTCTAAAAGGACTGAGGGGAAGACAGCAGGGTTTTCAGATATGTGAATGTTATTTCTTGTAAGGGAAAATTGAAAAAGGTTCCGAAAAAGCCATGGAAATTATTTCATGCCTTGAGAATCCATTTTTCTATAGATACCTAGCTTGTAACTTTTGGGGGTTTGTCAAAGAGAAGACTGAAAGATAACTGTCCTGGAAATATGAGCTACTATAAAGCTCTTTAACCAGCAGCAAAATGTATAGCAAAAGCCAGTGACTGGAAGCTGAAGCCAGATAAATTAAAATGGGAAATAAGCCATATATTTTTAAGAGTGGGGTTAATTAACCACTGGAACAAATCCTCAAGGGAAGCTGTGGATTCTTATCTCTGGAGAGTTTCAAATCATGGCTGGATGCCTTTCTAGAAGATGTACTTTAGCCAAAGAAACTATTAGGTTCAATACATGGGTAATTGTGTGAGATGTAATGGCCTGTGATATACAGGAAATAAGAACAGATGCTTTAATGTTTCTTTCTGGCCTTAAACCTAAGAAGCCATTCATCTAGATGGGAGCCCTGTGCCTATAGCTGAGAATTTGATCCAAGCCTCTGACTGCAACATTTATAATCTGGTGAAAAATGAGTGTATAAATGCACCAAAGAGAATAGAATGAAACAATGAATGGGGAGCTAAGGATGAAGAAACACACCAGTGACATAATTTATTTCTACTTTTTAATGAATTATGCTGGAATGCAGTGACACCTATAGAAACCAGGACTGTGAGGCAGTAACTTACACTGGAGAAATTCAAATGAAACAGAAAGATACAAGACTATGTTTGGAGACTGCCAGGTTTCTGTGATAAAATTGCATTAGTAATTAATAATCTCACAGAAAAAAAAGGGAGAGAGGAGAGATCATCTGCTACCATGTGTCTATTAGCAGATAAATCCAAAGTGAAAGATATCCCCTCTGGGACTATTTGATGGATTATATTAAATTTAATGGTAATGGAAGGAATACTGTAATTGGAAGATGCTGGAGGGAAAAGATACTGTGGGAGCAAGAGAAGGAGGTGCACTGCTGGTACAGAAAGCACCATGATATAGGAATGGGTTCAGTTCCTGCCAAACTGCTCCAAAAGAGCAGAAGATGCTCCATTCCCCATAGGCAAGGACCAGAAAATGTACAGGATGATCTCAGCTAATATGGAAGCCAATCTGTAATATCCCCAAGGGAGGTACATTTGGCAACTGAAGTGTGGGAAATAAATATTAGAAATGCCAGAATTTTTTGGATCTTCGAGTACATTTCAGAGGAATAAAATGACAAGTTCAATTAGGTTCCTCGAAGCAGAGGAGAGAAACTGATTAATCAGGCATGGAAGTTCCTAAGTAACCAAAACAACTGTGTGGGCTTTCTCTTCTTGACTCATGTTACAGGAGGAGGGTGTATCTATTCGAAAATGGAATATATTTCCACATGCTCTACAAAGGAATGTCCAAACATATCTAGATAGAAAATGGTCCCTATTATTTAGGTCTCTCCAGAGCCTCTCATATGTTGTGCTAAGCTCTGGAATATGTACAGGATTTTTAGGATGTTTTCTTTGAAGACAATGTGACTTTTGTAAGAATACGTGGACTCAGTGCTATCATCCCAAAAGGGCAACATAAACTTCACAAGTAAACGTGTACTGAGCACAAAGATAACTACACCAAATGGCAACCTAGATTAAAATAAGACAACAAAACATTTATAACGTTTGAAGTCCAAAGGCTTCTTGGAAAAATGGCCATCTCTGTCAGAAATGCACAATGTGTAGAGCCGTATACCTGCCAATTGTCAGCAGAATAGCAGGAGCTGCTGTCCTCGGCCAGTGAAACATCACATTATTATTGCATCTGAGCTGGCTCTTTCCCAGAGCATTGGCTACCGTCTCTACCAGCCTCGGAAAGCTGCCTTCTGCAGATGGGCTTTTTCAGAGGTGTCGTACACCTCACCGCTCACGGGAAGAGACAAACAAAAGCCAACGCATGTGACACACAGCTGAACCATGCAAATAATATCATGCAAGAGGATGCATCCTGATCATAAATCTACAGGATGTCTGCAGAGAAATTCAATTTTCCTGTAGTGCTTCGTTCTCTCACTTTGGCTGAAGGCTGATGGAGGGGGAAGGGAGCCCCCACCAGTCTCAAACCCCTCGTGTTTTGGAAGGGATTTTGGGGTCATTTTTTACGTAATTTCTGTTAATAGCTGATTGAATTTGATCACGACAGTGAGTAGGAGGGTGATCAAAGTAGGGCTGTACTCTTTGGTCATGAGCACAGCAGAGCACAAAGACACTGACACAGCTGCCACGCTCATCTTGTTTTGGGCTTTTCTCCATCTCCCAGCACCCAGCCCTCCTCTGCACCATGCTCCCAATACTGTGACACCCGGATGCTCCTGCCCACCACTGGAGAGTGTGGGTGCGTGGCCTCGCAGCGTCACAACACATTTGTGGGTGTTTGTGTCATGAGCAACTCAGGCAGCATCACTTATCTGTGTGTCTCCTCAACAGCATCAGTCACTCCAACCTGGGGATCGCTGCTTTATTTTTATGGAATATTCTGTTCATAAGGACTCATAGCTGCTTCCCACAGGAGAATGTCTTGGAGTAGGAAACATTCCAAATAACATATGAACTGGGGAGAAGTGAGAGCTAATAGATGAAGCATAAAGCCCAGCACCAAACCCTCAGAGTGCTTAACCTTGACTCTACCAATGACTTGCTGCAACAAGGGGGGTGAGATTTTTAGCTAATGCCTCTCCCCCCTGCCCCCAGCACTTATTATAAGGATGAATTATTTAATGTGTGTACACAGCTTTGATGTTGTATGCACCATTTCATATGTATATAAGTGCTAAAAATTATTGGGTGGTTCTGTCATTATTAGAACACTAAACATGCATTTCTGGGCTTAATTAGGTGTGTAAAAATGGCTGTACCCAGCCACACTGGAAAATGTGAGTCCTGGTGTATAAATAATTGTGAGGCCATGGTAGAATATGTCTCAACAAGGGAAAGCCCATCTGGATTTAACTGTGGCCAAAGCCTGCTAAAGTACCTGTTGCAGCCTCTGAGCTCCTCAGGCATCCAGAGAGGATTCCCATCTCAGTCCTTTCCTGGTCTGTCCAGTGTGAGTTTGAGCAGAATTGGGCAGTTATTTCATGTTCAAGAAAAAAAGAGAAAAAATTCAAACAAAAACCTGCCCAGAAGGTTTCAAAGTATAAGCTCAAATCTTGCTTACCAGAAGTTTTGAAGAGACTTCTGTGTACTCTAGGAGGGAAGGCTGTGGGCTGCGAGTCACCTGGCCCGTGTCTGAGTCAAGCCGCCCTGAAGCACATTTCACAGCTTGACTGTCCTTTCCACTGCTTTGCTTGAGGTGTGATATGTCACATCCAAATTTATGCTAGCCGCTAGGCACCAGCCTTTAGTTGCCCTGTAAAAATGCTCCCCTTGACACTGGGAAAACCCTTTATGCAAGTCACATAATCATAGAATGATTAGCGCTGGAACGGACCTTAAAGATCCTCGAGTCAAACCCCCTGCCATGGGCAGGGACATATGTCAGCAAGGCACAGCAAGCTCTGATTTGCATTTGTGCAATTTACTGCTGTTTGGTGGCCAGCTAATCTCCACCAGTGCAAATAGCAGCTTTGCCTGTGTGCACTTGGGGACAATGCTGACAAAGCTCCACTAGTGGCTGTCACCAGTGGTATAATATGGCAAAATCCCCAAACCAAACAAGACCTTAATTTCTCATTGAGTTTTGAGTTTCCTGAAATCTAAAGTTGAAAGAGGCTTCATCCCTTGCTCAAGGAGTAAAATCTCTGGTGAGAAAAGGTAAATAAAGGTTCATAGTGCACAGGCTTTCTGCAAATAAATGCCTGGGAATCTCACCAGTGGGATTAGTGTGGTGTAAACTGCAACAGCATCTCAGCCTCATCTGTGTTGCAGGACCTTGGGAAAAGCAAGTTCAGCTTCTTCTGATGAACCTGTGTCATCACAGGAATGTGTTCAGAGTACATTTTTCATATGTTAATAGTTTCCACATTATTACACTGGATCTAATTATGCTTGGTTTGCTAGGAGCAGCAAATCATATTCACAATTGTGTTTTCATTAAAAAAATTATTCTATACAAAGATTTCATTAAAATGTTAATTGCTACCAGAATTATATGCACATAAATAATAAACAAGAATACCTACACATTATTAAAAAATAATTTCCGCATATACCAAGCCACTTGAATTTGTTTTAGATTTTAAGTGGGAAGCAGTGTGCCTAATCTACATGCTGCCTAGAATTAGCAAAAGATTCTCTGTTATGAAAACATGTCTTTTATTTCCTTGTCTGCAGAGTGTGACTCTCCAGACCATACTGAAAGAATAGGTGATGCCCTTTTAGCATCAATAAAATGAATGTGTGGTCCCTGTATTTTAACCAAGCAAGAGGACTCTCTGAACCTTCAAAAAGGTCTGAATGGGGCAACCATGTCCCTTGCCAGAATCCCTCCGAATTTGCTGGTCTTGGCAGAGAATTCACTGTGAGATGGAAGTGAACTCCCTGGCCCATGTATGACCACCAGCTCCCAGACAGGGAGCAGCAAGGACACAGTTGTGGTCAAAATCCTAACAGGATGTCCTTCCTCTACTGAGGTGGCAGCAGCTCACACAGGTGAGTTCAGTGACATCACAGGAAAGCATCTGTGCTTGTGCCTCTTGGTCTCCAGATACAATGACAAGACAGGGTTTATTTTTGGCCTCTAGAATGAGAATTCCTTGCTCTTGCAGAGCACACTGGACACTGAGATCAAAGATGCCCTATGTAAGGTCTGCTGACATGCCCTGTTGAGCAATAGCCAGCTTTGGTGACGCAAAAAGAAGATTGAAAAGGAAAATACAAAAGGTCCAGCAGTATCAACAAATTCTCCTTTCTGTGCCTACCCTCTAGCACCACAGGCTGACTAAGTGTGCAGGAATGGACAGCTTTCACTTGGGAGAAAAGTGGAAAAGAACAAGAGGAATGTAAATGCCATGTGAAAACACACTCAGAATTATAAAAAGTCTCTTCTTCAAGAGGAGCTGCAATAGAAGCCTGAAATCCTGAGCAATACAAACTAGGAAATAGAGAAAGGAAATTAAATTTTTAAGACCCTGGATGTTTAGATAGTGTTATCTTCAAGACAACAAACAGTAAGGGGCCAGGAAATTCCAAATTAAATCCAACACTCTCCTTATTTCCTGATTTTCTCTTGTTAAGGATAAAAAGCACAGCCAAGATCAAGTTAACATGATATTTCCTGCCCTGTGATTCTACTGGCATAATTTTTGTTGCTAGGTATACGTGGACTGACCCACTCTGAAATTAAAAATATTCATTTCCTTGGCATGCAAAGAGAGGTAAGACAAGAATTTCAGAGCTGTATTCACAAGAAACCTAACAAGCCCAGCTGCTGGTCACGCAAGGTTTTTTGTAAATCCAAGGTGAATGTCTCGTGGATGGAGCTCATGGCTGATGACAGATTCTTTTGTTATTACATGACATTTATTGATTAGTGTGAAATATTTGACAAGTGTTTCTCCTACCAGAATTTAAATCATGGAGCTCACTGCTGTTGCTGCAACACAGCTGCCATTTTCTGAAGTGCAGGAATTCCCATGCGTTGACCCTGAAAGGCAGGAAGAAAACTTTGTGAATTCACCCCACACTCCTCTGCACCCACCAGTTCACCAGGGCTGTTGCCTACTTGAAGCTGTCGACACCCCCTGCTTCAGGGAAAGATGATCTGAGGTCCAAGATGATGATCTGGCTGGCAGTAGGAACTCCTGAGGGGAGCAGCTGACATGCATGAGCCCAAAGAGCAGTGCAAGGAAACCTGTGGCATCCCCAGGCTCATCCTTAGCATGGGGTGAAGAGCCCAGCGAGGGAGGTCTGTGGCTGTGGCCTGCACAGCTCAGCAGTAAAAGCAGCATAAGGAGGACACCTGGGTGTGAGTTGGTTCCAGTGCAGCTTATTTGCCAGGCGAAAGGGATTTGAAAGGCAACTGAGTGGATTACAGACCCCCAGTGTGCCACACACTGTTTGGCACAGGCTTGGTAAAGGCAGTAATATGGCTAGTGATATGCTGGCACTGGTCCTACCCTACTCCTCTCTCTGCAGCCAGGGTCCTTCCAGGCACCAAAGCTCAGCACAGATTTCCAGTACCTTCCTTGTTATCAGGAAATAGTTTGCACTCAGACCTTATTAACAACAAGGTTCTGCCCCCGTGGGCTATGGGGCTCAGCAGCGTTGAGGGCTTTCCTCAAGTGCTTCCCTGCATTAATGCTGACCCTGAAACAAGCCCCTTCCTTTTCATTTTGGGAGAAGTCCATTCTGGCCCAAGGGCAAACAGCAGCCAGGAGGTGTTGCAGATCCCACAGAAGTAGCAGAAGCTGCCTGGTTCCCACGAGCTTGATCTGAGCCCTCCGTCAGCACCCATGCTGCCAGCATCCAGAGGCACGCAGGTCCCCAAGCACAGCCCAGAGGCTCAGCTGTGGATTTCAAAGCAACGAGTTAGACTTTGATTATTACTTTGAGATTATTATTATGGAGCAGTTTTAGTCATCAGGACCCAACTTTTCACTGATATCTATGAAAACCGACTCAAAGTTCTGAGCTAATTCTGTGCTTTTAGAAACTATTTTTGTGTTCCTGGAATCATCAGAACTGAGACAAAGAGGTGGCATGACTTTGTCCTTTTTCCTATGCCAATTTTAATTTTAAAAACTGCCCGTTCTCATTCAAAGTCAACAGTTCTGGAAAGAAACAAGGGAAGGAGAGAGGGAGGAGCAGACAAGTTCAGGAAGGGATGAAATGGGGAAGGAGGGAAGAAAGAAAAAGAAAGGAGGGGAAAAGGAAGGAAGGAAGGAAGGAAGGAAGGAAGGAAGGAAGGAAGGAAGGAAGGAATTCGGAAGGAAGGAATTCGGAAGGAAGGAAGGAAGGAAGGAAGGAAGGAAGGAAGGAAGGAAGGAAGGAAGGAAGGAGAGAGAGAAAAGAAAGAAAGAGAAAGAAAGAAAGAGAAAGAAAGAAAGAAAGAAAGAAAGAAAGAAAGAAAGAAAGAAAGAAAGAAAGAAAGAAAGAAAAAGAAAGAAAGAAAGAAAGAAAGAAAGAAAGAAAAAGAAAGAAAGAAAGAAAGAAAGAAAGAAAGAAAGAAAGAAAGAAAGAAAGAAAGAAAGAAAGAAAGAAAGAAAGAAAGAAAGAAAGAAAGAAAGGAAGAAAAAGAAAGAAAGGAAGAAAAAGAAAGGAAGAAAGAAAGGAAGAAAAAGAAAGAAAGAAAGGAAGAAAGAAAGGAAGAAAAAGAAAGAAAGAAAGAAAGAAAGAAAGAGAAAGAAAGAAAGAAAGAAAGAAAGAAAGAAAGAAAGAAAAAGAAAGAAAGAAAGAAAGAAAGAAAGAAAAAGAAAGAAAGAAAGAAAGAAAGAAAGAAAGAAAGAAAGAAAGAAAGAAAGAAAGAAAGAAAGAAAGAAAGAAAGAAAGAAAGAAAGAAAGAAAGAAAGAAAGAAAGAAAGAAAGAAAGATACTTTGTAGCCAGCAAGGTTAGGGGAATTACACTTGTATTTGAAAGGAAGGATTCTATACTGTGTTCTGATCCTTTAATTTTACTTTCTATTTAATATTTTTTCATTCATCTTGGAAAAGTCTAGAAACACTGTTTGCATTTCAAGTAACACTGTGAATTAGTCTGCAAGAGACAGATAAATACGGTTCTTTCGCTGCTAAGGTCTGGCATCTCACTTCTTGATGAACCAATCTTGCCAAAGACAAGCTGAAATTTTAAGACATCACTGAAGGGTGTGGAAGTCCTTTCCAGGATTTGAAAGGAAGTTTTATCACAAGGATTAAAAGTTATAAATAAAACCCTCCAAAGTTGGTGGCATAGTGCTGCTATAAGCGATGCCTCAACACAGCCCTGCTGTGACATGATTCATGAAAACCATGATCAAGAAAACCAATGAAAATGAGATACTAAGTTTGTCATTTTTTAAACTTTAGATGTCTCTGAGCTGTCTTTTGCCACTCTGTCCCCTCTCCAGTTAAAAATGCTTGAACAAAAGAGAAGGAAAAACAAAGAAAGACTGGGGGGACAAGATTCATGGACATTTATTCATTTTATTTGTCCTGGAGGGAGAAAGAGAGAGAGAGTGAGAGGAAGAGATGAAGCTCAAACTTTTTAGAAAAAGTTGGGTTTTTCCTTATTTAAAATGTTGAATATAAATTTCACACTCTTTAGAACAAAATACAGTATGAAGAATCTGTACTAGCCCCAGGCAGAGGCAGAGGATGCATGCATTGTGAGATATTTTGGATGAGTTAGGAGGCAAGAGAGTGAAAGACATCTCCAGCAATGAGAAGAGGTGATGACAAAGCACCCAAAAGAATTTTTGCATGAAATTTAATGGGCTGTCTTTTATAAACTAAACTCCTATTCCGCTCAATTGTACAGTGACCAAAGGCCAGATCTATTTTCTCAGCTGAAGAAAAGAAAGACATAAGTCTCTCAGGAAAGCACCTCAGCTGCCAGGCTAGGGATTAACATACAGGATTTCTACCTGCATCCCACACTCCACCCTTTCTACCCAAGTTCTATTAATTTGTCTAGAAACATGAGAGATTCCTAGGGTACAGCATGAAGGGAACCAGGCACCTTCCCTTATGCAGCCTCACTGCTAAGGGGCTATGAATGGTGAAACAGTAGTCTGAGCTCTTATCATAAAATTAGAGCACAGACTGCTGTTTAATGTAAAATGCAGACAACAGGTATCCCCTGCAAATGGAACAGGATACAGGGTTGTGCTCTTTCCAGCACCTTTGTACATCAGGTCAACAAGTCTTCAGTTCTTCTCTGAACAATGAAGTGTCTAGTGAAGACAAAATGGGTGAAGGGCATGAAGATAGATGAAGCAGTGAATGAAGGTAGGAGAAGCATATGAAAGAATTAGGAACACATAGGAACAGTCCTTACCCCTGTGTGATTTACCAGCGTCAAATAAGAAGTTGGTTCAGGAACAAGGAATGCAGTTTGTATCTACTGAATGACAAACTGTATTTAATAAAGATGTGACTCTGCAAAGGATTTAGGATGGAGGCACAGCAAGCAGGTGCACACAGACATCAGCATCACAAGGCATACATAGTTCTTGGTTGAACAAAGAATGCTGAAAAATTAGAAGCTGTCAGAAGGAGTCATAAAAAGTACCCAAACATGAGACAAAAGATTTTGAGAGGTCCTTTAAGAAGCTTAGTCATTAAAGAAGACCAAAAATGAGTGATTGGTGTGTTGGTGGAAAAAAAATTTTCCATAAAGGAAAAATATGAAGTACTAAAAAACTGCTGACTTTAGCAGAAACAGAAACCAGTGTCTGAAAGAGGAAGGCAGATGTGTTCATATTTTGAAAGTGGAGAAATTCTTGTACAGCACAGAAGGCAATAAACCTATGGAACAAATCTCCAAGGAAAGTTCTGGGCTTCCAGTCTTTCAATGATCCCAGAGCAAGTCTGGCTGCTCTTCTGGAAGGTATTGTTAAACACAGACTTCAGCTGAGTTACCAGCCTCAGCACAACAGCAATAGACAGGGAAGAGCGTCTCGCAGACCAAATTGGACCAGATGAACTGGTGGGTCATTTCGGATATGTTCTCTGTGAACATGCAAACTTAAGGTCTTTAAAGCTTTCTTAGAAAATTACAAATGTGTTCCCCTCAGATTAGCAAGTGCAGCACATGGGCAGCTTGGATAAAATCAGTGCTTTAACAATAAAAACAAGAGATTCAATTATGCATGACTTGCCCCTCTGCTATTCAAAGGATATTGGCATTTTTACTTCCACTATCTGAGAACCTGCTGTGAATACCACTTGGACCAGGAAGACTGATGACATTTTGAAAGAACTACATCATTCACCTGATGAACTTTTTATGAGACAAGGAATTTACTTTTATCCATTTGTCTACAAACATAAACATCTGAAGGCTTTAAAACTGAGAAACATATAAAAACCTGTCTTTTCAGGATCTTTTACAATGAAGTACATACACACACTAGTCTGCCAGTTTATAAGGTTTGTTTCTCATGCTGCCCCATTGAATTCCTCAGTGGCCTCTCTTTCTCCTTTTTCAGTTGTTTGGGTGAAGTCCTAGACCCACCTCTGTCTACGGCCAAACTTAAAGTGGGAAAAGGGGGGAAGCTTTGCAGTCTGTCTTTTGCCTTTAAAATGCCTTCCTGCTAACCATTTTGGATTTCCCGGGTTTGTCTAACTAGCACTGCTTGTCCTGACAGCTTTGGCTGGTCCTCTACTCCCTTCTGTGTGAGTGTGGTGAGGGAACAAGCCTGCACCCTACTCTGTCTTCAAGTGCACACCAGAGACTGTGGCTGGGCCAGTGCTGTACATAAACACGTCTCTTAACACTCAAACTTGCAATTCCTTTCAAGTCTTCTGCGATTTCTTAAACTCTATACCAACAACTCAGGTATTCTTCCAGGTGCCATCATACTCATAACAACAAAAACCATACACAAGGTTGGGACTTTCAGCTGCAGAGAGGGGCTCTGAATACCTAAGATAATGCAGTGAGATATTCACCTTTCATGTTAACTATAAATGCAGGAGCCAATAGACACAGTTTATTAATAGTTTTTATAGATGCTTGCTAGCAATAGAGATAAAGCTCAGAAAAAATGTTTCTAATCCAGGTTCATCTTAGAAGATCATTCAAGAAGAGTATTCACAGGTACCTCCAAACAAATTATCTGTTCTGACCTCTTCTTTCTTGTTCCTTCAAAAACCATGTTTGCTGTAGTCTTACATCTCTCTTGCTCATTCTTTCCATCTATTCTTGACAGTGACTTCCAGCCTCCATCCTCCAGGTTTCTCACCCCAATTTCTGTTTTCTTATTCATTTAGCTCTACTCTTTACCTCCAGCTTTGTTCTTCATCACTCCAATCCCTTGACTTCCCTGTCCCAGCATCCAAAGTTGTTTCCTCATTTTCAGTATCTTCATCCTGCCTTTATTCTCTCCATCTGCATGTTCAGCGCGTTTGGCTCCTTGCTTGATCTCTCTCTCTGCCTCCCAGGGTGTCACAATCCCAGTCTTTTGCCCCAGGTTGCTCACAATTCCTGTCTGGCTTTCTATCCAGCCAGTTCTTCCCCTCAGCAAAGATCCTGCTCACAGGCATCTCTCTTTTCACAGTATCTGATCCTCCTCCCCCCTCCCATTAGGTTTCTAAGCAGAGTCTCTTTGTCTCACTAAGCTCAAGATGCTGTGTAATTTCTTTATTCTTCTCAGTCTTTCTTCCATAACCCATTCTTTAGTACTCCCAGTCTCTGCTCCCTTCCCAGTTTTCCCCCATCCCACCCTACTCTCACCAGCCCCTCTCAAAATACTCACCCAGCCTGTTTTAATCTTCTTGCTCTTTCCTCCTTCTCTTCCATCATCTCCAAGTCACAGTGCCATTCCTTTCCTGTTCAATCTCAGCACAAAGGTAGAGGTGTGTTGATGGCAGAGTATGCTTGGATATGGAGAAACTGGGATGGAAGCAGAGACTAGGAATGCAAGAGAAATGGTCAAGATGGGATTAGAAGCCTGTTTTTCCACTGAGTGGGTCCTCAAAAAAACCCCAAATTTGACTGCACTTTCTGTATACTCAGAAAGAAGGATAGTATCTTGAAGATCACATATTCAATATGGAAAAATTCTGCTTAAAATGCTAAAATTTGGCGGTTAAAGAAGAAAAAATTTAGGCCATTGCAATTATCAAGGGATCTTAATTAACAATTTGCCATTATTCTAGGTGTAATTCAACTTAATTTTCTCCCAAAATAGTAACAGTTTCATCTGCATGAAAACTTCATATTATTATTTAATTCTAATGTTGTGACAACATGTGATACCTTCAATAAGGATCAGTACAAAGTGCCAGAAGACTTTGTAGGAACATATACTACAAAAACTTTTTTTACGGAAGGGCTTACAGTCCCAAATGAAGATTTAATTGCCTCAATTCTTCTCATTTCACCCAGCAACTTTCTGATTATAAGAACATGAGGATAGAGTGCAAAAGACAACAAGGGTAAGTAATTTTAAATAGCCAATTATCCAAATCCATGCTGGAGTTGGGTTTAATTGCGTCAGACATGCAAGCTTTTTCTCTAGCTGACTTTTCGTGGCCCACAAACACACAAATTCCTGCAAAAGTAGTAGTGTTCTGAAAATGCACCATAATGAATTTTCCAGTCTAAGTGCTCTGACCCAGTTCTCAGGCAAAGGTTTTTCTATACAGCTAAGTAAAAGACTTAGTAAATTATAAGTGAACAAAACTGGACTACTATAACAATATTCTTATAATGAAGTAGGAGCTGAATGACCAGCTCCTGAAAAATCTACCTCCGTACTTTACAGAAAAACAACTGGAAAATGCAGAGCTCTATTTCCAAAACCCATACAAAATGCTGTACGTTTGGCTTAACAGTTAGCTGTACCTTTCTGACTCATAAAATCATAAATCAAATTATTTTCTTATTTTCTCCCTATAGTAGCTGCACAATGCTGAAATTTTGCTACTGGTCATGGAGCACTGAATCAGGTTTTCAACTATCAATTCCTTATTTTACTTTATAAAACATCAGGTTAAAAAATTACCATATTTTTCTGTCTCTTTCCTCTACGCATAGAAACCAAGAAAAAACATAAGTACAGATTATTTTGTAAAGTCTGTTTACTAAAAAAAGTTAGCAAAAAACTATTAAAATCTCTGAAATTCACCATAAAAGTTGCATTGCCAAAAAGAGCTAGTAAATCTGTCAAAGAAAAAAATTAGTTTCTATAATATATACTATTAGACCATACATAAATCGAACTGCACATGCATCAAGACATAAATAACTATATAAATGCATCCTAAAATCTCCCAAGACAGATGGTAGGTCATATACAGACAAGATGTACATTCCAAAATTATTTTTCTTTAATAGCAATAAGAAAGGGAAGATGAAAGCACAGTGGGCAAATGGTTAAAATATTGTTAAATTACAACAAAACGCACGAGATTATGCTGCAATATTGTACAATGCAAAGCAAATGAAACCAAGGGATTACATGGTTGTTTTGCCCCTGATTCAGGAAATCACTTAAACATATGTATAAGGACATCTTGGTTCCGGAAGGAATGTAAGTGCAAGCTTAAATTTAATCATGATGAGATTTTCACCTTCACTCTGACCCCTGTATCCTGGGTCCAGCATCTGGTGTAGTGGGAGGAGGTACTAGGTATCCTCTGTAGAGCAAAAACAGGTGAAAAGGTCTCCTGGCGGATGATCTGAGCTTGATGGACCTCCAAGGTGGGGCGTAGGAGGGCATCTGAATGAGGGTAAATGGATTTGCCCTATGAGCTCCCAAAGCACTGGGATTTCTGCACAGATCACACGTCACAGAGCAGACTAGGTAGGCTGCCTGATCTGCATTGGCCAAAAAATTTGTGGGCTCCTGAGATTATGAAGATATACATAGCCAATAAAGAACAAAACCTCCTTGATCTCCTCTAAGGTCCCCACACTCACTGGAATGGATTAGTTCAGCTGGTTTTGAATTTCATTTCTTGAACTTCTCTTCTAAAGTATCTATTACTTTTTGCCAGATTTGCTAGCAGCCCATGGAAATTTAAAATCCTCAAAATATCCCAAATATGATTGGAGGTTCTTTGCAAATGTTATTAAAATACAAAATGTCTGTATAATGCTACATCTTTGCTTCAATATGGAAAAGAATGTTGTACTTCCCTCTTTTTCTCCTCAACTATGCTACACCCTAGTTACAACGTAAAAAGAGGGGTTCAAAAGTCCATTTCAGAACTGATGGCAGGGTTTCATATTCATGACACATTCAGTGGAAAACTTTTCCCAAGTAGTGAGACCTGATTTTGGTATATTTTTAAGACCAGCATTCAAAATTCAGTCGCAGACTCACCACAATACACTTTCTCTGATTGCATGGGATCAGAAACTCACCTTGAAAGTGTAAGCTAGTTTTGCAAACTGCAGAATTGTTATTGTCTGCTTTTTCCTCCTGTATGCATTTTCTTCTTAATCTTGCAAGACTTTTAAGTTTGCCAGTATACGATATAAAATGACATATCTAATAATAGCGTTACCAAAAATATAATTTCCTTTTTTAAAAAAAGATATTTTTATAGAATTAAGTGCACGTCATTTTTGAATATGATGTTTTATTTGCAAAAATGTAAATGATCTTTTCATCAAATAGCAAACAAAATGATGTATCTCTGAAAAATATGATAATGCTTTTTTAAGGATGTGCAGATGGTGTAGCTAAAACATCTGCAGCAACAGAGAATCTGAAGAGAAGAGGAATTTTTTAAGAGGATGAGTTACTACCTCAAATCTATGGTTTTGCAATTTTGTTGCAATGTTCCTTACTGAGAAGCATTCCCCATCCTGGAGTGCTCAGTATTTGGCCTCTTTTCAGAGCTTCTACTGGACTCAAGAGAAAATCCTAATCATAAAATCTATTGAACATTTTAATCAGTCCATAGTACATTTTTCAACATGTCACCAGCTCAGCTTTTTTAATTTGCATCAAACAGTCTTTATTTATACAAAGCACCTTCGTAAATAAAATAGTCATGTAATGGAGTAGGGCTAGAGAAGGATGGTCAGAGGTGTGGTAAGGTTTCAGGATGAAGAATCACTATGTGGTCTTGCACTTTTCAGTCCAGAAAGAAAGTAACCAGGGAACATGTTAATGGTCCCTTTCAGGGAGACAAAAGTGTGGATTGACATCTCACTGTCTTTTCAAGAAGGAAGCTGTGACAAATGAAGCAAGCAGGATGTTCGTTCAGCTGGGACAAAAGATGTGGTTGGGCTGTGGATCTCTGTGCTGTAGGATGTTTTAGGTGACTGAAGATTACATAGGTCAAGGGCACACTGAACAAACCCATGGAAGAGAAATCCATTCAAGATTGCTACTGCTTAGAAATTGCATCTTGTTTAGAATACCTGCAAATGCCTAGAAGCTGGAGGAATACATGTGGAAAACGTACAGCCTTGTCTTGTTCTCGTACTCTTTCTAGGCATCCTGTCTTTGTCCACTGATGTTTATCACAGAGCTAAACGAACCCTTGGTCTGTCCCTATGGGTTTATTCTTCTCTTTGCATGCTTTAGTCTCCTTGATGGCAGAAATGGTTAAGTGTGCAAATGTGCAGGTAACAAATTAATGAAACTTATGAAGCAACTTTTAATGATCTTCGCAATCACTACTCATCCTTCCATGTGTCAAGAAGAAATGAATTATAGTCATTGCACAATAGGCGTTGTGCCTGAAGACCTTTGAGGAGATAAGGAGCACTTACAGCCTCTGCCTAGACTATATGCTTAGCTTCATCTAGTCTGGATTAACATTTTCACAAAATTAAGAGAAGTTAAATATATAGTTTTCAATATCCTCACTAAAATCTGGCTTTGTTTCTCCAGTTTAGAGGTGCTCAGACTTTTAAACTACCTGGGGAATGATGTCCACATTAAAATACAAGCACTTTTACCCATTTCATTGAAAGTCCAGCAGTCCAAGGTAGTGCATGAACTGTAAAAATTACTTCTTAAAACCAGTATTTCAAACGTATTTTAGCCTTCTTTATATCATATTTTTGTGTAATTTTTTTTTTTCTAATTCTGTTCATTTTGAAGGTCCTGGAAGGACTTAGGTACTTCGTGCTTTGTCACTTCTTGTATTATGGCTAACGCAAATGGTGAGAACACTGTAGCTTCACGTGGAGACTCCATCATCTTCAAAGTTTTCCTCCTGAGAAGGAGACTACTTTTTCCATGTTACACAGAGATTTTTGTTGGCCAGATTCTAGATTGTCTTTCTCAGATTTTGATTTTCAAGTAGATTTACAACAGCCCTGAAATGGAAAAAATAATTAAACAAAGACATATTTTTAAGTAGTTTTATATAAATTGTTCTGAGTAATTATCTTCCCATCCACCATCCACTGTAACAGCTTTGCAAAGTACTCCTTCACAATCCCTAAAAATTTCTTCTTATTTTCTCTAGTGGCAAGACAAATATTACACTACAGAGAAAGTTAAATAGTTCACCTTAGGTCATGTTTGTCAACAATAAAACCATACTTTCATCAAATAAGACATAAATCACATTGTATGCTTTCCAGCTACTGGTGAAGAATCAAGATCACAACAAAGATCATGCCAACAGTCACAATTATCCCAATAACCAGACAAAAGACCAGAATGACATTTGTTCTGATTCTCCTTGATAGCACTGATTCTATTCTCCTTGCTTTTTTTGTTGTGTTTCCAAACAAAAGAAGTATACAATCATTATTGGTTCAAATTTTCAAATGAATTGAGCTTTTAATTTGATGAACAGGACTGAGAAGGAGCAGGGCTTGATTACTGACTGTCTGACATCTTTCACAGCCTTGAGGCCTTTACTGTATCAGCAAAAGTTAGAATAGCAAATTTCTTATGCAAAGACATATCTAACCGAGGAAGACGCAAAGAAAGAGATCAACTCATATGGAGTGGGAAATGTCACTTTAACAGCTGTAAAACACAAAGAACTGCAGTTCCTAGAGAGAGGCAAAAAGTATCTGTTTGGTACAGGTTAAGAATGACCAATATAACAATATTTTTGTTTCAAGCAATGCTTCAATGTAAGATTTTGAGATGTGTCGATGTAAGATACATGAAGGATACAGAATTACCAGAGGTTGTCTGCCACTTGAGTCAGGCTGACTTCTTTGTTTTGTGCCTGGTACCAGGTGTTCTGTCACCCAGGGCTGAGGCACCAAGGGACTACCCTGCTGCAGAAGAATTTTAACAACGGCAATTGCTGCGATAATAATGATAATAAGACAAAAGAGAGCAAACAACAAAAGATTGAATTCAAGGACTCGAGTGCTGCTTTTCAGTTCCCTGTCTCTATCAAGGTCTACAAAGCCTTTATTTAAAGCAAATGACCACTAGGCATGGAAAGGAGTTGTTTTGCATGGAAAGGAGGCCCAGAAACACTGTAGTGAGGAGCAGCTGCATGAGTCTGAGAAGTGAAAGCCATAGCAAGGATATCAAGTGAGAATACATTTTATAATGCTATGGCCTCTTCAGCCATTCACTTAGGAAACAGGGCCATTACTTGGGCTGTTTCTCTTAGACCATACTCACCAGTTAGAAGATGTATCTAAAAACCCAGGAGGAGTGGAAAATGAAGAAGATAATCAATCAACTTCCCCCATCTGCCTTTTGGCCACGAATAAAAAAATGCCTGCAATCCAAAACCAGTCACCTTGTTCTGAAATTTAATTAACCTTATTTGTTCAGCACAATTCAAACAAATCAGAGAATTGTCAGGCATTTCCAGATCTCTCCAGTTTTGACAGTTTTACACAAGTCAACCCTAATTTCTCTTTCATTTTCCCTTATACATATTCTAAAATTATAATGTACTGTTTTGTTGCTGACTAGTATGCAAAACTCATGTTCACCCTGGTAGGAATTCTGAGTAGCAGAATGACTGCTGGAAAACCATTTCTATTTCTATTTATGCTTCATTTCTACTTCTGTATAAGGTTCTGTGCCACTGTCATCACTGTAGTATCTAAGCAACTCTTTCATCACATCATTTGAGTTTCAGTCTCCTGCATCATAGAATTTTCGTTCAGATATTCTTAACCACAGTTCATCCGTAGGATTCTTCTGATTTTTCTGCAAGATACAGGACAGGTAAGAATGGTGAACTGGCTGAGAATAACATACATACTAAGTCTGAATATTGGGGCTTACGTACAATGTAGAGTTACCTGCTTTTAGACTAATTCACTTCATTGTCTGGAATGTGTCTTTTTAGAATTCCATGTGGTTGTGCGAAATGGATGTTAATGAAAATTATCTTTGATTTTTGCAGTTTTGTTAATGTAATTTATTATCCCCTTGGCAAGATGTGAGTTTGGAACTCTAAGAACACTTCTATTTATAGGCTGTAACAGAAGCCTGAGGAAGAGAAAAGCAAGTTTTGTGTTGTTAACAGCTAATCTACTCAAGTTTTCTTTCTAGGCAAGAAAATCTTCCAATAATCAAGAACCAGAACTGCCCAAGAGATAAATTGATAACACAAAAGGATGCCTTCCAAGCAAACAAGCAGGAAGCAGACAAAAGCCGCTTCCCAGTTACCTGGTTCACAATGAGGAAAGACAGACTCACATCAGGTGCACTTTTAAGCTCCTGATTGCAGTCCTGAAGTCCAGGCAACACTCCCATTAGACAGCGAGATTTTGCCTCAGCCAGAATAGGCCTTTCAAACACCTTCATCTTGCAGATAAGGTTACAAAGAGGTATTTACACCAACTTTCAAAAAACCTGTGCTTAGCTTAGGAAAAGTAGAAAGAACAAGTCTTTTTTTGAAACATGCAAAGTCTAGTTCAATGACTTTCAACTTGAAGTCTACTGCCCACTACAGATCTATGCACTACTTTACTGTAAAGAATGATGAAAAAAAACCTCCACTATTATATATTTTACACAATTATGTTGCAAAAAACCCCCCACACTAAAATTGTATGCACTCCACTAGAAATTCTCTAAAGTTCTACAATAAAAAAGAGATTGACAACATATTTGAGAGTTTCAAGCAGGTTGCCTCCAACTCTGCCCAAAACTTAGCATATTAGCTTTACCTGTTGATTATTTATATTCATATTTGCTAAAAACGGAGTGCCTTTAAATGAAATGCAATTCCTCTTCATCCTCCTCTCCCTCAAGTTTTTCATTGTGCTGGAGTTCCTCCTAGATCATGCCATGGACTGTACAGTAGTGCTCCATATACAAGTAGATGCTCGACCAAATGTTTATAAGGTCCAGCAGCCAATAGGATTCTTTCCACCGGTTTTCAGATCCAGAAAATATGTATCACTTTGGCAGAGAGGAACAAGACTGTTGGGTTTTGACTCTTAATAGCTTTTCTGCTTCCCTTCTAGATTATCTATAAGCCTCTTTCTATGGCTTTATATATATTTAAAAATGAATGGAAACAAGCTAATGGGAGAGCAGGATTACATACACACAGAGGAGATCCAGGCTGTTAGCCTTGGGCACCAGGATTCCCTATTTAAATTCTGTGCAAATTCAAGGACAACATGGTTTTGCTGATTACACATTTGTACAGCAGCCAGTTACAGAGATGTGCCTTTTCTGTCTGAAGGAAGCTTTGGCACTGAGGTCATCAGCAGGAAAAGGACTCAAAAGAGCTGAGGGCTACAAATGGCCTCAGAGACACAGAAATTTTCTTGCCTCCATCTTCTTCATAGAAGTGCCACTGGACACACCCTGCAGCTTGCCCTCTCACTCATGAGAAGTGTGGAGCTTGGAGCACAGCTGGGGTTTCATTAGGCTGACACCCTTCATGTAGCATCCTAATGAGGGTTGTTGTCTGCTCTTGTATTCTTCACTTCCAGAGTCCTTCTTCCTCACAGCACTATCATTAGCAAATATGAACAAACCGCCTTGCAGCTCCAAAGTCTTCACAAAACACTGAACAACACAAGGGGCTGGAGTGAGCAACACTCTTCAGTATTTCAGAGAGTAGTGATTGAGTAAGAAGGACATGTAGAAATGTCAGTCACTAAAAAATGAGATTTTCCTCACAGGGATCCCAATAATTTTTGATGAAGGTAACTTTTCTTTTTCTGTCATGTTTCTCTTGCTATAAAAGTCAAGGAGAAACTTTAGGTCTGAACAGCTCTGAAAACGAAGAGACAAATTACTAAAGACCACTCACTTATGCAAAAGGATCATTATGCCTGTTTATCCAAAGGCCCCTGAGGAGCACAGTGATCACAGGTAAAGGACACATGGAAGTTCTTCATGCATATATTTAAAATTGACTCATACAAGGTTTCAACACATGGAAAATCCATGCAAATTTCTGTGACCTTTTTTTACCTGACCTTTTGCAATATCTCTTCCTTATGTCCTTCCCACCTCCCACGCATTAAAGCCCAAAGCACAAAGTGTCACACTGTATTTTCAAGTGTTGGCTTTGGGTTCAGGTTTGCAGATGGTGTTGCTGAATCTGGTCAGTGCTGCTCAGGTTGCAAAACATCAGAGCACCAGTACGAAGGGTAAGGATGAGACAAAAGCAAACACATTCACCCTTTATCAGCTGCATTGATGATTTTTAGCTCTGTAGAAGATTTAAGGGCTCTCTCTCTAGGAAAGTGCTAGGAAGAAAGGCCAGCCACAGAGCAAACACATTTCCACTTCCTGCCCCGTCCTGTACCTGTGGCATGAAGAAATGTATCTCTGTGGAATAGTGAAAGGAGAGATCTAGGTGATAAGAAAGACAAAAAGTACAAACTTAAGCTTATTGACTTGAGTGAGGCAGAGAGACATTCAGAATTGCCTCAATTTGATTAAAAAAAGAAAATTAGGAGGTAATAGAGAGGACTCATTCTTTTCCTGACTAAAACTGATTTGTCCATTTGGCTGGTTGAAAGACATCTCCCAAAGCCTTTATGAGACCCCCTCCTCACAGACAGTGTTGTACCTGTTGCCAGGGCCCAGGCAGGGAGGCTGCAGTGCTGCTCCTGCGAAAAGGGGCAGGGGCTGCCCATGCTGGATACAAATGGGTCAAGTCAGCTCCAACTGACCCAGCCAAGATGAGCCCTCCACAGTGGCCCAGCTTGTGCTGATTAGAGATATCTAATCAGCCAGTTTTGGATGCTGGAAAAAATCCATTTCAGTCTTGAGATTACCTGAAAGGGGAGATTTTTGTCTTTTTTCCTGATACTAATTTTGTGATTATGCCTTTCTTTCCATTTCAGCTTGTAGATCAGATAGACAAATGGCAAAGGAAAATACGGTCTCTCAACAGAAAGACTTAGATTTTCTGGAATGGGTGCAGAAATGATTTTGCTTGATAAGTATGATAAACTTGTGTCAAATTCTCCAGCCACCATTTCAAAGAGCCTTTTAATGAGGAACTGGGAAAGGCAGCCTTGTACCACGGACAGAAACGCTACCCCTTTCCAGTGTGAACAGCACAGGAAGCCATGCTCCCAGAGAACAGAGCAGTCCTGCAAAACACAAGGGAGCAGCTGTAAAGAACTGCATCCAAACACAAGGAATCCTGCTGCATCCACTGATGCTGTCAGAATGATCGTTCTCATTTCCTCCTGACCCTGTTAGAAAAGTGTCTTGGTTTTGAAAGACAGGTGTCTGCTAAGGAAGGCAGAAGCCTCCCTTGAAGTGGCAGATATAACCCCTTTCCCTCCAAGTTATTATAATTTTGAAATCAAGGGCCTTTAGGCAAAGATGTGGGAAATAGGAATAACAGTTCTTTACTATTATATATATAACCAGCCAAACAAAGAGCAATAACCATGGCAGTAACAGCAAACAATCACAAACCCAGTGCCAGCCTTCTCGGCTGTCAGGCCCTTTCCCCTCGGGTGCAGTTCCGCTCGCAGCCGGCAGGGGCGCTGGCGGCTCCCGGTGAGCAGGGCAGGTGCGATGGTTCCCCCGCGGCTGCAGGGGGCGCTCCGGAGCGAGCTCGGGGAGCACGCGGCTCTGGTGCCCTGGGATCCCGGGAAGGATGGAACAAAGGCTTCACAAACCCCTGGGCAGCCGATCCCGGACTCTCGGGAACAGCAGGCTGGAACGGCAGGCTGGAACGGCAGGGACGAGCACAAATCCCGGGTGGCAGACGAGATGTATCCAAATGGGGAACCCCCCAGAGGTCCAGGCAGGCAGGGCGAGCACGGCTATAGCGTAGTGAAGGCTCGAAGCAGCAGCGGGGCAGGGCAGCTACAGCCCAGCCTCCAGCAGGGCAGGGAAAAACAGCTTTGGGATCCCGGCGTTGTTTCCAGCAGAAAGAAAAACGGCCGAAGAAGAAGAACCAGCAGCTCCTTTCTCTGCAGCTTCTCTCTCCGAACTCCGAGGGCGAACTGATCCCACACCCAGGTGAAACAAAGGAGTAGCCAGGCCCACCCCACCCCCAATGGGCAGCTCTTTTTTCTTTCTTAGGTACAGCCATTTGTCCCTTAGCAACATGCATATGGGAAAAAATTCCTTTAACAGGAAAAAAACTAGGACTAAACTAAAACCCCAACAAAAAGTAAATACAATCTTCTGATCTGGCTAGACTTCTGACTATCCACAGAGAGAAAAACTAGAAGTCCTTCAGCTGATGACTTCTTCAATCTGCCTAATTAAGAGTTAATAATTTTTTTAATAATTTTTAAGGTCCAAACAATGTCACTCCTGGGGAAGCAAAGCCCAGGAGCGCCTTTGGGCATCTCTGTACAAAGCCAAACAACACTGATCTGGCACTAAGCAGGACAATCCATTCTTTCTAATCTACTCAATATACCTTAGATTCTTCTTCAGATTCTGGTATAGTCATAACTATTTTCTGAGTCAATAAATCTCAGTCCTTGTAAAAATTTCTCAATGGATCTGTTGGGTGGTTTCATCTGACCACTTTTCACCAAGTCTACTCAGTTACAGCTTAAATACAAGCGAGTTGTCGTATTGGTGACTCACTGACTCAAGTCAAAGGAACAATTTTCATGCTTAAACCTAAAACAGATTAAGTGTTCTGCTTATTCAGGTCTCAAAAAGTAAGCTTCCACTATACAAAAAGGCATGGAGAGGCTGAATAGTGAGAGAAGCAGCGGGGAGAAGGGGGGAAGGTTTAGGTGGTTTGTGACTGCCATATGGATTTAGAAAATGAATGAAAAAATTTTATGTTGCTCTACAATGGCAAAAAGGGCCTCCACGGAGATCCAAGAAACAGTCTATCTTACTGAAGAGACAGGAAATAAGGCAGGATTCCCAGGCCAGTTTTATGTAGGTAAATAACATGGAGGGAAGAAACATGGGGAGGAATATCTCGAAGGATTTCTTTCTTTCTAGTCTGCCATAATTTTGAATAAGACCTCAATTTACACTATTCAGGAAAAAAAAAGGCATTTTGATGAGCAAGGCATTTTTAATGCTTTCTCTGATTAGGAAAGATTTCTGTGTGGCTGTTCTCCTGTTTTGAGAAAATCAGCACACTGCTACCTTCATCATGAAGTCAGCAAAATTCCATTAGCATATGAGCTGAGCACAGTACCATAGAACTGGTTTATGATGTATTCTTTTTGGTGTTACACTTCAATATATCTATTGTGAATAAGCAAATTCCAGATGGCCACTAAGAGAAAAACTCAAAAGTTTGTTTTCCTGTTTCTGTATTGAAGTGTAAAAGAGACTACTGCAGAACCAGTGCTGCTAGTGCTACCAGACTTACTGAGACAAAAAGAAATCTATGGTAACCAATCTTGGTGCAGTAAAAAATAAGCAGGTAATAGAAAACCCTCTTTGTTTTATCTTGAATTTTTACAAAGAATAAAGAAAAAACTCATTCCTACCAGGAAGAACCTCTTCATTTCTTTTCTGTCATTTCCTCTTATATGTCTCTTTTACTGGGCTGCATTTCATGATTGTCATTATCACAGCACACAAGCTCCTGCCTATATAGTACTGGTGACATGCAGTCTTACGAAGATTGAATACTACATAAAAACCACAAGGCCATATCACTTCAACACTGCAAGCGCCTCTCTGAGCTTACCAGTTGATGTGTAGACTGTGTATTTTACAGAGGCAACAGCATTTCCATTTTCTTGGTTTCACACTGGAGAGTGACTGAATGGGTATCACTGCAAAATTCCATAATAGCCAAACCATTGAGAGGAATGTGGGCTTTATGGTCATATATTTAAAAAAGGGAAAAGAAAAAAAGGAGGGTTATCTTTTTTTAATAGATCTGCAAAGACAAGTTGTGTTGTGTGAGATGCACAGAAATATGCTTATTCTACTCCAACAGCTTCCAACTGGTGGTGACTTTTTGGCCCCTGGGAAAATTTATCCCACCTCTCCATCTCCTACTTGAACAATTAGGAAGGGCAATATGGTTGTGACTTGCTGCACATACGTTCATCGGGCACTATGCCCCATTCTTCTGAAATAACAGTAAACATTACTCTGTAAGATTATTGTTTCCCTCATATAAGCAGGAAATTGAAGCTGCATAATGGAGCAAAGTCATGTGAGTCCTTGTCTTACCAACTCACCAGTGAGAAATCAGAGTTTAATTGCATTATGACAGCAAAGGACATAATCTGCACAGTTCATAAAGAGATTGTGGTAAATACATGCAGTATCAAATTTTTCTGCACTAGGTGTAATTCAATTACTGACCTTGTTTGGAATTAACATCTTCCAAACATATTTAAATCAATATGCAGGAGGTATGTAAGTACAAGACACCTTCACCCAGGCAAGGCCCTCAGAAAATGGTATTTCCCCTATATGAGAAACTTTAATAGGTATATAATAATCTATATGAAACATGTCTGTATAGATCATAAAGTTCATAATACTTTGAACCACAGAATGATACTTGGAAATTATCCTTTCCCTTAAAATTACATAAAATACATTTTGCTTGGTTTAATGCCTAGAATGAAGTATGTAGCAGAAAAGCAGTATTTTATAGGGACTTGAAATCAAGAGTGTATCAGTACTGAAAGGAGATCTAAAACATTTCTGGATTGCTTAACAGGGTAATTAAAGGGTGGAATGCTATCACTTCATTTTACTTCCACCACACTAACAGAGAATGTTTCCTTTAAATCAACTTATATGCTCTCCATTACTGTACCACAGTGTTTCACTTACACCCACAGTCACCTGGCCCACAGCATTCCTCCACAGGGACAAAAATTTTTCCTTCAGTCCCAGGGCATCCATTAATCAACAGAACTTCTCAAATGCCAATCCCATGGAGGGGAAAAGAAAAATCTTTCTTCTTTTCCTTCATATTCTGTTTTTGCTTTCTGTTTCTTTATCCTGGATGTTAATATGATATTTCTATCAAACACCAGGCAAAACAGACTTTCTCAGACTGCCTGCTAAAGCTATCCTATGCTGGTGTCTAAGATTTCAATACAACATTCACTTCTGTCAGACTGCACCCTACAGAGACAGATTCTTCGAATCATCACGCATCAGAAAAGGAACTGAAAATTAATTCAAAACTTTTCTTACAGCATAAACACACAAAAGAAACTAATATATGTTCTGCAAAACAGTTCATTCACTTTAAATATCAAAGCATTCAGGCTCCTGGCCTTTAAACACTCAAATCAGATGGCACAGAGAATACTGTACAGACTACCAACTCAGTCTGCCTCCAGTCTTGTGACTAAGTGTCTTCAACTCCCACCAAGGTCAACAGAAACCGAAGGCACTAAAATCCTGAAGGCACTGGAACTGGGGAGTCTGAAGTTACCTAAGGATGACCAAGAGTGCATGATACAGGAATACCACCAACAGCCTCCAAAATGAAGCCTCTCAGAGCACAGAGGTTGGCGGTTAGTAATAAAAGGTTTCTCATGAGAGACAGGTGAAATCAAGGATTGACCACCTGGACTACGTGGAGGGTCTTACTGAAAACAACAGGAGGTAACCTGTGACATGTGTATGAAGTTAAAGAAAATTCCTACAAAACTTTGAAGTAAGCAAAAGTGTTCATTCTCACTATCAGGATTTCAATGGGAACATCCTCATTTTAACAATTACACATATATTCAAAACAAGTGCTATAATTGTTTTTGCCAAAGAGTGTACACAGTTCATTGGAATGACATAGCTTGTGGAGGAGGCAGGAATAATATGCTTAGGCCCAGTAAACACTGAAGGTTCTGTCATTTTTCCAGAAGCATTTTGCTTACTAATAGACATAGAAAGAGGAGAGTTAAACCCTCTTTGAAGTGGAATAATAAATAGGAGATTGGTTTGAATATTGCATTTATGATGCATCTGCCTTCCTTAAATGTGTATTGTATAAATAAATGGATTTCAGAATTTTTCGGAGATGCCATACAAATTGTGTGAAACAGAACTTCAAGTGACAGAGGGGGACACTACCCCTTACTGAAAATAACACAGAATGAGGATCATTTTCTGTTCCAGAGACTGTCTCATAGATGCAGAGACAGAGATGTAGATGGCAGTGGACCGACACCTTTATTAAAGGCGTTCCTCTTTCTTCAGTGCCATGTAGGTTGTTCTAGCTAAGAAAAAGGCAGGAAATCTATGAAAAGACAAAAGGCTGGCTTGATAAAATCTGGGTGCTGGGCTAAATGTAGTCACACTCACTAGGAAAAGATTTCACCATGTCTTATCCATGGGAATATTGAAATTTGAGGAGTATATCATACTCAAAGTGTTGATGAAAAAACCTCTTTTAATTAGATCTGCGAGTTCTTTTGGTACTTCTCTGCCTCTTCCTTTTGGACAGCTTTTTCTCTCATCCCTATGTTTCATCCCCCCACCTCTTCTTAGCTGCTGCCAATGCTGAGGAAATTAACTACTTAGATGCTTTAACAAATGAAGTCCTAATTCAACAAGTCATACAAGCTAACCTAAAATAAAAGTGGTCACACTGCAGTAAAATTATTTACCTAAATGAAATTCACCCTAAAGAAACATAAATTAATAGACTGCAAGAGGGGTGAAGAGGCATGACCCACAAATAACTTAATACTTTGCAATACCAGTTCTGAGAGAAATCTGAAGGCAGGAGGGGACAAAACAATTAAATCACAAAGATCCTAAGGCAAAACTGAGGAAAGTATGACAAGACACCATTAACATATACTTTAATTATACGTCAATGCCTCTGTAAACCTGGATTATGACTAAAGAAGCAATGGATTTGAGCCTCAGCATTACTGTGAAAAATTTGAGAAAATTGAGTCAGTTCAGAAATCAAGAAATACAAAGAGCTAGAAAGATGAATCTAGGGAATAAGGAGGACTGTGAAAGAGAAAAATAGTTGACAGCATTACTGGAAGAACCAAGAAGCTACCTTTCAGCCTTTCAAAAAAGACAAACACAGAATCATAGAATGGTTTGGGTTGGAAGTGACCTTAAAGATCTTCTAGTTCCAACCCCTCTGCCATGGGCAGGTACACCTTCCACTAGACCATGTTGCTCAATGCCTGATCCAGCTTGACTTTGAACACTTACAGGAATGGAGTATCCACTTCTCTGGGCAGCCTGTTCCAGTGCCTCACCACTCTCTCATAGTCACAAATTTCTCCCTAATACCTAATATAAATCTGCCCCTTTGTCCTATCATCACATACCCTTGTAAAAAGTTCCTCTCCAGTTTTCTTGTAGGCTCCCTTTAAGTACTGAAAAGTGCTATTAGGTCTCCCCAGAATCCTTCTCTTCTCCAGGCTGAATAATCCCAGCTCTCTCAGCCTGTCTTTCATAGGAGAAATGCTTCAGCTCTCTGATCATCTTCATGGTTCTCCTCTGGAATTGCTCCAGCAGGTCCACATCCTTCTGATGCTGAGGCCCCAGAGCTGGATGCAGTACTCTGGGTGGGGTCTCAAAAGACCAGAGTAGAGGGGTAGAATCACCTCCCTCGATCTGCTGGTCACACTCCCTTTGACTCAGCCCAGGACATGGCTGGCTTTCACCAAGACCCTGAAATCTTTCTCTTCAAGGCTGCTCTCTATCCAATTTCCACCCAGTCTGTGTTTGTGCTTGGGATTGCCCCAACCCAGGTGCAGGACCTTGCACTTGGCCTCGCTGAACTTCATGATGTTTGCACAGACCCACATCTCAAGCCTGTCCAGGTCCCTCTGGATAACATCCCTTCCCTCCAGTGTGTTGTCTGCTCCTTGTAGCTTGGTGTCATTGAAAACTTCCTGAGGGTGCCCTCAGTCCCACTGTCCATGTCACCGACAAAGATGTTAAACAGTTCCCGTCCCAACACCAGTCCCTGAGGAATGTCCCTCATCACTGGTGTTCACTTGGATGTTGAGCTGTTGGCTGCAAATCTTTGAGAATGACTATCAGGCAAATTCCTTATCCACTGAGTGATCCATCCATCAAATCCAATTTAGAGACAAGGATGTCATGTGGGATAGTGTCACAAGTCCAAGTAGATGACATCAGTTACTCTTTCCTTATCTACCACTGTTGTAACCCCATCACATACAGCCACCAAATTTGTCAGGCACAATTTTCCTTTAGTGAATGCCACTAGTCTTCTCCTTATTTTCCATGTGCCTTAGCATAGTTTCCAGGAGGATCTGCTCCATGATCTTGTTGGGCACTGAGGTGAGACTGACAGGCTTGTAGATCCCCAGGTCTCCCTGTTTAAAAATGGGGATTATTTTTCCACTTTTCCAAACAATAGGACCTTTACTGGACTCACAACTTCTCAAGTATGATGGACAGTGGCTTAGCCAGTTCCTCCCCCCTCAGAACACACAGATGCATCTCATCAAGTCCCATGGACTTGTGCACCTTCAAGTGCCTTAGATAGTCTCAAACCTAACCTATTCCCAGAGTCCCTGACTTAGCCTTCTGCGACATGGGTGGTGCAGCTGGAGCACTTCTTGCAAGGCAACAAGAGTTGTTGACCTTGAGACCCCAGTCTCTTCCATGTCACGGATAACCAGGTCACCTTTTTCCTTCTGGAGAGAACCCACATTTTTTCTAGTCTTCCTTTTATCACCAAAGAACCTGTAGAAGTTTTTCTTCTTGTCCTTGATGTCTCTGGCTGGATTTAACTCTATCAGTATTTTAACTTTCATAACCTGAACCCTGCACAATTTCTCTGTATTCCTCCCAGGCTACCTGTCCTTGCTTCCACCCTCTGCAGTCTTCCTGGTTTGTGTCTGAGTTTGTCCAGGAGCTCCTTGTTCATCCCTGCAGGCCTCCTGGCATTTTTGCCTGAGTTCCTCTTTGTTGAGAGGCATCTCACTTGAGCTTGGAGGACATATTCTTAAAAATCAACCAGCTTTCTTGGGCCCTTCTTCCTTCTAGGGCTTTATCCCACAATGCTCTACCAAGCAGATCCCTGAAGAGGCCAAAGTCTGCTCTCTGAAAATCCAGGGTAAGCATGCCACACATTGAATGGCCAAGACTGGAACGAAGGCTACAAATGTGACCTGAGCTCTAAATATGAGATGAGGACTTTTATTTTTTGTTAGAGTTTCCCTTTCTGAATTCTTCTGAGAGACCATATAATTTTCAGAATGACATATAAATATAATATATAAACATATTTTATATTCAATAAATTATATCAAACATAATATATAAATATATAAATATAATTTTTTTTTGTCTGGTTGGCATGGAATTTACTTTTCCCATAGCAGCTCTCATAGTGCTGTGCTCTATACTTGTAGCTGGAATGTTGTTGATAACACACAGATGTTTTGGCTACTGCTGAGTATCAGGGCTATCTCTTCACCACCCCCTCCTCCAACAACCAGTAAGCTGAGGGTGGGCAAGAGGCCAGTGGGGGACAGCCAAGACAGCTGACCCAAGCCGACCAAAGGGATATTATGTATACCATATGGTGTCTTGCTCAGCAATAAAATTTCAGAGAAAATGGTGGGAGGAAAAAACTCACTTATTAAGGCATTTTTCTTCCAAAGCAACCGCTATGCATACCAAGGCCCTGTTTCCTAGGAAGCGTCTGGACATCACCTGCTGATGGGAAGTAGACAATGTTTCTGCTTGTTTGTTTCCTTTGCTTCTGTGCACAGCGTTTGCTTTTCTTTTTTAAACTGCCTTCATCTTGATCTTGACTTTTTAATCTGACTTTTTTCCCCCTGTCCTTCTAAGGAGGGGAGTGAAGCAGCAGCTTGGTGGGCACCTGGCATCAGCCCAGGTCAACCCACCAAATCACTGACTCTGGGGGACCAAAGAAAAAACTGAAATGAAATTTAAAGAAAATCCCTTCAAACACAGCACATTTGAGACATGTGCTAGAGAGGTGGGACATAAGGAGAAGATTGTTATTATCCAAAAGATGCATGCATTGGAGAAGTGAAGTTATGAAGAGTACGGAGATACATACACTGCATCAGTATACGGAACACATATGCAGAACTGAAATTATGAAGTGAGGAATGCAAAATATTAAAGTATGTAGAAGTAAAATATATATGACACCATTTTCTCTTTGTCCTTCGAACCATGTGCTCATCTGCATAGCACCATATTGGATGGGGGAAGGTGTCCCCAGTATCTTGGGTCTCTCTTTGTGCTGGGGAGTCCACAAGATTTAGCAGGTTTTGTATCTGGTGGTTATTTGCTGTTATTTCTTCACTATTGCTGTTCTGATCGTTAGCAAACTGTTACTGTTTCATTTAAATCTACTCATTATCTTTCCTTATTGGTGGAAAGGGATTGCTTGAACCTATAAAGGGAGGCAACTCATTTCACAGTGTCCTCCTTTAAATTGTCTCAAAGCAAGACAATATCTCAAATCCGTAATGTCCTAGGATGTGAAATAGGATGGGATCAAGGAAGTTCTATCAATGGAAATATGAAAAAGTGACTGAATAAAATATAAAGGCGTACACTAAAAAACATCAGATAGATGGGGACAAAAACTTGCCTCTCTTTCTTTTTTCTGTGGTCTTATGAGAAGCTGAATTTGTTTAGAAAAAAAATAATAGCATTTCTGATTCAAGACTGCTTCCTAAGTAATATAATTACCACCTCACAGCAGTTTCTATCATCACGCCAAATGCAGAATTGTCTCCTTAGGGCTCATCGCATTTTTCCTCTCTCCCTTTCTATTCCAGAATGTTACCTCTCCTCTCCATTGCACAATTTATAAATTGTATAAATGTGGAATACAGAACAGGCTACTGCAGGAAAGCAATTTTTTGGCAATATTGTATGTGGGAAGACATCTGTGAGAAGCATCAGAAGATCTTTCATCTTCTGAACATCTCACAGATGTTCACAAATAGCGAAAATTGTTACTTTGGGGAACGCAGCTCATGTGCCAATAAATGTAGGGAACTGGTTTAAAATAGGATCTTGCAGGCTGTGAAATTAATAAAACAACAGATCTGACCTAAAATCCTAATGACAATCAGCCTGATTGTTTTTGTTAATTATAGTTATTGGCAATTGAAATCAATGAGAGGTGAATGAGGGCAAGCAAATTACAACTGCTAAGTTGCTTCAGTTAGCACTTTTTTTTTCTTTGTTCCAAAACCAAATGACAATATATTTTATTCATCTGCTTTGTTACTTACCACATGTAACTGCATTCTCCAAATCCTACTTCTGTGAACATAGTGGCATTCAGACCTGAACACGAAGTCTGAAGTTACATATGTAGTACAATGACAGCGGTTGAAATGCCCAATTAACAGTAAACTCACTCCTTGAAATCTTTCCCACTTTTAGTAAAAATATGAAACATGCCAACAGTTTTGAATTCACTAACTAACCAGAAAAACAAGACATTTATGAAATTTATTGTAACATCTAGTGTGAAGAGCATTCATGTTTAAACAAATCTTGGGATGATTCTTTAAAACAAAAAATATATTTTTCTTTTAAACAAGTCTATGATGTTAAAATAGCCTCCTGAATGCTCTGGGAAGTGCAGTGTCTAGGTTCTATGCAAATTATAGGTCTTCCCTGAAAAGACTTAAGTTTTCTCTAAACAATATTCAATTAGCTAGTTTCCTTGTTCTTTCTGGCTAACATACGCCTTCCCACTTGATTTTTCCTCCATCGTTCTTCAAGGTCAGGTTTACACAGCCAGCAAAAAGATGAGTCAACTAGGTACAGTATTTTAATTAGGGACTGGGGTTTTAGTCACTGTGATTGGGTTCCTTCCATTTTTAATGGTATTTTGAGGTTCCAAAATGCACAAAAGCAAAAGGTTCTCATCTCCATATGGGATTCAAATCTGGATTATATATTTATTCCTAATAGCATGCAGTTTGAATGCTTGCTTATAATCATACTGAGGTACAGTAACTGTTCCATGGAAAAACTACCTTAGTGAAGCTCCTTTGGAAATTATTAATTAAATAAGCAGTAGGTCTTTTCAATCCTTCCAAATGCAAAAAGAATTTCACTATGACTGTTTTTACAAGTCTACACTGCCAGTCCCGCCTACTCAGAATATTTTTTTCTGATAATAAATACGTACACTGTAAAGTTTGCTTTCACTGTCTCTCAGTTTCTTATATTCAAGATTCATGTTTACAGAACATTATTTCTGTGCAGCAATGCAAGTTTATATATCACTTCTTGCTACTAAATCTCTGAGTAACATTTACAGTTTTCACACACTATCCAAAAGTTTAAATTTCTCAGGTTAAAAGGAATGGATCCATTTCTCTTTCAGTCAGTGATATACAAATACAAAGCCTTTATTCTTCCATTTTATAGGATTTACTCTACAGCAGCATGGTGCATTGTCCACAGTGGTACACTGATAGTGGACTCTTTTTCTCAACATTATAAATGAGCCATCAAAATCTTAATCTTCTGTTATCTCTGTCTCTATGCTTTTGACATTTACTTCAGCATATAAGCTGCACTCGTCAGACCAGTCCTCTGGTGTAGGCACAACAATGCTTAAACAATAACTCTCCAGCTGAATGATAAAATATCCAGCCTAGCCAAAACATGAGGAAAAATACTGTAAGATTAAAATCCTATGAAAACAGAGACAACCTTTTAAACAGGTAGTGTATCCTCAAACTCTATCTTTAATTAGCTTCAAAAAATAACAACTTCTTCAGAAAATGGTCCTCACCATGGATATCCTATCATGTTTCCCTTAGCCTTTTTTAAATTGATGGGGCAGACTTTCAACTCTCTTGTCTGGTGACAACTACCACAGCACAGCAGAGAGCTGGAGGAGGACTTAAGGATTCTGTCTACAGTCTAAATACAGTCCTGTTTAAAAACATCTATTCTCAGCTTGGTACAATGGGGGGTGCTCTTGTTTCCTTGTGCAGAATAAACAAACATTCAAAAATGAATGAGAGAGAAGACTAGGATAGTTCCAGATAATGAAGATTCTCAGTACGATAGACTTCTCAGAATTCATATCAGCTTGCAATGTGCCCCAAATGTCTACCCTGAAAGTAGGCATTACTGTAATTCAGTTTGGAGGTGACAAGCCGACCGTAGCCACAGCAGGGTGTCATGATATCAGAAAGGAGAAGATGCCATTTCCCATCCAGAAACAAATTTAAAAAAAAAAAGCTTTAGAAAAAAGGAGAGACACAAAACATCAGATATTAGTAATAGGAAGCTGAAGTACTTTGCTAACCAGCAAAAGCAAACTTCTCATAATAGCTGAAGATACCAACTATGATGTCCTTTCAGGATGCTCCTGGCTGCAGGAGCACCACAAGGTACAGCACGGCTCCTTTTTTCAGAGAATCATAATAATGAACCTATTGTAGCTCTAAATAAAAAAGATATTGCATTTTCTAAGTAGTATTATTCCAAATAAGCCTTTAAACACATCTAAACATTAAAAGTGGATTGATTCTAAATTAACAAGTTAATCAGGAAACACCAATCCCAATTTTTGATGTAATGAAATTTATTTTAAAAGCCACTAAAAGAAACTTCGAGGAAAATAGGATCATTGAAGATAATATAATACTTTTTATATGAATTATATGAACCTTCAATGCCAATATCACAATACAAAATCTTGTACTGCTTTCTTTACTTGCATTTCTGCCATCCATTCTAATTGAACCAAAACATTAAGAAAGCTTCCAGTAAGAAACTACAGATCTTTCTACTTATGTAAGATGTCTGGTTCCAGTTGCATCAGGTTCAGATAAAAATATAGTGTTAGCCCTATGCAAAAAGAATTATGTATATAAGCTTCCATTAGCATTAATAGGAGTTATATATGTAAATCCCACACATGCTGTGATAAGAATGTGCTAAGAAAGTGCATTTACATTCCTGTCAGGGGGCTGCAATTAGTACCAGCACAGCAAAGGCAGCCTGTATTCCTCTCGACATTTGGAAGTCTTGTAAAACCTGCGTAGAACAGAAATCTTTGCCATTATACCCTGCTTTAATTACAAGCCACATCACCGCATACGTGCAGAATATTTTGATAAACACTTTAAAAGCCCACAGAAATCCTACTAAAAATGTTCACTGAGAGCACTCGAAGTCATGGTTGTGAACCTGATGGGAACTCACTCACTCACTCACTCACTCCTGAGCCGGGCATCTTTTTTTTACCGAGTATTATGGCTTTAGGACTTAAGGAGTCCTGAAGGTCAAAGTGCGGAGGAGAGAGGGAGCAGCACCAAAGCACCAGCCCCAAAGCAGTCAGACAAGTGACGGTGAAGGGGATGTGGGTTTCCCAGAATGGAAATGTTTTCATGAGCTTTGCACTTGAGAGCACATAATCTCTGAACCTGTGCAGTTTGTTGCTTGATGGCAGACAGAGAGGGTTTGCAGGGATCCAACTCTCAGTAGCCCCCTATTTTGGCTATGAGACTGAAGATCCAGAGCTTTCCCTGTCTCCCCAGCCTCTCCCTTCAGGAGTGCCCTGTGATGGCTTAATAATACACTCCGACACCTTCCCACTGCCAGCAGATGACACCAGGGAGAGATTGCTGCATCCTGGCGGTGATTCAGCCTGGCTCAGGAAGCACGGCGCCGGGCAGCCGGCAAATTGCTGCTCGACAGGACAGAACACCCGCTCTTCCTGCAGCCCAGCTGTGCGACCCCCGACTCCAGAGAGGGAAGCTCCCTCGGTGGGAGTGGAGATCACCGGATCTGCGGGAATATCCATGAGGGCAGATGTGCAGGCAGGTCTGTGCCTCCGTGCCTCCGTGCCTCCATGCCCATGTGGGCTGGCAGGTCCAGGGACCACGAGGTGGTAGGTTGATGCTGGCAGTCAGCGTGAGAGCTGTTCGTGGCCCCTTGGTCTGCTGTCCCTTGTGCTGGAGCGCAAGTTCCAGTGAATAAAATGGGTGGCAAACTGAGTGGCACCAAAGGGATCTCACTGCCTGCTATACACGGTCCAGGATAACAACATTTCGGTTACAGCTGAGGAATCTCAGTTCTTCTCCAAAGTCCAGAAAAGGCAGATTTAGAGTCAAGCTTGTGTGGCTGACTCCAGTTTCTTAAAATACTACCCTAGAGTTTCCACAGTGCCTTTCAACCCCCTGTCTACCACAGCCTTGTGCAGACCTAAGAAGTGCACCCACACTCAGGAAACTGGCTCTTACATATGATGGGCACATCAGACAACAGGATGTAGGGTCAGCAGGAGAGTCTGTAAGTGCCTGCTTTCGATAAACTTCCTTGCTACCCAAAACCAGTTTTTGTAAGTGATATTCCCATATCTTACACAGAATCCCTGTTGATGGGCTCTACTTTGGTGTTCAGAAAGCCTCTGCAGATGTCCCAGGCTATCTGGGCTAAAACTTCCTCCTCAGTGATTATGTCTTCTGTCAGCAATTGCATTTCCCCGGGATACAGAATCACAGCCAACAGCCAACATGGGATTGCTTGTGAGTGCAGAGCTGGGCCTGGGCTCTGAAATTTGCTTTCATGGGAGTTGAAAATGAACAGAGCTTTCCCTGCCGTTGAGTCTACTCAGATATTTTATCTGCTTGATTTAGCCTTTCCTTAAAAATTTCTTGCCAGGACACCTACTTTCACTTATGCAACAGGAAACATGGAAGAAAACTCCTTGACCTGATCAAGCTACTTCCCTAAAGGCAAGAAGAAAGATTGTTACTTTTATAAAATACTTGGAGGGCTCTCAGATATTGAAGGCAGAGAAAGCTGGATAAGTGGGAAAATACTATTTTATGGGTAATGAATCATCATTTATTCAATAAAGTTCATTCATTAAGCTGTCAAAGCTGATGTTGTCAAAATAATAATTAGATCCTTAATAATTTCTCCTATTTCTATACCTTCAGGATCCAAAGTCACCTAGAAATAGGAAAAAATGTTAATATTGAATAAAACCACTCTGTCTAGAGAATGGCAAAAGACTGATCAAATACATTAAATCCGAGCATGTGTTACGGTTTTACTTTCATCAAGACATTTTCTACATGCTTTCCTGTCTGTGTGTATGTATGTGTTAAATAAAACTATATCTACAAACAGATATGCGTATATACTGCTGATGTTTGTGATGGGATGCAGGAGACAGTTATCATGAAGAAAAGACAAATAATTTCCAGGAACATCAGGGTTAAATACATTTTTAGAAGAAATAGGGTTTTGCCATTTGTACACAATAAGTAAGAACTCAGCTTTTTGGGCTGGGACCTAGTAAATGGCTTGTGGATGGCTTTTTGTACATTTTTTCCAATATTACTAGTCAGTAGCAATGTCTTTCCCATTCCTGTCTTGTACTTCACATACTTGGTGTTAGTCTTGGTCTCTTTGTATAGACTGAGTTCTGCCCAGGTTCTGCCTCCTTTTATTCTGACACTTCTTAGCTTTCTGCTTTTATAAAAAAGGGGATAAAAATACTAATAGCAGTGGGCAACACCCATTTGGCTTGTGCTGTTAAGTGGCCCTGTGGAGCAGTAGTGAGCTCCCAAGTGGGCAGAGGTGTTCCACCTACTTGTGCTGCTCTCGCAGCTGCTTGTTCCACAGGCTGCCCAGAGAGAAGACTGGCAAACAAACAGCTTAGAAAGAGCTTGCAGCTGCTTGTTCCTCTCCCCAGCCTCAGGACAGCCATAAAGTGTTTCTGCAGTGGGAGTGCAGATCTGGAAGCTTTCTTCCAGGCTGCTCCTTTTCTCTCCTCGTTTGGCACCATCTCCCACACAATCGTTTTTCTCAGCCATTTACAGGAAGAACAGTCTGCTTGGACTTGTAGCCAGTATCACTCTCCTCCCCAGAGCTAGGAGTGGTGGGCAGAGTCACAGTACTTCTTAAAATTACCCATGTGTGAAGCTAGGGATGAGAGATGCAGCTAGGAGCAGCAAACAGAGCTTCTTTGGTGTTACAAACATCTGGAATATGATTAACGGTCAACTCTGTCTTCAAGCCATATGGGATATGGACTTTCAATTTAGCCACGTGATGCAAAATAGATCCTTGCTGAATTTTTTTGTCTGGATGCTAATTAATAGGCCAAATAACACCATTACCACAATGCCAGCAGATTTGTACTTGAGCCTGAACTCATTGTCAGTAAGAATACGGCTATATTAGATGCTCAGTAGTTTTCTGAGTTAATAGGTGTAGTTGTGAAAGGTTGAGTGCAGCCAAATAACACAGACAACATTTAGAGTGAGCCTGAGCAGCTCTGTCTCTTTTATTCACACCAGTAACGGAGGTTGTAAAAGAGGTAAGAAAGATGTTTGATACTTTCAGAAAACAGTAGTTCATGCACAGCTGTTTTCTGTGTCAGGACTCTGTTGGTCAATAGAATTTCTTTATTCTCTGTGCATGGACCAATAAATAATTCTGCAAGCCATTTTTCATTGAAAGCTCCTGCAGCAGGAGCTCGTGCCAGAAGGTCAGTCCATCTGTAGTGGTCAAGGGGAGGTGGGCACTAGTTCTGAAAAATGCCTCCTCTTGTTTTGTTCCTATGCACAGATAATGGCATGCTCCTTCCACTGGGTAAGAATTGTTGCCATAGTAATGTTTCAAGCACTCCTTTGGATCAATAGAAGAACAGAGGGTTTTTCAGGTATTTCTGTTGCTTGTAAGCCTGCAGTCATACTCCACATACATTTCTGTTCGCTTCTATAAAACAAATTTGTTCAAAGGTCTTTCAGAACTGTACAATTAAGCAGAAGAAGCAACATAAACAGGGTGTACAAAGATCTTGGGTCAGAATCAGACCTCTGGCAAGCAAGTGTCAAGAGAGCAGACCCATATTTGCTTAATCAAAACCCTGAATTTGCCCCTTGTAAGTCCTATCAACACCTCACCAAATGCAGGAACAAACTGAAGCTGCAGAACTGGTTGCATTTTTTGCTGAGGGCCCAGATGTAGTTCCATTCACAAATCAGTGGGATTTTCAGTTGATTTAAATAAAGTTCATTTGCTGTTTCATGGACACCAGGTACCTGACATATTGCTACAGTATAGGCTCAAGCCGATCAGATGGTATTAATTCTACGATGGAAATGATGTGTGAGCTTTACATAAATTCTTATGGGCTGAATCTACAAAAGCATGGATTTAGTCACTTTATGTCTCCTTTCAGCAACCACCTTCAACATGCAGGTATTAGAATCTGCCCATCTGCTCTACACATCAAAAGACTCTGTATGTGTTGAATACAGGCCCCTACAGTTCCCCTACATAACCTAACAGTTAGGACACACCTCAGCATTTGCTTTGAGCTGCTTTAGCTAATTATTGGGAACAGTCCCATTCCCAGTATACGATTTGCAAGAGCCATGTTGTTTTAAGGCAATATGAGCTGCTCATGCTAGCTGACCTCAGTGCTGGGGAATGGCTGAAAGCATGGTTAATGTATGAAGACAGACTTTCGTTGAAGATGATGCATTGATATATCTGAATGTTCTTGTGAATTTAATATGAAAAACTAAGGGCAAACTTTTCTGAGGTAGAAAGTTCTGCTTGCCATATTGATATACAAGCAATATTGCATATCAATACGTGATACGTGTATATCAGAATGTGATTTGCCAGCAATATGTTTTGCATCCTTTTAGGAAAAATGTCTCAAACTCATATTTCTCCATGGGATAGTGATTCTTTTACTTCAGTATTTTACGTCAAAACCTTACCATTCACAAGTATATTATGCAATTTTCTATGCATAAATTCCATTACAAAGAGCCATATTTACGTAGAAATGGTGCACAAGGCTCCTTCAGGTATTGCAGTTATCCACCTCTAACTGGAATGGGAACATGCCATCTTCTGCAATTATGTGGTACATTTTTTAAACAGCGACTAATATTTCACTGCCTGCTGAAAACGTCTCAAATCATAAATACTGGAGAGTTCTGAGGGAACAGCAGTAATCAGCGCCATAGACACAACTCAGAAAGATTCATTAGCATTCCCCCACAATTCCTAGGCTCTTGTCTGCATGTATATATCACCACTGAGAAGAAAAAAATGGGCACTACCTCTTCTTTTCTGGTATCTGACATTTCTCATTTCATATCTATTTTTTATCCCTCTTCCTTGCTTCCACAAAACTGGAGAAGTTTTCCTTCATCTCCTACAACTCCTTCCTTGCTGACAGTGAGGCTGCCTTTCCTACATCTACATGTCTGGCCTTCCAGAAAGGAAGACAAGGAGAAAGAAGTAGGAGAGGAGGACAGAATACGTGCCTGGGCTTTATTGTGAGAGGGGGTCAAGATGCATCTAGGCTGCTGGACACTGGAAAACATTCTCCTATTGCTTGTAAGCAATTCTTGACCTTTGTGGCCTTGTGAAGAGAAAGATGGGAGGAATTCAGCTGAGATTTCTGTCCATGGAAAGCAGTATGCTGCAATTATATTATTTTGCCCATGTTATTTAGGAGGTACACATCCTCCTGACAACCAGCCCTTATAGCTATATAGTACTTGTTAAATATTTCATGACAGAAATATCAGGACTTTCTGATATAGTCCCATCCATTTTCTTGTTACTCTGAACAGACTTTAGTGAGAAAGGTTAAAAGCACAGTCGCTCCATGTGAGGAGAGAGAGGATGAGAACTGTGAGAATGACTGCTGAAACAGTACAAACCAGAGGTCACATTTTGCTCTCACTGTCACAGTCCTTTCTGGTCAGAGTGGTTGTTCAGATGTAAATAAGGACTGAATATAACTTGAATTAGTTAAAAGCATACTCACGTGAAAGACAGTAGAAGTTTCCTTAATAACATCATGGGGATCAAGACCCAAGCCCTGAGCATCAACAAGGTGTGATTTTATCTCTTGCTGGCTTGCACTCAGTGCCAGCAAAAATAAAGTCTGCACCATAAAAGTGATCCCAGGTTTTACAACTAAATGGGTGGATTCATGGGCTAGCATTTCAGGACCAAAATTGTAGATTTAAAATATAGCAACTGCAGGCACATGCATCTCCTGGTCAACCAGGCCTTTTTATTAAAAGTCTAGCTGACACCCTAGATCAGTTCCAGAGGCTGGTTGCTGTAGTGAGGCCTTACTTTCTATCTCAGTTGCTGTTTGTTCCCTAAGGGAATGCCCCTAGGCTACCCCTGGCACTTCAGACTTTCTGTTTACCCACTCGCTCATCCAGAATTCACCCGCCTCCACATGGTGTTCCTTGGCATCCTCGCTAACACAGAGCTTGCAGTAGCTCTAGCTTTGCTTGTCTCTGCACACAAGTGGGAAAAACGCCTGCATAATATAAGCCAACACACAAATGCCCTGCCACCTGGCCAGAGGCTGTCTGCAAGGCACTGCTAAAGAGATGCCAGAGCTTCCACACTGTCCTACTGGCTTTTCCCATCAGGCAGCTCATCGCATTGAGGAATCACACTGGTTTCGTCTGCTCTCGTCTGCTGTCCCCTGCAGTTTGGCAGAAGCATCCTCTGAAGAGACCTAGCAAGAGATAATGCTTATTAACTCCTCCTCAGATATCCTCAGGTCTGGATGCACTGAGGTGCCATGGCAATGAGAGCAGTAAGAGTGTCTAGACAGACAGACAGACAGTAGTCCCACAGCTAGGAGAGAAATTTTGCCAGCAGGTGTTTCATCAAACTAAGTGTTACGTGTTCAGAGCAAAAGGATGTGGAATACGTAACCCGTGTTTATGGTGAACCTAATGAATGCCTGCTACAACCATTTTTATAGGATACCACAGAGCCTCTGGCAAATACACAATTAATAAAATACTTGACAAATTAAAATTACGTCTAATATTTGACAAGCTGTGTTATCTCAAAAGGGCTTCTTCAGTAGTATAGTTTTTTTAGTAGTGATGGGTAGCCAAACCAATCTTGCAGATCACAGTTCCTAAAAGGATCGAATTAAATAACCTCACAAGACTGTCTCTTACATAGCCTATACTTAAAAGTCACCACAACCATTTCTGATAAGGATTTCAAAGTACAAGATTCATTTCTGTTATAGATGTTGATCAGCTGCGAACCATTGCCTTCTGTGCATTTGCCTTGATAAAAATAAGTCTTGAATTGACTCAGGTGCAGGAATTAGGAGTTGCCTTGAATGTTTGTTTGCTTGCTCTCAAGCATAAATTATGTTTGAACAATAAGGGCATGGCTCTCCAAAGGGCTGAGCACCTGCAGCTCACATTCCACTCAGCTGGAGCTGTAAATGCCAAGCAGCTCTGAAAAGCCAGGGTTGTAACTGTTCCTTTGGATGAGATTTATCCAAAGAGTATTGATCGACAACTAAATCTCCGTATAGGGCTGGTTTTCCCTTTCCAGCTTACCATCTTTACTTAGAGGCCTAGATGCTGTGTAAGGCATTCAGAATAATTTTGTTTAATTAAGACTGCAGTGAAAGGAAAGAAAGGCAAAGATGTGCCTTGTTCTGCAGTACAATAAAAAATAAGTAAATACAATTCCAGTTAATTATCCATCACTCAGTGCAGAGACTTCTACTTAATCTAATCACTGGTTAATTAGATTGTCTGTTTGTTTGATCAAATCTACTGTAACAAAATCATCTGCATTTGCATTGTCCTTTATTTTGATGATTTTCTATTATTAAAAAGGTCATTGTCAGGTCAACATGGCCTGTATTTGTTGTTTAATGCAACAGAATTCACATGACATAAATATCTCTCTGCAGAACCCAATCTGAGGCCCAAACTTTTAGAGCTATGCAAGAATTGAAGGATCTAAAATCTAAGATTTTTCAAATTAATTACACGCCTCTCTGCTTAAAAAGCAACATCTCTGACAATCTGTGCTACATTCAGTGGGGTATTTCTCAGAATCAACAAGGTATTTCAATGAGGAGTGAGGAACCTAAATGGAAAATACATGTAAGAAAGGGTTTAGGTTCACTGTTTCTAATTTAGAGCCAGCTCCATTTCCACGTGGTGATCCCAAGGCAGGCCATGGTAGTGCAATGCCGCTGTGCCTGCAGTTGAGCTGCTCAGCTGGTGGATGGTAGTGTGTTAAGTGGAGGTGATTTGGTTGCTTGTCTGATTCTAGAGAGTATGTTCTTATTTTGGCTTTCACTGAGACTTAGAGATATTTTACCTTCCCTTAAGTTAACAGGTATGCTTACCGGATGTAGCACTCTATCCCAGCTGACAAAAGTGAAGTGGCATGCAGGTTAAAGCCAGCCGAAGAAGCACACTGTTCCTGGATGGTTTAGAATGGAAAATATTATGGGCTCCTGTTGAAGGGATTATGATGCCTTGGTCCCATATTGACATTATCTTAGCGCGCAGAGGACACCCTCAAGCTACTCAAGCTGGGATAACTGATAAGCAACCAGACCGGAACTGGGACATTGAAGGGTTCAGAGGACCTGAAAACAAGAATAGCAATGATTCCCTAAATTTTCCCATGTAAATGTGAATACCGTGGCATTCATCACTTCTCTCTAAAGTCCTGTTCAAGACCATGGTAAGTACTTGAGGGAAATTTCCTTATCTTGAATTTGTGAGAGCTGGGGTTGGTGATAAGAGCAGGGATAGTATAATAAAGTGTGCTAATCTCATCACAGCAATCCTGCTGTGCATACTGCTCACAGCCAGCTCTAGGTATAGGCAAAATAGGCAGTTGCCTATGGCAACAGACTGCTGGTGAAACCAGAGTGAGTTCAGGCTCCTGCAGTGCCTTTGTCAGTGTGAGTGCCCTGGAGAGCCAGCCAGGTGGCTGTTGCTGGAGGAATCAGGACATGTGGGACCATGGCTTTTAACAGCAGTAGTAAAGATCTGAGGTTTTCCCTGCAATTGTTGTCATCCACCCTTTGCTCCCCTGAAACCCCTGCCATAGCAGAGTGAAAAGAGTGACTCTCCAGGACCCTTCTGTGGCTCTACTGATGCTCTTTTGCAACAAAATTCAGTCTTGCCAGCACTTCTGAGATGTCTGGAGCTGCCCTGGTTCCAGCTGGGATAATGTTAATTTTCTTCCTAGTAGCTGGTACATTGCTGTGTTTTGGATTTAGTAGGAGAATCATGTTTATAACACACTGATGTTGTTGCTCAGTAGTTCTTACCCTAAATAAAGCTCTACTCAGTTTCCCATGCTCTGATATTGAGCAGGTGCACAAGAAGCTGGGAGGGAGCATGGCCAGGAGAGCTGACCCAAACTGGCCAAAGGGATATTCCATAAAATGGAACGTCATGGTCAATACATAAACTGGAGGGAGTTGGCTGGGTTCTACTGATCGTTGCTCAGGGTTGGGCTGGGCATTTGTCAGTGGGTGATGAGCAGCTGTACTGTGCATCTGTTGGTTTTCTTGGGGTTTATTCCTCTATTTTTATTATCTTGCATTTTATTTATTATTATTAATCATTAATAATAATTATTACTATTTAATTTCAATTATTAAACTTCTCTATCTCAACTCACAAGTGTCACCTTTTTTTTTCTGACTCTCCTCTCCTTCCCATCGGAGGGGTGGGGAATGCGTGAGAGGCTGCGTGGTACTGAGTTGTTGGCTGTGCTTAAACCATGACAGCAGCTGACCTGTATCGTGAGAGTCCTGCAGGCTTAAGGTTCCCTGGGGCAGCTTAAGGTCACCCAGACCTGTCTTTATTGGCTTCCCAGAGCACTGGCAACGCCAACACGGGCAGAAGTCACAAAAGTGTCATGCAGCAGCAGGAAAAAAGTCAGGCATTGCAGAAATGTGCAGGTGAAGATCAAACAATTTTTCATGAAATCATGCCAGAGAACTAGGGATGTTTCTGTGCCAAAATAATGCGAACATGCTAAACTAAGAAGAATTGTTGCCATGTCATTCTAGGAGGCGAGTCAAAGCCAAAACACACCAGTGTCACATTTCTAGCCCTCCCTGTTGCACCTTTGATCCAAGCAGAGCCTGAACATAATTTGTGCTGGAAAGTCATAACTATAACTTCCAGTGTTTTTACATTATAAAACAATTTCTCAAAAGTAATGATTTCTCACTCCATCACTGGGAAGCATAGGAAGAAGTGCTTTTTTAAAGAATTTTATTCCAAGTCTCATGTGCATGTGTGACTGTGTGCATTTGTGTTTACAGAGCACTGAACTCTATTTGCTTTGTTGCTTCATTACTAGAAATACTATCTTCTTGCAAAACAAGACACGTTTAGGAAGGGATCTGGTGGGTTGAGGGTGAGGTTGCTCAAAGTTTATTTTTTGCTCTTGTTGCCAATTACTGCTGATGCCTGCTGCTTAAGCAAGTAGAGTGATTGAAAAAGGCAGCTTCTTTTTTTCCATGTCCACTGGTAATTCACTGCTTTTGGCAGTGGACTGCAAAGATATAGCAAGGGCATAAAGTTAACAGCCAGGCAGATACTGACTCACACCTCTCCACAGAGAACTTCCTTCTGGGCTCAAACAAGGTGAGGTTCAGCTCTGACTCAAAGATCTACTGGTGGGTGTCTGGGGATATTGCATATTCCTTGCCTTACTCAGCACGCTTTCCATAGCTGTGCAGTCTAGGATTCCTACTCCTTGTCTTGCCTGAACCACACCTGCACATAATGTCCTGATGATATTTTTTTGCTTTTAGCTTCAGATTATTTTGAGATACAATGTTAACCCAGAGCCAGCAGAAATGAGCAACTCCAAAACTGGTGAGAATTTAAAGAAGGGTCAACAGCTAGTCAGTCAACAATTCAAAAGTGATCCATGCTGTTCACTATTCCTGGCTGTTCGCTCCTAAAAACTGGGGCGGGGGGGGGGGGGGGGGTTGGGAATTTGATTCATTTATTTGTGGCACCACTTAGGAATCAGTAGTAGAGTTGTCATACCTCCAGCTTAGCTAAGATGACCTTTTTCTAGAGACACCTTTTTTCACTGCTCCAGGTAGATGTACTCTCCCTGAGGTTGTGCCTATTCATTGAAAGCAGAGTTACACCAGGCCTCAGCCCTGAAGAAGTCTTCCAGCAAAACTCCCACAGCGTTCCTAAAGCAGTGGCCATGGAGACCTTCTCACAGAGATGCTTTTTAATTTGCTCTTATTGGTATTCATAGACTGATGGATGTAAGGCTGAGAGGAACCATTGGATCATCTCTTTTGACCTCCTTAAGCCTTTAAATGTCAACACTTACCCCTGCATTGAACTCATGTTTAGCTGTAGCATGAGTTTCAGCAGGAAAGCAAAGCTGCCAAGGGACAGAGAATTCAGCACTTATTCTGATGATCCACCTCCTCGGCTGTAAGAAGTATACACTGCCTTGTGGCAGTGCCTTGGGGATCCATCTTGAGGCCTGAGGCCCAATTATGTTGGCCCCACTACGCATAATTTCAAAAGACAGCTATTGCCCCAGAGAATTCGGAGACTGTAAAGTATATGTGAGGCTTAGTGTCAAATAGAATATTATGCTGTTGGTCCCAGGATGCTTGGCCAAGGGCGTAAAAAATTAAACAATACAGTGATCTGAAGTAGTTTACAACGAGAGCTGAAACGCATCAGGCAGACATGAGGTTTGCACAAATGTCACAGGCACAAGAGAAATGATTCAAAGAGGACAGTTGCCCTTAGCATGGTGGTATCATTTATAAATCTAAATAAATAAATATAACATGAAGAAGAAATATAAAATAATAATAAACAGAGAAAAATTCAATCAGGTCCCTGAGGATTGAGAAGAAAAAGTAATCTTGCAGAGAGCTGGACTCTGATCTTTCTCTGAGCTCCACGTGCCTGCATTCCCTTTGCAAAATGATAAATAATTAAATAAACATCAGACTTGAGGATTTTCAAAATGCTGAATAAAATCAGCTCCCACATACACAAAATATTAATATTTCTGTGTATATATATTTATAAATCTGAATAGAAATGGAAATAAATAAATAGAAAGAATTCTCTTTTCTAATTCTAAATTCTCTTTTCAGAAAGAAAGAAAGAGAAAGAAACTGAGCAAAATAACATAAACATGTCCTTGAATGCATGCTTGACGGTAACTTAGAGGTCTATATCATCTCATTTTTCTGAGCAATACTTTTTCTTTCTGCATTACTAGTTAGAATGTTTACATACTTTTCTTTCCTCTAGCATATCTACTGGATTTTCAAGCAGTATTTTTCCTTCAAACTAAGAGAAAAGTTAAAACCCTAAAATTGTATGGGTGTCATATTTCATTTGCATTGTATTTGCACCTCTTAGGTGAAGCAAGTTTGGTGGACTACCCTCTTTGTTATTCCAGTCTGAGATGAGAATGAGGCCTTTTATTTTTCTGACTAGCTCACCTGTACAAGCTGATAATTGCTGGCTCTTGGGAAGAGCCAAATGTTATTGCTTAGGGTGAAAAGCATTCAGCTCTTGCGGTTTCCCGTTGAAGTAGCACATTTTGCTGAATTTAAGTTGGTGTTGGCCTAGCTAATCAGGGGCCTGCAGCTATTGCAGTAAGGCTTCAGCCACTTTACACTCAGATCTTCCCAGGGACTGTGTTGGTGCTGGTAAAAAGAGCTCTGGTTGGTGCTGGTAAAGACACCAACTACCCCCACCACTTGTACCTTTCATCACTACAAGTCACAACACAAAGATCCAAACTGAGGAAATGATGAATTAGTTCCTGAAGACCATCAGTTGAAAATTAAATTTGGTGAAAGGAGCTTCAAATTAGTTTGTACATTTTTAACATTGGCATATACAAAGGATTTCAGCTTCCTGGGCTGTTTCTGCTTGGATTCAGCCTTCAGGACTAAGGCGTGCATTTCTTGGTGCACCTCTGCTTGCTCAAATTGCTTCCTCTAAGTTCCCCATAGCTTGGCAACGGGCCTGTGTGGCCCTGTAGCAACCTCAGTCAGTCAGACACACACCCTTACTGCCTTTGAGGCAGGCAACAGCAGTGCTATTGAGGAAGGGCAGGCAGGTGCAGATAAGTGGGGAATATCAGTGCTAAGAGTAGTGTACGCTGAGGCAGGAGCTTCAGTAGAAAATCTCTGGCCAGCTGCTATGCAGGAAGACAAGATGTTCTGTAATATTTCTTGCTCACATATGATGGATGTTCAAATGCTTTCACATATCTTTGAGGTCAGAAACAATACTTAGGAAAATCTATAAACTGGCAGACACAAAAGGCTCTGGGAACAACTGAAGGAAGCAACTGATAGATCTGCATTATCCAGCACAACACAGTTCAGGAGCCTCATTAGTGCGGAGGGCCTACAGGAATGGTGTCTCTGATTAAATGCCACCAGCTGTCGGTTAACCTAAGATGAAGATTAGCAGGCAGGCAGAGACATCCCAGATAGGGCTGGACAGAATCCATCTGGGCCTGTCAGTCCAGGCACAGCTCTGCCCAGCCCTACACACCCTCCCTCACCATATGCACCCTACCCAGCCCTTTGCAACTTTTCCAAGGCTGTCAGTGTGGCAGAGCATGACAGACTGGCTTTGTAGAAAAGTAGCTTGGCTCTGGCAGTAAATAGCTGGTCTCTTCAATTCTTCATGCTTTTTCTTAGCATGTCGCAGGCTCATTGCTACATGCAATGGATGGGGGGAAGGTCTGTGCTGAGACATCCCCTCCTGAGCATGGGACAGAGGAGCTGGAGCAAGGACTGAGGGACAGGAATGTGGTCTCTGGAGGGGTGCCCTGACAGATTTCCTGTGCATGCCAAGGAGCTCCAGGGAGAATTCAGCTGCCAGGAAACCAATTTCCTCCCTACGCTTACAGCTGCATAAGAAGATGAGAGAGTCTTAGGAAGCAAGACCAAGATTATTCTGGTTGTGTTACATGGCATACAAGAGACCTGAACAAGACACTCAGAGCCCTACTTCTCCATCCAGATGCCTTTACACCAGTGTAACTCTAAAGAACTTGATGGAACTACATCTTTAACAACAAGAACAGACAGTCTGGACCTTGAGCAACATAATGTGGGAGCATTAAAGAGGCAGAATTACTGGTGTCAGAGGAGAAGACAGGTTAGTGGTGGCCACTGACAGTAATAAGAGAGTAAGAGGTGTCTGATGGGAGTTCCTCCCAGGCTTTCTTCATCAGAAGGGCAAGGGCTGTATTACATAACCTTTGAATATACAGAGGAATTAGAGTGAAATTACAGGCTCTCGCTGACCTGCCACATTTTAAGTGTAACTCTTGGGAAAGAAAAGTAGGGAAAAACTTCTTTTCCCTATAAAATTGAAATATAGCAAGTAATGGTATATGTCAGTCCCTGCAGAAGTCTTCACATTTCCCTTCACTCTCAGACTTCAGCTTAATAGGCTCCAAACATAGACTGCTTTAACAGCCAGTATTCTGACATCTCTTGGTGTTATCTAGAAAATGTCAGCAGCTCAAATGCAGAATAGAAATGTGGCTTCAGTTTTTCTTTCAAGCAATTTTTTTTGTCCTTTGACGTCCAGTAGCTGCAGGGGTGATGCCTCAATTTGAGTAGTAGCTGCATTAAACAAAATGTGATAAAGAGACATCGAAATTCCAAACAGGTTTCAGATTAAGTTTTTGAATATGTAAATTTAGAAACATAAATTTAAATTTAAACTACAGAGTAAAAAAAAACAAAGAGCAGCAGCATTTCAGCTACTTGGAAAATTTAATACAAGATGTTTTCTTCTTTTTAATGGCTTGCAAGTCTAACATTCTAGGCAGATGGAAACATTATGAATATTATACAGGTACATCTTGGTCAAATTTAATTTAAAGTAAAATAAAATCTAGTGAGGTACAGGCTGTCTGTACGTATGATGCATGAACAAGCTTTGTGACTCGCTAGAGGCAGACTAATACAACACCTTAGCATATTACTACATCTTCTGCCCCTTTGCTTTTCAAACTTCACTGCCATTTGTTCTTAAAGCCCTGTTCACTTTGAGGGTTTTGCAACACAGTCCTTTACTGGTTTTCAGCTTTCCTTCACTTTGTTGTGGTCCCCTTGTACTTCTAGTGGTTTGCATGGGTCCAACAAGGACCTGACTTGTTCTTCTTGACCTGCCCATCTCCTGCCGTCTCAAGTCTTGCACACCCTTAGCTACTTTGGGATGAGAAATTTCAGGAGTGCTTTGCAAATCAAGACATCTGATGAAAACCACACCTTTAATTTTCTTTCTGACTTATTGCATAGCTGTAATCTTAAACTCAGGATTGCTAAACTGATGCTTGTTTTTCCTCTACATGAATCTCTGCCTTCTTCCTAAATTTTTCCAGTATCACAAATCGTAGAATCATATAGGTTGGAAAAGACCTTTTACATGATTTAATCCAACCATTAATCCAGCACTGCCAAGTCCACCACTAAACTGTGTCCCTAAAACGTCTACATGTCTTTTAAATACCTCCAGGGACAGTGACTCAACCACCTCGTTGGGCAGCCTGCTACAGTGCTTGACAACCCTTTCTGTGAGGAATTTTTTCTTAATATCCAGTCTAAAACTCCCCTGGGAAACTTGAGGCCATTTCCTTTTGTTCTATGTGTTACCTTCAGTTCAGTCTTCCCACATCACCTCTAGATTTTGGCCTGTTCATTATCATAATTCTTTTCCGGAAGCTCAATTTCTTTTGCCATCAACACTTAGTTTCTCGTTGCCTTTTGTTTTGGCAGTTCTAGCTCCCTGAAAGTAATTTAAAATTTCCTGTTCATGTCATCTTTCAGATTTATCTCTGACCACAATCCATTTCTCTTCATGATTTGGTCAAAATTTTTTGCTTCTGTATTTAGGGCCTTTCATTTCTTAACTTCACCATTTCTATTAATAAATTATACCACTGACTATGCCATGTCTTGCAGAATGGTTCCAGCCTATTCTGCCCATCAGTCCACTGTTCTACCAAGAATAGATCCATCTTTTTCCCATGTTGCATTTTGGATTTTGGGAAAAGCTCCATATTCACAGAGGTACTAATATTTACCTCTGCATAATATCTTTAAAAGACACAAAACACTGCTGTTGCTAGTTGGCTCAGTGATAGTTTGTTTTCCTATGTTTTCAATTCCAGCTTACTTTCTCATTCAAGCCATTTCTCTTCATTACCTCTTTGCCACGAGTCATTAACAGTAAGATCAACAACAAAACCTGCCACCAAAGAAACCTCCAAATCCTGCACCAGATGCAGCATCATCAACAGCAGGTGTGCCGGTTTGGCCAAATTTAGAAATATATCCTCTGAGAGAAGGGAGGTTACTAAACCACCCCTCCCCCACCAGGTTTGGGAAAAAAGAAACTTTTTCCTTGAAGGAAAGTGAAAGCGATAAAAGTATTTATTTAACAAACACATGGGGAAAGGATAATAATGCTAAATAATAAAATCTCTTGCTGTGGAGAAAAACCTGGGGAAATGTTAGAGTCCTCCCTTTGGTCTCCCTCCTCCTCAGAGCTGGGACTTGGACCAGGGCTAGGCCCTCTGTGCTCCATGGAAAGTCCTCCCGATGTGTCCTAATATTGAAGCAGTCCAGCAGAAAAAGGAAAAAAATCTGAAATCCCAGGAAATACAAAGTTCAACTCTCTGGAGGGAAAAAAAAAAAGAAAAATTGGCTGAACCAGCGAGCAGGGTGCTTCCCCACTCCTCTCCCCAGCAGCAGAACACAGAAGCCAAAAAAAAAAAAAAAGCAGAGAACCAGAGTGTGTTATCTCTGTCTGTGTCCTTGAGGGATTTTTTTCTCTCTCCGCTCATGCTCAGTTTAAAAGCATAGAAAGGCATATATACTAATTTCTGGGCATAGTGCAGCGATAGGGAATACAACATCAAGTCACCCCAAGACAGCAGGTTATCCTTTAAATCATATCACAGATGCCTCTGCATCTGTGTTTCCACCATACAGCCTCAAATCTGAAAGAAACTGCCATCACAGAGTGGTATCACCGGCTGCTACCAAAATATAGATTCAGTGGTGACAAATATCAGTATTCTGCTGAAACCTGACTTTTAAGAAAGAGGAACATGTTTGATTTTTTTTCTTTCCTTTAGACCCGTCAGAGGAAAAAAAAATTAGTTCTGGTTTTGTACATCCACAAAATCTGAGTGTTAGTCATGTTAAAAAGCTTCCCAACCAAGAGATATGCAAGACTTCCCTAAAAATCCTTCCAATGAATGCTTAAATCTGTTTTACTTTCTTATTCTAACAAGGTTTAAGGTCATTTAGTTTTCCTTTCCCTGTTAAAATATTGTGCATGTTACCAAAATATAACTGGCACTTAAATACTATGCTGCTATTGCCTTGAGTCAAACAGATATGCAAAAGGGGGTGGCAGGAATGTGTGATAAAGCCCATTTTGGAATGGAAACTAATGCTTTCTTTAGCACTAGTCTAACTCAAAGGGCATTTTGGATTCAAATTAATGGACTGTCGGCAGCTGCTTATAAAATTAGGTTCCAAAAGTATAGTGCAAATCTAAAACTTTAATTGCTTGCAAGCAGCTGCAAGGAATCTCTTAAAACTGCAGTGCTGCATGGAAGTGGAAGGTCTGATTTTTGTTCTGTAAATATTTACCTTTTTTAGCAGTTTCATCGGTATACTATATTTTGGATTAAAAGATTTTGAAAGCAGAAAGAAATTGTGAAGAATAATAACCTAGCACTCTTACGTACCTTTCAGAAACATGAATTGGCTCAGTGATACAGAAAAATCCCAGAAGACAGAGACTTAGATACTAGCACCCTTACTGGAGAAATCCAGAACAGGTTTTACTATTTATGATTGTCTTTGTGCATGTGTATAGGAGATTTGGCAATGATATAGTCTTGGAAGGCTTTTAATCAGCTCAAGGAGCATAACTTAATACCAGAAAATGTATCAAGGCAAATGCTAAAGAAGCTGGCCTGTCAGTCAGTGAGCAGCTGAGGAGCTGAAGGACAGCATGTGACATCCATTAGGCAGCAGGTGCCAGGACTAACAAATGCCAAGGTAAGAGCTGCAAAAAGCTAATAACTCACCAAAGGTAATGAGCAGCTGAGGATCCCTCTGCATTCTGTGTCCTGCCCACTACTGTTACTGCACTCAGAGAGAGACTAAGTTAGCTCACAAGCCAGGATCCTAGAGCTAAGCTGCATCGACACATGACTAAAGGGAACCTTAGCGGTAAGGATGTGACATGTGTAGCTTAAATTTATGGTTCATCTGCTATGTGAGTGGTATCTTGAACAGCATCCAACAACTCTTCCATCAGCTGCATCCATATGCTATGCATGTGTTCCCTGCTAAGCACATCTTTTAAATTTAGTCCTTGTGGGTGCATGTTCTACACTTTCTCCATGTTTGTGGCTTTCATGTGCATTCTTTAGAAAAATACTCCTGTTCATTCAAAGGCTGTCCTGAGCTCTCCAGTTGCTCTCCAGCCATTCAGCTGTGACCTCAGCAAGACACCTCAGTGCTCTCCCTTCACATTCCTTCCCAGCTGTGCGACAGCCACCACTGCTCCTTGGGCTGCACCGCGAGTTGTGAGCTCCTTGGAGAACCGCTAGTGCTTCCCTTCTCCTTTGTTCAGAGGTGGTGAACGTCCTGCTGCTGCTTGCAATGATGCTTGCCCCTCTTTGAAATTTATAGACTCTTAGACAGAATGATCTGAATGTTGTGACAAGCATTTTTTTCTGGTGGATTTTAAGCCTCATTCATCAATTTTTTTAAGTGATTAGCATCATCACTTTTTGTCACATTTTTGCCACGCAGGGTAAGGAGTGAGTGTTTGTACCTATGAAAGAAGTAGTTGCCCTCCATGGTTCTCTCCCAAGTTTCCAAAGTGAAAGAACCTTTCCTAGATGAAACTGTGAGCCAAGTAGAAATAGGTGTCAAACTAGCACAATGGCTCCCACACAATAGATTATAAAAGCCTTTTCTCTAGCAGGCATTTGTTCCCAAGTCTTCTTCTGGAACAGAACATACTGCCCTATACATCACTGAAGAACTGAAGACTCAAGAAAAGTAAGAAGGGAGAGAAAACCTGAAATACTCCTCTCAGAGCCAGCAAATGTGAAAGAGTGATGCTCTGATATTAAATACTAGTGCCATTCTTCAGGCTTGAGAGTTCAGATTTATGAAAGAAATGCATAGCACTTCCCAGAGGAGGGCGGGAAAGGCAAAACATTCAAAATGTAATGAATCTGGACCCAAAATTATATTTCACATAAAAATATTATGAGGAAAAACTAGAACAGCGAAGTGCTAAAAAGTATTGTCTGCACATTCAAGAATTAAATTGTAAGGTAACATTTGAAAATTGAATAGCAGTAAAGCTTAAATAGCAGAGGGATTAAGAAATCTGTTGCAGCTCACATGGTAATCTGTGCCAGAAAAAAAGTACAGAATTTGGATGTCTTCTGGTTTTAATGACACACACTGTTTCCTCTTCCCACAGATAACCCTACTGATGTGGTTGTCTTGCAAGGAGAGAGTGAATTAAAAAATAGCATCTATTCAAATATTTAGCACTTGCCCACAGTAGAATTCATGTTACCTAACTTCAGCAGACTGAAAGTTGGAAATGGTATTCATCTGCCCAAATTTAGATTCCTACAGTGCAAACGTCAACAGCTGAGCGAGTCATACTGACTCCTTTATAGGCAATGAAGAGAAACAGGCACTTCTGATGCGTAAGCACATCTCATCCTAAAAAATATGTCTAAAAGAGATCCAGCGAGTCACATGTAGAAACGGCTTTTTCTCCATCAACTATAAAGAGAATCCAGACCGTTATCATTTTGATACAGGCTTTTAAAGTTCGGCAAGATCAATCTCTCTCTTGGTGTCTAATCTAAACTGGTCATTCTTGTTCCCCCATCATGTTGGCAGAGAGAAGCAATCACTTCCAGAGGTCTTGGTCATCTTGGCCATCTCCCTGAGCTACAAACACCTATAAGATAGCTGGTATGAGCTGCTTTCTAGAGGTATCTGCTGCTGGGGGGTGGAAGCCTCTGGGATTCTGACAAGTGTGAGCTGAGAGGAATTGAAATTATTTCAGCCATTCCTCATTCCCATGTCTATTTTTGTGGGTTTAAAATGTTTAAAATGTCAGAGATATGGAAGGCTTAGAAGGACAGTATCAGAGAGGATGAAGGGGCTTCAAAGATGAGTATAATCTGAATATGATTTTTTTTGTATGTATCATTTAAACCACTACCTTCCCTGAAGTTTTCCCCTTCCTCTCTCAGTAGATACCACTGTTGGTGAGGAAGAGCATTTTTTCTATTTTTTCTTCAGAGGTGCTGTGTTGTGCACAAAAGGATTGGAGACCTGTGCCAAAGCCAGTTTGCCTTCCTCTCCCAAAGTCAGAACATTCCTTGACCAATCCCACACTCTAAACTGGGGAGAAAATTAATAAAATTTAAAAAAAGCCAACCAAAAAACAACTGAGGAGGCATAGGAAGGCACAACAATGAACGGGATATTAAGGATAATAAAACTGAAAATGGCTTCTTTTTTCCCTCCCTTTTGTCCTGTATGTGAGATAATCCCTCAATTCACAGTTATTTCATCCCTCTAGGATTCATGCAGGGATCCTTGGGGGATGCAAATGGTGGGCTGCAGGTTTTTCTGGTCACTGCACTGCCTTTTGCTGCTTCATGCCAAGTGAGGCATGAGGTCTCCTGCTGATCTCTGGTGTAGTTCTCTGATGTGGCTGCACACATATACGTGAGCACTGTCATGCAGAGATCACCATCTCAGGAAGGTACAGTGGCATGGGTTGTGAAGGGACTCATTTTTCATCATTCCAGATCCTGGTGGAAACAGCTGGCACAATATACACCTTTGCCTTTGTTTTGTGCTGTCTCTCCAGAAAGCCAGGTTCAGAGGCTCATATATCTTTTTTCTGCTCCAGCGTCCTTTAATTACCTGCTACACGCAAAATGGATTCTCATTAGACAAAATTTTTCCTAAAACCATCCTGATTAAGCAGTAGCAATTATTGCTCATGCCATTAGGCTTAGTCAGTCACCAGGGAAGCTTTATGAGAGCAGGAAGAAGATGGGGATCTCTGCTTTCCAGTCTGTGTGTGCACAGCCCTCAGCCTGGGGGCCAGGGAGTATTACACTTTGAGGTTATAAATGGGAAGGGGCTATTTTTACTTTGCTCTGTGCTCCTACAGCAGCTCTTTGGGGTACCCCCTGACCGCAGCGTGGGGAGGTGCCAAGGCCAGGCTCCCTGCGGTTGGCACCAGCCAGGGGGTCAGCAGTACTGTCAGGCCAGCAGGTGAGCTCATAAGTCACACAGGAGCCTCACACCTCTGCTCCCCAGTCCTGCTTTCACATGCAAGCCATAGCAGCCCTGCATGCTGGAGCCCATGCTCCTGAGCCATGTGAGCCATCCCTGGAGCCTCCCCTCCTTATCCCCAGCTCCTGCAGGCTTGTTGTCTGCTGCCTGGGCAGCAGCTGAGAAGCCAGCAGCTGCTGTAAGGCTTGCTGGGGAAAGGGATCCTTTAATTTCTCCAGGTCTTTTTGTGCTATCCCTGTTGGCAGCACACCTGCCAGTCTGTTCGCCTCCAGGACCAAATTGTACTTCTCGATTAACGAGCAGCTTATGCAGGACCCGTGTTCTCTGTCAGTCAGCTCAGGGTCTAGAGGATATCTAGGCACCATTTGGGTCCAAACTTAAGTCCAAAGTCAGGACCAAACTTAGAACTGAGCTTGCTACTGCATGCAGGGGAGACATGAGGCAGAGGATGTCTAGCACCTTAACTTGGTCTGATTTTTCCCAAGCAACTTTGCGCAGTCTGACCCCAAAAGGTCCAGCCAGAGGCCAGTTTCTCAGCAGTGACATGCGCAGGCTGAGGATGGGCAGGCAGCATGGGAAGAGCTGGCTCTGGGTTAGGTTCAGCTCTGCCAGCCTCTGAAACGAGTATAGGATATCAGAGGAAAAGCTCCAAAACACGGCACAAGCATCAGTCCCAAAGGCTCAGCAGAATTGCTTGCTCTGCCTCACCATCCTCATCTGTTCTCCTGCTGACACACTTGGGATGAACACAAATACAAAACAGAGCAAACTCAGAGAGAACAAAGGCTGGAAACAGACTCCAAGAAACTGCCTCATCTGCTTCCACAGCAGATTGTACCTGGATCATCACATATTAAATATGATGGCCATTAAAGTCTGTTCAGTGTGTTAGTGATGCACTGGATGAAAAAAACCCACACATGCACAGTGTGCATTGCCTTTTCCCAGTCTCTCTCATTTCTGTCCTTCCCGACTTTTTTAATTCAGTATCCATAAGTTACAAAGCTGGCTGCTTGCTTGTTCTGCTCCTCTGCTCACAGGACACCTAATAATAGCACTTACCTGGAACATTTAGTTCTCCAGGAACGGCACAAACCCTGATCACCACACTGGGTTTGTGAAGGAGTTGAATATTTGGTGCTGATTTGTCAGAAGAACTGGGAAGGATGACAGCTCCCCTTTCTGCTCTGCCCCCCAGTCCCTGTCTTACATTCCCACATGGACATTTTCACTTGTCCCTAGTTCCTTCACACCACACTCTCAGGACTGTAGGTGTTACCCAGGAGCCAGGACTTTTCTGTCTGACAGTCCAATGCCCATGGCACATCCAGGAGTTTTTATGTCATATGATCCCAGCATGTACTCCCAATACTATCAAGTTTAGCCCCACAGCACAGCTGTGATACTCAAAATGTTATTGAGAGTAATTTTATGGAAAAGTAAAAGGAAAATTACTGACTATGTAATGGCCATGCAGGGGCCGGGGCAGAGATAAAGCTATCCTCAGGACTTTCTGGGGATTTCCAAATGATACATATCCTTCTGGAACATGATGCAGGTAAATCAAATGAAGCAGCAGGTGCTAGTCCCACCTGGGATGAGGACTCACACAGGACATCACAGTGAGGTACATCTTACACAGAATATCTGCACACAGATTCCTCCCCTTCACTCCCTAGATCATCCTGCCTCTCATCTCAGCCTTAGCAAGTGAGATTCATGCAATTTGGAAACAGACTGAATAGTGAAAAATAAATAAAATTGTACTCCATGTCAGCAATGTTTCCTGTTTTTCCTGGAAGGTAGGTAACAAGTGCTACATAATCCTGCTGACATTAATAATTACCACATTCTCCTCCATTCCATCAGTGCCATGAAACTTGCTAAGTCTAACATGAAAAAATCTGAATGTGATGGATTGTGCTGAGATTGCGCAGAATTCTCAATATTCAGCTGAAAATAAACTAGAGCCCTGATGCCAAATCTTCAGTGCTGATGACTTTTCTTCCATCTCAAGCAGAAAAAAAGGACAGATTTCTCTTTTCCTGCTGAAAGTTAGTCATATAATTCTCTAATCAGTAGAGTGTTGGTCTATGATTTGCAAATCAGAATAGATGTCAAGAGAGAAGATATAAAAACTGAACATTCATTGCTCATCCACTATAATCACCATGAATATATTGTTGTATCTGAGAGCAGAAGTGCCAGGTTAGTTTTATTTGCAGGTCACTTCACATCATTTCTTTTAAACCTCACTAATATCTCCCAGCCATTTCATCTGCTGTCAGACTGGTAGCCTCTGGGTAGATCTGACTCTTCTGTCTCCCATCACACATCCAACACGTTTATTTTTCTGCAATTGGACATCTTTTGAATCTTCATGCCCAAAGTCAGCTGAGACACTCCTCCAGCCACTTCTGGTTTTGAGAGCATCACAGAGTAACCATCCCAGGCTCCACACAACTGCTCTTTTATTCTTCAGCCTCTCTGCCATATAACCTGCTATCCAAAATCCTTCTGAACAAAATGCATTTCCTAGACTACCATCTTCTCTAATTCTCTACTTAAAAGTCTTTTTGCTACTGCCCAAACACAAAATCTTTCCAAACATAAGAGTAATCATATCCCTTTTCCCAATTTTCCTCCAATTCCTACAGATTGCTCAAAGTACTTCTTGCACCTTTCATTTCCTTTCCTTGTATCTCCCTTGGGACATCACGTGGTGCTGAGAAAGGCTTACACACCCATGCTTCAACTCTCACCAGTGAGATCTTCCCCCTGATTTCATCTCCTTCCTTACTACTTGCCACAGGTGAAAGATGAACAAATGAAAGAAATGGCAATGTGGAACCCTATTCTGGGTTCTCCTGTTTGCTCTGTCTTTAACTCTTCCTAGAGTATCTAAAAAAGACCATGACTATCTCCAGATCTTAGTCTGCATCCAGCATATTTGTTCTGAGTAACAAAGAATGGGGAGGACCCTAAGTCTGACCCACCAGGTGCACTTTCAGATCATCTTTGGAACCCTGTCTGCAGGTTATTCTATAAATATCAGACTTTGTCCTAATCTTGGAGGTACAACTATGTCCTGCTGGTGTCAGAGAGATGGGAAGCAGGAACAGGCAGAGTAACAGGGCTCCTACATAGTAACTGATGGTTAGCTCTAGGTCCCCTCCAGTGACCAAGCACAACCTCACAGGAGACCCCCTCCACAGCAGGAGCCCCAGGGGAGCTGGGCAAGAGAGGAGGTGGCAATGACAATCCTTCAGACACCTACACCAATCTCCTTCTTCCCTTTGCCATCGTCTCCCTGCAAGGACACCCTCTCTGCCATAGGACTCTGTCTCCTCTTCAACTCACACCCCTCCTGATAATGTGAAACTCTAATGGTGGCAGGCTCAGGGTTATCACTGAGCATTCCTGATAGCACTGCTGGTGCCTTGACAAGGGCAGCAGATTTTGTACAACTTCAAGCCATTGTTTCAGGCTGCCAGGAGCGGCAGGAAGCCTGCACAGCATCAGCTATGCTCTGCTCACATTTGGGGGTTAATTTGTAATCAAAAGGGCTGTAAATTCTTTCTTTTTTTTTTTTTTTTCTTTTAATGACTGTTCAGATTCTGCAGAAGCAGAGGATTTCACAGAATCACAGAAAATTGAGATTTTCAAGGGAAAGAAAGGTGTGCCATTTGCTTGCACCAGCCATGAAGTTTAGTGCTGCTGAGGACTTCATCCAAGTGAAGACAAGACAATCTGTAGCTTTCACACCTCTTTACATCTCAAAATCAATGGAATGGGGAAGGAGAAAATTAAATCTTGCCCTAATGGTTTGTTTTCATCCTACAAACTATTGTGATAGCCTCATTCACAGCTGATACATAGCAGGAATACAGTGTTTTCCCTCGATGAAGGCAAATTTATAAAGGCAAATACACCAAGTTACACAAGTTAGTGAGTTGACAGGGCAGTTGTTTGCCACCTCTGTCCCGAAGAGGGGGAGATTGTAGGGAGCAAGCTTCTTTCAGCTTTGTTTTCCCAGGGGCCCTTTGGCTGTCCCACCTCCTGGCACATTGGACAGACTTTCTCAGAAGTCCTACACAGGGTCCTCCAGCTGAAACAGCTGCTCAGCTTCCTCTGTTCCCACAGCCAAATCGAAAGTGGGACCAGGATGGAACAAGATTCATCTGTCCCACGCAGAAAAGGCAGTGCTCCACAGGGAGAGATGCAGGAAAATGGTTGCGTGAGCCTTACCAAGCCCATGGGAGTAGAACATGGACGAAGACTGGCTTTGATTTAAGACACTAGGAGCAAAAGACAATGCCAGTCAGAGAGGCCCTGCTGGATTCCCTCTGCTGTGGGGCAGCCATGGCTCCTTCCTGGGCAGCTGGAGGTTTCTGTGCATCCAACATTGCAGTCATTGGCACTAGACAGCAAAAACTGAGACCAACAAATGATATTCAATTCCAGGCCAGAGATCCAAAATGGATTTTGAAAAAAGCTTTGCCTAAGGGTGAAGAAAGAAGTGAGGTAACATTTTTAATTTGGGAATTAGCTCATCCTTGCAAGACTAAATCTCAGACAAACAGCTTCTGGAAGGACCTAAGCAGGGACTGGGATAGAAAGTGCCTAGAGACATGGCATGGGCTGATTTCTGTCAAACTGGACTTAATGATGACTGTAACCACCTACTTCTGTGGGAAAAAAAACCAGTCAAAGTAATTCAGATGCCTGGTAATCCACATAAGAGAAAGGGAAAGAGCCACACTTGTGTAGGAGGCAAACCTCAATCCATCCATGTCAGCCTGGTATCCCACATCCACAAAAGACAAAATCAATTGAAACAGACCCAAGAACAGGAAACAGGCAGCCTCGCTTTAAAGAAGGAGGAGGATCTTGCCCTGTTAAATCTGGCAAAACAAAGGATCTGATTGCTGTCTATAAACATATTGGGGGTAGACACTAGGGAAGGAAAACAGCTGTTATGCTGAAGGGCAGCACTTGCACAAGAACAAAAGGGTATGAACGGGTCATGAATACATTTGTGATTATGATTATGGGACATGGTGCCTACAGTACCAAAGCATTTGATTTGGTGATCAGGACACCCCATTGGTTTTAAGTTGTGCAGCAAATCCCCTGGCTGTTGGTCCTGACTTATTTTTCTGGTATTAGCTTTATACTTCTTGCCACCTAGTCATTTTTAATTCCTCAGGGTGTAACATCCTGGTGTATTTGTCATAGGAAAGACATATTTGGAGCAAGAATACCTACCCCAACCCCCCTGCTCACATCCTGAGTCATATGGAAGGCGGCAAAATCCCTTCCTGATGCTGGTGGGAGAAAGGGAAAGAAAAGAGAAGGGACTGCCTAAATCAAACCTCAAGAAAATGCTACACAAACATTAAAAACTGGGACAGTTGTAGAAACTTTATCTGCAGGGGAAGATTTACAGATGAATGAGGTCCCTAAAGATGAAACTCAGATACTCTCATATGAGAACACATGTGGACAGTTTTTGCACTTAGTATATCTGTGACCAAGGTTTCTTGGTTTTAATGTTGCACTAGGCAGGCTGGGGGACAGTTTCTGGCCCCATTGGATTAGGAGGCATCTTCCTGACTTGCTGTGTCTTGGATGCCAGGGCAGTGGAGGCAGAGATGAGTCTGCTGGCTGCTTCATTGGAGATGATCCTGTGATTCCTCCCCTCTCAAATTTTTATGCTCAGGGCTCTGGGGAGACAATGTGCTGCTTACTGTGGTTCTGGACTCATTTTCTGGGCAAAGAATCCTCCATCAGTGACACATCATTTTTAGTTATTTTGAGAAGAAAAGAATGTGCTTTTTTATGTGGGTTTCTTTGGGCTCCAGAAACTATAAACGTCTTCATTTTTAAGTGTCAGCCTTGACACGCACAGCTGATTTAGACCTCAGTGATAAATATATTTTCTCTGCTATGTATCATTTTTTGGGAATTATAATTGAATTTAAATTGTATACTCTGTGGGCAGGCTGTGATATGTAATTAAGTTTATTGATTATGCCATGGCTCAGTTTGTCAGATGTACAGCGCACCCCGCACTCTAATTGCTATTACATATACTGGACAGAGCTCAGCTCAGATGGTATAAGCTGGCATAAGGCCATTCCTTCAGTGACAGCTTTCACGAGTTTGGGATTTTATGTTACTGCTGAAGCTGTGTAAGAGGATCATACACAAAACAGACGAACCTCATCTTGTTTGAAAGTGCTATAAAATTATACATTTATCTAGATCAGCAGCCTGGTGGATTTAATGGTCCATAAGGCTCCTCTCTAAATCCGGGCTGATTTATAGGTTCACATGGAGGCTGTACTGAATTTTCACTTTCCAGTCTGGAGCAGAAATTGCTTTTGACTGAGGACCACCTTGAGCACTGAGCCCTAAACTCAGTGCAGAATCATCTGGGTTGAAAATCATGAAGAACTAATTATTTGCAGAGTATTTCTTCTCAGGCAGTGCAAATAACTGATTTTACCTAACCAGACAAAGCTCTTCATAGAGTAATAAAATGCAGTTTGATGCCAGTGCTAAAATGAAACAGGGAAGACTAGGAATAATGGGAAGGGTAGTAGAAGACCTACTAGAAGAGAGTCAGTGGACTCTGTGTGGTGATGCCTGGGGCAAAAGGGGGTCAGAAAAATTGTGGGAAAGGGAAAGGCACATGTGTGCGAGGTGTTTCAGGGGGAGCATTGTAGTGAAGAAGTGCTCAGAGAACTGAATATGCAAAAAGGCACTGCTTTTCCCATCTCCCACACCTTTGATCAGCACCATCTCTTCCTGGGGACTAGTAGGCTGGACCTTTTAGGAGAGGAAGCAGGGTCAGGTTGGGACAGGGCCTGCAGGGAAACCAGTATAGCAGGGCTCCCTGCTCCTGCTCCAAGAGATGCGGGCTGGCAGTGGGTATTGTTGCATGGGTTGCTGCCTCCTCCTCTCAACCTGCCCAGCTCTGCCTGTAGCAGGAGAAGCCTGTGGGGCAGGCAGCAAGGCAGGCACTCAGCTCAAGGCAACCTCTTCGTGTATTTCCAGGCAGATACAGATTAGATTGCCATAATTTCCATGCTGTGCTCTTCCTCTGGCACCAAAACAGCTCTCAGCATCCAGGGAACATCAGCAAAGCCACACATTGTGACCACCACAGTCTTACATCCCAAGAGCCCTGCAGGCTTTGACAAACTTCCAGAACTCCTGAGATTTTGTTTGTCTCTTCTTCTTTTTTTTTTTTTTTTTGTAAGAACACTGCATTTTTTAGAGCTAAGAGTTAATTCATTGTTGTGCATGTGCAGAACAACCTGCACCTGGGAAAGTCTGATGAGTCTGTGCAGCACCACTGACTTTGAGACCATTATGTTCCCCCATGACAGTCCTGGCCAGTTACTTGTTCCTCGTGTCTCTGCTTGAAAACAGTGCAATTCATAACTTTCAGGAGCATGTCGTGGCATTGAAGCCTGTAACACAGTAAGCACTTGAAGGGCTTAATCCCTGAACTCACAGAAGCTGCTGATAAAGCTTGTGGGACTTCTGCTGAACTCATTGGGACCAGTCACATTTTTATAGCTAGACTTTGCTGGAGGAGGTCTTTTGACCTCCTTTTTGAGGTCAAAATATTTGAAAAATTTCATATTTGAAGGGACAGACAAACTTATGAAAATCAGATACTGGGCTTCCAGATTTAGTTGGGGATACTGTTTTTCCTCCCCTTTAACAAACCTGGGCTTCAGGAACCATGCAATACAAGATAAATTAACTTGTATTGCATGAGATACACATTGCCTCCAAGACTTTACCTTGAAGTTGAGGCATATTTCCTGACCAGAAGACTGAAAAACACCATGAGAAATGGGTCTGAAAATGCTGCATCTGAAATGTGATAATCCAGTTTCAAGGAGAAGGAAGCAGTAAACCTATTTTCAACTATACTAAAAGATTTTTTTTTTCCCTTTTGGCCTCTTTCTCTCCATCCAAATCCTTGAGCCTGTTTATTGCTTTCTCCTTATGATTGAGGCTGCTTCTACTGGTCTCTGCAGCTAAGCACTTCAGTTTTAAAATGTGAACAAAGAGAATATGCCATCAGGGAAGGAGGTGCTGCTGGAAGTAAAGTCAAGGTTGAGGCTGTCTCCTCTGAATACATGACAAGATGTTAAAGATGTATCTTTATTATCACATATAATAAAATGCTTTTAAACTTCTGCCTAACTGCAAAGCTGTTCTGATGCTCTGTGTTCAAAATATGTTGGAAAAATAAAAGGCAATTCACAGTTTCATGCTACCCCACATATTTCAGAGTTGTTAAGTGTATCAGCTTTCTGAAACAGAAACTGCATCCCTAACTTCTTGCCCCCTTATATGGAACTGCTGCTACTATACAATAAACAGAGTCATCCAGGGCTTTATATGCTCCAAAGGCCTGAAGTGTCCCAAGCTGATCCATTGCACTTTCAGACTACCAGAGTAGACAAGATATTTCCCACCAGCTGTGCCCTTAATGGGGCCTAAGTGATGCTCCTTGTAGTCCTCTATTCCTGAGCAGCTCAGACAAGAAGATTGGGAGCTGAATTTACTGGATGTTTGATTAGCAGGGTTTTGGCAGCTTTGCCCCTATAGTGAGCTCTTGATGACTTACAAATCTCAGAGGTAGGAATAAGAAATCCTGCCCCAGTCCCAACAGGAAAGTCCATTGCTGGTGACCATGGAGGCTGGCTTGAGACTCCTCTGAGGGACCTCAATGAGAGACCAGAGGATCCTCTTCTGTGCTAAGCACCAGGAAATCCACAGCTTCTATTTCCCTGAAAAGTGCTGATGTTAAGAAGGAACTGCTAAGCTGACACAGCTGAGCTTATGGACTGGATCTGCCTGTAATGATAAGAGGATAGAGATCTTAGATGAGAGGGGCTGAATTTCTCATCAATCTGGTTTAGCAGTAACAGAGGGTATTCCTGGAGTGCACTCTGCTTCTGCTTAGGGTGATGAAACTTTTAAACTGCATAAACAGAGATGTACCAAGCAGCAAGGGCCAGGGCACAGACCAGAAGTGGCCCACTAGCAGGGAGCAGGACAATCAGATCTTTTTCCTTTTTGCTGTATAGGCGGGTTATTAGATCTCTTGTGAATAGAGAGAACTCCTCCATCTGCTTCTTCTCAACCACACAACTCTTCTGCTTTTTCCTTCTTGTCAGGTTGGATGTCAGGTTAAATTATAGGAGAAATGGTGGAAAGGAAAAAAATCAACATATACCATCATTGTTTTGACTTGCTGCCCTTGCTCCACTCTTATATGACCTGCAAACCATATTGTTCTTTTCTTCATTTCTTGTTGCACTAGAGGTGCAGTTGTATTTGAGATTCTTGGCAGCCATGGGATGGGAGAGGGAAGAGCTGACTGTACAAAGAGCAGCCACTCTTCCAGGTTGCACGCAACATTGTGAAAACAGATTTCAGACATTAAAAAAAAAGCAATCATTGCAGTTTGAGACCAGACAAGCGTAGAAAAATTGAACCCTGATGAATATTCACCTGAGCAGAGGTGAGATCTCGGCAAAGCTACCACAGGATGTATCTGTGAGGATACATTAGCTGTTCAGGGAGGAAAGTTCTGCTATGGAAATGTAGTCTTCAACCTGCTGATAAAGCTATGGCTGAGTGCTTGGGGCAGTCATATTTTTTCCCTTGCAATGCCACAGATAGATTTAAAAATTCTTGAAAGTCATCTGACAGCAAATGGCCTCTGAGATTCAGTCATGACTCTCTGCAGGGTGGGGAAATTACTTTGCTTTCAACTGTTCTTCAGTCTGTTGGGTACATCACCAGTAAATCTACTGTACTTAAAAATGGGCCCCTTACTACAGAAACCGGAGTTTTCAATTATTTCATAATAGACCATGTTTCCAGAACACAAGTGCCACAAATATTTTTCTAGAAGAAGCATAGGTTCAGTTCCCCAATTGTTTCTGCATGTTTCTCTGCAATTTATTTAAATTAATTTATTTGAGAAAAATAACATCTGCTACCATTTCATACAATTCGATCTGTTATTCTCCCTCTTAAAGGGAGAGTTTATGTCTTTTGTATTTACAGATAACAGGTTTAATAAAGAAATTAAATTAAACTTGCATATAAAGCACACATAAATTTCAGAAAGGTAAACAGGCTAGGAAATGTATTTTAAATGTTCATTGAGTTGGCAATCCCATTTAGCATATTTACAATAAAGAGATCCAAGTTCTTTTATGCAACTTTCTATTTTCTAATAGCACTTTAATAAAGGATTGGAAGAGAAATACACAAACAGAGTACTGAGAACCGTTGGCTTTTTTTAAATTTTTCATAAAGTGCAGCGAGCTTAATGCTGAACTATAGAAAATGTAAGCCTTACACTAAAACAAACACCACAGCTTGTTAACATAAAAAACATAAAAGCTTTAACATTTTGTTACTGGATTGCCAAAGCAAGTTGGAGTCAAACCTCCAGGTATACCAGCTGCAAACCAAAAGAAAATATTCTTCCCACATATTGACTAGCTAGCTCTGCAGAAAATGCAAATAAAAGCATGCATTGGAGGTAAATAATAACTCTCAGGGCAAAGTGCTTTGCAACAGGTTGGAAAAAGTCAGTGGCCATTTAGCCTTGCTCCTGGCAAGGAGAAGTGTCGCTCCTCTCCCCCAGCCTGCCCCTTGAAAGTGGGATAAGCCCCCAGTGCTGTACTTCTGTGGGCCAGAAAGCATGACATGGGCCCCCCATGCAGTCCCCAGGATCTGTCCATTCCCCTCCATTAACGCTTACCCTATGCCCTCTCACTGTGTTGGCTGATCAGTCTTTTGATGCTGATCTCATGGGCTACAATTCAGAGCATCTTCATCACCTTTTAATTCTCCATCCCATTCTTCTGGTAAGCTGTGTTTGGTCTCTCTCAGCATACTGCCAGGGATGTCCTTCAGACTGCTCTTCTCCTGAGACCTGATGAATCCCTGACTGTTGCTAAAAAACCCTTGCATCAGCCTGTATATGTCTCACTCCGAACCTCTGCAGGCAAGCCTGTACTAAGTTGCTTTTTAAAGTATTTTCTACCTGGAGTCTCCTGAAGGATAAAAACAAAACAAAAAAATCATCATTTGCACTTGCAAGCTACCATTTTCCAGAAGTGAAAAGACATCCTTGGGGCACCTTTCTCCTTTGCTTCCTCCAGGCAGGAGGACAAGGAGGTAACAAGTAATTGCCTATTCATGAGCCAGCATCAGTTTTCCAGGGAATGCAATGCTCTGAAGGAGAGTAAACGGAGAATGGTGGTGATTGAGAAAACACTAGCTCCAATACTCAGCTCCTGGAATGAACACTTACATAATAGTTAAATCTCAATTTTTACAATCTACAGGTGAATCGCATCTCATTTTCTCTCACGAATTCTCTCTCATCATGCTTGTATCTAACTTACAGACAAGTCCAATCAGCTGAAATAGATCTTGAAAATAAGACCCTCCCAGCCTTCATCTACTGGGAAGGCACGTTTTCCTCGTGACATGCAGCAGAGACTCCTGGGACTCTACAACTGAGCAGGACTAAAAGTGCTCTCTGCAGTCTGGCTGTTAAAGAATCACACAAACAAATCTAAGTGTGATGTCTCATTAAAATGGACACAGTTTTCCCTGACTACTCCAGCACTGTTCCAGTTAGGCCCTCTGTTTGCAGGCCAGGCTCAGCTCTGTATTTTAAGTGCTACATCTGTGCTGCGAGCCCTCATGGGGCAGAGGGGACGGAAAGTGATTACACTTTGCAGAAAATGCTGTTGAACATCAGGGCTACTTTGAGCTGCAATGAAGCAGCGGACCGTGCTCAGCACCTGGGGATGCAGCATTGCCAGAAGGTTCTGGGAAAGGCAGAATTTTGGTTTCACTTAAGCTTCTGGGTTGCAGGTACAGAATCCTCCTGCTGCCATTGCACTGAATATCACGGCATGCTTTGTGCAAACCTTGTATGTACTGCAATATTACTGCTGTTGCTGCTGCTGCTGTGGGTGCCCAGAGGAAGATGGAGCTGATCTGACCCCCATCCCCACTCTCTGCCTCGGAGAATTCCCCCCGTGAAGTCTGGAGCCACAGATTTACACCTCTCTCAGAGCGCAAAAAGAGTTCTAGCACAGGAGCTAACAGGGCTCATTGATGGAGCTTTAAACTAGCTTGGAATGGGGAAAGGGACAAAACCAGGCTTGCCAGTGATGAGCAGTGGGATGGTGTACCACCCACAAAACTTAAAGAAAGCAGTGCTAATAGGATGCCTGAATCGGCTTCACTGGCTGTTGGCTACAATGTACCACACCTGAAGTGTTTTTCTGCTAATGCACCTGGCATGAGGAACAAAGAAGAGCCTGAGGCTTTGGAAACTACAGGCCTATCCGTCTCACTTCAGTACCTGGTAAATCATGTAAAAGACTTTTCTGGGAGGTGTAGAAAAACACCTGGAGGACAATGCAGTCATTAGCCACAGCCAGCACAGCTTCATGAAGGGAAAGTCCTGCTTGTCAAACCTGGCTCCCTTCTATGACAGGATAGCCCACCTAGCTGATCTAGGAAAACCAGTTGATGCTATCTTTTTGGACTTCGGCAAAGTTCTTGATACCATCTCTCACAGTATTCTTCTGGACAAAATGTCCAGCACACAGCTGGATAACAGCCTTGGATGTGGGTGAGCAAGTGGCTCACAGGTCAGGCACGGAGGGTTATGGTGAACAGGCTGACATCAGAAAGGCAACCAGTCACTAGTGGGGGTCTGCAGGGCTCCATCCTTGGCCCAGCTCTCTTCAACATCTTCATTAACAACTTGGACACAGGACTCAAAGAAATACTAAGTAAGTTTGCCATCAACACTAAATTGGGAGGAGCTGTCAACCTTCTCGAGGGCAGAGAGATCCTGCAGAGAGACCTTGAGAAATCAGAGAGATGGGCAATGGTCACAGCACCAAGCTCGACAGAGTTCAAGAAGCATTTGGACAATGGTCTCAGGAACTTGGTGCAATTCTTGGGCTGTCCTGTGCAAGGGCAGGAGTTGGACTTGATCCTGATGGGTCCCTTCTGACTCAGCATATTCTATGATCCTTCAAGTCTATGCTTGGAGGCTTTTTCTGCTCTTCATGTCTCTCATGTGATACCTTTTGAGCAGAAAATGTCAGAGCACCCCATTCTCTGTTCACAGAGATTTTCTTTCCCTGGGCCATGCTGGAGCATAGATAACTGTTCTTACAAGCATGGATGTAATCCTTAGTCGTTACTTTGGTAATCTTTGCCCAGAATACATTTGTCTTGGGGCAGAAACATGTGAGATGTTCTAGGCACCCTTCCCAGTTATACTTGCTCCAGCAATATGCATAGCATTTAATGTGTTCTTGCCAGTTTACAATGCCTGAAAATGAACCGTTTGTGGGTGGTCTTAAATCCTGCCTGTGCATTCCTGTTTATATTTGTTTATGTTATGTTTTATGGCATATATTAGGCCTTGGGGATATTTTTAAAAACAGACAATAAAGGCAATGGCACAGGTAGTAAAGTGTTTTATTTCTTTCTCATTCCTTCTCCAGTCAGTGTCAGCTCTGGTGTGTCCACCAAATGGAAAGGGAGGTTACTTGGAGACTTGGTTTGGCCACGGCACTGCTGGCCGTTGGCTTTTAGAAGTCAATGCAAGGGGCTGCAAAAGGCAGGAACTGTGCCCTCAGGCACTTTTATTCTTCTATTTATGTATCCTGAGGACCTAAAATCTTTATTTTGTTTTATTAATTATTGTTCATTTTTAATGTAGAAATACCAGGAATGTTGAGCCTCCCTTTCTTTGTTGTGCTGGAGGCTTTTCTTCCACAGGGGCAAGACCTCTTTTAACAGCAGAAGCTGCCTGGCAGCTGCATCTTTGGGCACTAACAAAACCACAGATTACTTTTACACACAGATAGGCCTCAAACACAAAAATTTATTTAAAACTACTTCCCACTGACTTTAGCACCTCCCGTTTGGCATGTTTAACACCAGGAGCCTTGCACACGCCTGGGAGGCAGGGCATTGGAGGCAGTACCCTCATGTACGAGGTTGCTGCATTTTTTCCTGGAGCAACATTTTATGTGTGTGGCCCTCATCTAGCCCAATGAAAATCCCAACATGAGCAATCTGGTGCTCCTGAAGATCAGTATCATGTAGTACAGGGTGCAGCTGGGCAGCAGACCTCAAGATTCACATCAGCACAAGTGGACCTTACACCTACAGGGAACACAAGCCTGCCTAGGTTTGGACTCTGTCCCTCAGTAGCACTATGGAAAAATAAAGCATGTGAGGGACTTGACAGATTCCACATTCCCAGGGAAGCAGCACATTGGCCTCTTGGTATTCTGCCCCTACACTGAAACAGATTGGCTGGGAATGTGGTGACATGAGGGTTCTAAGAAATAGCAAGGGCCAAACCAAAAATTTTTTTCTGCTAGCAACTGTAACATGAAACTAAGAAGAAATATTACAAAAATATAGCAATGTGTCCTTATGTCCCAGGCAATCTCTGATGAAAAACTTAAACTAGAAATTAGGTCATAAAATAAGTTCTACTGCACTTCTACGCCTCCAGTTTGGTGGAGAACATTGGTGCTAATAATCTGCTATGTTGTTCCCACCCATTTAGTTTTATGGGTCTCTCAGAAACACACTCCAGAAAAGATCTCAGACACCAAAACAAACCCTTTCTTACCTCCTCGTCTTAAATCCCACAGTGAGGATAACCTGCTTGGCAGCCTCTGACACCAGGGTCAACACTTGCAAATGTAGCAGAACAGCTCTTCCAGAATGACAACGGTGTTACCAGACACTGTGTGGGCATTTTAATTCCAGAGGAAGAGCTGCTACCCCAAGACTTCTTCCAGAATAACTATTTTGGTAAATTTCCAACTGTAGGCAAGTCCTAAGCTTTTCAGTCACGACTGGAATGAATCATTCATTGCTTTAGGAGAATGCAACAATCTTGCATATAAAGCATCTAAATCTTTTTGGCTCAAAAAGTTGCACAGTCCAGAGTGGAAATGCGAGAAATTGCTGCAAATTATAGGTAAACTCTTCTTCACTTGAATAGTTCTCACTTTTGGAAATTTTTTCACTGATATTAAGGCAACTACTCTGAGGCTTAAGTGCATCTGAAGCCTGTGAAATGGAGACCAGCAAGTTAATTGCATCAGGGAGTTAAATATTTGTGACAGAGAAGGCAGGCAAGGAGGTAAGTTACCAAGAGAGAGGCAGATAGCAAAACTGGTTAGAACACTGCACGATGGCAGATCTGCTAAGCAGCAGGTGGTGCAGACTTTTTCCTCCCTCTTCCTTCCACAGCATCACCTTGCCCCAGTATGGTGCACACCTTGGGACATGTGTCTGGGGTGACACCTGGCCTCTGCATGCTCCCTGTCAGAGTGGTACCTCTCCCTGGCCTTGGTCCTCAGACAGGACCTGGGTTTCAACACCTGACCTCGCACTGCATTTCTCTCTGTAGTGCCCTGCGCAATGATGCAGCTCTGAGAGCTCCAGCAGCACCTGCGTGCTGCAGGTGGGTGCCCAGGAGCAGAGATTGTGTCCTCAGTGACTGCTGTGGTGGAGCACACACTGCCCTGACCACCCTGTGCAGTTCTCCATGTGCTGTTGGGTCACACTGATGAGGCTTTGGCTGCTTTGAGGAAATTAAGTGCAACTACAGCAGGCAGCATCCAGTATGTGCCCCATTGCAAGTGCTATCCCATCCCAAACTTCAGTGGAACAGACCATGCTCCAGGTCTGCTGGGGCATCCCTGGGCAAAAAGGGTGGCTCCCATCTCGACTGAACTGGAAAAGGGAGAGTAGAACCCAGCACAGATTATCCTGCCTCCCTTGCTGCGAAAACTGTGCCACTGGGAGACTGAGGCCCAGTACAAAGTAGAATATCCAGCTTAGTGGAATAGGCATATTCATGACAAAGAAGATCAGGATCATACCTTAAAATGCAGTTTGTGGTCTTCAGGCAAATCCTAGTAGGAACTGGCATGTGTCTCAAATATTGCTGGAAGTTTGGGAAAACAGGCTCCTTCTCCTAAGTCCTGTGTTGACACTGAAGCATACCCTTGGTCCATTTCTACTTTTTATGGTGGAGACCAGGACATAAGCTTTCTCCTCTTCTCTCCCCTCCCTGCCCTTCCCCTCCACTCTACTCTCCTTTCCCCTCCTCCCTTGTCTTGCCTTGCCTTGCCTTTCTCTGTTTTCTAATGCAGTTTCACATCTTGAAATGTAGGCTGAGAAAAAGAGATGCTCATTTCAGCGCTAAGAAATAACAGGTGCTGGAACTTCACCAAGCACCAGAGAATTGAGGGTCTCCACCTCACTGCACTCATGCAACCACTCTGATCTGAGGAGGTCACAGACCAGCTTGTCCCTGCCGGCACGTTGTGCCATGGGCTTAGGTTGATCATCAAAAAAATGAGCTACAAAATTTACTACCCGTGTGATACTGCTGGCAGGTGATGGAGAGGTAATCAGCTTTGCTGCATTCATTCAGCGCCAGGAATTGCTGGCTGCCTCACAATATGACTTCAGTACTGTCACCAGCACTGAAGCCACCTCAGAGGCACTGGGATATTCAACTCTGACCAGGGGCTGTACCCCGTTGAAAGAGAACTCACAGCACTCATAGTCTGACTCTCCTTCAGGCTCTAGCAGCCAAAGGTTTTGCAGCCCGGTGTGCTTGCACATCCAGGTTCAAACTGGCAGCTGAGTCCCTGCAGGCAAAGGCGGCCCTGGGTACAGCCCCTCCAGGGGAGGTCCAGCACTGCACCCCAGACTGCAGCAGGACAAATGCTGTGCCCTGGCCTGCAGTGACGCAGTGCGGCAATCTGTTTACCCACTGCTTTTCTGATCCCATACTGTTGCCCCCCCCCCCCCTTTCCCTTGCCCTAGCCCTGGCCACTCCCTCGGGCTCTCCCTATTGGTTCCTGTACCCCAACTCCGCCCATGTACCGCCCCTGCAATCTGACAAAACACCCCTGTGCCTGGATCACGAGGTCTCTCTGCCCCTGGGGATCACTGGGGTGAGATGTAACTATTAAAAGTCCTCTGAAACCCTCATGGGGAGACCCTTCTCGCCTCCTTCACCGTCACTGTGTTGTAGAGCTGATAGCTACCAGAGCAAAAACCGTGGAGCCATCCAAAATGGACTACAGGAGGGCGACAATGGTTGCACTGCCCCCAGCAGCTCCACTGAGCTCTCAGGGAAAGCTGCAGCTTGTTAAACTGCATAAACTGCATAAACCTAGCACTACAACAACGCAGGACTGGGATGGTTGTTGTCACACAGCTGACAACTCTAAACCCCTGCACAACAGCTTCCTCACTGACATGGGCATGTTGTCCATATGGCTCTCAGCAAGAAAACTCTGGGACACTCACAAGGTGGATGGTTTCTCAAGATGAGCTGCATGAGTTAGGGGCGTTTTTCAACTTAGTTTTAACTTCGAGTGCTCGCTCGTAGTGTACTTAGGCTTGAGGACAAATAAATTAGAGCTCTCCTAGGCCTCTTCTCTCTTTTCTCTCATAATTACTCTAGGACCAATGATTTTGATATTTTCAGTCTCTTTGGAAACCTGTCCATGCCTCTGCATTTCCTCCAGCCTTCCTGAACTTTCTTCTGTTTCCTGCCACATTATTTGCAAAGACTGCATATATGTGCACATCTAAAGGTCAGTCATATAATTTATTTACATCATTGCATCAGCATTATCCAGCAACACTTTCCATTTACCATTTAGAAACTCTCCAACTACTTTTTGGACCAGCACTCACCAGTCACTTTCATTGCACTTCCCTTGATGATTCCAATATATTTTTTCCTCAGAGTGACTACAGTCAATTATTTCTTCCATTCTGCACTGCCTCCTGGAGATTTTACACTCCATTTCGTTTGCCATAATGTTGCCCAGTTATCTTGCTGTGTCAAGACCTTTCTGATGTTCCTTGCCATTCTTTCTAGTTTTGACGTGCTGCAGCAATTGTATTTTAAAAGATGGCATTTTTCTCTATTCTCTTACTCTCCATCTACATGATATCAGAACATGATCAGGCCTGGATTCAAGGAGGACCTAAAAAGGGGAAGAAACACCTGCCATACAGAGCCATGAGCCCTTTTGATATGAGCTTCTCCGCTTTTGAATTTTGAAAAAAAATAGGAAATGATATTCCGAGGTCTGTGTGGTAATGCCCCATGTTATCAGTGCCGAGTTCCTTTTTCCTCAGTGGGTGTCCTTTCACATCACTTCTGATCTAATCGTCAGAGGTTTTGTCTGAGAACCATTTCTGCTTTTATCTCGTTGCTATAATTACCTTGCTTATCTTTTACAGGGGCTGCTGGTTTAGAGCATCCTGTTTTAGGAAAAAAAACATGTATGACACTAAAGGATCCTAAACAGGAGCTTACTCAGAGTAGCTTGTGGGCTTCTTTTCATCTGTACAGCTTTGGTCTGTCCCAGTAACGCAGGGCAAACACAGAGGAAACTGTGAGTAAGACTTGTGCGACTCATTTTCACACTCCTCTCAGTCATCCTGCAGAAAGAAGCAGCCTGGCCTCAGAGAATTAAAAAAAAAAAAAAAAAGGGAGAAGGATGAAAGAAATTTGGAGAGACTGAGTAAAGGCAAAAGCAAATTACAGACAAAACAGCAGAGAGGATGCGGAAATAGTGTTCAGAAATAAATTGCTGAAAAAATTACAATCCCAACTCAATGTTGTTGAGATGTGGGGTATCTTCTCACACAGCTTTCACTGAAAACACACAAAATGTGTTTAGATGTATACCTAAATAAATAAAATCTTCCCATTCTCCCTTAATCTCAGATTGTCTAATTAAGAAATCAGATTCACAGAAGATTCTTATTAAGAGCTCATATTCTTTTTGAAGGAGAAAATCCTATTAAGCTACATGTACATCCTAGCAGTAATGTTTGCTTTTAAAGATCTCTCTTTCTCCTACGCAGTCCCAAATCACTTAAGAGGCTTTTATTACATTTCAGAGTTAGATAGCTTTCCTTCGCAGACAGCCCAGGAGTAGGAAATGCTAGCTAGATAGAGCAAGGGAAGACAGGCAGTATTGAATCAGGAAATAAAATGAAAAGAAAAAAAATGCATAAGGAAAAAAATTGCAGAATTCTCCCTCCTGAACCAGCTGACAACATGTTTTGAAATTATACAAGGTCCCTGTTTCATATGACCCTGTTAGAAGACAGCAGCGCATGAAAGAGCAGAAGACAGCACCTCAAAGCCAAACAGAACTGTAAGAAATGAGCTGACTTTAATCACCCAGCAATTTATGGTGACACAACCAAGAGGACTGAGCCGTGAGAATGGTAATGCCACTCCAAGGATACACATTTTGTGAGTGGGGATGGACAGGTTTTGCTGTTCTTTTACTGAGGTTATAAGGACTCATACATGTTCATTAGATTACTATTTTTTTTCTGGGGGACAAATAAATAAAGATTCTGCTTTGTTACCTTGGGGCAAATCCTCAGTAACATCATCAACCTTTTTAATTCATAGGTGGACTCAATTAATTTGTTACACTGTTTTCCTCATTAATGGCTTATTAAGGCAGGCTACAAGTGCAAATGGCAGCATATGGATTTCTCACAGGCAGGCAGTGAGGTTGAAGCGGCAGCCACTGCGCTGCCTGAGCTCTGCTCCAGCCATACCTCGGGGCTTTGCACAGCATCCTCCTTTCCTTACTGATTCAGATGGAGCGGGGCTGGAAAACAAGTCCCAGAGGAACCTGCTCCAATGTACCTTGTGGCGCATGAGGCATTGCGGCGAGGCAGATGATGTAATATCGATTGTGTCTTAGTGAGAGAGGAGGGGAATGTCAGCCGAAGAAATTACGCCTGTGAATAGCAGATGAGGAGGAAATAATGAGAGAATTGGTGGAGTAAATGAAGACATAAAAGCATGTAATACAAAGAAAGAAGCATATGCTCTTAGCCCCATGACCTGCTGTGGTATTAGTGTACAGTTTTAGTAATGTAATGATCATTAAGGCTCTGATCCCCATTACTAGGAGCATGGAGATTTCTCTTCCTTGTACAAGACTGCGTTTCAGTCTGGTATTAATAAGAATTGGTTTCACATATCATACACTTTCCTGGCTTAATCATCTTTGAACGTATTGTGTGCTCAAATGTTGCCATTTTGGGCAGAGCAGTGAGCCAGTCATCTTAACAGGTTGCTTTTTCCAGCATCTCAGTACAATCCCTTTCAGCATACACGAGTGCCATCACCACAGCCCTTTTTGACAGATGAGGATAGAGGCTCAGGGCTCTGACACAACCATGTGACAGTTTGCATTGATGGGGTTTATTTCCTCCCTTCAGATAAATAATACTGGGGGTTTTTTTAAGTAGCAGCCATGGGAGTGTCTGTATGACATGTATCATGTCAAGAAAGTCTAGTAAGGAATTTTCATGCAAACAAACTTTTGCCCCAAACCCAAGAGGGAGATAGAGAAAACTGAAATCAGGTGGCAGAAACAGGTCAGCTGCAGCAGGGTTGGTTCCCTGTCAGCTCAAGGTGATGCTGCTATGAGGACAGTCTCTCCCAGACTCAGCTGGCTGAGCTCTGCTGTGGTAAGCCCAAAGCCATGGGAGCTCTGGCACAGGCAGAAGGTCACCAGGATTTGAATCTGCTCAGCTCATGGCTGGAGGGATACTCAGGAGACAGAGGTAGCTGTTCCTCTGTTCTGCATTGGGGGAAAAATAAAAAAAATTGCAATGGTTTGATTTTTCCAAGCAATTCTTTTCCCCTTTTTTACTCTCCCCACAGATTTTCCTTTTCAGGGGTGTTCCAGTTTGGGCAAATTTAGAAATATATCCTCTGAGAGAAGGCACAACCACCCCTCCCCCACCAGGTTCGGGAAAAAATAAATTTTCCTCGAAGGAAAGTGAAGAAGATAAAACTATTTATTTAACAAACACATGGGAAGGAGAATAATGTTAGATGGAAAAATCTTTCGCGGTAGAGGAAAAAACCTGGGAAAGTGTTCGAGTCCTCCCTTTGGTCTCCTCGGAGCTGGGGCTTGGCCCAGGGCCAGGCCCTCTGTGCCCGGTGGAAAGTCCTCCCGATGTGCTCTGATGTTACAGCAATCAAGCAGTCCAGTAGAAAAGGGAGAAAAAAATCCGAAATTCCAGAGAAGGAAATCCAAAGTCCAACTCTCAGTCTCTCTCCAGAGAACAAGAAACTGAAAAAAACCTGGCCAAAAACTGACTGGAAAGCAGCAAGCCGGGTGCTTCCTCCCTCCCCTGCCCCAGCTGGGGAAAAAAAAAAAAACCTGCTATCTTTTTGTAACCTTGAACGAGCTGCAAACTGCTTTGAGAAAGTATTGCTCAGTTTTTTCCTTCCCCCTTTCAGGCTCAGTTTAGAGGCATAGAAAGGCACAAAAATTAACTTCTGGGCATAGGCAGCGATATGGGATACACATCATAAGGTCACCCCAAGACAAGGGGGAAAATTACTCATTTTTTCTGTTGAACCAAACTTTTGCAAATGTCAGGATTTCTTGCAGAATGGAAGTCCTGTGTTTCAACCAACTCTCAGCAAAGACAGTTCAAACCAAAGCATCTGCAGTGTGTTTAGTTTCCTTAGTTACATGCCACGTGCATCCAGGTAGAAAGGACAAGAGTCTGACACAGCTAAGACAGTTCTTTAAGCTGAGTCCTTCCTCGGCTTTTAGAGAAGTGAGGAATGTATGTCTACATCCAGGAAGACAGTAATAAGAGTACCTCTGACCTTGCCTGTGTTCATCCCCCTGCTTATCATATCAGCATGTTTCCAGTTTCTCCTTTCCATTGTTTGGAGGAAAACAGAGCTGCAAGGAAGGAGATGATTTACAGAATACTTACTTCACTAATTCAGGCTGTATACACAAGGCTGAGAGCACATATCCTTTTTCCCAGATATGAATAGGGGCTGCCTTACTCAGTTTCCTCTCTCTCAAAAATCAGCCTGACCTTCTGCTTAGTCTAGAAAGTCCTGACCCCACCTTCCAGGTCAACAAAGCCCTCAGAAATAGTTCAAATGCAATGAGGAGTCTCCTTCCTGGAATATTGCCTTTTCTCAACGCAGTCTTTCTCTGCCATGCAACATTTGGGACCAGGTCACTGAAGACTGAGTTACCTTCTCAGGAGAGTGGCTGCCCATTCCTGTAAAAACTAGAGGTAGCAGTAATTTATAAACCCCTGGGACAAAACCACATCCGTTCTAGCTGGGCTTGGAGCAAGCTAGTTATATTCAACATCTTCTGAGATGGTACTTTGCTCCTAGAGGCTAACTTTTCTAGATTCTTTCCATCTGTATGAGAGCAGGTAAAGTGTGAAGCATGGACCAAATGATTCAAGGATGCTTGCCTGGATCTGCAGCTTTTCAGCAACCTCCTGCTTTTCTGTGGCACGTGAGCAAAGTTTTATTTTGTTGCTGTAAGCGGATTGACACCATTTGCTGCGGCTGGTGTAGCTTCTGCAATGCATTTGTTTGCACTTGACTGTGTACATGTTATGCTCTTATGCTGAAAGGGGTGGCTGGGTGGCAGAGCAGAAGGCTGCCCAGCTTGTTTTTCTGGTTGTTGTAATTGAAGTGAGAAGCGAGAGTAGGCACACAGGAGTGAACTGGCCGTAGAAGCTGGCTGGGCCACCAGGGACTGAGTCCTGTGCAGGGTGCAGAGCATGGATGGGTCTCAGAGAGGATGGAGGTAGGTAGATAGAGGCTTGACCTGTAGAGGAGAGACCCATGAGTCTCCTAAAACTTGCTGGCTGTGCATCAGGCCAGGAAAGGATTGGTTGGCCAAGAAGGGGAGACAGTGATTTCCACCACATTTCTTTTTATTGTGCCCTCCCCAGGGTCCTGGGCTTCCTTATGTTGGGAGTTGCCAGATTACCACAAAGCCCCACTTCGGAGATCCAGCCTCTGCTGCTAGGGTGCTTGGTGATCCTTCAGGGAAAGGGGAAGGAGATGATCCCAGAGCTCCTGTGTATGTCACCCCAGTGAGATTTCTTGCCCTGGTGCCCGGCAAGGTGCCGGATGTCAGCAGGCAGGACCAGGCTGGGTGCCCAGCAGCATGTCCCAGCTCAGCCCACCAAGTCATTCTTTCCCCAGATCTGAGGACAAATGTATCCTCTGTCTGAGGAGAAAGAAGCCCCTATCCCTGGAGTGAGAATTTGTGCATAGATCCCTGTTATCCTGCCCCTTCCTTACCTCCTACAGTTTGGAGCCCCTCATCTGCCTCTCTCCTGCACAAGGGAAGAAGAGGGTCCACAGATTCCCCTTTCCTTCCTCCATGGCAGAGTCTTGTACCCCAAGGCCTCAAAAGCCATTCACTGAAATGTATGTTATTCAGGAAAGAGAAACAGCAACAGGAGTGCTGAAGCTGGCACATGGAGGGTGTCCTTAAAGGTTTAATTGGCTTTATTTATGTCTCCAAGTACAGACAATTTGTCACTGGAAAGAGGGAGACACTGGATGAAACAAATAGGGGAGAAAAACAAAGAGAAATAATTAGGTACACAATATGCCTGTGGAGTGCATCTTAAAAGAGTTATTTGGGACAGGCTGTACTGATGCTGGATTATAAAAAGACTGGGTAATTTTATAAGTAATATAACGTTTCTCTAGTGTGTGAATGTATCTCAGGCTTCAGGAAATAAGGTACTCAGCTTACAAAAGCAAAATCTGCCACTTGTATCATATGATTATACAATTCTCTGGATCAATTACTATCCATTTTTTTTTAAATTTTGCATTTCCTCAGGCCTTGGGTACCACCCAGCACTGGCAGTTGAATGAGCTATTAATGGAGCATTGGTGAGCATCCTAATGGAAAAGATCACATTACCAAAAAAAACCCCAACAGAATTGATTTGTTGTGTGTTCATCGATTTAGCCCCTTCCCTGACAGAAGTGAGGCATGCTGTGATCCCACTGCTTGTCCTTCACGCATCCATCAGTCCTTCCCTCAGCCTCCCAGCTGCCACACACGCCTCTGACTGCAGCAGCCATGGAAGCAGCAGGGGGCCACATCCTCTGTGAGTGCTGCTGTCTGGGCTGAGGGAACAGGCTGAGGGAACACCAGCCTCTGCTTGTCTCCTGCTGTCAACCAAGGGCCTCATGGTCGATGGTGGCATTTAGAGGGCCACAAAGGAGTGAGGGGTCCTGTAGCAGAGGAAAAGAAAAGATGGAGAAGGGCTGTATGTATTGTGAAAGGTTTAGGAGACATGAGTGGAAAGGGGCATTTGGATGGGGGAAGCTTGGAGTGAGCTAAAATTGGGGTATAGAAACACACAGGATAAATTGCAAGAAAGAAAGGAAAGATGAACCTCTCTGATATCCAGCCATCCAAACCCCAAATGTATTCTTACTTGAATCTGCCTGGCTGCAATGATTTCTGAGGTGTCCAGACAGCCATATCCCATTCCTTCCCATAACCCTGTGGAAGAAGCATATTGCTGCTGCCTGCTGAAGCTGGCAGCCTCTCTTTTAAGGGGCAGAGCTGCAACTACCTTTATTTCAAACCCTAAAAAAAGGAAAGAAGCGGAAAAATGCTTAGCAAGGAAGAGAAATGTGGGGAGGACATGACAAACAGCGCAGAGCTATAGTGAGAGCTTCAAGCCCCCTGCAAATGGAACTGTGTTATGGGCATGGCCAAGGAGAACCAAATGAGACCAAGGGAGAAGCAAATGGAGCCAAAACATCCTTCCCCTGAGCATCACTGCCCTCCCAGATCTCTCTCCAGATCCTTGGATTGTGTTGAGGAGCTGCAAAGTCACCCAAGTCCTCTTCATCTGTGTCCCGATTTGAGACAAATTGAGGGAAATGCTTTGGGAGGAACAACCCCTCCAAAGGAGGCAGGTTTCAGCTGCCCATCCCCCACAGGTTCGGAAAGAAAATTCCTCGGAGAAAAGTTAAAAAGGAAAAAAAGTTATTTATTTAACAAGCAGAGTGCACGCAGGCACGGAAAAGAATAATGCTAAATAATAAAGCCTCTTGCTGTGGAGAGAACCTGGGTAGATTTCAGAGTCCTTTGTGGGTGTGGCTCTCTCCTCTCCAGAGCTGGGGTTTGGCGTGGGCCCCTCTGGGCCAATGGTGTAGGGCCTCCCGGTGATGTTCTGGTGTTGCTGAACAGTCCAGAAGAGAAGAAGAAGACACCAAAGTCCCAAGGCTCCATACTTTAGCTAACGAATAAGAAGCTAGCTAAAAAGCAAAAGGAATGTAACTCTCTTGCCTGCTGCAGAAGCGGAGCAGCTGGGCAGGAGAAGTCAGTGAGCTTATCTCTGTTTGGAACACAAACCTCCAAAAGAATTCCACCGGCTCTCTCCCCTCTTCCTTAAAGGTACAGAAAGGCACAAGACAATCTGCTCAACCCAAGCCACAATGGTGTGCCATGATTGTGCTGGAGAGGGAAAGCTGTTTCTTGTGTCTTCAGGAATAATTTGAGGCTCATTGTGGTGTTTGATGCAGAGTTGCCCATGACTGAAGCTGGCAGTACCTCCGGACCACTGGCAGCCAAGCACTTTCATTAGCAGTCACAGTCAGTGCACGAGTGTTGTCACTTGGGTGACTGCAAAAGGCTTTGGCATGAGTGGCACCATTTGGGCATTTTACATCTCCCCACACACCTAAGCCCACTGTTTGACTAGCTCTGACTGGGCTTGAAAATGCAGTTTTTCTTTGTTGCATTAAATTTGGAAATATCTTACTGTAAAATCAAAACAGGACTGAGCCTCCCATGGCTGCCTGTTTCTCAAGGTAGGTGGTATTGAGGGCTCCCCATGAGCAGTGGGGCTGGCAGCCCAAACAGAAAAAGGAAACTTTGCACAAAAGGTTTTTAATCAAAGAAAGCAAAGAGCACAGCAGAGAAATGTATTCAGACTAAGGCCAGTCTTAAACACGCTTCAGGGATCTAGTCTGAAGACCTGTGAAGTCAGAGTTTTTCTGTCAAGTACAGTGGGTTTTTTGGATCAGGTTCTAAGTGCAATTTGTCTCCTATTTTTTTTCCTAGGTCATTATTGTTTGGGGTTTTTTTTTGTTTTTCTTTTTCCCTTTTCCTTTTTTTTTTTTTTTTAATAATGAGTAAAGCCACCTCAGCTGTAGTGGATTGCTTCTCCTCTCTCTGCTTTCAGGAGCCAGGAAGAGAATCATTGAGCCATACTCTCCTGCTCCTCTGCAGAAAGCAAATGGCTATCCTTGGATATCAATCACTGGGGTAAAAGCTAAGAAATGTTACCAAGGAAACGTTGTCAGGCCCATTGGCAGTCTCCTTTGTTTAGGAAGTTTACCCATGAGCAGCATTTTATTGTTTTGAAATCAAGAAATCTTAAAATAAAATAAATACATCTTTGATGGACTAACCTGTTATGCACCCTCTCTGGTGTAACAAACACCCAAAATATATTGCTCTACTCTGAGCCTTCAAGTAGTTAATTCATTCATCATCTTTGAGTAAGTAATCTAAACTGGCCTTCTGAACAAATAAAAAACAGATTTATCCCTGGGTAAAATGTGTTATTTCTTCAAGCAGGTAAACATTAAAAATACTTGTAATCCAGAGCAAGAAAAATGAAGGACTGCAATGTGTCACACGTTGATCCAGGTGTGAGGTGTGAATAATAGCAAAGTGGATGCAAAAGTGACAGAGCTGACTTTGATCAGTGAGATGCTACTTTCTCATTGTGTGGATGCATTTAGTACTCATGGAAGCAGGAGATTAATAGCATTGATTTCAGCCAGAGCTTGTGAAACAGGTGCTGCAGCACACTTCCAGCATGCAGCACTTACAACACCCTCCAGCCATGGACCTCTGTTGCCTCAGCCTTGTTTTCCTGGTGTCATGCTACCCACTGCTCAGCACCTCCCGGGAGGTGGCAAGTGCCCTTGGCTGTGTGTCACTTAGATACAAGCTGAGGGCACCCTGAGTCTCGTAGGAGACATTTGTGCTTTGGCAAAAGTTTGTTATTTAAATAGGATGCTGTGTTACATGTTTCGTGACACATGCAAATAGAAATCCTGGTGTCACCATCGTCTCCTTTTACAGTCCCAGAGCTGTGGATCTCAGACTTCGAAGGTGGAGGGCTGGTGCTCTACAGCAGTGTAAAAATGCAGGTAAACTTGGATGCTGCCCAGCTCAGAGCCATCAAGGGTGCATGTGAAGCCACTCAGATTTCCCACTTGTTCACCTAAAATGATGCCCATTCTTGGTCCCTAAGACCGTTGGAGAGCATCTAATCCTCAGGCCACATTCAGCATGCTTGCATTCCCCCCTAAATAGGAGTGAAGAGGTATTCAAATGCCCAGGAAAAGCTAGGCCATGTGCTCATGGTGCATAGGAAGAGAGGATCCAGTTTTATGTGAGCACTATAGCCAGGCCAGCCCTGCTCTCCCATAAACCCAGCTGTGAAGTGCCAGGAGCCTAGGGCTGGTGCTGGGTGGGAATGCTTCCTCTGGGAGCACTGGGGCCCTAATGGACAATGTTGTGTCAAAGCACAGTCTGAAAAGACATCAATAAAGAATATTTTTCATACCCAGGTGCTTCCAAGCATTATATACTTTCCCTCAGACAGAAAGGGCACAGTTGATGCCTTAATTATTGCAAAATAAAAAGATTAAAATTGACTAATGTGTTCGGGCACCAGGATCAAGTCACATATCTATCTAGTTTTATCGGCACTTTCTTGGGCAGTGCAAAGGGAGGCCAGTCAGGCCGTCCTGCTGATTAACTGTAATATTCTCTGACGTATAGACTTATATCATTATTTCTGCTTATTTTTACATTTTGTCTTTAAGGATGGAGTATCCTGGACTGCAGGATCTTGTGGGAATTCCAAAATTGGAGAGACAAGAACTCTATTATCCTGAAAGGAATAAAAAACAAAAAAGAAAGGAAGAAGTAACGACCTTTTCTTCTCTGGCTGACTCAAGATCCATGCAGCATGATCACCCTTGCAGCCACAGGCAGGCTGCAGACAATTGGAGGGGATGCTTAGGTTAAAAGTGACACCCCAATGCTGGAGTAAACCCCCGAAATCTCACTGCCCTCTGCTAACCTGGGAGGAAACAGCAGCTCACAATCCTGCATGAGACTGGGGTGACTGTCACTTTTGGGATGCTGTGCCTAGGCTTTCTTTAGACTTAACTCGTGTGCCTCCTGCAGTCTGCTGGAGCCAGCTGGTGTTTTGGGTGCTGTTCAGAGGGAAGAGTTTACATCAATGCTGAATACTGAGGAAATCTTCACAGATAAAGATGTGTGCAAATGTCTCTCTGCTCAGGAACTTGGGCCAGGCTTTGCTTTCTCCTTTCCTATTTTGCTGCCATTTATTACTTGAAATCCCTCATGACGCTTCCTGAGCCTGATCCAGATCAAGTGACTTTCCCCAAAATCACAGGAGTCTTCATGAGAGCCTGTAGTGAAGAGGAGACACTGAGGGCATTAACCTCAGATGCAGGTCCCTGCCTCCTTTCCACCAAGGACTTCCTCTGCCATGGATAAAAATCAATTAAGTTTTGTTCTCTGCCTCAGCTTCCCATCTGCAGGAGAGGGAAGACAGCACCTTTGTGCCTCTGAAGGAAGGCAACATCAGTGCAGATGCACTCCCAGCCCTTTTCCCAGGGATGAGAGACTTTCCTCTCACAGCAGGAGCATTATTTTTCCATCAGGGCTTGCATGCTAGTCCATTGCTCTGTAAGGGCAGCTACTTTCCTTGTCTCTTCCCAGGCATCCCTTTGAAGAGCAGCCACAGCCCTAACCTACTGCTCTGTCAAGACTCACAAAAGCCACACAGCACCTTCCCTTTATGTTGCACAAACCAGTCACAGGCAGTAAGGACTGCTGCCCTTGGGGGAATGATCTCCCTCTCACAGAGGGATGCTGAGTCATGGAGGTGGAACATGAACTTCCCACAGCTGGGCAGGACACCCTAGCCATGGTTTGCTGGGGAAAGGACAAACTGCAGAGGACTGTTCACCTCCAATTTTCTTCTTTTCTCCAGGCTGGATGAAAAACTATTTCCTTAGCTGGTAGAGGGGCGTCAGTATGCTTCAAGGCTATCATCACTCTGCTCTGCTTAACCACTTCTCCGTTCCCCCACACACCAAAGTCCTCTTCTTGCTCCTGTGACACCTGCAGGCAGGGGACAGTCGCTGCCTGCTGGTGACTTGGTGATGGCTGGCAGTGCTGAATCAGTGGCAGCTGAGAGCAGATATACCTCATGATCTCACCTCACACAAAGGAGGGAAGTGAGTGTGGTGAGCAAACATAGCCCCAACCTGGCTGATAACTGCACCTTCCTGCCTTTTGCCACTTGTGTAATGCCTGAACAGCATGAAAGCATGGCAGTGCCTCATGTCTACAATATGGGATTCTCAGAGATACTGAAGAGCATTCATAGTGCTGCTGGTGTGTTCAGAACAAATGCTTATCTGAATTAGTTGAAAATAGTATCATTTATCTTAGTGCTGTTCCCCCCACTTTCCTGCTCCAGCCCCACCATCATATAAAGAAAGTCCCTCAAAGCAGGCTTCTTGTTCATTCGTATTGACAGTTGGTAAAACCAGATAAAATGTGTCTCAAGACGCTCATCACAGCTCAGAGTGTCTCCTATTCTCTGTCACTCTGTGGCCTTACCCCGCTGGGAACAAGGAACTCCTCCGAGCATCTCTCTGTTGCAATATTCACAGGTCCAGCTGCACGAGGCTGGGAGAGCTTGCTTTTCTGCAGGGGGAATTCCAGGCAATGAGCAAAACTGGGAAAGAAACATTATGAATATTTTCTTAATCACATTAAACAAACAGAGGGAAAGGAGTCCATGAAATGCAGCAAGGGTTATAGATCAGGCAGGGACCAACCACATGGAGGAGGAAAATGTGAGGAGTCTGGAGGGTGCTGAGTTGAAGTATTACTAGCTCCTGACTCCTGCTGAAAACTCTCCCGGCTTCAGCCGGCTTGCAAAGCCGACTGCTGGCAAGCCAGCTGTCCTCAGCCCCTGTGAGCTAAAGGCAATGTCCTGGGAGCGGCTGTTCCTATAGGAAATGAAAACACTGAACTGTGGAGCTGAGCAGGGCTGTGCCTGGGGACCCGTGGTGCTCCTGCCACATCAGCACCTGGAGGCACTGCACAGCTTAAATAACTGTAGCCGTCGCATCGCCAGTGTCCAGCTGAGCAAGGCACAAACAACTGGCCATTGCCAGCAGATATTTAAGCACCTGGAATGATTTTGGGCAGCTGTTTGCACTTGCAGTTACCCCTGTGGTCCCCTGTTCATACCCTGCACGGCAAAGGCGAAGCTGTGCTGGGATTTTTCATTAGCTCATTGCTTTTACAGCCTCTGAACTTTACTCTTTGATACTTGATCATCTGGACTTTTATTTGTTAAAGGAAGAATGACGTGTAACCACTTTCCTAATGTAGCCAGGTTGGTTTCATTTGCTCTCGCCCCGGTCCAAAGAGAGCCCACGTAATTATCTGTGTGTATTTCTGCCTTGTGTTTTTTTCCATGGATCCTGCTCTTTTACGTATGCCAGCGTTCATACGCCACCCAGTGGCTCCCGAGGCGTTGGGTGCCGATCTCACCAGTGACAGTTCTTCCAGGTCCCCAAACCCCTTTTCCCATGAAATATCTTCCCAGCGGCAAGGGCAGGGGCAGCACAGATCCGTGCTCCCGGGGGTTGAGGCAGCAACATCCTCTGAAGCTCTTTGCAGACCTTGCTGCAGGTAACCACAGCACTTGCTCACTCATGTAACCACATCACTTGTTCTGCAGTCTCAGGGTGCAGCATTGCACTGTCAAGTTTAGCATAAATCAGTGGGGCACTTCATGTGCACCCTTTCCATTTGCTCACATCCAACACGCACACGTGAATGCTTTCTGACAGGTCATTTGGGCTCGTGGTCACGTTCTTAGTTTTCAGCAAGCCTTTAGTCAAATTAAAATAAAGAAAGATATCTTCTTGGGTGAAAATCCAGAACATCCTTTCCCAATTGTGTCTAGCCATGAGTCCTTCAATCAAGCATAAAAATAGTCTCTGCTATGTCCCCGGCTTCTTACTGGCTCTCCCTGTTCACATTGCCTTGCACTGCTGCTCCTGAGCTGAGCAGCCAGTTTTGGGGCAAGCTGAGGGGAGAAAAAGAAATGACAATATACAGCTGAGTCCTAGACCACAAAGAGACCTGTGTGGGACCTCAGTTTTAACTGAACTGTCATTCCTGCCTTTTTGTTGGTTTTTCTCCTTCATTATTTTGCTACAAAACAAAGTCTTACACTCTTCATCTACTCTTCAAAAGCCAATGACAAGCACAAATAGCTCTCCAGCAAGATTTACATACTGTGCCATCCTGTGCAACAATAAATTTCCCTGCTGACTCTCTACTTCTTGCATTCACCAGACTCAGCCAACTTTGTGCTTTAAGAGTCTGGTCTTTGATTTGACATGTAGTTATTGGACATTAGGCATTCATCTCATTCATTTCACTGTTCCCTGAGGGCATGTTCTTCACCATTTGTTGCCATAATGCTTGAGGGCAAGAAGTCATTTTTCTTATTTAGCCTCTGGTCTATTATTTCGCCCTGATGCTTGCTGTCAGATGCCAGAGATGAGATGCCCCTTTGGGCAGAGCAAGCACACCCAACTGTATTTTCAAAGCAAATCACTCTGAGCAAGGCAGCACTAGTGGCTGAACTGGGATGGAAAACCTGACCCTTGTAAAGTGATGCCCTAGTGACAGTTAGGGATTGGTCCTAACATACATAGACCCCCTTCTCTGGAGGGAAGGATCCTGGAGGTCTCAGAAAGTCCAGAACGTGGAGTTTCAATGTTTGGTTTAACTGTGCCCCAGCTGTATCCCACCCTATATGCAGGGCCAGGCAAGAGACACCCTTGTTTTTACCAGCACAGCAGGATCAGGGATTTGTCCCAGGACAACTTTTCACCGGTTAGCACAGCCAAGCTGGTTCAAACTAGTGCAGGGGGGAGGGCAATAGCTCCTTTCTCCGGATGCTCAGGATGCCTTGGCCCCCTTGGGGTCCTTCAGGGGACAGAGGGAGTTAACAAGATGGAGAATAACTTTCTGTCCTCTGGACCAGAGCACGCGAGGGCAGGCAGCTCTCTTTGCAGGATGCCCTTTGTCAGAAACCCGACTAGCCACGCATTCTGCCTCCCTTTTGTTACCCAAACATTGCTGCTGCATAGCACTTGGCCGACACTGACCCCAAGCAGATTAGACACAGGTGAGTTCCTTGTGCTCTGGTGGGGCTTGTGGTGGCTGCAGTCACCTGCACGCTTCTTGGGGCTGGCCTCGTCGTGAGGCTCAAACACTGCTGCACAGCCTGGCACATGCAATTCTGTATCCCTGTGTGCCACACCTGAAGGGCAAGGTGGGCAAAGGGACAGCTCCCATTTGGAGAGGAGCATGTGGCAGGACTTCATGTGAAACCCAGACCAAATTCAGCTTAAGTCTACCCTTTTGCATAGGTACCACATTCCCTTCCCAAGCACTTCTGAATCACCACATCCATCTGCAAACACTGAATATAATAAAAGGCCATCGTAGGCTCCATCCAAGCCTGGCTGTAATTAAATATATTGACTGATAAATTGAATATAGTTATACCTCTCCATCTGGTCTCAGCAGAGGACCACTGACATTTTGTTCATATACCCTCATTTTTTTGTCTCTTTCAGAATGAGATTTGCATCATAGCTTTTTAATGAGCTAATAGTTAAAATAGCCCCCTATAATTATGCTAGAATAATCCAGCATTATTTCAGCTTAATTATAGGGGGATATCTTAACTATACATCATTTGCAGTTCTCAGTCACTCTAATGCGCAGATGTCTGAAGAAATGACATAAAACACTAGCAAGTTATAAAATATCTAGAGTGGTGCTCATTGCGTCTGTGGAAAATGATCACATCTATTTTCCGTACCTCTGCTATGCAGTCTCCCTGCTCAGATTATTTCCTGCTAACCAAGAGATAATATTGAAAGCAATGGAAATAAAATACTTCACTATCTCATGTCATGCTCTGATATTGTTGACTCTTTCATTTTCATATCTCCTTGATCCCTTCATAAATCTTCACATCAACATACTGTAGTTAATTTCTCCAAACCTTTAGCACCTCTGGAAGCAAACCAGTTCCTAAATCTACTGCCTTCATAGCTGTGGCTAGGCTATGGTCTGCCTTCAACTTTGCTGTGGGTTTTTGCTTATTTGCATTAAGTGACCTGGAAAAATTGCCCTGGGAGCACGCGGCACTGCTGTTCATGCTTCCCCCATTGGAGACTGCCACATCCCAACAAGGCAGCATTGGTGGAAACATCAGCTTGCCATTCTGGATAGACATGTCTCTTCCTCACCACGTGGCTCTTCCCCTGGTGTACCTCCCGCAGTGGATGTGGGATGCCTGTGGGAAGACAGGAGAGGACTGACTGCAAAGTGGCTGTTGTTTGGGGAGGTGTAGCTGTCACCTCTGTCTACTCACACTCAGCACCCCCACCCTGTATTGCCCCTCCTTTCCTGTAGCAGGAAACGATCTGTGTCCCCGAGCATATACTGTCATGTTCACAGGTTTGCATACTCAGAGAAGGAAAGATTCACCAGACTATTCCCCTAAGGACTTCTATAAAAGGAAAAGCTGAGAGTTTTGTTCAGTCAACACCATTCCTCTTGCTGCCTCATAGAGCAGAATTAGAGGGGAAAATCTTTGTACCTGAGAATGGGTGAAGTAAAAGGGATGGTGGGAAAGCTGGTGTCAGTAGCCCGTGAGGACAGTAAGAGCAGCATGCACACACAGAGCTCAGCAGTGAGATGATGGGAGCATGGCCTGTGGTCCACCTGTGTGTTTCCATGGGCATGGAGAGGGCCATCAGAGACAGGCTGAAACCACATGGGAACTTCTGCAAGGCTGCTTTGACCATGGAGGGTGTTACTGTGAAAGGGGTCTCCATAGCTCAGTGAGGCATAGTTCATGTCCTTGAGCAGACTGGGCAGATGGGCACCACTGCTGCTTCCAGGGAGGTGTCGAGCACTATGGGAGAGCACTGGGAAAGGACTGCTAGCTCCAAAGGGAGCATAGGCAGAGCTGGATTTCTGTGCAGCCTGTGCACCAAGTACTATTTTTAGATTCACTTCTCTCTTTTAACACCTGTGGATCAGCCTAATGGACAGAGAGATGGTGTATAATAAATGTCATAACCTCCTTGGAAAATACCTCATGGCTTTTAAAGTAATCCCTTGATACTTTGAGAGGACTGCTGCTTGACACTGATTAAAGCTCTGGGGTTGGTCATGCTGAGGTAGCACTTAGTGCTCGTAGGATGCTGTTGCCTTGCCAGGATGGTCTTCAATTTTGCTCTTCAAGGCAATACAGGGTGCAGAACCCCTCAGGACTATGATTCTGATGTTGATTATCTGGGCTTGCATCAGGGATGTCCCTCCTTGAGGCACTAACTCATCTTTCCTTCAAAGTGGTAATAGTTGTTACAGAAACCTTGTCCTTATTCCCACTAGTCCTACAACCCCACCAGCATCCCTCTTCCTCAGCAGAAGTCCTGGTTTCTGGGTGGTGACACCTCTCCTTAACTCGCTCCTCATAGGAGTTTGCCCTTTCCCTCCCTTCACAGAGCATCTGACTGAAGAGGAAGGAAAGATTACCCTTTGAGCATCTCACACTCACACAAACAGTCCAAATAGGCCTTGGGAGAGTTACAAGCAGGACACTGATGGTGGAGGGAACTACAGAAGTTGGTCTTATCCATGCTCCATTCCCACAGAAGCCCTGGACAGGCAGTAGTCCAGTGCTGATACACTGCACCCGGAGAGGGTTGGTGTCCTCTCACCTGTCAGCCCTGCACTTTGGGCTAAGGAAAGTCTTTGCATGGCTATGTTTGCATGGTAAAAGTGGGGCTGTGCTAGCCTGAGCTGTCAGCAGAGATAACCCCCTTGCAGACCAACCCACTTAAATCTACATACTGAAGAAATGCATATTCTATAAACTTCTAGCCTTCCTATGCTTCTCTTCTGATACTTCATAGCTATAATGCTATGTACCCTTACTTTCCTATACTAGGAAAAAGAAGTAGAGGGAATTGGAGCATTTGTTCATCATCATCTTGTAAAAATGATTGAGAGCAGTCTCATTAAAATCCTGAGTATTAGAAATCACTTCAGTATGCATTTTTTACTTATCCAGGTTTTTGGAAATATTGCTTTTAGGGTGAAGTCCTAAAGGAAATCACCTTTTATGACCTAAAAAACCCATTAGAATCAATTATATTGAGTTATACCAAGCTGGAAGCTGACCCCATCAGCAACTTTCTATGACCTACTTGTGAAAATGGTAAGGATAAAATAATCAAGAGTTACACAGACCTCTAGTACCTGGAGGCCTGTTTGCTCTGCTCTTATTTACATACACGTGTCTTCCTCCTACAGATCCTCATTAAACTCCCTCTTCTTCTGTGTGAATCAAAAGTATCTTCCTCATCTCCCTTGCTGATGCTGAAAAGGCCTTCATACAGGTGAACTGCAAATGTCTGTCTTACACTCAAAAAGCTCTCACATCCTGGAAATGTCTGTAAAACTAGTTAATGCATCTTATGAAGGCAACTGTCTCCTGTTCCCAGAGCCTATCAAGTTCCCAGAGCTCAGTCCCCTCCACAGTCCTCCAAGGACTTTTCTGCACCATGTCTACAAAGACGCCTTTATCGTCCTTCCATAGTAGCCATCCTGGGCTGCAGGTGACCAGGATTTTCATTCCTTCACCCTTTCTTTAAGCTGCATTTCAGATAGTGACAATGCAGCTGATAATGCTTGTTTTGGTCCAGAATCTTCTCAGCTAACTGCAGGTGCAGGACAGGGGCTTCCTCTCCAGCAACACAGGAGAAGAGGAAAGAGGACATCTCTAGCAGCTGGGAAAGCTAGATGCCTTCTCTGCCTCAGGGGGGTAGCCAGACCATGTTTCCAGCTGAAGACCTTCAGCTGTGGCCCTTCAACTGCATGATGAGTCTTTAGATCAATGTAGATCATTGCCAAAGTTCATCTAACTGTTAAATAGTGATAAAACAAATCATCGGCACCTCCCTAACCCCACATCTAATGGCTGTGCTGGAAGCATTAATGAGTAGGAGAGCTGGATGAGCTCTGCCAGAATGTTCCTAGACACAGTCACTCACGGATTTTAATGAATTTGGCCAGCAACCTCTCTTGGTACTTGCTGCCTTGCATTTTCATATGACAGGCTTTTATCAGCACAAAGCCTTGAGTAAAGGCAGTGTTTCCAGGCTGTACACATGAGCATTCCCAGGAAACAGAGTTTGAAACTGGGCTGTGCAGGTGTTGGAGCTCAAAGTCCATATGTGCCCATTTGAGTGGCAAGCACCCACGGCCTGGTGCCCCCATCTGGGCAGTGATGCTGGAGTGAGGACCAGCAACTCCTCCTCCAGAGTTCTTTGAGAGGAAACCAGTAGCTTGGAAAGAAACAAAAACAGACCTGGAAATGGGCATGCTGAGCCATTCGGAGTAGCTGGGAGTTGCTGTTGAGAGCGCTGGCTTAGGATGCAGAAGTTTGCTCTTATATTGCTTACTCTGACTCTGTGTGAAGACAGTATATCAAGGTCATCTCTGGCACATAAGCTCATGATGGTGAGCACAAGGCTGTGAAAGTTTCAGTTATTTAATCCTTTAGGAATCTGTAAAGAAAGAGCTGAAGGCCAGGTTGTGGTGCATCACACCAAGCAAAGAGAGGGAGAATTTTATTGTCTAATGAAGGCTCCCTGATTGACTTTCACTGGATCTTGTGTTTGTTCATTAATGTCACTTTACTCCACATTAACCTGTTCAAATACTAACCCAACAAAGCAAATTGTCTCAACTCTGTTACTTGTCTGATAATGCATAATTGTGCTGATTAGATATTCACTTACTTTAAATCCTTAACTAAACCCTTAATTTGAGGTGAGCCTTTGAAGGTGCACTTAACAAATAAAAGTACCTCCTATCGAAGAAGAGTCAGGCTTCCCATGCTCAATCAATTGACCTTAGAAGCTACTAATGTCCAAAGGCCACAAGTGAGCTTCAGGGATCCTGCAGGGCTTATGAAGCAGAGCAGAGCTTCTGTAGAGCAAGGGGCTGGCTGGGACTGTCTGCTGCAACCCCCAGACCTGGGTGGGACACACAAAATAGGGTGTGCTAGGGAAGGAGTGACAGCCAGCCTTGCACAGGAGGAAAGGCAAGGTTATTGGATCTATCAATTTTCTCAGTGCTGACTGAGAAATCAGATGTTGTTAGAATGTGTGTTCAGTTTAAAAACCTGGCAAGGCCAGATGTTTGCTAAGTGGATAGACTTCGGGAAGTGCCTGCACATTAAAATACAAACCAAAAGTGAAAAAGTGAGTGCAACTGAAGCATTAAACAAACATTGACAGGACATGCATGAGCACACACAAATCGCTGTGTTTACAGCACAGGATGCACAGAACTCCCATTTGCATCTGAAGACATTTAATTGTTCATATGGTGCATACACACACTCCCTTTTGCCTGCCAAGCCTCGGCAAATGGACACGTAAATAGGGGTACATAGCTACATAAATGGCCAGTTCACCTGGCAGCACACACTCACATCTGGAAGTGCAGCAGCTTCCAGTCTGGGCATCTGGGAGTGAGGCAGGTTCCACTCTGCCCCAGCCATGGAACATCACCTCCTGGCAGCATTCAGCTGGTTGTCTGAGCTGACTGTCCATGCCACATCCTGGCAGCAGCTGTTGGATGTCCCCGAGAGCTACAGCATCCCCTGACCACTGTCTGAAATGCCACCACTGCCCCAGTGCCTGTGAATGCATTTCCCTGGCTGACACCTCCTGTCTTCCAGCAAACAGGGAGAATAAACCACAAGCAGTTCTTTTAAATGAAATAATTCACTATTTACACTGCAGCAGTCAGATCACAAAACTGCAGCAGATGTTACAGCAGAGCTCCAACTCCACTGTTCCAACAACTAATGCAGTATCCGGTCAGCTCTCACTGTGACCAGGCACAAAAGCAGGCACTAACATCTATGCCTCCCACTTGCTTGTGAGGCAGACACACCATTGTAATTCTGAGCAAGTCAGCAACATGGTCTGTGAGGTCCCATAATGGTTAATGCTTCCTCACCAGAGAGAGTTTTTCAGTAGACTCAGTCTGTACAATGTGTCATTACCCCCCCAGCTTTGATCGTCAGTCTGAAGAGCATATCACCTTGGAGATTAACAAAGAAATTCTGGCTGCAAAGCTGCTGAAAAGGCCACTTTGGTTGATTTTCTTTTCATATTGCTCTGTGTTTCTGCTTCACAGAACAGAAGGGCAATAAAAATTAGTTTCATGATGTAATAAAATATTTGCCTCTGAGGTTTCTGGAAGCTGAAGCACTGGTATTTTATTAGCATGCAAAAATTCATTATGGATATAAAAGTGTGATGACATGGTGTGGTTGCTAAACCTTAGGATATCCCAGGCTTAGAACAATGTAATCAACCAGATGAAATAACATTTTAAACCAAACAAGTTTACAGACATTATCATTAAAAAGTAATAGTAAGTAAACTAACTATTTCCAGTCCATAATTGTTTTAATCTTCATGGAGCAGGACTAAAAAAAAGCATCATCAGCTGGCCCCAAATGCCTCAGGATTTGGTTTTCAGTTTGGAAAGTCTGCCTTCCTGAAGATTGGCAGAAGTTCACAAAGTTTCAGGCAATTTCAGGCTATCTCTGTTTTCCAAGGTTCTTTTTCCTGTCCTCCCAAATTTCTTAAGCTTAGACAAAAACCCCATTTTGTTACCTCTTTTGCTGCCTGGCTTCGCAACAATGTTGAACAGCATCTCCAGAACTAAGAAAAGGAGCACATCCTGGTGACCCTCCTCTGAGAGACAGAGCACTTAGCTGTAGGAAAGAAAGAGACTGATTATTTCGTGTTACTTGGTTTTTTCTTCATTTGTCCAGACACCGGTGTTCCCATGTTTAGGTCAGACTTGGGATGTGCAGGACAAGACCATGACACAAGTTACTTTGTGTTCTCAGTAAGTCAGAAAGATATTAACAAAGTGATTTTTTCTGAAAAGAGGCTTTACTGGCATTGGGGGATGTTTTGGTACAAAGCATTAAATTGCTGGCTGACTGTATGGACTGTTTATTAAAGAAACTGCAGAAGTTAAAAAATCCACTGCAAGCACTCTGATGTGTGGTGAGCCATCACCTTGTGGCCTCCCTCAAAGTTTAATCAAATATGCACAACTAAGTTTTATGTTTTTCCTGATTTTGGCTGGGATAGAGCTAATTTTCTTCTCAGTAGCTGGTCCAGTGCTGTGTTTTGGTTTTAGTATGAGAATTATGTTGGTAACACACAGATGTTTTGGTTGTGGCTCAGTAGTGCTTACTCTGAGTCAGGACTTTTCAGTGTCTCGTGCTCTGCCAGTGAGGAGGGGCACAAGAAGCTGTGAGGGAGCATGGCCAGGACAGCTGACCTGAACTGGCCAAAGGGATATTCCCCACTATAGAATGTCATGCCCAGAGTATAAACTGGGGGGAGTTGGCTGGGAGGGGCCAATCGCTGCTGGGGGACAGGCTGGACATCTGTCAGCAATTGTCTTGTGCATCACTTGGTTTTCTTGGGTTTTATTCCTCTCTCCCACTCTCCTTTTATTATTATTATTATTATTATTATTATTACATTTTACTTTATTTCCATTAGTAAACTGTTCTTAAGTCACAGGTTTTACCATTTTTCTCCCCATCCACCAAGGGGTGGGGAGTGATACTTAGTTGTCGGCTGGGCGTAAACCACAATAACTTTTATCATCAGAAAGGCAATAAAAACGAGCCACAAAATGAAGGTACTGTTTTACCAGCAACTGGGTAAGCTGGTGGATGCAAGAGCCATGCTTCGTTTGAGTGTTTTGCAGAGGCTGAAATGTTCCTGCATGAGCTGAAATAGCTGAAAATCTGCTCGAAACACCCAGCAAGGCAAAACCAGGACCCAGTGGTTTGAGCAGGAGAGTCTCCATATGGTCAAATGCAAACAGAGAGCAAAGGGAGAAGGTCCAGCAGCCTGTTCCAGCACCGAGGTAGGGAAAGCAGATGAAGGAGGCAGGAGAAAGCCGAGCAGATGAATAGCATGGTTTTCAGCCTGGTCCATGAGCACCCTGTGTAGGCAGAGGTGACACTGCCCATCACCTCCAAGAAAACCTCACCCCACCAGCCCAGAAGAGGACAAAGATACATGAGAAGGGTGGGAAATGTCACTGGAGCAGTCAGAGAAAGGCAAGGACCCATCAGAGAAGGGTTTACAGAGTCACCACGACCAGAAAGTTTTTGGGATGAGAAAAGGATAAAGGCCATGAGCTGTCAGCAAAGAAACACTCTTCTCACCTTCACCCACACCAGCAACGTTCAGAGCAGTGGGGCTTTGTACACCTTTTGTAAATCACCAGCCCAGGTGCAAACCAGGGACAACATTTTGTGTTTGACCTTCTCACTAGCCAAGCTAAAAACCTGGGGGAGCTCACAGACCAAAGTCAAAGTCTAATTTTACCTCTGTTAACCTTGTTCAGCTTCCTAGACTCTTCTGCACAGGGAAGGCTCATTAAGTCTGAAACACATTCATATTTTGCCTTTTATATCACAGCAAATCAAGAGCATTTTTTGAGCATGACTGTAAGTAATTATTTCATAGCAATACCACTTATTTTCCCTTGGCTAGGTTTTCTTATTTGCTGAAGAAAACAGCAAGGCCACAGCATGAGTACCAGAAAAGACTTTTGCAAGCAACAGTGAGCCTAGGGTTGTTGATACCACATGAACCTGCATCCCAGAGGACCTCTGGTGAACCATTGAAATCCTTGTGTGTTTTGAGAAGAATTAATCAAGTTAGGCTTTTTTCTTCCCATTCTTAATGTCCCCTCAACCCTGAAGTCATGACAGATGCACAGGCTGGAATGACCAGCAATCATTGAAAACTGTTGCCTCTCCCGTTTCACCATGAGTACCCTGCTCTACCCTTTGTTTGGAGCATTCAGTCCATGAGCCCCCAGGAACTTCTAGGCTTAGTGTTTTGGAGGGCAGAGTAGTTGTGCAGCATTGCTTTTGCCATAGTGTCCAATACCACTTTTTTTATAGCCAGGCCTCAGCCACACTGACAGCCATGGATATTTGGGGTTAAACATTCCTTTGCCAGGTAGCTTGAGGATGTTTGGAAGACATGTATGGAAAGGCACAGGTTCTGGGACCATTCAGTACCCTACATTTACATCTACAGCACAATCACCTGAAACTCTAAGGATAGCACTCAGTGACCCACACAGTACTTTCCAATCCTCCTTCTTCACTAATCAAGTGGAACTGAGTCACAGGCAGAATGCAATTATGCAGTGAGGTTCAGTTATGCATAACAAAAGCATCTCACCAAAAGGAGCAGTCTGTGAAGTGGCAGCAATACCAAGAGACCAAGCAGTGACAATGCTCAAGGCATAATAACTGACAATGAAGTGTAGAGACAAATAAAGATTAATACCTTTTTGGTCTTCTTCAGTGATGACGTTATGTTGTAAGATGGGATATTTTCTCTTTCATGGTAATGGACCTGCTGTCTCTCATACAACCTCTCCACACAGAAAATTACCATATGTAATTGCTCCAGCAGAGTGATGCTCTTATTGCAGTCGCTCTTTAGCTAAGATCACTTATTCTCTGAAAATAATAGATTTTGATAAGTAGTCGGGAGTTCAAAGAAGAGCAGTGAGAAATCCAATGAAACCAGGCCAATTTTGTTACTTTCCAATCTTGCATATGGTTATGACAGCCTATTCATAGCATGCACTGACTCCTGTGGAAGGTTAGTGAAGTTAAATAGGCAGCTGCTAGATGACAAAAACTAGAGAAGAATAAAGTATGCGATGGCTATTACCTAGGCAGGAGACATCATAAGTGTCAACTACCCTGTGCAGAGAGAGAACTGCCCACCACAGCCTATGGAGTAATTTTCTCCCCAGAGGAATCCAGTTGTAAAGATCACCATGAAAACCTATTAAATTGACCCTGGAGGTAATACTAATAGAGAATCCTGTATCAGCAGAAAGATGGACAAAATGACATAAAAAGGTCTTTCCTTTTTATAAAACTCAGAAGAAGGAGTGATGCATTTTTTCTTTCATTTGAAAGGCTTGCCTAAGTAAGATTTTTTCAGAGGAAGTTCTCCTGACAGCATGCTGAAAATGAAGACTTTTCTCTGATAGCAGCAATGTGCATAAATGATTCACTGGAGAGAGAAAAAAACAATCAGAGTTAGGGTGACAAAGACACTAGGCAAATGTCAGTGTGAAGAGGCATTTCAGAGAACCAGTAAACAAGCTTCCACCCCTAGTACATCCCAGCTTGTGGACTAAGACCTCAGGACCTAACTTTCAAGTAAGGATTAATCAAGCTTCCATTTCTGCAACTGCTGATGAGAAACTGTGCCTGCATTAGGGCACCACAAATAAGTTTGGAGTGGAAATGTCAGCAGCAGGACACCTGAACTTCCAGTCTATGGGGAGAATTGGAAAGATGATAAAGGTACAAAATGATCACTGGGTAGCTAGAGACTTTCTCTTCTAATTAAACTGGTTCTGGATTGTGGAACAGATGGTAAAGAAAAGTGTCTGATTTCAGAGTAGAGTCTGACATCACTTAAGGGATGTAGTTGCTTATGATTGCAGATGACTGGATTTGATTGTCTGTGAAGTCACTTTCTTTCTTGTGATTGCGTGTCCCTAATTCTGCTCCCTCTGGAGACAGTTATAAATGGTCCTTTGGCGTCCACAGGGACATGATGGCACAAGGATGTGAAGTCTCTAGCAAATATATGGCACCTGCCTCCATGGTCTGTGCCTCTGTGCACAATGGCAGCACTTGGGAAACACTAGTATTGACGGAATGGGTAAAACTGAGCATGCACACCATCAAGCAGCACTGACAGCTGGGTGTATCACAGTTGTTCAGCTCACTGCAGCTGTACCAGCACTGCTTGCCAAAGCGGGTGCTCCTACTCCCTTTTACCTGGAATGACAGCAGTGAGAGGCTTCCCAATGCACAGCTGAGAGATACGTGAAGTATCAAGTGCCTCAGTGAGACTCCTATTTTCTGGGTTCAGCGAGGTACTCCAGAAAGATTTTTCTGGGCTCTTTTCAAGATGTATGGATGTTTCAGGGGTACAGCTGAAGAAAAATCTCGAAGGCACGCAAAAATGTATGACTGGCCTGGACCCCATAGATAGGAGATACCAGCCATGTCTGCACTCGGGCTTGAAAATACTTCGATGTTTCATTATTGTTTTCAGGCTTGTTGTCAGGCCCATTGCTGCCTGGTTCCACTCATGTTCTGGCCATGACCTGATTCTAACTTGGTCATCAGCCCTGAACTGAAGAGGACCTAACTGTGCACTATGGTTGGAAGTGAAGGCCTGGCCCCCATCCTTTTGCAGTCCCCCCAGCACCCTGCTGCTGTGCAAAATGAATTAAAGATGTTGACAGATGCAGATGGCGGGGTGTCAGCTAGAAATGGTTCTGTAGAACCAGGGAATGAAGGAATCATCCCTCAGGCATGGCTGCAACAACCTGTAAGCATTTCAGGTTCAACCCAACCACTCCACCCCAAATCTGCTGCTTTCCCACATTTCTTCTGGAGTGATTATTTGCAAGCCTACAGAGAAGGAGAATAGTTCTTTGTTCTTTTGGCTTGATTTTTTAGCCAGATCCACCCCTGTGCCTGTTCCACACACAGTCCCACAGGCAAAGCAGCAGACCTCAGGAGGCAATGAGCTTTCATGAACATCTGGCTAGAAATAAAATAGGCAGAAGCTGCTAACACCAGTCCAGCCACTGGAGAACATATATTGGTTTGTGGCTGACCCATTTCCCATTACATTCATGCCAAAAGGCATTTCCTTTATCTTTTGAGCTTCAGAGAGGGGAAGAGAAGCTAAGCTCACAACAATTGTCCTTTCATAGGCAGGATACAACTGGGTGGTTTTGGAGGCAGTGAATGAAGATGATTAATTATCACTCACTTTTTCACTCCATCAGATATACAACGGATATGCCTGTCATGCTGACAGTCTCCCTGCTCAGCCCTCTGTACACACAGTGTGAGTGGTGTGATTCAGTCTTACACGCCACCTTCTGAAGGGAAGAAACAGAGCCATGAGTCAGTGGGACATGGTTCCAAGTGTCCTTAATGCAGTAGTGTCAGCCTTACTGAGCAGCACTGAAATATTTATTAAACACAAACACGGGAGTGATTGTTTTTAATTTGGCACTGCTATCTGAAGAGTCAGAAGACACAGCACAGAGCAGCTTAATAAAAATGTTTCATTTCAGAATGATTCTTACCTGGCTACAAGGAATGAAGGAAAGAGAAACATAGCTCACTATAGCATTATAATGAACTGTGGGACATATAATAAGTGTGAATTTCCTTTTCTGATGCCCAGTTACCCTTTGTGTATGTACCAGCCAGGAACCACATATCAGATAAAAGAGAAGATAGCTATGCCAAGGAAATCTGGGACCCTTAGCTGGGCTAATGGCCCAGCAAGCCTCATTAGCAATGACAATAGAAATGAATAATGACTGTAATAAATAATCACTTGGCCTTTAGGTAAGATGTATTTTATTTCCCATTGTATATGCCAGAAGTTAAGAGTATTTGTAAGCTACAGTCACAAATGACTGGCTGTGCTAAATGTAGCTGGGAGTAGGCAGACAAAATTTTCTTGGAAGTCTCTAGGCCAAATTCAGACGTCAGCCATACTTTCAGCAGCACCACTCATCCCCTATCTGCAGAAGGAATATGCAATTTAGTGCTTAGAGTATTTGAAGGAAGTATCTACAAGTGTAGTAATAAACTTTTGCCTAGTGTCCCTGTTCTTTGAGCACCAGGGTAGGATGTAGGAAACCAAGAGGGGAACCAAAAAGGGGCCACAGGGAAGAAGCCTTTCCCAAAATCTGAAGGGCCACAGCTTCCTTGTGTGGGGATGGTCAGGCACTGGGGCAGGAATCACCAGGCTGGTGCTCTTTTCCCTTCAACAGTCTCAGCAGAAAAGTGCCTTCCCCTCCGACACAGTATCCCCCTTCCTGCCTTCCCCAGGGAATGTGGGACCTCCACGGGCATGCAGGAGGAGCATGTTACGGAGGACTGCTGTGGGCAGTGTTGGGCAAGAGTCACTGGTGTTTACTCTTCCAGGTGCTCAAGGGTTTGAGCAGACCAACTCTGGAGACACACTGAAATCGCTGGTCATTCAGCAGCACTTCAGGATTCGTTAATTCAGAATAAACCAGAGCAAAAGGTTCCTTAAACTTGCCAATCAGTGTCACCCCGTCCCGCAAAGAGGAGCAGTCAGGCACTACTGCCAGCACTTGGAAAGTGTCTATCTCATTTCTTTCCACTTGACAGAGTCCAAAACAGCTTGGTGGATTTCATTTTCCCTGCTCCCAGGGTTCACTTTTTACCCACGCACAAAGGAGGAAATATGTTACTAACAGACCAAAATGCTGGAAACATTTAAAAAGCAGTGGCAGGAGTGGGGAAGTGAGGAGCTCTGCCAGCTAGCTGTGGACCAGTGGTTTTCAGCCTGTGATCTTACTCATCACAGGCCTGTCCATGGTTTCCAGGAAGGTGCAAAAGCCCAGAAGTCAATTGCAAGTGGTAGTTCTCTTGTTTGGCTTTAATGTACCCCTCGAAGTACTCCACAGCCCCTCTCAGGGATCTCTGACCATGGGTTAAACATTACTGTCCTATCACTGTAGCTATTAGAAAGGAGACAATGTCACTTGAGAGGCCACTTTCACAGCCACTGACGCCATGGGGAGCTGCTTTAGGGGCACAGGGGGATGCAGCAATGATCCGTTTTCCATTGCTTGGAGCAGTGAGGCTGTCTGGTACCCTTGTGCTAAGCTGCTGAAGAGAGAAATGCTTGGCTACTACAAATCACTGTATATTGTCAAGACAATTTGGACTTTACAGTCCATTTATTTAGCTGTTAATGGCATTACTGATTCTTTTGTTAAGCAGAAAGTTTTCACACAAAATTGGAGACTTTCAGCAGACAGCACTGCAGTTCCTGTGATGACTACGCCTATGAAGAAAACCTCTTTGGTAAAGAGAAAAAAGGAAAAGGTCTGTTTGATTAGTGACTGCAACAATATAATTTCTAGAAAAGACTAGAAGAGGGGCTACTCAGTCTCAGATAACATTTGCTCTAGTGGCACAACCTGTTGTAAACCTTGAACAGTGAAAGAAATGTGAACAGAGACATATTGAAATGTCAAGCTGCAAAACCTACAAGCAACAGGGAGTGTAATTACCTGGAGAAGAAGTGGAAGGCTTTCTGGAAAGCCAATTTCTTTTCTTGGTACCCCTGTTCTCCTTGCAGTTTTGTGCTGTCTCTCTACCAAAAACTACATGGCCATCACACTTAGCAGGGGAGGCAGAGAAGTGGATGAGTTATGAGCAAAGCTGGATAAAACATGGCGATACTTAAAACCTGCCTGGATGTGATCCTGTGCAACCTGCTCCAGGTGACCCTGCTTTAGTGGGGGGGGAAGGGGGAGGACTAGATGACTCCCAGAGGTCCCTTGCTACACCAGCCATTCTGTGATTTGTGCTTCTGTGATAAATAGAAGCAGGAACTTCTTAAAGCTCAATACATATTTTAAATGCCAACAGAGTGTGAAGGAAAGCCAGCATATTTCTTATAAGCGACTGTCATAGGGAGATGAAGGAAAGAAACTGAGATGGGTTATGAAAGTCTGAAGATGGCAGCACATAAAGGAAACAGTGTCATGACAGTTCTTTAGGCTCCCAAAGTCATTCCAAAGGTTAAACTGAATGTCTTTCTCAAGATATTATACTAAGCAAAATCCCTAAAAGTAAAATCACATCACTGTATGACTGAACTTTCTTCTGATAAGAATTTAAAATATGCATTTTTAAACCATTATGTTTATGAAAGAAAAATCAGCTTTTGAGACAAATGTGAGCAATATAGTTTATAGCAATCCAGAGTCATCAGAAACAGTACTTTTCACAACTTAAATGCAGCAAAATACACAAACCCAGCTTTTGTTTTCCAGAAAAATTCTGTCTCTAAAGCAAAAGAAAAGTAACTTAAATATATTATAAAATATATATTTGTATTACACATATATAACATGTGTAATATAATTTATATAACACATATATAATATATTGTATATAATTTAATGTAATAATATATAATAAAATGTCATATATAAAATACAAATTATTAAAATAAAATATAATAGTATCATTTTCTCATTAATGTCTTTTGTTCTTTCTCTAATAAAAGAAGATGTACACCAATGATCCAGTTCTTCAAAAGAACTAATTTTCCAAGACAAAAGAATTGTGAGTGTATAAAAGCATCCCCCAAGAAATCCAAAACTGCCAAGCTCCATTTTATATTGTATTTCTCCAAGCCAAAAAATGTCTGCAGTGAATATTATCAAACTCAGTCTCTGTGAGAGGTCCTCTGAGCCAGGTTTCAGCTCAGAAGAAATTGTTTTTCCTGTGAGGAGAGTGGGGAAGTCGTTGAAATCAGAGCATGATAATGGCCTGGTCTCCTAAAGTTTAGGTATAATATTTCCAGTTGGCACCACTGTAATGTACTTTATTGAGAGAGTGGACACGTTGGTAACCATGTAAACAAAGCTCAGGATTTTTCTATGTACACCTGAGGTGTACAACCCTAAAATGAAATATACATTACCCATGATATCAGGTCAGTATACAGCATCTCTCTGAAGGCTTTTCATGAAAATTCATGGGTGTTTTGGGGCCTTTCAAACATCTGGATTTCAGGAGGGCAGAGCTGCCCTGTGTGAGAAATCTTACCTGAAAATTCAGTGACAGAGGGCAGACCACTGGGCACCACATTTCCTCATGGACTGGCCTGACCTCACAGAGGATGGGGGTGGAGACTGATCCTTCCCACTGGGGCTGCAGATGTTGGGGAGAAGTCCTGGAAAGGTGGGAAGGGCTTCTCCAGCCTCCAGCCACTGCTGGCCTGCCCTTGTCCCATGGGGCCATGGGATGGGCATAGGACAGGAGATGGCAGCAGAGAAATGTTGCTGCAGTGAACCTCACAAGGGGCAGCCTGGGGTCTGGCTGCATCCCCCAGCAGCTCAAAAAGCATTTTATAACTGTATGAGATGCACCTTCAAAAATTAAACTGCAATAGAGGTCATGCACCCTCTCGTTCTCCATCCCCTGACTGCAGGATTTCTCCTGCAGACTAATTTTACTCAAAGTAAAGCAAAGCATGGCTGAGACTCAGTTTCAAGCGAGCAGGTTCTTTTTCAGTACAGTGCTCTGTAGAAATTACTCTGTCAAGAAAATGTTACATTTCAAGATTGAAACTCTTAATATCTGGCAATGCCAAAATTGGGGTTAATGCATCAGCCCCCACTGAAGATGATGCAGCTTTTAAGGGGGTGAGGGAAGCTAAGTTATTGCTGCTAATAATGCATTTGCATTTCTCAGTCCTCAGACCTCTACAAAAATGCCTCCTCCCCCAGGGTAATACAATCAGCCTTTGGGCCTAAGAAGTCGGGGAGGGACTGTAGTGAGAATAAAGCATGAGCTCAAAATTCAGCTCAATTTGGGTCTGATTTATCTCACTTGTTGTCATCCATCTGTAAGTCAGCCTCTCCCTCCTGGCAATGAAGAGAGGCACTTCTAATTATCCCCTCCTAAAAGGACAAGTGAACCAGCTCTCTGAGAGGCACCCATCTCTGAGAGGCAGCTTAGACATTTACCTTGGATGAAGTGCCCAGTGTTTCAGTAGCTATGCTTATGTAAGAGAAAACCAGGAGATGATGGCCTTGGGGAGCTGTTAAGACTATGATTTTTAAATGTCTTGTCCAAAACACTCCAGTGAGGAGGGGCATGGACTTCTTAGAGAAAATGAACAGCCTCAGCTGACCTCAGCTGTGTGTCACAAAGTAGATAGGGTGACCAAAACCTGCAAAGATGTTATGCAGGAAGTCTCCTCCCTCCAAAAACACACCGCTAAATGAGGGACCAGAGTGATACGTGCAACCGGCAAATACTCTCTCTGCCTCATTTAATCAAGGGAGCAAGATTAGCTCTGGGATGAAATTAAATCAATTTTCTGATGAAAAACCCTTGGAATTAAATTTCTATTAAGTATTTCATCACTGTCTGATTTCTACAGAGATTTCAATTTAGTTTTGGAAAAACTATTATGAGCAAGTACACTATTCTTACATATTGACGACTAAGGTATTTTGATTGGGAAGTGACATTTTGTACGCAGTCCAGTTTCCTCACGCTCCTGTACCTCAGTGTCAGTAAATCAGCAGCCAAAAAACCTCTTTTGACAGGTGCTGCATGATACCCCTATGGAGACACCATGGTCCCCCTCAGCAGACACAATCACACAACACAGACAAAGTGAGGGAGAAGGGGGATCTGAAGTATTTCAAGTTTTTTCTCAAAACCACAAGTGTTCTCTACTGAAAAATTTTGCCCACCTCCCCTTCATTTTCTTTGAAAAATGTCATTGGAGAAGACCCTTTTGCTAGCAAGGTCTAGTTTGTACCCAGGGCAAGTCTGTCCAATGACAAATGTGCAGATGGGAACCTGGCCCAGGCTTTAACTGGACCCAGCTTCCAGAGCACTTTGTGCCCCCCAGTTTCAAGTAACATCAGGGGCAACTGGGAATGTGTGGCACCAACTGGACACAGGTCTCTCCAGGCCAACAAAGGTCTAATTAATTGCAGTTAACTAAGGATGGAGTACTGAGGGAGATGAAGAGAACTGGAAATTGATCCATCACACTGCTGGCTCTCTAGGAGACCTCCATTACAGGCAAATTTACCCACAACCACTCAAAAGCAGAGCTCCGTGCTGGACATTGCAGGACTATCAGTTTCATCCTCACTTTGCTATAGCTAAACTGCAATTTCCATTATACAGTTGCCAGGGAATTATGGGGAAATCACACCACCAGGTCCTAGGTAGGGTTCTAAAAATATCATCCTGCCACCTCTCCATAGCAGTTTTAACACCGCGGCTTGCAAAAATCTATAAATAAACTCCTGTGAGGAGCTAACATAGAAATTGTCCTTTGGACCACAGCTAGGAAAGTGAACATCTCATTCATTTGATGTCCTTTTTAGTTTTTTTCTTCTAAAAACTTGCAGGTTTTTTTCCTAGACAGTGATAATTGTTCAGCATCAAAACCAGAAATAATTTTTGGAGAAAAACAGTTTCTTTTAAAAAAACCCTTGTTTTTTAAAAACTGTTGAGTTTTTAAAACAATTTGAAGGCAGAGGTAAAGACACTCCCAAAAATCTTATCTTCTCTAAAATGCAACAGGTCCTGGCTCTGAACTGGCATTATAGGTTGGAAAGGATCTCAAAGATCATCTGGTCCAATGTTTCTTGGCAAAAGCGTGTTCTAGACAAGATCCCCAGCACTCTGTCCCTCTGAATCTTGAGTGTCCACCGTTGGGAATTCACCACTTCCCTGGTGAGACTATGCATCATTCACTTGAAAGCTAAATAAAAGTGGGCATGAAGTTTTGAAAAGTGAAAGGAACAAAAAATCCCATAGAGTGTTTATATGAATATTACTTGTTGCCTGAACCTAAAGCTGGGAAAAATCCCCAAGTCTCCTTTTTAAAATCTTTGTCAAGAGTGGTCATTTTACAACCTGTATGCACCATATTTTTGGCAGGATGATGAGCTCTGAGAACATATGGATTAGATCAGGGCAGATGGGGTGAACCTTTTCCGGTCAATGGATGGCCTTGAAGGTCACACAGCCCTCCAGTCCTGCAGGTTTCCTGTACCAGGGGATGACCCAGGTCATTTCATCACAAACACTGGAAAAGCAACCCAGTTCCTAAAACCTTCCCACAGCTCACATAGTTTTTTTGATCCCAAACACCTCCCAAAGTCCAAACAGAGACTCAGGTACCTTGGAGGTACTGAGCCAATTAGGGCTGTGATGTGAGGCTGGTTAGGGTCAAGATGCTCGGCCATGCACAACAGGCTTGCTAACAGTAGGATGAGTTCATGCATGAATCTGCATGTATGTCCCATGTGCACAAACATAATGCTGTTGTCACTCAGCCCACAGCATGACTAGCAGATCCTTTAAAAAGAAACCACACACGCACAAATATTTTATGTGCATGCCTTATACATAAGGCATGGGCCAAATGACTTACCCACACAGTTCTAAAATGTACCCTTTTCCTCCCTTTGGTGCCAAGGAAATGTTATTGACTACAAATGGTGACAGGGAGAATTGCACAATCCAGTCCATACGTAAAAAACCAGCAGGCTGAGTATAAATGTCTATTTGAAGGAATACAGATGAATCAGTAATTATATTAGAGTGATTAGCCAACTGCCTTAATTGATATGTACAAAACCATATGTGCTTATAAGCTTACAAATGCTAACTCACACTTATCACCATCTGCACAGAAAAGCCACAGTAAATTTCCTTTTTCTAAATGCAGGTTTGTCATTTTAAAAGAGATGGGCTGAGGAGGGTAGTGAAAGGCTGTGCCATGAAATGTCCTTTGCCAGTAGCACGGGGGTCTCTCAGACCAGGTTTATTTAGTGACTGTAATAGAGCTCAATTATTGTTTAGGTCAGTGCAAAGACATGAGGGAAATTTAATAACCAGCTTTTCAAGAAGAAAAAGAAAAGCAAGTTCTTAGGAGAAATTATGAGGCAGGCCAGTTGTACATTGCCTCCCCTCGCTCTGCAGCTTTCTCTAGGCTCTTTCCTAGAGTTGTATATGAACCCACAATTGAAGAAGGCTAAAGAAGAGCAATCCAGAAGTGCCTGAATGACATACAAGTCCATGGGCAAGTCACTAGTCACTGCAGCTTCTGCTGCAAGAGCAATGATGGTCGGAAATAATTGAGTGTATTTTCCCAAAGTTACTGTGAGAGTCTCTGACTGTAGCTACAAGTTCTTACCTTCAGAGCCAGGTAGAGGGGGAGCTTAAAGTTGAGGTGCTAAATACATTCATTCCAAGCACATGTGTTTTCCCACCCCTTGGCAGTACAAACCTGTTCCAGGTCACCCATTGTCAAGGGCAATCAGTCATATTTCTGCTAATATAGCCAGAGCACAAAACCGTGGTGTTGATGCCAGCCCCATGCCTGACCCTAGGGAGACAACTGACATCCAACCTGGCATAAAGACCACAACATAATTTGGTCCTTCTGATCCAGGAGAGTGAATTTTGTGTCATGTATTGGTTTTGTCGAGTATCAAGTGCCCTGTAAGGTTACGGGATGAATCGATGAAGATATTTGGGAGTTAAATTCTCCTTAAAATGAGGAGATAAGGGGGAAATAGTGCTTATACATCCCCATGGCCTCAAGGCTAAGTCACTTGTTTAAGCAACACAGCTGAAAGTTTTATGCTGACGGTCTCCACAGAAAGATCCATCAGAATTTGCTGTGGTACAGCCTGCCATTTTTGACTCAGGCTTCATGGCAGAAGACCATTAAGACAGAAAAATTGACAAGGATTCTCCTGACACTTTTGAAACACAGAGGACATGCGTGTATGACAGGGGCAGGTGAGTTACTCTCATTTTAAAAATCTTGACAGCGCTGTGCATTAATAGTGTCATAAATATTGTATCTGTGCTGCAAAGGAAACTGATAAGTTGTTATAATTCAGTTGTCACCATTGTGTGGGCACTGTGTTGTGTCTGGGTGACCTGCAGGCTCAGAATAATAACAAGGGTGATTCATCAGACCTCACCAGCGACAAAGTGGAGAGAGAGTATGTGATGGGTAAAGGCTTTGATCACATTAGACAACAGCAGCAGAAGGAAGGGTTGGATGAGAAGGTGCATGTGAAAAGTGCGATTATTAGACAGGTCCCAGTAGTTCTCAAATGATAAGGAATCCCTGGGTGCTGGCAATAAGTGTCAGTCACTGCCAATTTAACAGACACGCCTGAAACAACTCACTCTGGAGGAGCTGGCAAACATCACAGGGGTGCAAATAAGCAAGAAACTCATACAGGAGCCCCTGACACACTCCCATCCTACCTGATGCTTCATGCCATTGCACCTCAGGAGCAACAATGACTGGTAAAGCACACCCACTACGGGAGCAAACTACAGGCCATGGTCCCGTTTGGATATGGGCAAATTATGGCATAGGAACAGAGACACCAGGTCATATTTGGTGGCCATTGACACCGTATGCACGTGGCCAAAGCAATATAGCTTCAGTGCTTCCTGAGCCAGCCATTTGCAGAGAAAATTAGTCCTTTGGGAAGCAGCTGCTTTAGAAAGCCCAACAAACAATCTCAGGTCTGAGAGACTCTGGGTGTTTTCTTCATCTGGAGTATCCCACTTTCCCCATCTCCCTGTGACCAGCTGCCTCCTGTTATGGAAATCTGTATGCAGGATTTCACAAGTCCCAGACTGAAGTAGCAAGAGCAAGTCACATGCAATTGCTACTTTGAGAAAGCACACTCAGTCTTGTCAAAAAGAAGTGAACTTGGCCTCTGTCCCATGAAATCCACATACCACATAACTTACTGTGTAAATATAGCAAATCAAGTCAATTAAAAAAAAAAAAGGACCTAATACAAAGTAGTTCAGGCATACATTAGCATACACAAGCACCTTGCTCAGCAGAAGCTTGGGGTCAAAGCTAGAGCATGAGAAAAATGAAATGTACATCTCTAAAATGTTCTGGCAGGGCCCCAAAATAGTGGCCTCAAAACCAAAGGACCTTACTGTATTTTCACCCAACCACAGCATGTGGTGTAGAGTCAACATGCGTCTAAGTCAGTGTAGCACACACTAGATGTACTGATGGATTTGAAAAGCAGTAGTAAACATGGACCCTGAATCCAATGACAATTTTCAAAGGCATTTGTGATTCCAAAACTCAGTTTTATAGCAAATATAGCAAAAGAGATCAACAATAGAACTGTACGTCAGTAGTTGCACTATTGCAAAAGAGGACCAGGAGGAACTTGGTAGGTTATCCAAATCACCCTCGTCCCAAGGAAGAGTCAATGATACATTGACCAGCCCCCACAAGGGCTTGTTTAACCCATATTTAAAAGCCTCCAGTAACTGCAAGTTAAGCTGTGCACTTCCTGTCCTACAGACATGGCAAGGAAGTTGTTCTTTTTAGAGATACTTTTAACAAATTTGAAGGCTGTATAAGTCCTTCATTCTGTACACTCTGCTGACCCAGTTACTTTAGTCCTCCTGTGGAGCCCATGTTTTTAAGATGTGTCAGCAGTGGTGTTCTCCTATGGATTCCCTCCAGCTGATTCCATTTCCTTTGAAGTGCAGCATCTAAAATCAATCTTAGAGCTGAAGCAGATGCCCTTCCAGTGCTGACCAGAGCAGGAGGAATATTTAATTTGTGCTGCAGGCTAAACAGACATCTATATTCCCCACTGTAACACTTACCTCTTTCTTTTTTCATCATATAGACAGAGTTGACTCATGTTGAACCTGCAATTCATGGAAAACTCCAGTCTTTTCTGCAGATTTGCTGAAAACCAAGTATTCTCCATTAGATATTCCTGTACGGGGGTACTTCTACCCGAGTGTGCTACCTTGAATTTTTACTTCTTGAAACTGATCCTCTTTATTTTCAGACCATGCCTCTCATTAGGGAATACGCTTACAGATTTCTAGTCCTTTCTTTCAGCATATTAGCAGTTCCTCATAGTTCATATACATCATCCAAATTATCAGTGGGAACACAGAACAGAGTTATAGCACAATTATAGCATCTCTTTAGAGCATGTAACAGTTATGCTGGTATTTTAATCAATAAGAAAAACTAAAGCCATGAACACTAACATTTACAGGTGGTACAAAATGTGACATACGAAATAATGACAAGTCAATGATACAAAGAGATCTAGATAATTTTGTGAAATGGATTCATCTGAGAAGTATGAGTTTTAATATATCAAAACGCAAATCACAAGCATCTTTGGAAATGAAGAATGCAAGCCACACCTCTGGGATGAGGAAGTGTGTTTTTGAAATGAGGACTCTCAAACTTAACCCACTGAAAAGGCATCTTGAAGAAAAACCAGAGCAGGGCATAACAACAACACTTGCTTAAGTAAGCAGTGAATCACAAAACAGAAAAAAACATCCAAGGAAGGGATCTTTTAAAGGGTCACAATGTCCTACATAAATATTTCCCAAGTTAAAATTAAATTGACAATTCATTTTTCTAGGAGGCCACCAATGCACTTCTTTCAGACACTTTCCCACCTGCTCATCATATGATATATGCATATCAGCACCTAAGATCTGCACTATCAGTGTGTTTGTTTACTCAATGAAAGGAGCTGTGACGTTTGTGACTACTGTCAAACATGAGGGCAGAGTTGAGGTTTGTGTATTCACGGCACCAGACAGATGTTTTGGACAAGGAACAAAATGCTGCAGTCACCAGGGGAGTCTGCAATAATCCATTTCAAACTTTCAAAGTCTTAGCCTTTAGCACAGAAACTGCACAAACCTGTGGTTTCCATTTCTGAAAGTTTTAAGTAAGGAAGTCTTCTTACGTAGTCCACCTTGTCAGTATGTCTGATCACAAATAATGCTTATGAATTAAGGACTAGTATGGCTTTATAGATGAAGAACTGAGGCTGAGAGCTCCATTCTGAAATCATTAATGCTGCACAGCTGAGTAGAGACTACTGAGACGGAGTCATTTGCCCAGGGATGGTTAGGAATTAAAGAATTGAGTAAAGTTCTTCAGTGCCTGAACCACTAACAGAACATATCTTCTAAGGGTTCATCTAACAGCAGAACTTTTTTTTTTAAATTCCTTGCTAACAACTTTCCACAAACAGGAAGAAGGTTTGCAAGGAAGAAGTGCAATGTCAGACCTCCATCAGCATTCTCAACCAAAAAATGAAAGTGCAGGAGGAGTCTGGTTCCTACCATAACCTCACAGATAGACAATGTCAGATCCTCAGATCTGTAAATTCAACAGTCTTCCCAAACTGGATATGAAGTGCCACCCATCTCATCCAGCCCATTAGCTCCAAGGATGGCTATCTCAGATGCTTCGGAGGCTGTTGTGAGAACCTTCCTATAACAACGGCCATGATTATGCAGAGTTATGTGTTACAGCGGGGATACTGCAACACATGTATCAGACAACAAGGCCCATGGAAAAGAAATATATCTATGGACTGATTCTTGATAGATGTTTCAGAGATGTTTATTTCTCCACCCGCATGGCCGGGATCTGCCGAGGAACTGCTCAATCACAGGACCCGAGGGTCCTTGCCCGCGCAGGGGAACACAAAACAACCAATGGGGAACGAGGCTGACCAGGGGCAGGGAAACCCCGTGTCTCCCCCCCAGGGCCCCTCTCCCAGGACTACATGGCAAGGGGAAGGGACCCCGACATTTCACCCGTTTATTTTTAACAAAAAGAGATTTAAAACTTAACATTGAAAACAACTGGATAAACATAACAAGAACAGTTTCAAAACAAAACAAGCCACCCTCCTGAGTCTTTAAATGTCCAAACAGATTCTCTGGAACATCTTAAGGCTGACAGAAGGGAGACAGGACTCTCCGGGCATGCTTTGTGGGGAAACTGAGGCAGGAGAGGGTTTCTTCTATTTGTACCTGTTGGAACTCTAAACAACAATAGTTAATTTCTTCCCTCCCCCTTTTCATCCTCCCCCTCGGCATTGGAAAGGGATTTTTGGGGAAACAACTGGCAAGGGCATGGTTTTGTGAAGGAAACCATGGGTGAAAAAACGGATTGGGAATACAATGGGGGTAATAGGATATAGGGTAAAAGGGAAAGGTGGGATAAGGAAAGGGAGACTGTAGGGGAGGCTTATAATGGAGATATTGTCTAACATGACTACGATTTTTAGCATATATGCTGCCTTTTACAGAAACATCATCAGGCCCAGTGACCTCTGCTGCTTGTAACCCTTTTCTATCTTGCACAATTTTGAATTCCACCACCTCTCCATCTCCCAAGCTTGGGATGTATTTTTCAGGGTAATTCTTTTTAACAGCAGTTCTATGAACGAATATGTCTTCTTGGTTGTCACATCTTGTTATAAAACCATAATTTTGTTTAACATTATACCATTTTACTATTCCTAAAATCTTAGCTACAGTGATATTTTTCCTGCTGTTTTTCTGTCTTGCTGCATTTTTGCTTTCTCTTTCACTTTCGGTCGCTCCCATGTTGTAACTGCCGGGGCTGCTGGTGCCTGCACGCTCTTCCCGGGGTTGCATTTGGGGCTGCGCAGGCCGGGCCGCGCCGCTCAGTTCTGCTCTCAGCTTTCCTGCCGCTGCCGGGCGCTGCACCCATGTCTCAGCCGGGCCCCCGAGCGACGACCCCCCCACGCCCTGCTCCAGCGCATGTTTCGGCTGGGTGCGGCTCCGCTCCACTGCCACCGCCACCAGCTGCCACCTGCGTGCCGCCCCTCTCGGTCGGGCGTTCACGGGGCTCGCTCCACCACGCGCTGTGCGGGGCTGGGCAGGCACCGCCGGGTCACGTCGCTCCCGCCACGCCTCGCTCCGCCGCCAACACTGCAGCTCGCGTGGCTCCGGCCGCGCGCGGGAACTGCCTCGCTGCTGCAGGCAGAGGGCTCGGTCCACGTGGCCGAGGTCGCACAGACTCTGAGGCTGGCTTCCCTTCGCCAAGCCACAGCTGACATTGCTCAACAGTCATGGTAATTAAATAATATTCATGAAAATATTCTTCCATCAGCATATATTTTGACTCAGAAATTAACTGTGTCCAAATGGTGTTCCGAAAGTCTTTGGTAAGAATCAAATCCCAAGAAATGTAGAAAAAGTTCTTGAACAACCATGCCAGGAAGTGTTTCAGTTCCTTTTGAGCTTGAATTAAGCTAAAATTTACAAATCGTTGTTCAAGAATCTTTTCAAGTTTAAGATAAATGTCCATATGCGACTCTGAGAGCCAAGAGTCTTTCCACGGTTCCTCTATAATTTAGAGATGGAACAGCAAAACAAAAACAAGAAGAGAAATCCAGAGTTTACTCACAAATCTCTGTCCTTAGGGATTGGGGATTGTTCTGCTCGCATTACCCACCATTTGTTACCGTGGGGATACTGCAACACACGTATCAATCAACGGGGCCCATGGAAAAGAAATATACATGGACCGATTCTTGATAGATGTTTCAGAGATGTTTCTTTTCCCAGCTGCATGGCCGGGATCTGCCAAGGAACTGAGGCAATCACGGGACCCGAGGGTCCTTGCCTGCGCAGGGGAACACAAAACAACCAATGGGGAACGAGGCTGACCAGGGGCTAGGGAAACCCCGTGTCTCCTCCCCGGGGCCCCTCTCCCAGGACTACATGGCGGGGGGGGACCCCAACAGTTATGTATAATCATAAAATTGAAACTTGAATTTTCTTGAAATTCAAGTTTCTTGAAAAATCTCTGCCTGTTTTGAAAATAGCATCACAGAGAAGGCCATCTATCTAAAGCCCACAAGCAGTTTCATCCTAGCAGACTTTAGAATCCAGTGCCTGGAGTTCCCTGGAGAACTTCAAAAAGCTTGTAGAAGACTTCTTTTTGCTCCTCTATGATACTGAGAGAGAACTACTGAACCAGTAATCCTTAGCTAAGGTGCAGCTCTGAAATCTCCATTATTTTCCATGTTTTTAATGTCTAACTGCCTGAACTGGTCCCATACAGCACAGTACAGATCTAACCTCTTTCTAATGTATTTAAATGTATGCAATAAAAGTGTGGCTACAGTGCAATTAAAGTGCCATTTCTGTTCATTTTAAATGTCAGTGTAATTAAAGTTCACAGATAATAATATTCATAAATCTGTAGATTTTTCCAGGCTCCTCTTTTAGTATTTCTGGAGATTTCCATATGTGAAAACTTTGGCCTCTGTTATCACTCATGCATGGATAGATGTGGTGCTTCTCTGCTCACTATCTTTGACCCAAGGCTTGCCTACACCAAATATCTGTTGCAGGATGATACGTGGTCTATCATTTTAGACTTGTACTTGTTCATCACTTTTTATCAAAAATCACCTTCCTTTTTACAGTTCTTTAGTCTGCAAACAGCTTTATTGAGATACAGGGATAGTGCATCCTCATGCACACTAGAAACGGAATAATATCCTTGAGAAACTGCTGCTGCACCTGCAGCTACTTCCTTCTGCTTTCACACACGGCTGTGCCAGTGGCAGACATCATACAGCCTCATCATCACTGCACTGTGCTCTTCTGGGTTTTGGGGTTTTTTGACTGTCTTGTATGCTCCCTGTGCCACAGGTAGAGCAGAGCTAGACCCTTGCCATGACTCCTGTCTGAAAAGCCCTGGGATCTCTCGTATTGCTCCTTGTTTCCCTGGTGAAAACCATGAGATATTTCCCCTCTGGAGACAGCAAAACTTCTTACATGTAGAAATTTTCAGGATTTACCTGAATCCTAGCCAGGGTATGGGTGGGTCTCTTGGAAAACCAAAGTTCACATTTTCAGAGCCAAGCCACTGAAGCAGTAAGATGTTCTGGTTGCGTTGTAAGGAGGTTAGCACAGTTTCTTCGTGGCCATCCTACAACCCACAACCACTGTCTCTGGTACTGCTGCAGCTTTGGACTTACTCTTCATAAAGAAAATAAAAAGCAAGGCTTACAGGCTGTGCATATCATTGGAGAATAATCCTTCCTGAAAAATGAGGAAACCACATTAACTCAGACAACAGCATATGGCAAGCATAGAACCACTCCCTTCCCTAGCACTGAGAAAGGTCTTGAAGAAGAAAAGCACAGCAGACTTTCTCTGCAAACACAAACTTCCCTACACCACCTTAAATTACTTTTTCAGCTTTGCCCAGCTCTGGGTTTTTTCAATCTTTTTACTTCTCACACGTTTAAATTTTACATATTTAGTTCTACATACCAGAAATTAACTGATGTTGTCCTGATAGTACTGCTCATCAAACAATTAAGGAGGATTAATTAAACCTACCACAATCTCCCTCAAAGTATGAGTTGGGCTTCATGCTGTCGCAGTTATACACTAGTTTATGGGAAGTTATGCTGATTCATGTTTAAACATAAAACCAGTTGAGTACCTAGTTGACATTGGCTTCTGACTAGGGACATGGCACTTTTAGACCAGGAAATATATCCTAGATACATTTTTCCCCCCACATGCCTTCTCTATGGTTTGGCAAAGGACCCTCACTCCTTGCTTTTCGATTGTAAAACACATAGGAAGCTTCTGATAACCCTCATCATCCTCCATATATCTTTCCTTCTTCTGGTCATTCAGCTACTCAGAGTATGGTGAAAGAGATCCACATTCCTTCTCAATTCAATTAACTAGAAGTGTAAATGGGATACTCATAATGAACAGAGCAATGGAACAGCACTAAGTCCATGAATACAGAGGTTGCATTGCCCATTTCAGAAAGTAGCTAATACCCTACTGCCAGGGATTTTTCAGCAATATTCACATTAGTTAGTCCACCGCAACATTGTTAATTCACCTTGTAGCATCACTGTGAAATGCTTTTTTCTTTTGAGAAAGTCCAAATCCTTCCAGGGCACAAAAAGAAGAGGCACACAGATCTCCCCCCTAAGAGAGCACAACCCAGCTGCACAAGCCAAAGCTTTCCACAACAGTGCTTTCTGCATATATGTTTTTTTAGCTTGTCCCAGCTCCCAAGATGGATGCCTAGATGGGCTGCTGCAGAAACAACTCTTGGAGAAGTGTCTGCTTGCTTTAGTCTCACCCTCCTCAGGAACGTGGCTCTGAAGTCACTGTGTGAATATCAACGTTTTTGCAACAGGCTGATGAGGTTCAGCATCAGTGTACTTCCACGCTGAAAGCACTTGGAAAATGGCTGTCACTGACTATCAGAAAAAACAGAGCGAAATTGAATAAAACAAAGAGAATGATGTGGATTATTTATCTGGGCCACAAACTCCTTAATATTGCTGCTTAGTAGTTCGTAAAAGTCCCAGAAATCTGAAGGTTTTATTCCAAAATAGCAGCATGGTTGACATGAAAGCAGTCTATCACCATGTCAGGACTCATTTCCCTAAGTCTGTCTGTCTAAAATTCGGGTGTGTCACTGTCTCTGGCCCCTCTTTAAGAGCAGAAAGCTAGGTACTTCAGTAAGTTGAGACACAGGTAAGGGTGTTAAGCCGGATGATTCAGATCCTCCTCTAGATATCCTTGCCTTCCTCCAAAAACAGGATAACCCTTTTACAAGCAACAAAAGTGAGTTCTGGGGGCTAAATCCTGCCCAGCTTGAATGCATTGCCACTGGTTTTCCATGTGGCATCACTTCTCAGGCAGGAACCCAGCAGAGAGAAGAAACTTCGAGTGGGACCTTCTTTTGTCTGTGTGCCAACACTTCCACCACAAAATCTGTGGGTTATTGGCATGTGAGGGTTATGCCAGGCAGGCAGGTAGCTCTTCTGTCTGCCCTTGGCAAATGCCCTGCTCAATCACCTGCCATCTCCCTGGGACCCCAGTACTTGCTGCAAATTGATCACATTGCAATAGCATCTTTCTGAGCTGCAGTGTCTGGAAAACATGGTAAAGGAGAGAAAACAAATTTAGGAAGCTGGGTCAACACCCCGAGGAAGGAAATGCTAGGTTTTATGGACTGAAGAGAAATCCTTCAGGGACACAGTCTTTTGCATCATAAATAATGAGTATGTATCCTGCTACCGAAGCAGACACCTATGGGACAACTTATGCATCCTTATAAAACAAAGTATTTTCGTTACTCTGCTTTGCTTATAGTAATGCCAAAGGGAAAGAGAGCTTGTAGACCAACAAGATTACATGAACACATTTTCACTGGAGACTGCTGGATCCTGAGAGAATTTTTCTTTCTAATTTAATAAAGAAAGTCTGAATTCATAAACAGCTCCTTGAACTAGAATTTCTGCTTTGTTGAACTTGCTTTCAGTCTCACTACCTATGTCTCTGATCTTGGCTTAGGATGATGGCTGATTCAGATCTGTCCAAAAAGAGATAGTGCCCTAATTGCTAATGCAAAGAAAACCTTATCTGTTTCAAGCAACAGTCTGATGGAAGAGGAAACTTACAGTTACAGATGGCAAAATCTATTTTGTCCTTATTTGGGCTGGTTTAAGCTTTGCGGAGTGAAACAGAGGGGAGCTGTTTGTTTGTCTGTTTGTTTTGCTCTGGGAATACAGCTCTTAAAACAATTAGTCATCTCAGAGAAATTAAATAGAAGCAGCAAATATAACTGTGAAAAAGCTATTATTCGTGCCCACATTAACTAAATCACTCTTTTTATTCCTAGAGGGAAAAAAAAAAGGAGATGTTATTTGATTTGAAAGCTTATTGGGTCTATAAAATGCAAACAGTTCAGAGATTTTCATTGCCCGTGTGCCCTTCACGAGCAGGGAAGGACAGTGCACATTCCCAGTCATGAGAAACTTCCTAGTCCAGGCTGAAGTAATACAGCCAGGAAGTGGAATATTTCCAGTAGAAAATGGCTCTGCCATGGCACAGAAATGGTGCTGCTCTTCAGCTTAATCATTATGAATTACAAGCAGCACACTTGCACAGCTGACAATATTAATATTCTGACCTTAACATTCACATTAATATTCCAAAGTGACCCAGCCAAAGTGAGCTTATATCTTAGGTTAACCTACCCTATAAAGCTCGCAGCCCTCTTACAACACAAGGATCACAAGGCTGCCAACACAGGCCAACATAGCGATCCCCTACTACAACCAGGCAGGGTGGAAGAAGGAAAACACACTTCTTGCCTTTTTTGGGATGGAGCCACAGGAGCACAGGCTGGCTCTGCAGCAGGACCAGGAGAAGCATGAGCATGCAAAATGTGCAATATGGCTGGCTCAGACAGTGCATCCTGAAATGTAAGTGTGCCTTGGACAGAGTGTTTGGTATTAATTAGTACCAGCTTGGCCTACCTGGAGCTCGGTTGGGCTACCAGGTCACTGAGGTTGCAAAATCCATCTCCAGCATCACACACGCCCAAGCACGAGGCTGGGGTCATTCTCCATTCACCTAGCAAGTCTGTTCCTTGAATGATGAAGCAGAAAAACACAGCTAGAGGTGAGTGAGAGGGAGATACCCTTGCTCTTTCCAACATGTCAGGAGCATGAGGAAAGCACAGGAGCAGTGGGTGACCCAGTGTCCCCTCCCCTCCCTGTGTGCATACAAGGTCAGTGACAGAGCCAGAGCCTGGTGGAGTCTTCTGGGGCAGACATGTTTTTCTGTGTGTCAAATGCAGATCCTTCAGTTCCTGTACAATGTGGAAAGTACAAACTTTGGGGCTGACTGAACAGCCTCCCATCGCCTCTTGTGAAGCCATCAGGAGAACTCCCATCAAACTCCACAACACAGAGGATGCCAGGCACTGCTGAAAGTCCCATGTACAGGTGAAAATCACAAGAAAGGTCACTTTTTTATCAGGTGTTTCCATTTTCTGTGGTTATTTAGGGATAGTATTGAAAAAATACCAGTCACAAACAACGAAAAGTGTAACAGATGGGAACAAAATTCCATTGTTAGTGGCTGTACAAATCCAAAGAAGACACAGCCATTCTATTAAGCACAGAGATTATAAAATATTAATGGGAATTTGGATTACTTATCACTGACCTTTTGGTCCATGGTGGCCTCTGAATCATCATTAAATACTTGGTGTGTCATGCAGATCTCATATTCAAGCCTATGCTACTAAATGACACACAGGCATTAGCTACTGCTGCAGAAAACACCAGTTGTTTCCACCTCACATCATCTGATGCTCCAGGCATGCTTGGAGAAGCCCTGGACTCCCTTTTATAACTTCAATATTATCCTTTTATAAGTAAGTTCAATATTACAGAACTTTCCCTTGAAAAGAAATGCTCAGCTATTTTTGGTAATTTTTAACTTCAGCAATTCAGCCCTGTGTTTTTCTTAAATTCATGCTAAAACCTTTGCAATTCTTGCTTTGGATGGCAAAGAAAAAAGTCTGTCTTTGAGAAAGGCAACAAGCTCAACCTTTCCCTGCTGCATTTGAAACTTTTGTGTGAAGAAAGAAAAACTCTTGTCTCGTGGCGAGGAACTTCTCAGATGGCAACTTGCTTCATCTGATCCTGGCAATTATTTGACAATACTGTTTATGTCTGAGCTGCACCAGGACAGAAATATCAAAGATCCTCAGCTGAAGACAGACAATGAATGCAGCTCATTTTTGTACCAACCCTCTTCCTGCTCCCTGATAATGAATGGAAATAAATGTTGTAAGGTGTCATTCAAAGGACTTAACTGATCCTGTGGCTTCAGAAAAGGGATGTTGAAGTCAAATAGTCAAAAATTGATATGCTGTATGGAACTGGGTGCAGATGGACACTAGAGCCAAGCAGAGGTTGGACCAGTGTCTGGAGATCCAAGGGAACTGCAGTGACAGGCGACAGAGCAAGAGGATGGTGGAGCTATGGATGTAAAATAGATAATTTCTTCAGAAACTAAATATATGGCATGTCCTGTACTATCTGCTGTTGTTAATGATCAAATGTGCAGTTGAAAAGAACAGGACTAAGAGCCCAGAAGGCATGAGGTGGGTCTGGGATGCTGCAGACCATCAGGGCCCATCAGGGGACCTTAGCCCAGGCACAAGCTTGGGAACTCAGTCCTGCAAAAGAAACAAACCTGCCTGAACATCTGCTGCATGCAAAGTACAACTTAGCAGCTCTCATGCATCATGTCTGTCCCTGCTGGCAGCCCACGCTTCACATACCGACAGCACAACTGCGCCTGGCCCTGGAGGGAAGAGGTTTTCTTCACCCCTTGAGGTGATGATTTTATATGCAAACCCCAGATATTTTAATGCCTTACTTTATCAGATGAGACCAGGACTATGTGATGGCCAGCTCCAAGAGTCCAGCCTGATTTGATGTTACTTCAGTGGTTTGATGTCAATGTGTGCCTCTGTTACCTTGAGGAGAGCTGATGTTTTCATTAGTGAGAGCTTAGAGTCATGTCTTTGGTAGTCACCGGCAAACATCGGACTGGAGGGACAATTCTTACCCTTAAGCTACATAATAGCAGGGAAATGGTGACAAGACAGTCTCATCTGAGGTCTAAAGGCACTTGAATTGCAAATGGTGTTTGTTCTGGCCCTTCTGTGCACTAGCACATCTGCACCTGGGAGCAGAAAAAGGAACCACATGCTTTATCAAGGATAAGTGAATTCAGTATTCATTTTAAAACATTAAAACTTCTAATGGTTTCCCAGAAGCGGTCTTTATGTGATGCAATTACACTGTTACTGACTCTTCCTTTTTTATTCTTGCATGACTTTCACTGGGGAAAATCACACTGAAAGCCACAACTAGTTTATGAATATTATAGTCCTGATTCTAACTGTTGGCCAAGATTTTCCATTAAGTCCAGGCTATGTTGAGTAAAATACTGTGTCAAGGCCAATATACAGCAAGCAGATTTTCATTCAATATTTCAGCTTTTATTGCCCTGTTTGCCCAAAACCAAATAACATTACCTCTTGTTATCAGTAGATTTTATTTGCATGCAAGCCTGCTTTGATTTTATTGATGGTCCTTTTAGGTATCTCAGAGTAAATTTTCAAGCTATTTGTAGGAATAAACACCAGCTGCAGGACCAGTGGGGTGTGCAGACTGCTCACATGCTGCCAGCCTGACAGGAGAAGCAGGAAAGAGAAAGCAGCTCAGGTGCAGTTGAGCCCAGGACATCCACATGCATGGACTGACAGGCATTAAGACTTTGAGACAATTACAGTGTCCATTTTTTTTTCTGCTATCTTTCCTCCTAGTTGTCTTTTTTTAGTTATTATTCTAACCATTGGGTTTTGGTGAAACCCTTCAACAGTGATCTCCCCACCTTGTGCACATCATGTCCTACAGGGACAGAAGCACCACCATGATACGCTTTATTGATACATGGGGTCCATTTCAGGTGCAACAGTAAGGAAAGGGTGCTTTGCCAGCATTACCAGGGCATTTTTCATGGTCATATTTGGATATGAGAGCCCTGGAGAACTCTGTCAAACCATTTTTGCTGTTGTCATGTGGCTGAAAAATAGCCACAAGGCAACTGTGACAGTGAGGGAAGAGGAGGGAAGGAAGGCTCGGCCAGAGACACCATTGTGCCTGGTCTCCTGCAATGGCACCCCATGTCCCTTCCAGAAATGTCATGATTTCCTGGCTGGTGCTCCACCTTACCTTACGCAGCAGTTCCTAGGGAACCAACAGTGTGCTTTTAAGTTATAGGAAAGTTATGTCAGCTTGAATGGGCAGGTACCACATGTGCAAACGTGAGACAGTGACAGTTGTGGCCTCTTTTGGGCAGCCACAAGAGGGCAATAGGACCAAACCTAACTTCTCCTGGATGAGATGTCCCTCTCAGCAGAAAGTAGGTACGTTCAAAACTCACCCCTGCAAGGTGCTGGGTGCTTTGTGAAGGACACGTGTAGGAAGAGCTGCCTGGTGTCAGGGAGATGCCTGGACCAGGAACATCAATTTTGTCCTGCAGCCTCAAGCCAAGTCGGCCTCACTCAGAAGCCATGAGCAGGTCACAGGCAGCCCTTGTGCTGATCTGCCTCCCATGGTCCTATATGGAGCCCAGCAAGGAGGGGATACTGCAAGCTCTGGTGCAAGAAACTTGGTAGGAACTGCTCACCCACCCTGCTCTTGTGGGAAGCAATCAGAGTTGCACTACTGCTTTCAGGAGACATCTTCCAGCTCTGCAGCCTATACCAAGCAGTTGTGTGGAACGATAAATGTCAGCGTATACAAATAATCGTGTCCTTTGCCCATACTAAAAGCTGAAGTGTTGTATTGTCAAATAACAAACCCCAGTGGGAACAGGATAAATGTTCCCGTTGTGAAAGTACACGCTGTAGCGGGGTTCAGCAATTAGCTGCATCAGAATAACGAAGCAAGCTGCTATTTGCATAGAACATCACTGCATTTTACTTCTGTGCTTTCCATTTAGAAACCTTCAAACAATCGTTAAAGAGACAAGTAGAGACAAGAATAAGAGGAAAAGCTGTATGTTTACTTACTAAACACAATGTGCCTTGAAAATTACAAAAAAAAAATCATATGACTGTTGAATCCGGGTCAGCCCTGTGTGAACTGTCCTGCTAATAGGCCTCATTATCAGAGGAAAAATTAGTTCTTGCTGTTGGGATTGTTATAAAAGAGGACTGTTAAAAGCTCAGTTTATTACTGTGAAGCTGGGCTGTATTTAAAAATGTTATTGAAGATTTTCCAGTCCTAACAATTTTATTAGGAACCACTTAAAAGATCAGCTGAAAATGCTGCAATTTCTGAATAATAGAAACAAGACTTATTCTTCAGCATGCAAAGGTACTGTGGGTTTTTATTTAAGGTTTATGTAAAGGAGGTTAGAGGTGCTGGTGACCTCCATGTGAGAACTGGCTTACTAACAGAGCTCAATCCCACCAATGCACTAAGTTTTGAAAAGTGCCCCCCACAAAAAAAGGTCTTTGGGTTGAAAATTAACAGCCAGCAATTCAGAGGAGACTACCCAGCACGGGGGACTGGCAATTTAGCTCCAAAAAATTGGCTCAGACATAGTCACCATAAGTAAAAGTAGTCATGTCCAAACAGCCTCTCCACCAGGGTGCAATGGTTTGGATTTCTCATGGACAGAAGTCTCAGAAGATGGATGTTATGTGTGCATCTAAGCTGACCTGGGTCGACCTCACTGTGGAGCAGACACTGCTAATGGTCCCAGATGTTTCACTGACAGAGGAGAGTGCCCAGTTTCCCAGCTCAGAAGTCAATGCCTGCTAGGCATATTTAATTCAAGTTTTAAAGTCAAATCAAAGGGCAAAAGAAATATCATCCCTGCAAGCCTAACTGGGTTTGTCCCAGCAAGCAATCACCCAAACTCAAAGATTTATCTCCTTGCAAAACCCTTTCTTCTGAGGTTGTCTGTGAAGTAGCACAGACAAGAGCTCACACTGCCAAAGTATTTTGACTGTGGTAGCCTGGGCGAGGGAATGGATATGATCACCACATCGCTGCTGTTCATTTCTCCAGAAAGCCCCTTCAGAGCCAGGAGGGAGGGATACAGCACAAGTTCACCCACTCTTTATGATGTGGGAATTCAGGACAACCTTCTCATTGCAAAAACTGGGATCCACAGAATGTGCCTCTCACCATCAAGAGCCATGTTGGTATGGGCACAACAGCACCTGGGTCCCTGCATAGGGCGACACCAATCCCACAGACACCAGTCCAGCAGTCGGGGAGACGTTCAGTACCACCAGCTCGGGTAACTCCACAGAGCGTTGTGCCCTGCTGTAAGGGATATGGCAGGGACAGCTGAGGAGGATTTTGTTGCATCAGCTGGATGAAGAAAGGTCAAGACAGGCCACCAACCCTGTGAGCTGATCTCATGGGGGAGAACCCCCACAGCGCAGCCCAGCAGACACCAAACCTCTCCTTTCCATCTGCCTCCATGATTTCCTGGAGCCCAGAGTTATGTAAAAGGTTTTGCTCCGTTTCCCTCCATGGCTATCATGTCAGCTCGTGGGTAAATTGCCGTGACAATTAGGGAGAATAATAGGAAGACGTGACATATGTTTCTTTTACTTCAGCACTGTCCGCTGAAAACTGGAACTAAAAAGTACCAGGCAGCTCCTCCCTGTCTCTGGAATTTCATAGAGAGTGACTCCAAAGCATTAAAGAGGCACAAACTTAATTAAAAACAATGAAAGAAAGTGCATGATTTTCTTTGTAGCAGCCCTTGCTTGCAGCAGTTCTGTACGTTTCAAATAAATAGAGTAGATGCTGCAAAACCTTTTGGAGGCTAATCAAAACCACTAACACAACAATGAAATCTTCTCACAGCTGGAGCCAGAGTGCAGCATTAATATTTACTAGCCAATGAGCATATTTACATGACAAAGAGGATTCTAAGAGTATCTTTGATACACAATTAAGACACACACATGTGCTGGCAGGAAAATAAAATAAATCATTTTATTATGTCTATGCTACCATCTCTGGTAATGCGCTAATAATTACAAATGTATATGCAAGGTTCTTGCAGTAGGGAAGGTTTTGCTGCAAACTTTATTCTCATTTAAGCACACCTTGAAGTCAGTTGTGGCTTCTAAATTGTTAGACACAGAGGAACAAAACCCAAAGGTTTAATTTGGGATCAACTACTTCACCACATAGCCTGTTGACTAAGATTTAGTGTGAGAACTGTGGATATATTTCAAAAATGTCTGGGTAACAATGGCACTCAGTGTTTGAGCCTAGAGAAAAATGATTTGGAGAGCAAAATACATCCCTTTTAACTAGATAATATGAGATTATATTCCTTTAGGTCTACCCTTGTCTTTGGGATCTGCAGTGATGATGGCCAAGAGATGTGAGTATGTACAACTCGCAGCTGATAAGAAAAATGGGGTATGTGAGATCCACCTGGGTTTGCAACATCTGCACCATGGTAAGGGTTTTCCCAAGGAATACTACAAGTCAACACCATTATATTAGGGAGCCTAGTACATTTGTATTGCAATTTTATTATCTGGTCTAACATATGTTAATGGGCTTGTTTGTACACAATTTTGACTAATTTACCTGAAGGTCCAAGGTTGCATCAAAGTAGGGATATTTTGCACAAGGACAGTTCTCCATAAATGTGAAAATCTAGTTTACAAATCCTGTCATTCAACCAATGACAGATCAAACTGCAAATATATTTCCATAACAGAGTGGTTTAATTATTATAGCACATTAGTGCATATGGCTTAGGTACAGCATTAACAGTGAAATGCTCTGCACATTCATTCCCATTTGTCTCAAGAAGCATCTAACTCTAGTGCTGATGAAAGTTAAGTAAGGTTTTCTGTGTTAGAACCTCAGTTTAATCATGTCATTCTGGTTTTTTCATTATTATGTATCTACTATTCATTTGAATTTCTGCTACAGGAATACCAATAGAATGTGTTGTATATCCCAGACCAAAACAGCTGGGAGATGGGAAAAGAAAATATTGCCAGTGTTCAAAGAATGAATGATTGCCTACATCATCTTGCCTTGAAAAGTTTGAAGTACAAAAAAAATGAGCATCATTCATAAAAAGTATTGGGTTTGGTCTATCAGTCATTAGTGATTCCTTCTGCATCTTTCAATGCTCTGTTATCAAAATGTTTTCAAAAACATATTGCTAGTGAAGGTCTTGGTTTTATTGTAAAGAGATTATTAGAAGGGAAAAGGAAAACAAATTTGAACCTTCAATTTATTTACCTTTTTTGACTGTTTCTCTCATCTTAACTAAAAGAAAGTCACTAACACTGGTCTTGTTTCATGTTACTAGAATGACTTTCACTCTCGGGTTGTCAGAGCTGCCATATTATGGCTGCCAACACTGCAGGAGGATATTTATTGCTTGAAAAACAACAGTTCCCACTGGATTTAGAAAACAATATAATTGCAGTATTTTATAGGGCATAAGTTTCATAATGCCAGAGGTGATTGGCCTCTCCCCCCACCCTCCACACCCCATTTCCTTTCTCTGCTCTGCTCCCCCAGGCTAGGCCTGGGACCACTCCAAGACAGCAATGCTCTCTGCATGATAAACGTGCATTTGAACTGAAAGAAGAACAGCTCTAATTGCCAGCTTAAGCCTAAAACCACACAAGGGAATTGCTGAGCAAGGCTCGAGGTCACATAAAACCAGCCTTACCCCACTGAGACAGGGAATGACACCAAATGTCATTAGACTATCCCCACGCAGAGGATCCTGCTGCAGACCCCAGACTGACCTGAGCATATCAGACAGCAGTGGCATGTTGGTTTTAGTCTCCTCTAACCAGAGATGTTAATTCTCATTTCAGGGCAAGAAACAAAGATAAGGCCTTGAAAGATAGTCACAGGTCTGGCTGAAGGACAAAAAACTGAACACTTCTGGAACATGAAGAGTAAAGTAAGTGAGACAGAGCCCGGATTTGATCTTGTTCTATCTTCCTTTCCAGCATCAGTAAACTTTCACTGCAAGCCATGTCTTCCAGGAAGAAATCACAAAGAAATTAAAAAAAAAAAAAAAAGGAAAGAAATGGAAAAGCATAACACTATGGAGATGGTTAGAGACAAGAAAGTGGCTGTCTAATTTTAGGCAGAGAGACAGACGAAAAGTTATTAAAATTGATACATTTCTTGTATGAAAAGAAGGGATGTATAAAAAGGGAGGTAAAAATAGTTTTTCAGAGCAAACAGAAGCCAAGAATGAAATTCTGTTAATCACAACACAGTGCTTCATGAAATATTTTCCATAGGATTTAGGAAAAAATGTCCTTAATGCTTCCACTAAAAAAATTCCCCATACAAAGAATTTCCAAGCCAAAAAACCCGAGAGAAATACAGACACGTGCTTTAGCTCAGGGCCTGGAATAGGGGAGCCATAGTTTAAAATCATGCAGAGAGTCCACAGGAAGTTGCACTCCTACCACAACTTACAAGCGTGGTCCTTCCCCCATGGTGGATGCATCTCCTTCCCATCCCTGCACACAGGTTCTCACTCATGGGAGGCACAAAATGCAGATGCCAGGGTGGTCCAGCACCAACACATGCTGCAGATGGAGACCTCAGCAACCGCAGCATGGTAATAGCAATGCAGCCTGTCCCACAGGGATATAGAAAATACAAGCAGATACTCAAAAGCAAAAAGTATTTTTGAAAACAATCACTTATGAGGGGCATTTAGAAGAGTTCCTGGGGAAAAGTGTGCAAGCCATTCCATTAAGAGTTTATGGGATATAATTGTAGACACATAAACATTTGCAGAAATGGGTTTTCAGACACAGAATAAAAATCATCACAGCCTTATTTTTTAAAAAAGACAGAGATCCTTGTCCCTACATGGAAGCTGCACAGAGCACTTTTAAATGTATGCTATTAATGCTACTGATGTACCTGTCGATGAAGTAGATGCTGAGTGCCTAAAGAATTCCTATCCAGAGGCCCCTTCTAGAGAAACTTCAAGGTGCTGGTTTTGCCCTTGCTTGTGGCCAATGTTTACAGCCAAAGAGGAGAAACAGCACTGCTTAAGCTGATAATCAGCTTTTGCTTCTGACACAGTTTTAAAAGCTGGCTGGGAAGGTAAGTGTGTACAAGAGGTTTGAATGTGCCAAGGGCTGAATTTATACTGACACTGCACTGGGCTGTCAAACACAGAGCAAAGACATGAGCTATGCAGCTGCTGCCAAGGTGTCCTGGGAGCTGTTTACTTTGTCCAGTGGCTGTTTTTAATCTGAGCACCAGCTAGGAGCTTCTCTGGTGAAGCAAGCTTGCCCAAAGCCACACTTCACAAAGGGTTACTAGTTATTTACAGAGGTGACCAAAGCAGGTATTAGTAGAGGGTCAGAGGAGATGTCACACCATTGACCTGCTCAGCCAGGTCAATAACCAACCCTTGTGGTGATCTGGATGCCTGGCAGTGTGGGACACTCCAAACCTGCTTCTGTCCTCACTTCTCAGTTTGTACCTCTGTGATCTCTGTGACCTTACAGAGAAGTTGTTCACATCCAAGCCCCTGAAGTGATGGATCTTTGGAGTCATAGTTGTAGCTAAGTTGCATCAAAAAGAGGGATGGAGGTACCACACTCTCCAAACTGACTCATCAACTCCCAAACACCTTGATGTTCCCAAGATAGAAGTAAAAGGATTTTAATACCTGCTGCCTGCATTTGTACAGCACTTGCCCAAGATGTAGTTGGTCTCAAGATCAGTGGCTTCACAAGAAAATATAAAAACTTACATAGCAACAGAATGACGTGATGAGATTTTCCAGCTGTGACTCTGGTAGTTGCTCTGACTGAGTCCAAAATCCTAAGGTGCATGGGGACCTGGCAAAACATCTGGCTTGTAGAGTCTCTCGCAGCATGTGGTAGGGGTACAACTAATTCATTTCATAGCCACTTCATCTTGCTGAATGTAGCACAAAGAAAATAAAGCAGTTTCAGTCTAAAACACTAGCTCCCAGGTTGGTACAATGGATTAAATTGATTAAATCTGGGCCACATCACCCCATGGGGCAATTCATAATGTCAACAGAACATTAAATAGTAGGACTTGTCCTCTTAGCAGTCAAATCACATATCACCCACAGCCCATTGGAGGACCCTTTTGTAAAGGTTCATCTCAGTTCCTGGGACTTAATATCATGCCTGTGAGTCACCAGAAGGGCACATCTCATTGAACATTAGGCAACAGCATGTATCTTCAGCTGGTCAGTTCACAAAAAGAGGCAGAGAGATAACCTGCTGAGTACACACTAATGACAACACTAAGTACTTCACAAAATCCCTTTCCATTTTCCTGGGAAGAGCTGATTTTCATCAGCTGCTGACGTGGCTTGCCAGATCTTGAGAGAACTAGCTTTGCTTCATTAGTGCTCTGGGCCATTTGAGGGTGGTCCCGAGACAGGTCAGTTCCCTCCTGCTGCTGCTACCTGGGCTGGCAAGCCCAGGACACACAGCACAGTCCCTGTCCATACATGGGACTTGTCTCCTGTTAAACCACTTATCTCCATACCTGTCCTCACCATCAGAGCAGGGCATGTCCTAGCTGTGAAAGACCGAGGCACAAATGAAAGCCCATGGCTCAAGACTCCCTCCCAGAAAGATTTGACTTCTCCAACCTGTTTGCATTCACATCTCAAGGGCATTTAAACCACATGGTCTAAGGAGCCGAGCTGCTCAGCACTAATCCAGAAAGAGGCAGCCTCCAATATTAATGTGTATAATCCCAATAGTTTGCAGATCCCTCCTCTCTAACTCTGGCATAATTGCACACACGTGTCCTATTGGCATCCCAAGGCCTCCTTTTGAGATTCTACTCACACAGCCTGCCAAATGTCAGGGTGAACAATTACCTCTAGTGATTGACATGAAGGAAGAGAGCTTCTGCAGTCATTAACAGAGGCCTTCACTACAACAAAACACACTCGTTTTATTCTCTCTTCTTGAAACACAGTTTGTGAAGAGAGAAAGAGGGAAAAAGACAAAAAGAGTGAGCAAGCAAGCTTCTTTTCCCCTCTGTAAACTTAGAGCTGTTTTCAATTTTCATGGGTTTTAGCCTGAAGAACTGTACGATTCTTTTTTAAAGGAATATATAAATTGCCATTTGATAAAAAGAAGAAGTTTGCTCTCTAGTGGCTGAATCTAAATTGCTCAAAAAAACCACAGGCTGCTGAAGAAAGGGAGAGTTTCATCGAAAATGTGCTCAGTTCCTAATCTCTGTGCCACAAAATATTTGATCTTTGCCAATATTCACTGCTGAATAATGACTGGTCTGATTCTAATAAGCAAAACCAAAGTGCACGGTATTAAGACCTAATCCTGTGGAGTTTCTAGTTGCAAAAGGAAAAGGTTCTGTCTCTAGATGCTTCCTGACGTGGGAAAGGGCTAGGATAGGGTCTGAGGGGTCAACTGACATAGGAGAACATGCTGAACAACCCAGATGTCACCAGCCATAGAAAGTTTATGAGAAGACCACTATAACAGTGGCTGACTCCTGCTGGTGGCAGGTTGCCTTTGGCCATATCAGGACAACCCTGCACTATGACACTTCCACTCGTTATGGTATTTTTGAGCTGGGACCGGCTTGTGCCAGCAGCCAGGATGTCATGGGATGGAAGAGTGCAGGACTGGGGGCAGGTGAGGTCAAGAGGGGGCTGAGGCTTTCCCCAGGCCAGGAGGAAGACCACAGACAGTGCCCAGGCTCCTGCACCCGTCCCCCACCCCAGGGTAGCTTGCAAAGCTGCACAGTTGAGTCAGGATACTGAAGAGACTTCCAGTTTCTTCACATTTGCATTTCTGTCCCTGGTCTTTAGCTCAAGGATTTCAGAGCAAGAAGGCCCAGTTTGCTCCCCACACCCAGCCCTGTCCCCTGGTTTCCCTTTGCACAGATCCCCATGGTGTCCCCTCAGATCTCATCCCAGCATCTGGGACTGGGATGGTATTTTTGAGAAGTGTTTTTCCCAGGGTAGTCCCACAGCCTTTAGCAGAAGCAGGTCAGTGGCAGGCTCTCTATGTGCCATGGCTATCTCATTTCTCTCCTTTACAGCACGTCTGGCAGGAGGAGCCAGGTGCCACGGTGTGATTGGGTTAGCCTAGGAACTGCAATGAGTATCAGACATTTCCTATTCACAGGGAGGGAAAGGGAAAAAAACCAAAAAAACAAACCAAAGATACTGCCTTAGTGAAGGCCAATCCAATCCACTTCTTAATTAGTGCTCTTATTTCACAGAAAAGTCTGTGAGACCTCATGCTTCGGCAGCCAGATGGAGAAGGGGAAAAGGCAGATGAGTGACAGCCAGGTCTTGAAAGCCCACCCACTAGTGAGGCCCATTCCCAGGCAGAGTAATTGCCAATCAGAAGCAAACTACTTTATAATTAAAGCATTGTATGAGCAAAAAGATGTCTGGGGCTTTTGCTTAATTGATAGACATGGCAGAGAAGCACAGACACATGGAGAGGGGGGCTTAGGCAACAATTGCTGAAATCAGTGAGGGTTTTGCACAGAGTTAATCCTGGGCAGGAACAGAGCTAGGGCAGGTGAAGAGGCACTAGCAATCCTCCAGCCAAGCTCTCCTGTATCTTAGCCCAGGAGAGTGTATACACCTCCTCTTTCTACACACCCAGGGCAGGCAGGGGCACAGCCAGGCCCTTAGGGATCTCATTCCCAAAAGAGGAGCTCCACAAGTTTTGTCACCATGGATCATGCAAGTTTGGGCCATGCCCCATGGCTTCTGCTGCTCTGGCTCCTGGCCCACTGCCTGGCTTGCAAGCTGCATTGAGAAGCCCTTTATGGAGCATGGGCCTTGTGAAGTTCCCTATTAAGCAGTTCTTCTCTTTTCTTCCTGTTGCTCCTTCTCAGAAGATGGGTCTCAGTGTTTGGCCACAATGCTAGACTACCTCTCTTAGCTGTCCTGTTCCTCATGCTCAGGAAATCCTCTTTTGCAGCTTAAACCAGAAAGAGAGTGCTGTGGTTATCCAGTCTGGTCTCCATAAACTGGTTCATTTTGTCTGCCAGCACTGAGCCCTTCTTGAACAAAGGTATTCTCTTTGAGAAGTATCTTGTTTAAGAAGTGCAGCATGATAAGGAAAGTCCATCCCTGATGCCAAGCACTATAGATGGTACAATCTCACCCCACAGAGCAGAAATACTATATACAATTGTTGTATCTTGATCTTGAAACAAACAATGCATGCTCATTTACAGAACAAAACCACCCACACCTCAGTCATATTTCATCATTACAGTATTGCAGCATTTCGGATTTTTTTTTTTTTTCATTTGAAGTTAGTAATACTCTAGATGGAAAATGCAGAAGCAGGTTTAGAAATAATTTCTGAGTTTAATCAGACCCTTGAAGGTAAGGAAGTGACTACATTAGTTTCTAGGACTGTCTTTGGATACAGCATCATTTCCTATTATGAGCTAATCCAGAGTGGCACAACATCAGTGGGAAACAGACTCAGGTTTTGGGGCTCTTTGCAAATCTCTCACCTCCGCAGTAACCATATTTTACAACCCAGCCCTGGACTCGAGGGTAACTGAGGTTCTTGTTAATAGATCCCTTGGGGCTGATTAGAGTTAAATGACACTGAATGACTGGTGTTCATATATACGTATATTTGGCAGGTTTATTTTAGAACAATTTGGTTTCAATGGAACAAAGGTATGTAGCTGTTTTGGTTATTATCTGTAAAAATATAACAATATGAAAGTATTAAGATACCACTTGAGAAAAATTTTAAGGAAAAGAGAGAACAAGAATAAAAGGATAAGAGTAGATAGTGGACAGGAAAGAGCAGTGGATCAAGCAAGAGAACTAGGTTGTTGCAATTTCAATGTCCCTTGGTCCAAGTGATGGTCGCAGTCTTAATCCGTTGGGACGTGGGGGAAGCCCACAAAACACAAAGTTCAAGGGGTTAATAAACGCTCAGCTTCAGGTGGGAACAGCCAGGTACCTCCCGGGGGAGGGGAGGGCGGTTGACATTTAAACTGTGTTGCAACACGGGGGATCGCGCCTAGTCCTCTCCGAAGCGCCCCCTAAAAGTGAGTCTGGGGGCGCTTCGGGGGTCTTTGATGGTTTATGACTCCTCCTAAGACTTGACAGCCGTTTCTCACGCCCGCGTAGTTGATCCAGTTGTGCCCCCTCAGAAGGGATGAAAACCTTCAAGCCCATGTGAATGTGAATGTCTCCATACCTCCCGGCAGGGGAGATTTACACCTGAACTACTTGTGTAAGGGAGGACATTGTCATGATAAAAAGCATTATCCCACCTATTCAGGATGTGTTTCTTATCGGCCTTCCCCCCCATCTGGCCCAAAACCCAGCTTATTGCTAAACAAAGGTTGGTTTGTCTTGGTCATCCTCTGGAGGTGGGAGCGCACCCCCTTCTGCACCTGGGCTGTTCTTATGCAGGTCAGAGGTTTTGCCACCACGGATACAAAAACTCCCCTTCTATCCTTCGGCTAGGGGTGCAAACCTGGCCCCAGCAAAGCACTCTGCTGCTTTTGCAACTGGCCGATTGTTTGAGTTATTAACTCTTAACACTTCAGTCCCCCACACAATCATCCTCTTCAAAGCTCCGCCAGCACTGCCTGCCAGTGTGCTGTCTGCGCACCATCAGCTGGGCCACACTGAGCTACTTCAGAGGAAGACTCTATTAATCCCTCTCAGAAGAGACTGTCAAACCCTTCCACTAACACAAGGCAGCAATGGAGTTAAGCTGATGACAAGACCAAATAAACGGGGACTGGTAAAACAAGACACTCCCCCTCTTGGGGGTCTCCAAAGGGGCCTGAGGAAAAGGAAGATGTGTATCAGCAATCTTCTGCAAATATCCCCTTTCTTCCCATGAGTCCTTCCAAGAGGCTGAGTGTACCAGATTGGCCATGATATCGGACTATCTTCTCCACTGCTCTGCTCGTCATACAATAGGCTCTAGAACAGTACCACTGTGACTACCTTTTCTGATACCCCACATAACATGGTTCATACCTGGAAATCATCTACCTTTAAGAAAACCACCACAAATATTAAGTTTCTTATGAGGGGAAAAAACACTTCAACCTTTTTTGAAGTCATTACTATTACACTCACATTAAAAAAATGCATCTTATTTTTATCTGAATTTCCTTACTTTCAGTTTCCACACAGTTTTTCTATTCATCTAGAACAAAAAGCATTTGGCCATCAAGTATCTGTCCTCATCAGGCAATGGTAAGCAGTGACCAGTCTTGTTGTCAGGGGTCCAATGAGACCAGATTCTTTCCAATGAGCCAGACAGGCCCTGGAGACCTTCTCATGTTCTGCCACTTCTGTTCCTAGATCTGTGACTTCACGTTAGACACACATTGAAGCACATATGGTTTGTTTGCACCCAGCTAAACCACTGATCCTCCTATGACCACAAATGTTCTGTCATCATCTCCACCTGTCATCAGCCACGGGTCCTCCTTCCATAGCATCAATAACATGTTCAATAAAAACCCAGGTTGTGGATAATGATGTGTACCTGTGCTTATGAATTAACCCCTCAGCATTACAGAAGAAAAATCTAATGCTGCTTAGGCAGATGAGAAGAAAGAAAATAGGTCTTACATACAGTATGGGGTTTTTTGTTTGGAAAGCAGCGATCCCAGAAAAGACATGAGACAAGGAAGCAGGTTGAACACCAGGTCCTTGGGATGCTGTGACTTTTGCTGGCCCATCTGATCTCTCTGTAATGATAAGAAAGGGAAGATCTTGCTTGCTCTGGAGGTAGAAATCTGTCAGGACTAAGCCTGAAACCTTCCCAAATGGTTTTTCCTCAGGAGGACCCTTCTGCCAACAGACTGTAGACCAACTTGGGTGAGGAGACTGTGTCCCGGCTTCTGAGGCTAGACACGCCATTCCAGATGGAAGCTAAAGTCATCCAAACTGCTGAAATGTCTCTCCTGCACCTTTCAGCTTGTGGGGAGGCTGGCAGAACTGGCAAGCAGATCACGAGGGAGGAGGGAATGTAGTAGTGCAACGTGACAGGAGTAGAAATTACATCACACCAAGCTTTGATGTCTCCACTAATAAGCTCTCAGAAAGAGTTTTACGGATTTCCTTCCCAGTAGTGTCACACAACTAGATTAGATTTTGTTTACAGTCAATCTGACCAAGGCTTCACCAAAACCTAAGACTCTGAGCAGGATATGCTGCAAGTTTGTTAGTCTGAGTTGCACTTCAGCAAAGCTGAATGTTGCATAAAGCGGCTTTTTTTTGACCAGCATTGAATCTGAATGAACTCCTCTTTTGACTGAGCTTTCATTCCATGGAAACTAAGACCTTTCGTCCCTGTTTTTTAAAGGAACTTAGTTCCCATGTCACTGAAAGTGAAATCAGGGCTGATTATTTCTGCTGACTTGGGTGCTGTGAACAGGAGATGTCTTTTAATGTAGCTCAAACTTCTTTTAAAAGTGTATCTAAGGAATAAAAGTGAATGATGAGGTTGTTCTTATGTATTCTTAGTGTTGCCATGGAAACCATTTCCTGCCTGTATTTATCCCAATTCATCTCTGTTTTTTCAACAAGGGGAGGTAAAACTTCCAAAATAAATAGACAATACTCTGAAATGACGGTACTTATTAATGAGACAGGGTATCCCCAAGATACACAGCATGGGATCTGGTACTTTTCCAGTCAAGGTCACTAGTTGAAATACATCCCAAATTAAGAGCTTCTGGGGGGGGAAAAAATTATATAATGAAGGGATCATTTGCATGGCTGGTGGTCTGTGTTTAACCCATCTTGGACAGGGCTGTATCTGGGGGGAAAAAGAAGCATTAGTCAGTATTGTGTGCAGCTGGCCCTTGAAGTGTATTCTCACCTAAAGCTGGGTTCTCCAGACCAGACTTGACACGCAGCTGGAAAGCATTGCAGGGACTTCACAATCCTGTGAGTAAGGAGACATAATCATGGTGGGTTCTCAGAAGCACTTGAGGTGCTCATGGAGCACACTGCAGAGGATCTGAACCTCATAGAGGACCCACAACACAACTGTCTGCCATGAAGTGACACGTGTCCAGGATCCTTGTTCCTCAGGAGTGAACTGAATATATTCATAGAAAAACAACAGAGATGGGAAGAAATGTGTATAACTGCCATTCACAGAGTCACGGAATCACAGAATGTGTAAGGTTGGAAGGAACCACAGTGGAACATCTGGTTCAACATCCCAGCTCATTCTAGATTATGTGGCACAGGATTGTGTCCAGATGGTTCCTGAATATCTCCAGGGAGGGAGACTCCACAACCCCTCTGGGAAATCTATTCCAGTGCTCAGTCACCTGCACAGTAAAGAAGTTCTTCCTCATATTCAGGTGGAACATCTGCCCATTGCCTCTTGTCCTATCCTCACTGTCCTCCACTGGACCTGCTCCAGGAGCTCCATGTCTCTCTTGTCCTGAGGAGCCCAGAACTGGACACAGCTCTCTAGATTCGGCCTCAATAGTAGAGTAGAGGGGTAGGATCACCTCCCTTGACCTGCTGACAATGCACTCCAGGATACCATTGGCCTTCTTGGCCCCAAGGATACACTGCTGGTTCATGGACAGCTTGTGCTCCACCAGAACCCCCAGGTCCTTCTCTGCAGAGCTGCTTTCCAGCAGATCAGCCCCCAGCCTGTAATGGTGCTCAGGCTTATTTTCCCCAGGTGCAGGACCTTGCATTTGCCTTTGTTTAATTTTAGAAGGTCCTTCTCTGCCCATCCCTCCACCCTGTTGAGGTCCTTCTGAAGGGCTGCACAGCCCCCTGGGGTATAAGCCACTCCTCCAGCTTTGTATCATCAGCAAACTTGCTGGGGAGGCCTCTGTCCCTTTATCCAAGTGATTGAGGAATAAGTTAAACAATACAGGGCCCACTACTGAACCTTGGGGGACACCACTAGTGACAGGCCTCCAGCCAGACCCTGTGCCACTGATCACAACCCTCTGGGATCTGCTGTTCAGCCAGTTCTCAATCCACCTCACCATCCACTCATCTAGTCTCCACTGCCCAAGTTTACCTATGAGGAAATCATGCCATTGGCTTGGTGAGATTGGCTGCACTTGAGAAAGGATGCCCATCTTCTTCCCTTTTACCAAGAAGGAATCCAATACTGAAGGGGGATGGTTAGACCCTAGAGCTCAGCTTCTCACTTTTCACATCCTCTGTGACTTCAGCCCAAGAGAAGTGAGTAATAGCACTTATCTATCTCACAGAGAATTAAAAACATAAAAGAGAGAGACAAGAAAATACTATCCCCTTGAAGACTAAAACTACACTTTGAGTGGCATATTGCCCTATGAAATCAAAAATGACAGCACTGTATTATCCTCTTGCCTTCTGTCCCTAACAGACAACACATCACTCCCCTTGCACCTTGTAAATCCCTGGCAGCAAGCAACTATCTTGAATAGGATCCCCCTTGATGGAGATCTGGAGATCCGCCTTTTCCTGGATTAAAAAAATACCTTGGTCAGTGACTTGAATGCAGGCTCTATGCAGACTTGATGGGCTGGTGTCTGACATGCAGCAAATCACAACATACAATGAGAAAGAAGAAGCATGAGGACCAGAATGCTGCTGCCCATACTTGTCACATGTGCTCCTTAGGACCACCATGGGGCAGTTCTGGAAGCCAAAACCAAGGGTGACAGGGCCAGCTGGAGAGAAGAGGCTGCCCTCTTTGTTCACGTGTTCATATCTCCCTGCTGTGTTTTCCATTTTGCTGTCTTGAACATTCCTCACCATGTCAGAGCAAGAGTTTAGTGGAAAACCCCTAATTGATAAGATTATATGCAAATACATATGAAATTGGTGCATATTGCTAGAGATGTATGCTGTGGATCCTGTGGGTGTGTTTGGCCTGTAGCTGTTCAACTGCAGAGTGATGGTTAGGCTGAAACCCTAACCCTGTGAAAGCCAGAGGCTTTCATTCTTCCAGTGACTCCATTGGGGTGGGGATGAAGCTCCTCAAGTTCGGTGCCTGAGCATTTCCACTGAGGTGTGAAGGAGGTGACTGGCATGGCAGGCACTGTGCCTGGTCAATGGGTTTTGCAGAACCCCAGGGACAGGAAATGACAAATAGAGTGTATGTGATGAAAGTTTGGGTAGGAACTGGGCCTCCACATGAGCACCCAGAACATCCTTTCTCCTGGGAAGACAAATGAAGGGGTGTTCTAAAAGACTGGCTCTCTTCAGCAGGAGCCTGCTCTGTTTCTGAGAGGCTTTATTTCCTCTGTCTCAATTACCAGCCAACTTAAGACTATGTCTCATTAAGCTAAAAGAAGAGTGGCAATAAGGGAATTAAATGAACAGCTGTTAAACCAACTTAAATGAAGGAGGTAAAGGAACCTTACAGAGACAGACTGTGGGATGTCACAGGCTGGGTTAAATTATGCAGCCTCACCACACCCCTGCACTTGAGATAGCTCTAAGAGATAGCCAAGCACATATTTAAACCCAAAACAAAAGCAAACACATGAAGCTGCTCTAAATTCTGGGCAGAGAAAATGGGCCAAGGGTAGAATTACCTACGCATCTTCCCGGAGGATGAGAGTCCCTTCCCATGCCCTCAGCTGCCGATGGTTGCCCCTGTGGCATCGGCCTGGGGCTTTGCACCGGGAATGAGCTGCCAGGGGCAGGGGTGGCAAAGGAATTTCTGGTACAGACTTCCTATGAAAGGGAACATGCAGGGCGCTGAACCCTGCACCTCACCTTGAGTACAGGCAAAGAAGGGGAAGGAACAGGAAGGCAAGACACAGAAGCAGACCTGTTGGATTCCGATCAGAAAATTTAACAGCCTGTATAGCTGCATGGCTCAGGGTGACCAAAAAATCAAGCTTCTCAGTCCATGAAGCTGCCTGGGGCAAAACAGGGTAAGAACTCAGCAACTTCATCTTATTTTGAAGGAGATCATGGTTGACAGCTACACCACAGACACCGCTTTTGGAGCCCTCAGCTGCACTGCCACCATATCACCTCTGCTTAATGCCCAGTACCTGAGGGCAGACCAGAAGTACTTGTCTCCTGGAATGTGAGTTACATCTCAGGCTTACATCCTGAAATGTAAACAGGGAATGAGGCATGGAGGTATGCCAGCCTGGGCTGCCTCAGCACTACTTGCTGGAGGGAAGTGCCTCCACAGATGTGTATGGGCTTAAGGCCAGGCTGGGATCCTGAACCCAGCCTAACATCAAGCCAGCATCAGGAGATACACAGGCAGAGAGCAGCAGGGCTCCTGGAGTTGAGAGGCAGCAAAACGGATGCAGGAGGAGGGCTGGGGACTGGAGCTGGACCCAGGCATGTACCAAACATTGCCAGACAGAAAAAAAGCTGAGAATTGTCATGCGGACAATCCTTGGAGAGGAAGCCCAATACATCCCAAACCCTCACTGTGTCTTAGGCAAAGCCAAGTATTTTCTCATAAGTAAATACAATTGACCAAACTTTATCATCCTTTGCACCTCCTACCTACAACCACCTGCACAACACTCAAAGCTCTTAGCTATTTGGATCCAAAATAGTGTTTGTAAAGCTGTTTGACCCAGCTATAACATTGATTTTTGTCCCAGCTGTTTATACTAAGGAACTCACTAACATAAGCACATTGAGTATATAATATTGAACTATTAAAAGGGATTTTGTTTTGTGGTATTTAGAGTAGTTCTTAAATCAAGACCTAGTCTGTCTCTTGACAGTATTATTACTGCAACTTTCTGACGTTCGGTCGATGGAAGGATGAAGTATCATTACAGCTTCTTGCCAACATGCAGTATGATGCAGTTAATTAAAGAAACATAAAGTTCACATGTGATGCTAAAGATCACCTCTGTGCCTCTGAATGCACACTGGCATTATATCAGTTGGGTAATGATGGGATAATTTTGTTCACCATTTTAAGCTGAGGTTTATACAGTCCATTATAGGATGGAAATGTCATCTTATGATTTAGCTGAAGGTGATGTCAGACTGTATGGTCTATAATTAAGGTCAGATTTCCAATAATATTTTGATTTGATGACTCTGAAGTATGAACTTGAATGGTCAGACTTCTGAGCTTAAGCTTAGGGTGTTTAAAAAGCCGGAGATGCCAGAGGAGAGACTCACAGCCTTGCTGCCCCTTTCCTGCTTCGTGCACATCTTCTAGCTGGCAAAACATCTCTCCGAGGGGACATTTGCACAGGTCCTCATGACAGCCTCACCCAGGCAAGAACTGAGGAACATAAGGTAGGAAGCCTGAGAATTGGTGTGTCTCCTGCTCACTTCCATGTTGCTGAGGGAAAACCATCAGGAAAACAGTGGCGTTTAAACAAGCAAAGGCACCGTGTTAGTTAGCCCTGATAAACACACATCTACAGAGAGACAAGTGACTATATCCAGAGCATCGGTGGTTTAATACAAAATGTTGTAAGAAACAAAAAAAAAATACATTCACATTTCTTGAGTACAGCAAACTTGAAGTTCTCTTTGAATAATAAGACAACAAAACTCTTTAGATTTCATGTTTACCAGGTTGTGTATAATATTAGCACAAAGCAGAGACAGTAATAATTTTTTAAAGAAGATATATAGCTCCACTGGTTACAGCATGCTGTTAACACCACCAAGGTTGGGGGCTCAATCCCTGTATGGGCCATTCACTTGATGATCCTTGTGGGTCCTTTCCCACTCAGAATATTCCGTGATTCTGTGCAACTACATGCCAGACACAAAATTTTAGAGGACTGTATACCACTTGCCCTCAGACTCCACAGCCTCTGCTTGGAAGACCGTATTACCAGCATCCAGAACAGAACTGGCCTATCCTGTGAGGCAGGAAGAGCACTTCTAGGTCCATACTCCAGCTCCAGGCACGTCACTGGAACTTTGCCAGGTTGAGAGTCCAGATCCCAGCATGGTTAACCATTTCACACTTCAGTGTTCATTTACCTGCCCTGCTACTTTTGTACATCCCAACCCTCCAGTCTCTCAGGCTGTAAATCCCAGAGAGTGAGCCAAACTCTGCAGCAATGAGATGCTTGCAGAGGGTCAGGGCAACAGGAAAGATCAAAACCTGGGCAAGCTGGACCATGACTGGCTGCCGGATGCTGCGTCAGAGCAAGAATCACTGAAAATGGGAGTGTTTCCAAAAAGGGAATGGGCTGCATCATTCATTCCTGACAGAGTTATGCAGCCATTACTTAAGCCAGTCCTTGTCATGCCACAGTTCCCTGATAGTATCAGGAACTACATGGACATTTGTCAAAACAGGATGACATCTAAAGATAGCATTGAACTTAAGGGAAAGGAATTTAAAAGAAAACAAATCTCCGTGGTTACTGTGTAGGGTGAGAAAAGTTCCCTGTGTGCGGAAACATGACTTGAGCGACCTTTGCTGAGAGAGACTCCTGAGACAGCACTGAGCTGTGCAGAGCCAGCGAGAAGAAAACAAGGGAGTCTGAGCAACAAGTGAAGATATTTTAATGTTCAAATGGTACAGTGCAGCTGCTGCAGGTCAAACCCCCCTGCAGAGCCCAAGGGCTTGGCCCAGGGGGCCCAGTGATTTGTAGCTGAAGCAGTTGGAGCCTACATGCTGCTGCAGCACTGGCAGCAAAGGTGAATTTACTAAAACTTCCACAGCACAGCCAAGCACAACTACCAACCCATCCAAACACCCTGGCTAAGCCACAGACCAGACCTGTGATCCAGCAACACACTGAAACTAGCACTAGTGTGCCTAGTGCCAAGCCAAATGCCACATGTTGCAAAGCTTTGATAAATCAGTTCTGGCTACTCATGTTGGTTTAAAGTTGTCAGTGGGTTAACCTTGTACAAGCGTGCTGGGTGCTGGACAAGGCACTGATTGCTTGTGCTGCTCTGCCTCTGTGCTGCATCACATCCTCCCAGGAGCCATGAAAAGACAGCGTAAGGTCAGTGGCTAATCTGATAGCTGTCGCGTGCCTGCTCTTGCCCAGCACCTGTGGAACTGCTGCATGGGTTTGTAAAAGTGCTTAGGGCTTCCTGTGGCTTGATCTGAGAAACTGGCAAAGGCCAGAGCCTGCTTACCTGTGCACCTGGATGGTGACAAAGAGACCAGGGTAAATTGCAACCCCTCTGCACCCCTTGAAGCAGCAGCTGGGGTAACTATCTTAGCTCTTGTCAAATCCCATGCTTTGGCCAGTCTCTATAGAAGAGTGCTGAGTCTTTTGTTACAGCTGCACAGCAGCTTCTCACTCAGGCCCTGACTGGCAGAGCACATTATAGCAGGAGCATATTCTGCCTTTCACAGTTGCTCTGCTTCCTCCTGCTGCCCCCAGTACCACAGAGCTGCTCTGGTTTGTGCCTTCTGTGGTGTTTTGGTGACCCCAGGTCTGACCTGGAGGAGAGTTCCTGCTCCACTGCTCAGCCTGAGAAGAGAGGTAACATCTCGCTACAACCCTTTGAGCAGCTCAGCTACCACTAGGCAAACAGCGAATGCATAAAAGTTTCTGGCACAGGTGCAAGCTGGCTGTGGTATCGGAGTTGTAAAAACATAAAACCCCCATTTGTCTACCCAGGCAATCCAAAAGAAGTTCTTGGTCTTCTCTTCCCTGTCTCTTGCATTCCTCTATTTCAAACCTCACAAGCAGTCAGGTACCCAGGTATTCACCTTTCTCCACCATGTGAAATGCTGAGACCCAGACCAGGATATTGATGTGGAAACTACTGGTAATGTATGTTCCTGAAATTCTTCTGAGCAACAAGGCCAAGAAAGTCTTGCTTTGGTGACTTCAAAGAGAAAGTCTGCACAAATCCTCTAGCTCCTATATTTTTTATCTTATATTTTTGGGTGGAGTGGCCTTCTCTTCCTAGGTACTTTGTGGCAAGCTGTGGTAATATAGAATGGAGTTTCTGACAGTGTTTGCAATACTCAGGAAGGGACAAATTTTGCATGAAAGCATCACTTCCATGCTGAGCTCAAAATAGTGTGACATAAGCAAACCGTGATGAACTGATGAAAGTTTGTTCTGATGATGTAATCCCAACCACATTAGGTAACACTGAAGGTTGGCAATGCCATGAACACACAGATTTTGCAATCCTTCTTTTTCCAGATTACTCATGTGCTTTAATTTAAATGCAGCTGAACTGGTCCCTTTCTATTAATTCAAGTCTCATCTTTGCCCTCTTACCACTAAGCAACAGTATGCCCTTAAAGTTTTAGTTTTACTATACTTAGATAATAGATGCAAGAACAGGATGAATATACAGGAGAGTGATAAAATTACTATATGGCCTAGCAAAGTTTACAAAGTTTTTCTTTGCACTCCAGCCAGTGTTGGATTTTCCTGTAATGTGAAGGAAGATAGTAAAGGTGCTTAAGCCCTCTAAAAAGCACCTCTGTTAACACCAGTCAGTGCTGTGACTTCTCTGGTGTCCCACATCCTTTCTCCCAAATACAAAATCAGCATTTCAGCTACGTAGTCATTAACTTTATTTTTTTTAAATCAACAGTTCAAAGCATCTGACTAAAATTCCCGTCAGCTTTCACTTCCCATTCTTCTGACATCATCCTTTCAGTATCTCTCCAGACATCACAGAGTCCAGCCAGAGAGGAAGACTGAACAAATGCAGAAGCAGGCTATGAATTTTCCCAGAATCTCTTCATATGTTCCATATAAGTTAGACAGTAAAATGCAATGGGAAAGGACATTTTAAATTCACTACACACCTTCAAGAGTTAAAATTGCAAATGGTTATACTGTGTAGCAAAACCAAATGCATGATTGAGGTTACAAACCGATTTAATTGTTTACATTGGCCACTGTGTAACCTAAAGCAGCTGACTGTTTATTTCCCTGAACCAGTTACATCAATACATCATAAAGCACTGGGTATTTTGCAGTTGGCTTTCCTTTTTTTTTTTAAAGAACTGTGTTGCAATATAGTTTTTAGCATGGAAATTTATCAAAAGTATTTACAGTTGGTTGAGAGTTCAAAGGGGCAAGATAGGAATTCAGATTAACTGGAAATCTAAACAAATGTAAAGGAAAATGAGGATCAGATTCCAAAAACCTTCTACTCTACACTGCAAGCCTAACAAATGGTCTTGATTTGTGTTGGTTGTTAAAGAAGTGTAAATTCCATGATAAATTGCTGTAGCTCCTGGGATGAATAAAATCAATAATGTAATAACACTGAGTTAATACCAAGATGACGTTGATTGAGAATGAGAACATAGAATTCGAGGTCTCCTTCCATGCACAAGGAGATATTAGTAAATCAGAACCAGATTGCCAATTAAACCTTGTTATTTTAGGGCAGATGAATAAAATAACGTGTCATGAAGAGAGCAGGCTGAGGGTAAAGCTAGTCAGTTCAAACCTGAGTGTTCAGAAGTCTATGATTCCTGAACAGGAGCATGTGAAGAAGTTAATAATGCCCTCAGAAGGCTTGCAGAAGATGATGGTTTGTGATGAATTTTTCCATAGTTGTTTCTATATGGGCAAAGGCAGTGGAGGTAAAAGAACTTTACCCCAAGGAATGGGGCCTCAGTTCACAAATTAGTTTTTGCAATTTGTCTCCAATTTAGACGTATTATTGTGTTCCCTTAGCATATGGTGAAACTGGTCAATGAATAGGCCTTCTCCCGCTCCCAGCAGACTTGTTCCATTTGCATGTCCAGCGTCCCTGCTACTTAAATTCTACCCCTGTCATGGGTGGAGAGTCAACACCAGGTGAGCATTAGGCCCTTCCAGATACAATGCCGAGAGCAAGTGAGGGCTAATGGGAGCAATATTTGATTGCTAATATACTAATTTACACTTCAAATCATGAATAAGGTTTAGAGAATGATGGGTCATGAGAAAGCAAACAGAAAACACAAAATAAAATCACTGTGTGCAACAGAATGAGCAAATGAAGCCTTGTTTCTCATGTCTTTTTCTCTGTCCCTCTATCCCTTTTCCCCTCTGACATCTGGTAAGATTTCTCTCTCAGGAGAAGTGACATTTGAATTATTCACTTTCCCAATTTCATGGAAATTTAATGTAACTTTGATACCACTGAGGTCTCTATACTTATTTGGAGTTGGGTATTAGGGTAGAAGCCACCGGGAGGGATGAAGAGGCATATGCACATATGCAGGGCACAAAATGTAATCTAGGTTTAAAAAAAAATATTCCTTTTATTATGATAAATGGAGTGCATTTGTTTTGAAGCTGGGAAGGAGGAATGACTGCTCAGGGGGCTGCTGGATCTCAGCAATTATCTCTTGGGGTAGATGTGGAGAGACTTCAGGAACAGCATGATATTGGGAGTGGCTTGCCTGCAGATATGCAGAAGGCCATCACAGAGCCAGACCTCAGGTTTTTCATTTCCAGCCTCCACCCTGAAAAAATGGAAATAGAACTGTCTTTTCCCGTTGTTGTGAGACTTACGTATCAGTTGAGTAAAACCTCTGATAAAGTATGTAGACATATATTCAGACAGATCACAATCTCACCTTCTAAAGAGAATCTCTTCTGGGCAAAGACCGCGCTGCTGCTGCAATGTGCAATTCCTTTGTTCCTGGGGTTTGCAGCAGCCTTGGACTCTCCCTAATGGCTGTGCTGGGATCGGTGCTGCACACACCAGTGGTGGTGAATAATTACTTGACCAGTTAGCAGACTCTTCAGACTGTCTCCTGTGCGTTTACACCCTCCCCAGATGTGTTGGACCAGAAGATTTCACAGGATGACCACCTGAGCTTGTTTCCACTTGATCCACTGCAAGTTTCATCACCAGCTTCAGCAGAAATGGGAGATGAATCCTACATGCTCCCCAGGTTTCCTGTCAGATACCAGTGTCTTCTAATTCTCTGTATATAACTACAGAGGCTGATAAGTAATGGGAGGGAGGGAAGATGTCAGACAGGAATGCCCTTGAAATAAGGTATTCTAACAATACTGTGTTGGGATCAAGATAAGCACATCATCCTCAACTATGTGTGAATGAACTGGGGCTACTTAGCAGCTCCATAACTCATTCAGCTTTTTTTTCTCCAAGTAAAGCACCAAACTCATTCATTATAGTTGGTTTCAGGGTTCTTGGGAACCACCCTCAAAGCTCTCCATCTTCAGCATGGACAGCTAATCTGGACAAATAATTTCAAACAGTTTAAGAAACAGGTTGACCCCCAATGCAATATAACTAAAGGTTAAAGGGACATCTTGGTGTGTATCCTTAGAGAATATAAATTGAGCTGTTTATTCCTTGTCTCTGGCGCCTGTGCAAGGTTCAAATTCAGTTTATAAGCTTATCACCAAAATTCATTTTATAGAGTACCTTAAACTCCCACTCAGTCCGATCAAAGCTTTTCCAACATAAAGCAGCTGAGCTACAATGGGTTCCCTTGTTCAGTCAGCCAAGTCAATGTTCTTAATCAGTATAAAAACATTAGGAGTCAAATGGTGGTTTTTATTAAAATGCGTTTGATCAGCTTCCAAGGAGGTGACAAAGGTCTATGGAGAGAAGCATTCCTGCCTGCTCCTAGAAAATGCATGTGAGCCCTGTAAAAGCACTGGGCTCTGAGAGGACCCTGTGGCTTGCTCATGACTAACCTCATTATCCTGGGAGGAGGGCGCACCCTCTCACCCGTCACTCTAATCCTCCTCCAGCCTGACCTCTTTTGAGTTGCCTACCCCTGAAAACTTATTTATCTCAGCTCCTTCCACTGGATAATAATCAAGCCCCTGGGCTTTGCCAGGGATCAAAGAATGATTGCTCCAGTTGTCTCAAAATCTATTGCTTCTTTAGACGCTGTTGCTGCTTATTCAAACAAAGCGACGTTATGCTGAAAGTCCACAGCAGCTGTGGATTAGAGACAGGGCAATGTTTAGGAAGTGATGTATGGGGCACAGCATTCATCTGACTTTCTGGGCACTTGCTCAGTTGCTCAAGAGAGAGTGGACGTACCCCCAAAAGCACTGCACAGATATGGCTGGCCCCAAGAGCTGCTTGCTGGTAGCACTCCTACGAGTCTTTTAAACAGGCGCATAAGTGACAGCCTCTGCTCAGTCATCATGCCACATACACCCAGACGTGCCCCACATATCAGAACATCTGTCTAGAAGCCAGGGTCCTCTTTCGAACTTACTCAACATAAAGTCGATTCTTCCAGCAGTAGGGAAGGAGCTCCCTGAAGCCCACACCCCTACAAAGCACAGACAGGGAGAAATGCCACATCCTGGGCTGTCTGGTCCCGAGCACTGATCACCATGAGCACACTGGGAAATCAGTTATATGGCCCAAGGTTTCACTGTGACTTCAGGTTGTAAAACAGCTGGATCTCCCCACATTACAAAATGGAAGAATCAGGACAATACTGTCTTGCAATCAGGTCCCTAATGGGCTCACAACTTTCCTAATGTTTCTCTCCTACAAATGATCTTATTTCAAAAGTCTTCATGCACCGACTGCCAGAAACAATTTACTACCAAGAATTGCTCAGACATGGATCTCTGAATGGCTGAAATAGGGATGATCAAGACACATTCATGACAGTAAGGCTGTTATGAAATAGAATTATTCTCTGGAATAGCTCTAGACTTCAAACACTTAGGGACAGAAAATTAATGCTAACTAAATTCTGACCCATGCAATTAAGAAATGGCAACAAGACAGCAGGGCCATTTTAGATCCATGTGCTGGGAAAAAGAAAATTACCTAAGTAATGGAGATGCTCTTCTGCATTCATGATGTTCTCTCCTCCCTCCAAAAGCCTGTCAACAGAAATTGGCAATAAGATAAATATAACTGAGATGTTTGAGGATATAGCTCATCAACCACACATGCAAGTCATCAACAAACATTTCAACTGGGAAAACTAACCAAATTTGGCAGGTGAAGCCTTTTTTGCCCTTGGGACTATGCTTGAAACTAATCATCATTTGCAGTCATAAGCCCAGTTGGACACATCACTACCTCAAGAAGTTTAATCAGTGAAGACATAATCTCTGTTTAGGAGCATTTGGGCAGATTTTTCTCCCCCTGAGGAGCCATTGGGAGGCAGGAAGGTTGTGTCCACACACTGATTGGTGCAGGGATCTGACTGATAAGAAGGAACCTCCAACCACGAGTTTGGAGTGGAGAGAGAGAAGGCATTTAACAGAAAATTTTCATTTTCATTTATTTATATTTTGATAAGCTTATGCATCTGCAGAGATTTGATCATTTTAAAGAACTCCAAATAAAGGACAGGAAAAGTAGCTGATTCATCTTATGGTCTCTTATGCATATTCTTCTCTGTGGTGACCAGTGACAGGACCAGAGGGAATGGCCTGTGGTAGTTGTGTCAGGGGAGATTTAGGTTGCATATTAGGAAAAGGTTCTTCACCCAGAGGGTGGTTGGGCACTGGAACAGGCTTTCTGGGGAAGTGATCACAGCACCAGGTATGAAGAAGTTCAGGAAGCATTTTGACAACACTCTCAGGCACATGGTATGATTTTGGGGTGATCCTGTGCAGGGCCAGGAACTGGATTTCAATGATCCATGTGGGTCCTTTTCCCAGTCAGGATAGTCTATGATTCCCAATTCAGGCAAGTAGAAAAACTTGCACAAAGCCTGAACAACTGAGCTCTATTCTGTTCACAAAATAAAAGCACAAAGAAGAGAGCAGCTGAAGTTGTCCATGATTCCACACTTTTGAAAATATAAGCAGTTCCAAGGGTTCCTAAACACAGACTTGTGATAAAAATTTTACACCCATTTGTTAAAATTTTTATCTGATGCCCTAGCAACATCCTGTGAGAAATTCCTGTCTTCAGGAACTACACAGATCTTATATTTTTGTCCCGATTTAACTATTTTTTTTCATAAATGAAGCACAGTCATAGTTTTTTTCCCAAAACAGACTGGGTTGGATTTGAAGAGATGCACATGGAAGCACACAAATTTTAAGAAACTCTCCCCAGGCTTCTGGCTACCTGTTGATAACCCATCCTCTCCCCAGTCGTGTCACACAATGTCTGTAATAGTACACTAACGTAGTGTAAACACACTATGTTTCAATGCTGCACTCAGTGCTTTCTCTTACACAGAGTATTCAATCTAAAGGAAAAGGTAAGCAAATTACTAGTCAAAGAAATAGAAATGAAGCATTATTTTCTCTCATTTTTGCCTTGTTAGGTGCCCACCAAGCTTACCATCCTCCTTGTGCATCTCCTTTCTTATCACAACACAGTGATGGGCAATTCAGATTTTCCCTCTGCAACCCTGACCACCTTACCCATATCAGCAATCTCACAGCCCTGACCTTGGTACTCACACAGCCCAAAGCCATCTTGGTGCTGCTGCCCACCTTCTTCCTGTTTACTAACAGAGGTATGTTTGTGCTCAGTTATAACTGCCATGCTACTGAATCAGATACAGGACAGCAGTTGAGTCTGGAGATTTCTAGGAATAATACATCTTTCTTGTGCTGCTGAACTCTCTCTCTTTCTGAAATGTTTGTGGATTAGCGAATTGAAGAACCCATTTTTTATTGTATTCACCAAGCAAGATGCATTCTGATTCTGGATAATGAGATCTCCTCACTCAAATTCCTAAAAGTGAAAAATAAACTACAAGTTCTTGCAGTTCTTTGTAATGTAATCAGTTACATATCTCTGTGTGTAAAATATTGTTCACCTGCATTTTTTACCTGTAGTATTCAGTCATGGAAGATGGTTATTCAGAGTAGTTGCTGCATTGTCACTGAAGAAGGCAGCTGACAACTTGGTTCAGTTCACATAAATCATGACAGTAAGACTCACAGATGATCATTGTTGACACACTGTTAACTCTTAGTCACGATATTTACTGTGCTCTGTGTGAGATAATGACAGGTTTGAACCTACACCTTTGATAACAATACGGGGTTTGTCAGAAGGAACAGGATGAGGAGGGTATCATTCCTTGTTCATTACTGTTTCAGCTAAGTGAGAGGAATCATATAGGGCATTGACTGGAACAGTTCAGTGTAAAGCCTTCACCCTTCCCAACTCGTGCTGGTGACTAGTTGTTGACGTGATTAACTAGCGACCTAGATATTGTAGGATGACAAGAAATGTCCATGCTGCATGGGAAATTCTTTGTTTTACTACAGCATTTCTTGCATCTCCTCTGGCAGCCAGTGTTCCTTGTTGTCTGAAGCAGGATACCAGACTTAATCAGCTTGGCCTAGCACAGCACCCTCCATGTTCCCATAAACATGCAAAGTACATTTCGGCTTCTCCCTACCAGACTGGATGTAGTGTCCGTGTGAATATTCACCAGACTGCTCCCTCCTTGTGGCCTCCACAAAACTAATTCCATGTTTCCCATACTTGCAGCACAGTGCTACAGTCTGTCTCCTTCTCCATGATCCCAGGCTTCCAGCAGAGTTGACCAGGCAGTCTTCAGCTGGCAAAGTGAGTGGTCTGGAAAAGCAGAGTGGTAGAAATGTGAAAACAAGTCAAGGAGGTGTAGTGGTTTTCTTATCCACCATGGAAACAGCTGAAGGATGGCTGTTTATGCTCTGTCATCCACAAGGCTCAGTGTGGTGTCCCTTGCCTCCTGCATGAAGAATTTCTCTAATGCATCACCGCCAAAGAAATTTTGTGTGCCTGTATTTATATAACACAAACAAAGAGTGACAGTGTCACTCATTTTATTGGAGGCTCAAACACAGCTGTTTTCACTAAAGCCCAAATAATTATGTAAGGAGTGAGAGTCACAAGACCTCTGATGAAAAAAGGAAATGGAGGCATAGTCTGAGAATATAAGGCCCAGATCCTAAGAACAGGATGGGATTGTGTTTACATAGCTAGGTAGATAGTGAGAAATGTGATTCAGATGTTTTTATGAGGCAGATCCATATAACTACAAACTAGGTAAAGCTGCCAGATTTCTGTGCGGTTCCATTGTGCTTTAGGGAATTGTCACACCCCTGATACTGTACTGGAGAGGAATAAGGTGGCTTCCCCCCTAGGGGAAGTCCAGCTTGTCATGCAACAGCACCCATATTTTCCCAACCAAAAGCTGCACCAGCCACTTTGCCAGGAATGGGAGAGCCACACCCCATCTGCAGAAAATAGAGGGTATTGCAACAAACATCCCTTAAAAAAATGCACCGCTCATAATGGCTGCAGGCTACAGCAGGCCATTTTCTATCCTTCAATTAGTGATCTTCCAAATGACTCACCAGTGAGCATTGCATCAAAGACCTGCAATCTGCAAGGGCCATATCTAAGTATTCATTGACAGGACTGGTAGCACCACTTTTTTGAAGGTTGCCCAACTTCTCTTTATAAGGTCCCATTTTCTGTTTCCTTACATCTCTGCCAACCCTTTATCAGTTACAGTTCACATGTTTCAAGCTTAGTGCCTGCCAACAGCTCATTGTCTGCTAGTTGGGTTTGGTGGTTTGGTTTGGTTGAGTTTGGGGCAGATATCTTATTTTCTGTTTAATCAGTTTAGCTGTTTCCAAGAGAGATTTGTCAAAAAGAAAGAAATAAGGAAAGACAGAAACAAACAAAAACAACAGAAAAAAAATGTTGTGGATTTCTTCCTATAATTGCTCCTTGTGGCAGAGAATGGAAATTTGTCAGGCAAATGGTCCTCAGGTCATGAATCTGCCAGAAAAGTCCATGCTAAATGAAGTTTCAGCTAATCAGATTGCAAATGTCATGTTGCAGCCCACGCAGTAGGTGAAGCTTGGTCTTTCCATACAGCTACTGACTGTGCCACACTGTGACAGCGCCATCATGAACAGCATTTGACCATCTCAAGAAGGGAGAACTAAACTGAACAGGGCACAAGTATCAGGTGTGGGGAAGCAGGCTTGCAGGCAAGAACCTACCATCAGTGTGCAGTTGTAGTCACTGAGTGATACACTCATTCCCTGGAAAGGTAAAAACTACTTGGACCAAAATCAAGAGAACAACCCATGAGCCTGTTGTTGCTATCTGCTTCTGTCCTCAGTTTTCTTTTAGTCCAGAGAAATTAGTCCTGCCAATTTGTACAAACTAATTTAGAAAACACTCTAAGTAGTTTCTGGAGGTTAATATGTTATGGACGCTCCAAGTAAATATATAGGAATGATAGGCATGTGGCTGCTGCTTGGGCTTGGGAGATTGTTAAACCAGAGAGCCACCATCAATCAATCAATCAATTAGCATTGATTAATTAAAGGGAACAAGAATGACAGCAAAGATACTGTAATCCTGTTTTCTGAACAATAAAACTGAGCATGTGTAAGCTCCAATCATTACTGAGCCATGGGCACTGCAGTATAAGTTGTCTGGAGTGGGGATCAGTGTGTGGTAGGAATAGCCAGGGGAAAGACGAGCTGTGTCTTGGAGGAGGAAGATACAGCAGTGAGACCAGGCAACTATGTGAAGGTAACAGTAATAAAAGAGTATAGATGATAGAAGTTAGAGGCTAAAGCAAGGGAAAGGGAGTAAAGCAAGGGAGATATACCTGGAGGGGGGACCACTTGGATTCTGTACACTTCCCACTCTCCTCCTTCAAGGACAGAAACAGGGCTAGAGAAGCTTCTTCTTACTTCCTGGGCCTGTCCCACTTGCTCCAGGGCATACTAGAGTGCCCTTGCCACTTCCAGGCTGCAGTGGGGAAAAGCATGGGTCCCCGTTGGGGTGCTGGCTGGTTCCCACAGGTGTGTAAGGGTGCAATGGGATGTAGCCTGGGCAGGCATTTGCAGCACCAGAGGGCACCAGACAGCAAGGAGCAGGTGTTAACTGGGTCCTTGGGGCTACAGAGCTAAAGGGGTAGGAACAGGGGGCTGAACTGGAAAGGTAGAAAGGAGGGGCCGTACATCATCAGCGTTGGAGTGGTGATCTCAGAAAGCTTATCTACTTTTTTCATTTGCTCTGTGTAACCAACTCAGAGTAAATCTCAAAATATGTGGCTTCTGGGATTTCTCTCTTTGCTCTGTCAAATCAAGAAAATGAGACTACAATATAAATTCAACCTACCCCCTCTACTAACTCTACCTCCACTGAACTGGACATCTCCATACCATTCATACCCCAAACATGACTTTGCAAAACACTTTAGAGAAGAGGGAACCACTAGAGTTTTTTAACTTCGCAAGTGTGGTGAAACTTGTGCTGTTGGTCTGTATGGTCTCCTTTACGCCCCTAGAAGCAATGAGACACAGGGTAAACCTTTCAGTCATTGCACCACCAATTGCAGCCCCCTCAGCCTAATGCCAAAGATATCATCTGTATTCCCCTGGTACCTGTCACTGAAGTCATTGGTCTCAGTTGATTTCCTGCCCTCTGTTAACAACCGTGGCGGCAAGAAGGCCCAGAGGCACTCCCTGTGACACAAATCTCTGTACTAATATGATCATTTGAACCCTGGAAAAATCAGGCTTCCTTTTTTCCTCTGTGTCCTTGTGCTCTGAAATTAGATTTCCTTAGATGTAGGGTAATTAATATGAGTCCTCTCCTCAAAAAAAAGCATATCAGGCTGCACACCTTACTCTTCAGCTGCAAACTGAGAGAAGTATTACAGCCTTCCTACATAGCCTGCTCAAAACCCAGTCTCAGGGCTCTAATGGACTGTTGAAGAGAAGCATCTGTGGCCAAAGCAGACTCACAGCCTGGGAAATACGAGAAGGAAGAAAAAATACCCTACCTGGCATGATGATTTATGGATGTGTTCAGAGCAAGACTTTCAGTTGTTCTCCAGCTACACAGATATCTTCCTCTTTCTACCCTACAAATTAGATCCTTTAAATACCCCATTTAAGTTCTTTCCCACTGAACATTTTAGTCAGGCTGCCAGATTTTTATCCTTGGGTTTTGTCACAGTAACTGCTGAAAGCAATAGTGGCCTTCTTTGCAAAGGTCATTGCAGGGCCTTTCAGCTAAATTAGCTCCTTTTGGTCTGACAGCCCCTCATGTAAACTCACTTTCCTACTGCTCGGCTTGAGTTTCACAGCAAGGTGGGCCACCAAGAGTGATCTACCAATCACACCAGAGATTAGAAACACCTTGTTTTGGGATGAAAACTAAGAAAAATATGAGGATGCATCTGAACAGAAAAAAGTATTCAGAAAACCTTGATGTGTCATCTTAATCGCCTTCCTATTCATGAATGTACTTGAAACCTTTTACAAGGTTATGATAAGGAGTTGCTCACCAGTGTTACAAGAAGACAAAGCGTTCTGTTTTTTTCCGAGCAGCAAGTTACAACATGCAAGTGAACGTGGTGTGCAGAACACTTTTCACCTCCATGTTCCCATCCAGAACTGTATTTTCCCTTGATAAATGATGAACTACGTCCTACAGCTGTGCTACATATTTCAGACTAACAAGGGCAGAAGTAAGGTCACACCAATTCTAGAGCGCTGTCTATTGAGACAAAGGGACTCAGGCTTGTGTCATGTGCTCTGTATTTCATGCAGCATAGATTTAGACTATTTCCCAAATCCCTTGTTTTCCTGGGGACATGGCAACAGTTTATGTACACTGAAGTTAGAGACGGCCAGCTTATGCATTTCTCCCTTCCTCTACCAAACATTATCTTGTTCCTTTAAACCCAGCTTAACCTTACTTTGGTTCCTGTTTCTTCAGGGCACATACACTAACAAGAGAAGTGAAAGCAGCTATTTCTGTTTCTTTTGACTGCTCTGAGCAGTTCCTGAATGCTTGAAAGTGAACAGCATTCAGAGACACCTCCAAGAGGATGAGTGAATCTCTAGTTCCAGTTCAAAACAAAAGGGATCCTTGAACTAAACCTCTGGTGCAAAATTTCTCATCCTCATCTAGTAACAGGAGTTTGATCTGCTGCCAGCAAGGTATGGTCAAACTGTGTAGGAGCTGAACAGTAAACTTGGGATTCATGTCAGTGAACACCTGCTGTCTAAAAAATTCAGGTGGTCTCCTCAGCACACAATGCAGACAGACAGACAAAGAAGGTTCATCACATCTCTTTTATACCTACTTTGGGCTGGTACAAATTGTTCCTGGAAGGCATCTCTTTGTCTCCATAGGGTGTGAAGACTGGTATGAGCTAGATGCTGAGCTATCAGGCTGGGGTTACATGAGAGGCACTGAAATCGTCTTAACAGCTATGTTTACCTGGGTCTTTTGACCATCTGTGCATTTATATCTAGGATCTCCTGATGCTGTCAATTCCAAGGCATTCAGAGGACTGAGAGTGGTGTCTCTAGTGATCTCATGTCTCTGTTGCCTTCTGGCTGTTTTTGTTTTCAGGAAGTTACTTCCCTTCAACCATGAACACAATTCTAGAATTCCAAAGATGATGGAGGAGAAAAAAGGGGACGTTACCTCTCCCCCATTCTTAGTGGCATCTAAAAAATGTCCAAAAGCTGCTCTTAAATGAGTAGCTCTGTGAGCAATGTAACTGGTGACTCCTGATTTCCTATGGATTCCTGTTTACAGTTAAATTCTCTGGTGCTTAATAATGTACAAATGCCAATTATAGCTTCCCTGGTACTTGCAGAGGTCATAATGATCCACTCCCATGTAAAGTGTCTGGTGCCACATCTGAGTTCTGCCTGGGCCTTTCCTCCAGTGAAGGCATATACAGGATATGTCTCTTCTAGAGAGACAGCTACTTTCGTGACTGGAATTGACCTATGAGTTCAAAGACATGAGTGGAATGACAGCAAAGCATAGCCAGTCTTCCAGCAAACAGCAAGCCTCTTGAAAACTCAAAGGAAATCCATTTATACTGTAAGGAAGTAAACTGAGAATGGAAATACTTTTCCCTCTGTACAACTTTCAATGAAAACTTTTCTTCACTTCTGCCTCTTTTTCCCTGTTACACCACACCTCTGAAGGCACAGACCTGGCAGATGGCAAGAAAAGAGTAGTTGCTTTTGTTATTATTTAGATATAGAGCACCTTAATGTATGCTAGTAACTGCTGAGTTGAGTGGAGAAGCTTCCTGATGGAAAATTGTACCTCCATTTAAAAGAAAAAAAAAAAAAAAAGAGGAGGTACTTGGAAAGATAAAGGGCAATTCAGTCCTTTGAATGCTCATATCATAAAACTGAATACGAAATAATTACCATAAATGAGGCAACTAGTTCCTACACCCTCTGCAACCTGGATGGCATCCTTCTGTGTCATCAAAATAAAAGTTACTTGCAGAAAACACATCACTTACTACCTTATCTCAGTTACCCAAGCTCACACAAAAGAAGACCAAAGTCTTCTAAATTAGTTCTCTCTACAAAAAAATTTAACTCTGCAAAGATTTTAAGTCTATTTCTTTCTCCAAAACTACTGGCACTAGAACAGGCGTGATTTTATCCCTAAACAGGGTGTTCCTTAGGCTCTCTGCCAATTTAATTGGCTTATTCATATCCTTCCCTTCCAGATTACCTCAGGGTGATTTACATGTTGGAGGCCTATAAACACTGATGAATCAGTACATGAAAACCAAAAACATTGTTCAGTGTCTGACAGGGTCTTCACTGTTTTTGCCCCCAAAGTAATTGTTCTTACTGGAACAACCTAACATGTCATCAACCCCTGACATCATTCTAATGCTATACTGAAAAAAGAGTTGCTAACATACAATGACACTAATGTAATTTGTTCTTTACCAGCATTTCCAGGTACTCTGTAGGAGCAAGCAACAGGCGAGGCTTTCAAACGGGAAGATACAGATGTTCCCAGCCTGGTTTCTTCAGTTGATTGGCCATTTTGAAGACTGTCTCCTTCTGATTTTCCATCAATAAGACACTGGGACTGAGCTCTAAAGAAATGCAAATAAAAAGACAATTTAATTTCCTCTCTCTGAGAAACATAACTTTTGTTGTAGCAGTTCAACATCTACACTAATATGGTTTTATTTAGAAAGAGCTGGTGGACTTCCAGTGAATTCAAAACAATTTCCTGCACATGTTAAATCTGAGCTATACCTCTAGGAAATATTTTGCAGGCCAGTTAAGGACAACTTTACCTCCACCAAATACAGAAACAAGCAAATATTTGTATTCATGAATAAAGAAAGAGCTGAAAGAGCTTCATTTTGCCTTTTTGTTGATTAAAGTCTTGGACTTGCATGTATCTCCTTTTTGTGACATGAACACTTTAATAGAACCATAAAATGGTTTGGGTCAGAAGGGACCTTAAAGATCATCTCGTTACAACTCCACTAGACCCCATCCAATCTGGCCTTGATAAAATGGTTTTGATAAAATGCACTAGAAATCTTTACAGAACACACTTCTCTACAACTTTGGTAGCAATTTAATAAATTTTGCCTCAGTATTCTCACAAAAAGCAGTCACTCCATCATCCTCTAGGGAATTACTACAGTCCATATTCAAGCACATTACATTTTCTCCTTACATTATATGTCCCTGCCGTGCTTTTCCTAAGCAAGCTCCCCGCTTCTAGACCAGAGCTATTACTGGCTATGCAGCTGCTCATGGAAATACAGCACCTTTCTGATAAGTTTCCATTTTGCTTTCCAAAAAAATCTCCATGCTTAACACCATTCCCCTAAGATCATCAAACAGCACTTTTTAATCCATTTCACAGTAAGATTTCCATAATGTCTTTAAAAGCCATAGATTGCTTCATAAGGCAGTCGTCACATAAGGCAGTACTCATTCTGGTACTTGTTTTCACAAGGACTTTTGCATATCAGCTGCTAATAAAGTCACTATTTTCAATAACAGAGTCTACACACTTAAATACCTGCTGGAGGATGAACACTTCTCTACCATTACAGCTGAAATATTTCAAAGTCCAGCACCTTTAAAACAGTGCAAATGCCTTAAAACTAGTTTCCCTGTTCACACTGGCAGTTGTGGTTATAGGTGTCATGCACTTACCAGCTCTGCTTAGATATTAAAACATGCACACAAATTCACTCATATTTGCATTCACTGACTGTGTTTATCTACAAAAAATCTGCAATACATTTGTCATGCCCACATTGACTCTATATAACATGTTCATACAGCAGTTCCAAGCAACATCACAGAAATATTACAGTCCATATATGTAAATGCAAGTGAGCCACTGCATGAAGTTTTTAATATATAATACAGGAAAGCAAACGTGTAATGAAATGGTGGGAAGAATGAGGGGTGAACTCCCTGGAATTAAAGCATATGTATACATAATTTCTATAAACATCAGGAATGTTTCACTCCTACTGAATACTTTAGAAACACAAACAAGTGAATAGGATTTAGCTCTCACAAGAAGTCCATTTCAGGACCTGATCATTTAGAGTAATAGAGAAGCATTGCCTAACCGAGGGAAATAAACGAAGCCCACACTCCAGACTCACTGCAGGAAAGTGGAGAGCTGGCAGCTCTTTGAATTCCTCCTCTTTGATCCACAATGAAAAATGATAATAAGGGTGCGTGTACTCGCCCTTGTCTAGTTTTCACTTTCTTCAAGAAAAAGAGTTATGCTGATTCAGGCCTCCAGCCGTGGCCCGGGAGAATTTTGTCCTTATACTCACCACACATTAAAACTCTACTTTTTAAAAAGTTCTCAAGATTTTCTCTCCCTTTCCTTAATTCAATCAATTCTAGTAACAGACGCTTCTTTGTTGCTTGTCACCAAAGTATTTTAAGCACTTTGAATCCTGTGTCATTTTAGACTTGTTTCTAAAGGAGTCAGATCTGGCCTTCAGCTCTTTGTTTTTCTTTCAAAACCTTATTGAACGAGTTGGGCTCCTCTGCGTTCACTTCAAGGATACCACGTTTTCTTTTGTCATGGTAACTCTCACACTGGAATGCCTCAAACAATCAAAAGCAAAAATAAAACTATCTTTTCCATTTATTATTTTTTAATAGCATCCTGATGGCTGTGAGTTTCAGATAACCACTCAAAAGGACATGCTGGGGGTCACAACGCCGAAAATGAGGCTGAACCCTTGCAAATTGTAGCTCAGGCAAGAAAAGCAGTGCATTTTACTCAGGAATGCTCAGGTTATGACTCTGTATTTACAGCTTATGTTGCAGCAGGGATTGACAGCTGCAGTAGGTCTGGCCTGCTCATCTACAGTAGGCCCACTTCCCTATAACATTAAGTGTAAGCATGTGTTTTTTGAGCATGGGCATTGTATAGGAAACCTGCTCCTACTTTCCACCCAAGTCAACACGAAAACAAAACAGTCTAGGAGTCAGAGCTTTCCCTTCTTTACTTTTATTTAAATGTCAACCAGTGTTTTATGTGGTTGTTTATTAAATAATAATAATACAATAATGCCCAGAGGCTCCAATTAAGACTGGGAAGTCACTGCAGTGGGATTGTGCAAAGGCAGAGGAAGGGACGGCGGGCTGGGAATTGGACGGCTCCCCAGCGGCGAGGAGCAGGGGCTGGGAGCTGGCTCCTCTCGGCAGGCGGGAAGGACTGCTCCCAGCACTCCCGCCACCGGCAGCAGCAAAGCCTTTTGTTTGCGTGGGAGTTTGATGTTACTTTGGTTTTGGGGTTTTATTCGTTTGGGGCTTTTTTAAAGTCAAGACATAGAACAACCAGGAAAACATACAAAGAGGTTTTCTTCAAAGCAGCTGAAGGAAAAAGAAGAGTGTATGTAGCTGTATATGCTAATTCTTATTAATTAAAACCAGAGTGCTGTGCTGGAGCTGTGCACAGGCTTTATTAGCTAATATTAAAACAAAGGGTTGATTGCCTTCCACAGAAATGTCGCCTTGGCAAAGCTCTGTTTGCTGCAGTGGAGCTACTCCTCACTTCACACCAGTGTGAGCACAGGATCAGGCCAGGAGCCCTCAGGAAGGAATCAAAAGCCGATAGCAAAATAAAAGGACAAACAGGAGGCACATGGGGAGGACAATCCTAAGGAGTGGGATAAGAGCAAGCATGTTGCCCTTGGCAGAAAGCAACTGGCAAAAATTAATTGCATTGTCAGTCTCTTGCTCAGTTCTTTTTGTTTTGTTATGAAACAGGATTGCTTTTTATTATAGAGGATATACTTCAGGAGAAGAATCTGAGCTGGATAGGTGTTATGGCAAAAGTACATTTTATGGGGAGATTTGAATGAAGGCACTGTGGATTTGGTTCACAAGGTGAGCGCAGTTGTTCCAGGCTTAAAGAAAAAAGGGCAGCATGAGTGAAAGTCCTCTGAGGAAAGCAGGAGGAAGGGATGAAGGAGGGAAGGAAGTTATTAGAGGAAAGCTGGACTGAACCAGAATGTGTGGGATTGACACAAACACCAAGTTAATGCATCAGCAGAAGAATGCCAGGCCCCAAAGGTGAGGCCTGAAACCAAAGGGATGAACAACCCAAGAACATCCAAGAAGGGGCACAAAGGTGGTGAGATGCTCCTGGTTAGTGAGGAAAAAGGGTGAGGAGGGCAGTGAAAGCTTTGTCTCCTGAAATGGTGAACAGAGAGACTCTGAACTGTGGGTGGAAAGGAGAAACTAAAGATTCCCTGGGAAAGAGTTCTAGAAAGTTGGTGAGTTATGAGCATCTTCAGGCTAGAGGTGACCTAAGTCTGGGGAAGAATTTTGGAAACACGTCTGAGGTGGGGAAACAGGTTGTTGGAAATATTTCACAGAAGAACAACCATGACCTAAAACCAGCTTTCATATGAGAGAGAAAAAGGAGCAGATCAGCTTGAAGGATGACAGAATTAGCAGTGGTGGTGGAGAAAGAACAATGAGTGGATTTGCCAGCAGAAGATGGGTGCTGTCTTTTGTTTTATGAATGGAAAAGGTATGCTAAATGAGAAGCACTGTATGGGATTGGCAGAGGGGAACAGAGGGGTGATTGACAAGAGGTGGAAAAGTAGGTTAAGCCATAAGTGTGTATAGACAGTAGAGCACAGATACATAGCACCTGCCTGGGAGACCAAGGAGCATCCTGGAGGTCACCTGCAGCAGGAGGGAGGAAGTTTTTGAGAACAAAATGTAGCCAGGTACTATCTGAAGAAAACAGAAGGATGGATAAGGCAGGTAAGATAGTGACAGAGGAGTTGAACCCTTAGTAAACAATCTGGAAAAACAGGAGTTTTAACTCAAGTTCCCAGTTCTTCATTGTTCTAGGCAGAAAATTGAGCTTAATAAAAGCAAAAATTTCAGCTGGCTTCCATGCAAAATTTCCGAAGAGGCAACAGGCCTGCAGTGGAAAGTACCTGCCCATTTCTTATGTATTGCAAGTGAACAGGATGAACAGTGTCTCAAACATCCTCCTAGTTATGAGGAAGCCAACAGTATTTAGTTAATACAGCTCAGTTGTCACTCTGTCCTGTGCTGGCTTGTTCACTAACATACTGGCACAGAAGAAAAGCCTGACTTTCACTATATCTCAGCTGTGTAAGCTCATGGAGGATCCAGGCTCCAGTCCACTGACGTTCACAGCTCAGCATATTTGACTTCAATGGCTCTTAATTTACATGTTCAGTATTACTCACATTATTAATATTTGGCCTGTAATTTTTTTTGCCATTCCAGCTCAATATATTTTTAGTTGACTCAATTCTACTCTCAAATTATTATGCAAACCATGCTGCTCCTTTACCCCTAGAATGAATTATGAAAAGTTCTTTTACAAATATATAAGAGAACATTTTGGAAAAAAAATCTTTTCATAAGAAGTACAGTTTTCCTTTCTGCTACAGCACTGTGCCAGGTTTTTTTTAAGATCAAGAGCAAAGCAGAGTTTAACATGGTGCAGTGTTTGTCCAAAATCCAGGCAGGGAAAATTATATGTGAAGTTTAAAAATGTAAATTCTTAACAATAGTAAAAGGGAAAAAGAAAAATGATAGGCACAATGTAAATGTTAGTGTATAAAAATGTTTGACATTGGGGGTTAAGGGTCATGTAAGACAATCTTTCTTTAGGTTGCAGTAGCATTTCCAGCACCTTATGACACTGCCCTCCTTATACACCATTACTTTTTTTGGTGATCCTACACAAGGTTGTGACTGACAACAGATAAAAAAGAGTACTGATCCACGCTTTGCTAGTTGATGCTTTCCTGAAATCATTAAGGTAATTGCAGTAGTCAGAGCTGCAAAATTTTACTCAGTGCTTCCTAATTATTCTATATCCAGGTCTGTTAGCACAATTCATGCATATACACCAGTGAGTTTAGTCATTTTCTTTTTATAGCTTCAATATATTATTCTGAATATAGGTGAACTGACTCAAATGGGTTATTCCTGCTTCACATCCTTGCAAGTTGTCACATTTTAACTCCAGCCAGCAACTAAGCACCACACAGCCACTCAGTCACCCTCCCCTGGTGGGATGGGGCAGAGAATTGGAAAGGTAAAAGTGAGAAAACTCATGAACTGAGATAAAGACATTTTAATAGGGAAAGCAAAAGCTGCGCACGCAAGCAATGCAAAACACGGAAGTGATTCACTGCTTCCCATGGGCAGGCAGGTGTTCAGACCTCCCCAGGAAAGCAGGGCCCCATCACACCCAACAGTGACTTGGGAAGGTAAATAGTGTGACTATGAATTCCCCCCCCTTCATCTTCCCCAGCTTTATATGCTGAGCATGATGCCATATGATGTGGAATATCCCTTTCATTAGTTGGGGTCAGCTGTCCTGGCTGTGTCCTCTCCCAACTCCCTGTGCACCCCCAGTGTCCTCATTGGTAGGATAAGAAGCAGAAAAGACCTTGATGCTGTGTGAGCACTGCCCAGCAAAAATGAAAATATCCCTGTATTATCAGCACTGTTTCAGTCACAAATCCAAAACCTATCCCACACCAGCTACTGAAAAGAAAGTCAACTCCATCCCAGCCAAAAACAGCACACCAATAAAATGCTTACTTCCACTGTGACTTAGTTGTTGTCATTTTGTATTACAAAACTGCTGGGTTATTCTCAATAGTCTCACATCACGGAAAGCATCAATACCTTAGAACCCCTTTTTGTAAAAATACTAAGCCTTACCTAAAGCCCACCTAACCCGCAACTAAAGATTGGGGTTTATTTTCACCAATACTAGTGCTACTGGAAGAGTGTTCTGGAAACTCATCCCTCTGGCACTTATAAATCTTCCTCTTATTTCCAGTTTGGGTGAGGTAACTGACAGCTCCTGTATCAACACAGTCTTCATCACTAAAATAGATCTCCTGAACTTATTTCTTCCTTATGCTTTTAGAGAAAAATCATAGACTTCAACAATTAGTAGGGGTAGTAACATTTAAATAACAACACTTTCATTTCCTGGGGCTAATTTTTCCATTTATATTTCTATGATTATTTCTAATAATTTATTATTTCGATTATTATAATAATGTTTCATTATGATTTCTATTATTATTTCTATTTATAGTTCTATTATTATTATAAAGCTCAGTTACCTTTTCCTATACAGATTCTGGTTTTAATTAATCTTTCCTGAATATATGGAAGTATACACCGTATTTTAGAGGAAACAGGTGTTTTGAATGTCTTTTATATTGGGAAATGTATTCTGTACTTCTGCTGGAAATACCTTAGTATCTCAGGCCTAAGAAAGAGATTTGTCCTATTGAAAGTCAGTGCATGTTGCAGGTTCAGATCATAATTTTTGGTACAGTTTATCAGCATAAGTCAGAATCTAAAGAAGCAGAGCAGACCTTCATTGACCTCTGCCTTTCATTCCTGTTCCTGTGTATCCTTTCCCTTTGGCCAGCACTGTCTACATTCCTGTACAGCAAAGCAGACTGAGAAATTTGCCCCAGTTTTCTTTCAGCTGTTTTTTCCACCTTACAATTCCTGTACCAACCTCCATTTTTTTCCACTTAACTAATCCCTTCTCACTTGGCACCATACAAACACTACACTGGCATCATGGCAGATAAGCACCACTGCATTTTGTTCACAAAATCGGCAACCACAGTGTGTGCCTAACACATAAGTAAGTGCCCATGTCCAAATTCAAGTGGCATGACACCACTTAAAGTGAGTTTTGTTCACTTGGGGTGAAATGAACAAGCCCTAGAAACTGTTCAGCTAATCAGTGATTCTGTGCTGGCAAGCACGACTGGTTAATGAGAAATGAGCCACGTGTGAACTAATATAATAATATGGAATAATATGGTTAGATGGCATAGAAGAAAAGTAGGGACTGTGATGTGGATCCTGCATCAAATGAATAGGATGTCCCAAGGAAAAGGAAGAGGAAGCAAAGTCAAGATGATATATAAAGAGAATGAGAAGAAGACACACAAAAAAAAACCCCAAAAAACCCCACTGGGGAAATGGAGCAACGGCAGAAGGAAAGGGAAGAAAAGAGAATGCACAAAGCCTAACATTTGATCCACTTTGACATTTCCATCACCATCCCAAAGCAATACACTGAAAGGGTTACTTTCCCACCTCAATCAGGGCTGTACAGAGGTCAAAATATTGTCCTGAGTCAGGACTTGCCTTTTTAACAGGTGTCATGCTTGAAGTACAGATTCAATAAAATCTAGCACGACAGCTATGAATAAGGTCTCCCATTCCCAGTATTAATAAAATTTATGGGTACTATTTATTTTAAAAATATGCTATATAAATTATAATATACAATTTTAAAGGCACCCCATGTAGCACATAATGGGGCACTGCAAATTGGTTATATAATAAGTAAGTAGAAGAAAGAACAATATAAACAGTGGTTTGCAGCCTTGACGCTATGGTGTTTCCTGCCACAATGAAAGTAAAAACACATGTTCCTTGACAACCATCAAGCACTCTGTCACTGCTGTTGGACATTTCACTGCCTTAGGGCTTGTCTACATGCAAAGCTATGTTGGTTTGGCTGGGTTTAATTTGCTGCAAAGGGCTGTGTGAATTCTTATTTTGACCTAAATCAGACTTGTTTCAGTTTAGTTCAACAAATTAAAGGTCAGATAAAAGCCAAGTAACTCTGTTGATTAGGACAATCAGAGTTCTAATCAATTGCTTACAATTACAGTGCTGCCTGTGCTTTCTGGTAGCTTATCTTGATGAAGTTTCACCTGATTCTTCAGACTGTCTTAATTGACTTAAATTGTGCCTGAATGGTCCTTAGGATACATGGTTAATGTAGCCAAATCTTTGCTGCTGCTGCTGCTGAATGGAGAATATATATCTAAAATAATAATTTCAATGGGAATAATTTCAATGGTTACTCTGAAATTTATCTTTTTTTTCCACTACCGCACCCAAACACAGGCACTTCTCAGCATACAGATGATGTCAGAAGCAGGACACAGGGCACTCCAAACTAAACAGGTGCATCATACACACACTGAGAGACACTTGGGGTTTCCTTAATTCAAAGCCTGCAAGAGGAATTTTGCCCTAGTCTTGCTGGGTGAACTGCTTGGTAAGAATTTTTAACACCAGTGCCCAAACACAGGGAAAACTGTATGCTTAGGGAAATGTAATGGAAATGAAGAATTAAACTAATGGAAAACCAGCCAGCATTATTCCAAAGGAGAGTGTCCACAGTAGTAGTTATACCAGTACAGTAATAGTAGGACAATTGTAACACTGTAATAACATCAATACATTTCCTGAGTCTTGCTGCAGAGAAGCAGAACTTGTCTTAGTTTTAGAAAGGCTTGTCAGCATCCTCATTTCCAAGGAAATACTCTAAGTACTTCCTCTTCAGAGGAACAGCTCACAGCAGAGGATTAATTTTGCGATTTTCCAGTATTAATTTTAGGCCAAGGCAACTCAGGTAAGGTAAACTTCCCCTAATTGCTCCAACATTGTCCCAAGCTATCTATCACAGAAAACAAATCATTTGTTGAGAAGGAAGGCTCTGCTAGGTCACCCCATCACCTGAAACCTCGGCTACCCCAAGAGCAGCACAACCACAGTGCCAGCACAATCAGATTGGTGTTTAGACTGACTGACTGGGTGTCCCTGTGGCTTAATTAACAGTATGTGCCACACACCAAACATGTACAGCAAATCCTGCTTCAAAAGGATGGTAAGGTTTGTGGGGGATTTTTATGCCCTTAGAGAAAGCCTAGCTTATACTTCAGAACACAATCAAAAACCACCAGTGTTAAAACTTTATGAGGGCATATTCACCACTGTTATCTTTCAAAGACAACCTGTTTTTGTGTTCATGCTTAAATTAACAGTATTAGATACAGAAAACCCGAAAGTTACATGTATTTTGGGGGTTATCAACCTCTGTTAGCTTTCCCACTGTGGTGACCTGTAACACAGTTTGTTTAAACCAGGAAGCTGCACAGGAAAGAGCTGTGCTCTTCCAGCAGCAGCTTTATAGTTCTTTGAACCTCTTCCCTCACCACCCTCCTTAAGCAAGAATGTGCTTTATGCAACTGCAAGGAAACCACTCAGCTACGCCGTGAGACAGATCTCGAGATCGTGAGGCCTTTCCATGCGTGTCCCTAGCTGTCACCTCGGACTCCCGCACGCTCCCTGCTCTGCCCTCACCATGGAGGCCACTAAACGCACTTTGCCCCCGATTTCACATGCAGACAAGCGCCACGCGGACGTACATCCGCCGCCAGACCCGCTCGACACCTGCGGCAACAGGAGGCCGGGCGGGACTGTCGCCCCCATTGTGTCCCCGCGTCCCAAAGGGAGCCCGCCAACCCTTCCTCAGGGTCCCGCCGCGTCCTCCATCCACACCCCAGCCCGCACCCTCCCAGGGGGGATTTAAACCAGAACCCGGAAGCCTGCCCTGCCGGCGCGGTGCACGCCGGGAGTCGTAGTCCCAGCTTCACAGTGGCCATCTGCCTTTGAGCGGCGGGGGCCGAGGCAGGGAAACCACGAGTCCCGTGAGCCTCCGCGGCGGGGGGGGGTTGGCGTTTGAACCGGCGGCGTTGTTGTTGACGCCATATTGCTGGTGCGGGGGTTACGGCCGGGAGCGCCATCGCCGCCGCCATCGCCGCCGCCCGGGCCCCGCCATCGCCATCGCCCCGCATCGGCCGCCCCGCACCGCGCACCTGGGACCGGCACCGCGCCCCTCGGCACTGCTCGCGCCCCGCCACCGGCCGCGGGCGGAATTTGTCCCGGCCAGGCAGGGCGGAGCGGGTGGGGAGAGCGGAGATCCAGCCGGACTGAGCCGGGGCTGCTGCTGCCGCTGCCGGGGCCGCTCCCTAGAGAGAGGCCGGCGGGGAGGCGGCGGAGGCGGCCCTGACGCAGCCGCCCCCTCCTTTCCCTTCCCTCCCCCCCAGCCCGCTCCAGACAGCGGGGAAGACGCCTCTGGGCAGGGCCGGCTGCTGCTGCCTCCACCGCTGCCCCTCACTCGGAGCCCCCTTGGCCGCTCCGCGCCATGGCTTGCGGCGCCACTTTGAAAAGGACTCTGGATTTCGACCCGCTGCTGAGCCCGGCGTCCCCGAAGCGAAGGCGATGTGCGCCATTGTCAGCCCCGGCCTCAGCCGCCTCCTCCTCCTTCGCCGCCGCTGCCTCCTCCCCGCAGAAATACCTGCGCATGGAGCCCTCGCCCTTCGGAGAGGTGTCGTCCCGGCTCACCACAGGTGAGAGACGCGGCACCCCCTGTGCCCGGCAGCCCCCCCTCCCCGGGGGCACTTCAGCGGGGAGGGGGCCGGGAACGCGGTCGGGAAGCGGGGAGGAGGAAGAAGAGGGGAGGGTTGGGTGGGTCTGGCGTCCCCCTCCAGCCATTTTCTGCTGGGCTGTGCGACTGGCAGCGGCCGGGGCGATCCCTGCTCGGCTTGGCACCGAGAGACACAATAGAAATGGCCGTTTGCAGCAGGAGAGGAGGGGGAGGAGGAGGAGGAACGGGGAGGAAGAAGGGGGGGCGGGTTGAGCCGATGCAGGCGGGTGGCCATAGGAAAGGGGTCGGTGAAGGCGGGGGGGTGAGACTGGAGAAAGGGACCCGAGCGGCGGAAGGGGGGGATGGGGGTGCTGTTTGGGGGAAGTTCGATCCTAGGAAAGGAGGAGGCCGGTTTTTTTTTTCCTCCTGTTCCACGGGTGCCTGGATGTGGCAAGGAGAGCCGCAGGGGCGAGTCAAGCTGCGGAAACGCTGGGGCGGCAGGGGACGGGGGTGTGACCGAGGTGGGGCTGGGGTCGGGAGTGGGGGAGTCGGCGGGGCCCCAGTCGATTCCTTCCTCGCAGTCATTATCGGTGGGTCGAGTCGGCGGCACCTCCTCCCGTCGCTCAGACATCAGGGGAGGGCGAGGGGGGTAGGGCGGGGAGGCTGGTCTGTCATCCATCACCCGCAAAACGCCAGTGGGAAAAGGCAAAAGCGGATAAAACAAAGGGGTAATCCCACTTCCCAGCCTCTTAATACGGGCCATCGTCCCGGCTAACCCATTTTGTGGTATCCTTAAAAGTTCTGTAGGAAAACCGAGCGTAAAGCGGTTGTGTACAAGGGTGAGAGTTGCCTTCAGGGCAGATAAAATGGAATCGGGCGGTCTCCTCGTCTGTGAGACGCGGGGCAAGAACGAAACCCTTTTACATTCTTAAGGTGCGAGAGATGAGTCAACCGGCGGCCCTAAAAGCTCGAGGTCTGTTTGTGTAATGGTTGTCAAAAATCAGCCGAGTTCTTTTTAGCAGCGAGTAGGGAGAGAAGAAAGGAACGAGTCTTGGCTGAGCACGCAGGATTGATTGGCCCGTGCCGTGCTTAGTCCAGTGGGCAGTTTCGAGCAATGCACTCAGGGACGGTGCAGCTCGCGGCCATGAGCGGCTGTAGCGCCGAGGTATGGATGTATCCGTGTCCTTTGTGTGCAGGAAAAAAAAAAGCCCTCTGCAGTTGTTGCAGCAGAATTCCTTCCGCTGTTGTGTTTGGTACTCCCTTTTGTAACAAAAGTTGGCTCCAGGTTACCAAGCACTAAGTTTGAATGTTCAAATTGCCATCTCCACGTAGGACAGTGCCTTGTTTCAATATTCTTAATTTGGAAAACTGCACCATAGAATACATTTTTTAACAAGTTTTAATCAAATAATAAAAAATTGATATGGAGGAAATACAGAGGGCATACAGAGTTAAATTTGGCATCAGTGCCTTGATATTTTTTTGAACCTCTAGGAAAGGATCTTGAATGAGTCAGCGGTCTGGGATGAGAGCTGTGATGGATGGCACTCCCTGGTACAGTGAGGCATTACATGTACTTTGAAATAGATATTTAAAATCAGAATTAATTTGATTCTTTTAAAGGATAAGTGTTGCTTCTTTGCAATGGTTCCTTTTGGTTTCTTTCTTTGGGATTTGGAGAGCTTAGGTTATGAATTTTTAATATAGATATTGTCTGGTCAGTAAATATGTATTGCTGAAAGGAGACAAATCAATAAAATTTTCAGCAATCTACAGCAGTATTTGAGGTAATACCTAAGCTCCTACCCTAACCATTCTGAAGGGCTTAAAAACCAAAATGTTATTGAAATTGAGCAAACACAGGCCCCTTTATCGCCTGAGAAAACCAGAGGTGCAGGTGGCAATCCATGTGAAAAGGTGGTTTCTGTACAGACAAGGATGTATTTTATGTATAAAAAATTTATATAATGAAGAGTGAAGCACAGTAAATCAAAATGTCTCTTACAGCACTTGAATGCTTCTAAGGAAAACTTGAAGCATTTATAAGTTGTGCACGTTTACATGGCTTTTGCTTAAAAGCTCCTTCTGTGGTTTCTGTTACAGAAATAAAATCTTTATACTGTGCTGTATAAATGCATCTGTTAATCAGCTTGCGTAGCTTTTACTTTAAATTGAATTTGGGGGTATTATGACATGGTGTGTATTTCATTTCGACCCTCAACTGAGCAAAGTAGAGCTCATCGTTTTATAGGGGTCTGTTGAAGGATTGTGTGTGATTGATCTAATTTTGTAAATGTACATCTGACCTAATAGTTTGCAGTTTTTCTGGTAGTCACTTAGAAGAATCAGGTGGTTTATTCTAGAGCTCTGACTTAGGTTGGGGCCTAGTGTGCTGCAGAAACATATCTTGCTTTCCATTGACTCTAAAATGAGTTTACATGACTATTTCTGATGCAGATGTCTCCATTAGGGTCAGATGAATCTTGCTGTGTGGGAAAAGAATTCCAGTTCAATTTAAAAAGTGTTCCCAACTGAGTCACCATTTTGTCTTAGTTTTTGTGTTGGGAAATTTATTAATAATAGCCAGAAGTCAGTTGATTTGACTTAGGCTTTTCTCAGCTTGTTACTGTAATGCTTAGATTTCCAGCGCTTAAGAAGCATCTGTCTGAATTCTGTGTAATGAAAATTAATTGTCATATGAAATCAGAGCTCTGGATATAAAGGACCTGGTGCTTAGACTTGATTTTAAGTTCATGCTTAAACATTTTTCTTCTGCTGATGCTCTGGTAGTGTTTAACTTCACATCGTGGAGACCATGTCAGCACCAGGACTTCTTATCACATCATTTATCATTTCAGAAATGAATTATCTGGAAGCAGAATACCAATTGATTGAGGGGTGTACTGAGAACTTGAGAATACAGTGTGGTAGTCAGATGAGAAAACAGCTGTCTGTATGGAGTGGTCATAGACAAATAACCAATGTCTGTTTGAGAGAGGGTAGGCTTATTCAAGATGAAATTTCTCTCTCACAAGAGTGTTCTAATATTTTGTGGTTATTTGTACAGCTGTTAGGTCACTTCCAGTTTCTTGGTGAATTTGGCAGCCAAACTGTAATTGTGGCTTTTACAGTCTACTTTCTATGGAATTGTGCTTACTGGCTTGAGCATACTCATGAATATGTTTGCTAATTTTTGAATAGCATTATTTGCATGTAGAATGATGTTTTTAAAACTGTGTTCACTGTAAGCAGTGCAGAACATGCCTGCCTGGTGTAAAACTGGTTTAGTTTTGAAACAGTGGCTCCTCTTAAAAATATTTCTACTGCTTAAATAACTACAGAAGAGTTTTAGTTTCACGTAAGTTCTACCTATAAATGAGACTGTTCTATGTAACCAGAATAACTGCACCTGGGTCTGGATGCTGCCTGTGTGATATGCATACACTTGTTGGGTTTCTTCTGAAGTCCAAAAGGTGCTTTTCTGTTTCAAAGCTGTTAAATGAATTCAAGGGTGAAAGGAGAAGGCAGTGGCAATATTATTTCTCTGTTCTCCAGTGGATGTTTTGGAGTCATTGTTTGCAGTTTTTACCCTGATGACGGACAGGTTGTTTGCAAGTGGGGAAAAAAAAAAGAAAAAACTACACTTAAATTTTTTAAATTCAAAGGCAGGTGAGTTATTGAAAGCCTGCATGTCTGAATCTTTCTGAGATTGAAGCTACGGTGGGAAATAATGGTTGAAAGAGATGGGAGGACAGAAGGGAGAAATAATGTTGATCTTAGGGATTTAAATCCCCTAAGTCCTGGTACATAGAAACTCTGAAGACAAACTGAGATCAGTAGCTTTTTTTCACACTCCATCCAAAATCAGAGGTTAACTTGTAAGGACTTTATGCAATCAAAAAGAATGTTGCATTTAAAAACAGTTAATGAAATCACTTAAAAATCCACAGACTTTAGGACATGCAGTTTTTTCTCCATCTGAAACATTCATCTGCCTCAACACTTCCCCAGCAACTAACTAATGTTGCAAACCAAAAACCCTAGTGGGTGGAGCTGTTGAGAACAGGCCTCTTATGAGGGACTCTTTACAAAACAGAAGGTAGATAAATTTGCCTTTAATAGGTCCTTTTTCTTTTACAGAAGAGTCTGGAAAAAGATTTATCTAATTGACACAGTTTTTCAAAGTTGATGCAAGAAAATGCCTTTGACCTTTTTGTATAGAAAGAACTGTTAGTTTTCCCTGTGGGCTGTCCTCCTATGACCTTTGAGTTGCCCTCTTGAGCAAACTGAACTACTTCTGTCTGAAACTTGGTCAGGCAATGGCCAAGCATAGGTTTGGCTTTTAAATGAACAGATCCAGTGGCTTTGGAATGTGACATATTAGTAGTGCTGCTCTTTCTCCATAATTTCTGTTTCGTTAGCTTATCCACATGTGTATTTATTGCTAAATTATCTTGGTGAGATGCCAGGTTTCTCATTGTGCTCCAGTTTTGCAGAAATCATTAGGATTTTACAAAACAAAACATTCCCACCCCTTAAAAGAAGTCACATAATAGCTGCATCTGGACTTCATAATTTAATTTATATGAGAAATTCTGTATAGATGCCTGTGGTGTCTATAAGTGTTGAATACCCTTGGTTGTAGATGTCATAAAATGTTGAAGAAGTTTTTTTCTGTTTTAATGGCAAGTCTGATAAATGCAATGTGACAATTTTTTATGTGAAGGGAAAGATCTAATTGCTGTGCCTAATACATATTGCATTGCTTGATTTATTTTTCATTCCTCAGTCCCTTGATCAGGAGAACTGGGACTGCCTGAAATAACACATTTGTAGAATTAGCTAATACGTATGTGAGCATCCAGCCTGTGGGAGAACCAGAACTTTTGTCAGCCTGGAACCTGGAGTAATTGGGTCTCATGAGGTGGCCTGCTCTGTGCCCCAGTCCATGGCAAGCTGCTTCTGTCTGTGCTGTAGCTATAGCCAGTGGCTGTGAGGTGTCAGCATGTACCCATTCTCAGTGTTTTTTCTTGGGCTTAGAGCATGCTCCTCTGAGGGGGAGCATGGTTTCCAAGAGTATACCTTGTTTTACTAACGTTTTAACATGCCTGATTAAAAAGTGTAAGTGGAGTGGTTGATATCTGAGACCAAAGCAAGAGGGTAAGAGTTGTTTTAATTTATGTCTCTGCTAGGGTTCTCTAGTTAAGTAGGAAAAACCCCCTGAGGAATACCTTTACCCATTGCTGTGCTGTAGTGCTGCCTTTAGGGGAAACTGGCATCTTAAAATTAACGTGGTTTGTCAGTAGTCGGGTGGGGAGACCAAAAGTAGGAGTATGGTAACATCATTCAACATCAGTGTTGAATAAGGGTGAAGGCCTAATGGAAATATTGTATGTTAGTTTGAACTAGCCTAGTGGAGGCAGTTTTGCTTTAACAGAACTGAAATCTCTGAAGATGTATGCCATTGACATCAGGATAATATCTAATTGATTACTTAGAACAAATCTCAAGCATGGTTCAAGTTTGAATGCATATGTTGAATGGTGACATTGCAAACTGAAACCTGAGCTAAAGGTTCCATTTCAGGCCAGGAAGACTGCTAGTCTGATTTCAGCACATTGAGTCACCTTCCTGTGTGTTTTGCTGAATTTTCCTTTAGCTAAGTGAGAGAAGCCAGGAACTGTGATGAGAGATTGATAGTTTAAAAATCAAACCCAAAGAAGAAAATCGTCCAGGTGAAACAATCAGCACCTTCATAGTTGATAAGCAGTTATTAAAATGGAGAAAATAATTGTTTGTCTTGTAACCTTTTTAAATTGAACTGCTGTTTCCTTTGTACGTAATTTCTAGGTAATTACAGGTCAGGATGATGCAATTAGATGGCAGAATTTTGCAAAAGATTAACTTCTTATCATGAATTAAAGGAAGTAGGAAGACTGCATCATCCTTGGAAATGAATATTTGGCTTTGTAATCCATTAGTGTGACAATCATATTTCACTATCAAACTTGAACTCTAATTTGCCGTGTTCATATCTCATCCTCTCTTCATCTGGAACTCTTCCTTCTCCAGACAGCATCTCAAGTTCTGAAAGACTTGAATGCAAACTTCAATGAGCCTATGTACTGAACTTTATGCTCTCAGTACACAGCTCTGGATAAAAAAAAAAAGAGTATCCGTGCGTTTTGTTATATTCAGGTATATTTGACTGAATCCCTGATGCCTTTGGTGGTTATGGTGAGACAATAGCAGTTTTTGCTTGTCATTCTTTATCTTAGCCTTGAACCTGAAAGAGAAGAGGGCATAAAACAGACTCTTGTGTAGCTGGTGGAGATTTGTAGTCATGTTGAATTTGAAATGCCATTTATGAAGTACTGATTCATTTTGGTGTGTTAGCAGTGTAGCTTTTTCTTGCTGCTACACCAGATTAAGCAAGTCTGGTTTTCACTTTTAGCACCTCTGCTTGGTATTTCCTGTTAAATAGCTCTGTGCCTTCAGAGGCATCTCTAACCAGTAGGAAACACTGAGCACAGTGAAATTGAGGATAGGCCACAATGATGTGTGTTTCATCATATTAAATATATTTCTTTTGTCGTCTCAGATCAAATCGTTGTCTGATGTACAATATCTGATTTGAACTTCAGCATATGTTCAAGATGGATGAAAGCTTTTATTTAAAATATGTAATAAGTTGTAATATGTGTGATTCAAGTTCTCACTTAAATTTTAATAGTCTTAGAGAAACTCACAGACTAAATTTTGTTTAATGAGTGAGTTTTTATATATAAAATAATTTGTTAATTAAAGTGCATGTCATCATTTTAAAGGACAACTTGGTCCTCCACACTGAGGAGCACATAAAAAACCTGTCCTGTGTTTGACACCAGTTCAGTGCATGCTTTAATTCAGTTATGCACTGCAGAGAGAATAGTCAGAACTAATTGGAAGCAAGAGAAGTTAAAAAACTGAACTTGAAAAAGCAGGAATGTATTGTGGAAGCAATACTAGGTTGGATCTACTAATTCTAAGTTTTGTTTAACTGGGTCAGAGTTTTAAAAGTCTTTGCAGTTAGATGTCTGCCATATAGGTGGTGTTCAGAAGTTGTCTGGTTTGCACTACCTTAATATTTCATGGCTTCCTGCAAGTGCTGAGATGCTCTAAAAGTATTTTTGTGGAATTACGAAACAGAACTGCAAGCGGTGGAAGTAACTTGGTGCATTTAAGCAGCTTTTCTTACTGTACTAGATTATTTTAATTTGGCATTCAGATTTTCATTTAGAATGAGTCATAAGTATTCACAGGCTTACATTTCACTTCACAGTGAAGTAGTTTTGTTTTAAGTCTTAAGATTTTATGGTACTGTAAGTTAATATCTACTTAGTCTTTGCTCATACAAAAATGTGCCTGCTTTAATTGAAGCATTCCTGGTCTGATCGTTCATGTGAGAAGTCACTGAAAGTTTGGTGCTATGTTAAACTTGTGTTTCTTGACTGTTAATCTCTATTTTATAACTGGTGGAAATCGAGAAGTATGAGATGAGTCATTTTCAGTCTCTGTGCCTCCTATCAGGAAGGTACTGAGTACAGCTTATAGTCCAGTCCTGTGGTGAGGCAATAGTGCCTTAAATCTTCTAAGTTATTCCGAATAGAGGAATACCATTTACCAAACCAGGTTCTGGACATGCTTATCAAGTGTTTAGTCAGTGCTTAACATTTCAGGCTTTTTTCTTCTGGTTGGTGTTTGCAATGTAGGCAGTGCCATATTTAAATAGTCTCTTCCTTTAGCCCACTTTGCTTAGTTTTGTACCTTTAGCTGAAGTCACAGTAATGCAAACTGTCAAACTGATTTTGTTAGGATGGGGATCTCCCAATATCTGTCAGTAGTGCTTCTTGAGATTTGTGATTTTGGCAGCAAGGTTTGAAGGTGGCAGTTTAAAGTGTTGCCAAATTAGAAGTAGATTAAATTGCTGTGATATCATTGAGACTTCCTTGTCCATAATTCAGTATAATTTGGAATAGAATCATGTATCTTTGGTGCACAAATCTTAATTTTCTATTCCAGTTGTTAGTGTTTTCCCAAAGTCCACACCTGATTTCTCTCCCTCCTTTCCCTGTTTTCCACACACACGCCCCCGTTGCTTTTGCTCCTTCTATTCTGGCTGGTATTTTAACATTTCTTCTAAATTATTGCTTGTTTAGTTTCCAGGGGTTGTTAGGACTGGAGGAAACATGGCGTATGATTGTTGATTTAACTCTTGCAGTTTTATCATTTGACCAGAGTCTGTTTACTTTTTTTGTCCTTAATGCTTTTGGTGGTTAATGTGGTTTGAGAATGTTTCTGCAAAAAGATAAAAGAAAGAACTGTAGAAAATATTTTTATCCAAGTTGTTACACCTGAAATTTAGCTGACGTTTTTGCAGTTCACATGGAGTTCGGAAAGTATGGCCAGGACAGAGTAGTCATAGTGAAGGATGATCATGGTCTGTTATGTTCTTCTGTTAATACAAATGCCGTGTGAATATGTGCAGTCATGTTTTTCATAGTGTGAACGTGCTTTAGGACAGATGTGATCCTTTGAGCTAATTTGGTTCCCATTCAGAATTATGCAGTATCACTGCAGCCAGAACAGCACTTGATTTTGAGGAGAAGTATTGTTCTACCATCATAATGCCACTGAAGATAAATATTGTTAGGCTGTTCCGTGACTGATGTGTGTGTGCACATGACAAACTCTACATGGGATTCTGTTTAATTTTGGAAGCCTGACTGCATCTTGGTTTAACATGATTTATGTACTTTTGTACCATACTGGAGTGCATCTTGTCCTACAGAAAGTATGAATCTTCTATCCCCTCTGAGTACTTCCTTCCCCCCCCTCCCCCCAACCCCCCACCACTTTCTGGTGGTTCCTTCTCTTAATTTACCTGCTGTGCTTTTTTATTACATCTTCTGCATTTGCTGCTTCTTTGAACCATATTACTGACATCCCAGTAGAGAGTTAAAAATTGTACAACTGCAGGCATGGGACTGGAAAGGTATTAAGTCCTTAATCAATGGACAAAATCGAAGAAGCTCCTTTGCTGACGCTCCTGTTGACTGGAAACAGTTTTCTCTCTTTTCATAAATTGGAAATATCTAGATTGACTCATGGAATTGAACCATGACAGTATTTAAACATCTGAACTGAGTGAGAATTGTTAAGGGTTTGCTTCCACTTGGTCTAGCAGAGGCTTCAGCCACTGACTGAAGAAGGTGGTAGCTGAAGTTACCTGCATCACATGGTTCCTTACTAGAAAATGTTCAGGTATGGAACTTCAGTAGCCTACGGATTACAAACATGAAAGTTGGTTTACGTTTTCATGGTATTGTATTGCCAAAATGAGAACCAGAAACAGGAAGGTTCCGAGTGGAGTCCTTTGCAACTCTGACATGATCCTATGGATTTGTATGTACCTGAGTTTTGGAAAGCTGTCTTTGGTAAAAAGTCCAGCAGTCTAAGTGGAAGCCAATCCTGCAGGTGATTTTTTTTTTTTTTTTTTTAATGCCTCTGAGCATTAAAAGTAAGAGTTTCATAAAGGATGAGAATCTTTGGAAATTTCTTTATGGGAAGGTCTCATGTAAAAAATGGAAAATGACTTTTTTTTTTCTTGAATATTTTACATTGCCAGAGGATATGGAGTTAGGCCACTGATGCACCTGAGAGCCATTTGGTATGTGGAATTTCAGAGAGAATGCACACAGGATTGGTAGTTCTGTTGCAAGGATTAGTTCTTCCGTTATGATTTTACAATGGAGATGAGATTATTAAAATAATTTGCTGTACTTTATTCATTGCAATCAAAAGCTGCACTACATATTGCCATACTGCTTTGAAAAAGACTGTTGATCCATCCACTGTATTTATTTGGATTAATTTGAGGCTGTCAGAAATGTTCTGGAAAGCTTTAGTATTTTGTCAGCTTCCAGTTCTTTGATATTTTAAGCAGTAGGCACTTAATGCATATTGCCTAAATTGTGTTTTCCTCTTCAGTGTGCTGCCTGTAGGCCACTCAACCTACAGAGAGGAATGGTAATTCATGTGGATGTTTCATTCTAGAGTCTCTTGTTACTGTTAACTGCATGAGTGATAAATGCTGTGTGTGGGTGAAAGATTAAATTGCAGATTAAATAAATGAAGCGAAGATAATTAATAACAGTATAAGTTTTACAGCCAAGTTTTTATCTATGTGTATTCCTAAATTTTAGGATGCTGGGTTTTTATTGTTAGCAGTACTCTGGTGCCAATACTTGACCTTAACTAAGAGCACTTTTGCTAGTGTTCTCCTGGTGAAAACAGTCTGGGTTACCTTTCTTTTAATTAGTTTAATTGTTTTATGTCTTAGGTAAAACATTGTGGGTTTTGCAGGTCATTTTTTAAGAGTCTGTGTATCTTTTATCATCTGTTATTTATCTACAGCATTTGATGTTTGAATGGAAATCAAGCAAAATGGTGAAATGTAAAGATGATTCTTTCAGGGGTTTTTTCTTTTTTTTTTTTTTTTTTTTTAGAACAAATTCTGTACAACATAAAACAGGAGTACAAACGCATGCAGAAGAGAAGACATTTAGAAAATAGCTTCCAGCAGACAGATCCTTGTTGTTCTACTGATGCACAGCCACATGCATTTCTCCATACTGGACCAGCTTTGCCAGGTACCCAGATAATTCTGTGTAATTTTCATATGTTTTCTTAGACTCTGCTTGTGTAAACATTTTCTTCTAGTTACTTGGTGTTTTATGGCACCTTCTCACCAGTTACTGTTGTTTTTTTGGCCATAAATTGTGTGTAATTCTGCTATATTCTGTTATTTTGTCAGATTCCATTTGAGTAAATAGTTTTCCCCCTTGGTTACTTTTTTGGCAATAATAGCATTGGTCTGGAAGATGGTAGCTTTTCATTTTAAGAATTGGTAGGACAGAAAGCTGGCATCGTTTTCAGGAGACCATCCTGTCTGCTCTGTTGCTGATACTGTAATAGGCTTTTGCAAAAGCATCTGTCTTTGCACCAATACACTGTAATACTGTACTGTAATTTTTATATAAAATAGAAGCTTAAATTTGTACATGGACACTGCCATGTAAATGGTGTTTGCATGGTTTGTGTAACACTCTTGGGGGTTTGATAGCTGTACTTGTTGTCCATTGCAGATGTCTTCCTTTTGAGCATCCAGTTCTGCTTCAATAGTGATTAGGAGGATCAAACAGCAGAGCAAGTCTTCTTCAAATGTTTTGTAAAGTTCCTTTAATGTGGAAGGTGTGAAAAAACTGATTATAAAAAACGGGTTCTGATCTATTTGTAATTGTAAATTGGTATGCCCAAATATTTAATCTTAGGTACTTCATCTGCAGCATCATCACCATTGAAAAAAGAACAGCCCCTGTTTACTCTCAGACAAGTTGGAATGATCTGTGAACGTTTGCTGAAAGAACGTGAAGAGAAAATCCGTGAAGAGTATGAAGAAATTTTGACCACAAAACTTGCAGGTATCTTATACAGTTCAGAATAATATGTCAGAGTGAGTTTGAAAGCCTAAAACTTCTCTTATTTTTGTTACAGTGTATGTTTTTTTCTGACCTAGTCTGATGAAGGAATGGGGTTGCATACATGACAGAAAAAAACGACGTTTACTCCCTTTAATAGGTTTTTTCCTTCTGTGCTGCTTTGGATAGAAATTATGACTCCTAGCTGTTACTAGTCAGTGCAGACAGTGGTTTTATTTCAGTTAGAACTTTCTCTCGCTATTGTGTCTGAATTGGTAGTTTCCTCTTTTTTTCTTTCTTTTTCTTATTTTTTTCTTTTTCTCCTTCCAGAAAGACTGCCTTTAGAGCTCTTTTTGAAGGACTGTTTTTTTGTTTTGGTTTTTTTTTTCCTGCTTGGGAACTGACTTCCTTTTTCTGGAATCTGGCAAGATGACAGTAGCTAAGATTTCCCTTTCTCTTCCCAGTACTTACCATTACACTGGTGCCAGCAGTGTTTGGTATCTGCTTGAGAGTCAGTTCAACTGCTTTTCTGATGCTCCATGCTGAATTCTTGTATTTCACAATTCAGCTGAAATTCTTGGCACCTGATGCCAACTTATCTTTCCATAAGGATCATGCTAATGTCAGCATTGTAAATATGACCTTTCTTCAGTTTTTGAGGTCTTTTACTTCTAAGCCTCTTGTTAGCATTTGAGCACCTAAATTCTTGTGCATTCAGAGTTAGGTGCTTTCACAATACTATTTGGAGTCTAATTTAACGTTTAGTGTGATGATAATAAAAATCTGAGCACACTGTTCTGCAGCATTGGTTTTGAGTACCTACTGCTGTTCTGCTTCCGTCCTGCAAACACATCAGAATTAAAGTTGGCAGGTCTCTTCAGGTGTGGGAATAAAACCTTTACAAGCATGTACATGTGGAAAATCACCAGGCTTGTGGGTTGCTTTTGATAGTATTGTCTCTGCACCCGAGATTCTGTTCATGTTCTACACTTGCTGATCTGCCATTTCTGTGTAAGAAATTGCTATAGTTGTATGTCCCTCTTAAATCTACATCTATTTAAAATTATAACTAGAGCCATGAATACTTCTGCTGCTTTGGGCCTGGTGTTCCATTTCAGTGTTTTTCTTAATCTGCTTCAGCGTGATTAATTAGGACTCCATAAAACTTTTTTCTCCTAATTTATGTGTATTAGGAATTGGGTCATTTCTAGTATTTTCTTAAATGGCATTTCATTTAGCAGGCATCATAACCATTTGAAGACCAGATAGATTTACATTTGTTCCAGACACTTTTGGAGTACAAGCTACAAACAGGAAGCCCCTCTGTCAAGTTCCTTACATGTGCACTGTCTTTCAGTCGCAAAGGGAGCACTGTTGGGTTTGTTTTTGGGAAAGGGAGGGGATTGAATTCTATCTGGGGAGTTGTGGTTTAGTGAGATGATTTTTAGGTTTACTTGTTCTTGCCATGGTGCTCACCAAAAGAGCAGTTAGGAAGATCATGTTACTGCATCACATATATTAAGCTAGTAATACATTTTCAACATTATATGGGAATTTAGAAAGAGAGACTGACAAAAGAATTTAGAAATTCCTCACGTAGAAGGCCAGTTATGATTGTGTGCTGACAGAATGGTTATATCCCTTTCTAAACTTTGTGCAGTAAGGTGATACTCTTTCTTACGAAAGTGAAGTCAAAGGAAATGTAACTGGAAATTCCATAATAAATCTCAATTGAATAGCTTCTTTCAAATGACTTAATGTTTGCATCTTGGATATTCTCTGAATCAGAGTTGTCATGTAGGTAGTTAGCCAGATACTGCCTATTCTTTCCTTCTTCCATGTTCTTTGCAAGCAAAGTTGCTTTTCATGCAGAATAAATGTGGGGTAAATGGAAAACTCAGATCATTGTAATGCCCTGATTTCTCTTTCTGCCTCTGTTACCTGAAACTGCTGTGTTAGCACAAACTGGGTTTTGGAAGCGCCTTAGCAAAACACTAGCTTGAAAGGTTTTAAAGAATCTGTGAAAAACAGCCTTTTATAGTATTGTAATTGTATTTGTGTTCATGTCATTTAGTCACCTGACTTAAAATATTTTGTTAGGATGTTATATATGATACAGTGATGTAAATATTTGTGCAGTGTTCACTTAAATTTTCAAGTAGTTCACTATAGGCTGCTCCTACCTTTGGATTGCTTAACTTCTGAATCTGAATGTCACAAGAAAGGGACTTTTTAGTAACTGGATTTTAAAAAAATTTGCCAAGCCATAGTTCTAACAAGGATGATGTTACAAAGCAGCTGTGTATGTTGACTACCACCTTTAAAAAAGAACATTTGCAAGTTCAGTTTTGGCCTCTAATACATACTTTTAGGAAAAGTTCCAGTTGCTGTTATTTTTTGAAATGGTTTCAGGGCACTAGATCCTTCAGTCTGCTCTTCGTGGTTTTTTGTTGTTTGGCTGAAGTCCTTGCATGGCTGCTGAAAAGCTGCTGGTCAGAACTGCAGTGAAACAGGTCCTGCTTGTGGGCAGAGGGGAGCTGGCTGCCATGATCCCACTCCCCCTTGGTCAGGGATGAATGTCCTCAGATCTTTGGGTCCGCTCCGTACTTTGGGCTGCTGCTGCTGCACTACTTGCTGATTACTGATACCCTGTTTACTTCAAAGGTGAAGCTCATCCCTGCAAGAGGATGGGGACTTTATTGGGGCAAACCTGTGGGACTAGGAACCACTACAAATCTAACTGCATTTTTGGTTGAAGATTGCCTTCTTTGACCTTGCCCTTTTCTCAGAACACCCCACATTGCTGCACATGTATTTTCCCACAAGGGAGGAAGGGGAATGGAGAGGAGCGGCATCTGGTAGATATTACTCTCCTTGTTCAATTTCCTAATTCTGAAAGGTGATATCCTGCTGATGAGTGCAGTATTAAAACTGAATAAAATATTGCGAATGTATTTGTATGTATGTGTGTATAGAAAGAGTAACCTTTCTGGGAAATAACAGTGCTTAGTTCAAAGCCAAGTATGTTTCATATCAAAATTTCATTTCAAATGACACAGTAACTGTTTTCATGCAGTCCACAGTCAACTGTATGTCTCCCATAGTAGCTACTTTTGTGATTGGAATTACTCAAAAGTTAGTCACTTAGCATTTCATCCTTTTAGTTTCTTGTTTGCTTTTGATTTTTTGGTGGTCATCAAAAAGATTTTCTAACTCTGTAGCAAATCCCTTTCCTGTACTTTTGTTTTTCCATTTCATTAAATTAATTTTGTTACATCTGGTAGTGATAGAAACAGACAGATTATGTTTCCAACCCTAGCACTGGCCTCTATGCCATGTTTTCCTTAACTACTCTGCCTCCATTATGGATCTGTAAATTGGGCACACTTCATTTGTTCAAAATACAATGTGTGATACTCAGCAGGTGTGAGGTATATTGAGGTCTTTGTTATGTGCAGCATAATTCTCTTCGAGTTTATTGCTATCTTCCTCATTCACAGAAGTTTGTAAGGGAAAGTCTTTTAATTAAGGGGACATTTGCTGGATTGTTCTGGAGAAAAAAAAGAAACGGCAGCTATGAACTGTATAACGTTACTTAAAACTACTGCTAGTTGGGGGTGTGTTTAACTTGGATGATTTCTGTGTATAAAAATTAGCCCTGAGTATTTTTCAGCTTGAGTTAAACTTAATACTCACACTTGTAATGCTTCATCCTTGCAGAACAATATGACGCATTTGTGAAGTTCACGCATGATCAGATCATGCGACGATATGGAGAACAGCCTGCCAGCTGTGAGTATCTATTTCTTCTGATCCCTGTAGTAGCATTGAATTACCAAGTGTTCAATAATTTAAATGGCCATTGTTTGCTGTTAAGCTGCTAGTCCCCAAGGTAAAATACTCAAAATTGATGATACGGAATACTGAGGTTGAAAGGAATGTGTGAGAGAAAACGCAGCTTGTGTTTAAAACATCTAGAACTGTTTTCCCACAGCATGCTGGGGTTTTCATTTTGAAACCAGTTCTGATACTACCATAGCAGGTTTGCATAGAGCTGACATTTGTTACCTCTGTCACTAACTCTTTTTTTTTTCTCTTTCCAGATGTTTCATGAATCACACTTTCTGCATATGTGGGCTGCCCTATACACCCTGTTTTATTGTTGCAAGCTATCCCAGTAAAGACTTGCAGCAATGCCATATTTTTCCCCCCTGTGAACACAGGTTATTTCAAGCTTTTGTCAGTGGCAACCACTCTTATGCAGCAACTGGTTTTGGAGTGCTCCCTGATGTCAGTACCACCTGGATGTGGACCTTTGCTACCTGTAATAATACCAGTGGCCTCATTTGCTGTATCATTACGATTTGGCTTCTTATGTTAATAAGTTTGAAAAAGTAAAGGATTAAAGCTGGTGTTCTAGAAGTTGCCCTTCACTGGTTGTGTAAATAAAAATGTAGAATGACACTTCTGACTGAAGTTAGTGTGGTTTTCATAACTGTGCACTACAACAAAGCTGTAATCACAGTTAAATTAGAATGTAATCCCAGGACAATTTTAAGCAAATAGCCCACAGTACTGCCTGTGAAATAGTGAAGGAGGGCATTTCTGTATTCCATGACTTTTTTGGGGGTTAAGAATGGGTTTATATGATTTCTCATTTTTGTAGTTTTTATTTATTCTATCAGTCTTTAACAAATGTTTATTGCTGCAATTTTTCAGTGTATCATTGTTTTACTGCCCTTGTAGTACTGGAATTTAGTTGGAAGAATAAAACATTTACTTCTAATCTGTTTGTTTTTAATATGCAGGTGGAACTTTTGCTGTGTATGAATAAACTTAAATCTGAGTGTTTAAATGAAAACTTTATTTACTAGCAATAGTGGGTGGGTCAGTTTAAGATGAGGAGAAGAAGGTGAATTAAAATCTCAGGTCATTCTTCAGAGGCAGAGAAATCTTCCTTAGATCAGCTGTATTGTTTTGTGTTGAGGAAGTACGCTTGGTACAGAATGGACATGAAACTGGTGATGTAACTTGCAGCTGACTCAAACAGCAGCTGCACTTGCCTTCCGTCAGATTTCAATGACACATTTAAAGGAAATCTGTTCATGAGATAGAGCAGGTGCATGTCCTGCAAGCTGGAACAGTGTAGGTACTGCAAGAGCTGAAGGTGTGTAATGTCTGTTAAGGGCTGAGGCGCTTGCTGGATGCATTCAGCTGTTGACAGACTGCTCTACTGCTGCTGGCTGCTGCTGTCTGGGCAGTGCTGAGTCTCTGGATCACTGCAAAGTTCCTACATGGCAAGTCTAGATCTTTGTGTTGTGGGGTGGAAGTACTGCTCCCAAAGGCCTTCAGTTACCTGCTTTGGGGACAAGAAAGCAGTTTCAGAGTAATCGTTTGGTTATAAACTGCTGTCTTCTCTAACTTACTGTAAGCTTCTGGTGAAATGGAAGTCTGCTCTGTGATAGATCTCTGTGCCATCTCAAATTAACAGAGGAGTTTTAAGTTGAAGCTGGTAGATGTACTCAGTAATTGGCTCCTGCTGATGCTTACTTAACAGTATCAGAGAAACCCTGTGCTGAGCTCTGGTTCTTGGTGAACTCTTTCAGTTAGGAGTGAGATTGAAGGTGCAGAATTGGACAGACTGCCAAAGTATCGAGTATTTTCTGCTCACTTTCTTGAAACCTATCTTACCTAAATATTTGGATTATTTCTACTTTATTTTCAGAATCCCAAAAATGAGAAATCTCTGCTCTCTCAGAGACTCCCCTCTCAGGTCTTCTGTCACTGAAGATAAAACTACCAAGGGCTGCAATTTCTCTTGTCTGCCTTGGAGTCCTCAGTCCCTCTCCTTCCTGCTCCTCACTTTTTGACCTTTTATTAAGTTGCCCAGGCTAGGAAAATCCACTGCTTCTAGGTGGACCACCGTGCAAATTCTGGCATCCTGATATATCTCATGTATTTCCTGTGTTCTTATCTTTTCCTTTGGGATATTAGGACTTATAAATAAGAAGTGATGTCATGTTAGCACCTAGCCATTCCTGTACTGCTCTGAAGTGATGCATAATAAGCAGTCTTGTGGCAGATGAAAAGCATGGCACTGTAGGTGCTGATGTATCACAGCTGTGGTATGCCTAATTTGCGCCTGTTTTGGAAACGAGGTTGCATTCTTTGAAATTTTTCATTTTTTAACCTGTCTTGGACTTCAAACTGGCTCATTTTCCTAATCTCAGTGCCAGTATCTGGTGTGATGAATCACACATGAAAGGCTTGTTCTAACAAGACACGTAATACTCTTCAGTAGGAAAATGGTTGACAGCTTGATGGCTGTTGAAAAAGTAGGGAAATTGGGGTGCTGTGAGGCGCTGGCTGGTGCTTGAAAACAAACCTGCTTTGCAGAGCCTTTTCAAAGGCTTTTGAGTCAAGGAGAAATGGGTACAATTCAGTAACTATGCACTGGCACTACACTTTGTGGTGCCCACGTGCAGAATATTTTAGCTATTTGTGTGTAACTGCAGTCTTACCCAAAAGCCACGCAAGCTGAGAACAGTTAATTGGAACTTAACAGAGTGAAACCAAAGATCTTGGTTAACCTGTTTTTAAGGTATTGATGTGTATATGTCTTTCCAAGCAGATCTGTTGCTGTGTACTTGAAAAGCAGCATGTGTTGATTTTTGTGTCTAGGCGTGAGAGCTTATAGCTGTGAGATGATTCAGCATTTTTCAAGGTTGCAAAGGAAGGAGATTCAAGCAATCTTGTGTGCTGATACTTGGGATTTGCTTGTGTGCTCTTGAACAGCATGACTAGTCACAGATTCTGCTTAGAAACTGCTTTGTGAAAGCTCTCTTCATTCCCGAGCTGGGAACTGGGAGGGATTTAAGCTTTCTGATTCCACAGTAGGGAGAAAAATGGAGGCTGGTAAAGTATTGAGTTTATGCTCATGTTAACCAGGGCTTGTGACTTTTGTATTAGAAGTCATTCTCAGTGATGAAAAATGTGAGAATGAATGGCTTTTACAGGCACCTGGCCTATTTTTAGAGTTTATTGCTGTTGTAGGCTTCAAGATAAAAGAAAAATTACAAAGTTGGTGTTTGAAACCAGTAGTGCAGTAGTGTAAAGAGGTGTCAAAGAACAGCATCTTTAACTCTTAAGGGTTGGAAAATTATTTTAGTAAGAGTTAACTTGCATTCAGGTCTGGTTTTTGGCAGCAGTTCTATTGAAAGATGTGGCTACCTAAGAATATGATACAGTTAGTTCAGAGGTGAGGCTTTACACTGTAAAAAGGGTTTCAGAACTACTACAGACACTGGCACTTTGGGGTTTTTTGGTCCTGTTTTCTTTAAGTGAACACTGCAGACAGTGAAGGTTTTCTGGAGTGTCTGCAAAAGGTTATTATTATGCAGACAGTTGTAGAATTTAATTTTTAATTTTCCAGTTGAAATCTGTATTTCAGCTAAGGTATGTGAGGATGTCTCAGTTGTTGCTGATGTTGGTTCCAGATTCAGTGATGTTTAAGCTCTTTCCAGGAAGGTATACCTGATTGCAGAGTCCAGCTTCTGAAGAAAGAAAGGTGAACTAAATTAAATTTATGACCAGTTTAGTTTGTGTTTTTAACTGTTCAACCTTCATACCCTCCTTGCTGAAGAAGATGAAGCACCAAGTACAGAATTAAAAGATTTGATTCTGAGAAACCATATGTAGCACAGCAAATGTGACTTTAACCTTACAAACTTGTTATTAGTTAAAGGGAAGAAACAGCCATTATTAATTTTACTGTTTTAATGTCATGTTGCCTGCACATTTGGGGATTAAAGGCCACACACTGTTGAGGCTGGTTTCTCTTTATTTCGGAATGTTTTACCCTCCAGGGGTGTGAAAGTTACCTGGGGTGAGGTTAGCAGAGGGGTGGCAGGGGCCAGCTACACAGCGAAGCACTTGGCTCCCTCTCCTCTTGCACATCAGAGACATTTGGTGCTGCTGCCTTTCATTTGTCAAGTGTGTTTTTGAGATAAATGGGGCGAGGTTCAGGATGAGGGGTGTCCAGCATTCCCCTCTGCTGAAATGTCTTGCTTTCCTCTGCTGCTAGAAAGCTGCTTGTATATGCTACTGAACAGGTCCCTGAGCTTGGGCTCCAGGGAAGAACAGGGGAATTTTTTACCTGTGTCTTGGAACTTTTGCAGGTGCTCCACTGTGATCCTAAAAATTTGAGCTCTTGAGGTTTTTGTCCTTGTTTCCCAAGTTGTGTGTTCAGGCAGCATCTGATAAGGTCCTCCTCCTCCCTCTCCTGAACTGTCTGGCAGCATTTAGAACCAGACTCTCACTTAGACACAGCAGGATGTGTTGCTGTGACTCTGCAATTACTGTAATTGGAAAACACACGACTCCTACCCTCTCTGAACATATTTAAAACAAGCCTGACATCTCTTACATACATTCCTGGGGAAACGGCTGCGTAAGTTACTGGTTCTTCTAACATGACTTCCCCTCTCCAGTGCAGCTCTGGTTTATGGAAATGATTTCATCCTCACAGCTCCAGGCTGAAATGCCAGTGCAACTAAGTAGGAGCATCTGGAGTCTACTGATGGCTAAACAAGGGCAGCAGTTCAATTCCTCAGTAGGCAAGTGAAGCCTGTAATCCTTTCTCAGTCTACTGAGGATGTCTGGAAGTTGTGGAGGTAGTCTTTTACAATAAAGTAATTACCACCCAACTTTGCAGCTGTCTGGGAGGGAGGAAGTCTGAACACCTCCCTTAACTGCAGCCCTTCCTAGGTGGTCGGGCTGCCCTGAAGTTCCTGCCCATACAGAGTGCTGCAATGCGCCTGTCACAGCCCCCGGCAGGGTTTATTGAAGCACAGCAGACACACTGCTCTGGAGGGCAATGCAGCTTTTCCCTTTTGGTTCCTAACGGCTTTTCCCATGGTTGAGAAACAGGACGGAGTCAAGGAAAAATGCTGGTCTGAGAAGGCTTTTTGAAAATTGATCATCAGATGAGCAATGCTTTTACATGCTCAGCCTCCACTGCCTTTCACACAGCTATTCCCTGTGCCTGCATGCAACACAAACCCTCGGCAGAGGGAGGTTACAACATCTGCTTTACGTGGGGATTTTCCTATCTTCCACCTGAGTGCACAAGTACTATGTACTCAGTCTATGCTGACACAAATTTCCCTAACAGCAAAAGTCAGCTAATACCCATCACCTTCACTAGAAAAAGGAAATTATTTAAGCAGTTAACTTTTGCTCTTACCAAAGAGCAAAACTTCATGTATTCGTAATTATTCTCTCCCCTTCTCTTCCTCAAGGAGTTTTTAGGGAGTTAGGACCAGTTTGGAAGAACACACAGCAGAGCCTGAACACAAAATTTGTTGTCTTCTTTAGCATACTTGTTTTATTTGTTTTTAAATCTAGTTCAGGGAGCTAGAAGGCATTTTATAATAATGACTCAAATCCTATCAGCTTATAAGGATGTTAATACTGCTTCATCACTTCTGTGGCCTACACAGCCAGTGCTGCCCGTTTGGCTTGCTAGCCTGAGTTGTATCAGGGGTCTGTTAAATATCACACATCAAAGAAGCCTGGAACTGGCACAACAATACAGTATTTGGAACATGAGCATTAATAGACCAGAACATTACACAGGGAAGATGAGCATTAAAAAACAACATCTCTATTCAAGCCTGTCCAGGCACTCAGAATGTATCTCTCAACATTCAGGCACCGCTGACTTTGACTCAGTATGCAAAGTTAGCGAGGAGTGGTGTAGTGGGAACACAGCCCTTGCTCTGCTGGGAAGGTTTACTGGCACCTTGGTGGCACATTAACAGCCTCCCCATGTCAGCCTTGCCACGTGGTCAGTCTTCTGCTTGCTGGGCTTTATGAAGCCCAGGAGCTCCAGTTCAGAAACAGCTCGAATAAAGCGAGCACTGGACATGTGGTGAAGGAAACCAAGTACACTTTTTATGACACAGTGACAGAGACACTGTTCTCTTCTAGGAGGGCAAGACTTCTAAGTCAGGGTAAGCACAGATTACACAACGTGTTGCACAATAAAATTGCTGGAAATAAGGGCAGAGCACGAGTTGCCTACAGAAGCACAAATTTTCAATCTGATCAGTACTTCTGCCACATGCATACAACGTGACAGCAAAGGAAGAGTTCTTTTTCCCACTGCTGAGAGAAGCTTAAAGCCTACAAACATACCAATTATGCGGCGTCTCACAAGAATTTATACTTTTATGTCCCTTGACAAAAAAATGGATAGATAATTATGGAGATTTCTTCTGAGGTTTCACAGCACCACCTTCTCCTTACTTTTTGTTTGCTCTGCCTTTCTTGCTGCCTGCCTGACATACAGGTTTATATTCCTGAGTTACAGAATTTAATTTGTTGTGAGTGACAATTAACAGTGGAGCTTGTAAAAAAGGAAAGCTGGGAAAGCCAGGTATAGTATTAGAGCATATAATCATCCTTCTTTTAGTTAAGTCTTTTTTGGTACAACTATTCATTTCTTCTCTGTAGCAGCACTACTGCTGTAGCCATGAGTTTTGGTTCTAATGCTCATCTATTAAATATTTTTTAGACCTCAGTTCAGGATCAGGACAAAGTAAGGAGCAGAACGGGTGTCCTGTGGAAACGAAGTTCTCAGCTCTAAGGTACTAGAACATAATGAAATACTGCTTCTGTTTCTCCATCTGCTCTCTAGGTCACAGCCCTCTTTCCATCTGTTCCCCAGTAATGCTCTACCCCTATCTAGCAGCCATACCAACTCTGATGATTATATCAGTTTCAACTTGTTTTATGAACTTTTGGTTCTGTTTCAGACCCAAACAACTCCTATAGACAAAAGCTGCTCTCTTACCACACCACTCCCAGCCCAACTATTTCAACTGATCTATTTCTTAGACACTTTCAGTACATTAAGACTGTTTAAGTTTTCTGAAATTAGTTAATTAGGGCACATGAAACTGTATTTTAAAACCCCTGGTTCATAAATCCTGTAAGCTTTTCAATGGCAAGCTTGAGAGAAATGAGAAAGGATACTGGATAGTATCATCCACCTGGTCTGAGGAAGCTGCATCTGCATTTGGTTCCTCAGCTGCCATCACCACAGTTGAGAAAGCCTAGAAAGGGAAAAACAGCACAGATTTATTCCAGTTCATAGACAGACAGATACAAAATAGTGAGCTCTGAGCTGAAAGCTATCATTCAGGGGCAGTAAGATCTTGCAAGGAGAACTCTGTGAGCGTGTCAGTTCAGCAGCAATTGAAGAGCAAGCAAGGTACATATTACCATGGCAATACAAAATGCAAGACATCACTCTGTGAACTCACGTGCCTGCATTTTAAATCTCAAACAGTTCCGGGTCCTGACCCATTCTCAGAGAAACTACAGAACTGAAAAAATATTCTCAAAGTGAGACTGCTTAAATATTCTGGGGAAGTGATAGAGGTAAGTTGGCTGTGAAGAAATCTTTAAAACTGAGGGACAGCAAGAGTCTGGATAGGAATATACAATACACAAGCAAGACAGCAGCAAACAGAACACACTTGGAACAAGTAAAAAGAGTATCCTCTAAACTGCAGGTAGTTGAACTACAGAGTTTCTTGCAGAGGATGCTGTGGTTACTAAAATGTACTGGTAATGACATCCAGGTAGGTCTACAAAATACAGAAGAAGCACTCAAGTTCAGGAAACTTTAGAACCGAAGTGTGATTGTTAGCCACGGAGACTTTATCATATTAATGTATGTTCTCTTCCTATACTACCTCTTCTCTTGGCTACAGTATGAGACAGGTTATCAAGCTAGAATGACCCGTGCTTTTCCCTGGCACAAGCATTCTCTCCAAGAGCCCCACTTGCCTGTTTCTGTAAAAGTGTCACAGAATACTTAAAAACAAAAAAGAAATGCCATTTTTTTAAGCACAAAATCTGATCTGTGCAGAGCATAAAACAGAAGCGAAACAGTTTCACCACAGAATAACAGAGCTGGAAATAAATGATTCACAATAGAGCATGACTTATTTGAGTTACTGTGGGTACTGTGGACCATGGTATGCAATGATTTAAGCTGTCAAAAGGGGCACTAAAGAAAAGCAGACATGCAGCAGAAAGATAAATCAGAATACTGAAAGCAGGTAAAGGTACTGTTTGCATCATCACATACCTCTAACCAATCAACGAGATTAATCAATCTGCCACACTCCAAATGAAGCTTATACACTATGCATATGTCAGGGGCTTTATTAGAAATGCCTCCTCCATCACATTTCAAAGCTTGATTCTGATGAAAAAAAATTGAAGGCAGTAATGGTCAGTGTTTAATCTTGAGCAATTTTAAGGGCTAGATAAAGCATTATTTCAGGTAATTCAGATAGTAGGTATTTTAAGCAAATGTTTACTGTTTGTGTGTTTAATGGCAAGTTGATGGTACAAAGAAAAAAACCAACAAACAGGAAAATAAGAAAGCATACCATCAAAAAAACCCCAACAAAACCCCACACACCTACTTCACTCCTGGTGTTCCTTCAGTAACTTCATACACTTACGCAGTATCTACTGGAATGAGTGATTATCTGATTATGCTTTTATGCACTTTTTTGCTAGTTCTATTTACATATGAGAGAAATAGTCAGTTTTATGGACTCAAGAGAAGATACAAGTCATGATTTGCCATGTAGAAAATAGGAAAGTATCCTTTTCCCCCTGCTCCCTTGAAAGGAAGACTTAGTACAGATCTGTTGTATGTCCTGAAAATCATAATTGCTTCTCTCATCTCAAGAGTTTTATCTTTGAAATGTAACAATCATTTATTTCTGGCAAACTCAGCATCTATAAAGGCAAAAATCTAATTTCTCACAAAGTATTCTACACTGCAGGAAATTCATAGAATTGTTAAGGTTGGAAAAGCCCTTTAAGATCATCTGAGTCCAATGATTAACCCAGCACTGCCAAGGCCACCATTAAACTATTTTCTTTACTGCCACATCTACATGTCTTTTAAAATCTCACCAGAGATGGTGAGTCCACAACTTCCCTGGGCAGCCTGTTCCAATGCTGCTTCCTTCCAAGAAGAAATTTTTCCAAATATGCAACCTAAACCTCCCTTGGTGGAACTTGAGGCCATTTCCTCTTGTCCTGTCATGGATTCCCTGGGAGAAGAAGCCAACCCCCAGCTGGCTACAATCTCCTTTCAGGCAGTTGTAGAGAGTGATAAGGTCCCTCCTGAGCCTCCTTTTCTCCAGGCTAAACACCCCCAGCTCCCTCAGCTGCTCCTTACAGGACGCTTCACCAGCTGCGTTGCCCTTCTCTGGACACCCTCCAGCACCTCAATGTTCTTTTTAAAGTGAGGGGCCCAGAACTAAACACAGCACTCGAGGTGTGGCCTCACCAGTGCTGAGTACAGGGGGACAATCACTGCCCTGGTCCTGCTGGCCACACTATTGCTGATACAGGCCAGGTGCCCTTGACCTTCCTGACCACCTGGGCACATGCTGGCTCATGTTCAGCCACTCTCGACCAGCATCCCCAGGTCCTTTTCTGCTGGGCAGATTTCCAGCCCCTTGGATTCAGGTCATCAGCACTGAACCATTTACTTGGGAAGTTAAAAAGCCACTCGAGCCAGAGGCAAAACCCCCTGTACAGCTGGAGAAATTGACGGCATTTCATTTCAGTTTCATGCACTCTAAGAAGTCAGCTGTCTTAACATGAAAACAACCACTGATCATTCCTTTCAGCTCATGTAAGTTTTTTTCTGAAATGCTTTCACATGCTAGTAAAATATACAATCTACTTTTGGGAAGTTATTAAGCTGTAGCAATGACAGACACCTTCAAAAGAAAAATGTTTTTCAAGATAGGAAAGAAGGCTAGGCAAAGAATGTAACTTTGCTCAAGAATCTCTAGTTTACCCATAGATCTCAATCCCTGCAATTTTTGAGACTCTGCTCCAGTTTGGACTCTGGCACTTATGAGATATTTCACAATTTCCAGTACACCTAGCAATTTTCAAGTTTATTTACTCTCTACAAGGAACATAAAAAGCTGTAGACCTTAGGTTAATATCTCTCAGTTCATTACAAGATGGTTTCCAGAAAAATTCAGAGCAATATGGCTAACTCAAAATATTACAATGCAGACATTAGTTTATCAGACTGTAACTCAGGAGTGTACCACAATAGTGTCAAATACTCCTGTGTTCGTACCTGGCACACATGAGGTTACACTTCTGGCTGATCTAGATCTAGCGGCTCACCACTGCCCAGAAGGACAACACTACGCCCTTCTCTTTTCCCCTCTCTTACTGCACCCAGCTCTGTGGTTTCCTACTACTCACCCAGGTGCCACCCTGGCAATGCTGGACACTTTGCACTGATTTTTAATTTTAAGGTCAAGACAGTTATCACAACCAAGACAGGATGCAACTTCCAGAGCAACTGCACACTCCTGGAACAGGTTCATCTGTAGAAATTAGTATCTAGCTGGGTCACACACAAGTGCTGAGAGTGATCCAGGAAGATACTCCTGATGGGCACTGCGGGGTCTGTGCCAGCACCTGAGAGAACCCAGCCTCCCTTGTGATCACTGGGCCAAGCCTCTGCAGTGCAGCCGGAGGGAGCCGCAGCTACCAGCGGGGAAACCTCTCCTTCCTGAGGCTGCAGCACACGTGTGGTCCCAAGAGAAATAACCAGGCTGACAAGCAGGAAGCTGCCCTAGAACGAGCAGCCAGTTGTGAAACCATCTGCACAGCACAGAGGTGCTGCTCCCAAAAGAACAGAACAGGAGTGGGAGCAACCCAGAACACTGCTGATGAGGAAATGCTCTTGCCTGACCCTGCTCCAAGGCTAGACAGAGGATACACTCATACCTTGCTCTGAAATCAATGCTGTGATCCCAAGGACCAAATCCTCTTTCCCTAATATGGGAGCTGGTATCCCAAGTTTCAGCTTGTTCAGTTTTCAAGGGATCAGTAAAAACAGAATGATACTGGGTTTGGTGCAGTTTTTTTGGGTTCTCTTCTCCCCCACCTCCATAAATATAACCCTTGGTTCATGTTTTGCTAAATAAGTAACTGGACTGGACTCCTGTAAAGCAGTGCATCACATATTAACCATTCACTGGTACTCGACTGAAGCTCTTTTCTGTACTGGCCCTCTGGAAGGAACAGTTCTGGAGAACTTTGCTCTGGTCACGGCGCAGAAAAATACAAACCACACAAAAGTTATAGACAGAAAAAATACTTGACTCACATTGATTAAAATGCTAAGCAAGGTACTCAGCCAATACTGCTCCTGTTAGAAACTATGCCAAAAATTCACAATCTTCTCAGAAAACATTGGAAATATGTTAAAGCATGTCCAAGTACGAAGTACAGGATGACAGAGAGCTTTAAATCTGGTCAACTCATCACAGAGAAAAGAATACTTATTAAACACATTGGTAGTTAGATCTTCCTAGCTGTCCTAGTCTATATTTTTACACGTCTTCTAAAAATATAAATTACTGAGGTTCATATTAGGTTTCTTTAATGGTAACTTGCTAACTACTGTTTTCACAAATAAGCTCTGTAAGTGGTTTCAGTAATAACTCCTGCACACAGCAAAACTGATAACCCTCATTCAAATCAAGGACAGTGCCAACAAACCCAATACAAATCAGGTTGTAGATTTCAGAGGCTGATCTTTATCAAGTATGGTTCCTGGTAAGTGTTGGCTTTGACTCAAGTAGCACATTACTCAGATACAGCTACAACCAATACTTCCTTCAAAATTATGATCAGTTTTTAAAGAAAAATGTTAGGGCATAAGAACAACTTCAAGTACCACCTATAATAAAGGACAAAAAGAAATGTATGTTCACTCCTTTTCCAAATCCTAGTCTATTTTTTCTTTTGGTCATCCTGTCAGTTTGAGTTACGAAAGAAGTGGAATATAGTCTGCTTTTCTCTTCTAGAAAAGGGAAGGGTTAGGCTGATAGAATCAAGGACAATCCTTTTCTTGGACTCAGAAAACATAGGATATCAATACATAACAAGTATGAAAATAAAATTACCAAGAAAAACAAAGGACTCAGTTAAATATGCTGTATTTAAGCTATTTTAATGTTATGATTCCACCTGAACAGTCTTTACCTTGCAGCTAATCTACATAGTGAGGACTGAGCACCAGCCCCATAAAGAAAGTTTCTGGAAAGAGTAACAGACACTGTATTTTTCCCATGGACAGTCATCCCAATTGTAATGGAGGACAAAATTACTTTCCTGATACATTTACAGAAGAAAGAAAATATCATGGCTAGAATACGCTCTGGAAAATGGATTCCTCCTACAGAATTCTTTCCAGAATTACCTTCTTTATTTCAGCCAGACAGATTCCCCAGCTCTTTGAACAAAGTCCCCAGTTGCTTATCAGCACTTGCTAGCTCTCTGCAAAACAGCTGAATACGTGCCAAGCTTCATGAAACAGCAAAACTCAGCCTTGCACACCATCCTCACACAGCCTTCCAGAACCACCCTGGCACCACAAACAGCCCACTTGTTTCTTACCTTCAGGTACCAGTGTGGATTATTTAAAGCTGTGTGCAGCGCCGTCCTGGGGGCAGCATTCAGGTGCCCTCGGAGAACAGTGGCTGCGTTGAAATACATGATCTCATGCAGGGTCCTGTGGTCTGCAGGAACAAGGTATTTTCTGGAAAAGCAGGAGGTATGGGGGGAGTGGTGGAGACACAAGCTTCAGCTTAAGGGAAACAACAGAAATCTGCTGCAGTCAGACTACAAAAATGCATGTTTCCCAATCAGTACTGAAAAATCTCTGCAAAACAAGATGAACAGCACTGAAATAAACTTTTAAGCAGAGAAGTCTGTTATTATCAACTCTACATCTAATGGACTTAGCATAGAACTCTAGCTGGGACATTGACAAATTAAAAATAAGGGCAGCAGCTACAGTGCTAACCCAGTCAAGTGCTCCACAGATCTTGCTTATCTATCTCAAGGACTCATCATGAGTCTCTGCTCATCTTTGTCTTCCTATTTGAAGCTTTTTGCTTGGCACAGTCATACTTCTGTTGGCTTCTCTGCCTCCCCCCCACCCTCTATAATTAACAAGTGCCTTCATCTCTGCCCCCACCACAACAAGCCTTTCACATTTTCCACTACAGAGCTGCCTCCAAAACTGTATCTGCTATGGGTTGCTCACCAAAACAGTTCCCAAAATGGACAGGATATCACACTTGACATCTGTACAGTTTCATAAGTAGAACAGATCAGCAAAGATTAGGGTAAAGACTTTTGACTTTATTTTGCCACTTACACCCACTCCTCCCTCAACACTGTCTCAGTAGCCAAAGTAGGTTGGTCAATTCGTATCCTAATTATTTCAACTGATCTATTGAAAAAGAGGTGCGGTTTTTTTTTGGTTTTTTTAGTTATTATTTTTAGAATCCTCAAAGAAAGAATAGGAAGGGAAAGAAAAAGTGTGCCACAGGGACTGAGACACAATTTCGACAAGATTAACATGTTAGTAAAATTTCATTTGCAACTTGTGGTGCAAACTAATGCAGGAATATAAAACAGGAAGGCTCACCTTACAAGACTGTCTATATAGTCAACAACTTCAAAACGAAGCATTTCAAACTTTGTCAGTTTCTTAGACCTTCTTGATTCCTTCAACTCCAACAAAGTCTTTAAAAAAAAGTGGTGCATAAGACTACATGGGAGGCAGTTATTCTCTGGAGAACACAATCTACATGTTTAGCATGTATAATTAATTTTTGCTGGCATGTTCTCACTGATGATATTTGAAATGTAATCATGCAGTTATTTTTATTTAGGCCAATGTATTCAGTTCTCAAACCCGTAGGAGTTTGAGAATTTCAAAGAAATATGTTTAGGCGAAATGTCTAAATTACAAGTTAAATAAAAAGAAAACCCATCTAATTTGCATTTTAAAATCCTGGTTTATGATAGATATTTTCTGTAATTTTCTATGTGTCAGGAAGGCCTGAAATACATAGTTGGTACTTATTCATTCATTTTTAAGATGAGACACTCACACACAACCCTTTACTTAGAGCTCCAGCAAGCTGGGAAGAACTAACCATGAACATTTTAAAACATTAATTTAAGGAACCAGTCAGTAAAGCCTAGGCAGGCCTAACCTTCTGAAGGTGATAAAGGTCTGTCTTCTTCTGGAGCTCCTTTTGTGACGATACGGACACATCTCGTTCTTGGGAAGCTTCTGCTACTAGAACAAAACTAATGTTTGATATGTGGGGTAAATTTTTCCTACATAAACCTCCTAACCCAAGCAATCTTAGAAGTACTCAGTAGTTACTTGTTCACATAGACCCAACCACAGGCAGTTTTTGGGTCTTGCATCTTGTAAAAGACTGTTAAAAAAGGAGTCTGCAGTGCAACTTAGCCAACAGCGATTAAATAACAGAATCAATTCAGCCCTGAGCAAAGGCCCAGCACAAGCCCTGCACATCGCTTTAATTCTGTTTAGGCCTTCCTAAGTCTCCTAAGTCATACTCTCAACATTTATAAACTGGACAGATTAGTGCCAAGTACTACTGATGCTTTTGGTGTCTTCAAAAACCCACATGCTGCATTTTTTTTCCCTTCTCATGTGCAGAAAAATACTGAGTAAGAAACGAGTTCCCCCTACATAACCCAGAAAATGCAACCAGAGCAGCAAACAGAAACATGCTGAGGTATTTCATTGCGCCGTTTTGTCATCACCTTAATTTAGAACAAAATTTCATCTTCATGGACATGTAGTTTGTTGATCAATTGCACCAATTACTAGTAATTTTTAGGTAAAAACAAAGAAGCAGAATCCCAAAGCAGAATCAATGCTAGGACGAGTGATAATCAAAACAAAAGGTATCTAGATTTCTTGCCTTACTTAAGAGGATGGCAGATGGAGATTTCACCCACACATCACAGGTAAAGCTCTATCAGCAGTGACAATCATGATATTTAAAAGCTTTTTGGTGACCTGCAGAGAACAATTTGGTATCTTCCAGGGTCCTGTGGACATTTGTGAGAGTACTGAAGACTTCAAATCAGAAAACTTCCTCTCCACTAGTACACCAATATGTTTTTTTATTTTACAAATCCTTCAGCTCAAAATAGACTGAATGTGAAGATATTTTGTTTGTTCAAGCTTCATTTTATGTTTTTCAGTTCATTAGGCAGTCAGGACAATGGACTTTGTTGTTGTTATAAAAAAATAGTATTTTGGACTATCCTTTCACTCTAGGGGCTCTGTCGGCAATTTGAGTACATCAAATTCTTGGCAGACTTCTGAAAACTCCCACTGAAGATCAATACCATCACAAAAATATAAAGTAAGTTCTCTAACCCAGCAATCTATTAATGTACAGTGTATCTTAACTTCCCCTTCTCACTTTTCCTTTGGAGCTTAAATCCACTTTGAAAACAAAGATCTTTCATGCATACAGCAGACCTTCTCCACTTTAAAACCATCTTCAAGTCCTAATTGAAAATAAATACTGTCTTCTTTGCTTTATAGTTCTGCAAGTTCTGAATCCCCAGAGCTGTTCTTTATTTATTTCCTCAAGGTAAAAATCCAACTACTTAAAAGCCTTTGGCTTCAATTCTTTTTTCCAAACTAGACAAACCTTTAGTTTTCCATCATAGTTCAGATTCCTCAGTGCTGGTACCATCAGTGACACACACAGCTTTTTCAGAGTGATGACCTACTTTCTCTACCATAGCTCTGCTCTTACTACAACTATTAAAAAATACATGCTACAGACAAGAGCTGATTCTTTTAGACAACCCTCCATTAACCCTACAGTGTTACATGACTACTTTAATTAATATTGACTGCATTTGGGGGTTGTTGCCTACTTGTCCAAATGCTGGGTAGCAACTACACTGGTCATGAGCTTAATTAATATGCATAAAACAGACCCGATGATAACCAATTAATCTTCAAAAGCCAATCTTTGGGCAGTGCTCCTCCATAATTCAGGGAAAGCAAGGAAATTCCTATTCCAAGAATGCTGGAATACATCATACTCCTATTTCAGAAAGAATGCAGCAGTTTCAGTTAACCTGCCTCTGACAGACACAATGCTGCTACTCGTTTGCCTTGCTAAGCTGTGAAATATGTCCTCTACCATGAACAATCAAGTCTATGGGCTTGATGAGTTACAGCCTGACAGCAGAGCCCTGACAACCTGCACTTGGGGTCCTAGCTCTGAACGTGCAGGGGAAAGAAACTTACACACATTTGGGCTAAATACCATGTCATAAGAAGTCTGCTGCTTTTTATCTTTCAAAATAGTTCGTTTTTACCGACTGCAACATCTGCTAAAATGCTCAAAATACATTTATGAGAGATTTAGGGGATAATGTTTGCTGATCTGTCCAATTTCTTATCTTACATCACTCTTCTGTATTATAAAAAACACAAACCACACATCAGTAAAGAATACAAACATTTCCTAATTTTGTGCATGTATTTAAAAAAAAAAAATCCTGCAAATATGATGGTTTAATACGATGACAGGCTATCTCAGGGAAAATGGAACTCATTGGTCAGATTACAAAACAGCTTTTCTATAATTTGCAATGGAATACATGATGGTTCACACCCACCTTCTAGATTCTGAAACTGGGTCAAGAACTCCTTCAACTTTTCTACTGTCTTATCAAACTCCTTTCCAGAAGATGACATCAAAATTTCCACACACTGTTGGAGCATGGTTACCAAATCAGTCTTATTCAGCATCCTAAAAGATAAATTGTTGGCTGAAGTTGAAACACAGAATGATGAAACAAGTGTTCTTAGCTGAAAAAAGTTTAAAAAAATTGAAAAATTCATTTTAATAGAAAAAATCTCCACAATTTCAAGCATTCAATCTTGAAGCAAAGTCAATTTTTTTCCTGCTGTCACTAACAGAAAGAAACAAACCAATTAGGCTTGGCGATGATGTCCTTCACATTTTCCTGCAAAACAGTAGTTTTTCTGATTATCTAAAAACACTTGCTGGACGCAGGAGTTGCAATTTTTGAAACTGTGAGTCAGACACCAAAACAAAACAAAAAAACCCCAACACCCAAAACCCAATCATGGTAGGGTTGACAACTCATTCCCAAGAACGGTAAATAAAATGGTAAAAAAACCCCCACTATGTAAACACATCCACAGAATTACTCTATGTGACTCAAAATTACTCTCAAAAGAAATCTGTATGCTGTTTTCTGTATTTAATTGCTGTACATCTAACCATCACTAGAATCCCAAAACCATCCAAGTTGGAAGGGATCTCTCGAAATCATCTAGCCAGCCTCCAGCTCGGCATTTACTTACTATTTTGTCATTAGGGCTTTTCCCAAATGTCACCAAGCACTGCCCAGTCTCAAAATCTTACTTTAAAAGATATCAAAGCAGTGATGGTGGTCAGTGTCTCAGGCAGTGGGTTTCCATATCAGCTACCTAAAAACTGACAAAGATTTTAAGGAAGAATTCAGAAGAGGCTGGGGAAGCTTTGTGGATGTCTGGAGGGATAATTGCAATTTGAGCTCTAGTTTCTAACTGGCAATTGATACTAAATGCTTATAAAGGTTAAAATTTAGAACTTCAGTTTATCTGCTTCAGGGTTACAGATTGTTTGCAAGTCAAGTACTGCCTTCAGATACACTTGTTTTATACAGAAAAGCATAAAGAGTTAACAACAGAAAGGATGCCCTTGACCACACAAAAGGCTAGAAAACATTTTGAAACTGTCTTGTATAATATAATGGGTAAACAAGATAGCTTGTTCTAGGCCAAACAAAACACTGCAGCTAAACACCCAAGATGGAGAGAAGATAACCAGATCTGGAGATCTGTGAATGGGAAAGAACAAATTTATTTCCATAGTATTATTCAAAAGGAAATTGCAAGTTCTAGAAAAAATTATTTACAACAATGGGATTACAGGGCCCAAAGAACAGGTAAGAAGACAGTTATCACAAATGAGAAATCAGTAAAGGATCCTTTTCAACCTTCTAGGTTTGAGATTACTGCAAAGTATGCCAGGTATCAGTGGGGTTAAGATTTTAATTTCGTGAGGAGTCGGGGTTAAAGCAGAAAGGAAGATCTCAAATTACCAAAAGGCAGTAAATAAATGTCTCAGATTATTCAGACAAAAGTTATGAAAGAGAAAAAAGGAAGCTAGAATGAAGTCCACAGAAACTCCTTCTGAATGCTGAAGTGGGGAATCACCTGAAGAAGCGATACCAGATTGGTCAGCACCAAAATGACTGGTCACAGAAGGGAAGGACTGTGATAAGCAGCATGTGATGAAAAGCCATCCATACTTAGCAGACAAAAACCAGAGTACAACATCTAGACAGAAGACAATAGGGCAGACAGTCCTTGAAGTTTTGCCACACAAAATGTTGATGAGATGTCCCAGCCAGTTAGCTCTACATAACCAATCAAGTGAGACACTCTCCAATCTTCTTGATCTCTCTCTTCTGATGGAATTAATGCAAAATGAACTAAAGCTCACACATTCTCTCTGTCATCCCACGGTATCTTTAGACTCTGGAAAACTAAGGTAGAGTAACTACTGTCTAGATTGCTCAAGTTAGATTACCTGAAGCACCATCTTTGAGGAGAGCACTTCTAGCAGAAGGGATAAAAGCCTGTCCAGGGAAAGGCTGAAGTAGAGAAACCAATCATGTAAGAAGCGTGGTTCAGCAACTTAAAACCCTACATTCAAACATAATTAATAAAAAGCAAGCGAGAGATTTCGTTAGAGAATGAGAAATAAGCTGACCTAAAGCTTCTCTATTTTTTTACTTTCTAAATACAAGGGGAAAAAAGATGGATTCCAGAAAAACGCTGAAAAGGAATATGGGATGGGGAGGGGAGAACATAAGGACATATCAACAGGTGATGTGGCTCCTGGGAAGGCAGAGATATTAAGGAACAGTGAATAACTTCTAAACCTGAGCAAAAGGGGAAAAAAAAAAGATTGTGAGTAGAAGGGGAAAGACTACATTTTATCATTTTCTTCTAAAAGATAGCAGCAAGATTCTATATAGAAAAAGCAGAGACAAGAGGAAGTATTTGTCAAAAGACAAACAGAAGTCAAAAGCTGAAAAAATGATAATCACAGCTAGAATTCAAAGTATTTGAAGAAACTGTGTTGGAGGAGTTTTGTTAGAAAACGACAAAATTTCTGGATTAAAAAAAAAAAGAATCATAGAATCATCATCACTGAAAGCAGCAACCATGATCACTGTATTTCTATCAGAGGCTCCCACAGTGGGAGCCAGGACCAGAAGAACAACAGGAGGGAGATGAACAGATAAGAATAAAAGGGGAGCAAGCCAGAATCTGATGGCAGCATCAACTTTGAGATAGGAGTAGTGACAGATGAATTCAGAGAGGATGAAAGCAAATTAAATACAGGAGAAGAAAAAGGAGAGGGAAAAATGGCCAAGAGTTAGTAAGAGATTATAGACAGACAGTAGAGGAAAGCAGAATGACACATTGTGGGCAAGAGCTCAGAGGTGATTGAGTGCTGTCAACATTCAGGAGAGTCAGAGAAGGAACACAAAGGAACGACTGCAGAAATGACAACTCAAGCATGTAATCCTTTCAAAGGGATGAGGGTGAAAGAACACAGAAAAGTGGCTGTGCGTAAGAACCACTCAGTATGGCAAAGGTACAGTGTGAGGAGTGTGTTTCCTTGTGTGCGCAACAGCCCAGAAAGTTACCCTCCACCCACCACTGGTACGGCTTTTCTGTGCAGTTTTACTGTCAGACACATCAAACCTGACCAGCTCAGGGGGTCTGGAAGAGGCAGCTACAGTAACGGGGTCACACCAGTTCCCTGTGGGACAGAGCCAAGGGATTGTTTGAATGAGTGCAACTATCAGGAGACAGACACCTGCCATGTGTCTGTTTAAAGCACATTTAGAAGTCTGTAGCTGCAACACTGCAACTGAAAGGTTTTCTATCAAGAAAACTGGCTTTGACGATTTTGGCATTTTAAATACTGACAGACAACACAAGTACAGGCTCTCCCAAAGTCCTACGCTCACAGTATCACAAAAAATTAACTCAGTCCCTGTAAAAACTGTTAAGGCAATTAGGAAGAGAAGGAAACAGTAAAATAAAAAAGAAAGGCCTCAGCTACTATTCATTTGGAACAGATTCTAATTATCATTAACAGATTAAAATTTAAGCCAACTAAGACTAATAATTTGATTGATAATATCTACTGCAATTATACTCTGAAAGGCAAAACCCAACTCGTTCTCATTCACACAAAGTAATCTCAGTGGTTTCAGCATAATTACTCAGGGCATATAAGATATTAGAACCTGACTGAATTTCACAGAAATCAGTAGAAAACCAAACTGAAAACAGCAGCCAATTACACTTGCAAACAACCCTAAAACTAGCTGTGAACAAGCAATATCCTCAGCTTTAACTTCCAGAAGAAATGATGACTGATATTTTCCATGTGTACAGTGGTATTAAAACAAAATGGGGGGAAAAAAAATCACCTTGCTAGCTGAAGAGATGACTCATACTCCTCTGTCTCCCACACTCGGGTTTCCAAACACGCACAGTGCAACTCCCTGATCTGTTATGCAGAAGGTGAAGAAAGGATAAAGTGTTTTACAAAGTAATGTGGAAATCTTACAACAAGCTGTTCAAAGCAATATGCAATTCCTTTAGAGCTTGTTTTCCAAAGATGTAGAATGATTGCAAAAGAAATGAGAGCACTTAATATCTTCCAGAACTAAGCTTCTGCTGGAGGCTGTTGCTCTGCACCAAGTTGCAAACAACATTCAGGTGAAGAGAACTGCAGTGAGCAGAAAGGAACTCCAATCAAATGCCCCAACTAAAACATCCTTTTATTCTCAAATACTGGGACAGTTCATGCTGCTTTTGTAGTCAGTGACAGATTCTAGCAACAGTATGGAATACATTGAGAACTGAGAGACAAGTGCACATGCACAGAATATATAATTGCTCTTCTACTGGAAGAAATCACTTAGCATGAGAAGGTGGATTAAACTACATTAGAGCAACAGGACTATTAAGAGCAATTATCACTGTTCCTCCTACTATTGCTTTTTTCTGCACAGAAGGTTGCTAAAAACTCAGTCTCTTAATCTGAATTTGACTAGTGATCTAATAGATGGTAGGAGAGTGTACATTGTCTGCAATGCATACAGATAATCCCAGATGTGGGAAAGTCAATGTGTGGATTTTTTTGCTAATCTGTGCACCTGCCTCCTCCTGGAAACTCCTTCCTGTTGACTGACATGGTATCATCCCTGCCAGTAAAGAAACCACACGCTGCTGTCCTCCGCCCATAGCAAGAAAGCATCTGTCTCCATTTTAAGAAGCAGGGGGCAAAACAGCACTTTAGTAAATAAAGAGTAAATATTTATTTAGATGTCATACTTTGAGGCCAAAAAAACCCCCTAAAACCAAAACCACAAAAACAACAAAAAGCACATATAACAGTACATCACCTGCTTGCCCAAAGGATACTTCGGAAGAGAAGATGTGAAAACATGAAGACATCTCAGAATTGAAACATAATTTTCATGGTAAACATGTAAGTCCTCCAGCAACTTCTCTGTTTCTTCCTACAGTGATAGAACAATTTTTGAAGTAATTCTGACATCCATTTAAAACTCTCATACAGCACTTAAAATGACTCTGAAGTTTTGATATTGTAGTGTGTTATGATTTAAATCACCCATCTTAAATTGAGACCACTAAGCAAACAAGCTGTATTTTAACAGTTCACTGCATTCACATTGCATAGTTACCTTTACTTTCTTCCTCCAGCTCAGTAGAGATTTGCTACTGATTAGCATTATTTTACCATTTTCAGCTATATTTAGGCCTTTAGATTTGAAATGTCATCTCACAAAAGTAAGAGTATACACTATCCCTTTATCAGGCAGTGAGAAGTTATGTAGCTACTTTTACTTGAAAACTTGCATTTTTATACTACAAATGCATTTAAAAATTTATTTCTTATATTGTGAGTGGCTGCTGTTTTTATTAGTTATGTGTACATAAAAAGACCAGTTCACAGAAAACAAGCAGATACTCAGTTGCTGCTCCTATGTGTTTTTAATTTGACTTTTGTTTATTCATGGGTTGAAAACTACAGAAATTAAAAAATCACATTTAGGAAAAAAAAATTATTGACTGCTTCTACTGAATTTTCTGGATGGGACCACATTATCACTGGCCTCCCATGGAAGCACATACTAACACTTCTGGAAAGCCACACTCAAAAATTCTGGTAACTGTACTAAAGTACTTTGGGCTCCTTACATTTAAGTTTGTGAATCAAAAGATCTTCTCTCCCCTGTCTTCAGACAAAAATAAAGAGGAAAAAACCACAGGATCCTCTACATTACCCTTTTGCTTAACTCTGAGCAAACTATTCCAAATGGAAAGAGGAAAATAAAATAAGCCACTGAAGTTTACCAGAGTTAAACTGAAACAAAGGGTATCAACAATAAAAGAAAAGCAAAACCTTGTCTGCAGGCAATATAAGGAAGTACAGATGTATGGAAAGAAAAGGTATCATACTGCAAAGACTGAAAGTAACAAAGACAGTGCTACAGAGAGCTTTCTGATGTTAAAAAAAGTTTTAAATTATTAAAAACATGAATGATATTTCTCCCCCTAGACTTTTTATATATTGAAATTTAAGAGTCACTGATATAACAACTGTTAAGGCAACTTCCAAAACCGTAGGGTAGACACTCACAAGTTCGTATTTTAATTCTAAGTAGGATCATTAAGAAAGAAATTATCCCCACCACAAAATAAGCTAAGAAAAGAAAGCAAGTTCACTCTAATGCTGCTATATCAATCTTATTTCCCCAAACCCCAAGCATTATTAACACATCTGTATTTCCCTCATCTTGGTCCTAGCTCAAGACAGATATAGCTAATATAAGTAAATAGCAATGTATTTTGCCAAATAATGAAGTGAAAAGGCATAATCCATTTTAGAAGAGTTTGAAAATGTTATTAGAAGACTATGCAATATTATTTCCAGAACAGAGATAAAAGACACAAATTGCCACATTTACATAGTTTCAAATTAAAGTTGCCATGAAACCTTTCAGACAGATTGGTTAAAAATTAGGATGTAAAATTACTTTTAAAACTGATTATTTTAAACAGGTGAAACTCTTCCCATAGTTCTTAAAAGAAGTGGTAACAACATGGAATAAAAATGCATCTGATAAAGTGTATTGCAGGTTTAGGGGCTAAGATGGAAGACTCAAGTGACCTGGTGCTGAAACACGAACAGTAAGTTTATATGGAAGTCTACTATAGTGACTCTGAAAGTGTTTCCAAAGTTGGGCGTGATACTGTAGATCAGCGTGACACCAGAATAAACAGCACCTCATTAATGCAGCAGTAGCACCTTTTCTTCCCAGGCAGAATACACTGCCAGCTTGGCAAGGCAGTAATGGTCCTACCTCTGTTGTAGAGATTAGAACAAGTGTCTTCAATTAAAATTTGTGAGAAGCATGATATGCAACTAAACACGAGAACTCCAGCTTCCTTCCCAAACTTACAGGGTGAAGCTTGTGAAATAAGGGGTGTATTATTAAACATGTAAAGTTGAAAACATATAAAGTTTAAGCGCATGAGTATTCAACTTCCAAAGCAGGTGTGGATAAAGGACAAGGGAATAGTAGTAGCTTAAGCTATTTTTGCCAGTGAAGATAATGGATGATGTAAAATCATGTCTCATCTTGAAAACTGTAACTGCACTTGCAAAGTTGCCTGTTCCTAACCTCCCTCCAGCCATTACCATTGTTTTTCATACTTGAGAAAGCCTTACACACCAGGCAAGTACCATTTGCCTGACAGGTTACAAATACTTGAAATGAAGAGTCAGGAGAAACCCTTTACCTTCAGCAATGTTTCTACTGGGAGTGGCTCAGATGGTGAAAATAACCAACAGATTTTTGTTGGTGAATTCCTAAAGGACTCACAAAAGTAGTAGTCTGGCTTCAATCAGTTGGCAAAACTTCAGATAAACATCTAACAAATTAGTTTTAATCCTGTATGAGGTCTAGTGTGAATGTGTGCCTTGGGACAGAGACTCTGCCCTACTGAGTTCAAACAGAAAGTGAGGCTATGAAGGATTAAGAACTAAAGAAATAACCTCCAAGGTTACTTACACATTCTTCAAACACTTAACTGACCTTCCAAGAAAGGCAGTCTGAGTAAGCATGGAAAGACCTGGCCATAAATAAACCTTGTATCCTTCTTTTTAAGCAGTTATATTTCTAGATATAACTAAAAGTTGATGTAATAAAGTTGAGCAGCTTTGTATAAAGGCTGACCTGGCAACCCCAGAGATCTGGAATTTTGACCTGCCAATCCTAATTTGTCATTACTGGTCACAAAGCACAGTATGTTCTGTATGAAAGATGTTATACAGAACTATACATCTTGGTCTTGTATTTTATTATCCTCCACCAAGTGATATATTGGGCAAGTTATTTCAGTTCTCCAAGGATATTCTTAAAATTTTACCTTTAAGAAGCTGTCATTTGTCAGCAGTGCAACCTGTTTCCCTGACTCTTGCTTTTCCACATACCTTGTGGCAAGGAAAAAAAAACCAACATGAAATTATAATGTAAAGGAAGATTCTAGGATTAGAAACATTTAAAATGTTTATGCTGCTGTAAGAAATATGTATCTTTCTTTGGAAAGATTCAAAAAGGACAGTCAAATCCAACAAGTTGAAAGGCCACTCCAAAACCCTAGAGATTATGCTTCAAATCAGTTTAACAAGTTCAAGTCATTTACGGTTATTTGTCAGAATAACTTGTTTCTGTATTAAGAACAAGAAGAAAAAAAAATCAATTCAAGTGATTACACATCACAGAAGCTGTACTCTCTAGACTAGAATATTAAGGCTTCCTGAAATTATTTAGAACTGTCCTCTGATCAATTTACCTTTGCTACAGAAACATGTGCACAAATGAGCTACAGTGTTCACAGAACTACATTTACAGATTCTTTTCATCTTTTTTAAAGCTGACTCAGTATATGATTGTTCAGAAAATGTATTTCCACCTTTACCTTCTGAAAGAGGGCAGTCTCCGAATGTTTTCACACTGACCATGTGATAAAGAATAAACTCTCTTCTTAACATCTACCAGTTGGCAACACAGTACACTTAGAGGCTGGGAATAGAAGTGTTCCACAATACAGAGCTGGAAAACAAACCAAGAACTAGGGATGTTAATAAAATTCCAGCTCCTTCCTTTTAATGCTTTCTTACCACTACACTGCACATACTACAATGGTAGTAATGATACTCCTTTAAAAAAAAATTACAATTCATAAATATTCCATAAGTCACTACAGGACATTGATTACACAGTTGTAAACAGTCACATTAATTACCTTCTTTGCTATATGTGCTATTCATTTTCAGCTTTTCCCCCCTCTTACATAACATCACACGTAGATATAATGACATGATGGTGATCTCTTGTATCTATCACTTAGAAAACCTGATCTGAAATTGCTTCATCCTTGAATACTTTTAATACACAAGGACACAGCTATACACTGTCAGGTCTAAAACTTGTATTTGTATGTCAGGCCAATGGAGAAGTATTAAATTTTGATGACTCTTTCACATAAGAGGAGTTGAGACCTATGAGAGCCCACATAGCTCTGTCTTCAGGAAGAGGTACTATGGCCAGGATACCTCTCCTGGCCACATGTAATCACTGAATCTTATGTATCAAAAAATCTATTCTAAATGAAATTCTAAATGTCTATGACATTAAAAGGGCTTATTTCAGGTTCACACATGGAACTAGGCAAGAAAGAAACAATTTCACAGTCCCACATTAAAACATATGACAGGGGCTACAAATTCTTCAGAGAACTCTTGTCTGCAATCCACAAGAGCTACAAGGAGACCTAGACACAGAAATATATCTAGATATGAAGAACTATATAAGACAATAAAAATTTAACTATTGCACTCGGTAGAGACTCTTTTTGGAAACCCTGAGCTCTTCCACTTTGCCTCCTGAGAGAGGGTAAATGTAACTCCCACATTGCTACATGGCTGCTTAGAGCACAATTATTACCTACTCTGAGGCACCAAGTAAATGATGTTGCAGCTCCTGTTTCCCAGAAAAGGTAGGAACTGCCAGAGGAGTTCAAGTGGGGAAGAGACACTCCTGTAGCCTATTCACACCAAGACAAACCAGAGTACAAGGACCCCATAAAGATGATCAGAACTGCAGACTTCTACCAGGGGTGTTAGAAAGCTACAAATTAATCTATAGCAAAACACAGCTCTTTCTGCCCACTTTCTTTAAGCCAGGTCACCCTTTTAAATGTAACCTTAAAATATCACGGGTTTTGTGGCAGAGTAAGCTTTTATGTGCTTCTTCATACCTGTCCTACAAGTTTGCTCTTAAACCCTTATCAGTAAAGGTTTTAAAACACCCATCTGTTCACAGATCCAAACTGTTTCCAAAGGATATTTTTTCATACAATTCAGCAATATTAGAACCTAAGACATCTTTCAGTGCCTTGTAATTACCCTTTGTTTTCACAACCATAATTTGAATTCTTGTTACCATTGCCTACCTGAAATCCTTTGATAAAATTCTGGACAGAAAAATCATGGTACAGGAATATGTTGATGAGCACCTGCAGAACTTTCTCACCCAGTTTAAAGGGAAACCGGGGTGTCAGAAGCAGCTAAGAGGGAGAAAAAAGAAAAAGTAGCCATAGTAGAAATTTTCTCCTGAATTCAAATTAGCAAAACTTATATAAACAACTTGATACAACTCTTAGTATGTGTTAACATTCAACTAAATGACATACTAAAAACACTGCCAACTCCTAAAAATAGTATTTCTACTAAAACATCCATACAAAGATTGATTTTCAGTTTATTATTTTACCACATCTTCCTAAGTATCTTCCACTAATATAACGTTTGAAGTTAGTTTTGCTTAATGCTATTTCTGTAAAATTACAAATAGGATAGAGACTGCTTAATAAACACTGATACCACTACTTTTAGCATGTGTAACACAGATTTTGGAAATCCAGCACAAATCCAGCACACTCTACCAAGAATCCACAGACACAACACTTATATGGCCTGAACATATGGATAACTCAGCTAATGTTTGACAGGTGGTTAAGACTCAGGCTGAACTTTATTTTTCAAAGTTTAGGCTAAGTTTCAAAGCTATCTTTTTCTGGACCAAAGTAAAACTGAAATCACAGCTTGACTTTAATGAAGAAGTGTGAATGTCAAAGTGTAATTGCACAAGCCAATGCAAATGCAAGACGAAAGCAGGTGTGTGTGTGTGTGTGTGTGTGTGTGTATGTGTCTCAGTATGAGAAGAGAGCTCTCAGTATTACACTGCTCTGCAGCTGCGAGTAGAAATATCCAAAATCCACAGATCTCAGGAGCAGAGTCCTTTTCAAAACCTTCAGACAAACCTGCCTTTAAAGGCAACACATGCAAACTGTGCTTCAACACACACACATTCCTCCTTTCTATTTATAAAGGGAATTACCTTGTCAATTATAGTAGACAGGTGCTCCTTACAAGAAAGGGACTGGAAAAGCTCTATGCACAGCAGAGAGGAAACTGAGTGAGGAAGTAATCTGTGGATAATCATTGGTGATGTAGCGATTCCAAAAATCAGCACTAGAGGTAATTCATGGATATGTTGACTGGATAAAGGGGGAAGGGAAAAAAAAGTAATAGTTACATTATAGAAGCTTGTGTAACAAATGCATTGTGTTCCTACTACAGCACTGAGCTTAGATGCAGAGAGGGGTAAATTAAAAGATCCATTGCCAGTAAACCAAAAGAATTTTGGGGTCAAATAAAACGAAAAAGAAAGGATGCTATTTAAAGCCCTGAAGTAGATAAGAAAATGAAATTTCATTTTAGGATTAAATTTCAGAAAGTGGCACAAAAAGCATCATTTCAGATAGAGTCTTGTGCTGATCCTACCTTCCCAAAAATTTATATCCAGAGAACTGAGTCTTATAATAGAATTTTTTCAAAGAGAAAAAAATAAGAAGATGCATTAAATAGGTAACAGTCAAGAAAATTTATAAGATTTACACCATTTAATAAATTCAAAATAAGTATGAAACATCTCCAACATTCTATGTTCCAACCACATGTAAGAAAAAAAATTCTGACTTCCCCAGATTATCTTTCTCTTCAGGTAATTTTTTAGTATTTGCTTTAGAACTGAAAACCAGGACTGAATGTGTATTCCTTGTGGACAGCATACAATTTATACAAAATACAGTGTTTTCAGTATCATTTCATCATTATTTTCCATTTTTAGTAGTTTCAAGGAAGTATAAATTCTGCTACTTTAAATACCGTCTAGGTTAAAATTGTAAATTTATTTCTTTCCTTTGTTTTTGCCACGGCAACCTTCTGACTTTATATTTTAATTGTTATCCCACAATTACTTCATTTCTCTAACTCCTCAAAAGAAATTACTGAAGACTTAAACATAAAACTAATAAACTTCATATATTACTGTCCACTGTTGATAATCTTAGAAGGGAATCAGAACTTGTGATTAACAAATCAGAGGAACCTCTCATATTTACCCACTTCAACTTTATTAAACATGCTTAAGACTGAGATGAAGAGAGTAATACAAGCTATACGATTTCTTGCCTGTGTCTCAGCAAGTGAATTGCCCTAGGCCTTGTTTAGAGGTAATATCAGGTGCACACACTGCAGCTGAATTAACTGTACAACTGCAGCCCCAATTCTGACAGCTTTAACTGTAGCTCCAACCTGGGGACTTAAGTGCAAGATGCTCTTTTTGGAGAGCAGCATGAGTCTTTGATCAGCATGCCTGAAGACAGGCTAAAGAAGAACAGAAGCACAGGAGCACCTACAGTAGTCAGCTGCTGATTACAGATCCTGGCCAACTGGGGAAGTTTCATATTCACCCCTATTAGTAAGCTAGTGACCTTTACACAGCATTACATCAGTAGTCACACAAAAATACACTCTGAAAACAATTTTAAAAGATATACACATCTTAAAAGCTTAGTTTCACATTCACAAATTCTGTAACAACTAGTACCAATAAATTCTACTATGTGAAAAATTAAATCAACCACCCGTTATCTCAACCTAGCCCTTATGCACTCTGGCTCACAGCCACAAGTTAGCTTTAGCATAATGTATGCCTAAAACCCAGCAAGTAGTTTTTGCTCAATCACTGCTGCAAAGAAGCAGCACCAATATTTGATTCCAATGCTCCACTGGCCTCACTGCTACATTTCAAAACAGCTGCAAAAAAAAATGGGTAAAGGAGTGGAAGAACTAAAGTTCAAGTCACATTTACCTGCTGATGACTATGAAGTCCTGAAGAACTTTTGTGGTGAAACTTTCCATGTCTTTGAATATTACTATAACTGGAGGAGACTGCCAGTGTCTAGAGGAGGAATTTCTTTTTTTGCTTGGAGTTTCAGAATCTGTTTTCTTTAAAGCCATTAATTAAACTTTAACACACAGAAGCCAGCAAAATAAGAAGACTGAATCATATCTATGATACTATAGTACTCCAAAGTGACATGACTGACTTTTTGTCAGCTGTATTTATTATTAGCATCTAGAACTGCCATTTTTCTTCCTTCTGTTTGGCACAGCATGAAGTACAAAGAATAAACAGATTTTAAACACACACTTCCAACAATGACAAGAATAGCTCTGAGAGGCAGAACTGGTGGAGTTCTGCTGGGATTGAGGGAGAAGATTTGAGTTGCGTATACAGATACTGCTTATTTTCTGTATCTTTACCCACTAATAAAAAGAGCATGTACTCAGTACACTTTGGTTTATCACACTGCTCCGACGAAGTCGTCAGAAAATCAGTTGTAACTTGTATTCATGACAGAAACACAATTTGAAACTTCAATAGCTTCAGCAAACACAAAGATACAAACACATTTTGAAAGTTATTTCCTTACTGCTTGCCAATGTAGTGTGGGCTGCAGATGACATCATGGCTCATTAGCACTAATACAGTACCTTTGCCCTGGATCGCCGTTCTTCTGTAAACTTTTGTTTTAATAAACAAAATATCTCAGCACTCCTGGGAGAAAAGCATTTGGCATGAAGCTGATACTGCATTTTAAGCTTCCAGTTACCAATTAAACATAAGACAAAAAAAGTACTTTTTGCTTGTGTTTCAGAATTCTGACATTCATACATCATCAGTAACTAACTCCACAGTTGTTCTATGTGTCACATATTATAGTCACATCACCTCAATATCACATTATTTTTTAGCATTACATTAAAAATTAACCTTTGGCATTTTCTCACAGAAAGCTGAATTATTAAATTTCTGTTTTAAAAACATCTAAAGGTCAGGTATTTTCATAAACTGGGGATAAAAAAATGCCAGCAACATACCTTTGTTACACTCTCATACCAGCTGATAAGAGAAGACATTGAACAACGTATTCTATTCTGTGAAACCTGCACACAGTCCTCATCTTCCAGTGAGTCCACATCTATATCACAGTTCATCAGCTGCCCCATCAGCCTCTGCATCAGGTTTTTTATGCCTTCACAAAACATTTTTAGACACATGGTAAAAACATTTGGTTATCTGACAACAGTTCTCCGTCTCATACTATAAAAAACCACCCCGAAGTTATTAGTCATTATTTTTCACATTTCTGATTATTCTCCTTCTCTCTCCAGAATGCACATCTCATGCTCCTGAAAGCATTAATGATATGTATGCTGTTAATGCAATTTGCCTAGATAGCAACAACTGAGGTTAAGATGTTGGTCTTCCATCTTTCCCTGAGCTCCAGCCATATGCTTTTTAGAGTGACCTAAGAATAAGTAAGGCAGCCAATCCACAGAACTGAAGATGCTGCCATAAGTGACTTTAATCTTTTTACTTAAAAAATAAAGAAGGAGCAAGGAGGGTGGGGCAATTTTATTCTACCCATTCTCTCACTAAATAATGTGACTTGTAAGCATTTAAGAAGTGGAATGCATACATACACTGTCCAATTAGACAAGAAGACAACCAACCTACAATATCAACATGCAATACACTAAGCAGCATGTTCTTAACACTTATGCTACAGCTAACTAGCATGTCAATCTTCACTGTTCTAAACAGAACTGGCTACCTCTCAAAATACACTAGGCATTACTGCTCTGGTGACATAGGTTTGAGCAAATCTTCGGAAAGTCTTCAAGATCCCTCTGTCCATTATTCTTACATTTAGGGTCAAAAGCTAGAATTCCTAGTTAATTGATATCTTATTCAAAAGAAGCAGCAATACTATTGCAGTATTTACCTGGGCAATCTTTGGCTTCCAGCAAGGCTATATAAGGAGTAATGTTATCCTGAAGGGCATCTGAGAGACCTCTGAAAGTCAAGTCGTGATCTGTAACATTCACACCTAGAAAGAAAAGGACAAAATTTTAAGGCGCATTTTTCCATGACTCATGAGCACAATGATTGAACAGTAAACTGAACAGTAGACAAAAACCAGAAGATACCTCAAATATTTAAGGAAAGAATGAAAAGTATCACATCAGCTGTGAGGAAAGATGAAAAACTAGCAAAAGATTAGACACACATGTTGACACTCCCTAATTAAGAGAAACAGGGAGCCACTGTGAAGACCCTTTATCATATAGTTTGGTGGGGCTTTTTAAAGAAAGTCTTCCCAAGGTGCAAACCTGCAAGAACCAGGACTGGTTTTCTAACATCCCTCAGAATCCACCCACAGCCATGTAAGGCCTGCAGACAAGAAATTAAATTCACCTTCTCTAGAAGGATACTGTATCCATACCTGGATCCTCTCATGGCTCATCTAAAGAGGAAAATTACCATAAATTACTGTGAACCACAGTCTGAATTCACTATGACCAACGTAGTATTTACTGTCTTTGTTAATATCCTTAAATCAACCAAAAAAAAGAGCAAACCCCTCCAGAAGGCAATCCAGAGCTGCTTCCACAGAAATATTTGAAGCAGTAGTTTTTCAACATACTACCTACAAAAGTAGAGTACCTTCCACTCTTTGTTAGTGGCTACATGGTAAGTTTGAAGCACAGGCCTGATCTTAATTTCCCTAAAATAATCCACTGAAAATGTAATCAACTTGCCTTGAATCAGGCTTAGGATTTACAGTTGCAAACCTCTGAAAGAAAGGAGAAGGGAAGAAAAAAAAAAAGACTTCAGAACTTCACTAATTTCATCTCCAGCTATTTTCTTCACCCTCTGCTCTTTTCCCAAGATAAAGACACTACTTTCCTACATGTAAAGATGCTCTGCAAGAACACAGACCAGAAATACAGAAGCTACATAATTCCAGGGTTAAGTCGTAGAAACCACCAAGCATGCTGGTAGCAGAAACACGGATGTAATCAAAGTATCACCAGTGCCTCAAACAAAAAAACCTCAAATCACTACCAGCTGCTTAAGACAGACCTGTAGGGGAGTTGTTGACTTACTGGACTATTAAGCAACATAGGCAAAAGGGGAAGGAGGCTTTATCTGACTTCCTTCTCCCCGCCCAATCTCTTCTGTTGACATGTTTGAAGCTGATACTACTCACAGTAATTGCTAGGAGTCAGCAATGTAAATTTCTTTGATCTGTCTGAGTTTTAATCAGATGTACATAACAAAAAATATCTTAAAAAAATTACCTAAGACAAGAGCTGCAGTAGGGATTTCTCTGAACTTCATCCTGCAAGTCCATTCTGTTGTCTTCTCTTGAAACTCAGAATGAGACCGGCTCAAAAAACTCACCAGATTATCAAGCAACTGCTTATTCAAGTCTTCTTGTATTTGCTGCAAACATACACAGAGAGAATTTATCTATAAAAATGTGAAAACACCACTGTAGCTTCCTTTTTCTACTCCTTTCCTGCATAATCTTTAACCCTTAAAACTCCAGGGTTTAAATTTTACTGTGATCTATAAACCACACTAACTTATTCATTGTGTGGCAAACATACATTTGATGCCTTGAGAGTCCACCTAAAAACAGAGACTGGACAGGAGTAAGGGAATAAAGGTAGGTATTTATTTGAAGGGCCTTCAGAGGTACACCCTGGGGAGCCAGAGGCTGCTGCCAAGATGGACCCCAAGATGGACAACAGGTCACGAGTTCTTCACACTTTTGTAGGTTTGGGTCATTTGCATATCAGGGTTAATTCTCCAATTAAAGCTTCAGTTTAATGATGTAATTCCCCTCTGCTTGCCCCCCTCTCAAAGGCTTTTGGTTTATACTTTTTGGGCCTAGGACGGTCTGGGTGTCCTTGAAGACAAAGACTGGAGAGGCTTTGTTATGTCTACCTAGCAGGAGAGAGCAGAAGTTAACAGGCTTCAAGAAACCTCAGAGTTACACACTAGGCAGTACAGGATTTAAAAAATACAAAAGTTAAAACCTAAGGCATCACATTTCCCATCTTGGAACTTCTGGTCAAGTGCCTCAACAACAGTTTGGAAAGCAAGTGAGCTTAACTGTGTTGTCACATCACACGCTTTAAAGAAGGAGAAAAAACCAACACACTGACAAAGCCGAAGTGATGTAGGCAATATAAAACAGTATCATTAGTTTCTGGAACAATGTTCATAGAAATTCTTATTCTTCCTTCTCACCTCACAAAACACCTGTAAACATTTTTCTGAGAGAGCTAAATGAAAGAAAATATTCTGCTCTTCCAAATCTAATTCAGGATGAAAGAAGTAAAAATAGTAATAAAGGAAATCATTAAGTATGTTTTATAGGAAAAAATACTAAACCACATGACTGCCATGTTTGCTACACTGTCTTTTGACCTTCAGGATGATTTTCACACAAGAATTTCTATAAGCAGGAACATATAAATATTAAAGACAAATATATGTATATCAGCAGCATTTTGTATTTCTTTTCTTGATCTGTGTGTCTTTGTCCCTAAACCAAGATATGCCTTCTGCTGGAACAGACAAAAAAACCCGCCTGTACTCTGAAGTTCAGGATATCAATATATACTCTAGAACACAGATGTTAGAAACAAGATTAAACCCTTGTCCCAAACAAAATCATCATCAAGATTTATTAGCAGCAAAAAGTGACACACACAGCAGTGAATTTGATTTTAAGCGAGGTGGCAAAGGTCATCTCTAGCAGCATAGAAGAGGCCACTATAAAAGAGTTAAGGTCAGATGCTCCCTGCTCAATAGCCTGAACTCTATTTCCATAATACAGAAGAGCCTCTGTTGGTCTCCTAAACAACTGATAAAACTGTACACAGAGTAATTTTAGTCTTTTCATCCTCTACTTATTGAAGAATGTCCTTCTGGCCTTTCTGATTGTGCAGCTCTGAACTCCCACCTGATAAATTCTATGCAACTCAGAACAAATTGTAACATGACATTTTTGAAAGAATTTACACCATCAGTGTTATAACATCATTGTAACAACTCCTGTATTATCACAGATCCTGTAACAATCCTCTGAGCTTCTGTTTCAGATTCCATCAAACCCTGAGCTTCCTGTGATCACTACTGTTTTTGCTAAGATGACCTAACAAGAACCTCAATTCTTACTTTGCACGATTACAGTATATATTATTTCTTCCACTGTGCACTTGTAATGATGGAATTTGGTCTGCCATAGCATTACACAATTACTTCACTTTCCTAAAATCCATCAGTCTTTTCCTGTCAAAACAACTTTGCTAATAGCATTGTTTTGATAATGTTCCAGAAAGTTCACCAGGCTGCTCTGCATCCTAAGTGACCAAGTAATTTGCTTGCATGACACTGCTCACTCTGGAAAAGTCACAGGAACTCGAAGTTCAGTCACTGCCATGACACCAGGTTTTGTTATGACTATTTGTTATGTGGTCTGAAAACCATTATCTTCATATTAGAGCTAAAATTACTGTATTTTAGCCCTGCACTTCACCTTTTTCTTTCTAGCCTGGACCTTGGTAGAATGGAATTCTCACCTCACAGGAGAAGAATATTTCTGCAAGCCCTTGGTGAGGTTAATCATAAGCACATTTGCAAGGCCACTTCTGACAGCAGGGGTCAAAACTGGGATACGTTGCAATACTGAAGAAAAACGAAGCCCAAAATTCACCTTCCAAAAACAAAGGGCAGTTCCTGCCATACTTTTGTCAGCTTTCCATTTGTGAGAAGCATGAAAGGACGTCAATGCCAGATGACAGATGGTGCTGCCACAACCACACCACAGTTTTTGATGGACATATAAAGGCCAAAAGTGCTCTGCCTTGGGGAGCAAATCCTCTTGTCTTTTCAACACCTCGAGCAGATACCAGAGAACCAGGAAAACACCAGCACAAGCACAAGGTCTGCCAACAAATCACCAGGCAGCAGTGCACAGGCAAAACCTCTGGAGAATGTCCTGCTAGGTTCCCTTAGCACACTACCGGAACCCCTAGAATAGAAGCCCAAACCAGCAAGACACCCGCTTCCCACATACTCTGCCACCGATCAGGTTTGCTGCACTAGGGATTGAAAGCATGTAAGAAATGAAATCCTGACTAGCTAAAGCCCTCACCTACCTGGCCTGACCTCATGGGTGATGCTGCTTTAAGGAGTTCAGACTAGAGACTTTCTAAAGTCCCTTCCAATCCGAATTATCACACTATTTTATATGTAAGAACCACCATCAGCTCCACGTTTGCCAACAGTGGGATAAAAGGATGATGATTCAAAACTCAGAAGGAAAAAAATCAAAAATATCTCAGAAGCAGTACGAAGAAAATTCTTTGTGTAGCAGCAGAATTAACTACAGGTAATCTGCCCTTGGGCAATTAAAACTCTAAGGAAATGCCCTCATCAGTATGTCAGTAGAGGAGGAACTGTATTCCATCAGGTGGAGTAAGACAAGAAAAAAGTATCTGGCAAACTCCTAACAGCCTCAAAGAAAACAAGGGTAGGAACAGAATTAGAGGAATTTATGAGCTTAGCCCCAGGGTCCAGATTTTAAGCTACATCCATCTGGCTTCTACTGCACATCCCAAAACAAACTTCGGGGAAAAAATTCTCATAATGTCTAGAGCCCAAGAGCAAACAGAGGAATACAGAATACTTGCCCAGAATCTGTGACACTGAATAGAGGAGGAAATTCCTGCTGTATGGAAGCAATTATTCATACTATAATGCAAGCCAGCTGGCTATAGGGACACAACAACAGCATGCCATGTAACACACAGCAGTCAGGAGACCACAGTTCAGTATGAAATTAACTCTGACCCCCACCAGACAACCCCATTCACACCAACCATACTAATTCAATAGACCGTACTTGCAGCAGTATCATTCTGTATTTGACATCCATGCAGCTGTGTTCACATAAATCCACTATGAATCCTGGGCTGCTGTGTATGAATTCTGGAACACTAAGGTCAAGACCAGCCTAAAATCCTCATAGCCACCTAAGCACTAACTGAATTGAAGGCAGGAAACAGCAGTATGCCAGGAGTTAATAAAAAAGACAATTAGTAGGAAGAGAAGCTTAAAAGCAACAGCTTGAAACCTCAAAAGTGTACAGTTCTGTGGTTACAAGTAAGGTGTACTTGATGCATTTATTACTACTATTTTATATTCTGGACAGATACCAGTATTTCTGGCCCTCCTATTACTTTAACTAACTGCCATGCACTTTTAAGCATGTCAAAAAGATCCCCAGAAACAAAGAAGCAAGCAGCATTGTCACAAATGCAAAACACCCCTTCAGCGTGAGGCACAAGACTCACCTCTGTTTCTGATTTGATCTGTTTCCATAAAGACTGACAAGTGACAAACCGTAACTCAGTATCCTCTGCATCATCACTTCTGCTTCTGAAATCATGAGCTGGAAACAAAGAAAGCAAAGGAAAGCACAAATAAATTCATGAAAACAAAACATTTTTTTTCCCTGAGAAAAAAACAAAGGACCCAACTGTACATACATATTTCAGGGAGATGACTTTTCTCTTAAGCAGTTAATTAATTGCTAGTATTTGGTAGAATAAGCAAGGGAACAAGCAGAATCTATTACCCAAGTATGCAGGCAAAAGGTAAAGAAGTAGCTTCTATCTCAAGTCCCAGATAAGCTAAAGACTAAATCAGAGCAAACAGCCTTTATTATTAAATAAACAAAATAAGAAACTATAATAATAATTTAAAAAAAAAAAAAAACAACTTTCTCTTGCTTCAGAAAGTTTTGTGGGTCCACCTGGTTGCCATTCAGTGGAACACCAGCAGTGGTTTCTAGTGGATCTCTAGAAAAGAGCCAGTTGATGAGCACCATCTCCTAAAGCACTAAACCCACCCAAAACAGGTCTGTAAATGACAAATGAGACATCCCTCTGCCTCGATTTTCATTGTCTCCCCTAACTATCACCTCATTGGTATCCCTAAGAGAAATCACTTAAAATACATAACCAGCTCTGATTACACAGATCTTAGGCTTTTAGTTGAAGAAAATCCAGCCACCATATTACTGATAACATTCCAAGGCATAATATCCTTTTTTCACTACCAAAAGTCAAACTATTGGTGCAAATGTTCTCAGAAGGCCTTTTGTGAGGTGTGACAGTATTATCAACTACTGATGCTGTGGAGTTTCACAACTAAAACTTCACATCGGACAGGACTGGGCTTCCAGACTGAACAGATGCACATCCAAGTACTGTTTTAGAACAACACTCTAACCAATTGCTGTGAAAAGCCAAACCAGCTCACCTCTGCCTCTCTCTTTTAGGGCTAGTCCAGCCAAATTTATTTTTCCACCTCAAAGTATTTGCTAACTAGGACAATATGCATTTCTATCCAAGCATTTCTAATCTTGCAAAAAAACCCCACAATATCCAGTAAGGGGTAAAATTTCAATGTGGTCTAAGGACACAGGCCTCGCTTGTTGCAATAACTTGCAACGACAAAAATCTGGCCTCGTTACCTTCCTCTCCATCTTTTTCATACAAATTGTCACATCTTTTGACAGCTCTAGCGATGATAAGGAATAAAAACAGTTTCCCAACTGAGTCTCAAATAGCAACTATTTAAGATGCATTATTTCTGGTTCTAAGAAGAGTCAGTCCTCAAACAAAAACAAACCTGCATACACATCTAGAGAAAAAGTATGCAGCAAATACTAGTGGACAGAAGCCACAAATGGCTTTTCTTCCTTCTTTTCCACAAGAAATTTGGGCAAAATACCCAGAATGTGAGACTTACGGATGGGATACGATTTCTGACTCCCACAGCTTAAAAATGGCTCATTCAGACCTTCAGGTGAATTGTTTGTCAGTGAGTAAAAACCTTACGGTAGCATGATGAGGAGTTCTCTTGCAAAAAAAAAGTGCAAAGACAAAGATGGCTACACAATCTTGATTTCTGGAGATGAAAAAAGTCTAGCCAATAATTTGCTTGCATTCCTCCAAAGAAATGCATTTTCAGCAATCAAGGAGCAAGAGAAAACATCACACAGCAATTACAGAACTCATCATATGAAGTCAATCAGGTGTGATGAACCTTTCAGGATTAACCCTTCTCAAACAGAAACACAAATGAAAATGCACTAACCTGCTTTCTCAGACGATCTCCTCTTCTTGGTACTTGGTTTAAAAACAAAGCAGCCCTAGAGAACAGCAAAAAAACCCCAAACAGACTTCAATACAAGCATCAATCTGACTGGCTCCTGAGGCCACTTTATTGTCCTTTTATTTCAGTGCTCCATTAAACAAATAATTTGAACTGAATTGCCAGCCTCTTAAGAATATCAAGTTACATATTGCCCCTTTATATTTCTGTTTCAAGGTAGAACACTAGTGGAAGCAGTAACCCAGCACACTTGTTAGGAATTTTTCATTTTTCCACTATGTTTTGCAACTCAACCATTAACTGGACCAGCAGCAGATTCTTCAAATGTCTCAAAACCTCCAATAGGTTTAGAATTAAAAGGAAACTATTCCCTGGGGACACATCAGTACGGTTTTCTCAGTACAGTTAAAAACAAAACAAAAGGCAAGAGGCTGAGATGAATGGAAAACAATCCAGAATAATGCAATGAGTATTATTAAGTCACTTATAAAAGGAAATGACATGCCCAAGCCACAGTGAACTGCATCCCAACTCAAAAAAAGTAGATGGTTAGAAGCAGAATGACAAATGGTTGGGAAAAGGTTCATATAAAACCCTCTGTTCCAAGGAATTCCTGTAGAGAGAAGTCATCTCCCAGTCAGACCTATTTCATCACACAAGTATTAAGCTTTGAATTCTTGAAGATTTTTTTCATTTTCTTCTAGAAAATCTGAAATTTCTTCCCCCATCCTCTCTACAGAAGCTCATCTCTTTCAAAGAGTTATAAAGATTTCCTGTGTAACAGAAATCACATGCACTGCCCAACTCTCACTGTGAGGTTCTTGTGCTGCAGCAAGGGGGAAGGAAACACCTAAGTGTTGGAAATAGATAAACAGACTGATTCAATCCTGTATTTCTCAATGGAGATGCTTACACAAGCAAGGATTACTGAACTCAACCTAGGATAGTTCAGCCACTAGAGTAAGAATGATGTAGTGAAAATCAAACACCAGAGATGTGTTCAATTTTGATCACAGTTGCCAGTCTGAGTGACTTTAGACATGCTATTTCCTTTCTTACACAAATAAGAAATTGCAGTAAAACACCAATTTATACTGACCTTCTCTGAAAAACGGCCTCATGAACTGGAGATGCCTTCAGACACATTCCATTTTACCGAGTATATTAAGGGCCATTTAAAACCAGCTGGACAAAAGCTGTGGTTATTCTACAGGTGCTAAACACTCTGGAACAATTCCACTGCAAAAATCTATCCTCTGGATTTATTTGTGCTGCTGCATGCACAAATGGAATTGGCCACAGTAACTACAAATCATATACACGAAAGAAGAATGTATGCTTAATCAAACCAAACACAAATACTGCTCAATGCTTTACAAGCATTGGCTTTTCCACACCACTGAACGTAGCTGAGACCAGAACATAAAACTGCAAAGAAGTATTACATGTAAGATGTCGGAGGAAAGGTAAGGGGACATGATTCACTGCAAAACTATCAGGCAACAGCCATTGTCAAAAGTGAAATCCAGCTGTTTCGGATTAAGTTTTAAGTTTGGTTGGAAGCACTTTACTCCTGGAAGTAATAACCTGCACAGTGCCTTCCACACCAAAGGATGCAGCTGCACATCACAACTCAGTGAAAAACAATAGAAGGGGCAGGAGTTTTCCTGTGATGATAAAACACACGCTGTGAACCATTGCTGTTGGTCACTGTATGATCAAGTAAGAAGTTAAATGTTTCAATCCAACACTTCAAGTCTCGCTGTGCATTGACGCTCTGATGAATGCACTATCCCTACAGCCAGCTCTGAACACAGCCCATATAAAAGCTTTCAATTCGGAAATATCAAGGCAATAACAAATATTTAACATTACGTGTGGGAGACAGCATATTTATTTCCATTTCTCTGTTTAATTAGACTTGGTGGAGTGGAAGCAATGAGTGTGGCAGCAAGCGATAACACCAGACTTCGGCGGGAAGTGACAAAACCTACAGCCACAACACCCCTGGCTCTGTTCTGGGTGAGATTTACTCCAAGTAGGAATGGGTTTTGTTGTGCCAGGAAGGCAGCGGGCAGGTGACACTGCAGCGTCACTCAACACTCATGGTGTGACCCCAGGACTGCCCTGTGCAGAGATCAGGGCTGGACTCCACGGTCATTGTGGGTCTCTTCCAGGAGACTCCATGATTCTATGGGACTGCAGTGAGGACAAACAGCGCCTTGGGCAAACCGAGTCCGGGCATGGACGCAGAGCCAGCAAGGCTTTGGGAAAGGGCGGGCAGCGGAACAGGACAACCGGGAGCCTGGGCACCAGGGAGGCGAGAAAAGCAGCAGCTGGAGGAGACGGGAAGAGGAGCAGGCACAGGGCGCGGCGGGCAGTGCCGCGGGTCCAGCTCCCGCACAGGCCGCGCTGTTCCCTGGGGAGCCCCCTCCCTCTCGCCCGCTCCTCACCTTGGATACGGAGCACGTGCTCATGTCGCCCCGCGCCCGCCGGTACCGGAGAGGAGCAGCAACCGCGCACGCGCGCTCCCGCCGCGCCGCCCGCCTCCCCGCGCGTCCCCGTGCCGCTGCCCCCCCACCCTCTCCCTGAGCAGTGGTGCAGCCCTCTCTGCGCGATTCCTCCGCTCCTAGGGCAACCAATGGCCTCCTCCTCCCCCTGTAACCTGAGAGTGGTACGGCCCAGCCCGCCCCTGGGCGGGCGGAAAGGAGCGGGGGCGGGGGGGGTAAGGGTCGGCCGTGGAGCTTCCGCTGGGCGGTGCGGCCATGGCAGCAGGTTCCTTCCGGAGGAGCATTGCTTCCCAGGTACGCACCGCTCCTTCCCGCGGCTGGCGCGGAGCGGGAGTGCACCCTGAGCCAGACGTCCCTTCCGTGCCCTCACAACGGGTCCCCCCTACGCGGGCGTCTCACAGTGGGCGCGACCCGCAGCCGCGGGCTGGGCGCGCGCTTCCCCGCCGCGCCCCACTCCGCCCGTCCCTGGGGCGCGCGCTGGGGTTCCCGCTGGGGTCGGGGGGAGCTGGGGGAGGTGTAGCGACCATCCCTGGAAGTGTCCCAGGCCAGGGCGGATGGGGCTCTGAGCAACCTGGCCTGGGGTGGAAGGTGACCCTCCACATGGCAGGTTGGAACGAGAGGATGTGTAAAGTGCCTGCCAATCCAAACAGTTCTGACATTCCATGGCGAGTTCAGTCCATAATGGCACGCGAGGGTTCGATGGGATCCTTCGTGGGGAAAAAACCCCCCAACCCTCTGTGGTGTTTCCCCTTGCCTTTTTTCTAAGGGTCCTTTAACATCTCTTAGGCTAGTATTTTATTGTATTGTTCATAATAGTTATGAAGGTTTTGTGCTTTTTTTACCTGGGCTGAAATTAGATTTCTGATAATAAAGGATGCATCCCCTGTAGGTATTTAAACAGGGAGCCGTATTTTTCATTGGATTTTTGTCGTTTTGCTTAAGCCAATTTTTTCTTTATTTTCAATTTAGCTTTCAAAAGTTTTGGATCTGCCACCAGAGAATTTAATAAAGTCCATATCTGCAGTTCCTGTGTCCAAAAAACGGTAGTTGTTTACATTTTATCTTACAATGTTGGTCATGTTTTGTTATTTCATATCATACCTATTACTGCAAAAGCTTAACAGAACTATGGGGAAAAAATACACCAAAAAAGCCCAAACCTTTTATACCAATCTAATTATAAGATAGTTCAATCGAATTAAATCCCTGTATTTATTCAAGCAAGTTCAAAGTAAATATATTTGCTTACAAGCCTGTGCAAATTATAGGCAGTGCATGGATGGCAAATGCTTCAGCATTGATGACCTGAATGTGAAACTGCTTAGAGCCAATGTAGAAATTATAAAGGATTTTTTTTCAGTCTTGTGCTCAAGAGTTGCAATAACGTTAGCAAGTAAATTTTGCTTATTCATGAGCATAGTTTTTGTTTATTCAGAGATGGTGTTCTCACCATATCTACTTTTTGATTGTATTAGAGCAAAGGTGATATTTGGCCTTCTTGTCCAGCTTTCTAAATGTACTGAATCTCCAGATATCTGTGGGTTATGCTTATAGCTGTCATATGCAGAGTCAGCTTGGATCTGCCAAATCTCCCCAGCATTTCACCAAGGTTTTTTCCTGATTTTCATATGTTCTTTTTTTCAGGCATGTTGCTGACTTCCAGCTTTCCATTGCTTCTGTAATAGAAAACAGTTCTAGTAATTGCTTAGCACAAGACCTGCATCTTCAAGCTCAGCAGCTTGTTGAAAGGGTATGCTAATGATTTCATTATATATTTATGCACTAATGAACTTACAGACTAGAGGTGTAAGGGGCATCATAAGGTAAAAAGTATTATTTTCTTCAAGGATCTGTTTGGGTCAAAGTAGTTTGATGACTGTACTTTCTGTAATTGTACACAGAATTCTTCACAGGGAATTGGAGTGATGCCATGATGATTTTTTGCCTTTTCTTTTATACCCCTGTTATACCTTTTTGCAACTTCTGTATTCTTAGTGCTTTTTGCCTACATTCTTGGACTTGTTTGTTCAGCTAGGAGACTAAACATTTTAGAAGCTTCATAGGTAGGGGTTAGTGTGCCCCAAATCCCAAGGTCCTCTCCAGAGCACATTCTGTAAAGTAAGACAGAACCATCCAGGGGAAGGCTCCTTGGGGAGGGGGGCTCATTCAAGCCTCTCATTGGGGAATTTTTGATAGATATGCTAATTAGTAAGACCTATAATGTTATACTAGATCTTTTGGGGGTGTGCACTGTGGTGTGCATTTCGGTGCATTCGACCTGGATGTAGTGCACCTAAGGATCCTTAAAATAAATACCAAGGTAAAATCCCTTTTTCCTTTCTAACCGTGTTTGACTCTTGATTTTAAGATGAGGAAAAGGCATCAGGAGAAGCAGCTTTGGTTAAGGTTCTTGTGAAATTGTTGTCTTCAAACAGTTTGAGGTGAATAGTACTGGTGAAGTTAGGTGGGTATCTGAAGGGTGTACCATGGTCTGTGCTGTTGTCCAGCACTTGAGGAAGAAATTGAGTGAGTGATGGCTTGGAAAACCAAAGACTGCGAAACCTACCTCTGGAAAGGCAATAGATAAAGTTAGCCTGTGGGACAAACAGGCCAAACTTTCAAATCCATAACTGCTTGAAATGGAGTTTTCTTAGAACAGCAGTTTTTTCAGGTGTGTTAGTTTGGGAAATGGCAGTAGCTGAGGTTTTAAGACTAAAAAAAGGACAAATAAAACCATTTGTAATACTGCTGAGAAGCTAAACTATTTCTCATGTCATTCTTCACTGCTGAGGTGTTGAAGTTATCCATATCTTGGACCTGTTCTTCTAGCAAGATAAATATTCTGACTCAGGTGGAAGAAGAACTGCTGATGCACAGATATACAACCAAAAGTTCTGACACGACTTAAAGATGATGTAGAAACATTAAATAATTCAGGTTGGAAAGTACCTCAGGAAGTTTTCTGTTCACATATCCTCCCCAGCGCAGGTATTTTGGATAAGGTTGCTGAGGGCTTTTGAAATCCAGTTAGGTGTTGAAGCCCTTCAAGGATTATACAGCCTCCCTCTCAATCTGTTTCAATGATTGTATCATCACAGTAACAAGTTTGGTTTTTTTTTCTTGTGTGTCATTTTGAACTCAGCTGCTAGTCCCTGTGTTTAGGAAGCTGCAAGTTTCCTCCCTTCTTTATTGTTTGTGGCTCAGTAAATAATCCTGAGCCGTTTAGCCAGACAGCTTTACATGGAAGAGCAATTTTAACAGTAAAGAATAGACCATCAATATAAGCCCCCAAAATGAATAGACCATGCCAACTAGACAAAGGGAAAAATAAAAAATCAATCCGTAATCTCTTCAGAATGTGTTTTTGTTGGGTGGTGAATATAGGAGATGCATTTAGTTTAACTTGTTTAGACTGGTCATGTCTTCTCCAAAGAAGATAATACTACTGTGTAATAAGCAGTGTATAAACTAGCAAAATATAACCACGTATCAAAAACTAGCAGAGACAGAAAAATGCAGGCAGTTACCAGTTTTTGTCGTGATAAACAGCTGATGGAGTGCCTCAGGGTTCAACAGAATGTTCTTAGTGACTTCTGAGGAAATGGGTCACAATATTTGAAATACAGATATTTAGGCTAGGCAAAAAAAGATGGAAGTTTTTCCAGTTGACTAAAATAGCCTAAACGGTAGGGCAGTGAGACAATAAATGAAGCAATATGCTCTGAAGTACTGAAAATAGTCAGAAAGGTCAGAAGGGTCTTGTTTCCATGGGTTTTTGATTTCATCTGGCTGTCTGATTCTTGTTTCATTTTTGTACTGTTAGTTCTTTGTGGAGGGCACATTGTGTTGGGTTTTTTAGTGCTTCTGTACTGCACAGTGGCATCCTACTCCAAGCCTTGGGCATGGGGACATCTGGTTACTGAAGGACCACAGGGCACTTGGAAAAGAAGTTGTTAAAGTTGTGGAGAGGACAAATGAGCACTCATATTAAAGAGAGATAAAAGCTAATGACAAATAACAGATTATGTAGAAAAACCTTTATCAGAACAAATGTTATGGAGAAAGTCCAGTGGGTATTTCTGTTTTTTCTCTGCCCCATAAGTACAAAGGACCATTTGTAAAACAGTAAGGTAAGAAATTGAGTGTCAACACAATAAATGCTTTTTTCCTGTAGCTTGTCAGTTAGCATTGGAATTTGTTGTCAGCAGAGCTTGTGAAAATGAAGGAATTTCAAAGCTAGCTGTGATTTCTCCTGGTTAAGTCACTGTTTTAAGCTGGAGACCTAGCATGGGGGTACAATTTCCTCTTCATGGTGATGTGCTTCAGTAGGAATGTATAGCTTGCCTCTCTCAAAGATATTAACTGAGTGATAAAGTGATTGTGTCATAATTTTATATACTTTCCCTCCCTCTTTTTCCTTTTTTTAGACAATTTCTTGACTATGAAAGACAGCTAGTTTAATAAGAAACTCTCAATGCTGACAGGTTGAGATCCAATGTTCTCAACAGGAAGAGACCCAAATTTGTGTTGACATTAGGTGTTGGTTGGCCAAATATTCCTTACGGGTTCAGAATTTTCAAGACATGTGCCTTATGGAAATTGTAAATGAACTTTTTAATCAATTGGCCTTTCATATCTTTATTTTGTGACACTGGGTATTGAAGAATGTTGTCACTAAACTTTTTTTTTTTTTTTGTTAACTGCTGGCAGCCACCATGTAAGTTGTCAAATGTATCTCAGCTTTTGTCTGTACAAAGAGTTCAACTACTGTTCCCAATCAAAAGAAAACACAGACTGTGCACAGGAAGGGTCTGAAGTGGAACATATGTGTGACATTTCAAGCTGAGTTATATTCAGAGCTTATTAAGCATGTATGGGAAATAATAAAATCATCCCTTTTCTGACAGCATTGATGAAATGATCCATTTGTGATTGCTTCAAACCAATAAATCACATTTAATGTTTACAGGGGATTAAATGAATATTTACAGTGGATTGAATTACAGTTTTCCAGTTTACCTGTTTTCATTTAGAGTTTCTGTTTTGTTTTATTCTCTTAGCTAAAATGTGATTCAGTAGTGAGTGAAATCAGCGCTGGTCCAGGAACAGTGAATTTTACAATAAACAGGGAATTATTAGCAAAGGTGAGTAGTGTCTTTCAAGTGCTTTAATGTAAAAATAAATTTCTCAGTATAAAACTGTAGAATACCTATTATTGTCTTAGGAAGGTATTTTCTATGTAAATCTGTCTTTCACAAGTTTTCCCTGAGGATCCCTGTTGCTGGTTTGCTATGTGGGCCTAGAATTTGGAATGAGGCTGAAGAAAGTTTCTTCTTGTGAGGAAACAATGCATCCAATGTTCACTGATAATCATAACTCTTCTATTTTCCTCTCTCTCTGTGCTTTAAAAGGCAGGCTTGGTTACATCTACTTTGAGTTCTTACAGTATACAGCTCAAAAGTTTTGATCTTGTAAATACTCTTGGTTTTACCTGAAGTAGAAGTATTTGATAGCAGATCCTTCATTACACACTTGACTGGAAAAAAAAAAAAAAATCAAGGGGGAAAAAACCCAAAGGGAAGATATATTCCTCAATATCCTGACTGAAGTATACATATACATTGTAACCGAGTCAATGGCTATTAGAGAATAGATCTATAAGTAATTTTTGTATGTGTGTCTAGCTTGCCTTCTTAGGTGTCATAGTAAGAACAGAATTAAAGGGTTTTTTACAGATGCTGTTCCTTAAAAAAAAAAAAAATCAATAGCTGTTACAGAAAAATTTTAAAGTGCTTTTTTGAGTGGGAAAAATAAGAAAAATTTCCACTGAATGAAGTGAGATTTCCACTTTATTTCACTTTGTTAAAGGCTTCTGTTATCTTCAGGAAACTTGTCCAGTGCATACAGCTTTGTGGATTAGGTCTGTAGAGCATTGGCCTGTGTGATCTTACATGTTTCAGTTTATGTAGGGACTGACTTGGTGCTGTGAACACATTACTGACAATACTCACACAAACTGTCTTGAGGAATTTTTTAAGTCATTTTACACAGTCTCCAGACTTGCAAAGTAGACACATTTTAGTACAGATCATTCATAGTGGCCTTACAGACTTGCAGATGGGAGAGAGAAAGAAGGGGTGTTTGGACACATGGGAATTGAAGAGTTGGCTTTCTTTGGCACTGAAAAAGTAGAAGGTTTCCACAAAATTCAGCCTTTATTTTCACCAAAATTCTGCCTACAATTTCTCTTAAATTTTTTACTTGATCAGATACAGCTTTCAAAAGTTGGTGGTATTTTCATCTGTGTATGAGACCTTGTTTGCTTGGCAAACCAGCAATCTGATTACTAATGTGAGTAAAGGATGTGGGATCAGTCTCCTTTGTGGCTGGTAAACAGTTTTCTTGGTGATACTTTCTGTTGATGAAACTTTTTTGTGTGTGTTTTTGTTTTTTTCCAACTGTGCTTTATTTAGACTGTGCTGCAGCAGGTGTGGAAAGATGGTTCAGAGTACGGAGTAAAAAGTGAACTTTTCTCTACAGTTCCCAGACAAAAGGCAGTGATTGAGTTCAGGTAAGCCCATTTGAGGGGTCCTTTGAGGTAATTGCCTTGTCTGCTGATTGATATTTTCCGGTTGACATTCATTGCCGTAAAGTGTCATGCCTCTGATGTTAAACCATATTTTTACAGGATTATATTAAGCTGTATTTGACACTGATATATTCACCAAGTAGAATATAAATTATATTGAGGGATTTGAGGCTTTTTCCCAAAACATGCTTGTGGTATTTAAGGAGCTTGTGCCTTACACTGCCCTCCATTAAGAATATTGTCATTTAATGCCTAATAGCATTCAGTTTTTAAGAAAGCATCTTTTTATTTTGTTATGAAGCAACAAAATCTGAATTTCCAGCCACTAATCCATTTCTTTTTTCACCTTAATACCTTCCTCCCTGACTTGTTAAAGCAGACAGGCATTTGTCTGGCTAAATCTTGTTAATTGCCGCCCCCTAAATTTTTTTCCAGTGCAATTTTGTTGACTGTCACCTACTCACGGAATGAAAAGTGGCTGACTCAGATTTTTTTATGGATAAATATTTTTGTTTAGTAATATTCCCTCTACAGGCTTCCATAGTCACAGAAAGTAAGAACTTGGCTTTAATTTGGAGGTTGAATTTTCATAGCTGAACTTTCTTTTTTTTTATCTGGGCAAACAGTTGTGTAGAGAGTTGGATTTTGTTGGTTTTTTTTTTCATTGTGGGGGTGGGCATTGCTGGAAAGATTTAATTTTGCTTACTGATCCTTGTACACAAGGTCTCTCATCCTGGTATCAGATTTATCTCTAATAAAGACAAGAGGAGAATGATCCATGTGTCCTAAACATGTAAAAAAGGGAGGAGATATTTTCGGTTCTTTGTCACTAGCACAGCTGGGCTTTGGTTAGATTTTTTTGTTGTTGTTGGGTTGGTTTGTGGGGTGGTTTAACCACAGCCCTGTCTGTTACCTGATACTGGAGGGAAAGCTGGTTGGATAGGAAAACTTGCTGTCTAGGACAGAAGCTAATCAGGGAATCTTATGGGAAGATTGAAAATGGAGGTTTTATTTCAGCTCTGCTAGATGCATGAGTTGAATTCTTTTAACTTGGTGATCTGGCAGTTTTGTACACTGAACAAACATTATTTGTAAAAATCTGTTACAGCTCCCCTAATATTGCCAAAAAGTTTCACATAGGACATCTGCGTTCCACCATAGTAGGTGAGTGTGCATTTCACTGTCTCCTGGGAGGGCTGCTTTGTCTGCCTGCTTCCCTTGACAGGAGAGCACTGCTAGCATTTCACTGCTTGGGTGTGAGTGGCTGTGTCAGGCTCAACTTGCTAATTAAAACCCTTCTGCTCATTATGCAGTGAAGAAAAGAACATGGTGTGTTGCTGGCAGATTTATTAAGTCACACATAATATAGTTTTACGACTGTGAATATTAAATGAAGTAGTTAAAAATTGGTCTTCAAAGACACCCAAGGCAGTTTTCATTGAGGTGTTATGAGAGTCCTTTGAAATTTAAATTCTCAATTTGCACTGGACTGCAGAGCAGTTCAGATGGTTATGTCTTGGTGGCTGTCCTGCAGAAAGCTTGCTTTTATATGCTAATTACTTTATGCCAGTGTTACTGACACAGTTGCTGTAATTTCTAATAGAATAATTAATAAATTTCTTGTGCAGTGCTCTAATGGTAAGTGGAAAACTTTGCTTCTCCCTCATTTCCTGATCTCACAATAAAAACTAGTAGGTTATAGCAGAAGATCCTACAAAATCTCTGTATCTAATAATGTATTAGTTTTTAATTACACTTAATGTATCATGTATAGTTATTAATTGCATAAAGTAATTGCCTCTTCTATGGACAGATAGTTGAGTGAAATGACATATCTTGAGCTTTTTTTATGTTCCATTTCTGGATCCTTCGTTACAAAAGAAAACCACTTTCAAAAATAGTTCTGTAGATCTATGTTTGTCCCAGAGTAAGAGAATTAATTAACTACAGAGAATGGAATTGAAAGTAACTGCAAGCTGTAATCTGGTGTTGTAACAGCAGCAGAAGAGAGAGCTTTCTGCATCCTTTACAACAGTATTGTAATTAAAAGGTACCCTTGAAGCATAGGAAAGTAGAGGAAGGGATGTGGGTATTTCTACTGTGTAAATTCTAAGGCTATAACTAAGCTCAGGAAAGAGATGAAGGGTTTTTGTTGTAAAAGCAGTTGAAAGTAAGAAGTCCTTATATGATATGACAAGTTTGGAGCATAGTGTGTTAATTGTAGAACTCAGAAGTGCTCTAACAGCCTACAGAGATTCAGGACTTGATGTTCTCTTTTTGGCATCACAGTTAACAGCAGTTCATGAATTTTGAGTGCTTGCCTAACCTGGTATGAGGTTGCCTGACTGTGATGGAATTGCGTATAATGCCACATATTTGTGAGAATACAAGAAGACTTTAAAAGGTTTTTCATGATCTTATACTTTGCAGTACATACACCTGTGTTTGTTTTTATACCTGTTGTGTGAGATACTTTGTTGCACAGTTCAGATGCCCAGCCTTTCTGTTCCTGCTCAGAAAGGAACTTGCTTGTTACTGCTACTGCTGTTTTCGGTTGTCAGGTATTTTAGCAAATTCTATGGAGTATTTTCCTCTTCATTTTGAATACTGATCATACAAAACCAGAAAACTATTCTATAGAGATGAGAGACTACCTACTACTGAAGAATAATACCATTTTTGTTTCATTACCAGGGAATTTTATAGCAAATCTCAAAGTTGCACTGGGACATGAAGTAGTAAGAATAAATTACCTTGGTGATTGGGGCATGCAGTTTGGTACGTTTCAATATTTTTTTACTCTGTGCCCTTTTCTACTGTATGATATGATCTAGGTTTCCAGCTTCAGTTTTTGTAGGCCCGTTGGATTCACTCTGCACTCATGAGGAATGATATCTTGTTTCCATGGATGTACATCTCCTTAAAAAATTCTGAAGAAAACAATCCAGACTGATCCATCAGCAGTTTGACCTGTACTGATGTACAAGACAGGACCAAATTTATCCAACTGTCCTTCTGTCCCTCAGTAGCTCCTCTCTCAGATTAAACGTGTAGTTTGGGGGTTATATGTTTTGGTTTGGGGTTTGGTTTTTTCATTTGGGCTTGGATTTTTTTTCTTTGGTTGCTTGGTTTTGAGGGTTTTGTTGTTGTTGTTCCTTTTCTCATTATTCATAGAGCATAATTAATTTCCACAACAACCACATTTTGGCATGTTGGGGCCCAGAGAGTTTGTATCTTTAGAGATATCCCTGCACTTTCCCCAAAATACTGTTTCCCCCTAAAATGTAGCAAAAGAGAGGTGTGTAGGTGCAGAATGTGCAAGTGAATAGGGCCTGGAAGACTATCAGTCCTGTGTGCACACACATAGACACCCCTACCTCTTCTGAAATGTCCATTAGATCAGTGGAGACTGAAAAGTCCTCTCAAGTGTAGCCTGAGGATGCATGGCTTGGTATTTATTCCCTGACCAGAGATCATTTATGTCCCATTGCTGGATCTGTAGCTATCCTTCTGTTATGGCAGCTGACCCATCCATAGCATTCACAACTTTGTTGACTTCTGTTGTTAATCTTGCATTAGAAATTGATCTATATTCTCTTCTACTTTTCCAATTTCCCCCAAAAAGCTGGTTTTGGAATATTTTTAGGCATTAAAAAAAAGGCAGTCATGCCCACTTCCTCATTCTTGAAAGCTGGTACACCTCTGTAAACTATAAAAATCCCCACCACTTTGGCAGTAGGCTCTGGAAACCATCCATTTATTGATGTTTAAATGGCAAACACAAAGTGCAGTGTCTGTTAAATGGTCACTTTTGTTTATTCCAGCCCTTATGCTGCCTCCTCAAGTTTCAATGGTACTGCTGTTTATGGGGACATCAAGGAATCAATTTTATGAAGAGAATTGGGTTAAAAATTGAATGTAAATACCCTACTTTCACTCCATTTTTATATTCAGATTTGTAAGTGTAGAAAACTAAAGTATGTTCAGTTCTGTAGGAACCCAGAGTGCCGAGAATATTTCTATTCTACCTCTTGTCCTTCTAGACTAAATTCCTGGATTTTAGACAGTGCAGTATAACATTCTCAGGACTGTGAGAGCGGTAATAGAATGCTCCTTATTAAATTATTTCCCCTGCAGCTTGTCTTTCCTGATCCTGTTTGTGATGAAACAGTAGCTTATAGCACAGCTTTGCTTCACTTATGATTTGTTTCATAAGAACTGAATACAGAATGAGTTCACCAAAAATTTGGTAAATTTCGTCATTGCATATTTCATTCATTTTTGCCCCTTAGACATAATTTTATCACTGCACTATTGTATGATGAATGTGGCAGTGACAGTTAAGCAGTGAAATGCTATGTGGATAAAAGGCTTCTCAGCTGACCTCATTCAGTCTGCCTTTGAAGATACTAAATAGCACTCTGAAGTCTGAATATCAGGAGTTTTATGTATTTTAATAAAAAGGTTCCTGAAGGTATGAGATCACAATACCTGTTATTTACATGTGTGCCATTTGTGCAGCACACAGCTCTTACAATCATGCTTTTGACCTAGTAGTTCCAACTATTTCTTTCAAAGTAGGTACTCCCCTCTCTATTTGGGCTGGCTCAGCTCAAATATATGGCAGGTATTATAACAAATAATACTCAGGCTTCGCAGAATTATAGCATAGCAGTGTTATTGTAAGGGTCCTTTCTCAGAAGCAGTGCTGTAATTAACGATCTGTCAGCTGGTTTTACAACTGCTGTTGTCAGAAGCTTTAAAATGTAATAATTGAAAACATATTTTCCTGAAACAGAGCAAAGAAACCCTCAGCCTTTAGGCAGTTTTGGGGCAGGTTTCTTAAGGTAACAAAGCTTATGCAGTCACACTATCTGTCCATCTGTCTTCCTGTCACTCTGCTCCTAATAAATTTTGAATGCTTTGGGCAACTTTAGCCAGATCTGACAAAGAAAGATATCTCCGAGAGAGTGAATTTCTTTTGGAATTAATGGCAGTTGGCAGTTGAGTAAGGGTAGAAATACAATGTATTAACCTCTGAGAGAGAACGTTAACTGTTGTGTTTAACTTGCTGGCTAACCAGTCAGCACCTCTAAGTCACAATCAGTCCCAACATGTGCTGCATCTTGCCATTAACCAGTGAGTGTAACAAGGTCTGGGAATAATTTGGGAAAGACAGCAAATGTGTGGAAGGATGTGTTTGTGTTGAATAAAGACTGGCAGCTGTGCTGGAGATTGGAGTGTAAAGTCAACATTGAATAGTGGAATGTTTAGATACACTAATATTTAAGAGAGATCATTAGGAAACCGAGCTCTGATTGCCCATAGAACAAGCTGTCCTTAACTAAACTCCCTGTCAGTTGGATTAGACTAATTTTATTTCCTAAAACCTAACCTGTTCCTCTTCTTTAAGTCTGCCATATCTTCTTCTGTACTCAGTGTTTCTAAGAAGGAAGTTCTTGAGACAGTGCTATTTAGTTGCAGAGAGTTTTCCAAAGGGATACCTGCATACCTTTTCCTACATCGGTCCTGGTCCTTGTCAGCTCAGAGGAATGAACTGACCTTAAAGCCAGCCTCAGATAATCTAAGAGACTGACATGTTAATATTGCTACATTACTGACAGAGTTAATGGGGTCTTTTCATTTAGGCAAAAAGATTGGGATTTGGATTTCTTGCCCTTTTGGATGGCTTTTGGAAAGTCCTGAAGCCAAATTGGATGCTCAAAAAAGCTGCATATTCTAAGCAGGCAGCAAAAATTTCCCTTGAAAACATGGCATGAGTGATACGAGGAATTCCACATTGTATCCCAGTTCTTACCGTCCTTGAAATGGTAATACTAATAAGGGAGGAAGCAAAACAAGGAATTTTGAGTATGTTCTGTTGCTGGACAGTTTCCACTGTGTGGCTTCTCATTTACTGCTTGCTGCTGTGTAAAAGATAATTTTCTGTACAAGTCCAGAAACACAAATTCCTTTCGTGAGGAATTGAAAAATCAACATAGTATTTCTGACTATTTTCTAGCTATTATATTTTCCGTGGTTGGGGTGGGGGAGAGGGGGTGTTTTTGCAGTGCAATAATAGGTTATGCTTTTGATTTTTTTTTTTTGTAGCATACACCCATTATATTGTTTTAAAGTGTAAGGCTTTGGTTACAGTGTTAAGACTAGACTTACAAAAATAACTTCTCAATATACTCTGGTCTGTTGTCTAACTCTGTATCTAATTATTATTCAAGGCTTATTGGGTGTTGGTTTCCAATCCTTTGGCAGCAAAGAAAAACTAAAATCCAGTCCTTTACAACACCTTTTTGAGGTAAGTTCAGAGAAGACCAACTAGATTTGTCTTTCCAGGATTAATAGGGGTTTGGTTGTTGGCATGCTTTATTCAAATATGCCTAATACCATCTGAGTTACTATTTACTTTTTGCTGATCTTTTGGGACTTGTAAGTGATCTTTGTGTGACAGCGGTGCTGGGTGTAACAATGCACATAAGGGATTTATGTACTTTCCTGCACAGATCCAATAACCATGAGGAGAGATGAGCAAAATTTCATGAATGGCTGATGTTCAAGCCCTCGTCCTCTAAAAGAAAGATCTCACACGTTAATGGGGCTTTGTCAGTCAGGGTTCTTGTGTGGCACTGTCAGTGTTTGCTTATCGCAAAGCTGAGCTGTGCTTCACCCTTGGAGCTGGATATGGGAGCTATGGCTGATTCTGGTGTTCAGGCAGCGTGTCACAAACACAACAGTATAAATCTGTCTCCTGGCAAAGGAGCAAACTGTGTTTGAATACTTGGACACGCAACAGCTGAATGCATGTTAGTCAGATTGTTTATGTGGCAGGGTAGCTTCTTCTGAGCTTGCCAGCTTCTTTGACACAGGTAAATTCTATTCCCTTGTTCCCTTGTCCCTGAGCCCTGCGGATTTAAATTGATAGATTTTCAACACTGAGGTGTTCTAGAGTTGTAGGACTGATTGAAAGAGAAAACAAGAAGCAGTCATATTTTTGTGGTTGTGCGTCACTGTGTATTACTTAATTTTTGTTTATAATTTCTGTCCATTGTTAGAATTTAAATTTTTAATACTTGAATTTTGCACTAAAGCTTTAAAATACCAGCTATTGCAGTAGCATGTAGGCTTTATGACCTTAAAAAAATTGTCTTTAAGTGTAAAGAACAGTATTCAGTCAAGACGGAAAAGATTCTAAAACAGTAGTTGTTTGAGACCAAATTAGTTTCTCAGTTATTCGCAGTTTTTAAGTGTTTGTTCAGCTGTATCCCTAGCTATATCAAAGACTGAGATGTGTTTCAAAATGGTGCTTTTTCTGCTGTTGTGTGAAATCAATCTTTCTTATGAATATGAGCTTGTAAAATACTGAGTCTATCAAGGATTTTGCTGCTTCAACTGCTATCTCAATTTTAGGCAGTGCAGTTGCTATAAATGTCAATTTTGTGGTCCTCTGAAGACAAGTCTGTGGTTTAAAAGTCCACGATAGGTTCCCTTTCATGCATAAATTAGTTCTTCCATATTTTGCTGCTGCAGTTGTTTCAAGGTTATGAAGAGGATGATAGTGACAGCAGTAAGGAATTAGGACATTCATCTTCTTTCAAGATAAGCTGAACATTTTCCTATTGGGCTTTGGGCTATTCATTCATTCTTTAAATGGGAAATGTGTTGCTTTAACATGTCTTTAAAATTTTGACATTAAAAATGTCATCTTTAAATGAATTTGTATTGTTCTTGTAGAACTGTTTTTATTGGAGGAGAGGATTATACTACTTCAACATTTTCAGTGTCATTATATTTTAGGTGTATGTGCAGATTAACAAAGCAGCAGAAGATGAAAACACAAAAAAGCTGGCTAAGGATTTCTTTAGAAAACTGGAGGAACATGATGAGCAGACATTGTCAATTTGGAAGCTATTTAGAGACCTCAGTATTGAGGAATACATCCGGATTTACAAGGTACAAATCATCCAAATGTTTTTTCTGTGTTGCTGGTAAAATGGTCTCTGTTTCTCCATTGTTTCATCAATATAATTGACAGTGCACAGCACCTTTTCATCCAGGAAACTGCCAAGCAGTGAACTGACTTGGGATCAGAGATTGCTCTAATGTTATCAATTCATTGCCTTTCCCATAAACTTTAGAATGTTGTGGGGACGCTCTTTCTCAGTATGCCCAGTTAAGCCCCATTCTGCTTGGAAAAAGCACAGTAGTTGATTTCTCATCCAAGCAGGCTGTTACTTTAGTTGCTGACATCCTAGATACGTTTTATCTAATGGTGTCCACGTAACTGGCTTTTAGACTAATTCTCCTTTCTCAGAAGTCCTGAAGTTCAGAGTGTGATGCTAAGCAGCAAGGCAAATCAGTGCTGGATAAATATTGCTCAGTTTTGCTTTATCTTTGAAGTCAGCAACAACCCACCAAATTTAATAGTTTCCATGTAATAAATTTTATTAGAAGATAACTCTGTTTTCACATTTCTGATCTAATGTTATAATGTTGCATATTAAATTGGGTGTAAGAAATTGTAGCAGCAGGAGTTCACTGCTGGTGGAGTTGAGGTAACATACAGCCATCTGTTGCACACTCTGATCTCATGACTGGAGCCAGTGTCTGCTGTTCCATGGGACATGTTTGTGCCACTGACTGAAAAATTAATCTTAAAAAATTGGGAAACAGTTTATAATCCAAATAACCTGGCTGTACTTTAACTTCTTCCCTGAAACATATCACTGGAGCCAAGAAAGTACTGTAAGTTAAGATCTCCTGAGCAAGACACTTGATAATTCTTGTGGAAAGCTGACCTCTGAGGGCAAGTAGGTGCTGGGCTGGATCTTGAAGGTCACCCATCATCGATCACATGATGACTGGTACAGCTAGGTCTTTCTCTCCCAATTTCATTCAAACTAAAAAATATTGAACTGATGACCTGACCAGGTTTGACAGTTAAGGTCATCTTGTCTCTCTTGAGTGTACCCTTATCCTTCATGATAGTGATTTCTGTATGCTCAGCAATGTTTGTGAGTAGCTTTTACTTTTTAAAATTCCTTTTAGCATCCTTTTAAAATAGGGTTGGTTTCATGTCCAAACCCACTTGTTTCACCTCTGGCACAGCAAGTTAGAAACCTGTCTCAGAATTTGTGTACTAATTGCTCTAACCAGTTTATGCCTGATTTCTCATGAATGTTATATCCAACACTGTATTCAACTCAGGGAGAGATTCATTCTAATGCAGAAATTGATTAAATCAAAATTCAAGCATCCTTTTGTTTTAACAATGAAGTGACATTTACTGGAATAAAATTAAACTTTGCACTGTATCTGATCTGTCACCTATAATCTGACTTAGTCTGAAGAAAAATGATTAGCCTTAATCTTAACGATGTTACCCTTCTTTGATATTCTTGGAACTTATCAGCGTCTAGGAGTGCACTTTGATGAATATTCTGGAGAATCATTTTACCAAGAGAAGGCCCAGGAAGTTCTAAAGATCTTGGAAGATAAAGGACTCCTTCAGAAAACAATGTATGAACTCATGCAGTCTATTGGTTAGCTTATTTAACATCTCAGTTGCACTCAAGATACGATGAGTGAGGTTTGTACATAATCTGAGGGGAAGAGTTTTCTCTAGATGGTTTTGGTAGCTGTTCTGGTAGACCGTCAGGATTTGTGCAGTCACAGCTAAAAATTACATTTTCCTTTTCTGTGACCAGCACAGAAGCCTGGCTGTGACAAACTGGGTACAATGACAATGTTCAACTCCTAATGGTGTTTTAGCCTGTTGATTAGTTGGGTAGCTGCATGTGCCATTTAATGAGCGGAATTGGATGAGACCCTTGCCTTGATGAAAGAGGTGCCTGGCTGAATTGGGGTGGAAGCTGTAATCGTGGAATGCACCAGAATGTGGGCAGGCTGCTCCCTGGCATCAGCAGTGGTGACAGCAAACTTACAAAAAGACTTAAAGGAGACAATCATTCAAAGAAAAAGTATGAGAGTGTCTAGAGGGAGGCCTCCTTGTGGCAAGAGGCCTTTGTTTTGGCTCTGACCTCAGTCTTACCTGAACATACCTGTGTACTAGCTTGCAGTGACATCAGTGTCTTCCCTCAACTTACAGAAAAGGGACAGGAATTGTGGATCTCTCGGAGAAGAAAGACCTCTCAACAGTTTCCACTGTCATGCGCAGTGATGGGACATCTCTTTATATAACAAGGCAAGCCCATCTTTGTTCGTTGCCAGTTATTTTGCCAGGGAACTTGTGAACATGAGCACATTTGTAACTGATAGCATGGATTTTGAAGCTTTTTATTTCTAGGATGGAACACCTTCGCTAGTAAGTGAAACTAGCAATGTAACTATGGTGGGATGAAAATGGCTCTTAAATACTTTTCCTCCCCTTAAGCAATCTGTTAGTAAATCTCCTCTTCACATAAATCATAATACTCTCTCCAGCTACTAACTTTGAAAACAAAGCTGGGATCTCTGGATCTAATAAATAGTTGCCAAATGATGAAGGTTTTAGAAAGACCTTTGCTTAAAATATTTATTGACAGTGTGATGCAGAAAAAAATTGCTTGTTCAGCCATGTCTTCATTGACTCAGTGGACCACCAGCACTGTAACATCAATTTTATTGCTGTTTTCCTGCCATCTCATCAGTATCCTAAAATTCCTCTTGGGTATTTTAATATGGAAGCCTTAACAGTTTCTTTGTGCCAGGAACGTAAATAAATCTAGTGTCTAGCCCTCAAGGTAAACTCTGCACAGCTTTTCAGGGCAAGGGTATTAGAGAGATGCTACAGTCAATCCTGCACATGAGGGAGCTGCTGAATCCTGTAGCCAAATAGAGACAGAGATGCCACAGCTCCATGTCTGCCGGTCAGCCAGGAATAAGGCTGAACCCCTGATCTCAGCAGGCCCATGCACAGGGCCAAAACCACTCAGCACATTGGGCATTTTGTTGCCCTCTGGGTGATCAGGATGAGTATCTATTACTGTGAAGAAATAGGCATATATATATATGTATGTGTATAGATACACATGTGTGTGTGATATATATTGAGATATATACTTGTATTACGTATGTGATATATATGTTATTTAATAATTTAAGTCATATACATATGTATTGTATGTGCAGTATGTATCCCTCCAGTAGCTGGAGGTCCCTGTGGTCTCTCCAGCAGCTGGCCTGGACCCTCTGATGCCAACAGTACAGACTCCTCTGGGTACCTCATCTTTGAAGGCACACCTGGAGACTCCCCAGGATACTTCACCTACTTGCTTGGCTATTCAGCTTGATATTAGCTGTCAGTCATGCGTGGATGTGTGTGCCCTCACTCCAGCTGTTGGCAGCAGAGATGCCTTGTGACCCTTGGTCAGACTCCAGTTGTTATCACTTCATTTTGCTTATGCCCAGTTCCCTCAGTTGCTGGCACCACGGATGCAGGGCCTGCATGAGCTGTAGTCCCCAGGTCCAGCTGCTGACACTCCAAACACGCATGCAGACACAGGAGAGAGCCCCCTGACCCCAGGAGAGTTTGAAATGGAGTTTCATGGGCAGAGAGGACAGATTGTGCTGATGAGGTGCAGGGCAGAACTAGGCAAACATAAAACCAGCAATCAAAGCCACCCATCCCGGTTACCATCTTCTCCTTCTCTTTTCTTGCCTTTGGTTCCTCCCCTAAGCATCCCATAACAAGTCTTGTGCAATTGCAAATGCTCTTCCCTTTCATCCTGCATGTCCCTTAGGAAGTACCCTCCCTCAGCCAGGTGGTCTGGAGGGCTGCTGTGGTGACCCCTGAGGAGGGTTTCAGTCTGGAATACAAGGCTGATGGTTCTCCTGTGACACTCCTCTGTGTGTGTGTGTGTGTGTGTGAAGGTGAGCTTTGTACTATTTAAGCTGTTGCTGAACACTGGGTTAGTTTTCCAGGGAAGGGTTGTTTTTCTCACATCCCAATAGAAAGACAGAGACTGGACTTACTCTGCACCAAAGAACTATTTTCTCAGTTATTTTATTAGGTAGTGGTTTAAAAAAACATTTCAAATGTGTCATCAGCAAAGTATACATATCCTTTTTTATGTGTAAGGCATACATGGATCCTTCTATTCAGGAAGTCCTCTCCCCTCCATAAAAAGCAGATTATTTTTCTAAGAGGCAAATAGTGAGGTATGTTTGAGTGAAAGTCCAAATAGTTTCTCGTTATCTCTTTCAGAGATCTCGCAGCTGCCATAGACAGAATGAACAAGCACAGCTGGGATACCATGATTTATGTGGTAAGTAATTCTAGATTCAGCACACACTTTTGTGCTGACTCTCTCCAGTAACCCAGGGGCCTCTGGCTTGAAATACGACTTTGACACACAGTATTTTTGGCAGTAAAATAGATGCTCTTACTGCCCAGCAGCTGTGCCTCTGTGTGGCAGTGTTTCTTGGTTCTGTTTCAGTGCATGACCCCTACAATGGTTGAAAAATGGCTTTAAACTGAAAGAGAGTAGGATTAGATTAGGTATTAGGAAAAAATTCTTCACTGTGAGGGTGCTAAGACATAGGAACAGATTGCCCAGAAAAGCTGCCTCATCCCTGGAGGTGTTCAAGGCCAGGTTGGATGGTGCTCTGAGCAACCTTTTCTAGTGGAAGATGTCCTTTCCCACAGCAGGGGGGTTGGAACAAGATGATCTTTAAGGTCCATTCCAACCCAAGCCTTTTCATGATTTTATGGAAATAAGCTCTGGAGTTATTCTCTATTAAAAAAATTTATTGCAATTAGTTTGAAAGGAACTTTTACTTGATTTGACATATTTTCTGTATAAATGTTGTAATTAATAATTAAACAAACCAGAAAAAGCTGTTAGTGTTATAAAGGGTTTTAAAATGCTAATTTAGATTAATTTTAGACCGTTAATTTCTCAGTCTACTCTGAAGTCCTGATATCTTATCTGAAATGTACATTTTTATGGCTTTGAACAATGCCTTAGTTTCATTATGTAGAAATTGCACATAAAGTACTATTTAATCAATCCAAATGAAGCAGTTGTAGACAGGGAATCTTTTTATATTTATTGGTTTCATTATTTTGTTTTTTAACAATTCTAGCAGTATCAGTAATGGATATGAATAGCAGGACTATCTCCTTACTTGTCTGAAACTGTTTTTTGATCTCATATTAACAAGGAGATACCATGTGATGCTTTTAAATCTTCTTCTTCTCATATTTAGAAAAAAAATTAATCATGAAAGCCATGTTCTTTTATATGAAGTCCAGAATTAGTAACGTGGAAAAAATCTGTATGTGGTCATGATGTGTTTGGTAATGTCTTTGTACCTACTCTGTACAGCTTTTTCAAAAGTCAATATAATATGACACATAGCAAGATGCAGGGAGGGAGATCAGTAAGCAAAACAGTAAATAGAGAGATAGTTCAAAGTGCAACTTCTAGTTAAACCACATTCCTCCTTTTAGCTTCAGTCTTCAGGAAGTTTCCCATCGCTTACTATTCTTACATGTTGTCATAGAACAGGAACTTTTTGGTTATTTTGGGGGAAAATCGTTTGGTGTCTTGGTTTGAAAGACAGGTGTCTGCCAAGGAAGGCAGGAGTCTCCCTTGAAATGGAAGGAAAAAAAAATTGCAACCCCCTTTCCTCCGAATTATTATAATTTTGAAATTAAGGGGCTTTCAGGCAAAGACATGAAGACTAGGAATAACAGTTCTTTACTATTATATATCTATATGTGTGTAACCAGTCAAACAAACAGCAGTAACTCTGGCAGTAACAGCAAACAATCACAAACCCAGTCCCAGCCTTCTCGGCTGTCGGGCCCTTTCCCCTCGGGTGCAGTTCCGCTCGCAGCCGGCAGGGGCGCTGGCGGCTCCCGGTGAGCAGGGCAGGTGCGATGGTTCCCCCGCGGCTGCAGGGGGCGCTCCGGAGCGAGCTCGGGGAGCACGCGGCACCGGTGCCCTGGGATCCCGGGAAGGGATGGGACAAAGGCTTCACAAACCGCTGGGCAGCCGATCCCGGTGTCCGGCCGGACCCTCGGGAACAGCAGGCTGGAACGGCAGGCTGGAACTGCAGGGACGAGCACAAATCCTGGGTGGCAGACGAGACGTATCGAACTCCAGAGCTGCAGCGGGAACTCCCGGAGGTCTCGGCAGGCAGGGCGTGCGGGGCTACGATATAGTGAAGGCTCAAAGCAGCGACAGGGGCAGGGCAGCCACAGCCTGGCTCCCAGTGGGCCGGGGAAAGGTGGGCTTGGGATCCCGGGGCTTCTCCGGTAGAAGGAAGGCAGCTGAAAAAGCAGAAGCCTGCTATGCTGACAAATTCCTTCCAGCCTCTCTCTCCGTCCAAACGCCGGGAACTAACTGCCCACCAGCCCAGGTGAAAGAGAGTAGCCAGATGCACCCCTCCTCCTGTGGCCAGGTCTTTCGTTTTTCTTAAGCACCAAGTAATTTGTCCCCCTGGAAACATGTATGGGGAAAATTCTTTAACAGAAAAAGAAAACAGAAGGGAAACTCCTAAAACCCCAACATTTGGTTTTGGCGGCAGTTTTTCTGCCCCTGCTGGCTGGAACAGTGGGTTCATTGGCATCAAAGGGCAGTCTGGCTGTTAAAATTCAGTGCATTAGATGTTCAGGATGTTTCCTGTCTAGTTCATGTGGGTAGGTAATTATTTGTGTTTATTATACCAGGAGGTAGCAGGGAGCAAGGGAGAAGGAACAGTTAGGAAAAAGAACAGTTGGGGGTCTACTTTGCACAAATCAGGGTGTCAGCTGAATGTTCAGCTCATGGAGTGAGCAAGCATAGGAGCAATAGTCTCGAGCTGACTGCTGCTGTACCTGAACATCAGTCACTATTTAATTCCTTGCCTGGGCCTCCCTGGTCTCCTTCAAGTCCAAGGACATGCACAGCACATCCAGACTGTGATGTGATTGATTTGTCTATCATAGCCAATGTCTCATTCAAGTTGGAAATGACAGATCAGCCTTGGCCTGTCCTCTCAGCCTTGCTCAGGTTGTATAGTTTTCAGAGGACCTGGTTAGTATTTTTATCATTTCTGACTTTCTGAGGGCTGAGAAAGTGGGTCCTAAAAGAGCGAAACAAACTCTTAGGAGACTCTTGTGGGACAGACAACCTGGTGAGGGAACTGCCAGTCTTGCTGAGCTTTGCTGCTTTGTGGCACTGCTTTGTGGTGAGTTAGGACTTTATTCAGCGTTACCAGAGGCAGGAGGACTTAATGGGTTTAAATGAGAATGCTAATGATTTTAGTCTTTAATAATTAAATACAAATGTATTTCAGAATCCTAATCTTGTTACAAGAAAATTATTTAGAGACTCTAGAGTCTTATTTCATAAGATGATCTTATTTTCATCAGATCAACTTGTTTAAAAGAACATTAATTTGGTTTACTACTTGTAATGCTGTAAATCAGTGCATTCACCAATTTAGGTTTTAAAACAATCCTACTTATTTCATAAAAAGGCAGTGATATGAGCAAAATATTCAAAACATTTTAAGATGTGGCATATTATTAAAGAAATACTCAGATTCCATTGAATGTTGCACTCAAGAAGGAGATGAAAATGCTTTTATATATGAAGAATTAAATATAATCCATGCTGTCAGACTGCAGGCTTCTACCTTAAAGCCAGCCATTTAGTGAGAGAGGTCTGGCTTTGTGCAGAGATGCCCCTCATCTGTAGGGTGCATGGAAAAGGAAGGCCTTGTTTGAAGCACTGACCACTGCTGTCCACTTATCAGCTGTCCACTTATCAGCTGTCCACTTATCAGCTGTCCACTTATCAGCTGTCCACTTATCAGCCTTGCTTGTGAGTTGGCATGGGGAGGTGACTCCAAGGAGCAGAGCAGCTTATGAGGAGCTAGGAGAGAGGAGGCAGGTGCTTGATACACTGGTAGAGTTGAGAATGAATACAAGATAAGCACTTCATGCACTGCTCACTCCCTGTCGCAGAACACCAAACAAACGAGGAAATAGTGATTATTTGGTTATCTCTGCATTTTTCTTTAAGGAGGGATAAAAAGGAGTTTGAGTGAGGCAGTCGAAACAACTAGGTAGGAAAATGAACCTCATAGCAACAGCTGTGGCTAGAAACCCACATGGTAGTTGTTGTTAGACATAACATACAGTCAGAAACTACTTCAATTCGTAGGAGAGTAACCAAAAGTAGAAGAGAGCACAAGATGTATCATTATGAAATTGTGATAATGTGTACTTTTTTTAAAAAAAACTTATGTACCTGCCTTATGATGTAAAACTACAAATCACACTGGAGACGATAGAAACTAGTGGGTTCTGGAGGCAGAGCGCTTAAAGAGGTGTTCTGTATCTAAGCCATAAGACCCTTGGAGTCTGGTGATGTAACACAGGGGTATAACGGGCAGCAAGGTTCTGAAGTGAAAATGGAGATGTTTTGTTTGATGGGCAACTCACAGATCATGAGAAACTAAAGAACATCAAGGTTTCCTTTCACTTTGTGTCTTTGCCTTCATGACCTGAGAATAATAATTTCTGAAAAGGTGGATTTCTTTTTCTAACATAACTCAAAGTCCTGTTGCCATAGATTCCAGCTGTCACAATTTTCAAGTCTTGCTTGTCTTTGTAGGTCTTAATTTTGCTTGCAGTGACTTACTGGCACTGTGGTATTGTGTGTTTGTGTGTTAAAAGCTACTCCTTATCAGACTCGTAGTGTTTTCTGATATGCATCAATTCTATTCCTTAGACAGATAAAAGTCAAAGTAATCACTTTCAACATTTATTCCAAATACTGAAGCTCATGGGTTATGACTGGGCAGAAAGGTATGTACTAAAAATCTTAATTATATACTGGGTTTGGTGGTTAATTTTTTTCCCCCCAAGAATGTGTATAATATGTACATTGGAATTTCAGTGGAGTGCTCTTTTGAAGAGAATCTTCTGATGGTGTCCATCCACCACCATGCTATAGCACACATCATGAAGGCATTTTGGATGAAACTAAGCTACAAGATGTGGTGCTGGTGTGCAAGTAATGGACTCCAGGGTACAAGCAGACATTTGGTCTGTAGGACCCAACTAATACTAGTCCAGCAGAGAAACAAACCCTCAGAATTATGTGCAGTTGAGCCTCAGGTCTTCGTGAGCAGCCTTTTCATTCTATGTGTCCACTCCTGCTGGTCTGATTTATTTGTGAATGGAGTCATTGCCGTGTGTTTAGGATGGGAAAAACAGCCCTGTCTCTCATTTAACAGGTTTTTCATAACTGCTTGATGTGAAAAAGGTAAACAATTTTTAAGAGACTTTGTGGCATAGCTTCTGGGATATTGTCTGGTCACATATAAAATTATTAGCTCTTGAAGTATTTTATTTCAGCAGAGATCAGAATCAGAGTTTGAATCATGCTTCAGGCTTGAAGTATCTATTGCAGGGAACTGTATCCCTGCTGTAATTCCTTGTAATTACCAATCTTGTTAGCAATCTGAGCAAAGGTCAGTAATGGATCTACAGACTAAATCATATTCTTCTCTGCCAGACTGTGTGTCTTTTGTGGTTAAATAAAGGGTTTTAGCCTTCAGGAATACCAACCTGCCTCCTTTCACAGTGCTTAAGCTTGTGCTAAAATTACCTTAGATTCTCAATCATGAATAATACTTGGGATTATTATGAGCAGAAGCAATGAATACTTTATTATTAGCAATGATTAATTATACTTTTAGTTTAATGTGGCCACAATAGAATTATTATGACTCCTTTTCTAATTATATTAACAGATCTCTGTTGCCACAGTAATTTGATCTGTCTGTATCCTGCCTCTCCTCAATTTATTGCAAATTATTGCATTGAGGCCTCTGTACTAAAGCTAGTAGCAAGAGAGATTCCTGAGAGCACACAAATGACCAGGCTATCATAATTCTGATCATAATTTTCTCATTATATAATAAGTATGGAGCTTGGTTGCTGAAACGAGAGTTGCTGATTATATCACTAAGCTTCCCACGTTGGAGTGTTATTTATTCAGCTGTTATTGCTGTTTCCTGATAGAGAATCCAGCTCTGAACAAACACCACAAACATTTCTCTCAACTGAAATGTAATTTTGGTCCTGCTGCTTCTCAACACAGGTGCCAGCATGTGTCTTTTGGTCTAGTTCAAGGCATGAAGACTCGGAGAGGAGAAGTAATTTTTCTGGAAGATGTTTTAAATGAAGTTCGCTCAAGGATGTTAGAAAACATGACTTCCACAAAAAGTTAGCTATTTCAGGTCTTATTAGTTTCTTTTGATGTTCTGTGTTGATCAAATTGTGTCATCTTTTCCACCCTTCACTTCTCCCTGCATTGCACTAATCACAGTGATACACCCTTTTTCTTTCTTTTAGTACTTCCCATAATATAAACAATGTTAAAATAATTCTTTGCAACTCTGTGAACTCCCCTAAATTACAGATTTGCAAATTCACATTCAGTGAAATTATTTCATCATACCCTGGGAAGGAACTACCTGCCTTTGGGGACAACAATCTCTTTTTTCTGGAGAGACAAACTAGTCAATAGTGGGGTTGGGGCTGGAGTTCAGGGATCAGTCAGATTTCAGCCAAAGGATTTATAGCTCTGACAGCTTTCTCTGGCAAGAGTGACCTTTGCTTGCCTCCCACTACTGCCTTGTCACCCTGCCAGCCTCGTGGCTGTTCCAAGTGCCCGGGAGGTCACTGCTCTGCCCCAGATTGTACTGAAGGGAGAGTTTGCCTGCACCTCGATCGGGCTGTGGTTCCAGGATCATTTCCTCCTGATGCAGTACAGATTCAGGCAGTTCCCAGTGAAATGCTGCCCTGTGCTCTCTGGAGTTAGATGCTGGATTGAGTCAGCCATGTGAGCATCTTAAGTAGTATGCATCTTCCTTGCTCTGCCTTCTCAGCTTTTTTAAAACTGATGATTTTCCTTGTACACTGGACAAGGAGATGGTGTTCCCTGCACGTGGCAGGGGGTTCGGACTGGATGATCTTTAAAGGTCCCTTCCAACCCAGAGCATTCCATGATTCTCCCAGTTCAGATGCCCTTAGTATAGTCAGTTTAGATATCTACAGTGGATGGTGTGAATACTCCCTAAACGTACATCCAAATGGTCCATTAGCCATTAGAACAACTTTTCCTTTTTTTGTTTATGTATCTTGTATCACTTGGAGCTTTTTGTCAGTTTTTCAGCAAAATCTGCATTTCCCTGATCTTGGAGACTGGCTGTCAGAATTGTGAAAAGGAATTTGGGGTAGCCTGTGTGGCCTGTCATAATGAACCCTTCTTACCTCAAAATCTGGGAAAGTGGGAAAAAGCCCATGTGAAACAGCTGTTTTCAGCTTTTAAGAGAGATTTATATCCTAGACTCCTTGCTGCATGCATGCTGACAATTTCCATATTGCTAGTTTACAGTTATGGAAGATAAGCTCTTTTAGTGGCATCTCCAGGTCTGAGCAAGAGGTCATTATGATACTGCAGACTTAATGATTTTTTTCTGTTTCTCTTCAGCAACCAAAGAGGTACAAGATCCTGTGGAGACAGCAGAGAAGGTTGGTCTTGCAGCACTCATAATTCAGGTGAGTCTGAGCTGCCTCACGAGGTGTTTGCATCATCTGTGAGAAGTTACAAATTGAGATGAAGAGCCCTATCTGGGCGACACCAATTTATTGTTGCAGGACTTCCGGGGCCTTCTGTCATCTGATTACCAGTTTAGCTGGGATCGAGCTCTCCAAAGTCGGGGAGATACAGGTGTGTTCTTGCAGTACACCCATGCCAGACTCCATAGGTAAGAGGAGCATTTCTGCACAGTACAGTTTGACATGAATTTTAACCTTATTAACTTACTGCTTTGCTAAGTAGTAGTAGTGCTAACTCCTTAAATATGACACATGCTCACTTTTTCAGCAGAGGTGTGAGTTTAAGATGGAAATCATTGAGACTTCCCAGAAGAACAGGCCAATTAAAATTAATTTTCTACCTCGTTTCCACGGAACTGAGCTAACTGTTCATGTACTTTCTCAGTTCTAGGAACAGCCTCTTTGTGGCTGGTGTCAGTGATGAGGAATGGTAGCCTAGAGCTAAGGAAACTGATGTAAAAGCCAAAATGTATTTTACAAAACTTGTAAAATACACCACATCACAGAACTTGGATGTTTTGGCTAGCACAGTAACTAGTGGATTATTTTTAACATTGTTATTTCCCACTGTTGGTAACCAAGATTAAAAGGAGATCTCTTCCTGTTGGCTTAGGTCAAACACCTGACATGTTTAATTATTTTTTTAAACGAGTTTCAGAAGAGTCCAGTTTGAACAGTTTAATCAATTTTACTGAACTGCCAGAGCGGACCTCAATATGTGTTTTCATGTAAGATTCCTTCCTGGCTCAGGCCAAAGGTGTGTAGCAGCCTGATGTTCTGAGGCAATGGTAGCAGGACATGGTGTTCGGGGAGAACATGCAAGCCTGATCCCTTTCTCTGGTCTGTTCCTCTTGTACTCCCTTATCATGTAGGTATTGGTGGTGCCAGGGTACCATTAGTGGGGGATTGACTACCTCCCTAGTCCTTTTAGCTTCTGGACCTGTTGTCCATGCGTGTCTCTAACTGTGTTGCTAACTGAATGGCCAGCACAAATCTTTTTGTTTTTTATCTTAGGTTGCAGTCAGCTAGTCTGTCTCAGTGTTCTATTCAGCTTGAGCAGAGCCTACCCTGTTCTCTTAAAAACACAGATTACTGGTTTTTTTGTTCAGCATTGTTAAGAGGTGGTTTACATCCAGCATTTGTTTTCCATTCTTACATTTTAGTTTAGAACAGATGCATGGGAATGCAGAGCTAACTGACGTTAATGTGGCGTGCTTGCAAGAGCCAGATGCCATCTCTGTTCTTCAGCATCTTCTCAGGTTTGTCTAGTGTTCTTTCCAAATACCAGTTCCCTTAAAATAAATATCTGGATATGCCACTGACCTATTGAGAAGGCACAGACTGCATGATCATCAGAAAAAATGGCTGTTTGGGGCAATGACTTGCCTTTTGTGCCACATGGATTGCAACATTTGAAGTGTTTGTGGCTTTAGAAGCCATATGATGGAAAAAGCAGTATTCGGAACGTACTCTGTGTACATGAGCCTCCTAATTATTTCTTGTCTTCACAAAAGTGTGCTAAGCTCTGTATAAATATTAGCTGCAGATTTGCTTGGTCCCTCATGTTCTGTTTTTGTCACGTGAGAAAAGAGAGAGGAGGTGAGGTAAATGGATTCTTCAGAGCTACTGAACATGCACAATTGGTACCTGTTAATAGCAGTAATGTTCTTCATTAATTCAGTCCTAAAGTGTAGCAGTTTCTGTTTTCATTATTTCATAGGTGTATAATTAAACTATGGAGACAAGGGAGTTGTCCATGTTGTGCAGCCTGTGATGGGAGTTGGAGGTGACCAAAGCTTTCAGAATTCCTATGTACTGCATTGCACACTGTGCAGTGCCAGCAAGTTAACTCTTTTGACCATACTAAGACCTTCCTGAGGCCATCTGTTTAAAACTAGGACTTCCAAAAGTCATGCCAGGGCACCAGGTGGCTCCTTTGACCTGCACATGTTGGCTGCAGAGCCCTACCATTAACTGTAATTGCCTCCAGAGGTCTGCCTGCAGTCCATGGTTTGCTGCCTGCTCTCTTGTGCAACAGCAGGACCAGACAGCTCTCAGTAAAACCAGTAGTGTCTTATTTATCCAGTGCCATTGTATTTCACAGAAAACATGTGAGTTGTTTCTTGGGATTTTTTTTATACTCTTACATGACTGCAGAGCCCTCGTTATCAGGGTGCACTCCCTGCACTCCCCAGTTCTGCAGCTTGTCTTTAAGAGAGGAAGGTTCCATGGCAGGTCAGCTTGGGCATGCTGGCAGTGATGGGCCTGGGAGCTGAGCAGAGATCAAGAAGTCCACTCCCCACTTTGAATTTGAAATCTCTTCAGCCCCAGAGGTGTTGGTACCTTCTTGCAGGCTGTGAAAAAGGACAGCAAAACACATGAAGAAAAAACATAGATCTCCTGCCTCTGCTTGCACTACCCTGTTTAATACTGTCTTACAAAGTTAACTGTATTGTGTAAGTGATGTAGGATGACCCTGCTTGACCAGGGAGGTTGGACCACCCACTGTGGTCCCATCCAACTTGACCCATTCTGTGTGATTCTGTATTCCAGGATTTGTCTTTTTCTAATGTTGCAATATTCTTTTTATCTACTTAAAATTCTAAGCTGCATTTACTAAAGGCAATGCTCTCTAACGGACTATTTTGATTTCCTTGGTTATTTAACACATTTTTTGCTCCTAGAAACTTACAATTAGTGTTGAGATGTAAAACCAGACATAATGTTCCAGGAGCAAATATAGCTCTCGTGTTCTCTTTGCTATAGCCTGCCTCTCCGAGGTGTTTGCATGATGAGGAGCAGAAGCAATCTCCTTCAGTAACAAGTGAACAAGGAAGGAATAATCAGTTGTGTGCTAATGACATGGCTTAGGTCTGCTTCAGAAGATTAGTTGTGCTAATTCTACAGCTGTGGTTGTGTGCTTGTTCTGACTTAAGCAAGTCTGACGAGCCTTCTATCTGAGTACACCTTGTACCACTTCAGCACCAAACAATCCTTTTCTTCCTTCACAGGTATGACGAGGTCCTGTATAGATCTTCTCAGGATCTGCAACCCAAGCACATTGTCAGCTACCTCCTCACACTGAGGTAAGGTGTTTGCTGATACTGGTGGTGTCTCCAGTGAGGACAGGTCTTCCTGAGTTGGCTCTGCAGCCCTCATATCTGCACTGCTTTGAAGAGTAAAAATAGTAGGAAGATGCAAATGTGTGGGACAGTTTCCATGAAGCAGGAAATATATAAAGTAGGATAGCAAATAATGTAATAAATAGTAGAGATCAAGGCTGGAGCCAGGACCCTCCTCAGAAGCTTAACAGCTTTTAAGAAAAAATAATCACTTGGCTGAAACACAGTATCTGAACCCAAAATCATGGTGGACTAATGATGTCTTAAGGAGCAGATTTGAGCTGATAACATCCTCTCAATATCAACATTTCAGCTAGGAAATTTTATCCAAACTGCTTTTAACCACTATCTCAGCCCATGAACAAAGCTTGTTATTAGTGTAAGTTCTACTGTGTATCTGATTCCCATAGGGATTGGACAGCACCATGAAATGCTGGAGTAGGCTTGGTGGAGGAAGCTGTAGAGCCTGTGTATGGGGAAGGCTTTAACAAGTTAAGGAAAACTGTACAAAGAATCATGCATCTTGGAATGATAGGGTAGGTTGTCAAGGATCTTCCCAGAGCAGTCCTGAGATTGTTTTGTGGGTTTTTTGGGGGGATGGAGGGCAGGGAGTGGGAGGGTATGTGTTTAGCAGGGAGATTATTTTGGGGTTATTTCAGGAGAATTAAGTTGTCAGGGCGTGCCATCAACACCATGCAGGCTACAGAAAACCATGCCCTCCTTCAGCCAGGTGAGAAGCTGTTGGAAATCAGCCTCTGGCATGCTGCAGTTGTGGGTGGCTCTTCCAGTTCTGCTGCTTTCTGTAGCCCACAGCACTGCATTTGTCAAGTGACTTGCTCCTTCTCACTGTTCTCCCGTGTTTTCCCTTTCAGCCACCTGGCAGCCGTGGCACACAAAACCCTTCCCGTGAAAGGCAGCACGCCTGACGTGGCACAGGTACGGCACCGCGGGGTTGGGGGCTGGAGCCTGGCAAGGCAGCCCCGTGGAAGGATCCATCAGGGCTTTGCCAGCCCAGCTGTGTCACCACTGGGGGGAATACGCACCCACAGGTGAAGGAGCCGACAGCCAGGCTCTCCCGAGGCCGGCACTGCTTAGGGAATGCAGGGATTGCTGTTCACAGTTGTGCCTCCTGGAAAGGGCTGCTCTGCTTGATCCTCCCAAAACACAACGTTCCTTAAGGACAGCTGCTCCAGACCCAGTCAAACACCTTCTCATCACCTTTCCTTCTAAATATTTTAAGAGTAAACATTTGAGCATTTAATTGGTGGTTGACTTTTGATGGTTTCCTTTAGTGGTTATGTGGGAAGATAGAGAATTAGGAGAGAACTGAATCTGTCTCCTCCCTCTTGCCACCTACATATCCCAAGTTGTCGGTATTGCCTCTCTAGCTAAAGCACATAGGCTGACAACTGTTAATGTGCCATTCCTTATAAATGCAAATTCTTTTTACTGATCTCCAAGGCAATGTTTGACCCCCTAATGACTCAGTAAATGATATATTAATTACACTGCCTCTCTTGTTTTCTTTCATCTATTTCAAAAGGAATTACCTATTTGATTTTGGTAGGAAGTCACATTTAAGTCTTGAGTTGTGCTGTAGGGGAAAAGCATTCAGTGGAAATGGTGGAGCTGCAGTCTGTGTTTGAGCTTAGATACTGTAGGCATCTGTGCCTTTGGAGATGGACTACATCAGATTTAAAGGAAAGTTTCAGTACCTTATCCTGTAAATAAAAATATTTCTAAATATCTTGCAATGTGACAGCTTTCAAGAACTATGATTTTTGGATCAAGCTTGATAGAGCCCTTCCCAACAGCCAGCTGTATAACAGCCAAGACATTGACAAGGGAGAGTGAAATTTTCAAAGCAGCCCATAGTTGTTTGACAGCTTGTCACCCAGGCACAGCGAGGGGAGGGATTCCAGCAGTATCCTCAGGCTGTACTAGCCCGTGGTGCATGAAAGATTTTCAGTTTTTAGTCATTGCACTCTTATTCAGGCATCTCTGCTTGCTCTGCCACAAGGGCTGGGCTGGACATTCCTCTCCAGCTTCCTTTGTTTGACAAAGTGTCCCTCTGTTGACAGTGCAGTAATGGGCTGCCAGCAGCTGGTGTGAATTCTGGCAGCATTGGTGTGTTCCCTAGTGCTCAGGTTATGTGTAGATCTGAATCTTGGTAGGGGCTGAGACTGCACAGGGACAGGCTGCACACGGTGTTCTCACCTCTGCTTCAAACTGCTGTTCCAGGAACCACACCCTATTCTGTAGCACTACCCTAAAACGACTTTTTTCTTGTTTTCCAGGCACGGCTCTGTCTCTTCCAAGCTGCACGCTTGGTTCTAGCCAACGGAATGAAACTTCTTGGCATTACACCCATAACTCAAATGTAACGAGGCCATATGCAATGTAAAGTCACATCTCTTAGTAAAATGATTTTTTTCTACAATGATATGAATCCTCTCCTGTGTGTCACTGCTCCTGCAGGCTGAAAACTCCATCTGCGCTGGGAAGTTTGTGTTCTCCATCCTACCAACTGCAGAAGAGCAGGTGCTGCATGGCCATTTGCAGGGGGCAAGGCTGTCACAATCACTTTCTTCGGGCATTTGGTGGCACTTCTACCTGGAACTTCCCATAAAAGATACTCGCTGTGTATTTGCCATGTAAATATCACATCCTTTTGGTAGAGGAAGTGGTGTTAACTGTGCTGCCCTAAGCAAAGTTCTCCATTCCTGTGGTTGCCACTGTGTACCAAGGCCTAATGCCACAATGGATCAAGGTGCTCTGTCTGTTTAACAAACAGAGTTACTCAGACCATGCAGAGACCTTTTCCTGTGTGTTGTGCTGCATTCCCCCTTCAGAAGCCTCAGCCAAGCCCAACTGGCAGGTGTCACACCACACCCTGTTCCTCAGCCCTTCCTCTGTCACGCTGACGTGATGGCCAGCAAGAAGAGACTGTTGGCCAGCTGGTGGAACAGGAAGCACAGTGTTCGCTCAGCACTGTGTACACTGACCCACGTGGCAGGTGCTGCTTGGCAGCCCTGAGCCTCACACCGCTGGAGAGAGGTGGAGCAGCACCTGCGAGCTCCTGCAGGTGCCTGGCACTACCCTCCACCATGGAAGCCTCAACTCCCAAGAGCAGCACTGTGGTGGCTGCTCTGATACACAGAACAGTCAGTAAAAGGCAGAGGGGAACATCCTCTCCCATTGGAAGAGAATTTAAGCATGTTTGTTACTGCTGTGTTTAATGTGCCCCACTTTCAAGTAAAACCCAGCTGCTTAATTAATGTCTGAAGGAATATATCCAAGAGTATGAACTTGGTCATGTTACAACTCCACTGTGAATGTCAACAAGCTGCCCAAATGCACCAGGGTCAGTTTTCCCCCAATGTAGAGCTGAAATTTCTAGAAAGCCTAACAAGATGAGGAAGGAGGTTGAAATTACAGAGTTGGCACTAATAAATTAAAGGCTAACATGCACAGGAACCATTTTCAAGTATCACTCTGTATGCACAGAGAAGTTTAGAGAGAAAAAATCTTGTAGACAGAAACTTTGTGTTGACTAACTCATAATTAAGCCAGAGGTACAGGAACAAATACAAATGTTCCCCTGTACTACACATAGAAGATCCCTCTACCCCTTACAGCAGGTATAGAAAACATTTGAAGAGAAGAAGGAAATCCACAACTTCAGAGTCTTCTCTGACTTTTTAAACCAGACAGCAAGGGCTGCCTCTAATCACTCTGAGGTAGGTGATGCTCAAAGCAGGGGTAGTCCCTGTAGAGTTGTGTCATCTTGTACCTATTGCCTAGAAGAGAAACAGTTCCTGTCATTAATCAAACTACAATTGCCAAGTATTTTAAGAGAAAATGCTGGCAGTAGTTGCTTTTTTTAATAATTTCTTATGAAGCTTTCGGGCATTTCTGCCCTCAAAGAGCAAGACAGTTTATCAAATACACAAAGGACCGATTTCCCTCTGTTATATACATTATATACAATTGAGTGATCAGTTCCTTCATTGGGTTTTCCTTGTAAATCAGACTCTTCATTGTCAATGTGAATGAAGAATACCTTCCATAAAATACCCAGCCAGCTCCTCAGCTGCAGTGTAGCCTCAGTGTCAGCCACTGGAAACTCCACACGTAAAACAGAACTAACTTCTGCTTTTAGTCTATCCCACTTAAACCATTTCATGACTAGCTTAAGGCTAATTTTGGAAAAAAAAATCATTTTTAAAGTCTGTTTTTTCTCTTGTCCATCTGTCCCTTTTTATGGACAACATCACACAGGAGCAAGTCTCTCTTTTGAGCTCTTAGTCTCTGAGGGCTGGATTTTTGTGGTGTCTTGTCGAGGTAATCCGTAGAGGTAAATAGAAATACACACCAGTAGAGCACCCAGGGAGAAGGTAACAGCTGAAAGGAGACAAAATAGCTTAAATAAATATTCATGTAAGAAGAAACCTTCAGCAAGCTGTGTAAGTTATGATGAGATCTGAATGAGAGTATTGAAGTCACCCATAACTAAACAGGACAGCAAGCTATTGGTAAGTCACAGCATTTAGCTTCATCCTCTGTCACTGGGAACTCTTGAGTGTTTACAATCCCTGCATCTCCCGTTAGTCTCATCAGCAAGAATGTGGTGGTCATAAAAGCAAGAGTGAAGCATCTCCTGCAGTCCCAGGTGCCATCTGGACAGGCTTACATTACAATAAACTTAACTGCTTATTGATAAAATTAATAAAAAGCAGTAAATGTAATAAAGTAGCCTGTGATGACACATCTTTTTTGCCTTTCCAAGTCTAGACAGGGTTAAGAAACTATTAACAAGTAAGGAAACTCATTAGTCCAGGTTTGATTTGTGTCAACTGTCAGTAAAACACTCTGCCCAAGTAAGTTTTTAAAATTAAGTGGGGTTTTTTTCATCCCTTCCTTTATGATGCTCTTTTGCAGCAAAACACTGATTGTCTTCTCGTTATGCAAACTTTCTCTAAGTTTTGTCTCACTAATACTACATCAGAAAGCTAGTTTTTCCACTATTTTGCCACATCATCTTTGGATTAAGGTAGGAAACTACCCACAACTAAACAGTGAAGGACTGAGTAAGAGTCCTGGGCACAGTACCAGATGCAGACTTGACTGGGGAGAAAATCCTTTGTAGCTGCAGAACAGCCCAGAGCCATCTGCTGTTTGCCCTCAAAAACATCCACCACATCAGTCAGTCAAAACCTCAGCTGCTCTTTGACTTTCTGACATGGTGTCCACAGCAGATGGGGAAAGTAGAAGTTAATGCTGTAGTGGGTGTAACTCAACAGGGATGTGTAAAGCCCTTTGAAGAAATAGCTGAGGAATTAATTTGGCACTGGCTGTACTAAACCAAACAAGAAATAATAACCTATCAACAGCAGTTCCAGGTAAACAGCTGTATCACACACTAAACTGCATCAGAAAGTGATGCATGAAAATAAAGCTGTTTAAACCAAAAGAACCTTTCTGTTTGATGTTGTAGATGCTTCTGAAAAAACAAACCACCGATGCCTTTGAAAGCACAGAGTCATCAGGCACCTTGTGCACCACAACAGAGACAATGATGCATTAGTGCACAGGAGTCCTGGAGAAGACTTGAAGCTAAAACCAGAAAAACTGAGAGGGGGCACAAATGATGGCTTTGGTATGGGCTGTGTATAGCAGGCTGGACAGGCAGGAAACATGCACGGCCATCAAATCAAAGGCAAAAAGGCACTTACTTATCTGAAGGCCAAAGAGGATGACTGATGCCACAGTAGAGAGAACAATGGCTGCTGCTGCAGAAAAGCCTTTCATGATGTTATCTGTGTACTTAACAACCACCGAGGTGTAGATGCCACCTACACTGGCCAGAACTAGGAAGTAGATAAGGTGTTACCATTAGTACAGGTGCAGTTGGTTACTCTTGAAATGATGCATTTTACTCCACTAGTGTGCTCCTGGTTTGGGCTACATTGTCCTAATTAGTGATTTAACATATCATTCAGTGGAATGGGATGTCTATGTGGCATCCAGTAAATAAGATATGACTCACTTAAAGATGATCTACTTGCTAGTCAATTATTTAGGCTGCTGTTTCAGCACAATTTTAAATTGAGTAAGTGAGTAACTTCCAAGGAAATGATACTTTTAAATAAAATCCATCAAAACACAGTAGAAGGAGTGTTAGACTGAATTTGTAGCTTCCTGCAATCAGTTATATCATTGTTAAAGAGGAAAAGCAATGCCAAAAGACTAAAACCACAAGATACTTACAGATGACAAACCAGACGTAGTATGTGTAGCCATAGAAAAACCCTTTCTCTAGAACTTGGGCTCCATCTGACATGTACACAACAAATAAATTCACCACAATCCCAGATAAGTACAGCTGAATGTTCCTCACCCACAAGGAAGTATCTGAACTCTTTAACACCTTTTCAAAATAAACTCCTGAAAAAAACCAAACCAAAACAAACAAAAAACCAAAAACATTTCAGTGAGAAGAATGATTCACAGTTTACTGCATTTTAAAACCAGACAACCTCGCTCAGAGTGGGACACCGCTTAGAGCCAGCAAACTCTCAAGTTCACTATCCCTGGAAGACCACTGCTGAAGGCCAATGATGGATCCTTGGCTGGTGCCCCCACTCCTCCAGGCTCAAGCCCTGGCCCGCTGAGAAGATGAAAAGGCATCCCATGTGAGCCCTTCACTGAACTCCAGGGGCATTCTTTGCCCTGTACAAACTCCTTAACATCTGTGTGAGCATGCATATGCTACAGCAAAGGGACTATGGATGTTCCTCTCTTACATTCTCAAGCACTTCAGATTCGTAACTAACTTAGGCCTATAAGCGAGTTACTGTTGTCTTACAGAATCTTTTGTTAAATTGTTCAAATCAGGCTGTTAAGTTTAAGTGCAGTTAAAACCTTTAGGCCGAAACCATTGGTCAGGCCCTGGGGCTCAGTCTAGCAAGAGGATCTGCTTTGACTCAACAGGAAGGTTTCCCTCAATCTATTTTATCCTTACCCTTTCCCATCTTTGCCCTTTTTCAATCCACAGCCTCCATGTAAATAATTTAATGTTGATTTTAGTTTTAGATTGATTGATTTTAGTCCAATTTTTCTTGGGGGGTAGGGGAGGAAGGGAGGATCTCTATTACCTCAGTACTGAAACTGAAAATTCCTCAGGAGCTTTGTGCTCACAGAGCACTTGGCAGAGCAGCTCGTTCTGAAACCACAGCTTCAGAGGATTACAGAGCAAATCAAAATCGAAGCCTTCTGCTAATTGAAACTACAGGTTGGTTTTGAGGAAGTGGAATTCATTTTAATCTAAAGCTCATACTGAAGAGCATTATTTTTATGTTCTGCATTACAGAAACTCCCCAAATACTTCTTCATTATCCTACTTGGGAGGCATTTGTCAGACTAAAAGGCAGACATTTGGCAAGGCCATCACCACCTGCCTTTTTAACCACTGCTCACCCATCACGACTCTGTCAAGTTCTGGAATTTCCTCCACATTTCAAAACAGGGAGAGCAGTTTGCAAGACTCTTACCAGCCACTTCCATGACCTTCTGGTGAGAGCCCTATTGACTAGAAGTTTATTGGTGATTAATATCACACAAGATCCTTCATACCATATCAGAAAATAATATGGAACCAATACAGGTGGCAAAAGACCCATGTGTTAGAAGGCCTAGGCACACCCCCCTCTAAAATCCCCAAGTTAGCTTCAAGGAAGGTCTCGCTACTCTTTTATTGACAAAAAATGCAATTTATAATTTAATAGAGTATAGTGAGTATTTATGGTGAATAAATGACAGAGCAGATTTCTATTTCAGGGGTTCAAATAATTACAAAAACAAGGAAATACTATATTACCTCATAGGAATATAAATTTTTGAAGTGTAAACAACAACAAACTAGTTGACTGCAACCTTTAAATTAAACTCAGAATAACTACCTTGAGATTTCTGCCCCCTGAGAAGACCCACAGAGCACAACCAGGTGTAACCAATGTAACAGAAATTTGGCATTAAATTTGCAAGTATGAACCATATTTGCAAATTTTATAAACTGAGAAAACAGTAGGCAAACCAATAAAACTATGCTTCTAGATTTGTGAATATACAGTTCACAAATCCACTAGGCAAGAGGAAGGAAAGTATGGGGGCCAATAAGAGAACTCACTCTTCAGAACTGTTGTAAGTCATAAAGGATCTGCCATTAAATTATCTGTCCAATACTTTTAAAAGCATTGTTGGGGCCCCAGATACTTGAGAATTATCACAGGATCAGCAATTTAAAGAAAAATCTTATTTTTGATCTCTAAGTGACAAAAACACTTAACCTTTTTTTTTCTTTTGCTTGAATAATAAAACACTCTGTAAAACATGGTCAGTCCAGAAACTGGAGGTCTAATGCCAAAATAACTGCTTCATGTGAGCGTGGGAAGGAAGAAGAGGAAGGGAATTTGAATAGGATTTATGTTTTCAACATGTAAAGCCCCAAGGGCATAAGGAGCTCTGCGGATGAAACACACTGTCCCTCCCAGCTGCCCCAGAGCTTCAGCTGTCAGCAAGGAAACCCAAGCTGCAATCCTTTTGCAGGAGAAGAAAGCCCTAAGTGTCTCAAGCTGTCTGCATCAGCCTGTCAGTGCTCTGAATTTGCAGACCTCTGGAAGCACAGCTGTTGACCCACATTACTGGGGAAAGCAGGAGTTTCAGGAGACTCTGAAGGCTGTATTTTGTCTTGTGGCCTGGGAGCATCTATTTAAATGAGGAAATTCATAACCTTCCAGGAAAAGCTGACTGAGCTCTACACAGTTTTATTTAGTATTTCTGCTCCAAAGTGCCCATTTCACTGAAACACCACCAAGTAAGAATGACACTCTCCTCCTTTCCTCCTCTGCCCACCAGAATGTTTTTCCATGAGTAATGAGCATCTATGCACAGCATAAGATTATTCTTTCAGGATTTTACAGTACTAGAGGTGGGTGACAGTACCTTGGTTTTTTACAGAGGAGGGGGGAAGAATCCAGTTTACAGCCAGGGGAAAATGCCCCTGTGAGCCAAACTTCAAATTAAGAAGTAATTTGCATTTCTTTATTTCTGAGCACCAGTTCACTTGTCCTAAAGTTTTGGTGTCCTTCTCCAGAAGACAAAGAAAAAACTACCCTGAGGAGAGACACTGGCTTTAGAACAAAGCAAAAATTAATAAAACCAAAAATCCTTCACTGAGTTTATCCAGACTTCCTGCTACTAATCTACCTCTCTGCTTTCCTCATGCTCCCTCTGCATCCCAGTTAGATTTTCCACCTACAGAACTATGGCAATGTGTATTTCCGGGCTGGTGCAAGAGCTGAGAGAGGAGCTCAGTTCCCTGTGTTAAAAAAATACAACTATTTCATGTGATCACCATAGAGGAGCTATTCACTGCAAAGTAAACTTTATAAAATTGATGTACATTAATTAAATGTACACAGTGAGTCATTATGCTGCTCCCTACAGTCTTATTCACAGCATTTGAAAGACACTTCCACTTGCAAACCAGCCTTCTATGTTGCATCATGTAAAACCAATGGCACATGCTCCTATCATTTGCTTGACAATGGGAGTAATCATATTATGAATCTGCCATAATTACCAGAAGTAGAAGATAATTATGGGCAGAGGGAATAAACTATTACAGGAAGACAGTTAACAAATGTAGAATGTTCAGTTTTAAACATTGTGAGTTCTCCAGTCCTTTAGATGCAGCCCGTGAACAGAAATAATACTGTACCTGCAAATCCTGAACACAGAACAGCCACAGCAATCGCTCCAAACCCTAGCCATGGATTCTGCTCCACCTGCAACATCAGCCGTTACTTTAAAAAAGATACAACACTTCAGTAATTCACAGTAATCAGTTCCAGAGTGCCACGGTTTAACTCCAGCCGGCAACTAAGCACCACCCAGCTCCTCACTCATTCCCCCCCAAGCCCCACAGTGGGGAGGAGAATCGAAAGGGGAAAGGGAATCGAAAGGGAATCGAAAACAAAAGGGAAACTTTGTGGGTTGATGTAAAAACAGTTTAATACTTAAATCAAAATAAAATTTACTAATAATTCTACTATTGACAAAAGGAGAGAGAGATATAAAACCCAAGAAAACCAAGACAATTGCTCACCACCTGCTGACAGATGCCCAGCCCATCCTGCAGCAGCAATCAGCCCCTCCTGGCCAAATTCCCTGATTTTCAATACTGGATGTAACATACTATAGTATGGAATATCCCTTTGGCCAGTTCAGGTCAGCTGTCCTGGCCATGCTCCCTCCTAGTTTCTTGTGCCCCTCCTCACTGGCAGAGCAGGAGACACGGAAAAGGTCTGGACTCATGGTTAAGCACTACTGAGCCACAACTGTGTTGTGTGGTAACACACCAATGTTACCAACATTGTTCTCATACTAAATCCAAAACACAGCACTGAACCAGCTACTAGTGATGCCTTTTCCTCATCTTAAAATCAAGAGTCAAACATGGGTAGAAGGGAAAAGGGATTTTACCTTTGTATTTATTTTAAGGATCCTTAGGTGCACTACATCCAGGTCGAATGCACCGAAATGCACACCACAGTGCACACCCCCAAAAGATCTAGTATAACATTATAGGTCTTACTAATTAGCATATCTATCAAAAATTCCCCAATGAGAGGCTTGAATGAGCCCCCCTCCCCAAGGAGCCTTCCCCTGGATGGTTCTATCTTAGTTTACAGAATGTGTTCTGGAGAGGACCTTGGGGTCTGGGGCACACTAACCCCTACCTATGAAGCTTCTAAAATGTTTAGTCTTCTAGCTGGACAAACAAGTCCAAGAATGTAGGCAAAAAGCACTAAGAATATAGAACTTGTAAAAAAGGTATAACAGGGGTATAAAAGAGAAGGCAAAAAATCTTCATGGCATCACTAGGAAGAAAATTAATTCTATCCCAGCCAAAATCAGGACACAGAAGTAGTTCATTAAGTGGAGCAAAATTATCAGCATTTCACTGCAGTACAACATGCACTTGCTTATCTAGGGCTGTCCCTCAGCTCAGCTCGGTGTAGCTGTGTGGTGTTTCATTTTCTGTGGGTACTCATGCAGTGCTCAGAGGCACTGTCTACTGGGCTGTGGCCGGTATTCCCAGAGGCCTGACCTGCCTTTCCCACTAATGCAGCTGAGCAGCAGCTATGACCTAAGAAACAGAAGACACTTGTTCATCCCTAGAACCGGATTAGGTCAGTACCTCTGAAGGGTGTGTTTAAATGACATACCCACACTGTGCTGGAGCTTAGCTCCTAATTCCTCCCAGTGCTTTGATTCCAAATTCTCTGTTCCAACAATTATGATGTTACCAAGGCCAACTGCTGGAAACAATCTATTACTCAGACACTCCTAGGATGGTGCATTAGACTGATTATGATGACTGTAGTAATTTATACTAATTGTAGCAATCAGCTGCGCTTCCAACAAGTGAGACTGGAGCAATACCATAAGCCTGCCTGAACTGGTACACAATAAATGTGAAAGCCAGTGATCAATGATCGTTTATTCTTTAGCTGAAGAGGCAAAATACTAACTCTTACCTGTACTTTTGTAGCCTGAGCAGGCTCCCACTGAACAAGGGTAACACCACCACAGAGCATGAAGACAGAGAACCACTGCAACTTACTAAGGGTACGGTTCAGCATCAGGACTGTACATAAAGCTGTACAAGGGATCTTCAACTGGTACGTCACCTAAAGAAGATGGGAATGTAGTGTAGAGGACATGGTTTTAGAAACTCCTCCAAGACAAGAAAATAAAATAGAAAATTCAACTACAGAACGATAGATTTTTATATTCATTGATTTCCTACAGATCCATCGCCAACTACAACAAAGTGAATTTGAAGTGACTCTAGCAGTGAGTGGCTTAGCTCAGAAAGCCAGAGCTCTGCAGCAGAGTGTATGCTCTGAATATAACAAAGCACAGTTTGGCTTTTAACACTGAGGCTGAAGAGAGTGCTGCGTGCACAGCAGACAAATACCTGATACATGTGCCTCATGAATCAGGAAAGAGAAATATATTTCCAGATCTGTTACTGACAGAAACGTGTATTACCTGGTAGACTGCAGCATCCAAGTTGCTAAGAGCCACAAACGCCATATTGTTTTGGAGAGCGTACACCACAGATGGAACACTTAATTTTAGCAATTCTTTAGGACTTCCAAATACATTTTCTTTTAAAGATGTTATTAACCTTGTCAGACTTCCAGTTTCTCTGCAAAATAAAATATTAGCATAACTGAGGGCATTCTTAAACTGGTATTTTACAAAAGAAATCAAATCAATGAATCCTTTGGGAGGCCTGAAATTTTGTTCTCCACAATCAGTTTCTGCTCATACAAGAAAAAAAAGGTTAACTGGCAAAAAACAAGTGAGGTTTTCAACAAGTAGAAAGCCCTGAAGGTGAGAGAAACATTCTGGAATCAGGAAGTTAGATGCATTATTGTGTAGCAGTGGGTCAATACAGGCAGTGGAACAGAAGGCTGTTGTTTGTGTCTCCCTTTTTTTACTGGGTATTAATGTTTGTGTGTGATGTCAAATGCTCATGATTTTCCAGATCCCCTTTAAACTGGGCCTCACAGTACAGCCAAAAAAGGATTGTACCCTTGCACACTACTTACCTAGAAAAACCTCTCATTCCTCAGTCAGCCATGGGTTCCCGGTCTCACTTGTGCTGTGGGAGATGCTGGACCAGCACCAGCACACACGTGAAGAGGTCTGGCAGGTGTGTGGCAGCTCCCTGTGCCTGTCCCTGTCCTTGCATTTCACACCTCTCCTTCAAGTAATTACAGCGTGTGAAAGAGCAGGCAATGGGGAAGAGCGCGTTGCTGCTGGCTGCTGCCCCCTTTTGCAGTTTGCTACTCAGCTGTTCACAGCTGACCTCTGCATTACTGGCTCTCCCTTATCACTTGCACATCAATCTGACATTTGCTGCTTACTTGTTGCTGCTGCTCCAGTCCTCTTCCCAGTTCTCCCACAGCCCCCCTTTCCAATCTTCACTGGCTTAGCACTGACAAATACCAACATCCAAAATAATTCCTGCCCCCTCCCACAGGCCTTTCAACTTGCAAACTGTACTGCTCTTAAATTTAACTCTCCTTGTGCTTCTGTTGCACACTTGTATAAATAAATAGCTTTAACCACCTCGTTTCAGCATATTTTCCTTTCCTGATCAACTCCTGACTCTGTACTCCAGTTCTTCAACTTTTCCTCTACAAAGAATTAGAGGCTTTACCCTCTCATGATCCTTCCATTCAAACTTCTCCCCTTCCTTACCTTCCTCCCTACTTGCACCAAGCATATACTTCCTTTTCCTGGCTTTTTTTCCCCCCGTAGGAAGAGCAGTCTTTATACAGGCAGCTGCAAAGGATTCTTTTTGTACTTTTCCATAACAGAAAGCACACACAAAAAACCAGACATGTCTGGCCACAGACAACAACCATGACAAAAAAATCCATGGACAAGTAGCACTCAAAGTGAAGTTTGCAATACAAGAAAAGGGGAAGAGTTCATGCTACAGCTCACCATGGTAACTTGCACTAGATACAGAACTGTACAAAATGTTAGGAGTCATTGATATTATGGGCAATTTTTTTTTGTTTATTCCATTTCTGAATGTATTTATTACACTGTCTAGGACTGGGAAATAAGATGTACAAGAAAATTGGGTAATTTATTCCTATAAAGGAATTCCTATAAAGAATTTATTCCTAATATCTCACCTAAAGCTATTCTCTTTCACTTTAAAGCCATTTCTCCTTTCATAAATTCATTACCCCATTCACAAAGCCAATTCCTAGGTATGAAGAGGTGAGAGATACTAATAATTATCATCTGTGCAACAGAAACACGCATTTGTTAGCAAAGCTGAAGTTAAAACTAGAGTTTGCAAAACACCTCTGCTTTTCTTCATCCATTGCTAAGTAGTTATGTACCAGCTAAGAATGTAGCAAATGCTATTACCAGATGGTGAACAGGACTTTAAATAAGCATGAGAAATGGAGGGTACAGTTGACTTAATTTTTAGCACAGTTTAAACTATCGTAAGCTTCACTTTTGAAAGACAATTCTTTGGCATTTATCCATTCAATGTGCCCTCCAGGAGATACCTTAAGAGTAAACAGTGAAGGCACCATATAATAATGTGTAAGAAAACAAATTCTGCAGCTGGAACAACGCGGGAGTTGTACTCTTGTATCCTGTATACTGCAGTTATCAATGCTGTCTCTTTCAAAAAGAAAAGGTCCCCACACAAATGTATCCTGCTGTACAGTAAAAAGAGATGGTATTCTATCTTCTGACTGGTTACTGAACTACAAAGGCACCTTGCCTTGGGTGAGACAAATTGGTTAGGATTTAAAACTGAAGGAAGATGTAAAGGAGACACAGAATGAAGCTACATGGAATTGATGCTGTTCAGCATATTCATAAGTGATCTGAAAAGGGAGGTTACTAGAAAGTTGGCATCTTTTGGACCCATCAGCATGCCAGACATCCTACCAAGGAGAGGTGAGCATGGCCTGATGAATGGTGCCTGCAGGTGCCCATATCTCTCTCAGTTATGGAGAGAAAAACCCCACCAGCTGACCAGATCAGAATAGACATTATAACCTCCAAACAGCTCAGTGAACCTGATTCTTCCCATTTTAACTGGTAAATAAGGCTCAGGTGTCAATAAAGGAGAAAGAACCATAGGAAATGACAACCCCTAAATACAGCAACCCTCTCTAATCTAGTCATGGGCACCTGACAAAAAGATGCAAGTAGCCCTTGGATGGCACCAGCTCAAGGCTCAGCTTCAGAGAAATGAGCAGAATCCTTAGGAAAAGAACTGAGGCCAAGAGAAAAAGCACCTTCAGTCCTCTGCCTAATGTCATGGCACAATCACATCCTGAATACAGCATGCAGCTCTGGATCCTGTTTCAAAAGGGATGTAACAATACTGGAAATGCTCTAAGGATGGGAACTATAATGATCACAGAAAATTAAACAAGGACTCCCAGCTTAGAAAATAAATTAGAGATGAAAACACAAATCCGTAGAGATATGAAAAGCAAAATGAAGGAAGAAAGATTATTCATCACATCTGCCAACACAAGACAACAGAATCCATATGTTTCTGCCATCAGCTAAGAAAAGCTCAGCCCATGCTTGCCCCCTTGGCTACACTTCTATTCTACACATCCTCTGCTGATAAAGGGACGATGAGGGGCTACAGAGACTTTTGGCTGTGCAGGGCTGTTCTAAAAACAACAACATGCTAAGACTCCTTTCCGAGTTAAAAGTAATTTAGTTTTTAATTATTTCAAGTAAAAAAGACCATTCATACATTTAATGAACACAGTATTACAGACCCTTAACAAAAGGGATGGCTTACCCCGCTGCACTAGGTGTACTATACACAGCCTGGGTCCCAGGTGCACAAGATTTGACAAATTACACACAGGTGAGGCTACCCAGAGGTCCCTCACTATTGGGAAACATGGGCTGCTACAGTCTCCAGAGAGCCAGTGGGATCCTCACTGGTCACAACAGTGAGAACCACAGCACGTGTCAGCAGAGTCACTTCTGCCAGCATTTTGTGCTGACAGAGTGAGAAGCCCAGGGTGCATGAAGAGAAAAACAGAAATTCCCTACTGCTCACACCTGCCTACTCTAACACATTCCATTTAATGAAAGGTTAAAAAAAAAGGCAGTTGATCACACTCAAATATTGCCTCACTTCAAATAAAATGCCATTTGTATGTTAAGAGGAAAAGATCTGATGAAAATCTGAAGTACATCATGTGACTCCACGATCCTCTGGCAGATAACAGCCAGCCTTCTGATGTACCAAAAGCCACAAAGAGAGACAGAGACCCTAAAAGAACAAATTCTACCACAACAGCAAGAACTGGGCTTCGGAAAAGTCCGGAATATGAAGATTCTTCCTAGGAAGGATGTAGCACAGGGAAGCTGACAGAAAAGGCACCAGACTGACAGCCTCCCTACTTGAGGGAGGGCTCATGCATGGACAAGTTCTAGTTCTTAGCAGCAGTCTGGGATTACAGAAACGAGTATTTCTTGATCACAGTCTTTCAGCGTTGGTTTGCAGATTATTAGAGACAGCAAAATGTCTGTCTGCAACATTGTTTGGGAAAATTTATTAGTAGGAACACTAGAATTTTAAGTAACTCAGCAGATAATGGCTCACAGCAGATGATTAAAGTCCAACTTTCATCTACATCAACATTTTAAAGACCCAAAACATCGTGGATAATCCATGCTGACACTCTGAACTGATTCCAAAGCATACAAAAATAGAAAATATGCAGAGAGGACACACCTCAATATCATGCTGTATACAAAGCAGTTTCAGTTGATGAGGACTCACAAACTCTAACCCGCTCTAAAATTACCCTTCCACAGCACGATTATCCAGCCACATTCTCGAATGTACCTGCACTTCAGTACCTGAGAACCTGAGGTTAGAAGCAAGGACTGGTTTTCAAAACACTGATCAGCACTCCCACACTTACTTAGCCAGGATGCCCACGCTCAAGAACAACTTGATAACTTCAGCGATGCACACAGCTGTCGTTGAAAAGTAGAGTTCTGTCTCCACTGTCCTGGTGTACCGCAGTGCCACCGTGTATGTGGCAGCAACCAGGGTCATCACCGTGAGGCAGTACAGCTTGAACAGTAAGCTGACATTTTCTGAAACAAAACAGAGGAGACGACTCAGCGTGACCCCCATTTTAATTTACAAACTGAAACAGTGTGTTCTCCAGCTGGAGGGCTGTATCAAACACCACTGTGTCAGCAGACAATAATTACAATGTTAGGAAACACTTTCCATAAAGAAGTTTTCATTAAATTTTACAGCCTTCTCAAAGAAGCTGGTACAGGAACTCCAACTGTTTGAAAATAGATGCTCTAGAAAAACGAATTATACATTAATATTTATCTAATAAAAATCAAAAAGTCTTTCTATGCTTTCCTGCTCTTTAGCTGACACTAGGCACTCACACTGAAATGGCAGCTGATCCTCTTCACATAATACACTGAATTCTGACACAAAGAGCGTTGGCGGACTAGCAAAAGCAGAAAGAAGAAAAGTTCAGTATCAGCAAAGAAATCTAGCAAATCTTAATAAATAAGGCAGAATTTCCTTCAGCCCTATTTTCCACCTAAGTTAGTAAAAGAAGAAGATTTTGCTCTGAATGGTGATGGGACTTCACACAAAGGGCTTTCTTGAAAAACTCCCTGTATAAAGGTCTAAGGTTAAGGCTCTCCTAGTAAAATAAACACCACAAGGACTGTGTATCATCTGCGTTATGCCCTCTGTCTTCCCCACTGCTATACTCCTACATCAGTAGCAATTCTTGTAACAGTTTTGACCTGGACCAACTACTATCCTGCAAAATTTGGGAGTTAGCCTGTCCAAGCTCTCCTGGCACAAGGAAGTTTTTCATAAATCTGCACTCCTCTAAGGCCTGAGAATTCTATCAGGCCACTCCAGTGCATTCCCAGGTCAGGAAATGGCTAAGCAAACATCTAAACCAGCAAAGAAAACAGCACACAACTCCAAACGGGATTTCTCTACATAAAGGCACAACCCAACGTGAGACATCAGCAAACATGTGGCTTCTACAAAATCCTTTTTCAAACTGGTAGATTGTTATGTTTGGCATCTCTCTGGTGGATACTGGTCATTCAGCAGCACCTTTAGGGCCACTGTCATGTTTCGAATATCCTAAAGAAATGTGCTTTAATTGGTGGAAGTTTGTGTTCCTCTGCTGATTAGGAAACAAGATACAGGATAAGTAGTTTTGTAAAAACTTTGCTATTTAATATAGGAATGAGTTGCTGAATCCAATGCGCCCAATGCTTTGGTTCATGTTTCTTTCAAGCCAGAGATGTCTTCAATTGCGTAACATTTCTGCAAGGTACAGTTAATACCTCCTGCCACTGCAATAATTTAAATTAGCTACTTCCCTATAGATAAAAATCTTACCCACGTCAGTAACCACTTTCATAAGGCAGAGCCAGTTAGTTTCTGGACTAACAATGCTTAGAAGAGACTTACAAGCTGTAATCCATTTTTAAATTAAGTTTGGATTGTGGGGAGGGAAATATAATTAACCCCATATGGTTTTACAAAAATGTATTTTCTAATGATGTTTCAGTGCTGACAAAAATTACACTAATGCTGTGATTTGACACGTGAAGATTTTAAGTCTATGCACCACCAAACTAAAGCTAAACTTAATCCTTGCCTCTATTAACTACCCTTTTAAAAAAAAAAGGGGAAAAAAAAAAGCCCCAATTTGTCAATGGTTTGGAAACTTGGGTAAACCAAATGCAGCAAGACATAATGAATCTAGTATCTAGACTAGATAGTTCCAGCATTATGTAAAAAAGTATTTGTAATTATTTTCAGCCTGGACATTTCTCCAGCCTGGCTCACATGTCTGCATTAGTACCAGTGCAGTGAGGGGAGCAGAAGAAAAACATAGCTGGGGCATCTGTAACTTTTGCTGGTAAATCTGAACTCATACTCGCCTAAAGAAAAGAAGAACTGGAAGAAGCTTTTGGTTTTTTCATAGTAAATCCCACTTGGATGAAATGATTTCTGGCAAAAATGGACCAGACAGGCCAAAAGCCTCAGGATACAAGTGCGGGCATCCCACACATCTCCACAGCTCATCTAAGGGCTACAAGTGCGGGCCTCCCACACATTTCCACGGCTCATCTAAGGGCTCCCCGCCAGGGCTCCTGGAAGGCAGCCGCGGGCCAAGCCTGGCATAGGGATCACAACTCGCTCCCTGCCAGGTTATCCGGGGTGCCGCGCACCTGGCACACACCGCTGGGAGCCTCCTGCCCCTCACCCTTCCAGGCCCCGCCAAGGCACTGCCGGGAGCTGGGGAGCCCTGGGCAAGGCCCTCCATGGGAGAGCTGGAAGAGAGGCAGGCGGCGCCTTCCTGGCCGATTTAAACCCTCCCGGCTTGCCCGAGCTTCTGGCTTCGGGACCGTGTGGGCTCTGGCCTCGTTGTACACAGAATCACAGAGAATCACGGAATCAATTAGGCTGGAAAAGACCTCTGGTATCATCGAGTCTGACCTATGACTGAACACCACAAAGTCAACTAGACCGTGCCACTAAATGCCACATCCAGTCTTTCCTTCAACACCTCCAGGGATGGTGACTCCACCACCTTCCTGGGCAGTCCATTCCAGCAACTAATCATCCTTTCTGTGAAGAAATTCCTCCTAATGTCCAATCTAAACACACTCCAGTAGGCACCCGGGCGCGCCGGCATTTTCAGGGACACCTGCGGCGCAAACAGGGTGGGTGCAGGGGATGTCCCCATGCACTGAACACCTGCGCCAAAGGTGCCCCAAAAAATAAGCCCCAAAGATGCTGCGCCACGGTCAGACGCCTTCAGAGGGGAACTGGCAGCAGGAGAGAGGCGGCTGTGGCTGACCCTAAAGGCGGAGGCGTCCCGGGGACCCGGCAAGCCCCGTACCGGGAGCACCCGCCGCCCACACGCCGGGGACGCAGCGGTGCCACATCGCGGGAAGAAGCTCCCGGGCGGCGGGAGGAGAGCGGCAGGGCGGGAAAGCAGGCGGGGAGAGCCCCTCCCCAGCGCGACCCCGCGGCCCCGCGTAGCCCCTTCCCCCCCTTCGCTCCCGCGGTGGTGGCGCCCGGCGCCACACTCCCCAGCGGGGAGGCCAGTTCCACTCCCCCTGGTAGGGGGGAGGCGGGGGGGAGTCTGCGCGCGGGTCGCGTTTCCTCTTGGGGAAGCGGGTGGGAATTGTTCCCGTTCTCCGGCCGTGCCGCCCACCAGGAGCCGCGGGACCCGCCGGGCGCCCCGCGGCGCCGCCCTCACCTTTCGGAGGCGACATGGTGCTCGCCGAAGGCGCCAGGACCGCCGGGCCGGAGCCGCCCGCCGTGCCCCGCCGCTCCTCCCATCGCACCATAGAGTGCAGCGCGGCCGCCCAGAGCGCCCCGCCGCCCGCGCCGAACCATCGAGTCGAGCTCCGTCCTGCCTGGATATCCTGGAGAGCATCCTGCTCCACCCGGCCGCTTTTCGGAACTGTTTTACTGGCAGCTAACATCCAGGAAATCTCACACGCATTTCTCATTGCCAGGAGTAAGCTCGTAGCCACCGACACGTTTCTGCCGCGACAAAACCGAGATGGAGGTTACAATTGTATTCTCCAGTATTTTACAGCACTGCAGTACCTTCTCCAGTGGAAAACGAACAAAGTAGGATAAAATGAAATTTCAATCATCAGTTTACTTTTAAATGAAATGTATTTCTGGATTCTTGAAATACCAGTTGGTTGGTAGGAACTGTAGCATAAAAGCCTCAAAGCAAATGATGATAATATAGAAAGATCACAGCAAGAAAAAGTGTTTATTAATAAAGAAGTGACAGGGTATTTTTCTCTGGGGAAAAAAATAAAACTGCAGCTAGTAATTGAATTGATACTTTAATTAATAAATCTAATCATTGGTGCCTGCTCATGATTTAAAAACATGGAGGAGCAGCACATCTGGCTGCTACTAGTTTATTTTCCCAACAGAGAAAATCACCTAGTCAAAAACCATTTAGCAAAGTTCTTTCCTAGTACTCCCCTCACGCTCCTTTGTTTTTTAAATAATGCTTTGGGGATTAATCCCTATTGTATAACTTCTAAAAGTGAAGTCAGGTGTCTTGCCAACAGTTAAACAACAAGAGAATGCTATCCTGCACAATGCCACAGAAAAATCATTCAGCAGCTTGAATCTTTGAGCTTCATTGTCACAAGCTTGTCTAAGAACGAGCCAGGAAACCACACTGCATTACAAGGCACACAAGAAAAAGAGATTTAGAAACCTTAGCACACCCTATGCAATCAGAGTTGTGCACCTGGGCATTGTGCAGGTAGCAGCTTGTGGAAGTCTTTACTGTCATGAAAAGAATATCTATTTTAAAGTACCCCCTGCTTCCATTTGAGAAGATGTTTCATCCTAAAGCTCAAATGATTCAGGGTTTCACAACAGAAATGCTATCCGCAGTTGCATTGGTCAGACCTGGTACATATTTGCCACAATGACATAAAGCTAGAAACTTTTTCTCTGTTGTGCTTTAGTTTTTCAAACACAAGCAAAACAGAGCTTTCAAAAAGGTCCCCTGAAGTCAAGCTCCTACGGTTTGCAGTGTGCTCACCTGTACACTGTTTTGTCAAGAAATTGCTAGAGACCTAAAAGGGTGCCAGAACCATCCAAGACAGATTCCCTCTTCTCAACCTCCCAGCCTTGGCCTACACTCATTGGGTTGAGTTAACGCCATCACAAATGGACAGGCCCAAGCAGCCAGACTGGTTTCATTTTGTTGGTTTTACCTTCTTCACAGTTCTGCTCTAAGGCTGGAGCTGTGACACTTGAGTGACTCTCCTGGGGTAAGTTTTTTCACTTAAAAGACAGATTTTCAACAAGCAACCATTGCATTAAAACTTCAGTAAAATCCCACAATGCTATGCATTTAAATGTTAGAAGTGAAAGTCCTTGGGAACATCTTGATTCTAAATTGCTATTTAAAATCTGTGCTTCAGTCTTATCACTTCTGTCACTTAATGCCAGTCAGCAGCCCCAACAGATAAGATAAATGAAACAGACCAACTGTTCCTGGAATCAACAGACACAGAAAAATCTTTAGTGTCTAAATTCGAATATATTCAGGGATTTTTATATACACATTGAAGATGTATCTTCAGGTTTCTCATTTTCACTTAGGTTTCATCCAGTGGTCTTGTTAAATCTACTGCAATCATATGAGTAGTGGGAGATGATCCTCCTCGGAGACCCTTCAGGAAAATCTGGGGTTTGGGTACATTGCTTGCGTTGTCACGCTTAGTCTGGGTGCCGACATCTTTTGGCAAGTACACTTGGGTGACATTCTCTCTTCTCATGTGGCTGAGATCAGTCTGCATGGCATGAGTTAACTTGCGGCGCAAATTGGCCTAAAGACACAAAAAGAATCAGATTAAGGTAAACTTTGAACATTTTAGCACTAGTATATACTTAGGAGTGTTTGTCTATTTTACATCCATGGGCTTCACAAACCTGGAACACGGCCCGCCTTACCCTCCTGTCAATACTCGGTTGCGACTGTGATTTGTAACTCCTGAACTAACAGGATGTGTGAACAGCACTTTAGGTAGCCCACACAATTTTAAGTGAGTCTCTTTATAATTTCATATTTTTCATTGGTCATTGTCCTTCAAATTTTTTTAAATGCTTCACCTTTGTTTTGTTAGAAAAAAATGTTTTCATGGCAAGTGCTTCCAGTCTTTGTCTGGTTTCTGCCAAATGTGATGAGGTTTAGGGGATGGTGCCACAAAGTATTAGATAAAAGTGAAAAAATGCCTTCTTACACCAGGTTGCTCACTAACTCCTTGACAAGGTGTAAAAGTTAGGGTAATTTATGATTAAAGCTGGTTATTCACAGAAATTGCTGTAGATACAACAACAAAACCACTTCTCACAAACTGTTAGTATTCTAAAGCCAGCACTTGAAACAAAAAAAATGACTGAGCCTTCTATGTCAGCAACGATGTAAAACACTGTAAATTATAATATAATGTTCTTCTCAAAATATACAAAATACAGTCTCATGTGCTGGAATTCAGACCCCTCCATGTAAGTGAGAAAGTCCCTGAAGTCCAGTCCAGTCAGGGAAGATTGGAGTCAGTGGAAGCTGGAGAGTGATACAGCTGGCCAAATGTTCTAAATGTTGTATCAGGGCAAGTTAAAACATTCTCCAGACTCCACCACTGAGGTCTCTCTCTGCTGGAATGTTAGGTGAAGCACGTAAATGTAGGCACATTTTGGTACCTTAATCTACAACCAAATTTTATACACAGAGTCATCAAGGAGAATCCAGAAAAGAACAATAAGGAACTTACAGAGGAGATGGCATGGGAAGAAAGACAATATATTAAGTCTTTTCTTTTTCTGAGGGTTTTAATGACTGAATTACAAGGAACTGGGCTTGCAGAAAGAAACAAATGTGAGCTAAAAATATTACTTCTAACAGCATATAGGTGTTCTAACAAAGTAATATTTTACACTTCATACCACTACAAGTGCTTTGGTTAAGTATGAACAACACAAAAAACCCTAAAGGCATCTGAGCTCATCCTCTAACAAAACCCACAAATATGTCTGATGCTCTCCTGAAGTATCAAATTCATTGATGCACTGATAAACTATTTCTGTCATTTCATCACCTTGATATTAAATGTTTTATCACCTCCATATTACAAATGAGCATAGTCAAAGCACTTTTGCATGCATCTGGGTTTCAGCTCCACATCACTAATCTCCCATTTGGACAGCTGAGGCTCAAACACCCTTAGTACTTTAAAGTACTTTCTCTAAATATTTCAAACTAACAAGCTACAAATTTGTTTGTGAATGGTCTTCATGACCAGATTTTGGAAGATATCCACTTCTGCTTATGCTGAAGAGCCATTGACCACATCTTATGTTTATTTATGTACTTTTGTCCTTTACAGAAGCAAAAGAGGCTTTTAGCTAGGTTTCTTGTACACCTAATTGGCTTCTTTTATATACCTCAGTAACAACTATTTCTTAGAATCCTTTATAAGCTATCAACATTGGCAAGACTCCTCAGTTCAAAATTCTGGATTCCTTTTATAATGTTAGAGATTTCGTGGCAAAAAGAAAAACAGAAAGGAAATAGGCTGCCCAGCGGACCACAGGCCTTCACAGTGCATCTGTTCACAGAAGAAAAAAAAATCCCTTTAAATATTCTGTGTTCAGTTGATATTGTTAACTGCAATATTCCCTGTACTCACAAGTTGTTCATTTTGATTGAATTGTGAAAATCAGGTGCTATACCTTGACAACTACTTGTGCTGGCAAACCTTAGAAAGAAGCTTCTGAAATATATGCTGTTAATTGAAAAGTTTTTATGTACGTATGTGGTCAACCTTCTATGGACAGACTGATTTCCAATCCATCAGAAAATCATCATGATAGTATGACAAACATTTGCTCTGGCTTTTTTTTTCCCAAATAAATTATATATAGTATCTTCAACCCATTAAATCGATTTGAATGTAGAACAACTTTAATATTCCATGCAATTCAATTCAAAACAACAAACTCTTATTACATAAGGAAGGCAACTGCAAAATTTGAAATTAAGAGATACAGCAGTGGAAGCACTGCTCAAAAAACAGGGAAAAATATGGAAGAAGTGAGAGAAGTCTAGAAATAAGGAGAGAAAATACCTAGAAAAAAAAAACTGAGCCAGTTGTAATGAAGTGTATGTCTTTGAATAAAAGGTTAGATTTATGTTTCAAGGAACAAAAGTTAAGAATAATTTATTCTCAACTTTGTTATATAACAATGTAAATCTGGTAATAACAGTACAAACCAATTTTATAGCTTTTCTTCTCAGTTCCCATTCATTCCATTCATAGGATCTCACAATAGTTGGAGGCAAGATATGAGTATCAGTTTGAGTACCACTGTCACGCTTTGGGGGTGGTTTCATCGAATATTTGCTTGCATTTCTGGCCTGAATGAAAAAAAACAACCAAAGCCAAGCAAGGCATTAATGAGAAGAATACAGAGAAATAGCATATGGATATGCTACTCTTTAAAAGCAAGTAGAGACCTGCAAACCACAAGTGGATAATGATTTTTACATTCAACAATATTTTTGTTCCCCACACCTCTGCTAAAAGGAAAACATTAAGTATCTGATAGATTTAATTTCTGACAGAAAACCCTTGAGGCAGAGGCCACAGCTGAGTTGCAGGCTCCTGGATACCTAGTGAGTACTTAATTGTTGGCTTTTGGAAAAAAAAGGGTCCCACTACCACCAGTATTTTATGATGCAGGCACCTCAGTTTGTCTTTATGAATGGACAAAGTATCACAAATCATAACTGGGAGAAATGCACACATCTCTGCTACAGCTGGGATATAAACTATGTTTCACACCAAGGGCCAGTTCAAGACTACATTCTTTCCACTGCTAGGGACCTAAAATTCACAAGTGGATCACAGGGAATCTTGTCTATAAATCCAAATCAAGTCTTTGAATTTCACACAGTAGGGCCATCACATAACTCTCCTATTACTTTGTCTGTTATTTTGTAGTATGTTCCATAACTTCTGTCCCCAGGTATCACTACACCCTCATCCAGCACACATGGATGGACTGCTAAGCTAAAACTCCAGTTAACACGATATCTGACTTATCTTCTGTTGCATTTATTTACTGTTCTTTTAAGCTACTTTTGCAAAAATGAGGAAAATAAACATCAGACACAAGACCTGCCTAGGCTGTGGACTAATAGCTTTTATCACTGCCAGAATGCTTTGGATCTGCATATTCTCCTATGAAGAGATAAGGTGAAAATGACATTAAGTAGGAACATTTTTTCAACACTGAAGACCTGGAAAAGATGGACCTTCAGACAGGCAGAAGAGTTTATTCTTCACTAAAGATAGGTATCATCTATTCTCTTTTAGAAAGGACAGGCCAATCAGTGATGCAGCAGCTGTTCCGCAAGAGGCATGGGCAGTGTGTACCTGTGCATGTGGAACAAGGTATTCAAACTGATGATGGAGCTCAAGCAGTTGAATTAGCTCTGGATATTCTTTTGCTTTTTCTACATTCAATTGAATGAACTTATCTGGATCTTGAGCAAAGATGTATGCAGCTTCTTTTGAACTGAAAACATAACATTTCTCCTTGTGCTTCAAAATTCCAATAGCAGGATTTCCTAAAAATGAGAAGAAAAGCCAACCCAAAACAAACTCCACAAATTACAATAGTGAACAGTATGATATCCAATACAAAAGACATTTGTAATCAAGATTCTGTGTTTCCCTCAAGTTAGTTTCACTTCCTTCTTTTTCTGAACTCAGTATAAACCCTTGAAAGCAAGCTTTTTCAAATATAGAAAAGTCTGTTTTGTTAGGCCAGTAAAACTGCTTTTGATCAGTTCACATCCAGCATGCCTTAGTGCATGTCTCAGAAAAACAACAAATCAAACACATATAGCAAAGGCATAAGAAACCAGTCTCTACTCTCAAATGTTTCCCCTATAATCTCCAGCAAATATCTGATTGCAGATCAGCAGTGCATTTATACCAAAGAGCATAACACTGAGAATAACTGAAGAAGCAGATAAAGCAGCTGGGAAGCTGAACAATAAATTAACAGAGAAAATGAAGTGTCAATAAAGGCCAAATAACTTATATGGGAAAACACAAACTGATATCAAGGACAGTGGCAGGCTGTGCTTCAGATGTCATTGCCCAGGAAAGACCAGAATCATCATAGACAGTGCCCTGAAAATACCCAGTCAAAAAAGGAATTATTAGTATGCAAACAGAGGAGAAGAAAACCAACATTATAACAACCTGTAGGCTACATTTGTAATAATACATTTTGTTCCAATACAACAGAACAAGTAAAAGGGATCTAGGAGTGATCAAAGGCTTGTGATACCTTTCATAGAAGGAGTGGTTAAAGAAGAAGCCTCCTCAGCATTAAAAAAAAAAAGAAATAATATGATAGCGGGTTATAAAACCATAAATTGTGTGCAATATAAAATTACTATTTACTAGATTTCTTTCCTTTAATAGAAGGACTATCAAGTCTTTGTTGAAATTATCAAGCCAGAGCTTAAAACCATCTCAAGAAGAGGTACCTTTTCATAGCATATATAATTGTGGGGCTCTTGAGAATAAGAATATCCCATGGCAAACTCTAGATGGATTCAAAAATCAATTAGATAAATGAAAAACCTCTTTGAAGGATTATTTAACAGAAGGTTACAGACTCAACATTAATCAGAGGAAATCCCATAACTGCTAGAACAAGGAAAGATATAATAAAGGAAGGATCACTCTGACTGGAATTCTCGTAATTTTAAAGTGTTCATGACTGTCCATGAGCAGTAATCAGATACAGGGCTAGAGAGACCTTCAGTCCAACTCAGGACAGATGTTCTCATGTGCAATACTAAATAAGTGTAAATAAACTACATTGCCATTGAAACAGCTGTTCTTTAATACTGACAAGTAAATGGCCATATTTTCCTCCCAAACTCCAGTAGGTTTAAAAAAATTCTATATGGACAGGTTCTAGAAAGGATAGGGAGACAGAAAACATGAACTAGGGTAGCTGAAATAAGGCTTACTTTCAAGACAAATGAGCCTAGAGAGACAAAAATTCCTACAATTAGTTGACTTAATCAAGTGCACTTTTGCACTCTTTTCAGGAAAGATTTTTAGTACTTTCTCATGACTATTTAAAAATACACGTGATGTAGGCATTAATGGCTATATTTGCAACATACAGATACACAAAATAGAAGGAATGGTCATTTCCCTATGCCTGCATTATAGCACATTAACAACAGTAAACAAACCTGTATTCTGCTACAGTGGAGGTGATACAGATGCACACACAGCAGGAAGAAACGTTTCTCCACCCATCTTGTTTCTGCCCCTGCTTGCTCTTCAAGCCCTCCTACCTTCTACTAAGGGCAGTTTATTCATGTATTTAAAGAACCATACTTTAACAAGGGAAATAAGCTAGCTGAGGTGAAAACTGCAAATGTGGAAAAACAGTATTCCAGCTTTGACGTAAGAGGATGCATTCAGAATGCCTTTACATTTTCCCTAGTCCTTGTGTAAATATATAGTATGGAAAATGTCTAACTACAAAGCATACCTACTAGGGTGAGACCTTTCACACCAATTGAATGTGCACAGAAACCATGGTACTGGATTAGCAACTCATCAAAATCATCAGTAGTCTCTGGAAAAAGCCATTCTTGGTTCTTGAAATCAGAAACATTCACTCTGGTTTCTACGAAAAGATAAAGGAAGGATTTCAATATTAAAATATCAGATGTTTAGAAGATAATAATATTACAGGATGACCAGATTATTCTGATTTTCACAGGATGACCTGCAGTGCCCAGATCCCAAAAGCCAAACTTTAGTCCTGCCTTGAAAGAGAACCTACTGAAAAATCAGTCCTGCAGGAATCTTCTTTAGTAGCATTAGTTTTCTCTGGAAACAGGGGACAACAACAGGAAGGTAATATCTTATTCTTCCATTTTGTTTTCACCCACGCATGTATTACAAACTCCCTGGCATAACACTTGGTTCCTAGGGATACCATCTTACAAACAAACACTTCTGGTAACTGAAACCCTGCTAAATTATCTTGTTTATCACCTACCCCTCCATTTCCAAAGTTCTGAAAGGTATAAAAAGACACAAATACACTTTAAAGTCTTTTAAAATATTATATATATTCTCTGATCATTCTGCCATTTTTGTAAGGTATGCTTGTATCTAGAAGCTACATTTAAATTTTACATGTAAAAATAAAATTCCAAGCTACACTACATGAAAGTGTAAATCTATACCCTACAATGCTTATTTTAATTTACTGTGCAAATTCTGAGTATTAAAAAATCAATATATACCACCTTCTGTAAAGCACCTTTTGTAAAGAAAATTCCAACTACAAAATCTTGGAAAATGAGGGAAAACAAACAAGTATTAACTTTCCATACCCATGGTTTCTTTTATCCTTTCCTCATCACTTTTCACAGTCACTCCTTCCAGAAAACGTGTTAGCATTTCCTCTGGAAAAAGCTGTGATTGGATTTCCAAGAATTGTTGCAGATTGTCAGTCATATTTGTGAGGAAGCTTAGCAGTAGTTTTGCATCCTGAAAGCCGGTCCAAAGCTTAGAAAGTTCCATAAACAGAGGCTAGAACATAAAGAAAATGATCCGAACTGCAGATTTGTTTTATGTCTACAGTGTAACCCAAGCACTGTGCACAAAAGTCTCCGCTATGAACAAAGCAGGGCTGATCTCCAAGGCCTTCAGCAACCATAAATTCAAGGGGAACTCAGGGACACTGTAAGAGGAGCTTCCACCACATATGCCTAAAGCAAGTATATCCAGCATGTCATCCCACAGGCAAGAATAGTACTTTTCTGTATTTTACTCCAAATAAATGTATTCTGTGACCATGCCTTGAATTGAGCACTTCATTGACAATACAGTTTTATAACTGAAAATATGGTGTACAGGAATAAGGACCAGAAGGAACACAGCTGATTAATTACCAAACTAGGTAAAACCACACCTAGGTACAAACTATCAGGCTTTTTAATTTTGTCTGCCCTGTTTCCAGAGTGACTAGGTACTGCAGCCCCATGTGTGCCAAATGGAAGGGGTGCAGGCCTCTTCAAAGTGCTCCATGGTTCAGGGCAAAACTGGAAGCTGCCCTTCCTGGCAGTGATGCTGGTGTACAGGTGTAGGCACATAAAGAGGCAGCCTATAAGCTTTAAGTATAAATGCTGTTTTCAATGACAGTGACATAAAAAGTGCCCTGTTACATCTAAACACACAGAGAGCATTTACAGGAAGAGATTCAACCAATCTGAAATGTGCACTTAACAACACATTTTATGCATGTTAACATTATTGTAAGAACAGCCAACAGAGCCAGCTCTGGAATTCATCAGCATTGCTAATGCTGTGGAAATGTTATGGTTACAAAAATGGAAGAAATTAAAGGAAGGGCAGCAAGATCAAAAACATTCTTAATAGAAAAAACAAGGAATATTAATGAAATGTACTATTTTTCCTAAAACAAATATTTACTACAGATATAGGCCTTATCCTATGCTTTTAAAAGACAGAATGCCCTGCTTCTCTACCTTTGTAGAGGATCCAGCTTGTCAACAACAAGCCAAAGACAAGAGAAGTTATTTAAATGGTGTGTTAATATAAAAATCTGGAAAGGATCTGAAATCAAAAGGCATTATATATTCCGTCTTCAGCAGAGAAGACAAAACAACTAACCAACCTGGAGCAAAAAAAAATTCTAGGAAGGCAGCAAACAACAACAGTCACCTTTTAGGGAAAGGGATAAGGTAGATCAGTCACTTAAGCCCCACAAAGATACAGAAGAGAAAAAACTGCTTTGAACAGCTGGACAAGAGGGGAAAATGTTCTCCAAATGAGAACATCTGGTTTATAAAATCAAAAGCATACATAAACTGAAGCTTGGATCACTCAGATAAAGTGCTGTTCCTAAGAGTTTCCAGCTTGGATGCCCTTATGGAAAGTGTAAAAAATAAACTGAGTAGGTGGAGGTCATAATCTTCCTCTTCCTCCACAGTAGGCTTTATTTTGCTTTCTAATAATTAGCTTAGAATGTTGAAAAATAACCTAAAATATGGATGAAACTGCATGCTGGTGCAGGAGCTAACCACAAGGAATTGGAATGGTAATCAAATCACACAAAATAACGAGCTGTTACATGAAAAGCAAATTAAATGAAGCTGGTTTCTAGCATATTTCTCTCCCGTTTCCTTTATAACATGCCAGCATAATAATCCCAGGTTTTCCCAGGCTCATCAAGCAGCCTCCCCCATAATACCTGTAGTTCACAGCACTCATTCCCTCTCCCCCCAATACCTCCCTCCCATGTCCTGTAGCTCCCAACCAAGGGTGCAACAGTACAGAATATCAATCCTGCAGAGGTACCTTCAGTGGCTGCTCACTGGCCAGGCAGCACACAAACCATTAGAGCCTTACCAAGACTTGATCTTGGTAAGGCTCTAATTGTGTGTTTCTAGTTGCTCTTTTTTTTTTTTTTTTTTCCACAAAACTTGCAGAAAATGACATATTTTGAGATCTTTGGACTCTGACAAATGTGACTGAAACTTGCCAACAGGTTCAGAAGCTATTGTGAGGGGAAAAGAGGCTGACACCCCTATCACAGAAACCCAGTTTCTTCAGAAAAATTATATCAGTGACTCATACTGTAATTACAGGGATTGCTATCTAAGGGAACTTTTAAAGAATCACACTCTGATGTGCTGTTTTCTGCAACCATTATGTTCTTACAGTTTCTGCAAGGAACAGGAAAGAATATTTACACACACAAAAAAGGAAAATATCACTGTAAATCTACAAATACTGACAAATAACTCAAGACACTTACAGTAAAATACCATTTAATTCCTTTGCTCCTTTATTGTACCTTGCCTTTTTTATGCCTTAAGAGCAAGTCTTTTAGTTGTCCCTTCAAAAATCACAGATGATACTGTAATATAGAGAAAAAATATGCAGCCCCTTTCTTAATATAAACTAGTCAAAAACACACCAGCAAAGTATCTTACTTTAATAATTTCTTTCTATTGAAGAAGTAATGGGTTTTCCATTTGTAATACTTACAAAAACGTCTTTGGACTCTATGGAAGTCTTATCCTGCATTCTGTTTTTCAGTACCATCATTGTTGCTTCAACCTGAACACCCAATGATTCAACTTCTTGAGCATTTGTAATTGCATCAGACTGGAAAGAGAACTCCAGGTAAGATGCATCATACTCAAAAAATCAAGTATTTAGTAATAAGTATTTACTTGGATCTCTTCATTCAACTATTTTCAGAACAACTGTTTTAGGGAACAAAATGTACTCTAGCTTTCTACAAAATACATTTTTCCTTAAATGTTCAGGTGTTTAGACACTTCACTCACACATAAACTACCAATTTTTATAGAAAATCCTCTACATTTTCCCAATGAAGAGAACAAAATAAAATAAAAAATATTTTTTCAATGCCTTATATAGGAAAGACTAATAAATGCCTGCAGTTTCTCAAAACACAAATGAAAAGCTCTTCATTAACAAGCATTTAAGCTGTATTCTTCAAAGATTTTTGATGACTCCATATATTTTGGGGGTGTCTGCAGACTAAAATTGAGATAATTTATGGATTCATCACAGAGATTTTTTCTCTCATGCCTTTTGGGGCAGAGAATCATTATGCAAACAACTCTTTAATGGTGGACTTGACAGTGCCAGACTAATAGGATAATGGCTGGACTTGATGATTTTAAAGGTATTTTCCAACCTAAACAATCTATGGTTCTTTATCTAAAAATATATTTTATTTTATTTCATTTATTTCCGAATAATTTCTCTTATATTTCTGTCCTGTACAAGTAGGTAAGCTGAAGACATTCCATCTGCAATAAAAGTCCACAGGATATAACACGATGATATCTCACCAGAAGGATGCTTAGGAAGCTTTCGTACTGTCTCACATTGAACAGTGCTTCTTTTAATTTAAAAGTACTAAGCCGGGAATATCTGTGGGGGTCTTCCTGCATGGATTCCAGCAGGGCTGTGTACTGGTGGGCTAGCAGCTGGCAGGAATTCAGACGTTCATCGACAGTCTGTGTAGCTGACGGAATGGCTTCATTCAGGATGGCTGGCACTATTCACGTAGAATAAATACGAAATATGTATAAAAAGAAATAATGAAATCATTATCGAATGGTTAAAGTGCAATATTTGAGCATAATGGTCCTCTAATAAAATTTTAATTTCTAAATTTTGTCCTCATATTCATGCATTTCCAAATACTTGCGAACCAGATTCAACCACCCTATCTCACTAGTCAGGTTGTTTCAAATATTTAGAATTACAGATGTGGAAATATCACAGTGAAGTCAAGGAATGTGAGAAAGCTTGCTTTATATTAGATGCAACTCTGTTGCTACAACTGACATGGGTTTCCTGAGAGAATCTGCACAATTTTGAATTCTCAGTTTCCTAATTTGTAAAATATTAATAACAGTTACAGGCCTCCCTGGGATGGGAAATTATTGGAGCAACTCCAGTGAAGAAGGCCGGGAAGAATGAATTGGGAATACCCAGATCAAATGCAGTTGTTTACTTACAGTCCTCAATGCCGCTTCCTCCTTTCTGGCACTGCTTGTTGTACAAACGAATTCCTGTGACTAGCATGGCAAGATCTTTCAGCTGTTGTTCTTTGTCCTTCTTACTGAGTGGGATGAAAGTAATCATCTCTGCCTGGAGGAATACACTCTGCAAGGCAGCTATAAGCATTACAAAGTGGGAGAAAACCCTCAATATGAGGGAACAGAAAAGAAAATCATTAAATAAGAAAAAATACCCTCTCCTGAACAAATGCAAAAAGTAGGAAACCCATAGGAAATTTACACTTCAAGGCTGAGCAATGACAGTTTGGATAGTAAGCATTTATCACAGTTTACCCTGTTTGTATCTAAATGTCAGCAAAGAGAAGGTGAAATTTTATTTTTCAAGAAGAAAAGCCCAATTTCACAGCTGGGAGTTTACTGACCTGTTACCTCCCTGACAGCCTCAATATCTGTTGGGGCTCCCAGGCCAGATCTCAGCAGCACATAGGTAACAATCTTTTGATACATATTCTCTCTTTCTTCTTGTGCACGTGCACCAGCCTCTGTGATAGCTCTGACCATAGGAGCCAGTTTTCCTTCCAGAACATGCTGCTGCTCACTGAGTAAATCATCTAGGAAACAAGGACGCTTAGAAAGTGCTATCTAAATTCTTTGAAATCTGGCTTATACAGAGGGTACAATTCATTTCCACAGTCAGAGCACCCTCTTAAGGTTTCTGAAGCACAGGTATGTGGAAGAGATGTTCATAGTACCACACCATTAGAATTTAATACAGAAGAGTTACACATTAATATAATTAGCATGATTAACATCAGCCAGTAGAGTCCTGAGAACTATTCAGGCCAAATTAAACAGCAAGTCTCTGGCTCTCTGGACTCCTCTGACTGTAGGACATATTTCAAACACACCAGAACTTACATGCTCAAATTTGAACACTACTCAAGATCTCAAAAACTTGCTGGAGTTACTTAGCTTATAGAGTTCAGAGGATTTAGGAGCAGCTCCCAGTGTTGCTAATTTTTGGGTTTAATCCATGCTACTAGGAAAATATTTTCATTATCTCCCCACACAGAAATGCTTTTCTCATGTCTGTACTTGTTCTGTGTCTTCTATTTCCCAGCCAGCCTCCACTGTCCCATTGAGATCTGAAGTTACATTTACAGCAGAGGCATTTTCCCCATCTCATTTTATTTTCACATTCCCATTCTCAGACCATATGAAATTACTACTGATGAGACAAAAATGTACTCAATTAAAACTGTAACTGATTGTTCAAGATTACTCACATCTCCCAGTTAGGGATATTGATAAAACACTGAGTTCTCTTTGAGATACATGAGCAGAGTTCTGAGTGCCTTCAGACACACAGGTGCAGGTGCAGGTGCAGGTGCAGGTGCAAGCTTTTCTTGCTGAAAACAGCTAACCACTGAACCTGAAAGTGTAATTGTCCTCAAGCAACCTAATACATTCTATTCAGTAAATCTCTCAGACAGGATGAGAAGAGTGTACTCTCAAATTTTATGTACGCTTTTCCCTGCTATACCCATTCTGAAACATCAGACTCCTGTACAGTAAATTTCTCATGGGATTTTTATTTTGCTTTACTGCCAGCATTCATTTAACAGTAATTACTATTATTAAATTCTAAACTCAGCATCAACTTCTATGAAAACATATTAGAAATTACCTCGGTTTGCATAGTTCATATCAAAGTAAACTTGCATCTTAATTGTGCTTAGGGATGGGTTTGTTGTGTCAAGCAGTCTGGTAACACAGCGCTAAAAAGAGAGTCAGAGAAGTGAATTCTTTCTCATCTCTGGGGAAACATCTGAACTGACAGGGATCTACTACAGGTTTCACAACAGCTGTAGAGCCCCCTTGCTACCATTCTCTCCATATAAAGCTTTTCTAAGGCATTTATTTACAGAAACTGTTGTCTTTAGCAACAGAACCATGAGAATAAAGTAGCACTAGAATTTTGAAAGTGTGCATGTCATTTTAGTTACAGGAACAGGTAGAAAATAATGCTGTAGTCTTAGCTAAATACTGACTCTCAACATCATGTCAGAATTACCTGGATAAGATCCTGCATATTGTTTTCTGTAAGGATTCGATCAATATTAAAGTCATTTCTTGGATCTAAAACAACAGCTTTCACCTAGAGATTGCCAAAACAAAGATACTAATTTACATCTCAAAATATCATCTTCACACCTCACCTTTTATTTTCTGAAAAATCTCAGATGCATTCAGTATTTCTTTTACTATTCATTTTTATCCATTTCAATCTTTGATAATGAAACAAAATCACTTCATTTCTCATCTAGTCAGCTTCAATCTCAGTTCTCAGGTGCAAATGAAGAAAAAAACCTTTTTTTTTGGAAAAAACATTTAAATACAGCTCCTTTGAAAATTACTTGGAAAAATATTTTCCTAAGTAACATTTTTTGAAAATCCATCATGGTTGTTTATAAACTTCTTTGTTGGTGTTATAGTCATCAGTATAAACACTTACCATTTGAATAAAAAACCCATAGTATTCTGCATGCAGCAAAATATGTGCATGTTTGCAGTTGGTGTTCATGCTGGGTGCCTTGCCAGCCACTTGTATGAATTTTTTACTCATTAAAATCTTCCTGCTTAATTGATTAATACTGCTTTTGAGCCCAATCTATTTTCTAGATCTGTAGTGTCACCTTTAGGGGAAAAAATAGCAGATTAACAGTACGGCTGTGAACCATTTACATTTATACACAAGTTTATCAAGAGCTGATCAACAATTTAAAAGGAACCTAGCTCCATCTTTCTTCAGACACATCTCTGGAGGTGCATTCAGACTATATTCTGCAGCAGTGCTATGTCTCCTAAGAGAAGCCAAAATGTAAAATGCTTTTAGGATACTTATGGTTGTCTACCAAGGACAATACTGAGACTGATTCCATTAAATTTTCACTTTAAGTGGGATCAGAGCCCACTCCTTCAAATATTCAGCCCATTTGTACTACCTGGCCCTGTGTGAACAGAGAAACAACAAAAAAAATTATCCATCACAATAGAGAGAGGAGGTAAACATCGAAGAACAAATATAGGTGCTGCATTAAACATTCACCTATGGATCACACATTCATTTATGAGATTGTGAAGAAACGTTATTAAAACTTGAGAACACTTTTCCATTTCTGAAAGAAAATAATGGTAATCTGCCTGCATAACAAAACTGAGAAAGAGCTCTGAGTTGGAGTTCAGAGAGTTTCCAAGACTCAGGACCTGCAGCCTTTTTGGGGCATTATATTCACACAGATTTCAGGGGAATAAAATACTTTTACAGGACCCTTTACTAGATGTCGCTGGATGCCCCTTTAAAATTTCTCAATGCAGGCAATTGGAAACCAAGAGATTTCCAAGCTCAGGTCAGCCCTGAAAGCCTCAGCTGCCGCCAGCCCCTGAACGCTTCCCTTCGCGCTTACCATGAAGGCCACCAAGGTTTCAGAGAGGGTCTGTCCCTGGGCAGCGCACTCCAGGCCGACTTGGCGGATTATTCTCTTGATCACGCTTTGGGTCAGCTCGCCGGACATGCTGGCCAAGCACACACGCCTTAGCGGGGTTACATTCACTTCAGCGAGGGTTCCTCTCGGCGCGGCCCCGCCGGGCAGCCCGTCCCGACCCCAGAGCGCGCCCGCGGCCGCTGGCGAGGGCGGGAGGGGCCGCGGCCGAGCGCCAGCCCCGGGCGTTGCCATGGGGACGCGGCCCAGCCCGGCCCGGCCTGCCGGGAGAGCGGCGAGGGGCACGCGGCGGTGTGAATTGACACACAGCGCATAGGGAGACGCGTGTTTGTACAGGATGTATGGGTCGGTGTGCGTGCAGAACATACACGCCTGCATATATGCCCAGCTGTAGAGGCACAGGAGTGTAGGTGTGTATGGGTACATGAACATCTCAGTGCACACACAAACCGTGTGCGTGGACGTCTGCGGCTATGGCTGTATGTAGGTGCGTGTAAATATACATACATACATGTGTATAAAGACACATGCATACCGTCCGTGGGTATACATACCTTAATACCAGAGAATCGTTAGGGTTGGAAGGAACTTCTAGAAATTATCCAGTCCAACCCCGCTGCCAAGGCAGAGTCACCTAGAGCAGGCTACTCAGGAATGTGTCCACGTGGGTTTGGAACATCTCCGGAGGGACATCCACAACCTCCCTGGGCAGCCTGTTCAGTGCTCTGCCACGCTCTGTGTAAAGTTCTTCCTCATGTTGAGGTAGAACTTCTTGTTTTAGTTTATGGCCGTTGCTCCTCACCCTCTCACTGGGCACCACTGAAAAGTGTCTGGCACCATCCTCTTGGCACCCATCTTTGAGATATTTATGTGCATTAATGAGATACCCTCCCAGTCTTTTCAAGACTAAACAGGCCCACCTCCTGCAGCCTCTCCTTATGAGAGAGATGTTCCAGATCCCAAATGGTTTTTTTGTGGACCCATATATACTCATACATACAATATATATACCCCACATGGCAGCAGGGGGGGTATATATATTGTATGTATATGTGGATCAGAACTAGGTGATCTTTAAGGGCCCTTCCAACCCAAACCATTCTATGAATGGTCTGCAGGGGTGGGGGGAAGTAGAGTGGGAAAAAGAAAACCTTCAGGCCAAGCAAGCACACAGCCAAAACACCTGTGTGTTAACAACACACCCCAAATCCAAAGCACAGCACCACAGAGGATGCTGATAAAAAAGCTAACTCCATCCCAGCCAGACCTGGTACAGATAAATGTATTTACACACCTATAAATGCACATAATATGTATATAAATTCACACATACATGTATAAACAAAATGTGTTTGTGGTACACAGTGAGTGCTGCAGGCAGAGGCGATACAGACGAGGCAACTTTGCTCTGCAACACAAGCAAGAGAGCCATCTTTGCTTTCAGGTCTCATCCCTGCTGCTGGAGGTGGCAGTTCCTCCAGATATAGTGCCTGCAAGTAGCAGCCCAGTGACCCCCAAGTTCTTGCACACACCAGTGGGCACATCACTGGATGAATGCAATGCTTTGCTGTAACTGGTTCAGTTAGTCAATATGCAATTAATTCCAGCTTTTCCATATCAGATAGAGGAAAGAGCAATAATATGCTAATTAAATTTAAAAGCTATGTCCCTGAAAGGCAATCAAATAAGCTCAAAAGGCACAGGGAATGCAGGGATAACAGATGAAAAGCTGCACAAGTTTTCCACTGATTTAATTTTTTTCCCTTTGATTTATGCTGTCAGACATAGGGAACTCCACTGAGAATCACAATGAGATCAAAATGATAATTTTTTTCCACTGTGACCTCAGACAAGTCACTCTTATCAGTAAAATTAAGATGATACTATGCTACCTGGCAAGTAGCTGCAGGGTTACATCCATGTTGTCAGTGTGTGTACAAAGGTACAATGCAAGGAGTGCCAGCATCACCATGGGAAATGTTTTGGGAAGATCTGTGGAACAGGCATCAAAACAATCCTGCAACGGACATTGTGAAGTCTTAGGTTTCATTCTAGTAGCACAGATAATGGGGCTTCTTAATATGTCTTCTGCATTGACATTTTAAAAATTCAATACCCTTAAGCTCAGTAATTGTAGCAAGGCTTTCATCAAGAGAATAAAAATCTACAGGACCCCTTTCTTTTTCTACAAATTGCAGGACGAGAAGCTTTTGGGGTCCTTCCTGGAGCAGAAGCGTGTTGCTGTTGGTGAGCTTAGGGTCATAGAGATTTTCCTCTGTGCTTTGTGGTAAATCACACAAGAACCAGCTCTTCTGGAGTTGCAGGTGGGGAGGAGCAAGAGGAGAAGAAGAACGTAGTTTTTGGGATTAGAAGGAAAAAGAGAAGGTGCTAGTGCCAACTTTCTTTCTACAAAAGCAAATTTTAAAAGTTAGTTCTAAAACTTGGTGCTCAAAGCAGTGATGGTAACACTTCCTCCTGAAAAGATTATCATCTAAAAGTGGGCAGTTTTACAGAGTTCAACCAAACACTGTCTGCAGTAGAGATGGAGGTGGAATTTGCAGCTTTGCCGATGCAGAAAGTCAGTTTCCATCCTGTAACAGTCAGTGAGACTTTCTGATGACACATTCACAGGCTTAGTAAACAAATACTTTCAGAGAGAGCATGAATCTGCAGGTAGGATGTGACCAGGTTCTTAGTATGTATGCACAGCCCGTATAATTGTGCAGTTTTGGCCTAGCAATTAAAGGACTTCTTAAAGATGATTTACAGACTATTTCAATGTGTGTCTGTGTCTATATCTGCAGTTAGCACAATCTCTGCACAACATTTGGTGCTGAGGACCTGACAGTCACAACACACATACTTTAGCAGTTGTTCCTTCAGACTAACTTTAGTCTGGTCCCAATGACTGATCCTTTGTTTGTGGCTGAAGTGCATTAAGTGCATTAAGAGCCAGAGCTCTCCTTCAAGCTTAGTTTCACCCAAAATATTCACGTGCTCAAAGCCTGCTGTACTGTGCAAACCAAAGCACAGCAGGTGAGGACTATGTAGAGAGTCTCTCAGTAAACACACGCTTGATCCTAAATTTAAAAACCACACACCTTAACATCCCACTTCCCCCTGCCTCAATATTCACAGTCATTTTAGTCTGCTTGAGTATTTCCTGGGGGAAAAATAAGATATAAGAACATCTTACTTCAATTGAAATAACTGACATTCTTTGAAAAATACAACTTTGCTGTTGTCAGTAGGACACCTATATGCCGAAGAGAACTTAATTCAAAAGACAAAATATTGGGAATAAATATGAGTGACTGTATCACACTGTTACTGCATTCCTTTTGCAAAAACTTGAATTATATGGAGCTTCTGAAAAGCTACCAGTGCTAGCCCACACCCATAAATCCCAGTAGGAGATGTCCAACTGCCTGTACACTTTTAGGCTGCAGGCTGGAAGGAAAGAAAAATATATTTTCAGTTTAGCATATTGAGAATTTAAATTCTTTTACTGTTTTAAGCATTTCAGTAGCATTAACCTGTATTTCAGATAGCACTAGAATCCAAAAATTACAAATTGCCTGCAACATGGGGAGGGGACAGGAAGGGAAGGGAATTATTTATTTTCCAAAGAAAAACGTACTTTCAGGGAAGGTATGTAATCTGTACTAAACCACAAAGATTACTTTAACTTATTTGTAACCTACCGAAGACTTTAGGTTGCAGAACACTGTGTTATAACCAAAGCAGCTGTGTTTCTCTCCTGGAATTAGTATCAAGTTTTAAACAGTTCCAGGAATGGAGGCCTGGTACCTGAAAGACAGATAAACTCTTCCCCCTGGCGGCGTATCTGAGCCATTGACAGACAGTCAGTAAAAAGTTTCTGGTTTTGGGGTAGGAGGAATTCCCGAATTAGTTTGAAGAGACATTAAAAACAACATACACAGTTTTTTAAAAATCTCTGCAAAGTTTGACACCCTAGTGCTTCATTCATGGGAAAGCATATCAGCTGTTTGATGAATTTGCTGTCGCATTAGACTGGCTATCTAGGAAGATAGACTGACATCTAGGAAGTCACCCCTTTATCCAGCTACATACAGAAAATGGGATTTACTTAACAGGTTGCTCAAGTCTGAGCTCATACCCTCATTTTGCTAGTGTGGGGACAAAGTTGCAGCTGGGTGCTCTCACACCACTGAGCTGCAGAGGACACAACCCAGAAGCAGCTACATGACTCAGCAGTCCAGTTCAGGGCACAGCCTGAGTCACATTAGGTGAACAGAGAGCTTGCACCCCAGAAGATAATGACTGCCAGGATGGCAAAAAGCACTGCTTTCTGAAGCTTCACCCATTGCCCTGTGCCCAGTGGAGATGCTGGGCTGAGGGAGAGTCTGTCTGAGTTCCATTAACACAGCCATGTTGGGGTCCCTCCCCTGCCGTGTAGCCCTGGGAGAGGGGCCCTGAGGGCACAGACACGGGGCTTCCCTGCCCCTGCTCAGCCTCGTTCCCATTGGTTGGTTTGTGTTCCCTGCGTGGGCAGAAGGACCCTTGGTCCCGTGACTGGAACAGTTCCTCAGCAGAGCCCCGGCCATGCGGCGGGAGAAATAAACATCTCTCTGAAACACCTATCAAGAATCTGTCTGTCCATATATATTTCCTTTCCATAGGACTCCTGGTTTGATATATGCGTGTTGCAGGATCCCCACTGCAACAAATGGTGGAGATTTGAGAGCAGAACGATCCCCGATCCCTAAGCGACTGATTTGTGTGAGTAAACCCTGGAAACTTTGGATTCCTCTTCTTGGTTTTGCTTTGCTATTCCATATCTAAACTATGGAGGAACCGTGGGAAGACTCTTGGCTCTCAGAGCCGCATATGGACATTTATCTTAAACTTAAAATGATTCTTGAACAACGATTTGTAAATTTTAGCTTGATTCAAGCTCAAAAAGAACTGAAACACTTCCTGGCATGGTTGTTTAAGAACTTTTTCTATGTTTCTTGGGATTTAATTCTTACCAAGGGCTTTTGGAAAACCGTTTGGACACAGTTAATACTGGAGTCAAAATATATGCCGATGGAAGAATATTTTCGTGAATATTATTTAGTTACCGAGACTGTTGAGCAATGTCAGCTGTGTCCTGGCGAAGGGAAGCCTGGCGCAGGGACCGTGCGGCCCAGGCCACGTGCGCCGAGCGCTCTGCGAGCAGCAGCGAGGCAGTTCCCGCGCGCGGGCGGAGCCACGCGAGCCGCAGTGTCGGTGGCGGAGCGAGGAGCGGCGGGACCCGGCGGTGCCCGCCCGGTCCTGTGCAGTGCGTGGTGGAGCGAGCCCCGGGAACGCCCGGCCGAGAGAGGCGGCGCGCGGGCAGCGGCTGGCGGCGATGGCGGTGGAACGGAGCCGCACCCAGCCGAGACGCGCGCTGGAGCAGGGCACGGGGGAGTCGTCGCTCGGGGGCCCGGCCGAGACGTGGGTGCAGCGCCCGGCAGCGGCAGCGAAGCTGCGACCAGAGGAGGCGACGCACGGAGAACTGAGCGGCGCGGCCCGGCCCGGCCCGCGCAGCCCCGAACGTGACCCCGGGAAGAGCGCGCAGGCACCAGCAGCCCCGACAATTCCAACACGGGAGCGACCGAAGGAGAGAGCAAAGACGCAGCGAGACAGAAAACAGCAGCCACTCGGAAAAAGGAAAAGATCATAGTAACTAAGACCTTAGGGATAGTAAAATGGTATAATGTTAAGCAAAATTATGGTTTTATAACAAGGTGTGACAACCAGCAAGACATATTTGTGCATAGAACTGCTATTAAAAAGAATAACCCTGAAAAATGGATCCCAAGCTTGGGAGATGGAGAGGTGGTGGAATTTAATATTGTACTAGGGAGAAAAGGGTTACAAGCATCGCAGGTCACTGGGCCTGATGGTGTTCCTGTAAAAGGCAGTATATATGCAAAAAATCGTAGTCATGTTAGACAATATCTCTATTGTAAGCCCTCCCTACAGTCTCCCTTTCCTAATCCCACCTTTCCCTTTTACCCTATGTCCTATTACCCCCAGTGTATTCCCAATCCGTTTTTTCACCCATGGTTTCCCTCACAAAACCATGCTTTTGCCAATTGTTTCCCCAAAAATCCCTTTCCAATGCCGAGTGGGGGATGAAAAGGGGGAGGGAAGAAGTTAAACCCTCTCCTGCCTCAGTTTCCCCACAAAGCATGCTCAGAGAATTCTGTCTCCCTTCTGTCAGCCCTAAGATGTTCCACAGAATCTGTTTGGACATTTAAAGACTCAGGAGGGTGGCTTGTTTTGTTTTGAAACTGTTCTTGTTATGTTTATCCAGTTGTTTTCATTCTCCTTTTATTAAAATAAAACGGGTGAGGTGTTGGGGTCCCTCCCCTGCCGTGTAGCCCTGGGAGAGGGGCCCTGAGGGCACAGACACGGGGCTTCCCTGTCCCTGCTCAGCCTCGTTCCCATTGGTTGGTTTGTGTTCCCTGCGCGGGCAGAAGGACCCTTGGTCCCGTGACTGGAACAGTTCCTGGGCAGAGCTCCGGCCATGCGGCTGGAGAAATAAACATCTCTGAAACAGCTATCAAGAATCTGTCTGTCCATATATATTTCCTTTCCACGGGACTCCTGGTTTGGTATATGCGTGTTGCAGGATCCCCACTGCAACACAGCCACATTCACCAAGGGATTCTGCAACCACCCTATAGTCATTCCTACTCATGGCTCATCTGAAAGAGACCTTCCAGCTCAGTTAGCCTCTCTCTGCACTCAGACCTCCTCTGACTGGATGCCCTGCTGGTGAATGAGTACCAGCTCCTTGGCCTGAAGGTCTTCTGCTGCCATAAATATTCCAATAATCCACCGATTAAAGCTCTTCAAAGTTGGTACACTTAAGTGCAGGGATTTACAGCTGACAGTGCAGGATACAAGAAGAAGCTGAGATATTGTCCCTTTCCTCATCTCTGAAGTTAAAACATAAGATGTGTGATGCAGGTTTTTGTTTTCTACTCTTCAGAGTCCTAAAACTACCTTGCACCTTGATGCAGAAACTGAAGTGCATTTTATTATGCTTGCTTCTTTCAAAGGAGCCGTGCAGGGAAAGGCTGTCTTCACACAGGAATCAAAGACCTGTCTCTTTCAAGAGGAAGATACATTCCATCTATCTGGCTTTATTTCCAAAGTGTCATGGAGAAGTGTCACAGTCAGAAATCCATTTTGTGAGGACAGACAAGTCATGCCACCTTTTTTAGCTTGTCTATTAGTTCACAATAAAGCCAGCTTTCAAAGCTGAGAATGTTTTGGTGCAAGGATTTTTATTCTTTCTTCTTCCTCAAACCTGTATATCAACAAATGGAAACCTCTGTGCTTGTGATGCCTTGGTTGGAGCACAGAGTTGGGGTGCCGGCCAACAGAGCTGACCAGCTCAGCTTTAATGACATAGTCACAAAAGAGCATGCAGTGCTATTTTAAGCTCCCATGACTTTCCTGGAAAGCTATATAAGTGCTAGGTATGTAACCACTGCAGACTCATTGAGGCACAGTGCAGACTAATGATTAACATTCAAAGGAATCCTAGATTACATTTATAGCAATTATTTAACATACAGTTTAGGGTCTGACCTTCCCTTTTGAAATATGATAAAGGAATGTTAGATTGTTCTTCTCTTTACCTCTCCCAGCTCCATCATTTTTCTGCATTAAAGAAAGTATGTCTGAGTGTGCTAGTGCTGTGTCTCCCCTCAGTCCCAACATACCAGACTCAGTACAATATGAGGCTACCTAGAAGGGGCCTTAGACTAAATCATTGTACAGGGAACTCAGATCAGGGAAGACAACAGTTAACCCCAGGATGAAACTGTCACCAGGGCAGCAAGATTTTGCTGGACAAAGAAGTCCAATTTGGCTTTTAACTCAGAAATAGAAAAAAAAAAAATCACTGACAGATAACACGGCACAAAAATTTTACCTTTCATTTGAGCATTTCTGGATAAAAAACCCCCAGAAGCATAGAAACCCAGTTCATAAATTCACTATTGTTAGCCTGGATCCCTTAGTAGGCACAATAAATGCACTGTATTTGCCCGGTTACAGAAAAGGGTGCAGAGCACAATTATTTGTCCTTCAAACCTTGAGAGCTCTGGCAATCATTGTGCAGAGGGAGTGGAGAGATTCCAGACATACCATCAGTGCCTCAACTGGAAACTCCTGCAAAAGATGCATTATTCAGCTGTATTCAGATGAATCACTACTTAAGGCTCCTAAACAATATTAACATTACATTAACATTTCAGTTAAAGGCATTTATAAAAGTAATCAAGATAATTTTGCATTAATCATCCCTCTAAAAAAATCTGCTCAAAGCTAGACGCAGGATTTATCATAGATTTGATCTTTATCAAGTAGTTGCCACATATTCCTGATGAGTTATGTTTCAAAAGAGCAGTAGTTTGGCCAGAAGCACACACTGCTATTTCATGGGTTAGCTCAACAGTAACTGGGCCTGATAATAATTCAGAAACATTAAATTTTTTTACAGGTGACCACCTCCTTGTACAGTGTTCAGATGAGTCATTGCAACATACAGAATGTCCCACCACTATGCAAAAGCAAACAAACAAAACACAACAGCAAAAAAAATCCCTGGTGCTGTAATTTTCTTTCGAGCTCAATAATTTTAAGAATCAACTGCTGGGCAGCACCTTGCACTGATGGGATTCCTGAGGAGATGCAGGACTGAAGACTTTCTTCTCAGTTCAGGCTATAGGAACTTATTTCAAAGTTATGGAACTACAACTATCCAATAAATAGATGAAGGAGAGAATCTTACAGCAAATATCCTGCTGTGTCTGACTCCATTAGTGTGAGAAGAAAAAATGTACTAGTAATGGGAATGTGGTTATTCCACAGTTTGTAAGTTAACTTCTCATTCTGCTTACTTTTATCCAGCTACAGGCTTCTCACTGATGTACAAGGATGCTCTTAATTCATCTGTCAGAAAGGAAGGGAATGATCAGGGAATCAGACAGGGAGGGCAAGAGGATTATTATCCACAGTACTCCAGAGCCCTCCCTGCAGTGTTTTCCCCATGTCAAGAAATGAGCTGGGAACAAAATAGATACCCTTGTAGTTATATGCAGATTTCAACTGTTCTCCAAAATTCTGATTTTTTTAGCCCAAAAGCAGTTCTATTCCCAATACAGCCTCTCTCCCCTAAAGCAACTATTAAGGCTTAAGACCCTGTCAATTTGCGCTGAATACTTGGCAGGAAAACTCTTTAGAGAGCTGTGCCTGTTTGTAGCAATCTTCAAAAGCAGCACTAAGAACTGGAAAAAAAGGGGTATTTTAACATCATGGGATGCCTAATAACCTTTAGAAAACCAGAAATATTGCTGAAGTAGCACTTCTTTCTTACCTTTTACTTTAGAAATGAATTCTAAGACTTTATACAGCACTGGCCAGCTGTGATTGTTTTTTCAATCTGGCATGTCAGCTAATCTTGCTAATAGAAATGGAAAACAATATTTGGATAGAAAATAACTTAAGGAGGTAGGAAACTAATTTGTGAAATTACAAGTACACAAAACGTGATACGGAAGGAACCGTTCAACTATAGCAATAAAATCTAAATGAAAGGATTTAGAGATGGTCATAAAATCCATCTTGCTGACAGAAGAGCAGAAGTCCTATTCCTTGGAATGCACAAACATCGGAGAAGCACAAGCTGGGCTTGCTTTGCATCAAAGACATGTCTTGAAAAAAATTTTGAAAGCCCTTTGCTAGGACAGTTTACCATGTTGACTTTCTCTTCAGGTCCTTCCCATGACTGAAGCTGGAGTTTTCTTCAAGCCTTTATCAAAGTGTAAGCTGGAGGCCATGTAGACGTGCAGGCTGACTCCAGTGCACAACCACAGGACTGAGGTCAGGAGCACTTTGGCAAGACAATACCTATCCTTTATAGTTTTGAGGCACTTAGAAATGTGACTCCAGTGCACATAATTTTGAGCACAGTAAACCTTAATGGCAGATTAAAAGTTTTCAGTATTAATAAATGTAGAACACAAGTGCTCTCCCATGCTGCAGCAAGACATTGCTTTACTGAGAAATATAATGTGAAGTAACAGCTTCCAAAAAGCCCTAGTTCTGGGCAATTCTTTCAAGTTGGTCACTTGCAACATCTAGGACTATTTGGGAAAAGCAGAAAGAAAATCCCTACATTCACATTGAATTCTTGCTGCCAAAGCTTTGCCAGTTGTTTCCTCTGGCATTTCCTCAGTAACAGCTCTGTATGGAGATACAAGGATGTAAAACACATGACCATCAGTCATGAGCATGCCTTGCTCCCTTGAAGTGCCAGAGGTAGTCATCATTTCAAGAGAGTCACCAGCCAATGCTACAACCCCCTCATCCTGAAGGAGACCACATTTTTACACAACCCTGTTTTTTTGTAAACATTAAGTCTCATTTTAATCAGAATTTTTTCTAGAGATATCTGTAGTGGTGCCTGGGAGGAAGACTATTAATACGTTACATACATCTTGACATGCACATATGGATACCTGCACATGAGGGAAGCAGCATGCTAATAGCTTTCTTGGTCTGAAGCATCAACCAGGAGCAGAAAGCTGTAAGAAATATCTTCTAGCCCAGAGCAGGCTAACTGACATCTCCCAGAGTTCTTAGTCAGTATTTACATGTCTTTTAACTAGATAGCTGCTTATAGTTGGCTGCATTAGAAACAGAAACTTCATATACCTGACGTGGGCCTCTACGGAATGGCAGCTTTTCTTATATCTTTTCAGAATTCACTCAATGGTGAGCAAATCACTTGCCCTGATTTCTGCTCTTGTTTCTGCCTTTCAGACTCTGGGTCTGACCTTGTAGTCCAAATCTTCAGTCCCAGCCCAAGCAACAAGGGACTCCTCCTCACCCAGACATGAACCAAGAGGAGGTGTGGCCAGTATCTGGCCTCTCATGAGAAGTGCCCTTGCTGCCTTCTAGGGGGAGATCAGGAGGGAAGTGAATCTCTCATTTTCACTCCTGCTGGAACCTTTCAAGGCTTTTACTCACTTTTCAGAATTCTTGGCTTTTGCAAACCTTGTGACTCTTGAAACTCCTTAAATCCCACTCTGAGGGTGGTGTAAGGACTTCCATCTGCCTTGATGTGGATTCCATAGTGTTGCAAATTGTGGGCATTCTGCACACGCGGACAAGAGGTATTGTTACAGTGGGGATACTGTAACACGCATATCAAACAACAAGGCCCATGGAAAAGAAATATATCTATGGACTGATTCTTGATAGGTGTTTCAGAGAGATGTTTATTTCTCCAGCCGCATGGCCGGGGCTCTGCTGAGGAACTGTTCCAGTCACGGGACCAAGGGTCCTTCTGCCCGCGCAGGGAACACAAACCAACCAATGGGAACGAGGCTGAGCAGGGGCAGGGAAGCCCCGTGTCTGTGCCCTCAGGGCCCCTCTCCCAGGGCTACACGGCAGGGGAGGGACCCCGACATTTCACCCATTTATTTTTAAAAAAAAGAGATTTAAAACTTAACATTGAAAACAACTGGATAAACATAACAAGGACAGTTTCAAAACAAAACAAGCCACCCTCCTGAGCCTTTAAACATCCAAACAGATTCTCTGGAACATCTTAAGGGCTGACAGAAGGGAGACAGGACTCTCCGGGCATGCTTTGTGGGGAAACTGAGGCAGGAGAGGGTTTCTTCCATTTGTACCTGTTGGAACTCTAAACAACAATAGTTAATTTCTTCCCTCCCGCTTTCCATCCCCCCCTCGGCATCCGATAGGAGTTGTAGGGAAAGGGAATTGTATAGGGAAGTCATGGGGTGAAAAACGGATTAGGAATAAACTGGGAATGGGGTAAACTTAAGAAAGGGTTCATATTGGGTATAGGGTAAAAGGGGAAAGTAGGCTGTGGGTAGGGAAGTTGCTGGGATGGATATTGTTTATAATTTTGTGCATAATGGCTGCCTTTGACTGGAATACCCCTAGGCCCAGTAACATTTGCTGCTTGTAAACCCTTCTTTCCTTGCACTATATCAAATTGTACAACTTCCCCATCTCCTACACTTTGCAGGTAATTTTTAGGGTTATTCTTTTTAATAGCAGTTCTATGAACCAATATATCTTCTTGGTTGTCACATCTTGTTATAAAACCATAATTTTGTTTAACATTATACCATTTTATTATTCCAAAAACCTTAGCTACAGTGATTTTTTCCTTTTTCCAAGTGGCTGCTGTCTTCTGTCTCACTGCGGTTTTGCTTTCTTTTTTGCTTTCGCTCGCTTTTGTGTTGGAACTGCCAGGGTTGTCAGTGCTGCTGGGGCCGTCGGGGCTGCTCGTGCCTGCGTGCTCTTCCTGGGGTCGCATTCAGGGCCGTGCGGGCCCGGCTGGGCCACACCGCTGAGCTCAGGTCCCCGCACGCCACCTCCTCTGCTCTCAGCTGCGCTGCCGCTGCCAGGCGCTGCGCCCACGTCTCGGCCAGGCCCCCAAGCGACGACCCCCCCACACCCTGCTCCAGCGCGAGTTTCAGCTGGGCGCGGCTCCGCTCCACCACCAGCTGCTGCCCGTGCACCTCCCCTCTTGGTCGGGCGTTCACGGGGCTCGCTCCACCATGCGCTGCGGGGGCCAGGCGGGCACCGCCGGGTTGCGCCACTCCTGCCATGCCTCGCTCCGCCGCCGACACTGCAGCTTGCGCCGCTCCGCCCGCGCAGGGGAACTGCCTCGCTGCTGCTCGCAGAGCGCTCAGTCCACGTGGCCTGGGTCGCACGGTCCCTGAAGCAGTTTTAACTTCGCAAGGACACAGCTGACATTGTTCAATGGTCTTGGTAATTAAATAATATTCACAAAAATATTCTTCCATCGGCATATATTTTGACTCAGAAACTAACTGTGTCCAGTCTTCCAAAAGTCTTTGGTAAGAATTAAATCCCAAGAAACGTAGAAAAAGTTCTTCAACAACCATGCCAAGATGTGTTTCAGTTCCTTTTGAGCATGAATTAAGCTAAAATTTACAAATCGTTGTTCAAGAATCTTTTCAAGTTTAAGATAAATGTCCATATGCGACTCTGAGAGCCAAGAGTCTTCCCACAGTTCCTCCATAATTTAGAGATGGAACAGCAAAACAAAAACAAGAAGAGAAATCCAGAGTTTCCTCACAAATCAGTCACTGTCCTTAGGGATCGGGGATCATTCTGCTCGCATTACCCACCATTTGTTACAGTGGGGATACTGCAACACACATATCAATCAACGAGGCTCATGGAAAAGAAATAGCTATGGACTGATTCTTGATAGATGTTTCAGATATGTTTCTTTTCCCACCCGCATGGCTGGGATCTGCCGAGGAACTGAGGCAATCACGGGACCTGAGGGTCCTTGCCCGTGCAGGGGAACACAGAACAACCAATGGGGAATGAGACTGACCAGGGGCAGGGAAACCCCGTGTCTCCCTCCTAGGGCCCCTCTCCCAGGACCACATGGCAGGGGGGAAGGGACCCCGACAAGGTATTATAGATAATCTACCACAATCTGAAAATCTAGGTTTGATTTTTATCTCTACTGTAGAATGTTTGGCTGTGCTTTAGTAGAAAATTTAATTTGTTGTCAGGTGATCTTTTAGGCTAGAACAAACATATTTAAACACAATATTTATGTACAAAAAAAGTTCCTCATAATAGTTTCAATTAAAATCTGATTTTCTTTAACTGGCTGAACCCCTGTGTTGTTCCATTTGGAACTGAACAGGATTATTTTACTGAAACAAATTTTGAAACAGCTAACCATAATGCATAATGCTCTTCTTTCAACCGAGTTTCTTTCTACTATTCTTCATGGTTTGTTCTATCTTAATACATGTGCAACATCATGCTATTTCAATCTTAAGCTCTCCAATAATGGACAAAGGATATTTGTTCTCAGAAATAGCTAAGGTGGGTCATCTCGGTAATCATCTGGGTGGTTGCTTTTATAGGACAGAGAAGGATGTTCTTGTTTTACTTTTAATCTGTGACTTTAATCAGTTTTCTGTGGACTTTAGTCCACAGTTTTGTTAATCTGTTTGAACTTCATATAATTCTCTCCACCTGTGTGTCACCATATTACTGATGTTTAAGCATTAGTTACCTTGAAGTGCTACTCCTAGCTCATTTCATGTCATTGCTCTGTTCTTAGGCGAGTATAATTCCTCCCAATAGGCCTCCCAATTAACAATTTAATCTGATTGTAAAATTCTTGGTTTATAGTGTTTGAAGGACTGAATCACTTGTGTTGATAAAAGACATATCATATTAGCCATCTTTAAGCTTTCACACACCGGGCTGAGAACTTCCAACTGACAACTTTCACAACCCCTTTTCAAAGTTCAGTTGGGATAGAATTAACTTTAAATGTAAGCGCCCTACAGGATGAGATTTAAAAGACAACACATTAAGTATTGATCCAAGTGTCTTTCATAAACACAGAATTCAGGATCAAACTCTCTAACACTATCAAAGCAGTAACTTACATATTTAGAGAAATGGACATTTGGAGCAAAGCAAGGATTTTCATGCCAGTTCTAAGCCTGGTGGCTGCACTTGTTGCAATTCTTTATTTCAGAAGACCTTCAAACTTTTCAGTCAGCTCTGAAAATTACATTCCCTTTTACTTCATCCTGAAAAATATCCTCTTCTTCCTAGAGTTTTTGAAGGAAGCACACACTGACATTAAAGCTTATTTCTCAGCATTGTGGATGACCCTTAGTGCACAGACTGCTCTCAAAAGAACCTGTGAAATTCTGGAAGGATGTTTTGATGAAAGACCACTGGTATTTCTTTGACCTTTTGCTTACAGTGGAGATTTCACAGCATTTTAGATAATGGACATATAGATGGGCAAATAAATACAGAATATCAAAAGGAAGAATATAAGTTTACAGCCTGCTAAGAGCTGTATCCTCCCTATATAAGACTTCTTCTAGAACTGTCTGGAAAATACCCACAATGTAAAACTTCCCCCAAAAGCTTGAGTTAATGACTATACATCAGTGGGCATGTCTGGCAGTAAACTTGTTTACATCCCAATCAAGCAGAATCTGGCCCAAGTCACACCTTAAAACATGAGCAGCAGATCAAACATTTACACAATACCTGACTGGAATGCTGTTGTACTTAGGGCATGCACGAAATATCCTCTTGCTTTGTTTCTGCATTGCACCCCCTACTTCTAATGAAGACAGATATTCCTAGCACACATCTGTGGGTGAGGCAGTCTACTTTGCTGGTCAAAAATTTTCTACCCGAGTGACTCAGAGCAGTCTTTTAATGAGCTACAGAAGGGACTTCTGATCAGCATGTGAAGAAAAAAACTGTTTCCATGTCCCGTGGAAGATTCAGGGCTAACTAGAGGCCTGCAGTTAAAGGGAAGATGTTTGCTTCTTACCTGTACTGACAGTAGCAGAGGCAACATTTCCACCATTTGAAGTCAAGAAGAGAAGAAAAAAATACAACAGGTAAGAAAAATGGGCTATGCATACAGTGTGAGGGGTGTGTGTGAGGGGGAAATAAAGCTGAGAGATGACTGTGTATGTGTCTATGACATGGAGCTCCTGGACCAGGTCCAGTGGAGGGCAACAAAGATGTTGAGAGGACTGGAGCATCTCTCTTACAAGGAAAGCCTGAGGGAGCTGTTCAGCCTTTAGATGACTGAGAGGGGATCTCATTAATGTCTATCACTCTCTGAAAGGAGGTTGTCAGGAGGATGGAGCCAGGCTCTTCTCAGTGGTGCCGAGCAATAGGACAAATGGCAATGGGCTGAAACTGATGCATGGGAAGTTCCACCTGAATATGAGGAAGAACTTATTTACTATGCAGGTGATTGTGCACTGGAACAGATTGCCCAGAGAGGTTGTGGAGTCTCCCTCACTGGAGATATTCAAGAACCATCTAGACACAATCCTGTGCAATGTGCTCTAAGATGACCCTGATGGAGCAGGGGAGTTGGACCAGATGGGAACTATGGTCCCTTCCAGTCTTACCTGTGGGATATGCCCAGCCACTGCCCTGGAGGGATGTCTGCTGAGGTAAAAGATTTTGCAATCGCCCAGCAGGACTCCCTGGAAAGGCAACTACTTTTGGGTCATGGCGAGGAAAGGTAGACCCACAATCCTTTGGGAGACACTATGCAGATCGTTCTGCAACCCATTGGTCTGTCCCAGACCCTCTGTAATCCATTGGTCCCCTTGCTGATCCCCTGTATCCCTATAAAGGCAAGCTCCCTTGAACCCCTCGAGAGAGGTCATCCGTGGCTCTTCCCTTCGCCGGAGGGGACCCACAATAAAGCTACCTTCGTGCGGAACCAGCCACACGAGCCTTCTCGTCTCTCTCTCTGGTCTGGTTTGGCCTAGAGGCTGCCTTGCAGAGCTGAGCTGAAACCACGAGCTGATATCACTAAAGAGCTGACAGCCTCTGCAAGGGCTCCTCTGCCAGCAGCTGAGAGGAAGACACCGGGCCTCGGGAAGGCGATTCCTTTCGCGACCATCTCCCCGGACTGGTCATCTCTTCCTGGGTCACAGCCTCGGACCCCACCACCAGCTGTAATACTTACCCATTCTGTGATTCTGTGTATTTCCTGAAGAAGCTAGTCTGCCATTTTTCACACATTTCTGTGCTAGTTCTCGTTTCCTTGACTCTGACTCCAGTAGATTAGTCAAAATCATTTAAATTGAAAAAAATATTGTGGTTCCTCCCCTCTGTGTGCACATACAGTGACACTGTAGGATGGTCACTTTCAGGGGGAGGGAGAAAGAAACTGCTGCAAAATAGTCAAGAAATTCCTGCCTCCAGCATACATTCTAGAGGGTGGTTTTAAATGTTGTAAATCTTTGGCAGACTCACCATTTCTCTTGTCCACACACATCAGATTCATTAAGATAGCCTGCAAGGAAAGGGCAAAGGGGAAGAGTTTTGCCATCCTCAGTAAAAAGTCATACTGATATCAGCTAACAAACAGCTTTTCCAGCACATTATGGTATCAAGCCTGCATGACTTTTTACCGGAAGGACAATTCCCACTTTCAAGAGAGTTCAGTAGAAGGTGCTGTAAGAGCATTATTGCCAGGAGCTCTGGAAGACCTGCAGCAACTCACAGTGACAAATCTGCACAGCATGTTTGAACTCAGAAACTTCTTAATGCCGTAAGTTGGATTTAACAAAACACTTCATGTACAAGAGGAAAGAGGCCTGACAGGAACCTATTCAGAACCAAGAAAAAGCCACCACCTAACACCAGCTGCCATCCTCCTGTGGGGTTATAAGGGTTCTTACTGTTCCTCTGGGCTTTAGACAGTACTGTACCGCTCAAGTTTTCCAGCCTGCTTCCTGTACCAGCATTTGGTAAATCAATTGCAGCAGAACAGAGCTTTTTGTCCTAAGTAAGGCTGCAAGGCAATTAAAATATGATGATTTTATGTTAAGGATTACAGTATCAAAAAAAGTAATTTTTTTTCACTAGAGGAACAGAAAGAGATGCAGTTTTAGTATTCTTAGAGGAAGAATAATTTTAGTAAAGGAAAAATAATTTTAGTAAACAAGAAAAAAAGATGCAAGCAGCAGAGCCTTTAGAAACTAACAGGGCTTATACACTTGAACTCTTATTATTCACTTCCAAATGAGCTCAGTTCTTTCAAGAAGTCTTTCAATACCATGTATGTCCTTTTACACTGCCAAACTTTCAAGACCCACTCCAAGTCACTCAACATATTGCTGCTTATATAGAACCAAGCACAGGAACAGATGAAACTTAGGCTTTCAGGCTTTTACAGTATTAGAAGCTTTTTGTTCAGGAGGATCTTTGAACCATGTACATTCCAACATCTTAACCTTAGATTTAAAGCTAAAAAGATTGGGGGCACATACTGAAAGAGCTCTGCTAGTGTGGTGTGTGTAGAGAATCCCAGGTTATTTTCCTTCTGAATGGAATAAAAGAAAGTTTTGCTGTCTTTTTGGCAGCTTCCCAGGAATCCTCTGGCAAGATGATAGTGGTCCCACATCATACTATGAAAGGAATCCAACTCCCCGTTGTCCTCGGTGAAGGCCCTGCAGAGGATGGTCTCTACAGAGCTCAGTGCAGAACTGGCAAGCCTGCAAGAGCATGTGTCAGCTTGCACAGCAGAGACACAGATCAAGGCCTCAGTCACACGGGTGCACCTCTAATTGACCAGCAATAATGTCAGTGAATTACAGTTCGTGTCCCATATGCAGCACACTGGGTGGCTGGTGGTTTCTGTAACATTGCAAGGTTTCCAGCAAAGTCAACCAGGAACTCTCCAGTACCTGCCAATAGAGCTCCTTTTGGCAGCAGAATTTTAAAAAAAAGAACTTACCCTTGGCAGCTGAGGAGTTGACAGCTGGACTAACAGTCTCTCAGAATCAGACCTGAAAACAGTCAGAATTTACCTGTGAGAATATTACAGTGAAATTCTGAAACTTTAGTAAAACCCACAGAGAAGGCCAAGCAGATATTAATGAGAGAAGATGTTCTGGGTATGGGGGGAGGATGTTCTTGTTATGAGACATTGAGAGTGTACAAGGAAGAACTTGTGGATAATATGTAGCAACTATACTTTTGCTTGTACAGCTGATTGTTTACTGCCTGAATGGTCATTGTTTGCTAAGTAGCCAATCTTAAATCAAGCCACAGCCATTGTGAAGAGGTATAAGAATAGCAGTAGAGAAAATAAAAAATCTTTCTACCCTTCTCGACAATGGATTATGACTAGTGTGGCTTTTATGTCTGCCTTGACAACAGCCACAGGCAGCAAAGTTAGTAATTCCAAGCTTTCACTTAAAAAGCTCAGCTTACTGAACTGAACCCAGTATTACAGTCTTATCCAAGTCACACTTTGAAACACCGTTTCTTTCACATGGTTTGTGAGATGGAATAGGAATTTTCTGCTGTTGACTACAGCAATTGGTTTCATCTAATGTGGTTTGTAACAAATGAAAGGATCGATCCAGCTTGTGATGGAGATCAGACTTCTCTCATTAACAAATACAGCATTCCCAACCATTTAGGAGTCTTTATCCAGGAGAGGTCAGCAAGCCTTCTACAGAAGAGCACCATCTGTTTAATAACTAAGAGATGGATATTATTGAATATATATATATATATTCTTGAATGTTACCCAGTTTCCATTCTCAACTATCCATAGACAAATTACCATTTATTTAATCATTTATTTCTAAATAGAAATAGGAAACTAACACAAGCTGGTTACAAGAATAATAATTTCACAGCTATCTTCTGATATTGATTAAACACATTAAGAAATTGGAGATTTTTCATTTCCTTGAGCTGCCTCCTCTTCCTCATCATAGTGATGGCATCTGTTGTCTTTGTTTTCTGGTTTTTCATTGGCACAAGAATGCAATGTATAAATATACTTCTAGATTAAAGTCAGAAGACAAACACATTTACAGGTTTGGAGTTTTTTTTCTGTTGTAGAATTCAAGAGTTGCCCTGTAAAAACAAACATACCTCAGGCAGTTAACTTTAACCTAGGCTCGTCCAAGTTATTATTCAAAAGTGACCACTAATATGACTTTTAATTTCTAGCAGGGAAATAAGTTTAACACACACACACCCCACAAAACAGTCAATCTCAGAGATAAGAGAGCTTAGGAGAAGTTTAACACAGACATTACAGCAGCAGCCACTTCCTCCTCTGCATTCCCCACATGATTCATGATAATGCATTAAACATGTCAGCAAGCATTTACCTTGTTCTCTATTGAATCAAGAGCAAAGATCCTGTTTTGTAACAAATAGCTGTGTTGACTGGACTCACAGTTCTCCCCTCTTAAAGTGGAATCAGGTCCCTGATCCAGTTCCCAGCACCAGAGCAAATGGTTGGGCCATAATAAAAGAAGAAGGTGAGAAGGACAATACAGAACATTTCATTACGTGAAAATGTGGCCTTACTTGAAAGTAATGCTAATGTCTTTTTAGCAAGGTGAGGGTACTTTTAATACCCAATTCAGAAAGTGAAGGGTCACAATCTCTTTTCAACATGTAGCTCCAACTCCAGAATAACTTTCCAGTTTTAATTAGAAAACTCTCCTTTGTACAAAGGGGGAGAGGCTGTACTAAGAGTTACCCCCAAAGGATCCTCTTTAGTGCTGCCTTGCAGCCCTACAGTACCTTGAGGAAAACTGACACTTGAGCTCCAGTGCTGACCCAGCTGGCATTTTGATACTAGCCTTGCCAGTGCTGGAAATATTTCAGGTCTAGTTTGTGCTTTGACAGATCTGAGGCACATGCACCCTGGTTCTTTGGGATTAACGAGTTTGCAGGCCTCACATACTTTATTACACTTTATGTAGTGTTTGACAGGAACTCTTCATAAAGGTCTTCTTCATAAGAGCCATAGGCTACACTTTTCTTTTTCCAGGACTGCCCATCTTCAGATAACTTGTATGCATGTTCAACCATAGCAGCTCCTATTATGACTTGGCAAGAGCCTCCACAAGTTTCTGCTATGGCTTTTTCGTACTTTTTCTGCTGAAGTACCAGGTAAGCTGTATAAATGTTTAATTTGTAACTCATTATCTAGGTGTGCTACTATAAAGATTGTAACACAACCTTAGTTATAAAGTGCCTGACATACTGTGAGCCAGTGCCCAAAAGAAAATGTGCTCTCTGCATGTAGCTAAACAAGAACTGTGACAACATTGGCTTTGAGAATGCAGTTTCCCAAAACCTTCTGTGTTGGTTCTACTTAGCAAACTAAGGAAAAGGCTCAAAGAAGCATTATGATCTCCCTTTGAAATACCTTTTCAGTGTTATACCTTCCTCTTCCTCAAATGAACAAAGGGCTCTTGTGTATTACATTTATGGGCAATTTTGATTTTAAACTAAATTTGATTCACTCACATTTTCACAGCCATGCACACATAAGCAAGAATATGCTTGTATTCAGGTAGTCTGACTAGGATTCACTGCGGTGACACAGTGGAACATACCTGTCATATTGTCACCACATCTGGGCTAGAAGTCAGGTTAAAGGGAATGGGACACAAGCACAGCAGTGATGCATTTACTCGCATAACCACTACTTACGACATCTAAGAACACTTTGTTTGAATTCATGGTTTATTGAAAAGCTTTGAATGTGGAAAATATGGTTAGGGAAACCTTCTAGCTAGCTTACTTAAAAGGTGCTGGCATCTTGAGTCCTCCAACCTGCAGCCAGTGAAAATCACAAGCCAAAAAGTGCAAGCATTTGGTGTTCAGAAGGAAGATGTTAGGCCTTAGAGGAGGAGGTTGGGAGCTCCAAGAGACACTTTCCAAGGTTATTTAAAGCTATGTCTGTAAAGAACAGCTTATGTAGGTCAGTTATCAAGTCAGACTGGAAATGTAAGAGAATGTGTATCCCCTTGAACAGTATTTTGAGAGTGAGTTCCTCAGTCATTTTCTCTGACAGTCAGCTCTGAAGGTTTAATGCATTTAAATATTCTAGTTCAGGTAACCTAAGAATTAATCTCCTTTTATTACAATGACCTTTATTTCAAAAGTCCCGAAATTTCATTCCTATATACAAAGAATGTGTTTATAATACAACAGTATGCAGAAAACCACTTTCCTCAAAATATAGGAAAGATACATTCAAGTTGAGATCATTATTGATAATAGAAATGTCCTTTGTAACTGAGAAATTAGATGCAACTCCTGAAAGGTCACTCAGTATGAATGGTGATGCTGTCCAGGTAGAAGCAGGAGAGCAGAAAACAGGATGAGAGGGAATCACCTAGTCAGTTGACCCAGAAATAAGCATATATGGCAGACAGACATACTTAGTATTCTAAAGGGAATGTGACAGAAGGACTTAAGGTACTCAGTAGAATAGCTAAGTGTCCAGCATCAAATTCCTACCAATATAATGAAATTATAAGATCGTTCAAGGTGAAGTTTAAGGCTGAAGGTCCAGGTCACTGACTTTTAAATCCACATTGAAAATCAGAACTGGGTATAAATCAGGATTATAAACCTCATACTAAAGAGGGACTATCAGAAACATCTCAAAGATGGTTAACACCTTAGGTGTAGAGTCAAAGTAGGTCAGATGCTAGCCTCAGAGTTAAACTACTCTTTTACAAAACCTAGTACTTGCAGTACTTGGCTAGACTCAAAGTTCAATTACTCTTTTTCTGAAATCCAACTCTTGCAATGTGTGGCACATGTGGCAATGTGTGGTAAAAAAATCCAAAACTCCCCAAACCCCAGGAATCATTGTGGGATACCACAGGCAACACAGGAAAGGGACTGCAGCTATTGTGACTAGCAGCAATAGCACCCAGAGCCCTGCAACTAATCTGGCATCAGCAGTTTAAGTTGCCAAGGAGCAGTGAAGGAAAACAGAATAAAGTGGAATAGCCAGCAATATTCCGTTTATACTGTGGATTAAATTTTTGAATAAACAAACTGGAAGTGCCTGTGGCTTTAAGAAAGTTGACTTGAGGAACGAAGAATGTAATCTTATAAGAAAAATAATGGGAAAAATATGGTGCTCAGACACCTTGATGAGTAGGATTTTTCGCTAATCACTCAAGTTTTAGAAAAAGCAACAGCAGACTGCAGCTGTGCAGTGGAAAAGTCCAAATATACAAAAGAAAGGCAAGACCCAGCAATAAGAATGAGGCTTGGAGTTAGATTACTAGCTATTGTTAGTCAAGCTGTTTACCTTACTCTTGGTTTGCTCACAGACCCAAAGACAGCTAGTTGACTGCTTGTCTCAGTAAACTGCAATGAAGGGAGCACAGCTTTTCTCACTCCTGAGGATATTTCCATTCTTGTTATTGGCTCAGTCTTCCTTCCAGGATTTGTCTTTCTCTCTGGTCACTGCCAACACATGCCCAGGCAGAACCCTGCCTAGATATCCCCAAAACACCCATGTACTGTACTTACTAGGCAATATTAATGCCAGTTGTTCCAGCATCTGCATCTCCCACCTGACACTTGCTGCATTCTGCTATTAGTCACTGACATTGCTTTTCTCTGTCTGTATTTTAAGTAGCAGCAAATGTAACGCTGCGCTTCTGTTACTTAAGCCCAGCAAAGGAAATTACACCAGTAACCCCAGTCCCAATGGCAGGGTTTCTCTCAGTGTGGGTACCCTCCACCCACGCACAGACACAGTGCATTTGTTCTGTGCTCCGGTGCCCGTCAGGAGCTGCGGCTCCTTAATTGCCTCACACGCACACACAGTGCGCGCTCCCACTCCAAATGCTACCAGCCTCATTAGTTCCTTTCACACTTCATTTCTCCATGCGAGGCATTCAGAGGTTTCACAATCTGCATATCTTCCTTTTAAGACGTCACAGAGCTCTTCTGCAGACCTTTGAGGGACTAACGAGCAAGATGTCTCTATTTTATTAATTAGCTGCTTCTCAGCCATACTCCACAGCTCTCTACTAGTTCAGCTGCTCAGCTACAGTAATTAGACAACCCACTTTTCAGTCTTCTACTGCACTGCCTTAGAGAGAAAGTTTGACTGTTCCTGAGACTGTGGTACTTTCTGGCAATTATTAGACATCTCCTGAATGACTAATAGAGAAATCCTGCTTTCTGTATTATTCACTGCAGCATTACAGCTTCCCATTCTAGGCTTTGTCTCATGCACTCTGCTGTCAATATGTGCCATCATTGGCATTCGAGGGTCCAGATGTTATCTGAAAGATTCTTTATTTGCATCATTCAGACATAACAGTCATAAAGAATGTATTCACACTCCCTCAGAATCAGAGTTGCAAGTAAAATGGGTAGTGTTACTTCTTATGCTGCAATACTTCTCAAACAGGAACAAAATCAAGCCAACAAACATGTGCTGTCTCTGCTTCATGCAGTGGAAGGCTTGCTTGTATGTCTGAACCCATGATTTTTCTTAGCTACCAGTAGCTCATGTACTCACAGTACCTGATATGCAGAAATTTACAGAATATGAAATGCCCTTTTATTTTAGCTTGCCAGACAACCATAATTAATATTGTGCAGTGAGTACAACTACAAGGGGAAAAAAATCTCTTAAATCAGGCTTAGTTACTTTATTTGCTAAAATATTTCCTTGAAATACCAAATAGTGTCCACGGTGAACAGCTCTTCAGATCCCACAGTGATCCTACTACTTGCTATCTTGTCTATTCCTCTATATTACCAAGCTACTCACTTAGGCCAAGCTGTGGCTCCTTTCATCTCTACAAAACCAAGTACACAGACTTAGGATGACAGTCTATTTTTAAGAAGAACAAACACACCTTCAACTTAACATTTGAAAGCAGTAAAACAAAATGTTTTTCCTTTCCCAAGAGGCAATGAGAAGCAATGCCAGTGTCTGACTGTTATGAGCTGTATGTGCTGTGCATACACTGCCGAGCAATGCCATCCCAGAGCGTGATGGCAGCACTGATACGTACAGACACAGCTGGCCAGATCTGAAGCCCTTGCTGCCTGTCTCCAAACATGCCTCCAAAGGCTGTAGATCAAGAAGGGCCTGGGATGTGCACTCACCAGGGCCCTTGGTCTTGTCTGGATGAATGAGGTGCCCAGGAGTAAGGTCCAGCACAGAGAACACCTACCCCTGTAGACAGCCATGGTCTGTATCAGTCCCTACCACTGTATCCCAGACAAAAAGTGGGCTAACCTTGTAAGACAGGGTGACTTCTTCCTTCCATGTGATCAGTAAGGCATTGCAAATGATGATTATATTATGTCCTCCCTAGTAGAGAAGAACTAACAGATCTACTTATCTATCAGTGTAAGAGAACTTGAACTGTTTGTTCAAGGAGAGTTGAAACTCTTCAACCTCATCTTGGTTTTCTAACATGCAGCTTGCAGAACTGCCCCTCGTGTTGCCTTACACACAGACACACACATGCAAACAGTGTGTTCTGTGCAGTTTATGCATTTAATTAGACAACTGTGAACATGCAGTTAGGATTTTTTCATTGTAGATGTAAGAGGAAAATGAACAGGGAATGTCAGCTATCCACAGAGCTTCCACAGTGCAGTGAGGTAAGGCTTTTCAGTCAGAAATAGTGCCAGAGTGTGCCAAATACCTGTTCAAAGTATTTTATATGAATTAAACTCTTCCACAAGAAATCAGTGACTTCACTTGTCTTCACTTTCCAGTTTGGTAGAGTGATGAACTTTGATCTATCCTACACTTAAAACCCCACTTCAATCAGTCATGCAGTGATGTGTTTGCTTAGACAGATGATGAATAAATTTTCCACTACCAGCTGTCCAAGCTCACTGTTAATTAACACTTAGCTCACTAAGAGCTAAGCTAAGAGTTCTCAAAATGAACTGCAAGAAACAAACCCCAACAAATATAAAACATCTTGCAATTACTTCAGTTATATCTATCTCTTATTTTGTCTCAGCTGTAGAATTCTGCACCTGCTCCCCAGCCCTTAGTCCCTGGAGCCAGTATTATCAGGGCAAATGGTACATGTTCAAATCCAGAGCACTCAGGTCTATGAAAATATGTAACAGTCTTATGGCAAGTAATTGAATGGTTGAACACAAGGAGGAACTAAGCTTCTGCCAGCTATTGTCAGCAGATACTATGACAGCAAGAGACACAATTCCGTTGGAAAACAGCTCCATAAAATGGAATGAACTCTGTTGAAAACTTAAGACCACTGTAAACATCCCTGCCTTTCCTCTTGAGATGCCAAGTGCGTTGCTCTGACTGCCTGCAGTATAAACAGAGAGCTATTTAGAAACTTGTATAAAATAAAATTCCAAAGCAAAACACTCCAGCAATTCTCTGTGAGCCCTTTGTCATCTGGTGGGAGGCTTCAAGACTAAGGATGACAGGTGTTAGACATGCTGAGTAATGCCTGGCTGAGGAGCGCTTGGATGCTCCAGCGGTGAAAAGCCCCGTGAAGTGGTGCAGAAAGCAGGAAGGGTCAGATCCAGAAGGATCTCTTTGTGTATTTCAGTCTTTTCTCAGATATCCAAAAAAGCCATATAAAGCATGAGCCAAGCATATAGAGGAACATAAAGCTACAGCTGGTGTGCTTCATTTAGGAAGTATGCTGGCAGTTTTCCTTCTCCTCCATCCCCCTTAGGGCCCAGGTTCAGCAAATCTGTTAAACACTTTCCTAGCTTCAATGGACATGAACCTTCAGGACAGATTTAAAGTTAACTCTGTATTTTACTGCTCTCAGGAAATGTACCTAATCAGGTTCTGTTGCTGGCTGAAACAAGGCCTAACAATGAACTTAAAATGAAGTCCATAAACTTCATTCAAGAAAAGAAAAATAGTGAAATGTTCTGAAAGTGAATTAAAAATCCAGCCAGCTCAAGCTTACATCTTGTCAAGCACAAAGACAAAGCCAGTCATTTTTCTGGCCAAGTAGTTCTTCTGGCACTAGAGTTCAAATCTCAGGTCCTGATTATGCCAAGCATTAAAAAAAAAAAACAGCCCAAACTTTTTTTTTTTTTAAATTCAGAATTACAATCGTGGTTGTCAAACACTCAGTTCTGTCATGCTGCCTATTTGCACAGTAATGAAAGCATGTTGTGCTTTGATGGCACAGCTCTTGCCTGTCCATTTTATCAAGCAGTGAAGAGAAAATAATTGAAAAAGAGAAGGCCTCTGGCTTTCTGCATGTGTGACACACTATGTGTGTCAATGCAAAGCTGAAGCCTCATGTTCCCAGGCATGCATGGCACTCACCCTGCTGCCAGGGCTCTCAGGACACTAATAAACTCCTGATATTGTTTATAATAGAAACCAAACAATCCTCTTCACAACACACATTAAAAAACCATGCACAACGTGATTTCTACAAAACTTTACACTTTTGCTGAACAAAACTTCTATGACAATTAGGCATAGCATATACTTCAGATTCTTCCTAGATCCTCAAACATATGAATGCTACCATGTGCCCTTCATCACTGCGGTTATCATTGTGGCATGCCATGAAAGAAGCAAACCTCAAGAGACTGTACAGAGCTTCAGTCTTAGGTCAGGTGCCGGAATCAGGTGTAAGATGGTGAGATTCAGGATAAAATATCCCAGCTGTGTCTTGTTGAAGGATGATGGGTTTGATCTGCACAGATGTCAAATCAAACATAGTACTTACCAAAGTACTTGAGCTTTAGAAAACACTTGCTAATGGTCCTTTAACTCCTTTGCTAAAAGCCTTTCACACTTCATTACATATGCCCAACTCCAAGTGCTTCATGCACCGCAGAACAGCTGACCCTGTTCCCTCTCAAAATACACTGGAGTTACTAATGTGCAGCAGTTCGATGTGAATGCATTCACAACTGGCCAGAACACATAGAGTCAAGAGGTCTTGGGGTTTTCCTAAATCTCAGATTGCAACGAAAGGAATTTCAGAAATGAACTTTCCCATTATCTTATGAGGAGTTTAATACCGTGTTCTGGAAGGCTTATACTCCTGAATCTGATCAAAAGTAGCACTGGGAGGTGGTGGTGGTACCCTTTTTGAACACGCAGCACAACAAAGGAATCCATATCAGGACTTGAATCATTGTGATGTTCCAGTATTGTTCTGTAATAGTTACTAAAGTATCAGAACTCTATTCCTGACAGATCTCACTTGCAGGCAAAACTCTTACTGTTGCTACAGCAAACAGCAAGCCAGTGAAAGGAGAAAAATCATTGGCAATTACTTTTTACCAAGTTAGCTTTTTTGCCTTCCAATTAGGATTTACACATGCTGACAATTCAGTAACACGCAGGAGTCAGATGATAAGGGAGGGTTTCATGAAGTGCCCCTTTCCAGCCCAAATGCAGCTTCCTACGTAGCAACCGTTACTGGCCAGGGCTGGTTTCGCCCACAGAGGACTAACTTTCCCAGGTAATAGCTAAGTAGCATCACAGTATGCTTTGGCCTTTTAATTGTTCAATTGTTTTTTGCTGTTGAATGCCAACAACTCCCATTCACACCACGTAGTTTAAGGAGATCTTAGGAGCAGTACAACAGCTATAGTTTTGGATATTTTAATCAACGTTTTGTTGCTGTTCTTGGAAAAAGATGTGAAAGTCAGCACAGACAGTAAGGAACTGGCAAAAATCTGAAAGTGCCTCTGCCCAGGAAATCATTTTGACTCACAGTTTTTGTCAAGCCAGTTATCATCCATTATAGATAATTATCACTATATTGAAGACTGAAACTGAGAAACACAGAACAAAAGAAACTATACTGGTGCTGTGCGCTCGTTCTCCAGATGCATAAGGGGTGCCATGCTTTCAAAGCTGAGCAAACAAATTTTGTTATCGAAGGAGTTTTGTTTGGGTGGGGTTTTTTTCCCTTTAATCTCTATACACACATTGTTCTTATGATAAAAATCAGGTACTTAAAACAGCAAATGCCTGTGTTGATACTGTAACATCCATTAACCTACCACATACCTCTCTGTATTTGCACTGCTTTCTCTCTTTTTTATATATAATTTTGTATCATTAGGAGTTATCTGTACAGCAGCTGCCAAAAAAATAATAGGACAAATTTAAATACTCCTTCTTCTTTCAACCTCAAAGTTCTAAAGTAACCTGGTTAACAGGACTTGACTCCAGCCAACATTCAAGAGGCCCCACCTCAGACAGCTTTTGCAAGAAGTGTCACTGGCCTGCACATGCCTACACCCTGTCCAGGTCAGTCTTGTATCTTTCATGCCTCCCAGCCCCACTTCCTTTTCCCCAGTAACTGCCAGATCCCTATTCACTTCACAAAATGTAACTGAAAATCTTGAGAACCCAAATCCTGCATTATTCTCAAATATGTGAAAATAAGAGAATGGGCTTTCAATTCATCTGCAGACATCTGCAGAGGAACGAAGTGTGTATTTTAAAAGCCTGCAGAAAAACAGGGAAAAATACTTACTTGTAGCACTGATTTGGGAATAATTTAGTTAAATTCATGCAAACATACGAGACCTGTGCATTTCAATGAACTGAAAAGAGCTAAAATCCTGTGCGACCATTTTTAAAAGAACAGATTTATTCTAAAGATCCTTCACAAACACCAAACAAAATATATTCTGCAGGATATGCACAGCATATGAGAGTTCTGAATATTTTATAATTTCACCTGGAAATTCCTTTCACCAATCAAAAGGCAAGTAGTTTCCTCACCTGCAAACTCAGATTTGCTCGGGAACCTTGCTGTTGTAGGGCAGCAGGCTCACAGAGGGGAGTCTGCTCTTATAGGCTGCAAAAATGCCCTTTTTTAAAAAAAAGCTTTATTACAGGTAGAGCTCACTTCCCTTCTCAGGAAGGAGGTAGCTAAACCAAAGCCCAGCTGAATTTAAGATACAGTTAACTATAAAACAAGAATAGGAGTAAGCTCACAGATTCAAAGTGAAGGACTTAAAGGGAGATACAGAGAAATCCCATGGTGCAACTGCTGTCCCTTAAGGCAGTCAATCACCTTTTTTATCTTCAGTACCAAAATCTTTGGATAAAACCCAAAGCAGTTCCCAGAGTGGCAAAGCAGGAGTTCCTGCATGTTCCTTCACTGGCCTGACAGAAGCCACCTTGGTCAGAAGAGAGTTAATAAAGAGGTCTCTCAGCTTCCTGGGAGCCCTTGTTGGGGCTGTAAATACAAGAAAACTGAATGGAAAACTGCAACAGAACATCAGTAAGGGTCCATGGTGGAAACAGGTCATAGCCTGGTTTGTGCCCTCCCACCACATGTTTTGGAGTTTGGTTAATGGGACACTGTCTAGGAAATGTCAGGCACTCAGAAGCAGCTGGGAGGTTCATAGGAGAAGGACTCAGTGCTGGAACAGGAAGACACCTGCCTGTACAGTTTGCTCAAAGGCTCACAAGCGACCACCATGTGTGCTAGGGAAACACCACAATGCCCACCCACCCTCCTGCCACACTCACAGCAGTACCTGGAGATTTCAGACTTTCATTCCTTACTTTGAGTTCAGTAACCTGCAATAAATTAATGTCATATAATGTACTTCGCAATATAGAGAAATTTAATTTTTGAATGCAGCTGAAATAAAACTAGTCCTGCTGACTAGTGAAGAATATTAGACAAACTCTGGCCAACCTGGAGCTAAAGCTATCAACTAGCAGGCTGATGCCAGCATGCTCACTGATCTGTTGTATGATGCCAAACAGAAAAGGTAATGGTTGAGTTCTTCCTACCTTTCTCTTAAGAGAAGCACTTGTTTCACTTTTTCTCCTCTACCTGGCTACTGATTTCCTTTTTTTTATTTGCAAGGAAGAGTATATTAAGCATCCAAGGATTATTTTGGCCACTATTTTACAGTTTCCTTGATGAAATAAAACCCTTTACCAATTGCTTTATCAGATCTTCCTTGCCTTAAAATTAGTTTACTTGGACCACTGTTATCAACAGATCAAGATATCAACTTTTCTTTTCATAGATAATACATTATTCTTTCTGTTAAAAAAAAAAAAAAGATAACCCCCTGACTTCATTTAATCAAAGCAAAGAGAAAGCTGAACTCTCATGTCAGTTTCTAAGGCATTTACCAGTACTGATTGCAGGTCCGAGGCGATTTCATGTCTTCTGACAATGATCTCTGTGGAGATCGCAGAGAGCAATTCTTAAAATCACTTTTATGTATCTTTACTGCAGTTTATTTGTACAGGCACAGCATTTTATAAAGGAACTTGAATTGAATTAAACAGCAAGAGAGACATTAATACATTATTTCAAGGGAAAGAGAAAATAGCAGTAGTTGCCTTGAAAAGTTCTGTGAGTGATTTACTGATTTCCTTTCTTACATTCTCAGTCCCACTTGGAAGTTTTCCTCCTCATATACTTGGACCCCTCACTGTCGATTGCTTCGTAGAGGTCCTTTTTGTTCTCTGCTGTTGCATGCAAATAACCAAGGTAGGCCACACAGAGGCTAATTGCTATCAGTCCAAATGCCATCACAGGTTTGTTCTGACAAGAAAAAAATTTGGTACATGTTTTTAGTCAAAACACTTTTCATTAAACTCAAACATTACATTCTTCTATCTCAGCTTAGAAACGGAGCAGTAAACTATTGTGACATCTGCAAAAATCATCACTGCCTTCTTGCAGACTGAATTTTCTGACAGCAAAAAGAATGCCCTTTGGAAAAGAAGATTCTTTCTGGAGACAGAGCAGCACATTGCCCAGTACTCTGTATTTTGCTGTTTGGAAATGCTGCTTGAGCATGAATGAACAAGCCAAACCCAATTACTAAAGGTCTCTACTACAAACTTTTAACAGAGTTCATCTGGATATACTACTGGGACAATGCACTCTGCTCCTGCCAAGCAACCTTGATTACAATCCTCTAAACCAGATTTTGTATTCTTATCTCAAAACCTACTTTTGTTATACTAAATCTGTATTTATTATATGCAAAAATTTCACTCATTCCTGGGTTCTGAAAATGCTAACAAAACCTGAGTATCATCAACTTAATTATAAAAGAAAAAGAAAAATCAAAAATATTGAAAAGCTACCAAAAATCGCCTCATTTCATACCAAAAAAGTTTGCATTCTATGATTTGTTCCCATTTAAATATTAAAAACAACTCCTGTTGTTTTTATTGCGTAATAATAAGTAATAATATTACTTAACCTGTCAAATTAGATGGGTAATATGCCTCTAAACAGTCTGTCTGAAAGCAACTTGGCTAGGTACAAAAGAATCAGACAATATAGCAGTGAAATAAAAGCTGCAATAAACAATGTAATGTTCTGCACTCTCAACAATCTAAATGGAAAAGAGTAAAAATATTTTTAGTTACATTTCTGAGTGGTTTGCATAACAAGAGATGGTTACATAATGCACAGAGAATTGTAATGATTACTTTAAAGCAACTGTTATCTCTTCAAGCATATTTAGTTTCGCTCAGAACGACTGTCTTACAGGTTTAATGAAAAGCTCTGGGTTCACAGCTCGGAAAAGCATAGTTGTCTGAACGCTCCTCAGTCCTGGTTTTCTCTCTTTGGGTGTTTCATTTTCATTTGGAGGTTTGGTGGAAGACATGTTACTTAACGTTGAATACTTCCTAGAAGTAGAATGAAAAGCAAGTGTAATTTCTGTAAAAAAACTGGAAGAGCTGCATTCACTGAATGCAAATTCACACTCAGTTTGTCTTCTTACAGCATGAATTTTAGCTGGTGTAAATATTACTGATCGCCTCTGGTGTTATCTAACACTCCCAGCTTAAGCACACCAATTTTCAATTCTGTTTATTTTGTACATCCTAAAATTAACTTTTGGAGAGTCACATCTTCATACAGCATATCTAAGTCTCCTCATAATGGGCTTGGGGTTTTTCACTTGCCTTTGGCTAATGCTTTATCTACCTGTGGACCAAGCACAATCAGTCTTTAGACCACTGGCTAAAAAGACAATGCTAGGAAAAATTTTATTTTTTTGAAACTCTTCTACATGACAGGACAGCCCAAGCACCGCTGTAGTGCGGTCACTTTAACCACCCACCTCAGCAGGCCCAGCACTCAGGTCTCACTTTTGCACACACTGGGCATGTCACAAATACCTTTGGTTCAAACTGAAAGAATTTAAGCTAGTTAAAATACGCAAAAAATTCTTTACTGTGGGGGTGGTGAGGCACTGGAGCAGGTTGCCCAGAGAAGCTCTGGATGCCCCATCCTTTGAAGTGTTCAATGCCAGGCTGGATAGAGCTTGTGAGCAACCTGGTCTTGTGGAAGTCTTGTCCCTGCCCCTAGCAGCGAGGCTGGAACGAAATGATTTTCAAGGTCCCTTCCAACCCAAACCATCCTACGAGCACCTGAGCAAAGGTGCAAAAACACGCCCTTGGCTAACCCTGATTACTGAGGGGCAGAGGAGACACGGTGCAGGGGATCCCCTGGGAAGGGCAGGCCAAGCGCAGTCGCACAACCTCACACCGGGCGGCGAGGGGCTCCTGGAGCTGCCACCGGGACGAAGAGGGCAGTTTAGCCCCAGTTTGAAAAAGCCCAGCGGGGACTCCCGGCACACGGGGCACTCGGCACCGCGGCCTCACAGAACGGGGCGGCGGGGGGCGATTAACGCCGCTCACACCCCCCCCCCGCCCCCGCTACTCACCGCGCGCAGCCGGCGGCGCCTCCCCGCGGGGCGGGGCTGCGCCTGCGCGCCGGCGCCCCCTCCCGGGCGGGGCGCGGGGCGGCGCCCGGGTCTCGCCCCTCCCCTCAGCCGTGGGGCGGCGGGGCGTGCAGCGGGCGGAGCGCGTCCGCCTCTGGCGGGGCTGCGGAGCTGCTTCCCAAGTCATAGAGCCGTCCCGGCTGGAAGAGGCCTTTGAGATTGTCCCGTACAACCGTCCACGCGGCCCTACCACTGTAACCCATAACCATTAAATCACCCAGGCTGGATCCAGACGCCTCTTGAGCCCCTGCAGGGATGGTGGCTCCACCACCTAATTCCCTGGGAAATATTTCAATGCCTGACCACCCTAAGTGAAAAATATTTTTCTAATGTCTAATCTAAACGTCTCCTCTCTCAGTTCAAGACCATTCCCTCTAGTCCGGTCACTGCAGACACGGCAGAGGAGACCAACCCCAAAACCTCCTTTCAGGGAGTTGTAGAGAGGGATAAAGGCCCCCTCAGCCTCCTCTTCTTGAGAATAAACAACCTCAGGTCCCTCAGCTGTTCCTCATAAGACATGTTTTCTAGACCTTTCAAGAGCTTTGTAGCCCTTTGTTGGCCACACTCCAGCACATCAATGTGCTTTTTAAAGTGAAGGGCACAGAACAGAATGCAGTACTCAAAAAGTGGGAGACGGGGGAAGGAGCAGGCTCTATCAGATGGGCCCTTCACCACTGAGCCACTCCTAGCACCTGGGCATGGTCACTACAAGAAAGACACTGAGGTGCTGGTGCATGTCCAGAGAAGGAGAGCAAAGCTGCTGGAGGGTCTGGAGCACAAGTCCTGTGAGGAGACACTGAGTGAGCTGGGGTTTTTCAGCCTGGAGAAGAGGTGGCTTGGGGGGCCTTATTGCTCTGTTCAACTACCCGGAAGGAGGTTGTAGTGAGGTGGGGGTTGATCTCTTCTCCTAAGTAACAATTGACAAGACCAGAAGAAATGGTCTCAAGTTGCACCAGGAAGATTTAGATTCCACATTAGGAAAAATTTCTTCACTGAAAGGGTAGTCTGTCATTGGAACAGGCTGCCCAGGAATGGCTCAAAAGCTTATGGTTTAGTGGTAAAAACAGTGACCCCAGGTGTACAGTGGGACTTGATAATCTTAGAGGTCATTTCCAGCCTTAGTGATTCTATAATTCTATGAAATGTAGAGGTATCCAGGCTCTCAGAGCTTCTTGTTCCATGTTTTTTTTTCTGCAGTAATCAAACTGCCTTTTGTTTTTTTTTAAAGATGGCAGAGTAATAATAAATTGCAGGTTGACTTTTCATGTCTAAATCCAGGAGGAATATCTAAATTTTTTTTTTCTTGTTGTGAGCAAATATAATGAGGTGAGAAAAATAGTAGGGAAATAAGTTTAGGTGTCAAGAGAGGATGGGGTGGTATATCTGGGGTTTGTGTCAACAATTAATTCACAACATACCATCTGCTAGTCTGGTAGCTATTGTTTTGGTGGCATATGTCACACATCTGATTTTGTTTGAAAACTATTGAGTAGAACATCTGAGTGAAGCTGCTTTCGTTTGTTTTCATGTTTGTCTAATTGAAAGAAGCCAATGTGAGGTTTTTGCATGAGCTTTGTTTTTGGGAAGGTGGCTTGGTTTTCTTGAGGGGAAGGGGGACTTTTTACCATGCTATAGGAGATGTTCTGCATACAGCTCCTAGGCAATTCCTAGGAAGGGAATATGGGAAGGCAAAACAATTACCTCACCACACAGAGAAAGTGCGCTCGCTTACTGGCACATGCACCCCCTCCCAGCAGTTATACCATCCATGCAAATAAAACTTCTGGTCCAAAGTCAGCCAGGGTCATGATAGTATTTTCCAGATTGTGGCCAGAACACATTTGCAATATATGGATGGCAAGGATTGTTAGGTTGCTGCTAGTTCTCTAGCACTTCTCATCTTTCTTGTAAAGGACAGGTAAGTCCCAGGCATCACTGACAGGGGAAGATCCCGCACAGTACAAAGAACACCACTGGCTGAAGAGGAAATATTCTCCATATGAAGAGCTGTGGAATAAGGCTTTGTGAGTAAAAAGAGAAGCAGAGGGGGGTGTAGAAATGGGCTTGGGCTTTGATGTGAGTGCTGGCACTTGGCATGTGGTAAGCATGTGCCAACTGACTGGATTAACTGTGCAATGATGAAAAGCTTGGACTGCTTACTGTTCCTAGTTTTGCTTTATGACTGTGGGAAAGTGTTGTATTTTATCTTTAATGTGAGTATTATGTTGCTATAATCTGACCCAACAGGATGTTGAAACATTCAATCCATTAAAGCTTATGAAGTTGTTTGGCATATTTTATAGGAGAGACTCTATAAAGTGTAGAATAGTAAACATCTGTGGTATCTCTGAGTCACCCATCTCTTAATATCCGAGTATCTCTCCTGAAAAGAAATCACACAAAACCCCTTCATTTTCTAAACCTGAGGCTGTTACTGAGATTTATTTTCTTTTTAAATAAATTCCTTTGGGATTCTGCATTCAGTATTGTGCTTTGTGCCATAGCCATTCACAACCTAACAGCAATTTCTGCTTTTCTTGAGACTCACATGTCCTTATCATTTGAGCTGCAGAAGAGCCTCTGTAGAGAACAGAGCAAAGCCGGTGCTGTGCCCCGCAGACATGGTTAGCATGCGACAGCCAGCCTGGTGCAGTCCGGGGAGCAGCACTGTGCCTCCTGCCTTTGCCGATTGACCTCACAGCTCCTGCTTCTTTCAAGTACTGCACAAGAACAGAGCTTCACATTGTCTTCAGAATAAAGATAGGGTGCCTCAAGCTACTGATAAGCTTATCCTTGCTTTAGAGACACAGTAACAGAGCTGTTGTGGGCAGAAACAATTCTTTTTGCATCTACACTGGGATTCCAGCACTGGTATGACTTGTAGTGAGAGGGGCAACTACCATCACATGTTTGTTAATGTTTTGATATGTGAATGTGAAGTTCACATTTTAAAATTATTTTTAAAATGTTTTAGACACCATGAGTTTCACAATATTTTAATTAGAGTTGACAACTGGGACTTTTTTTTCTTTTGTGCTGAACAAGTCTGGGGGAGAAGAGAAAGCAAAAATTAGTAATTAGAAGTACTTTTTTCCTCCTTGCTGAAAGCTAATTATGAGCGTAACCATTGTTGCACTGAGGGATGTGAAACAGTATGGCCATATTAAGGACATAAATGCATAAGAAACAAACAGACCAGCTAGACAAGGGTGCCATTGAGGGTATTGAGGGTTTTCTGTGTGATTGTTGCTCTTCTCATGTCAGTATCAAGACTCCTTATGGTGATTTTCAGCAGCTTTTGCTCTTTTGTGTTGTTCCCATTGAAAGAAAGCTGTTTTCAGACAGCAGCATGCACTGTTCGGGACCCTACCATTGACAATCCAAAACAGTTCTAAGGCAATATACATTTTTAAAACAAAAATCTCTTAGTGCGAATTTTCTTTGTTTCATAACATTTTGTGTATATCTTCTATAATACTTGTTAGCCAGCCGTGTCTCTGTGAGACAAACAAATCACCCAGCTGTGCTTTCCAGCAAAGATTAAAGAAATTGTTATTCTTCAAACACTGATCAAGCTTATAAATCTTTTTCAACTGAATCCAGTATGGAAGGAAAAAGGCACTTTTTTTGGTTCTACTTTCATTTTTGAGTGGGCAAATTGGTTCTGACTGGGAACAGAATATCAAAACTCAAAGCGTCCCCTCTGGAAAGAAAAAGGTGGTTTCTACTACAAAGGAAGAGCAGAGAAACATGTGCAGCCCTGAATTTTCTTGCTACAACAATACACAGCCAGATACCTTAAAGTGGAGTCTAGAGACAATTTGAGCTAAGACTACATCTCCAAAAAGGAAGGGCAAGGGGAGACCTCTTTTCACTTGTAATCATTCTGGACTTCCTTGCATGCAATGTCATAATTGCTCATCCTTAGAGTATGCCAGTTTTGCTCCCTGGTCCATTACCAGAAAAGAAAAAAGAATGAAGTTTATTTTTCAGTGGGATAGGCAAAACAGTCTAATGTAAGCAGGGCAATGCAGCTGGGAAGGCAGCTGGAAGTGGAGGTACAGACTGGGACTAACTCCTGCCTCTGACACTAGGACTCCCAATCAGTTTAAGCTGTGAGAATTTAAAATCCTTTCTAATGTAGGCACCCTTTCTAATCTCAGGCAGGGAACACAGCTCCTAAGGAGACTACAGAGGGTAGAAATTTCAGTTTCAACAGAACAAACTCTGTAATAAGGGACTCGGACACATAGTAATCTGGAACTCTTCAGATTTTCTGCACCTTACAGTTGCCTTTTAATATATAAATACCACCACACAGAATAATAGAATCATTAAGGTTAGAAAAGACCTCCAGATCACTGACCCTGAGATGAGCTCAGTTGGTTAGAGCATGGTGCTGATAACATTGAGGTTGCAGCTTCAATCCCTGTATGGGCCATCTGCTTAAGGGCTGGACTTGATGATCCTTGTGGGTCCCTTCTGGTTTCCGTGATCTGTGAATCCAACCTTTGGCTGAACACCACCATGCAATTAAACTATAGCACTAAGTGCCATGTCCAGTCATTTCTTGAAGACTTCCAGGGATGGAAGTGTTGATTGTTGAACCTTTTAAAATTGGCCTCAGCCTGTTGATCCAGCTTGTCCAGATCCCTCTGCAGATCCTTCCTACCCTCAAGCAGATCAACACTCCCGCTCAACTTAGTGTCATCTGCAACCTTAGTGAAGGTGCATTCTATCCCCTTGTTCAAATCATTAATAAAGATATTAAACAGGGCTGGTCCCAATACTGATCCCTGGGAGACACCACTAGTGACTGGATGCCAACTGGATGCAGTACCATTCACCACCACTGTCTGGACTTGGTCACTCAGCCAGTTTTAAACCTGTAGAGGAGTGTGCCCGTCCAAGCCAGCTTTTCCTGGAGAATTCCCTCGGAAACGGTGTCAAAGGCTTTGGTGAAGGCAGGTAGACAACCTGCACAGCCTTTCCCTCATCCACTGGGTGGGTCACCTGGTCGTAAAAGGAGATCAGGTTGGTCAGGTAGGACCTGTCTTTCCTAAGCCAAGGCTGACTGGCTCTGATCCCCTGGTTGTCCTGTATGTGCTGCATGATGGCACTCAAGATGTTCTGTTCCATAACCTTCTCCAGCACCGAGATTAGGCAGACTGGCCTGTAGTTTCCTGGATCCCCCTTCCAACCCTTGTTGTAGATGAGTGTCACACTGGTGAACCTCCATCCCACTGAGACCTCCCTGGTTAGCCAGGGCTCCTGATAAATGTTGGAGAGTGGCAAGCTCTTCAGCTCCCTCACTACCCTTGGATGAATTCCATCTGGTCCCACAGACTTATGAGGGCCTAAATGGCTCAGCAGTCCACCAACTACCTCTTGGAGTGCAGGGGATCTACTCTGCTCCCTGTCCCTGTCTACAACTCAGCGGGCTGGTTGCCCTGAGGATCATTGGTCTTTCTGTTGAAGACTGAAGCAAAGAAGGCATCAAGTACTACAGCCTTCTCCTCATCCTTGGTTACAATATTCCCCTGCCCAACCAATAAAAGATGGATATTTTCCTTGGTCCTTTTTAAGTTAATGTATTTATAAAAACACTTTTTATTATCTTTCACAGCAGTGGCCAGATCAAGTTCTAGATGAGCTTTTGCCTTTCTTATTTTCTCTCTTCATGACCTAATGACATCCTTGTACAATTCCTGAGTTGCCTGCCCCTTTTCCTTGAGTTTCAGTAAAAGCTCCCTATTCAGTCAGGCTAATTTTCTTCCACACCATCTCATCTTCCAGCACATGGGGGTGGCCTGCTCCTGTACCTTTAAGATTTCTGTCTTAAAGTATGTCCAACATGCATGGATCCCACTGTTTTTAAGGGCTGTTTCCCAAGGGACTCTGTGAACCAGTGTCCTGAACAGATCGAAGTCCACCCTCTGGAAGTTCAGGGTAGAGGCTCTGCTGATCCCCCTTCCTTACTTTACCAAGGATCAGAAATAATCATTTTGTGGTTGCTATGCCCAGGAGGGCCACCGACCACCACACCTCCCACCAGCACTTCTCCATCTGCAAACAGCTGGTCTAGCAGGGCACCACCCCTGGCAGGCTCCCTTACCAGCTGTGTCAGGGAGTTACCTTCCACACACTCCAGAAATTTCCTAGGCTGCCTGCTCTCTGCTGTGATGAGCTGCCAGCAGATATCTGGGAAGCTTTGCATTAACTGGAGTCCAGCTCCAAGCTTTGGCACCTTCGGTCACCCTCTGAAGGCATCAGCTTCTCTGGGGACTGTACCAAGGTGCAGATCCAGGCACATGTGTAAGGCTATGTGATAGCTGCCTCTCTGTAAAACTACCAAACATTCACATGTAATTCCTAGATAAAGACCACAGTAAGTTTGAGCTAATTAAATTATACTCTGAATAAATTATGGTGTGAAGAATTCATTTAAGAGTCAAGGAGTTCAGTCTTTCTGCTTATTTTGTAATGTTACTCAGCAGGACAGCCACAGGTAACAATGGCCACCAAAGCACTGATATGAGATGTATAAGGCAGGACATAAACACTTATTCCATTGCTTAGTTATTAAAAGTAAAGTTATAGGCTTCCTGGTAGGGAGTAGTTCAGCTGCCTAGGCCAATATGGGAACTGATTAGCATGTACAGTAAACAAAATACATTTCAATAACAAAAACCCAGGCTTCACTTGCTCGGGAAAACCACTGTATTTTAAAATTCTGAGAGAAAGGCTTTTCTGAGCCTTTGTGTAATGCATTGATAGGAGTCATGTATGCCTAAAAGAATATGCGTGTTTTGTGGACAGCTGACTTGCCCAGGAGAACACAAAATGCAAATCTGATGTAAAATGGCAAGGAGCAAACAGGGTGTGAGTTAAGGCTCACAGCACACGTGTCTTCAGGCTGTGGTACTGTGAAAACACAGAGTGCAGCATCTGAGCTGATGCGTGCTCAAAAGACGCAGATAAATCCTATGACTTCAAATAAATGCCAAAGTCTCCTCATATCCTTCTGATGATACAAGAGGCTTTATGGTTCTGGTTTGAACGGTGTGCTAGCAGAGAGGATCAGGTTTCACTCATTCAGTTTATATTACCTAGGAGATAAGTGGTTCCCATTTTCCAGGCTTAAAGCAGTAACTCGCTTTCTCAGAAATGAACTGTTGATTGTTAATTCCATTAGAAAGCTGGGATCCAGCTGTAATCATTCACTGAGACACAGGTAAGTTAGATTTTCTTGTTATAAAATACAGTTTCACTGAATGAGAAGTTGATTTTCCAATATTAAATAGGCTTGATAGTAGCCTCATGTAAGTGTCCCATTAGCCAACATAAGCCATGGATATAATCCTCTTTTTGTTGCACTATTGCAGCACTTAATAATATTACAGAGTTAAAAGCTGTGATGTGGCAAGTGACAATTGCTTGCCCAAATGGAAATCTTTTGACTTTGTCAATTCTTTCTTATTTTACTAGTAGACTAAAGCATTACAACAGTAACAGTAGCCTGAATGGAGCAACAATACTTATTAATGTTGAAGATCATTTGCTGCAGAGGGAGTTTTTTTGTTTACATCAGGAGAGCATGGGAGAGATGGGTTATCTCTTTGGCATGAAGGTGATGAGAAATGCAGTTGTAGTCATGTAGGTGAGATATGGATATCATGACTTTAAACAAATTAAGTAATTTTGGCTACTTCTGAGCTTATTTTTTTTAATTACACAGTTTACCAAGTAACAAAGAAAACAGTGAACTGCTTCTGCCCTCTCAAAACCCATTCATTGCTGCAGAGAAGAGACCACAGCAATTAGCAGCTGGCAAAGCATCACACTCAGCAGCTGCTGGTTTTTTAAGTGGTGTTTGTGGTTTCCCTGAATACAAAACAAGAAGGGGTTTTGCCATAGTTTAGAAGTTGTATTTTCAGGGAAGTGAATGTTTGGCAACTAAGATCCTGAAGCCCAGAGAGAAGGGAGGTTTGTCCTAAGCCACTGCAGCAGCACATGTGAAAGTCAGATGTAAAAGCCAAATCAACCAACTCCAGTATTGTGCTAAATGACCAGCTGAGCCCTCTTCCATCTAGTGTTTTCTTTTCCTTCCTGTAGCTGGTTCACAAATAAATACCTAGGCTAATGTTTTTACACACCGCATGTATATTTTAAGCACTATTTATTTCTGCTTTTAATATCACAGTAATTAGAGGTTTGTCTATCAATAGACAAAAGGGCTTATTTCTTGCTCCAGGGAGTTAAAAGTTGATAATAGTTAATAACAGTGAGAGGTTAGAATCAGTAAGCTAAGGTGGGTGAAAGCAAGGGACTGGGCTAAGACAGACCATGGTTCTTTTCTTAGCTCTGCCTTTGATGTGCTGAGTGATGCTGGATAAACCACATCTGCTCCTTGACAGCACATGTTTGTCTAGAGTGACAATGTTTGTAGGAGAGGATGCCCCTTCCCGTTACATGTTAATGAAGGGTTCATATCAATGAATTTAATTCTAGAGTGTCTACAGTGTCTACTTTTTGTCTGCCCATAAGAGAAGAACAAGATTTTGCCAGTATGTTTACCTCTGCCCTTTGGGGGCCTCCACTTCTCCTGGAAGCATCTGAAGGATGAAATAGGTGGGAAAATTTTGGCTCACATCAGCCTGAGAACCATGGACTCTGCTGTAGTACCAACAACTAGCAGTGGTCATGGCAGAAGTGAACAACTTGGCCAGGACACAGACCCAAGAGGGCTGTGTTTGCTCATGGGCTGTCAGGCTCTACCTGGCTTGTTTTTGAAGAGCCTTAAAAGACGAGTGTCAATACTATATTAATGTTATAGCTATATGTTACTTATTTTATTAAAAGAGGTCAGTTGTCTGAAGAAGGCAAAGTTAATTTTTATGTCCTCTGTTTTCTCTTGCTGACTCTCTCATAAGGACCTGGAGATCACCTTGACACTCTCATCATTGAACAAGAAGCAAGTCATTGCAAGGTTAGTGACTTGTAGCAATAGTTTTTCAGCTCCCTTTGCAGATGTGCAACAGTTTGAACAGCTGGTGCATGTGCAGCTTGGTAATGTGGCTTTGAATCAAGTGATACTGTTCCTTGGTCTTCCCAGGAGGCTTCCTTATCCCTCCTCTAGCGGAGCACTGGAATAGATGCAGCATGCTGAGGGGACTAGTGGAGCTTCCATCAACTTAAGAACAGACTGAACTGCCAGGAACAGTTTCTGCACAACTAAGCCTTTTTTAGGGCCAAAGAACAAAGCAAATCAGTGTTTCTCAGCCTGTGGACCTCACAGTTCTGGTAGTCAGTAAGGAAACAGTAGGGAGTCCATGAAACAGACTCAGCAACCATAAAGTGGATTCACACCTCCTTATATCAACAAACAGAAAAGATAAGGGGAAAAAGCACTTACTAAATGAACACCTGAAGTTAAGCTTCATTATTTGTTTGGTTGTTTGTGGAAACCGTTTTACCCGTACTTGTTTTTTCTTTTCCTCATAACACTGGGAGGATCCTTGGTGTTTGGGAAAAAAAAGTGCTGAGATGATGTTTTGATTAAAGTGTAAAAAAAAAAAAAGGAGAGAAAGGACTCTAAAGATTGTTACCAGCTCTGCTTTTTTATGATCCTGTATCCTCTGTGATTTCTACTTCTGTTCTCTTCTTTGTCATTTTTGCCACTACTTACGGTTCTCTTTCTTCCTGTCATAAAAAAAAAAAAAAGAGGATAAGTTGTAGGTGCAGCAAATACTCCGCAGCAATGTTTAGGTCAGAGAAAGGAGCTCTTCCATCTCTCAAACTGTGAGGATAATTTAGCTTGCTTATACAGAATTGATAGAGCCACTGTTCAGAGGCTTGTGTTCTTTCTCTTATTTCTCACTATTCCATCTCAATTTCCCAAAATACTGTGCCTTCTTCCTGTAACTTGCCAGCTTTTTGAGCTCCAGGTTGCCTGCCCTCCTTGTGCCTCTAATACTTAGGATGCTTCTCCACTTCCTCTCCAGTTATTCCATTTGTTCTTGCATTTTCTTACTTCCCTGCCACTGCCTTTCCCCCCACCCTTTTCTTCCACACAACAATACCTTTTCTGCTTTTAATGTAATTAAATTAGCAGAGCTGATTGAAATCTAGGTGAAGTAATTCCCTGAGCACTGTGTTTTTCAATGGATGCATTACTCAATGCACATTAGCCAGCCTCCTGTAGGCCTCAGTGAATGACAGAAATGAATATTTGATGAATGTATTCAACAACAATAGCATTATTCAAACACTTTACTCAATAAAGTACATTCAGCACACTCAGAAGCTAATGGTGCAATCAGGTTACTCTGTTTGCTCAGCAGAACATGTGCCCAACCCCAAGAGGAAAAACCAAGTCACTGATACATGTGAGGGAAACAGGGGGTAGGAAGTCTCTCCTGTCTCTCTTTGTGCCCCTCATGAGCAGGACAAAGTGTATGTGTGTGCTGGTGGGGGGTGTCTAAATCCCACTAGGGAATAAATGATGTATGTGATGAGGAAGAGAGATTACTTGCTCTATTTCCTGACTGGCAGATTTTGTTTTCATGCTTATCACTTGTACTTCAGCTAGAAATGAGAAAAACAAATCAACATATTTCTCATCTTCAGCTTTTGTTCAGACTGGGCTGTGTATGTGTGTATTGAGCAGAGGGCTGAAGTAAGTCTAACCTCAAATCCCTGCTTTTCACTTCTTGCTCGATTCAGTGTTTCCTTGAGCACTTGGTGCAAATAATCCATCTTCTACTGTTAAAGACTCAAATGCCTTCTTTGTAATTTCCAGTAGAGGCCAAGTCTCTTTTGTGGTCTTTATGTCCACAGTGCCAAAGAGATCCCCCTTTAACACTTTTGTAACTTTTTTAAAATTTTGAGTGATTTCATTTTTAGCCTCAACAGTGGACATTACCCTGATGCAAATTGATGTCATCTACATTTCCCACAATCTACTCAATTTCTTTAGCCAGCTTCCCTTCTTGACTCCCTCTGTTTCTTTCTGCACAGAATGAACCTCCTCCAGATGCTAAGGCTAAAATCTCTCCTTGGCTACGGGGATTTGGATCACACTTTTCCTCTCTTGTCCTTAGATTAGCCAGAATATAATTTTGCTAAAGCATCATGCCCTGACACCACTCAGCCTCTGCTGCCATGTGTACTGCCATTTCTTGAAGTGTTACAAAACCTCATACCACTGCCATATTTTTCCTACTGCCCAGCTGTCTGCTCACTAGATGATTTCTCTTTTTTTTGTAGCCTGAATCCTCACCTTGCTCTGAATTTCATACAGCCCACTTAATATATGTCTCCTCTAGCCTCAGCTAACTTGACTCATCAGTCTGTGCCTGTGCTGTCACATGAGGTCAATTTTCTCTTGTTTACCTGTTGAGTAACTCCTCATCTTTGAAGTCCATTTTATTTTTTCCATTCCATATGTTCTTTGTAATGCTTCAGTGAATTAATTGTATATTCAAAGGATACAAAAGCATCACATCCACATCTATAGCAACAGTGGTGCATAAAGCAAACATAACCTTTCCAAAGCACATTTGCAGCTCCTTTGAGCAGGGGAGCTGTGCTGGTTACAACCCAAACAATACTACAAAACAGGCTCTGTAGCCCTTTAGGCTTGAAGGTGAAGGTTGTTCTCTACAGCCATTTCTCATTATCAAGTAAAGGCTGCAAGTATAAAAAATATAACCAAAGTTCTGCAGACCTCTGGCTGCAGAAGCACTGCTGGCTGTAAGACCTGCCCTGCAGTCCTTTGATAAATTTCAGTTTCTCTTCAACAGAGCACATAGACCAGGAACCATTTTCAGTTCTGTGGAATCCCTGATGCCTCATTACTAAACATCTAGGCAGCAGAATGTGTTGCTCTCTTTCAAATCAGCTTTGAAGGAATTTCATCCATCCAGTCTTCTGTCTGGTTAGAATTTGCCCCTTGTGCAGGATCTGTTGGAGATTTTAGTCCAATTCTTGATCCCTATTTTCTTTGGTCAGGACTTGTTTTCCTCCTTCATACTGTTCTTCTCAATGTGGGATTGGCAAAGAAAGTGTAAAGTTGTTGTTTTCTAATCCCTCTTGCTGCTCAGTTAAGGAAATAGCAGCTCAGCTTTGGGAAAAAGAGACCTTGAGGTAAATTGCTGAATCTATATTTAGGTATAACCATGGCCTGATTTCCACCAGTGTTGGTTCCCACTGATTTTTGTGCCTTGCTGGTGACCCAGCATATATTTCATTTCTGAAATTCACGTGGAGGCTCAGAACTGGTGTAACTCCAACCATTGATCGATAGGTGACATCAGGCTTTTTACATTAGAAAGGGACGGTGCAGTTATAGTGGCCATCAGCAAAAGCCCCCTTGCAGCTGTATTTGCTTTCCATGGAACGACAAAATTCAAAATTCCCTCCAATAGTCCTTGTGCACATCTTAAAGCCTTAGGAGAGGCCTCTTGAGGTTTTCCTTCAAATCTCCAGAGGACAGCTCATCCAAAAGATGCACACACTCGTGCTAACATTCACTCTTGCTCAGTGAATGCTTTCTTTTCTTGACTGTGATTTATTACATAGTGGTGTCTTCATGCTTGCTGTTCAGCTCCTTTGAGACTGTTGTGACTGTGTGTTACTTATTTAGAAAGCATTAAAGCCCTGAAGCTCATGTCTTCAAAAGTTTGATTTAAACTTCTGCTTGAACTCTGTTTGCAGACATGGAAGACAGGAATAGCTCTTTAATGAAAAAGTAACCACCCTGCCAAACATATTTAAAAGCATAGCAGCATATGTCTGAAAGGATATAAGCTGGTATTTCCCTGTTATCTTTTTTATCTGCAGCATAAAGAAGTAGCTTGGTAACCATTCTTTGCAGTATAAATCAGGAATATATTAATTTCTGCAGCTGTCCCTCAGCTCCTCAAGCTAGTGCTCAACTCTAATAGTAGCAGTGCAGGAATATCCAAATAACCTTGCTTCCCAGCAGAAGTCTGGCCATAGGCTGAGGTCATGAAGGGCTGCAGAACTGAGGGACAGCAAAAGAAGTACTGAGCTTTCCATCTGTGTTGAGCTTGACAGAATCACAGAATCATTTAGGTCGAAAAAGACCTCCAAGATTGAGTCCAGCCTTTGACCGATGTCCACCTTGTCAACTAGACCATGGCACTAAGTGCCCCATCCAGTTGTTTCTTGAACACCTTAAGGGATGGTGACTCCACCATCTCCCTGGGCAGCCTATTCCAATGCCTGAAAACATTTTCCATGAAGCTTTGTGATGCTGTGGCCTGATTACTACTCCAACTTGCCAGTAGATGAACTTGTTCATTACATTAGCAGTATTCACAGCTACAGCAGTGTCAGTGGGATTTGCATGTCCCACTGCAGCCACACAGGGGTACATTTTCTCTCCTGCTAGGCAGAGCTTGCAGAAGCAGAATATGGGATGAGGACATTAAATGACAGACTACAAAGATCTGGAAACTTCTGATTTTCCTCCTCACCTCGTCTCCCAGCCACTCTGTGTTCTGGGAATACATCCACTTTTTGCTCTTACAGAACAAAGCAGCTTGATACCCTAAAAGACCCACTCAGACCTGGAGATGGGGCCAGGTGCAAAGGTGTACACTCTTGGTGGATACCTCAGGTTTTTTTACCTCAGGTCACTGCCAGTGGCTCCTTAGGTACCGCTTCCAAAAGAAGTGTTCCAGAGTTAGGACAGGGGAAGACTTATGCGGATAAGAAACTGTAACACACACACACACACACATTTTGGAGTAATGATAAGAAATGCAACAAATAAAATCCAATGAAGCAGAAAAAGATTTAAAGTACTGCACAAGTTTACCCAAAAGTTAGACCACAGACAAAAAGAAATTAATTTGCATTTTTGTAGTCAACTTATTATGGGACACTTGGCTCCTATACATAAACTTGAAAGTGAAATCTGGCTTGACTGTGTGTAGTATTTGCATAACTGACAGGGCTAAGCTGAGTGTACTTCAGTGGTAGTGTCAGCCTGAACTTGTGAGAGAAAGCTCTACCTGACAGTCAGGAGACCCTCGGGAAGAACAGGCACATTTCTCACAGAGCACAGCTCAACAGAATGATTAGACTTCAGCCTAATTGACAAAATGTATTTAAACAGCAAATAAATTTTGTTCAATAGCCTCAGAATGTATCAGAATTATTAAATTATCAGAAATAAGAACAGCTTGTTGTTCTTATTTAAATGCTTAATAATATTAAATTGCTTCTAAATGCTTAATAATTTTAAATTGTTTCAGCTACTGGTTATATTTCATGTTGAATGAATGTCTCATTTTTCTTCACCCAAGAGGAAGCATCTCTCTGATCTTGTGTTTCTTTGATACAGCATTTCCTTCTTTCCTTGAAGAGAAAAATGAGCTGGGCATTCCTACGTGATCTGCTGAGCGGAGTGAATAAATACTCAACAGGAATTGGAAGAATTTGGGTAGCTGTTGTGTTCATGTTCCGCTTACTGGTTTATGTTGCTGCCGCAGAAAACATCTGGAAACATGAACATGATGAATTTGAGTGCAATATCAAGCAGCCTGGTTGTGAAAATGTCTGCTTTGACCATTTCTTCCCTGTCTCCCAGATCAGACTTTGGGCTTTGCAATTAATCATGGTCTCCACCCCTTCACTCTTGGTTGTCTTTCATGTTGCTTACAGAGAGAACAGAGAGAAACACCACAACCAGAAACTTTACAGAAATCCAGGAAAGATAGATGGTGGATTGCTGTGCACTTACCTAATCAGCCTCATTTTAAAAACAGGACTTGAAATAGTTTTTCTTGTTCTGTTTTATAAGTTGTACAATGGATTCAAAATACCACGTCTTGTGAAATGTGACATAAAACCATGTCCCAATACTGTAGACTGTTATATTTCCAAGCCCACAGAGAAGATGATTTTCCTCTATTTTCTGGTGGCAACTTCATGCTTGTGCATAGTGTTAAATCTAAGTGAACTGAGTTATCTGATTTTCAAATACTCCATAAAATGTTACCTGAAGAGACAGATGAAGAAACAGCAAGGCTCAAAATGCGATTGCTGCGAATCAGAACTCATCAGGTACAACAGAGCAGCAGTTGCAGGACTATGCCACAACAGCTCATCATCTTTGCCTCTGAATATGCAAGATGAACATGAAAAACATTCCCCGCTGACTTGAAAGAAGGCTGGAGACCACTCTCCCATTACACAAGCTGTTTTTGACAAATTGCTTTTCCAATCAGTGCTTTGCAGAACTGCAAGGATAGTTACATACGAAATGCTGTTTCTCTATTAGTTCCCCATTAATTGAGCTGATACAATCGGTTACATTATGTATGTCCTATGCAGAATCATCAAGACCTTTTCATGTTGAAACAAGAGATGTAGAAGTCTTGAGAATTCCATGAAGCTTTAATATAAACACAGATGTTTATGATAAATCATGCAGAAACAATTGCTCAAACAGTTGTGTACTGAGTATTACACAGAATTGCTTTGGTACAAGCAAAAAGAGGCTTTTTATATGCAGAGATAAGAACCTGGGATTGATTAAGGCGAACAGCAAGGGGGTGTACAGCATTTGTCAGGTGGGTGGATCAGATCTGGTAACTGCTGAAATGGTAATGGGAAAGTGCTGGCATAGAGTGCTGGTGCCTTGAAGTGAGCTGGATAGTCATGAGTCCATTCCACTGGAGTACCATAAAACATCTCATAAAAGGAAAAAAGAGGACACATCTACTTTAGCCCATGTGATAAAGACAGATTTGGTTATTTAGCTGTTTGTGGAGCACCTCCTTCTGGAATTATTTGAGCCCTTACAGTTGTTAGAGTATTAATCATCAAAACGCATCCTTTAAGAAAGGCACTTGCTCAAACTTGTGCAAGCAGCATGTACCAGGGTATAGAGTTAACTCCTTGTCACCTGCACCAAGCAGCTCCCATGTCATTAGACTTGTCTTCTGCTCTGTGGTAGTGGCACTTAAGTGCGTTTAATTAACAGATCATTCCCACTTCCCTAGGATCTGAGTAGAGGAATGCAGACTGCATAATATGACGGAACAGTAGCCAGTAGTCCCTAGTATTAAATAGCCTAGAATCTGGTCCCTATAGTAAAGGCTGAAAATATGCTACTCCTTCAATAGATTTCTCTGCTGTAGATGAACACAGGAAATCTAAAAATATGAGGAGCCTCCAGTAGAAACAAAGTAAAAAGGAATCATCTATTCCTTCCTCCTGAATTTCAAATTGTGTCTTAAACACAACACACCTCTGCTCTTTGTTATGTTGTCTGGGCTAACATGAAAGGGACAGAAATTAGCTAAGACATGTATTCTGTTGAACCTAGGCTTCTAAGATAATGGAAGTAGTGCGTTAAAAAACCCCTTAGGGTAGTGTTCTCCTTCTGTTGCTGGAATGAAAGACCTTTGGACATACATCTGGTACTGAGCCTTATCAAAATGCACTATTTAGAGAAATACAACTAAAGTGGAGCTGCCTGAATGCTGAACTAATTTTATTGTTCATGCCAGGATAAGGAGGAAGAAACAGTAGCAAAAGCAGGTTAACTATTTTTTTTCACTCAGGCCCCCTCCGGCCCCTCAGCTTTGATTACAAAGCATTACCTTTATGAGCAGCAGGTACAGAGCGAACTTTAGCAACTAATGAACAAGCTGTGAACTTTGATGGTGGTTTTCAAGGTGGGGTTTGTTGTTTGGGGGGTTTTTTTCCCCCTAAAATAACCCTACTTTTATAAAATATGGAAAGACATTTGCTGCTGCTGAATTTAGCAGCAACAGCAGTCCCTCAGATACCAGCTTGCGGCCAGTTAGTTTTAAATCTTGAGTGATGCCGAGTCAGTGCTTTATATATAGAGACAAGGCGCTTTATACAAGTCAGAACATTTTCTGTTAAACCTCTACATACACAGAATGTGGCTCATGACAGGAATGCAGTTTGAAAGTCTTTTGCAGCTACTGGACAAAACCCACCAAAGGGTGCATGAAGCAAAACCACTGCCCATGAACCCTGTGAAACTGTGACTGCCACAGCTTAAGTAACTGAGAACAAACCCCAAAATTATCTTGGCCCGTCTGGACCTTCATGCATCATTTTATTAAAACGAGGGCGACACAGTCAAAGAAAAAAAATGCTTCTGAAATATCTGGGGTTTAATAACTGAGGACAGATTTTTTAAGAGCACATAAATGAAAAAATATTTATTCATTGTTTTTAAAGTAAGGTTTATTTGAGAGAAAATGAAGAGAAGCAAACACAGTTTAGCCAACACAGGTTTCTGATAAAACTAGTGCATTAGCTGCTCTCTAATAAAAAAGTATATTAAGTCAGAGCTTGAAGGGTTTTAGAGCACCCCCTAAAGCTCTGTGGCTGGTCAGAGATTACCACTTAGACCAAAAATTTTCCCATCAAACAAGAACTCTAATTCTTTGGAATGTATATTCAGAGTTTTATTTTTAATTCTATCTTCCAACAGCCAAGAAATGATAAATAAATTCCAAAATCAACATTTTGAGTCTTGGAGGATACTTCAGTTTTAACAAAGCGAGTACCTTACACGAGAAATATTCTGAAAAATTATTATGGACCAACTCCACGTAACCCAACTCACTCGCAGCAAATCACCAAGTAGCCTTCACATCATGTCCTGCAAAATTTGAGTGTTTGACAGGGCTACTATGAAAAGGAAATGAGCATCACTTAACCTGAGAGAACAGAAACAAATTCATCTGCTTTCTGATCCCTTGCTCTTGGCAACCATTTCATCTTTTACTGCCTCCTTCCCTTTCCCCGCTTTTATATGCCTTTGTTCTCCAGTTTAAGTTTCACTCATCCATGCACCCCTGATGGCATTTGCCGTTACATTTTTGGTTCAAATGAGTTTACAGGTTTGGTCCCTAAACTTCTGAGTCACTCAGACAACATTTAAAAAAATTGAACTCAAGTGCTATGTTCCACAAGGATTTAAGCAATTGATAGGAAGCTGATCTGAGCCCATACTATAGTGGAGAAATAGCATGATCACCACATGGACATTAGTACAAAAATATTTACCTCATTCCTATTCCAAAACATCCCTGCAAACATCGAAAGATCTGTGTCTTACATAGACTCTCATTTTCTTTAAAACCCAAGTAAGCTTCTTGCCTTGGGACAGAAGAGGTTTGAAAAAAAAGACACAGATGAAATATTTCCCTCTTTGCTGATAGTTTCTTCCCTATACTCCCTTCTCCAGTAGCAGTGGCCCCATTTCCCAGCCCTTTAATTGTATCATCTCCATACCAAGGCTCCAGGCAGGGCTGAGAAAGCCATGAGCAGGAGCTTCTCCAGCTCGGGAGCCTAAACCCCAGCATAGCCTGTCCCTGCCCCTGTCCCTCCCTCCTCTGCACACAGATGGGAGCCCCAACCACCTAATTCTTTGGCACAGAAACTAATTGCAACAATTAGCCAACTACTTTCCCCTCACAACAACTGCTTCCAGTGTTATTTGTACAAGCATTGCTCACTTTCTATCCAACAGCCATAGACCTAATGTCCCAGTGTAATGCTCTAGAACCCACAGTCCCCCCATCGTGCTGAGAAGGACCACCCTGAAACATGTGGGGACAAACCTACTACCCTTATTTACACTGAATTAGGGCTCAGAAAATAGCAGATTTCTTTATAAACATAGCTGAGCACCAGAGAGGCTGACTGTCAATTTAAAGGCGTCTTTCAATCACAAAACCGCCCATAACTCTGCACCCAGACAGACTCTTCAATTTGGTTGCTTCCCCATCAGCAAGAACTGCTGCTTTAGTCAGCACATTCCTGATGGCAACAAGGGGCTTAAAAGAAAGCGCCTTTGCTTGAAAGCTCCACAGTTAATGGGTGACAATTCTAGAAGGCAGAGACCCAGAGGAAGGAGAAAGAAAAGGCAGAAAACAGAGAAGGACTGGGCAGTGGGGCCGACGGCCCCTTGGGGCACCCCCCAGGCTCAAGTGCTGCTGGTGCAGCTGAGCCCGGCCACGTCGGAGCCCCATCCCCGCAGCCCCCAGGGCAGGGGGGTGGCTTCAGGCTCCAGAGAAGCTGCCTATCCAGGCATGCTACGGCTGCTAGGGTGGGAGGCCTTCTGTATTACCCAAGGTAAAACACCTAAATGCAAATACCACACTCGTTTCCTCGGGAGTTTTTGTAGGTGGCTTCACAAAGCAGACTGCCCTCTGCAGTCTGTGACATTTTAAACCAGACCCTGTCTTTGGTTCCCCATTTTAAGTTCAAAATACTTTTGTTTGTTTTTAAAAAGGAAATAAACCCCATACAAGCTTACCTGTTGGACAGGCTGTCCGTAACCACCTAAAAGGAAGTGTACCGTGAAGTACTAACTATATGGGTACAGCACGTGCTTTAATTGGATTGATTGGAATGAGACAGCATTAAATATTTTATTCTCAGAAATTCAGATCCAAATCAGAAATTACTTCCTGGGTATTTAGGACATTGGATTTTTTAATCCTTTTCTCTTTTTAAAAATAGCATTCTAGTATAGCACTGCGTAGCTTAAATAGTTGTATGCTATTCTCAGTCCAAGAACTGCAAATGATACAGTATCAATCATTGGGAATGTTGAAACTATTCAACTTACACAACACAAATACTCTTCTAAAGACTAACAGTTGCGAGGTCTGTTGACAGGGACTGCAGTGGTTAGGTACAGCTGAAAACAAGAGAATTCAGGCGAGCTCTGTGGATCCTCTCCAGAGGATCTCTGCCCTCTTCTCCCCTGCAGAAGTTGCCTCTACAAGCACCGTGGCTGGTATCCAACAGCAGCTCCATCGAGGGGGACCAGCGGCCTCTGGCAGGTACAACATGGCACTGTGTACTTGTAATGATTAAAATGATCACTCCTAGAGTCAAAATGCAAGGGTTTGTTTTGGTTTTATCATTCTCAGACTGCACCTTTCATTTACTAACGTGGCATAATTATGAGTTTAGTCACTTGGGAGAGATGGAAAGCGAGAGGAGCCGACGGGCTCTGTTCAAATGGAAGCACAGGCTTTCTGCGAAGGTAAGCAATTTAGCACCATGTAGCAAACCAAGGGCTGTGCCCGAGGTGAAATGCTGTTGCCTTTCCGCTGTTTCACACATAATCCTCACTCTTGCAACAAGTCACTTCATTTGGTTGTAGGAAGGTGCCCTCTGCACTGATATTCAGGAAAACTGTCAGAGATTCCAGGTGAATAGCTTACGAGCAATCAAGTGTAGCATTTAATGCAAAGCTTTACACAGCAAGACAAGTTTATAGAAAAAAAAAAAAATCAAGCCAATCTCACCCAAGATAAAGACTGTTTTATATTACTGAAGGTAGGTCACATCCAGTAATGAGAATAATCCAAGAAAAGTTTTTGGTACCACACAATCCAGCTGGCTGAGTCAAACATAACCACGCATGAAAACCAACACTGAAGATTCCTGGGTACTGACAGCTCCCACCAATGCATTCACACTTTTGGTTACTCAACAAACGGGATACCTGTCATTTCAGTTAGCAGCATACAGAGGAATTGCTCCGATCCCGGGCACTACAAGCAGCACCGCTTCTGAGGCTCGTTCCAGTGTGGAAAAGAGAGGTTGTGAGAGTGGTGCCACGTACAGTCAGCAAGAGGCAGAGGAGCGCAAAGGGAGCCTATGCCACCAACAGAGCACAACCACCGAGTTTAGCTGTAAGATCACAATCTCACTTCCCTTTCAGAAAGTGCCTTGTTTATTTAGTTTTTAATGGTATGGCATAAGGACTCGTGTATTTTATAGATAGATACCAAACTGGTATTATCAAAATAAACCATCTGTTTTATAAACCCACTATTTACAAAAACGGTTTCTGAAGTTTTTTTGTTTTGTTTTGTTTTTTTAACAAAAATTAAACTATACACCAATCTAAGTTACAGAAACAAAAATAACCTTTATAAGATCACATGTATAAAACAAGAAATGAAATGTGTTTTTATTTAAGGCAATACTGGGCTACTTCACAAATCACCACCTCAAATATATACACTGCTCCACACTACTAATTTTCTATCACATTCACAACGGATTCTTTAATACCAAATATTGTTTTAAATCTTCGATGTAGCAAACTATTTTTATTCACATTTCCATTTTTATTATGGAATCATAAATGCTTTGTATCCAATTAAAAGCAATGAAAAATGTAGCTATAAGAAAACTATTATATTTATGTGTTAACTACATATGAATATCATCCATAGATACTGGATGTTAAAATTTACAAAAATGAGAGTGTGTCAGTATGTTTAACCTATGAAATGTGATCTTATCCAGCTTTTCTTCTGTAAATAAATGTCTTATGCAAAATAAACTGGATATGGCAGACTTAGCTAGCTTTAGTTCAAAAGTTCTTAATTTAAAATGATTAAAGGACAGTTTTAAAAACTTGCTCACTTAGTTACAAATTAAAATTCCGAATATAAATGTGTCATTTAATAGTTTAGACTTACAGACTGCTGGTGGCAGCAAATGATTTACAATAATAAATATATACAAAAAAAATATATCTACAAATAAAGAAAACTGTTATACATGAGAAGTAACCTGGTGAAAGATACCAATCACAGACAACTCACAAAGATTTAGTTTATGGAAAGGACAATCTGATAGAAAGTTGAGGTCTCGATCAAGTATTTACAAAACTGAAGCAATTACTCTGTTCTTCAAGTCCCATAGGGATAAAAAACAAATAAAACATTTACATGACTCATGTCATGTTTTTTGCTAGATTAAATCACTTCAAAATAAAAGAGCTCCACAGTTACTAGCATGCTTGATGGCTTCCTATTCAAAATAAATTCTATTACAGGTCACGGTTAAACACATTAGGTTTTCAGTATTTTGATTCCCCTTCCTCAGTACCCAAAACAATTACTTTTGCAGCTATAACCTCTGGATTATCCTCCCAACGTCCTTCAAGCTTTCTCAAACTGACAACAGGTTTCATTTCCTGAAGCTGCTTCAGCATACACTCAGTGCAGTCTTTAAGAGTCTTGTCTAACACAATCTTTACATTATCACCACATGGAAGCCGTGATGGGTTGGCAAACGGTACAAGGGTTTCAGTTTCAGAACATGACCAAGTGACGTTATCACTTGCTACAGGGGCCTTCTCACTGGCTTTCCGTGAGTTCGAATGGGATCCTTTTTTGGTTCCGCTGCTATGGTAGTCTCTTTCAGAGTTTTTCTTTTGCTTCACAGCAGATTCTTCAAGAAACTTGAGGAACGACACTTCAAAACCCATTGGCTTGAACGAGCTCCAGTCAAAAGTGGCAGGTTGCTCTTCGGCCGTTTGAATGGCGACAGCAGTCTCTTCCTCCTTGTGCAGGCTACTCACGTCACTGGGCAGTGCTTCCTCTGTTTTCTCAGCTCTCTTTCTCTTACTCTGAGATACATTTTTCTCTTTATTTGCTCTTTTCAGGTTGTTTGATTTTTGCTTCTCTGAGGGGCAGGAGCTAGTCTCCTGCAAATCACTATTTACACTGGAAGAGATTTTTGCTTGATTTTCAGCAGTTGAACAATCCTCATTAATTAGTTTAGTAATGAATAGTTCTGTCAGTTCATCCACTTCATCCTTCTCACCTTTTTCAGTTTCCTTTTGTGGTAAGGTAGTTGTGCTTGAATCATTATTGCTCGCTATCAAACTCGGTTCAGGCTCTTTCACATCAGTCTTTTTATCAGTTTCCTCTTGCTCAGAAGAGGCTTCCTTTACTTGGGAGACAGAGTGTTTTTTAGATACAATAAGAAGATTCCTGTGCTGGGAAGTAAATGCTTTGGACAGCTTGTGACATTTATAATGCCTTATTATGTTGCTTTCACTTGTGACTACGGAAGAACATCCCTTTATCATACATGGATACTGAGTTATGAACCTGCTCGTACATTCTGATAAGGCATCGTTTCTGGTCTTTATTAAATATACATACTTGCCGCGTTTTAGTGAATAAGCCTTATTTTCCTGAACCTGTATTCCTTTTGAGTTTTTGTTTTCCAAGTTCAAGTTTTTCTTTCGTTTTGTTTTCACTGACAGCCTGTTGCCTTCTTTTCCTGATCTGTTTTTGAGTCCTCTCTGTTTAGACTTCAATGGTTTCTCCTGATTTGCTTTGCTTGAAATGTTTTCCTGGCCTGGTGTCAGTCTCCTGGGTCTTATCAGATGATCTTTATGCCTGTCATTATGTTTGTTAAAAATATGTCTCAAGAGGTTAGACCTGGTAGCATAAATACGGTCACAGCCTTCACAATCACACTTGAACATGCCATCATCTTCTACTTTGTTTGGCTTTATCTTAACACTGTGATCCGTCTCAAGATGCACAACATAGTTTAGATATGCTGTAAACGAACACTTACACTGAGACTGGTCACAAAAAAACCTTCCCACCTCTGGGGCTGATTTCATGTTTCCAATTTGCTCTGGGGTCATGTCATGAAGCTTCATATAATGCTGTATCAAGCTGGTAACTTCCTGGAAGATACGAGAGCAGTCACTCACCTCACACCTGAACTCTCTGACAGCAGGTTTGGTTTCCACCTCCTCACGTTCCTCTTTGCCTTGCTCATTTTCCTCCTCCACTTCAGCAGAGAAGGCAGGGAGGTCTGATTTGTGCACAGCTTGGTAATGAAGAATTAGGTTTTGTTGTATTGTGAAAGCTGCAAAGCAGCCCTGATGGACACACCGGTAAGGTCTGTATGGGCTGTATCTAGTGGGAAACTCCAAAGATTTTGTTACGGGCTTCCTACCATTCCTCTCCTCTTTTTCCTTCCTGTGCTTCCTAGCCTTGCGTACTTTGGCTTGCTCCTGCGTACTATCAAAAGATGCTGCATTATGCTGCTCCAGTGGAACAGAAACCACCTGGGGAGGTTTTTCCAGTATTTCAGGAATATTATTTTCTGGTAGAAGTTTTTCCAATACCTTTACAGGCTCTGCAACTTCCTTTATCTGAGTTTCTTTGACCAATGGAGCTACAGTTTTGTTTTCTATTACTAGTGTCTGCACAGTTTTTATTTCAACAGGCTGTGGGACTGTGTTTACAGTTTCATTTTGAGATCTTCTGCCATAAGGCCTCTTAATTTTTAATTTTACCATCTCCTCTGTTGTAAAATGATGTACAAGCTGACAGTGTGCTCGGAGATTAGAGTTTCTTGTGAATGTTTTTGGACAGGTAGCTACAACACATTTGAATGGGGCATACTTTAGTTGATGTTTCTTTATTTCTAGTATCATTTCTGCAGTGTACTGATGGATCTTGCCATAGTGTTTAAATAATGCATCTTTTGTCATAGCACTGTAATTGCAGCCAGGATTCTGACATACAAAAGGCTTATTAACTCTATCACTAAATTGAATGTTACTTGCCTCTGGAGATATCTGGATGAGGGGTTTGTTTTCAACTGATAAAACAGGAACAGCTGGCACTGGCTTATCTGCTGGAGGACACTGAGAAACAGTCTCAGAGATGGGAACAAGAGAATCATCTTCTAGCTTCAGTTTTTGCAAGCCTTCCAAAATTTCTGATATTTGAGTATCATCCTTTTGAGACGTCTCAGACTGAGCAGAGCTACCCTTCGCAGCAGTAACATTCCCTGCGTGCACAGCAAACTGTGTAGTAGTGGGTAGTTTTACACTGTGTGCAGAACTTTCTGAAGAAGCCTGTGCGTTAGTTACTTGCAAGTTCAGTCCTGAAGCAGCAACAGTATCCTGAATTTCAGTTTTCACCTCAAGCATCTGTGAATTCATAGCAGTTTTAATTATTTCCAGGGTTTTTTCAAAGTTCTGCATAACACTGTCTTGTGAAATCTGTTCTTCTGAATTTGCCTGCACACAAGAATTTACAGCCATCATTTGGGAATCCCCATTTTCAGTTTTTACTGTTAAAGGGGGCAGAACTGTATGAGCCTCAAGATTTGTTTTAAAATTCTCTTTGATACTGGCCATGAATAACTGATTGTCAACATTATTGAGTTTCTGCGCAAGGTTTTCCACCACCGTTTGAGAGCCACAATTTGCCAGCAAGTTGGACTGAAAACTTTCTCCCTGTATTTGCATGTTTCCTTCAGTGCTTTTGGTTACAAGTCCCATCACTGCTGCATTATTTACTGCTACTTTCTGTGACGTATTGGGCACAACCAGGGGTGTAGGTGTTTTTCTCTTCCTCTTTGAAGAGCTGGTTCCCTTCTTATTCAAGTTGCTTGATCCCGAATTCTTGGGACTACTTATAACTGAAGCTCGTGAACTGTTCCCTGCAAAGTTTTGTGCTGCTGCAACAGTGTTAGAATATGAGCTAGAACACAAGCCATTTTCAATGGTCTTTAGCATTAAGTCCTCTGTTGCAAAAACAGGCAAACTCTTGCATTCGTTTAGTGGAGGAATTTTGGCATTGAGGGTCCTGTTTTGGTCTGTCAGCAGGGTACTGGGGTTACAGACTGTCTGCAGCAGAGGGGGCGCAGCCGAGTTGGGGAGAACAGCTGTGTTTATCTGAGTTGTACCAGAGACACAACTTGTTGTAACCACACGTGGAAGTACTTCTGTGTTATCAAAGGTACTCGGGATGCCTGCAGTTTCCAAGGCTTGTTTTATAATTTGATTACCTTCCTCATTCCCACTGGTATTAAAGTTAGTCACATTTGCCCGTGGAAACATAGTCTGCAGTGTGGAACGATTTTCAGCTGCAAGTATCTGGAGGAACGATGGATCTTTAAAACACGTCTCTGGATTGAAGGCAGACTCCTGGGGTTGCTGCAAGTTCAATGAATTTGAAGAAAGAATCATACTGGCAAGCAAAGATTGTCCATTAGCCTGCAGAGCTTCTGGAGAAATTTCTGATCCTTCAAGAGGCTTACAATAAGACCTCTTTGATAAGTGACCACCAAGTGATCTAGGATTAGTAAAAACTCTGAAACACCTACTACAGATAAATTTGCCATCTCTAATTATTGCTGGCCACTTTGCCCGCTTGTTATGTTTTGGCTTCCTTTCTTTCCCATTTGAGCCCCTGCCACGATCTTTTTTCACCTTTTCTGAAGCTGGATGTTGAGAACTAGTTTCACTGAAGTTACTTTCATTACTCAATCGTGAGGGAAACATTTGATCAACACTTTCCTCTTTTGGGAAAGCAGAACTAGTGTTTCCTTCTAGTTGCAAAGAAAAGCTATTTGTGTTATTTTCCAGTTGTGAGAAGACTGAATTTGGAGGATTCTCTGCTGATGAAGGAAAGAGAGACATCGGACCATTTTCTGCAGGCAAAGGAAGAAAAGGATCTGAACCACCATCAATATTCAGAGGCATAACTGTTTTTGCCAGATCATCCAACTGGGAAGGTAAGGTTGCAGCAGACAAATTTTCCATTTGTGAACATAAAACACTCTCAGGCTCACTTTTAATACGAGTAGACAAATTTGGATTTATGACACTTTCCACTATAGGCAACATAGGATTCGCCAAATTTTCTACGTGGGTTGGGAAAAGAGTACTTGAGACATGTTGCACTTGACTGGAACAGGTGGGATTCAAATTTGATTTGTTCTGTGCAGTAAAAGCAGCACCACTGGGATTGCCCACTTGTGATGGCATAAGATATACAATCTTCCCATCATTCGGCACATTTTGCAGATTGCTGGATTTTCGTGGTTTCTTATTTTTACGCTGCATTTTAAAAGCAGCATATTCATCAGGGTGTGCTGCCTTCATGTGTTTGCCAATGCTCTGTGATGAATTGTATGTTCGAGTACACCCCTCAACCTGACAATTAAATTTCTGAATTGGGGCTGCTGGTGACACAGCTGGAACTAAAGAGCTATTTATGTTAGGCTGTGATGGAATAAACGTAATACTTTCTAAAGTTTTTAAAGGCAGGTTATATAGATTAGCTGCAGCTTTAATACTGTCTTCAATTTCAAGTTTGGAAATGGGTACACCGTTTCGATACCCTGTCTGATTCTGCATGCTGAATGGATTTACAATGCTCACTTGTCTTTCTAAGTTTTTTGATTCAAGGGCTTCTGGTTTTAATGTGTCTGAGGTCACAGAAACAGTTTGAATATTCTGAGTCTGACTGAGACAGTCTTCTTCCTTTCTCTCTTGGAAAACTGGAGGACAAGAGTCAACTGATGGGCACAACTGCTGGACCCCAGGTTTAGTAGTATCTACTTTACTGGCAGTAGCAGCCAATTTACCTCTTTTTACAGAGTTATCTCGGATCTTCTGGTTAACAACAGACAGCTTAATGCTGCCTGCTGGAACTGTCTCTTCTGTCTTCACTGAACCCATAGGAGACTGCTCTGAACCAGCATTAGACAGGGAATTGCTTTGCTGCAGTACACTCACTGATGCATTTACACTTTCATTCCCAACTGGTTCTGCTTTGATTTGGGTCCAGACATTTTCTCCTTCAATGAAACTACTTCGGTTTTCAGCTGGAGATGTCAATTCCTCTTTAACTGCAACTCCATCAGTACTTTCATTAGTTTTAGAAGGCAGACTAAGATCAGGCTGATTAGTTTGGTTTTCAGGCTGCTCTTCTTTTTCAGGCTGCTTGTTGTGGTCCTCAACATGCTTTTCCAGTTCATTCTGTGAGCGGTACACCTTCCCACAGCCCGTGACTCTGCAGGTATAGGTATTATAGTGTTGTGCTTCGTGATCATAGAGTAAATAGGCTTCAGAAAACACTCTGCCACATTTGGGAAACATACACTTAGCTCTGAAGACTTGATGCTCTCTCCTATGGGTCAGCAGTTCAGCATAACTGTTAAAGCCAGCCTTACATTTCATCTGTATGCAGATATAAGGCTTGCTGCCACAGTGCATTTGTAAATGATCATTCAGGTGAGTAACACTTACAAAATGTCGTCTACAGTACTGGCAAATCACTTTTTTGCTCTGCATTTCAAGAAAACGTTTAGCTTCTTCATTATCTTTATGGCCCTTTGCATGTGCTATTAGATTTTTAAAATATTTAAAGCCTTTTTGACAAAGTGTTACAGGGCAGGTGAATTCATTAACAGGGGGTGGCTTTTGAACTGGCACTATCTCAGGTATGTAAGGTTTATCTTTGTCATCGTTTTCATCATCTGAGCCATCGTTATCATTAAACACAATGAAGTCTGTTGAATAGAGACTGTTCTTCTTGATGGGTCGCTGCTCCTGTTTGGATACAGAATTAGTTTTCTGATTCTCATTGGCAGTTGCTATTTTAGGAGGTCTTCCCAGTCTCCTCAGTGGTTTCATAGCAGCCAATCTCTCTTTGCTAGATTTTTTCACATGCAAAGTTACATGGGGAACAAAGTTTTCTTTAGAATTAAAATTTTGGGCACAAATAGGGCAACTGTAAATTCCATCTTTATAATGCTTTTGTGCATGTCTAACTATTCTATGACCTAGGAATTCTTTGTCGCATAACACACAATACTGCATGTAAGCTTGCCAGTTCCTAAATCTAGCTGATATGAACCCCCTCTCTCTGAGTTTTTTGATTTCTCTCTTTTTCTGCTTTTCATCTCTGATACCCCTAAGAAGGCTCGTAGCCTCATCGATGCCAGCGAGCCCATTCAGAGAAGTGTCTTTACTATCTTCTTGGCCATCCTCAACCTTCTCATAAACTTCACTATCGTTTAGTTCATCTATGGATGACACGATGGATGCCTCCTCTCCCATAAGTGCCAGACACTGACGCTTTAGAGTTTTCCAGTCCCAGAACTCTGGATCAAAAGGCCACTGAGTTTTCAGTACAAGTAAGAGCTCACAGCGCAAAGAATTTGGTATTGGAAGATTTTCTTCATCATACTTCTGGTCAGGCTGATTATATAGCATTTCAACAGCATAATACGCATCCACAGTGGGTTCCAGAAGAAATTCGCTCAGCTGACAAGCACGTTTGACCTCCAAATCATCTGGGAGCAAGCAGGAGATAGTCTTGCAAATAGATATCTTGACATCCGCATTTTCACTGGATTCCAAGCGCAGTGCTTTCACACACAGTTCAATGCAGGTTGCAAGTCCAGCACCATCAATCTGTAAAGCAAGACTAATTTTAGTAAGTCAGCTTATCTAACTCTTTCTATACTTTTAAGTAAAATATGTCATTATTCAACCCTCACTGTCAGAAAAAATACACCTGGGGTTCACAGTAATACTTTTTACCTTAAGAAACATAATGGATTTTCTTCAGATGCTATTGCTTAAGTTGCATAATTTGTCTTCATGCTACTAAAAAAATGTGGAAGTTTACATACAACTAAAAAGACAAATTAATTGTCTGTTCTGTCTAGTTTGAGGACTGTGGGACTGTATGTTAGAGATGTTTGGTTTATATTAGAGCAATATTGAGCCTTTTCCTTGGAATAAAGCCTGTCAGTTGTGCCACAGGTATTTGAGATGAGCTCCTATGAAACATCAGCTTAACACTGGGTAGATTTCAAACAGTAAAAATTGCTGCAGTTAAAGAAAAACGTGATCTTCAGAAAGATCTGTAATTCGGAGATCAGTTAAGGTAAAAGGTTATTATTTAAAAACATGTCACCTCAAAGTCAACTGACGTCAACTGAACACACGGCTTCAGTCCAACTGAAAGCAGTAAGTATAGTTAAGTTTCGTTAAATGTTCCATCATTTGAATGTTCTAAAGGTCATGTGGTCTTTACTCATTCATACCCTAAGGCAACACCATTTACATTTACATCCACCTTACAAGCTCTTTGTGCTGCCAGGGATGCACAAGAGAGGCTGCGGCATACATGAGAATAAAGTCCAGCAAATTTATGAATGTACAAGTCTACTACCTGCATGGTCTCCAATTTCTGCCAACAATTACATGATCAAATGCTCACTGGAGAAAAATCAATATGGCATGGAGCAGGCAGAGATCTTAATGTCACAAGACTCTGTGAAAGTTATTTTCCTCCCCCTCTCTTAATTCCAATCCTATTTCAGGTCTTTCGGGGGGGATTGGAGTGGGGAAGAATCTTTAAATTTAGAAGCCCATGATGAGCCATACAAGAACATTGAAAAAGGAAAACAGGAATTTTTATGCTTAGAATGAATATCCCAACTTACAGAAATCTTCGTAAGAGCTCAATTTAGCTATCAGTATTAAATATTGCAACTACTAAAGAAACTAAGAAAATTAGATGACAAGGTTAGCTGAGAGAGATGAGCAGGGTTTTAAACAACATTGGATCTAAGCCCACAAATGACAAGTATTTCATTTATCAAAATAAACTGCATTCCTAAGTGGCAATTCAAAAGGTTTTGGGTTGTTGTTTTGGGGTTTTTTTGGTATAGTTTCTTTTTTATATTCTAAACTTCCTGTAATTTTCCTTTTCTTTTATATTAATATACACCTTTCATTTCCTTTCTTCATAAGCCTATCCTCTCAATTTTCTGTAATTTCTGAAATATGGAAAATAATGGCGAGGAATGTTAGGGCCTGCTTACAGAAAATACCACATTTAGAGGACATGGGCAAACCTAGAGGTTATAACCTCACCTTTAGTGTTTTCTTCATCTCAGTTGTGGCATCCAGCTTTTCTGTTTAACCCCACTCTTTTTTTTCCAAAGGAACCAAAGTTTTAATGATTCAAAATGAATCAACTAATAATGTACCTGCAAGAAGGAAGTTGCTATGGCCTTTCCTAAAACCAGTCAGGATTGCCCCAAAACTGATGCTACACAGAAAGACAGGATGTCGAAGAAGCTTTCATAAATTTTCCTGATTACATTTCCATTAAAAGTGCCAAAAATATTCTTTCAGGAGTATCCTTACCTCTGAATTAATAACTTTAATCAAGAAGAAAATGTGATAAACAGTCTTAGTTAACACAGAAAGTTGACGACATCTCTCTAGATACACTTGAATAGAAGGCTCTACCCTTTGCTGCAGTTTACTCCAGAAAAGAGTCAGTTCCCTAGAACAAGAGAACAATATTTCAGGGCCATCAATGCAACCACTAATCTGATCATAAGAAATGCAAGGCTAAGAACAGTTTCCATTTTGTCTTTGGGAGAGGAAAAAATCTGAAATTTATTCACACCTTATCTTAGAGAGAAAAGCTTTTATTAAAATACCCACACTATTAAGTATCTAAATTTCAAAATTATGACAATGACTCAATTCCAGAAGGACAGTTCAGAATAAAACCAGTATTATCACAATTTATGCTACATATTTACTCACAATGCGGTCTTGAAAAAAAGAAAGTCTTGCACAGTAGTTTACTATTCACAGACTGGAACTGTACACTTCTGAACTCTAAGTAATTACTAACAGCTATAGAAAATTGGCTTTTCTCTGTGGTAGATACCACTTTTTCTAAAGCTGCTCTGCTTTAAGAGCTGAATATGACTGTTATTTAGTGAGAAATTAACCCCCAAAGCCAAACAGTATCACAGTATCTACATTATCTCACTTGTTCATTCGTCCTTAGGTGAGAATAACCAAGAGTACTAGTACCTTGTGGAATGCTGTAACCCCCAAAACTTTAGCAGAATCTCTTAAAGCAAAATCCTGCATTACCAGTTTTCTCCTGCTGCTGCACATAAAACAGAGATGCACAAACAAAGCAAGTTCTTCAGGAATTGTACAGGTTTGCTAGTTAGCAGAAGGAAATTCAAACCCTAACAGCTCAAATATCTGCCAACAAAGACCAGTTATTTGTTCCCACATTAATGAAAGCAAGCCCTAAACAGTATCTTCATCTACCTTATTACTGTGGTTATAGTAGTAGTAGTAAAGAGCTGCTTCCTTTGTAAGTTTGTTAGAAAAAGAAACACTGTGTTATTCCAGGACAGAAGGAACAGTACTTACACATTAAATGCTGACATAATGCTGACCAGTTGCCTGCAGATATTAAATTTCTTATTTCTACAGAAAAATTATTGACCAGCTATTGGTATTTACCTCATCATACAAACAACCTTCAAATTCATGTAATGGATGCTTATCTTGCAAAATCCACTTCTTTTCATTTTTAGCTTTCTAAGAGTCTTATCTCCTTTCTGTTTAGCTCACAGATTTTATCAGCTAAAGAAAGTTAACTTACGGCTTATGTATCTTCCCCAGACTAAGTTTTTGTTCTCAGATGAGATTCAAACTCACCAGGCACAGTACATCTCCCCTTGCTGCAGCTGGCGAGACAGAAATGCTGCACACAGGATCAGAGCACTTTTTTCATCTCCATCAGATTCAAGGTTACAGATCATTTCTAGAGCATCTTTGCAATCTACTTCTGCAATCTAGAAGGGAAGAAAGAGAAGCAGAACCAGACTAAGAAAGTGGTTTCATTTTCAGACATACAGTCACATTAGCCTTTGCAAGAAGACAACAATTCAGAACTTTAATTTAACAGTTGGATAGAGATGAGCTTGAAAGCAAATCAGTACATTTCTAGGCAGCATCAAAACTCATTATGCCACCAGACTGTTTTATTAAAGTGAATATAAACTTGTTTCTTCGACATATGACTTATTTGTATCTAGTGTCCCAGTCACCTAAGAATTTTATAGTACATTAATTATTCATATATATCACATACATATGATAATAGTGATATGCAGACTTACAACTTTAAATTACAGCTTAACACAAAAAAGAAAATTACCTGGAATTTTAATTCAGTTTTCTTGTCACTGATGTTACTACTGCTTTAATACAACAAGCTGGGTGCTTAATGAACCTGAGGTTTAACATGAATGTTCTAGTACTTTTTAAAAAATGGAAGATATGAAGAAAAGGAAAGCTGTACAGTAAGAAGCAGGTCACCTGAATGCTGTTCTAGAAGAACACTACAGTCTGTACAACAGAATTTATTTGTTCAAGTACCAATGGAAGTACTTAGTTTTGTGGCAAATCAAAGGAAAAATCAGTTGCCCAGTACTCCTAGACAGCTGTACTGAATCACTGCACTTGCTGTAACTACTACTGTCTACTTTGATTCTCAGCAGACTGGTTTGATTACATCAATTAGTGCATCTGGCAGGACATGCTGGTACTTATTCTTTGACACCAGCAGTTGAAGAATAGCTTGACTATGACAACAGCACTGTTGGAAGTCTCTCTTGAAGAATCACAAGACCACCCAAAGCAAGAGACAGAAGTGCTCACCCAAACACCCAGCTGGTCTGGCACTCCGGGTGAGGCGGCAGCACAGCTGGGTTGGGCACCACGGTCTCCAGCGATCAAACTACAATTCTGAATAGCACAACTACTTATTTTTACACCTCTAAATTGACACTTTGTAAATATACCAACAGCCTTTCACTGAATGTCATTTGAGGTTTAATAGCCTCAAAGTCATCTTCTAAAGAAAACTATACTTCTCAAACGTGGAACAGTGTAACTGTAATAGCAATTTAGACTGAAGTTCTCCTTTGCTCAGTGCCCCATCTCAGACAAGGACTATCAATTAAAAGCTTAAAGGGAACTTTTTTTCCATAAAAAGCTTTTCCAGCCTCTCCCACTTCCTAATGGACCCTGTTTCCAGCAAAGGTTTGTGTAAGTCCAGCCATCAAGTTTGTCAGTCTAGCATTTCACATACTGCAGGTCTGAATTCTTCATATTATTGAAGGAAACTATTAGACTAATCCAAGCTGAAAATGAGCTCAAATGTTACTTTCCTGCCTATTCTGAATGGATATAAAAATTTCCACGCCAATAATATACTTCTTTTTTTCCTCTATTTTCTTACTGTTCTCACACTACAAAATGACTGTCCTCCTCAGTTCCTAAGTCCACCTTGACATGCTAAAACTTACCTGCCTTCTCTTGGTAATACATCATCTTTCCAAAATGGTTAGCAATACTGCAAAGAGTGCTGCAGCTGAAGCTGCAAATCTAAGCAATCTGAAGCTCAGAAATACCCGAATTAGGTTCTCTCTGATAACCCAGTCTGAACTTATCTGTACGTTATGGCATCCAAAGAAACAAGCCTAACCCATTCCTTTTGTCCAGGGGATTCACGGTTCATTCATTGAATGAGCCCATTCTGTGTGGGGGCTGAGTAATGAAGGAAGCCTATTTGCAGGGTCATAAATTCCAAGTTCCATTGTATGTCTCCAGCAAACAAAGGTAAGATTGCACAGACCTGTCAGCCCCTCCTGAGCCTGTTCTGACAGGGTCTGCGGCAGCCAGAGCTGGGAAACCAAGACTGATCCAATTCTACTGAGTATCTGAAGAACATCCTTGGTGAGAAGCTGTCATCTTAGAATTTAGTCTACACCTAGGGTAGGAAACTTTTCCAGCTCTAACCAGTGCACAGCTCTTACCCTTTAGGTTCAATTGCAATAGGCTTAATATTTAACATAAAAAGATGACAGCAACAAAAAGACAGCAGAGAGACACAGGCAGACAAGAGAAGTGACATTTGCAGTTAGTTTTCCTTCAAGAAGGAAAAAAGCTCAGCTAAAACTCTGGAGTGGGATGAGAAATTAAGATGCCACCTGAAAGAATACAAAAGAGCAAAGCTGCCATCTCCTCTCTGACTTCTGTATTTAAATTAGAAGGATTTTATATTACAAACCAGATCAAATACCTGATTTCACCTTCAGTTGCACCCAGGCATTTGGGTTAAGTTACATTTATTCTTTGAACTGCAAGTGGCATCTAAAGGGCCCCATTCTATGTACTAGGTATGCATGAAAAGCAATATAGTTAAAGTAATAAGAATGGGAAAATGATTAACTTCACTTTACTAATGAGATCTGAGGCAGAGTTTTAAAATACTTCACACAAAATCAAACACAAAGTTGTGGCACAGCCAGAAAATGCCCACTAATGACCTAGTAAGACACTTTCATCAGTGTTTTGAGTCATTACTACTCAGCTTAAAAGTAACTTGAATGAAAAGAAAAAAAAGAATACCAAAAATATTTTAGATCATATTTTAAAAGAAAAACCTCTTTTACAGAACACCAGCTTATGATTAGTGACTTTACTATCATTAAAGAAAAAAGTCTAAGAAAAAAAATTCTTCATTATTTACTTACTTCTTCCATTAGCTTTTCATTTGGTGATCCTGAACAAAGACAGACCAGGTAGGTTTGTTTGAAATTGCCTTTTGCACTGATTTCTGGATGGTCAGAGCAGAGTTTTGCCAGGGCAGTAGCTTGTGTTAATTCCTTTGCTTTCATTAGGTGCTTAATACGCATATCCAGCAGGACAGGGCCTTCTGATACTAAAAATTCATTCACTTCAAAAAAAAAAAAAAGCCAAAACATTATATGCATGTTACAGAGCTAACAGATGGCATTTACTCAGTCATGGTTGACTCCTAAAATTTACACAAATCAAAATAGATACAAAAGATACGAAGCAAAGATGAGGAAAAGCTTCTTGGTGAACTGTACTTCTTTATCATAAAAGCTCCCTGTCACAGACCTTTTATATACTTGCAGGTTTTAATTAATTCTAATTTCTTGGCAAAACAGCTGCACACGAAACAGACTGAGAGACCATATAAATATTAAAATATTTAGATACCATTTAATTATAGTTCTACAGAAAGATAACACAAAGCCACTGCTCTCACATCCTTTGAACATTCGCGCTATGCCTTCGCTAACAGTTGCCTTTTAAAGATCTTGCTATTAAAAGATTTATGTGACAAGTACAGAAGTTTCTGAACCTGTTTTTATTGGTGTGAAATGTTTCATATTATACACACATAGTATACAGTCAAACACTTTAAAGTTCTTCAACCAAATAAGTTTCCTTATTTGAAAAAAGAGGCTTATCTTGTATACATTTGACTGTGCATAGTCTAAAACTCAAAAGAGATGGGTATTGAACTGTATATTTCAGATATGCTCCCACCAGAGTTAAACTGTGTAGTCTACACTAAGCACCCAACTCTAGGTGCCTCATTGGAAGGCATAAGAATCCTACAAAAAGGAGGAACATGGATTAATGTTCCGATTCTTAAATATATATCTCAGGTCTCATCCAGATCTTCAAGATCAAAATTGTTTCAGCTTTGAAGCATGAGGTTTAGTACTACCTACAGAATATTTAAAGTCAGTTATAAAAACTAGACACATAGACAATCAATTTTGTTTAATCCTTTTGACATTAACACCTCCCTGTTTCCACAAGATAGATATATACTGCATTAAAAAATAATTTGGTTTTCAATTACCCTCACTTTAATAATACATTCTCACATCTTTTAAAAACAGCAGACTTTTTCTACTGTTTTTTGTTTCTTTTGTGAAAACCAGCAGATACATTATATGCTTTCAGTGTTAAGAGTAAAATCTTGATCCTTTCTAAATGTGATTTTTTCCAGTTTTGAGTATTTTCATCACCCCTTCCCAAAACCTTGTGGTCATCTGCAGTGCTCACTTTCTGACACATCCTGGTAGGAACTTTCATTATATTCCTTTCAATTTACTTGTCCTGAATTTCACCTGAATCATGCTGCCCATTCACTTAATTTATATTTTCTTGACTTTTCAAGTCCTGATTCGTCTTGATGAAGTAAGTACTTTCAACATGTAAAAAATGAATTCTCTCTCTAATATCTGAACTATTAGAATATGAAACATGAGGTTTGATGGAAGAAAAAAGCTCATCTCATTTTATTTTTTGTGTCTTCCTATCCCATTTAGTTTGATTCACTACTGTCTTTATTTCATGATTTCTCCTTCTTCTAGCTGCTTATACGGAACATTACTAAAAGTCCATCTTGAAATCAATCAGGTCAACCATTTTCTTTACCACTTGAGTGCACAAGACTTTAGGGCAAAAAATACTGCCTTTTCCAGAAACTGGGACTGTTAGACCCCATCATTATCTTTCACGCATTTTCAGATTTATGGTTGAATTATCATTTCAACCAACTTCTCAGTTGTTTATTCATACATATCCTTGTACCTTGTTACACATGATCAGCAATGGCTAACTGATGTGTAAGAATATTCAAATCAAATGAGCTCCTTCTTCCTCTCCTCATGATGATGAAGCTATGACCAGATTTGTATTTATGTAGTAACAAAGGAAAACCAGAGCACACTAACCGACAATTGGTAGACAGTAAACATTTTTTGTATTTATTAGGGGACATTCTTAGCAGCACATAAATGTTCCTTTAATGTCATTACCCATGCATTATAAAAAACGTTCCTACTCCTGCCAACCCACAAATGACCCTGTGACTAACCACATTCAATAGTCTAGCCTTGCTCTTCTTCCACCAGGTACCAATAATCCTTCGCTCACATTTAGTCCTGGATAGTCTGCGTGGAATAACATCGGAACATTTTACCTTATTTCTGTAACAAGATACAGGAAGACCTTAGACTTTAAGATATATTGGTAACCCAAGATGTTTCACTCTGATTTATTACTGTAATTGCTGCATTTAATATTGTAAACACTATGTTCTATCTGCTAGTTCTCAGTAATCCCCTTCCTTTGGTGTTTACTGCTTCAGCCAGCCTACCTTGCATAAGCATCAGCACATTTTCTGTTATCTTCTCAACAAGACACAGGAAGACCTCAGGGTTAGAGCTACATATTAGCTCTTAAGCCTTTATTCTAATCCCAGTGATACTAACCATTACGTTTAGCATCTGAAAGCTCATTCAAAACATGAATTTAAATTACATTTATTTTGTAACTGAACTACAGCTGACATTTTAAGACAAAACCCAGCACTGAAGTTACAGGACTAAGTTTATGGTGGGGAACAGTCTTAAGGATAAGATTCTGAGGTTATTGAGGGAGATTTTGTTTGTTTTTAAATATTTTATAAATATATTTTATCATGCAATACCCATTTCAAAAGTTATTGTGGACAAATTGTTAGTTTACCATAACAATTGTAATTCATAAAAATGCTTTGAGACACAAGTGCTCATCTAGAACAAGTCACTTAACCCCTATGAGCATAAAACTTGACATATTTAATGGGAATGACTCTTGGAAAAATTACTAAATGTCATTTTTGTGCAATGCTCCCTCAGCCATTAAAATTCATAAACATGTTTGTGCAAGGCATGTGCAAAATTCATATGAAATTACAGAATATGAGAGAAAATAAAGATGTGCAGATAACATCTGACAGGTGGTACTACAATCTACTAAGGCTAGCAAATTAACTTGGACAGACTGGGATCTAACCTTTTCAGACAGTTTCCCTGTTATCCCCTTGAGTCCAACAGCTGGCATGTCAGGTCCTACTACCAAGTAATTCCATGCCAAGTTCACAAGAAGGACTATGAACTTTTATTACAGGTATTGCTCATACCATACATGGATTAAACCAGAGAAAACATAATCCATAGATTAGCAGCACACAAGTGCAGGAATAAGCTCCAAGCAGTAACAGGTTCTCTGTGGAAGACAGTCCACATTAATGCCACGTTTTAGCTGACTAGAAGACTTGAAGAGCACAAAGAGTATTTGCCTTACAAAGCACTCATAATCCTACTACCAGACCCTTCATCAGATGTAGGGTAGGCACAGATTTATCTACCACAGACCTTTACATCTTATCAACCTTGCTTTGGCCAAGGAGGATGAAGCCAGGAGGTGAATATACACACGGACAAACCATCTCAAAGAACTTCAGTTGCTAGTCAGGAAACTACTGTACTGGGTCTGGCTGGGGTAGGGTTAATTCTCTTCGCAGCGGCTGGTAGGGGGCTGTGGTTTGGATTTGTGATGAACGCAGTGATGATAATGTGGAGATGTTTTTGTTATTGCTGAGCAGGGCTTACACAGAGCCAAGGCCTGTTCTGATTTTCGTACTGCCACGCTGAGGAGGAGCATGGGCGTGCTTGGGAGGTTGGGAGGAGACACAGCCGGGACAGGTGACCCAGACTGACCAAAGGGACATTCCAGACCATGTGGCATCATGCTCAGTATAGAAGGCAGGGGAAGAAGGAGGAATGGGACCAACGTTTGCAGTGATGGCGTTTGTCTTCCCAAGTCACCGTTAGGTGTGATGGGGCCCTGCTCTCCTGGAGATGGCTGAACACCCGCCTGCCCAGGGGAAGCACTGAATTCATTCCTTGCTTTGCTTGTGTGCCTGGCTTTTGCTTTCCCTATGGAACTCTCTCTATCTCAACTTCTGAGTTTTCTACCTTTACCCTTCCTGTTCTCTCCTCGATGCTGCAGGTGGGGGAGTGAGTGAGTGGCTGAGTGGGGCTTGGCTGCTGGCTGGGGTTGAACCATGACATCTCTTTAGTCATCTTCAAGTGTTAGTCTACATATGCATTCACACTATGGGTGACTCTGAACTGACTCGATGCTTTCCATATCTACCAGGAGCTGGGACTCAGAATCCTTCATGCAAACAACGTCTCAGCACAATTCTGCTGAATGCAGCATCAATCCTGGATGCTTCTGTAGTGGCATAGTGTCTGGAGAAAGGGTAAAAGAAGTTCCACATGGCTGCTTTGAATATACCCAGGAGGAAAACACTATTTTTTTTTCTCCTCTCAAAACTGAGGCTGCTGGTATCACTCAGCTTCTGGTGACAGGTGCTCTAATTACTGAAAATAGTTCCACGTTGGCTGTTAAATTCTGCCTGTTATCCACCTTGACAATCTCTGGATAATGATGGCTGTATCTGGATCCTCTTTTCAGTGACATATTCTTTAGATGCCTCCCTACTACATTTAAACTTATGAAAAATGCAAGAACCTAACTCTTGGCATCCAGGTTTAAATCTCTAAGGATAATTAGAATTAGATACCAAAAAAGCAGCAGCAGCCTGGCTTTTCGTAGGGTTATCCTTTTCCTCTAGACAGTTCCTCCACTCACCCTCAGTACCAACTGAGGAGATACCAGTGACCATTTGAAGGATTATACCATCACTACAAGAAAATAATAACCTCGAGGATGGAAAAGCAGGATCATGCTGAAGAGCACAAGCCACATTGACAGAAACTGAGGATGGAAGTGCAGTGTTTTAAGACTGTATAGGCTATTGCATAACCCCAAACACTTCAACTTTCAGGAAACTTAATTTTCAGTTGTCATTAATTCAGATCAGCTTCAATTCTAGATTAGTATCAGTCCTGATCTCACATTAAGCTATCTGGTAGTTCAGGAGGAGGCCAGTAAGACAGAAGACCCACTATGATGTGAGAAAATTAAGACAACCTTACTAAGGTTTCCTTCTGTAACCAATTAATGAAGTGGAGAAATGTGGAAAATTCCTCTCTCCAAATACAAGTGCTTCTTGTCTATCATATGCAATCTTGAGAAAAAAAGAAGTCATGCAGGTCACCATACAAATGCAATGCAATGCAGTGTCCAATAGCAGTATGGAAACAGCTGATGAGTGCTACAGCAGGTGAACCATATACTTCCAGCCTAGTCAGCAATTACAGCTAATAGTGTCTTCTTGAATTTAATGGTGTGGATAGGAGACCTTATTTTCATATAATACCTTTCCAGACTTCTTTCTGCTTTAGTACTGACTAGTTGTCCCCAGTATTTGAGGTGATGGAAACTGGTAGAGCTGTGCTCCACAGCAAAGAATGACACCAGTGTATCTCTGAAATACTATTTGAGAACACTGGTACTTTGCTATCCTCACGACTCAATAAGATTATGTAATTTTGGGTGATCTTTCAAGTCTAAAATGTCCACAATGATACACAGACAAAACTCCAAATTTGATAAGACATTCTTTAAAGACACAGGAAACAGGTTTAGGTGGAAAAAGAAGAAAATTGATGTGAACAAGCAAGTAGTTTACAGCTCCTGAGCACACTTGTAAGAGGAATACTGCTGAGGAACCAGAATTCGAATCTGGAAGTTCCAGACCTAGTCACATAATTGTTGTGTGTCCTGCTGAGTAAAGACAAGGGACAGAGGCAAGAAACAACAAGACACGAGGAGCTGGGGGAATGATCTGTCCTTTCAGCACTGAACTGCTTGAGTGGAAGATTGCCTGAGTGCTCTTAAATTAATGTAGATTGATCCAGACCCAGGAAACTCAAAAGGAGTTCCTCAAGAAACCTCTCAGATGGGAGTCACATATAATGCTATCAAATTCAGATGTTCACTGAGGAGGCCCAAAAATGACAACCAAAGATGATCCAGTTGCAGCAAATAAATTATCTTTGGAGTCGCCAGTCAAGAACAAGAAAAAAACACATTCCTCAGCTAATTAGGAATCCAAATACTCATTTCCAGGCTATTCTTCCATACAGACTAGCACTGTGGGAACAAGCACAGTCACAAACGACAACGCTTATGTTTCACTAGCAGAGGAAGAGAGATACATTGTCTTCAGAAACAACTCAAGTTGTAGGTTTCAGCATTTCAAATAGTTCCCAAGAGAAGATTCTCTTTTATTTTCTGCACAGAATTTGGTAACTTAAGCCAGGCTTCCCAACTTTTATGATCAGATATGGCAATGCCAATGTTTGTCACCCAAGCTGGTGACAAATCAAGGGGACGGAGAATATTTCCAACATGAAAAGATCTTGTATGTGCACACCAGCTCAAATTTGTATCTACTGCATGCATGTAGTTTCTGCAGTACAGTTCAAGACAAATTTTGCTGTTTTATATCATAGTACTGTATGAACATCTTGTAGTAATGCAGCAATACTCATCAGCAAGGAAATCCATGACAGGTATGCTGTTCTTAACACTGCTTCAAAGAACTGTATATCCACCCCCTACTTTTTTTGCACTTCTTAGTGCATGAATCCTTACCGAATCCTTACATTACATTCATCAGAAAACTGAGCTGTGTCCAAAGCAGTCAGAAGTAAGGCAATTACTTTAATGACGTGGCACTCAAGAGAATAGTCTCCCTAACATCTTACGTAGTGAGTACTTCCTGCTCATATTTAGGTGGAACCCATGCAACAGACCATTCTCAAAACTAGGAGAGCAAGAGAATAACCCAGTTCAGACAAGCCTGCATTTCCTTGTCTGTAATCAGAAGCAAACAGCTGCGCTGTGTGGTCAGAAAACACAAACTTTTCTCACACTATGTCTGAAGTTTGTACAGTTTGAAAATAAAGGAATTCAAAGGCTATTCTTCCCCAAGTGCAGGACCCTGCATTTGCCTCTGTTGAATTTCAGAAGGTTCTTCTCTGCCCCTCTCTTCAACCTGTCAAGGTCCTTCTGAAGGGCTGCACAGCCCTCTGGGGTACTGGCCACTCCTCCAGCTTTGTGTCACCAGCAAACTTGCTGGGGAGGCACTCTACTGGCTCTTGGATCAGAGATTCCTGAGGGCTGGTCTTTTCAGTGAAGACTGATGCAAAGAAGGCATTCAGTAATTCTGCCTTCTCTGCATCACCTGTTACCAGGGTCCTCCCTCTATTTAGTAACAGGCCCACATTACCCTTTGTTTACTTTTTGTAATTATGTATCTGAAAAACCCCTTCTTGTTGTTCTTGACATCCTCGGCCAGATTTAATTCCAGATGGGCCTTGGCCTTCCTTGTCTCCTTTCGATTTACTCTGACAACCTCCCTACATTCACTTCAAGTGGCCAAACTCTGCTTCCATCTCCTGTGTATTTCCTGCTTATGCTTGAGTAGTGACCAGAGTTCTTTATTCATCCATGCATGTTTCTTGCCCCCTCTGCCTGATTTCTTGCTCATCAGGATGTATCATTTTTGAGCCTGGAAGAAGTGATCCTTGAGTATCAACCAGTTCTACTGGACCCCTCCTCCCTGAAGGACCTGTTCCCATAGGATTCTTACAAGAAGTTCCTTAAGGATGCTAAAGTTAGCTCTCCTGAAGTCCATGGTCACAATCTTACTTATTGCCCTGTGTCCCCCCATCCAATACTGAACTCATGAGCAAGTTCTTAAAAGACTCAAATATAATGCAAATAAATATTAATTAAACCTCTCTCTTACAAGTACCTTACTGTTACAATGGCTGCAGGGTAGTTGAGAGTAAACTAGTAAAGGAGTACTCTGTGGGACTCTAAGGACTACATACAAATCCAAAGTCTGTATTAGGTGCATAATAAGTAATTAAAAAAAGGAATGAAATGCAAATCTTGTGGAAGAGTAAGCATAACTTTTGGGGGGGGGGGGGGGGGGGGAATCAATCACATTATACATTTACTGGACTTATCCAAGGGAGCTGTGGTAATTTGAAAAAAGGAGATCCAATTTATTTTCTAAAGAAGTCCATCAAATCCCTAAAGACGCCAAACTCTCTTGGCAGTAAAAAGAGGATCCTTGTACAGATAAATTATCAGTTAATAGAAAAAGAACAAAAAACCCCAAACAAACTCTCAGTGGGTTTCTTTAGGATCTGTACCAGGGACAGCCTATGTCCAGGACTTTTATAAACATTTGGAAAAGAGCAGAGAACCATGACAAAATATGCTGACAAAAGCAGGGTAGTAAAACCATGCCAACAGTCCACAACACAGCATAACAGATAAAATTAAAATGTTGATTAACCCCCCAAAATTATTTTCATGGGGGGAAAAAAATGCAAGCCTAACATGCAGGTGTGGTAGGGGGAAATCCTAACACTGAAATAGGTACTAGTCTTCAAGAAAATGTCTTGCTTAGTCCTGATTTAAGAAAACACTAGTTCAATGTGCAGTCAAGAAGCAAGGCTAATGTTAGGAAATACTGTGAAAGGAATGCAGAAAGAAGCAGAAAATCATATTGACTGCTGAATAAACCTTTGGTTCCCCATACAAAGAATGGGGTAGTAAAGCTTGAAGACATATGTAAGACACTACAGAAGAGTGAAGACGAGACATTTTCCTGGGTTGCAGTGTATTCTATTACCATCCTCATGAGCTGCTGAAACCAGGTGGGGCAGTGTTTCCTTGCCTCCTCCCTCCGGACTATCTTCTGTTAATGAGCCCATCAATGCCTGGCCTCATGCCTCATTACCCCATTGTGAGATGCTCCACCCAGAATGAGGAACCAAGCATCCCATCCTGGATATAATCTGAGATTCCGAACACCACAGACACCCCTTCCACTGGATTCCCAGAGGACAGCAGCTACATAGCCACCACTGGACCTCCAAGGAAGAGCAGACCCTTCTACAGGATCACCACTTCGACAGAACCATATCCACCACTTCAGGAGGACTGCAGCCACCATCTTATCAGACTGCTACTGACACCCTAACAGGGTGTCAGGTTGTATCCTGACTCTGTCAGTTTAAACCAGTGTTTTCTGCCTTTATTTTTTTTTTAAATTTCCTTATTAAATTGTTATTCTGACTTGGTGCCTCCTGCTGGTTTGTTTTCAAACTAGTATAGACATGATAGCAGTCTATCGAATCAGGTCTTGTGATGCATTCATTAAAAGACACTTGAATAGTTAACTTGTCAATAGATAGAAAATATCATATGAAATAAGCAGGAAAAGGAGGCAGACAGTAAGAGGAACTACTTCACTTGATGTAAGAACTGTGCAACTGCCACAGATGCTTACATGTAATGCTTTATACAGATTCTAAAACCATTTAGGCAAAGAATCAAAAAAACAACTAAAATTTATTCACACAAGGATACCACTTCTTTGGTGAATTGCAATCACCAAAACGAAAATAACCTATCAGGGCATTATCCTTGTAAGCCTCTGCTGATCATATATTCTTCACTATGCAACTACTGTTAGCCATTCTCAGAACTCAGGTCTAAATGAAACTTCAGTAAAGGCCCTCTTACCATTTGCATTTTGTAACTGAGTAAATGATATTCTCATTTAAAAAAAATATGCAGCTTTAATTTTTTTTATGTCAAATACAATTTGTATATTAGTATTGAACTTGCCCCATTGTAAATTAGCCTGTATGTAAACTCCCTTCACATGGCTTATAAAGAAAATGGCAAGAGAATTCAAGGCATTATTGCAATTTATGTAAAATACCAACATTAAATTATTTGTATGTTCCCATGAACATACTGTCTTATTAATTCAGAAAATGCCACAAGCATATTTATTTATATACTTCATAAATTATCACAAACTATATTGAACAAAAAACTTCCATATATCATAACACTATTTCAGTGTATGATAAAAATGAAGTATATATTATCCCAACCATAATGTTAAATTTTACCTTTATCTGGGTCCAACTGCTCCTGGGAAAGAATAGCACACAATACTGGGTTCTTCCACACTCCCTTCTCTTGTGTAAGTGTTGTTAAAATGTGCAGTTCCTGGCTGCCATTTTCCATCAAGTTTTTATGAGCCACCTGAACAATATATTTTACAAAACAAAGTATTGTTTAAACAAGACATAAGTAATGTGTCTTTCATACTCCTTTATACCTTATGTTGTCAAAATAACACCTGATCAGATAGAGAGTTAAATGTATAACAAAACAATCTTAAAATTCAGCCTATATAGGTTTTACTTCTGCCTCTGTTGCCTAAGATTTAAGATGAAAAACCAAAACAACTGAGTGCCTCAAACTCACCTTGAGATTTATTAACAGGCTACTTCTGAAATTTCTGAAACTAAATTTTGAAATAGGCCTCTCTTTTAAAAATGGATGAGTAATTTCTCTGGTCCACATATTGGCCTGGTATCAGGTGCCTAAACTTTATCTTCTCAAGCTCTTCAGCAGCTCAATTTCTATGTACTGGAGACACGGAAAAAAATACTTTTATAATGTCGAAAAATTTTAGCTGTTAAGATCTCACTGCACGGTTCTATGCAAATACGATGAAACAGGCTGGAGTCTTAAAATCCATTAAAATATCTTCCACTACATTTATATGCTAGAATAAATTCTGTGAGCAGATGTACACTTGGGAGCAAACTCAATACCTACAAAAATCTCTGGATTAAGTAGCAATACACAACTTACACTGGTCCTTAAAAAAAAAAAAATCAAGAAATGGCTCATTTTTCTTTTACTTTTCCACCTGCTCTCAAGGCTGTGGAATCTCTCAGCATCAAACACACCTCTTCAGAATTGATTTCTATAAGGCAATTGCTAGTCAAAATCCATTCTAAAATAATCAGCCTTTCATCTGCCTACATTATTTAGGCTGAGAATCCTGAGGTAACTGTATCTGGTCTTTTTCATTATTATTCTTTTCTCCTCCCCCCTCCTTTCTTTTTTTAAAACTGTGGATGGGACCTCCTACTACATATTTCTGATAAATACTGAGGAGCAGAACTTGTTCCAACACCCTCCTTTAAAGCAGAGCTCTAACCTTAACCAGCCAGTGCCCTGAGAGATCTAACAAACCTTCAGTATCAACTGGCCTTTCATTCATAACTTTCAAACATACAGCCATATATAGTAAAGAATGACTTATATGATAATATTTCATTTCTAAGTGTTAATAGTCAACTGTATTTTAAAACATGAATTTTCTTTCAATAATCTGTAAATTTTTTTTCTCCACAGCTGCTGCATGCAGAAAAATGATATTACCTTCAGCAATTACTGCAGAGTACATAGGATTCCCAGCTGAAGGCCTTGCTCCTTACAGACATGCTACATACTCAATATCCCTAGGTTTCCAAAACATTCTGAAAACTTATTAAGTCTTCATTTCATGAATCAAACTCACCTGTACAAAAGTCTGAAATTCTTCCCATTTATCTTCAGGTAAATCCAGAGGCAGACACAGTAGAAGTTCAATACAGCTTCTGGAAGTCAAAAAGGAGTATTATTTGAGGCAATTTTTGACTTCTAAATTATATAATCAACAATTCTTTATTCTAATATCAAAATAGTTGTTTGAAACATCAGCCATAAAACAGTTTGCTTCCTTGAACACATAAAGAAAAAGAGGTCATGAACACTCTTGGAGATACTGTAAAAGCAAATTCTCTAAAAGACACCATAAAAAAAAATTATCATTGAATCCAACCCTGTAAAAGCCTGTGCAAATTGATGCACTTTCAGATTGCATGCAGATCAATAGTAGCAAAGTGCTTCAAGCCAGGAATGTTGGCTTGTCCTAGGTCAGGAATCCTTCTTGCCTCAATTCCAACAACCAGATATTCTCCTTACATACAACATCCACTGTGAGGAAGGTAGGTGCTGAGACCTGGACTCAGAAACCATTTAGGCAATGAAAAGTTAATAACATACAGACTGGTTTTAGTAACCAAAAAAACATACTCACAGTGCTAAACGTTCAAGCACAAAGGCTACGTTTTCACACTCAGAGGTAAGGTAAGGTCGTGCTTTAACATAACTTCGGATAGCCACCGTGTACACCTCCAACAGAGGCAGGGGATCTTCTGATGTTTTCCACTTTTCTGCATATTCCAACAAAGTCTATTTAAGAAAAGGAAAAAACAACCCAAAAATCAGGAACAAATGTAAGTTTAAAATTTTGTATTTCTCACTAGTAGATCTTCTTAATATAAATTAAGTATTCTCAAAGCATGCTTTTTTCCTTAAAACTTACTGTTTCATTAACAACTGACACTTAGACTCCACACACAATCATTCCTTAATCTTATAAAAATGTTATGACTGACACTTCCTCCCTGTGGTAACATCATTTGATTCATTTTACATTCCTATTTTCCAAATACAGAAGCCTGAAGAGCATATCATAGTTAAGGGACTGAAAACTCATTTTTAGACATTCACTTCTACAGTTCAGCTTCTAAAGCAAGTAAATTTGAAAGCATGTGTCTTTATTTTAACTTCTCTCCTTTCAGGAACAGTTTAACATTTCCCCTGCGTTGCCACCTTGAAGATAAAGGTCTCTTCAGGACATTGCTTTTTACATGGCTCTGAAAGGAATATATTCTCTACATTTTAAAGACACCACTGACACACCAAAAGCTCATTAGTCAAAAAACTGTTTTCCTACTTGCTGCATTAATACCTACAGCGATTTCAAAATAAAACTCATGAGAGTGACGAACACCACCAACCAAAGTACAAAAGACTTCTGTTCATTTCAGTCAAGGCCAGGGGACTCAGACACACATTTAGGCAGAGTAGATAGCAAGGTTCTCCAGTTAACATCCAAACCATATCCCCCTTGGATCTCTCCTATCATGCCTAGGGTAGGTAGCTTGATGGATTGCAAACAATTCCTATACTATGGCAGGTTGCATGGAGTCTATCATATTACAACGATCAATTTTGCTGTTTGCCTCTTGAGGGGCACAACACACTGAAAGCTGAGAGTAAAAAAGAGCAATTTTGGTTGCCTGACACCCTGCTAAAAGCAGGGCCATTAGAATATATTGTTTGGAGGAGTATGTTGATGGAGCTGTGAGTATCCTGAAGAACAGAGACTTTACAGCCTTTTTGGGCAACCTGTTTCTTGCCCAAAAAGAAAGTGTTCAGACTCTCATTTATTATGATTTTCCTCCACCAGTACCTAGAAGCAGTCCCACAGGTTCACTTCCCTCAATAGAGGGATTAACCCCTCTCAAACCGGTGCTAGCACAGCTCAGGGCATAGCAGATGCTCAGCCAGGGCACACTGGAGGCTGCTCAGGACAGCTGGGTTGGTCCCAAGACTCTACTGGTGCATGGGGCTACTCCCTCCCACCCCCCAGCTTTGTGCTCACCTTAGCTGAACTACGTATCAGTGCATTCCCCCTGGATGCTGAGCACCCTCCCAACAGTCTCTCTGACCTCCCTCACCTTGCTTGCTCCCACCAAATCACTATGATTCGCTAAAGTGCTGAAAATGTGCTCTGTCCCCTCATTCAGTTACTAATAAAGAAGTTAAGAGAATATTTGCTCCAGTATTGAGCTTTGATAGGAGGCCACAAGTAGCTGGCTGTCATCTGGACTTTGTACTACTAAGTCTTTGGGACCCATACTTCAGCCAGTGGACTACTTCATAGATTTGTTTATAAGAATATGATGGGAAATGAAATACTAGGACCTGCTGATGTCTGGCAGAAAAACATCTGCTGCTATCCCCCTTGTCTGCAGAACCACCTACTTCATCACAGAAGAAAATCAAGTTTGTCAGTGTGAAAGCATGCTACAGAGCTCATACCATCAAGGACATTTAGCAAAAGTCACAGTTCTCCTTTTTATTAAGGTCAGCTGTAATTAAACCAATTTTGACAACATTGGCTCAATTCTGACAAGGTTTGTTCTGGTAAGGCAAATCAGAGCCCTCTGAGCAACAAAGCTCTTCTGCTACAGAGTCCCTCACATACCTGAATAAGAAACAGAACAAAGTGGTTCTCAACTAACATCAAATGTTGAAATTTTATTTTTAATATGTAAGTACAACTATCTAAAAGAACTTGCTATGTCTGGGATACAATGCAACTCAAATGATAAAATGGGACTTGGTGCAAGTTTATGTATTATAAAGTAGGAAAACCAAATGTTAGCTGTTCTGGAAAGGCAAGTCAATCATATTACAAAGCAACAAGACAAAACAAAACTAGGTTCACGCCTGCCTTCAAATCTGCTAAGCTAAGCTTAAGTTAAATTCAGCAGTCTATCTATGTTAGCTGTCTGTACTGAGTTAGCCAGTGGTAGTATTAAGAATATACTTAAAATTCTTATATTTGGCAATGTCCAAATAAACCCTCTCAATAAAAAATGTCAACTATACTAAACTGAATCAGAAATTTGTTTTGTGTGGTCATTTGCAGTTACAATACCATCACCAGGCTATACATTGTTCACACAAAACACAAACCAAAAGGTATCTCATTCAAGGACATAACAGGTAAGAAACATGCAGGTTTTGTCAAACTGCTGCATTAAAGCCTGGTTTGGTTTTAAATGCACCTTAAAAGAAGTTACATACTCTATCTCTCTCCTGCAGCAGAAGATGCTTCTGAGCCATCTAGTGCTTTCCACTGGAACCTTGAGCCTGAGTGGAATATTGTCTGTTTTACTGTAACACTCAATTTGATGCCCTCCTAAGAGCAGCAAAAAAGCACCACAGATCATGGCAGAGAAATCAAGGAAGAGTGAAACAGAGCTGAAGCATGAAAGAAGCAACAGAGGAGGACTGGATAAACAAGGTAACCATATTAGCAAACACTGTTTCAATACCACTTGGCAATTTTGCTCAACGCACTAGAACAATGAGATCAGAACAAAGCACTAACCTTCAAAGAATCTTGAAAGAAACTCCACTGAAAAGCCTCCCTTTGTCCTAATACTCTCATAACCAGAAGTACTATGATTTCCATTACTGACTTGTCACATGTGACAAGTTTAAGGATGCTAGTGGCAAAACAGTAAAATTGAACAAAAAACAGCCCAGGAAAGTATACTTTATATTCTTTCACTCTTTGGGTCTTGAAGCAATGTTTTGGATGGAAAACGTAGTAACTTCTTCCCTTTGTCTAGCTATATAAGTACTCACATTAAAAGAGTGAATAGCATAAGCTTCCCTTTATGTGAATGCCACAGACTTGCAGAAGAGACGCTCTCCTCAAACTGATCTTGTTTCTTGTTAAGAATTCACTAGAGCAATCAATACTGCACCTTCCACAGTATAGTACTGCAGAAAATTTAAAATAAAAAGCATGGTGATATAATCCTTTTTCCTTATGGAATAAACTTTTTCTTCTTTTAAGTGCTTTGGAATGACTTGCATTTTTGTACTGGAGAAAACACCACTCAACTGCTTTTTGTTAAAAGAGTATTACAGCTTAACCAATTTCACACTTGCTTAAAAGACAATTTCCCTGTAAAGGGAAAATGTGAAAACAAGTTGCTGGTGAGACTGAATAAAAGAGGGACAAACATGGTAATCTGAAATTCAGCATAGCTTACTGTTCATATTGATTCATAGATATACTGGGAAAATTCTTTGCATTAGTTTGGAATGCTACCTAGCTCACACAGTCAGCTTTGTAATTGGAGATAAATAGTTAAAACTAACACTGTCACCCAGAATTACTTTCCTTTCTAATTAGTTTGAAAAACCGTACTTCTCTGTTTAGACTGAATATATTTTAAAAAAAACCCCAAACCAAACCACAACAATAACCAACCTCCCAAGTGGTAGCTAACGTATCAGACCAAGACAGTTTTACCCAGCTTTTATCCAGATTGTCCAGACTTGCTACAACTGGCCTGGAAGCCAAACAGCTAAATCTGGCCAAGTAACTTCTGTCAGTAAGGTAAGCTGATATTTAGGAAGTTGATCTGTGAAGTCATGAATCCTGTTTAATATTTGAAACACCAGGTTACTTGATGTAAATTTCATTTTCAATACAGCCCACCTACTTTTATTCATCTCCTCTTCAAAGCACCACAGCAAACAAGATTAATGCAAGCTTTGGCAAATGAAGGACATTTCAAACTTAGCTACCAAGCCAGGACAACATATCCTGGAAGTGTCTCAAAGTGTTGAGGACAAGAAGGAAGAAGAAGGGGTAAGAAAAGAGAAGGAGGCAGGAAGATATAACTAAACAATTGGTCATCTGAGAAGCCTGACTGAAGAGTATCAAGAATATTCTCACCTGTCATTGCAAAGATGAGAACCTAAAGAAGAAACGGACAGCCTCAAGACCTTAAGAGACACTGCTTCATAACATGACAAGTGACCACTGAGACCTGTCACAACCAGATTAGCAGATCTCAAGTTTCATGGTAGGTGGTCAGCATGCTAAAGAACTTCCAGCTAGGCAGTACCACCATCCAATCTGCACATGGGGGGATACTGAAGACTGCTGACCCATTATGACAGAACCCAGCTGGAATTCTCCCAGATAAACAGGAACTTTGCAGAAATACCATGTAGTCATTAGTAACAGAAAATTTGATGAGAGAATTATAAAAGCACTGGCAGAAACTATGACAGTCATATGAAGACCACTATGATCCACATTCAGATTATTAAGAATAAACTGAATCAAATAAAATCTCATTTTTAAGATATGAAATTTAGTAGCAGTTAGTCAAAATAATCAGCAGATTGGCAAATTCTCAGAATACACCATCTAACAAAAAGTATTTGGTGTGTTGGTGACCTGTTACTACGATCTTTTAAAAGCAGCAAACACACTGTATAAAGCAAGAAGAGAAGTTTGCACTATAACATACCGGCACTAATTTCAGCATTAAATAGTACTATTTTTATCTCATATATATAGATCAGCCACTTCCAAGCCATTACATGAACTATATTAAGCATTTACACCCACCAAACCCTTCAAAAATATTTGTCAGAACGACACATTTCCTTGTCTGGATGTCTCTAGACTATACAGCACTGCCATTATACAAAGAAAATTAAATTCATTCTGCTTTGCTTAATGAAACAGTGTTGTGCTCTGCTTACAACCATAAAAAGAAAGAATTTTACCCCCAGCCCTGGGCCTCATTAAGTTATTTATCTCCCTAGCTGGGACATGCTTGTTAATCAAGCCAAGTACTGTATTCAGAGCACAGCCGCGAGTTTTGTTCCTCTGTGAGACTGAAATGGGCATTTTATTTTAGCAGCAGCTTACACAATCAAGAATCCTCCAAAAGTGGAATAATCTTGATCTGTACAATAAAAATAAATATTATATCTGTGATTTAAACTCTGGAAAATGTATAGCCACAAGTAACATTCAGATAATTTTCAATCTTTATCAGAACCCTTACAAGAATGTTGCTGTAGCAACCCACCCACCAGAGGATGCTTTACTGAACAATTTCCTTTGCTAAAACTAGCCCTACAACAACAAAGCAATGCTAAAATATGTTTTATATTAAAAGGCACCATTATTTACTGTTAATAGGAGTTACACATGTATGGTCCACATCTACATGTTTCTTCAGCTCTGAAGAACAGATTCCTACCCTGAACACACCTGAATAAGGGTAAGCTTACTTAAATTTATGTAAGGACATGCCTGGGACTGTCATTTTCATTCCCTGCCACACCCAAGGGACTAAGAGGCTGGAAAAGTGACAGACAGTGGTCACATAGGTAAGCTGCACCTCTCAAACTACTCCAGTAAGTAGCAAAACCTTTATTTCAGTGACTTTCTTTGAGCACATCCACACAGGAGAAAAGTCCAAACAACAAGCTTGATACAATCATATTATCTGGAGATGAGCCTTAGGGAGCTGCACACAAAGAGTGGTGGAAGGAGCTCCCTCCATGAAATAAACTCCACAGTGCAGAGGTAGCAAAGCAATGACCGAGCTCCACGCACCCAGGCAGGTAGCACTTCTCAGTGAGATCCCTCTGCCACTTGCTGTTCACATGGAGCATTCCCACAGAGGCAGGGCTTCCCTTGACACAACAACGCCCTTCATTCCTCCAGTACCTGTCAACAACTGATACAAAAGAGCAACTGCTTTCAGAGGAACCATCAATGGTCTGATTCAAGAAAACAGGTCAAGCTTTTTTCAAAGCTGGTAAAGAATGGCTACAGCTCTGCTATCACCAACAGAAGTTTCAAAGGAAAGTGAGGGTTCCAGTCAAGAAAGAGGGTAACTGAAGAAAATCAGTGAAGCAAGTCTCCCATATAAACCACACACATGATTTAAAAACACTTTTCTTGGCTTAAGATTCTCTCCTGTAAAGGCAACAGGCATGTTCTAATAACCAGAGCCACTCAACAAATCGTATCATTAGATGGATCATAAAGAAATTAAAATGAATTGGAGATCCTGAGTTTGGTACCATCATACAGAGAAAGATGCAGAGAGATGCCATACACCCTAATGAACCCGGCAACATAACCACTTGATTCAGATCAAGTTCCACTGACTACTCTGGACTGGTTTAGAATTGGATGCTTAGGATTAACGGAACTGAAAGGATGAAGACATATACCATAATTTGATCCAGAATAAGCGTCCCTCAGGATTTTATCTTGGGACCAGTGCTTTCCAGTATCTTCATCAGTGACCCAGACACTGAGATCAAGTGCACCCTCCGTAAGTTCGCAGACGATACAAAGCTGAACGGTGTAGTTAACACAACAGAAGGAAAGGATACTATCCAGAGGGACTTGGACAAGCTTGAGAACTTGTCTACAAGAACATCATGAAGTTCAACAAGTCCAAGTGCAAGGTGCTGCACCTGGATCAGGGTAACCCCAGATGTGAGAACAAACTGGGAGAACTCACTGAGAGCAGCACTGAGGAAAAGACTTGGTTGTTCTCATGGATAAAAAGCCGAACATAAGACAGTAAGGTGTGCTCACAGCCCAGAGAGCTGCCTGCATCATGGGCTGCATCAAAAGATGGGTGGCCAGCCGGTCAAGGGAAGGGATTCTCCCCCTCTACTCTGTCTTCATGAGACCCAAGCTGGAGTTCTGCATCCAGCTCTGGAGTCTTCAGCACAAGAGAGACATGGACCTGTTTGAGCAGGTCCAGAGGAGGCCACATAGATGATCAGAGGAATGGAGCACCACTGCTACGAATAAAGGCTGAGAGAGCTCAGGTTGATCAGCATAGAGAAAAAAAGACTTTGGAGAGACCTCACAGTGGCCTTCCCAGTATCTTTAGGGGCCTCATTAAAAGGAGAGGGTGGGAAATTTCATATGGGCAGATAGTGACAGGACAAGGGGCAATGGTTTTAACTGAAAGTAGGCAAGTTTAGATTAGATGTTAGAAAGAAATTCTTTACTCAGAAGGTGGTGAAGAGAGATGTCTCATCCCAAGTACTGCTCAAGGGTGGGCTGGATGGATCGTGGGCAGCCTGATCTAGTGAATGGCATTCCTGTCCATAGCCTGGAACTAGATGATCTTTAAGGTCCCTTCCAAACCAAACCATTCTATGACTTATTCAATGACTTATGTACAATCAGGTTCCTCAGGTGTCATGAACCTGATTTTCACTTAAGAACTATTTTGATCTCCCCATACCTGTCTTATGGTGAGACAATACATGAAAATGATCTGTGGTATCTTCTTCCTCCCTACAAGATTATAACCTAGAAAAATTAAAAAGCAGGGGAAGAGATATAACCATGACTTCTTTCAGTATTTGAATATCTGAAGTTTGTCTATTTAAGCCTGCAAGTTTACTAGACTATTAAGGAAAAATCTCAAACAATTATTCTTGCCAAAGTTAGTTCAAAAACATTTAACTGCCAAAACCTTTTGTTTCCCTTTTCCAAAAAGTACACGAAAAAGTGTTTCTTGTCAAAATCATACATCATTTTTCAGACACTTTGAAAAGCAGACAATTCTCTTAATTTAGCTTGTAACAACAGAGATCCACACATCACAATGAATTAAGTCAATGCTCAGTCCACAACCTGAAAGACAGGGACCTACACTTTTTGAAGGAATAAATCACTTTGCCATGGCAATACTATTATCTGACAATAAGACATGGGGACCGAGATATGATTTAAACAGATGTTTTTTGTGAACAGTTGTCTTCTACATTAGATCATGTTAGAAACTCAGATCTAGTGCCAGACATTGCCTTTTAAAAACATACAACAAAAGTGAAAGGAAGCATTTTGTACTACCACCTACTGTTTCTCCCACATATGTACTGCTCAAGTACTACTCATCATCTATAAGACGTTTTATTTTTCCAGGCAAACTGAGGAAAAACAAGGCAGTATGTATTTCCCTCAGGTTATGAAATATATTGTCTGTGGTCAGCTAAAGAACAGCACAAAAAGAGAATGGTAATTCTAATATTGACCTTTAAAAGCTCCACGTTACTATCTGCTTGCAATTATTTCAACTCTTGCTTCCTCAAATTTCTTGTGTAATACTTCAGATGAGCAAGAACTACCTTTCAAATACACACAGTTGTATTTTAAGAGTGTAATGCACAATAATAGTCTCACTCCTGCTTGTCAATGCCCAAGTTACTAACACATGCAATGATGAGCCACGAGAAGTAGGCAAAGCCAGACACTGCAGCAGTAAGGGTATGAAAATACTGATCATGTCTATTGAAAGTCTTCCTGGGCTATCTGACTGCTGCTGAATGTGAAGCACACTGACAATGCAGTCAGGCTGACCCGTGAAGAAAACAGAACAGATGCCTCCTGGTTTTGTATTACCAGCACAATCCTCTCTTTGTATTACAAAACTGAAGTGTAGCCCTGAAGGTAAGCTATAAGACTCTAACCATTTAAACTTAAACTGAAATTAAAATGGAAATGTATCCCAATATCCTGTACCCTACACAATTACTCGTTTCTGAACTGCCATCTTTCTGCTTTTGACACTTTAAAAGTAATTTTACTGAAGCTTAGACAAGTGAGATTTACTATATCTCTCGTAAAAAATGTTTTCCCCGTCATGATTCTGGACTCTGTTTTTGTCGCCTTTTGCACTGATCTCCACACCTTGCAGATAATCACTGAATGAAGACATGGACTTAGAAGTCTGACTAGTAGGCCCAGATAATTTCTCTCTGCTGTATTCCTTCTCCAACAAAGGAGCTGTCTACTATTCAATTACCAAAATAACCATATTCGTAAGATTAAAGACACCCCACCCCCATACTAATTCCAAGGGTCTATAATCCTAAATCAGTTTTCACTTCCAAAACTGGAACTGCTTCTCCCTGAAATAGTATTTCCCATGCATACACTTCACACTGTTGACCTTTTAGGTATGGTAGTCACGAGCTACAACTAACTGCTTACATTTAAGTATTACTCAAAAGAAAACAGAACAACATTTGAAACTGCTGGTTAAGCTTTCCTTTACCAGGGGAGTTAAGAGCACCATGAAATATTCAGCAAAGTTCTTGCAGTATTCATGGTTCCACAAGGACTGCTGTTCAGTACTGGAACATGCACACAGACACCACTCTCTGCTTGAACTTGAGAAATCTCCACCAGTTACATCTTGCCAGTAGGTAAGCTCGCTGACAACTCCTGCATCTGGGATCAGTATCTTAGGGAAAATATTGAGGAATCGCGTATGTGCAGCACTCCATCGCAGAAGCATGCACAGCAACTGTGCATAAGCACAGTTCCCAGATGGTATCACACTAAGGGTGTGCACACATCCTGATCCTAGGGAAACCAAGTATTTTGAGATCTCTCTAAAATTTTGGCAGCTAGGCCATCAGATACAGAAACTTCTAAAAACATTTCATATATAGGTTTATGCAGTTGCTTTGAGATAGCTGAGATGAACACGTTTCTTTAAAAAATGAATACACTGGTGCTTTTTAATATCAATTAATTCACTGCTGAAATACTTACATGAGATACATATGAACAAAAAGGTTTTTTTAAAAAGTCTGTGAATTATATTCTAACTGCAATGTAAAAATAAAGCTGTTATAAATAAATTTATTGTACATGCATAAATTCCTCAGATCAAGAACAGAACAATAGAGTGAGAAATAAAACACCTTTATAAAAAGGAGTCAAAAAGTGCTGAATGGCCACTCAGACACTGCTTTCCAGGAATAAAGACAACAGAATGAAATGCCCTCTAGTATTTTTAGGATAGCCAGGAAGAAATCTCTCCAATTGCATGCAGAGGTGACAAGCCCTTGAATGGCAACAGAGCATGGGTACTGGAGAGAGAGCAAGTGCTAGAAATTGCAGGTCAGCTTAGTTCCTGCAAAGAGCCGGAATCGTAAGAGATGAAACACAAGGAATATGATGACTTGATGCGGATTCTCAATCAAGTAGCTGGGTATAGTCACGATGTTGATGCTATCTTCTGATTCAACAATAGCAGAATAAAAAGTGTTGGTTTGTTTGGTGTTTTTTTCTGGGAAACACACCTATTATGCTGTTTCTGGCTGGGGCTAAACATCCATCTCATTCAAGACAAGTTCATTTTTGAAAGCTGTATTTTTCAGAGTAAAACTGTGAGCCTGAAGCATAATCTCACTAACTACTACAGCCATTAGAGAACTGAGTATGTGATAAAGGTAGCATTGTTCAAATTCCTGGAAAGCTGATAATAGTCTACTTTCAAGGTCAATTTATGTTAGTTTAGAAACTAAGTTGGGCCTCTGGCCTTGAGGTTTTTGTGCAATTCCAGCCCTGTGCCAATATCATTACCGAATCAAACAAAAAGTCACTAACTGAAGTGGTAAAATAGAAATAAACCTGCAAGTAAGTGAACAGATCACTCCCACATAGAACAGTAGTGCTGGTTTGCAATTGTAAAATCATCCCTGCCCCAACAACTCGATGCAAAAGAACTCAATTAGAATATGACTAGGAGGATAGCACACATGACCAATGCACTGGGCAGTCATGTCCTCACAGCATCTAAAAAGGAGTTGGTTCAGGAAGCATTTCCAGACCACCAGAACTTAAGTAAACACAGCAACATTGCCTGTGATGCCTCTATCCTGTAAGGAAAATGAAGAGAGTGGTTCAGAATACCTTAATAGCAAGTGTTCTTTTTACCTAAGTATTTGAAATACTAAAAATATATCAGAAATCCAAATTTAGACATATCTGCAGTCAAAAAGCTTTCATACCAATGCATTAGTACCACATGATATCTTTGTGAAGTCCCTCAGCAAAGTTACATCCTAAAGGGACACAAAAAAAAAAAATCTTTACAGTGTTAAACTACAATTATTCTCAGCCTTGATGATCTACAGCTTCTAGAGACGAAAACTATCTTTTACTTTTGTGATTTCTCTCCTTGCTTTCTCTCCTCCTTGTTGTTCAGTGTTTTACCAGAAGATGGAGAACAAGCCTTTCATCACATAAAAAGCCAACTGCAGCAACTTTTTTTTTTAAAAACTCTGAGGTTAAGGTTCCCATGAAAGGTTCCCACCGTAATTTGAGGAAACTAGAGGCAGCTAAGGAATTGCTCGGACGCAACCAGCATTTATGTTCACTTTGTACAAGGACAAACTACCCAACTAAGATGTCAAACGAACAGAATATTCAAGTAAAAACTTGAACAGTTCTTGAACTAGCTCTGCATATCAAAAACTCCTTACTTCTACTATGTCTAATTTAAACCAAATCTACCTCAGATTGCCCATGAGACTTTACCACTTAAGGCATTAGAAACAAATACTGTAACAGAGGATTTTTAAAGCATTTAAGAGTAAACAGAACCTTTTTCAATAGAAACCTCATCTCTTGCCCATTTAAAAAAGTACAGGGGAAAAGGAGGGAAGGAAAAAATATGAGTATCTACTGCTTTCACTGAGGTAAGACAACCTTCTGATCAAGACATTCTCCCACATCACCATGATCATAATTCATCTTTATTTTCCTTTCACCTTTGTCCCCAACAGAAAAACTCAAACACAAATGACCTGTTTCCATTTTGTTTTTCAACTGGGATACCCTACAGGCAATTTTACAGATTTTTAGGTTAGGACAAAACTTACACAGAAAAACACAGATATTTCGAACTTGTCCACAAGGATCAGACAGAACAGCACCCATCTGAAATACTGCTGTTATCACAGATTTGCCATAATAAAATCAACAAAATCAGTTTTTATTTATTTAGAACTGTACACAGAGAGGTAATTTTACATCAAAACAACACAGCACTGTACTTCTAAATAATTTCCAAAGCAGTTTAATGATGCAAATTAAAACTGGCACTACTTAGCTGATTCAGTATTTGTTCACCAAGGCTTAGCACTGTTACCTTGATTTTGTAGCTACACAAGCGCTGCAAGAATATTAGCTCTTACATGTTTGTAATTACAATGCAAAACAATCCAAACAGCAAAACTCCAGCAGGTGCATAGTATCAGACTGCATATACAAAACTGTGGATGATAATCTAATGCAATTGTATTTTCTACAGGACAAGTACTATTTAAATTATGGTTATGATCAAAGAACATCAATCTCAATTTTCACTTTTAAAACCTATCAAGATTTTAAGTTGTTGATATCCTATTTTTACTTGAATGTGTCTTCTGAATTGTTTCACAATAAAGTTGTTAAGCAAAGTATAGCTCTAGAAAGCCAAGACGCCCTTGGCTGAAGAATCAGATGATGACGCTGGAATTCTAATGGAGATATTGACTTGTGCCCAGAAGACAGGACTCAAGCCAGACTCTTAATTCCATCACTTAGTACAAGATTGTATTTAAGCAATTGTTTTCATTCTCAATTTCTGCAGGCATGGTGCAGAGCTATCCAATTTTTTTTCCCCATTACTACTCCTCCACTGACAGGCTGCAGTTTCAGTCTTTGCTGTTTTTTTCCTCTCCCTTCAAACAGAAAACTCCAGTTGCTTTCACACTTTGCAAAGCCATCCTAACATCACTGGCTTCTCTACCCTGCAGCTGAAAGTAAGGGAAAGTCATGTCAAGATCAGCGAGCACTGAATCAGTGAGTCAAGAGACTCATTCAGAGATGAAGTTCAAAACCAGAATTCGAATTTGCCAGTTAGGTTCTGGTCTACAAAAAGCTCACGATGACTATACCATGCCAGTGCAACAGGGAGTGGGTAACACAGCAAAAAAGGAGGTTCTGAGAACCCAAGTCTCCAGAGAACCCATCACAGGTGGTCATATTTCAGACTGGCATTTAGCTGGTTCCATTAACTAGATACCCATTAGCAGCTGAAATAGACTGTCTGCAACAGCTTCTGGAGCACAGCTTCTGGTTTACATCCAAAAGACATTAAAATTTCTACAATGTAAAAAGAAGTGTGGTAACAGGGATGATCAGATCACTTTCAAAGCAAACCCATGTCTGACCCAGAGTATTAGCATATAGGAACTCACTCTTTTAGTTCACATGTATCTTCAAAAACTCTTCTTTCAAACACTGTCTCATTCATCTACTGAAAAGAAAATTCCAGAACACTAAAGCAAGTTTTGGTAGACTGTATGAGCAGGTATGTTTTCATACTCCTGTCTGTATTACAGTGTTTCTCCTTCCACGGGCAAAAAAAGCCCACCCATGTTCTGCTCACCCATGTATTTGAAGTACCACCTACAAGGTAGCACTGATTTTTATTACTGGTACCTTCAGTACCCAGACACACAGGTATGCCCTCCATGATATACACAACCATCACTTAATAAGAACTGATGTTTTTTGGTGTTATCTAAACAAAAAAACCCATGAGCTCAAATACCTTCAAGTACTAGTTTCCTGAACAGTTTTAAAGGAAATCCAGAAAAATGCTGCAAAAGTCTCTCCACCTACAAGCCTTTTTTTAATAAACATTCTCCCCTCACCATCCTCTTAATATTTTTTATTCTCAGAACAACCACGTAAATCTAAAATATTGCTTATCAAACCAGAATACAAGGAAATAACTGATCTATAACTGCACCTTTTTTTTTTTTTGGTGGCAAAACTGGAAAAATTAACCATACACATCTAGGTTTTATGCTCAAGCTCCACCAGAAAAGGAAAAGGAGCTGCATAGAAACAGCAAAAATCAAGATATGCAGTAAGTCATGCCTCTGTTCATATTTAAGGAAAGCTATCCTCCCTGGAGACTTTGTAGAGACAACAGTTAAGTTCAGAACACACAGAGAGAAAAGGTAATTGTTAAAGAACTGATACTACTTGCTGACTAATTTTGATTTGTTAGAAAGAATGAGAATACTTTTGCAATCCAGTAAACATAACCAACTACCCTGCAATGAATGATTCATCTTCTCAGTCTGTTCAACCACTACACATTCATACACATATTCAGTAGCTTATATCCTAACTACATATTATGTAGTTTATTATGCAAAATAAGTTGAATATCATTCCACAAAAATTAGAAAATATTAAACTTGAACAAAGATAGAAAGTTAGTAAGAATTACCATTACTTTTTAACTCTTGCCTAAAAAGATTCTCCTCAAATAACCACATCTATTCAGATCTCTGTTGTGGATTTTTTTTTTTAATAAAACTCATTGCAGCTCTAGTTATCATTAATATGCAATTACTAAACAGATTTCAATGATTCTGAAAATTCAAGAGGGCACTGAGTATTTGAACTCCCCCCTCCTCTCCCTACATATATTTACACCACCTAAGGCGTTAATGACCTTGATGACTTCTTACAACTACTTGCTGTGACTCTCATGGTTGTACATCTCCAGCAGAATTAAGACTAATTGTGGGAAGAATCCATGTGATAATCTTAAGGGTGAGTTTCTTTATCAACTTTTTGAGGATTTTTTAAACTACTGTTACAATTCAATTTTTAAGAAAATTAGCACCCTGACTCTTTGGCACACAAACATAAAAAGTTAACCATGCCTCTAATCTAACTATTTCTACTTCACTAGGCAGATAAAGTAACAACAACTACATCTCAAGTTTGTTCTCTAATGCATATAACTGAGTAGCAGGGAAGTACAACTGCCCACAATTTACAGATACGAAACCAAGAGACATAACTATGCTGTTGGAAAATGTATTTCTATTTTTAAGGCAAAGTCTATGTTGGAGGAAGGTTTGAAAAAAAGCACCTCAGCAGATACAGAAGCAGAAATAGAAGAATAGCTTGTGGGGCTCCACTACAACTCTCATAGTAATTATGTCATCTACCATCACCAGAAAGTTTTTTAAAAAAACCCACAGGAAGAGGAGACTACTGAAAGTTAATTACCAAACACAGAATCTTCTCTTAATTGATAGAGAGATGTTTCTCTCCCCAAATGTAAGTTAAAAGGCACAAGCAATTTGCATGTTTTTCATCTGGGCATGCTGAACGTACTGAAGAGCTCAGTTTGCTAATTATTAAACTGAAAGAGGCAAAACAAAAGAGAAATTACCTTGGCGCTATTCGTCCCATTATTTTTTAGGCACTATTTTGCTTAGAATTCAAAACCCAGCTAGTTTTAGAAAAAGACCTAGAAAAACCCAGAAAATTAATGGAGAGCCTCTGGTTACATCCATGAACTATTTCAGAACAAATAAGTTACTTAAAACACCAGTAAATAACTTCATTAAGTCTCATGCTTTGTCACATACAGTAATAGAAATTACCTTTCTTTAGGATTGCCTTTAATCTTTCAACATTTTGCATTTAACAGGCTCTTTCTGATCAGGTCATTAGTATCTAATTTCTCTCTTGCATCCTAATATAAGAAGTGAACTTGCTATAGTTCTAGGCTACATTTCTCTCTATTCAGATTTTCAATAATGTCTCAATTCAATGTTGTCATCCCAACATTCATATTTTCATCTGTTTAGTTAAAAACAGCATTCAGCAGTTGGCTATTAAACAACCATTTCATGAATGTGGCGGGATGTTCATTACAGTAAACTTTCATCCACTGCCAGGAAATCTAATTTACCTATTCTTTTAATTATCAGACTGGCACATGGGCAGATTAAAAATAGGAAGACAGCCAGAAATAACTATGTCTAATCTGGAAATGTGTACATTTCCTGCAGCATTGGTGACTTGAACCTGCTCTCTCATCAAGTGAAATGAGACATTACAGTATTTCTATAGTTCAACTGCATTACATTTTTGTATTAGCTGTCTTTATCAGGTGAATGTAACTTCTCCCACTGTAACTTCAAAGCTTTTTAATTCTGATGATAACTTAATTGATAATCTTCATCCTCAGTAGAAAGGTTACTCAATTGCCATTTTAAACTTGTCTACTCAGTGCAGTCAAATTGGCATCCCAAAGGATGCCTTCCCTCTGATTGGTATTTCCGGTGAAAACAAGGCAACATCTACCACACTGTGTCTAATAACCACTGGTGTCCTTTTACCACTGTCAAAGTAATGCCACTGTGTCCACATGTGGGAAAGGAGAGGAGCCGAGGCCATACCTTCTCCTGAATATGTTGGCAAACCTGAGCAGAACTCTTGAGTTCCTACGATCACACTGACATGGTGACCAAGTCTGGCTGGGTACCGAAAAGCAGGTTCAGTTGCTACACAAGTTTCAACGAAAACATTATGCAAGTTCCCAGTCTGTAGAATGGGAATAATGAAGTTTTACCATCTTCACTATTACAGATTCATAAACAGAAGTTACCTTTTATCCCTGCAAGTCTCTTCATAAGAGCAACCCTCCAATGATTAAAGAAAAAATGAAGCTCAGATTGTGTCTTTTGTGATTCTGAACATTAATCTCTTCTTGTACCCATCCTTGCTTGCGTTCATTGTGTTATAAAACAGTGTATTATCACAGGCTTCTGAAACAAGCACTCTAAGACAGGACTACAGCATTGGTGGATAGGGGCAGAGCAACCTGGACTTACGTAGTGTTTGACAAGATCCTGCACTGACATGCTTGTCTCCAAATTGGAGAGGCATGGATTTGAAGGACGGACCACGCTGTGGATAAAGAACGGGCTGGATGGCTGCATGCAAAGAGTTGTGGTCGACAGCTCATTGTCCACAATGACCAGTGGTGCCCCTCAGCGGTCAGTACGGGGGCTGCTTCAACATCTCTGCTGGTGACATGGAGAGTGGGACCAAGCGCACCCTCAGCAAATTTGCTGACCACACCAAGCTGTGTGGTGCAGTCAACATGCTGGAGGGAAGGGACGCCACCCAAATGGATCCTGACAGGCTGGAGATGTGGACTGTGCAAACCTCATGGAGTTCAACAAAGAGGTGCAAGGTTCCACGCCTGGGTCGGGGCAATCCCACACACACCTACAGGCTGGGCAGAGAAGTGACTGCGAGCAGCCCTGCAGAGAAAGACTTGGGAGTGAGGGTTGAAATAAAACTCAACATGAGCCGGCAGTGTGTGCTCGCAGCCCAGAAAGCCAGATGGAATCCTGGGCTGCATCAAAAGAAGCATGGCCAGCAGGTCAACGGAGGTGATTCTTCCCCTTTACTCTGTTCTTGTGGGACCCCATCTACAGTGCTTCATCCAGTTCTGGGTTCTCTGCAAGTTCAGAGCACGGCCATGAAGACAAGAGGACTGGAGCACGTTCTCTGTGATGACAGGCTGAGAAAGTTGGGGCTGTTCAGCCTGGAGAAGACAAGGTTGTGTGGAGACCTCACAGCAAACTCCCAGTATCTGAAGGGGGCCTACAGGGAAGCCAGAGAGACTCATCATCAGGAACAGTTGTGATAGCACAAGGAGTAATGGGTACAAGTTGAAAGAGGGGAAGTTTAGGTTAACTATTAGGAAGAAATTCTTTACTGTGAGGGTGATGAGACACTGGAACAGGTTGCCCAGGCAGGACACCCCAAACCGGACAGTGTTCAAAGCCAAGTTAAATAAGGCCGTGAGCAACCTGGTATAGTAGGAGGTGTCCCTGTCCACAGCAAGGAGGCTTAGGACTAGATAATCTTTAAGTTTCATTCTAACCCCTTAACATTCTATGATTCTATGAATCACAATACTGAGGAACTCCTTATTCATTATTTGATTTAATGCCTGATCACTGAAAATACTTTACCAATACACCAAAACAATATTTGGTCTGTTAGATACACGAATACCAAACAGGATTTGTCTATGCAACAGAACCCATTCTCTCAATCATTCTGAAAAACAGAAGAGAAATCCTTCTAAATTCTGGGGTTTTTGATATACAGGACACTGAAAATGCTACACCATACTCACTACCAGGTCAAACGAAATCTGTTCTATTCACCCCAAAAGACAGCAGAGAGTTACAAAATAAAGACTGGTCTTTATCCTAAAGAATTTTACTTCATGGAGTTAAGGTTCTCAAAGCAACAAATGCACGCATCCAGCAGTTAGGAGAGAATGAACACTAGGAGTCAGTGTTTGAAGATGGATGGAGCTTTGGTAGTTGTCCACGGTACATGAGTTCCTATAAGGACAAAGAACTGTATGACTAGGTCAGAATGAGTAGCAATCAAGTGAGAGCTACATTAGTTAGCACAGGATTTTCCTGTTTCTCTGATGAAACATCAATTTACTTTACCTTCATACAGGAAATCATAAAGCTAGAAATACTGTATGCCAGAAGACTGTATAACAGTTACAGGGAGAAGACATTTGATCAAACTATTTTTACCAAAAAAAGGCACATGTTTTTGCAAGTTTAGTCCAACTTCCTACTGGATCAGGTCTATTTTCAGAGAACAATTTTATAAAGCTCCACTGTCTTTTTGATGTTACATATACCTTCTTTCTGAAAGTCTTTGTTCTGTCAAGTACTAGGTGTTATTAGATTAACTCTTCACAAATGAAAGCAGTGCAGTTCATCCTTAGAGATGAAAGATCTGAGAAATAATACCATGGAGTTGTCTTTAACACATATTTGAAAAGATAAACAGAAAAAAATATTTCATACCTCAAAAAAAAAGACTTGCATACTCCCTAAAACACGAGACATTAAGTTCTTAACCTATGCAAAAGCACAGACCTAATAAAATGGGAAATGCTATCTCAAAAGATAGTTTCAAGCCATACTGTTTACCTGTTAAACTTAAATTTGCAAACTGTTGTACACCATCATTGTAAAGAATCTGGTGGCCTAAGAACGTCATGCTAGTTTCCTTCATGAAAACTATGTAACTATACACACTATATTACAACTGCTCATGGAGGCCTTTAAAAAACACTAATGAAAAATTTTTGATAGGTATAAATCAATGCCTGGAGCACTATTTCTTGAAGATATGCTCCCAACATACGTGAATTTTAAATAGCTTCTTTGCCTTGTATGTCAGTTTAGGTAATGTACCACACAGAAGAAACAACAGGCTGATGCCTCGTAACTGTTTTAGTTTGATCCATAACTTAAAGAAGTCTTATGTGGAAACAACGTACAACAAAGTATGTCTGCAATAAGCCTAGAGTACAAGAAAATGATGATATTTAAATGGCAGAGTAAATGGAAAAGGCTCAATGAAACTCCCTAATTCTTAAGTCATGATGGAAGCAAAGATCCCCCAGAAGAGCACTTTTTCTTTTTTTTGTTTCCTTCCCTCAAGACCTGCGGTTTATGAAGCATTCCTTTTCTATCAAAATAATAATTTTAAAAAATTTAAAATATATAGAAAATGGACTGAACATTTAGATAGATATCTAAGGTCATTATTATGAAAGTGAGACATACAATGTAGATATTTTGATAGAATGAGATGCCTTACTGGACGTTAATGTTAACATACATACACTCCTTGTACAGCCCTGCACAATGCTTTCTATAGTCAATATGCCATGTTTTTTAAACAGTGACTCTTCAATAATTGCAGTTTTAGAAAGCAACCTGAACTTTATTTATATACAGTGTTCAAAAGTGGGGAATAAAGTTTGGATTTGTGGGAAAAGGTAAAGGCAGGAACGTATGTGTCAGTACAGAAAGTACCCAATACATTTAGTTATGCCAGCATAGATGTGCAGCTACTGCTTACAGCCAACTACTGCAAGTAAACAGGAATCTACAGGGAGGTCTTTAGAGGGTTTTTTAAAGGGATGAAGGACTATGTAAAGCAGAATGCCTCTTAATCTTTGAATGGGCAACAAGACTCAAGGATATTATGCAGAACTGTGTCCACATGTCATAACCTGTAAGTATTAACTTTTCACTAGAAGTGTTTCTTAGAGAAATGGTGGTTTGCTGGTAGAAGGGCTTTTCTCCCTAAGTTCGGTAAAAGCGTCAAGTAACTTTAACTCAGCAAAACGTGCATCAGGGTAACTATGAAACTAAGTATCTATTTGCTGAACTCACATGGAAAGATGAGGTTTTGTCAACATGCTGAAGTTTTGTTAATTTTTATCCCTCCATCTACATTTTTATCTTCTTAACTACCTTAATTTCTTATGCTTCAGAAAACTATCACTCTTCTCTTGAATATTTGTACTTGAAAAGAGAAATGTTTTAACTTAATACTTAGATAGACTGTCACCTCCTTACCAAATTCTTAGTAGATTGCTACCTGCCCGGCAGATAAGGACTTCAAAAATCCCATACATTCCAAGGATATAGCAACAAAGCAAAAGGAAAGGGCAAAATAAGAAAAATTTAACATCAAGAAGTGCAAAAACTGTTCTCAAAAGGAAAAAGCAGAAAAGAACTGAAAATAGCACTGAAAATATAAGAGGTGCTTCCAACAGAAAGGGAATATGCTACTTTTCATATCTACATGGGATATAATAAATCACAGTAGTCTTAAGATCCAACAAGATATTAAGTTATACTGCAAGGGTGGGGGGAAGAAGTTATTGAAGGCAAAGAACATGGAACTGAAATGTATTATGCAGGGACTTCTTTTGCATCTTTTTTAATGGGTATTTTTAAGGACAGATTAAACAAACATTCGTAGCTATGGCTTACCAATAATCAGTGTTGGTCTGGAACCCTGGTCTACCTGGCTTATTTCAATACAGGAAATTTATTAATAAAACCCTATAGTACAGATCTCAGAAGTTCTAACAAAGACCGGCTCCAATCTAGCATAATGCTGGGCTTGATGCTATTATTGAGGACAAGGATTAGAACATTTATGCTCATTGATTAGATTTACCCAAAACAGGGATGGTGTTTTCTTTGAAATGTTTTTCATACACATTTTATCCGGATATGTACACATCCACTGTTTCATTTGAAAGCAAGACAATTTCCCTAACTCCATATAGTTTAGCTAAAAAAAACCCAAAACGAAACAGGGGGTTTCACTTCTATCCCCCTCCCCAGTCAAAGGGATAACGTTTGACATGGCAGGTCTTACAGTGATGAAGTAGCACAAAAATGCCTGAGGCAGCTGAAAGTCTGCATGACTTGACACAGTGGTGACAGGTGTTTCTCTTCATGCCATGCACTTGGGAATCTGTGAGGTGTACGCTATTTTAGCAGATTCCTTGCGATTTCTGGCAGCTGTACATCTCCCTGAACAGCAGAACATCTGGAGGTCACCGATATGAAAGCAAAATTAGAAGTATTAGAAGTTATGATGGGAATCTTGCACTCATGGTAATGTATTTCGAAAGAAGTAGGAACTGTGAGACCAGAAGCAACACAGAATGGTAGAGGCAAATGTGTAAAGACAGAAACAGCTAACAGAAACTTTTAAGTGTTACCTCAGTGTAAAAATCACTCACTGGACTCAAGAGAAAACACCTTTTACTTAAAGAAGTAGAAGCCATGGAATTCACGCATACTCAAAAGAAGAGACAAAGTCTTTGTTAGACAGGGAATAATTGAACTGAAAGCTCAAAAAGTATCCACCTTACCAACAGTTACATTCCACCAGTTTGTGCCTATATTATGTAACATCGCTGTTGAGCCAAACAAAATCTAAGGTGGACATCTACCTGTACACTCAGCAAGGAGTTTGATGAAAGTTGTCTGGAGTAAGAAATCAGATGTGATATTAAGAAAAAGAGGAAACATCTTCTACTTGTATTAAAAGGACACCTGATGTTTCCCTGGTGGTGTTTCTCATCATCAGTGAACGCTAATCTTATGGTCACATCACAACTGCAGGTGTTCAACAAAATAGCAAAAAAACATCCTTCAAAGGTTATTGAGGTCTTTATAAACAGAATTACTCCTGGCAAGGGATCATACTCTAACTCCTGCAGGAAAATTAAAGCAGCCTACTGAAACACTTCCTTGTCATTAGATTAAGACAGACTCTGTGTTTGGATAAATCCAGAAAATATAAGTAAAAGGTTTAAGAAAGGCTTTATTTCAAATTTTATGGATCGAACTGAAGATCATTTCTGTAATCTTGGGTCTGAAGAGGAAGTTGAGACTAAAAGTGAAGAAGGCAATGACAGCTGAAGAGGATGACAGCACCAGAAAGTTGTCAAGTCTGTAAGATATAAAAACTGAATGCCAATTATAGTAAGATTAATATGGGAATTTATAAGAGAAAACATAAGACTAACCTCCAATAGAAACAAGTAACTAGCGAAAACTTGTACTATACAGTGCTTACAAATATGTAATAATAATAATAATAATAATAGAGGTTTTTATGTAGAGATATGCAGGCCTGCTTTTACGAGGGACCTCTTAGATTATGTATCCCCCAATATTATCAAGATCTACTCTAGCATGACAGCACACCCCAAAAAAATAGGGTAGGACCTTAAAGTCCTAATACTTCACTAGAACCTCAACACACAGCAAAAACCAGCTTAAAACAGTAGGAACAAACTATGCAACCAGAGCAGTTAAAAACAAGGTTTCTTTGAAAGAAATTTTGGGGTTTCTTTTGAAATGCCCAAAAATTTTCATTACCCACCCCCCCCACCAAATTTTTCTATCATCATTATACCTTTTCTGCTAGTATTAAGCAGATTCTAGGTTACTGCTGGGTAAACTGCCTACATTAGAAGGATATTAATGTGTCTACTAACAGCCAAGCGCACTTTTAACACATTTTAACACAATCGTTCTCCTAACAGGCAGGCATGACAAGACAACCAAGAAATGAACAAAAAGCGCAGGCAAAGTTATTGAGGAAAGGCTACACAACAATCCACATAGTATCTTATGCTTATAATATAGGCCACTTTATGTTGACAACTTGTACATTAGTAGAACAAACCTAACCACCTCACAGTTTTGGAGAATTTGTACCACAAACTACAGCAGAAGAGAAAAAAACCCAACCCTTAGAAGCAGATTCAGGAAAGAGATGAAGTGTCAAAATAACAAAGGAGGGAAGACTAAAAGATAAAACACGTCAACTACAGAAAAACAGTCAGAAGAGGTAGAAGCACCACAAAGATTTCACAACTAGCAAGTGACAAAAGAAAATTTGTTACAAGCCTGCAATCTGGTGTAGGAAAAAAAAAAAAAGGGGTATACTGGGTAATGACAACTGGAAGGGTACACAGCCCATAGTGAGGAGCTCTGATATAACCACCAGCAGCACATTCACCTAGCCTTCAAGCAAAAAAACCCAAACATACATTTTGGTCTTCTACAAATGAATATAAACAACTCGTCACCTTTAAGAGCCAAGTTGGAAAGTAGTCTAATCAGCCACCACATGGTGACAACAACAGCAATCTTCTTTGGACCATTCTGAATTCTTGCAATATTTACACTTGCAATTTTTAGTCACTACAAGCTGAAGATAACTTGCTTTGTCTGCCACAGCCTGCACACATATAGTTTGTGAAAACACAACCATTTGTCAAGGATTTGCTCATTATCAAATTGCAATGGAAGAGCACAAATCACAATTAAAATATCACTTTACATATATCCATTTGGATGGGAATTCCACTTGTTAACAATAAAAAAAATGCTCTCTATTGCATGCTGACAATGGAGAACTGAACTACAATCACACAGATCTGGTACAGGATTAAGGTCCAGTCTATAATCCCCTTAAAATTTAAGAATAATTGCACCATTTCACAGAGCAATCAGCAGCAACACACAAACGTATTTATAGCTAATGAAATGCCACATATAAAATAGATCAAAGTAAGCTTTATTCTTACAAGGGAAGAAAACAGTTCTATAACATTCTCTGTCAATCTTGTTTTTCTGTGTTTTTAATAGTTGTTCTACACTGTTGGATTATAAACAATAACATATTTCAAACTGAGGTATTTCAAAACCAGATAAAGGACTTGGCTGTACAGCTCCCACTTCATTTAATAAGCACAGAATACTTAAATCCTTTATTTGCCTTTGAACCTAAGGATCTTTCCATGGTTTACTGCACATTCTTTAGCTTATTTCTTGAACACTGTTACCCACTTCATTAAAAAAGATAAAAGTTTACTTATGGCCACAACCTAGGTGGTTGCTGGGCTTCAGAGTGACTACTTGGCAAAACAAAACAAGGACACCAGACCTTCCAAGATCTGTGCAGTTATTACATGCCTAGAAACTAAGCATGAAGAAAAAAAAAAAGCAGGCAAAATCATACTGAGAGAAATACTAAAATATTTCTTCATAACTGAGCTTCTAGACCCAAGATATAAATAAGTGACATATATTCAATTTGTATATATAATATAATAATAATAACAACTCTGAGTTTTGTGTATTTGACCAATCATTTTTTCATGCATATATTTTCAAGGACTTTATTCTAGAAATCATGGCCAATACCTTTAAACTGTTATTTAAAAGAGATTTACTGTTATTTAAAAGAGATTTCTGAGATGGCTTTTATATTACATGGTTTTTCTACAACCTGTGTCATGCAGTCTAAACTAACTAGCTCAGTCTACTCTCTGAATCATTAATACTGTTTCGTGTTAGCCCAAATGAAGGATTAAAACTGTAGAAGAGGCTGGATAAGTATTCTGGAAGCACAGGTGAACAGATTTTAAAGAATACCTGCTGAACCAGTACAAAAATACTTGCCTAACAACACTTTTTAATACATTAAGCATCTGTTTAGACCCCTGTCCAAAATTTGAAAAGCAGGATCTTTCAACATTGAATGGCATGTCTCAACTCTCAGTTTTACACATCAGCCTTCAGCCTGCAAAAACAGATACGGCTGTACTATAAATCTTGGTATGAAAGGAACAGTAACTCATTTCAAACCAGCACGGTTTCTAAGTCAGTTTCCACACAACTGATTTGTTCAGTGAGGCTTGTTTTTAAAGGGTGCATGGTTAAGAAAACTAGTACACTTGGGCCTTACAACAGACTTTTGTAACAGTCATTAAAGTAATAAGAAGAATATTCATACTTGTTAAACTTTAAATCAATCAATCTACTCTTGAAGCCACTCACTAAGAACACGCAACCATAATTTCAGTGATAAATCTGCTTTAGACATCAGTAATCTACTCTGTACATGTCAAGGATGGTGCCTTCATTCCCACCTACCCAACACTACTTCAGTTCAATGAACAGCTCATTCACAAGTCGAGCCGGAGCCAGGAAAGGCAGATTTACACCTCTCAGAGTATGAAGTTAGGAAAGCAGGCACAAAGGCAAAATAGACCGAGAACACACTGATCTGAACCAACATAAACCAATCTTTCTGTACATCTACATGGACATTCTAACCAGGAACATTATGATCAATTTGGACCAGAGAAAAAAGAACTTGACATATGAATCCTGTATATACAAAATAAAATAAAAACACACTTAAAATACTTAGTAGCAAATCTTCCTGGTTAATAGAAAGTAGAGCCCAGTTTCATCCAGAAGGGACAGATGTGAAATTAGCATGCTACAGTGGCTACCAAGAATCAACTCTTTAAGAAACCAGATACAAAATCATAAATAAAACACATTTCAAACCAACCATGTGAATTCACTCTTATCCAATGCACCTTTTAACAACTTGCCTGATGGTCCATGAATGGGTGACAGTAATGTGTAAACAAACACTATCACTTTTATCAGACAGACTATTAAACACAATAAAGCTACAGAAGTAGTGGTTTCTGTGGCCTAGAATATTTGAGAATTTGTTTTATACATTGGGACACAACTAATGCCATCCAAGAAAGGATACCCAAGAGAAATCAGGGCCATGTATAGACACGGACATGACTAAAATGGAGCAATCTGCTTTTTTAGCAGTCTGTGGAGCTAGCACCATAAAGTTTGTTTAGGAAGGGATACTCAGCAGGGTCACCAGCTCAGAAGAAACACCTGCAAACAAACCCCGCGTTAGGGCCAGCCCAAGCTCCGGGAAGCAGGCCTTTTCCCGACGGCACAGTAATTACACACAATGGTGCTTCAAACAGTGCCGGCTCGGGAGCCCACTCCCGAGGTGGGATTGCACTCCCTTGACAGGGCGAGAAAACGGGGAGCAGCACCACTGACCTACAGACCTGCCACCACCAGCGGCGACTTTGTATAGTCCACCACCACCTTCACCACCTTCTCCTTCCCAGGATGGCAGAAACTCCGCTATCCCTCCAGGGTACGAGATAGGGAAGGGAGCGGGGGGAGGAAGGGGGCATAGAGCAGGAGCCCCGCGTCGAGGGAGCAGAGACGGACTTCCAGCTCCTGCCCGGCCCCTCGGCGGAGCAGCGGAGCCCCCACCTCCCGGACCACCGCCTCCCTCCCTTCGCCCCCAGGGGAGGAGGGGTGTCAGAGGGATGGGGACGGGGGGGCCCCCGGTCCGCCACCGCCAGGAACAAAGGGCCCTTCGATAAGCCGAGCCGCAGAGCACAACAAAGGGGCCTGGAGACCGCGAGAACCGAGGCGGGGGGAGGCGAAGCGGGGGATGGGGATTACGGGCCGGGCCGGAGCGGCAGCGGGCGCGGGGGCCGCTCCACCTCAGCCCACAGCGAGCGGCGGCGGCGTCGATTGCCCAGCCCGGTCCCGAGCACCGAGTCCCCGCTCCCCCCCTCCCGGGCCAGCCGCCGCATCGGGCCGCCGGCTGCGGGTTCCCCGCGGCGGGGGCGGCGCTGGTCCCGCCCGGCCCCCGCGCTCCGGCCCGGCCGAGCTCACACACACACACACACACACACACACACACACACACACACACACACACCCCGCGGGGGAGGGGAGGGAGCGGGCGGGGGCAGGGCACGGGAGGAAGGGAAGGGAAAAGGGAAGAGGCGGCCTGACCTGGCAGAGCTGCTTGCAGTACTCGGTGGCCGCCTGCACGGCCGGCTCGCGGCTCTCCCGCAGCCCCGTCTCCAGCTCCAGCAGCCGCTCCCGTAGGCGCCGCAGCTCCAGGAGGTCGCCGCCCGGGCCGCCGCTCTCCCGCTCGGCCTCCTCGTCCGCCATCTTCGCACCCCGCTCCGTCGCGTACGCAGCCCCCCCGCCCCCCTTTCCTCCCTCCCTGCCTCCCTCGGCTCCCCCCGCTCCGCTCCCGGGTCACGTGATTACACAATGCCACGTTCCAGGGACGGGGGGTCACGTGCGGAGGAGATGGAGACGCGCGGGAGCGCGCGGCGCGCGCGCGCGCGCACCGCCCGCCGTCCCCCCGCGGCGCAAAGGACTGGGGCCGGGGAGGGGGCGGGGCCTCCACGCCTCACGTGACGCGACGCCACGCGCGCCGGGGCGCGCCCCCGCGCGGCCACGTGACGGGGCCCTCCCCCGCCCGCGCGGCGACGCGTTTTGGCGGCAAAACGGCCGCAAATGGCGGCGGCCTCGGGGGCAGTGAGGACGGGCTGGGCTGGTCAGTTTTTGCCGCTGTCCCTCGAGTTCAGAATCACGGAGTCAATTGGGTTGGAAAAGACCTTTCAGATCATCGAGTCCAACCTATGACCGAACACCACCACATCAACTAGACCGTGGCACTAAGGGCCTCATCCAGTCTCACCTCCCACCTGAGAGCACCATGTGGCACGAACCACTGCTGGGCCAGCCAGGGCTGACACCACTGGAGTTTTGTGAAGTGTTGATTACCTCACCTTTCTTCCTCTGCAGGAAGTGTGTTAGCCTCAAGGATGCCACTGAGTTGTCTTCTTCATACCTAGATGGTCCTGCTTTTATTATAATTGGAAATGGAAAGTGCAGCTTGGCTCTTCAAACGAAGCAGTTGAGATCTGGAGGTTCTGGAGGGCTTTGTTGCCCTTGCAGTCCTGTTGCTGGGCCAAGCACCCTCTCACACAATGGTGATGTTCTCACAGCAGTGCAAAGCTCCAGTGATGGACGCTGTCCTTCCCTGCATCTACTAAAAAAGCCAAGGAGTCTCTTTCATCTGTCACAGGTGTTGGAAATAGTGGAGATGGGCTTGAGGCATTGATTCTGATGAGAAGAAAAATATGGATCTGATGGACACTGAACTGGCATGGATACATGTTTTGCAGTCTTCTAGGCTGCATGGGTTGATGTGGGTTGATGGCTTCACACTCTGCACATTACCAGTGCTCATTGAGGAAGTGAGGAGGAAATGTGTTACAGCAGCGAGAGCCCTGCCTGAACTGAACTGAATCATTTCTCATAGACAGCCAGCACTGTCTTAAACTGGGCATTTCACATAATCTGAAAAACGAGGAACACTGGTACTTTGCATGAACTTAAAATGAGTGTAACAGTCTTTTGGATGGAAAAGACTACCATCAGGCCCCTAAATATGCCTTTCAGTGTTGCTCTGACCCAGGTTTAACTCAATATCCTATACCCTTGACCTTATCTTGTTTGACCATTGGATTGATTTGATGTTCATGTTCTCTTTTTTTTTTTTTGGTCACAAAGGGCAAATGATGCTACCTACTTCTTGCATACAGCTGAAAACTGAGGCATATGGTGAAATGAACGCTAAATCAGAGCTGAGAAGAAAAGGGGTTCCTTCAAGACTGCAGAAATGTTAGTCTGCAAGTGTAGACGTTCACAGTGATAGCACTGAATATGCAACATTTTGGAGGCAGGCCTGGGAATCTGGTCCAAAAATGACCACATTTGGGTCATAGCAGTGAACCCAAAGTGGTGTGTTTCTAGTTTTCCATACAAGCATCCAAGTAGATATCTTATTTGCGACTTGTAAGCCAGAAACCTTTTCAGTTTCTTGACTCTTACTGCATGGGAAATCCATTCTGTTGCAAGCAGAAAAAGAGAAAACTTTCAGCTTTTCCATTTAAGGCTTAATGTAGTACCAGGAAAATCTATTTTGTTTGCGTGTATCCGTCGCTACCAAACTGCCTATAACACCAGTACCAATCAGTCTTGCAAATGCTAAAAACAATGGCATGAAGACCTATTTATTCTTTCTCAATCACTTAATATATCTGCAGGAACTAAAATACCTTCTCCTCTGGTTATCTCTGGTTAACTCTGTCCTGTACTGTGCTGTTTCCAATTATTTTCACTTAAGGGTAAACCACAATAGCCCAACTGATGGTCCATCCTTGTTTTAGCTTGCTGTATTGTTTCTGCCTTGACCAGAGAGTGTTCTGAATTGAGCCCAGGCCAGGAAGGAAGGAGAAAGGGAATATGGGTTTCTTGCTCATGCCAAAGGTTAGCAGTTGGAGAGGGTAGAGTAAGTGTTGTTTGTTTTGTTCTCCTCAGGGTCAAGCAGAAAGCAGCCCATCCTTCAGTTGTGCTACCCTGAAGAGGACTTGGACTTAAGCCTCCAGGGGCCTTGTGCAGGGGAGGAATCCTGTCTTTTATCATGACTCACAGGCAGTTAATTGCTAAGCTTATATCTAAGAGACCAAGGAAGGAATTATTACATAGAAGGAATGACCACAAACAGTGGTGAATAACTAAGGAGTTACATTTTTCTTATTTGACAACAGTGAGAATATGATGACAGCAACTGAGTCAAGCATGGCAATGGCCTGAGAGAGAGGAAAAGAATAAAGAGTAACTACAAGGCTGTATTATTCATCCTGTTTCTGACTCCTGACAGAAGATACACTGTGGTAGATAGAGCTCATGGAAGAGAAGAGGTGGTGCTTGATGGTGACAGGAGAACGAGATTGTGCACAGAAGAGGTTCAGATACCTGATTTCTTCATGGACATGATGTGGGGCAGACTATGTGGCAGTGGAAGTATGTGAATATAAGAGAGAGGAGGCTTACATTGCAGTGTAAATATAGTCAAGTAACCCACTTGCTGTTAAAATGGAAAATACAGAGAAGAAAGAAGCAGATGAGGAAGATGTGTGTATGGGGAAGGACAATAAATCCCATGAAGGGTGAAAAGAATTAACCCAATCAAAACAGTCCAAGGAACAAAGATGGAAGACTGGAAGGGAAAGGACCTGACTTTTACACCAGTTCAAGGACAGAATTTTTTGTTAAGAGAAGCTGAAAGACTTATTACTTGGTTGTGCTCAAAATAAAGGTTTAAGATAAGGGCTTGTGGCAGTACGGATTCATCACCATCAGGAATTTCTTTGGGGTTCAATTACCCTCTTCCCTGTTCTCTTATTCTTGCTGCTTCCTTGACTGATTCATTATTTCCACAGTGTGGTGTTTTCCTAGCTCCATGCTTCAATTCTCATGTCTCAAATAAAGCTGTCATTTAGAGGAGGCACATCAGATACTCTGTATGTTTTGGGATGAAGGACCTGGTTAGAAATGCGTAAGAGAGAAAGGAGTCTTTGTGACCTAAACTCCCCTGTATGTGGGTTATTTACCTATCAGTTGTTTGAAATAGCTTTGAAAATAGAAAAAATTTAATTTAGTCACCCACTATTTGGTTTTAGGTACTGGAAGAGGGAAGTTGAGCAAATAGCAAGAAAAGTATCAGAGGTTAGGATGATGACAGCAAAGAGAGAGAGTTGGAATAGTGATGACAGTGTAGCTTAGACTGTATGTAGCTGATAATTGGGAGGAGGACTAACTCTTCCTGGGAGAATGTCATGTTAGCAAGAAACAGCTGTGATATTTGTATTTCATTGGAGTCCTGGCAAGAAAACTAGATCTCTTAGGGATAACAGAAGATATGACAGAATAAAAATTAGGATGGGATCACACAAATACTAGAACACTCATGGTGTTTGGGAAGCAAAGGGGATTAATGGAGGATTAGAATTTGCAGTGTGATAGATATTAAAGTAACAAACAGCGACGGGACAGATAAAGCAGAGCTGGTTTGAGTCCATGTTGGGAAAATGTGTCAAAGAGCTTCTGTTAGAGAGAATGAAGATGTGATGGAGATGTTTGGCTTCAAGTCTGGGGAGAAATAGTTTTTGGAAGATTAAGTAGGAAGAATACTACTTGAACAAAAGTAGGTTGATAACTAAGGTTCTTAATTTCAAAGGTCAAACTTCAAAAAATTAAGGGAATGAGCTGGTGATGACAAATGCATCTAGGTGGTTGAGGACTTGCATGTAGAAAAAGTTTGGCAGCTGCCAAATCTCTCTGAAAAAACATATCTGTAATTCAAATATCAAACAAGAGCGACAGTCAGTCCCAGCTTGATAAATAGCCACTTCAAAAGGGTTATTGGGAACAATCAAAAGCTTGAAAGGAATGGAACAAAATGATTACTTGAAAAATATTAAGAAGGGTAAGAATAAAGTGAGAATTTTGAGAAGCTCAGCTTCCTTTACAAAGGAAGTTAAAGCAGGGGCTAATGAGAAAGAAGATATGAAAACGAATGTTTCCACATTTGAGATGAAAGCAAAAAACCTATCACATACCCATCTGAAATGTCAGAAGATCTTTATTCATCCAGAAATTTCCATTAATGATGTAGGGGAAAAAAATGAGCTATAATAATGGAATGTGCTGATGATACAAATAGTGAGACAATTTCCATATAAGAAGGATCAAGACTAGACGACCTTCAGAACCTTAATAACAGATTGGATTGATTTTAATAATACAACATGCAAGAAGACTAACAGCAGTACTTTCTGCTGGGGGAGAACCTCATTAGTTGGAAGTAACAGTGGGTAGGAAGTGCTCATTGTGTTAGTTGAGGATGGCCAACTCATAAATATATTCCAGCTGCAAAAAAAGTTACTAAAATCACGTGTCATGCCAGGTCAGCTATTTCCATTAGATATTGCAGATAAAAACACTGGTCTCATCTCATCTGAAACAATTTATGCGATTCTGGTCACTATTATTCAGGAAAGATGAAATCGCACTGCAGGAGGTACAGAGAAGGACTCAAAGAAGGATCAGTAATATGGAGAATCTATTTTGTGAGAGGAGAATAAAAATGGTTCATTTAGCTTAGTAAAACAAAAGGTGAAAAGAAGTATCATTTCAGTCTGGAAACAGTAAAAGTGAGCATTAGTTAGGACAAAAGCTTTTCAAGCTGAAGGATGGTAGTGTGAGAAGAAAAACGGGTTAACTGATTATTGGGTATGTTGAAACAGATATAGCTACCATGTTAGAAAATAAATAGTGCTGTTTCTGAGGCACGTAAGTGTTCCTTCACAAGGTTACAAAAGAAACTTCATGAAAAGGGTAAAATACTAGATTTGCACAAAGGGATCTGATAATGAAAATTAATTGCAAATAAAACATAAACTCCAAAAGAGGCAAGAAAATGAATCTTGTGTGGTCACATCTTCCTTAATTATACTGATGGCTTCTGTCAAGGCTGGGGCCACATTCACCTACATTCAAAATCACTGATGTAGGTCTATATATTGCTCAGTAATCAACATGACCTATATGTCTGACAGCAAGAAAAGAAACAACTGAGCAGAGCCTGGTCTGTAGGTTGTCTTTGCATAGACTGGGGGGAGAAATGGAGAAAGTTTTCGCAATATCTATTTTCAGGTTGCAGAAAGGAGCAAATTAACGATGAGGGAGGACAGCACATTTGAAAATACAGCCTGGGTTATGGCTTGAGCTGTTTTTTCAGAAGGAAATCTTACAAAATATTTTTGGAGCTACCTTAAAAGCAAGGGAGTGGATATGTTCTCATTTTACATAATTTAATACAAACCACAGTGCTAATACCTGTAATTAATGGTGCCTTTCTACCTTTCCAATTGTGTTTCCTGTTTATCATTTTCCTTTGTTCGCTTCCCAGTGCGCACTGCCTGAATCCTCAATGGTTTTATTCTCGTTGAGAGAATCTAGCAGAGTTCTAGCTATACTTTAAAAAATTATTAAGAGAAAGAAAGGGTGTTCTGGAGATGGGTGTATTTTCCTGTCATTGAACTCTTCTTCATTCCCTTCCCCATTGGGCAAGATTTGGCTTTTCAATTAGGAGGATTCCACTGAAACGTTTTTGGTTTGGTTTTGGGGGTTGTTTTTTTTTTGGTGGTTACTGTAATTTTGTGTCTAAGAACTGAATCTTTTTGATGAGTGTGGAAGAAAGGGATTGGGCATCAGGATAGGGCAGTTCTTGTGAACAAGTTGGGGAGGGAGAAGAGAGAGTATATTTAAAATAAAACTGAATATCCTGCTATTAGGTAAAGGAAGAACTTATGTAGGTGTAAGGTCAGTTAAAAGAAGGTTGTGTTTTTCATGTTGATCTGCATTCTGCATTCCTGACTCTTCATGATTTAGCTGTTTTATAACCATTTTATTACCTAGTAGTGACACCCAGCTCTTTGCAGTGATAAAGTGTAAAACTGCTTCTCGAGAACATGTTTTGCAGCAACACATTTATTTAAAAAAAAATGTTTTGTTGAATTTTTCAGCAAATTAATATTGAAAACCTTTGGTAAAATATAGATCCCTGTGTCAATAGATGGAAAAAATGGTTCAACCTGCAAAAGGCAGGAGGGGGAGTTAGAGGAGTGGACTTTAAGAGTGGGTAGTGTAAATGTTCTGTAATCCCTTACCATTCTCTGACTGATGAAGAACTACATATACTGCCTGTTACAGTAATATTGATTGCAATCAGATGATAAAATCATTGCACAAAAGAAGAAACCACTGCAGTGAAAATGAAAAGATGGAAATTTAATGAATTCTTGATTTAAAAATGATTTTTTGGAATTAAATCAAAACCTCATTCTTATAGCTGAGAGTTAGTCATGGGAATAACAAAATGCTGAAAAAATATAACCAGTTTAAAATTTGTTTCAAACTATGTATTTATCTTCAACAGCCATCCCACACTTTTCATCTACATTCCTTATGCTACAAATTTTCCTCACTCAGAGCCTTAGATTTACTTACAATTAATCCACTGGTATAGTGATGGAGATTCTTGCTGGAATGCATTAACTTCCTCTGTTAAATCCCCCCTCAGGCAAACCTCTTGAAAAATATTTCCTTTGTCTAGGATACACAGTTTAGTAGCTCCTTTCTTATAGTGAGATAACAATTCTTTTGCAGTGATTTATGCATACTATTCAAATACAAAACCTGCATTAAATTATGTTACATTAAAAGATCTGAGACGTTCATGCCATTCCTTAGGCACCATTGTGCAAGGAAAAATGTAGGTCTGATCGCGTTGCAGTTCAAGCCCATCCTTATAGACACAGCGAATCATTGTGATGTGGACTTGCAATGATGTAGCAACGCTGACTTACTAACTTCTGGCTTACAGAGACCAAATAGACTTTCAGACTCTCTGATGACCATGTACACCTTTAGTATTCTTATTAATCTTACAAACAAATTTGTTGTGCGGCATTTCAAAAGAAGCAGGCTCAGGACTTCTGGAAGGAAGATTTCACAGCCTCTAAAATAGCCTATTTAAATGCTTCACAATCTGAACTGTTTGATTGGATTCATAATACTCGACTTAAATCCCTGCTGGAAATTCATCTGATCTTTGTTCTTCCTCTAGTTGTCACGGTGGAACAATAGCCACCAAATCTTTTATGGCAGCTTACTACATTTTTGAGTGCTACTATAATATCTCTCCTTGAGCTCTTTATTTCTCAATTTACTGCCCTATTTCTAAGCCACATAAACCTCATTCCTTCAGCTTCCCTCACAGCTGGTATTTCCTACTTTCCTTGCTGTCATATGTGTCCCTCACCCTCAGCGATGGACTGCAATTTTTATTTCTTGGAGCACAGTGTCCGGTGCCCAACCCAGTTCTGCACTTGCTGGGACTTTGCCAGAGCTGACTTAAGTGGAATGATTTTCTTTGTGTCATCTGCTACATTGTTGGCTCTAGTTTGTGATCTCCCCCATTGTTTCCTGCCTACACAGTCGTTTCCTATTCTATATTTAACTTTCTGCCCTCATTATATTTCTCTTTCCAAAGTGTTGTCTGGTTTGTATTTTGTCTGATTGATTTAGGCTGATTCTTCAACGCCCATTTTTAGTGCTGTTTCCATCCTTCAAAGCACTTTGCCACTTTACCCAAGCTGATGTCACTGCCAAACCGTGTCAGTGCCCTCACATGCCATCGCCCAGGCTGTTAATGGATGTGGGGTATAAAACTGTTCCCAGGATGATGTAGTGTGGCACTCCTCTTGAGAAAGCTTCCCAGAATGACAACAAACCATCAATTACTGCACTTCGAGAAAAATTTTACAAATGTTGTGCACCTACAGGATTGCTACTTACCTCTGGAATGCACTGACGTGGCTTACTTAGTAAAATGCTGTGTGGAACAATGTCAGAAGCTTGTCACTGTCATGATGCATCATATCTGCTATTTGCACTTATTTGTTAAAGCAATTATCCTGTCCGAGAATGATATTAGCATTAATTGATACAATTCTTCTCATGACTAACCCATTTCAACTGTTTTTTGATAATTATCATAATCTTCCAGGTATTTACAAATTTTATATTTAATAATTTGTTCCATTTCAGGGGATAAAAGGTTGTCAATATAAAATGCTCTAAATGTTCTGTTCTCTCTTTTAAAAATAAGTATTGCATTTATACTTTTCTAGGGTTTGAACCTTCCTTGCTTGCTGTTAACTTCTTGAAAATCATCATTAATGATTCAAACATTACTTCAGTTAGTTCTCTGAACATTCATGGTTAATTTTGTCACAGCCCACTAATTTAACCACCTCTAACTTTTTTCCCCCTTAAGTATCGTGGCATCAAGGTTTGGACTCGTTAAGCTTGTACTTGACAATAGCAATACCATTCTGCAACATGTGTGCTTAGTGTCAAAAAAATTGTTGTAATCAGCAAAGCGTGTGTGCTTACGTACACTCCACTCAGCCAACGTGTAAGTACATGATTAAATGCCTCTGAAATCGCTGGGACTTGCGACATTACCCAAGTTAATGAGACTTCACACCGCGGCTGCTCTGCAAACAACTGCAGACTGCTCGCTTGGGGATCTCGTGGGATCCCCTGCCCTGAAATGTGTTTGAACATCTACTGGCTGTTGGATATTATCTCTATCTCTGCACACCGGGATGGCTGGGAAGGGCGTGTTGGTAGGGCGGGAGCGCAGAGGTGAACGGAGTCACGGCTGGGTGTGGCGAGGTGTTGAACCCAGGGCGTGTGCCAGCCTTGCCTCAAGCACCGAGTCCTGTCCTTGGCCGCCGGCGGATCGGTCGTGTGAGCTCCACCCCGAGCAGGGAAGCATGTGCAGAGGCGCCTAAAATGTGCTGATCCTGAGTACAGCAGCAATCCAGTGGCACCGGGATGTTGCTGTGACTCTGACGACAAGCCTTGCTTATCAGCTGAACACAGTAATTCAGATGTGGCAGCACGCTGCCGTGTCTCTACTTCTTTTGTGACTGAACTGGTGTGTTGATATGGGGCCGTATCACTGCGGTGGGTATCCCGGTGCTGTTTGGTGCCTGCAGAATGCCTCTAGATCCTCTGTTGATACCTGCCTTGGCCTTTTTAAACCTGCTTTCAGAACCTTGGTGTCTGTACTGATGCTCTGACAAAACTAGTGTGTGGAAGGTATCTTTTCAGCTTTATACCGGCTAGCGCTTGTATTTCAATGCCTTAGAAAGCCTCGAGCAGCCTTGAGAGGTAGCACGGGCAATCTAGCACTTTAGTAGCTCTAAAATCGGTACCTGAATCAGCTGCAGAGCAAATACCATCAGCAGAAGCAAAGAGGGAGAAATATAGCTCCCTGCTCGCTCAATTCCCTGCAGTTAGAAGCCTTCAAATGAGACAGACGACCAGAGGTGTTTACAGGAAGGTAGCTGAGCTGAGAGAGAGCGTTTGCCTCCCCTCGACCATCTTTTATTCGGAGAAGGGGAAAGGGGATGACTGGGGGCGGACCCGGGGTGAGCGGCCAATCAGACACTGCTGAAGAGTCTGAGTTACATTTGGTTTTGCCCGCGCTTGGAACAAAGGAACTCGGAGCACATGTCTTTGGGAGGGGGGAGGGGAAGCTCAGAACAGGCAGCAACAATTCCCTATTTTTTTTTCTTTAAAGCTGGGTTGTAACTCTTAGTAACTTAAAAGTGCATAGAACAGTAACAAAACAACAGTGCAAAATATAATTGTAATCTATCATCCCTACAACTCGACAGTACCTAGGATGCCTTTAAACTAGTTCCCCAGTCAAAACTCAGGGGTTTAGTCAGGACATCTATGGTATGGAGTATCAGGACAAAGGTTTACAAAATACAGTGCAAAAACCTGAGTGCAAAACAGTGCAACTTAACTTAGGGGATTAACATGAAGATCTGCAGTAGGGGGTTTACATGAAGGTGCAAAATCAGGATTCTTTTTACGGCGTCTCTTCCAGGAGGCAGTTTTAACCTCCTTAACTTTTGAGGAAGTGACATAAGGTTTTACCCACTTCCCTGGGATCCATCTCAGTCCTTGAGGGGTAGATACACTGGCATACCCACGTCCCCAAGTCACAAGTTTGTACGGTCCTTGGATTTTTTGAGTCTCTGGGTCCCGGATCAGGACTTCTGGATTTTCCTGCAGTTTCTGTCTCCTGATGTTCTGGAAATGACGATAGATGGGAGGGTTTGGATCCTCAAAGGTGCCATTCAGGAAGTTTATGGTAAACAGTGCTTTGCTGAGTCTGAGGACAGGTGAGTTGAGTTTGGTGGTCCCTGATTGTTGTAGCAGCATTCGCTTGAGGGTTTGATGGGCACGTTCAACAATGCCTTGTCCAGTTGGGGAGTGAGGAATACCTGTAACATGTCGAAATCCCCACTGCTGACGAAAGTTTTTAAACTCCTGGGAGGTGTAGGCAGGTCCATTATCAGTTTTTATCTCCTCAGGTATACCGAGCACAGCAAAAGCTTGGACAAGATGTTTTTCAACATCCTTAGCCTTTTCACCTGCATGTGCAGAGGCATACATAGCACCAGAGAAGGTATCAATAGAAACATGAACGTATTTTAATCTCCCAAATTCAGGGAAATATGTGACGTCCATTTGCCACACTTCACCGCTATTAATACCTCTGGGATTGACCCCCATGCCCAGTGATGGAAGCTGTAGCTTCTGGCAGTTGGGACACGTTGCCACTATTGCTTTTGCCTGTGTCCGCGACAGATGGAACATGCGGATAAGAGCGGGAATATTTTGATGATACATGGCATGGCTCAATTTTGCTTGTTCAAAAACTTGGGGGAGCTTTGGTAAGTCGGCTGATAGAACTATGTCTGCTGGCATAGCCAGAGCATCAGCTCTACGATTACCTTCTGCAATAAATCCTGGCAGGTTTGTATGTGACCTCACATGCATGACAAAATAGGGATGCTCTCTGTGGGAAACCAGATAAATTAATTTTGAGAGTAAATCATAAATTTTCTTGTTTGAGATTTCTTTTAGGAGAGCATGCTCAGCTCTAACAGTTACTCCAGCTACATATGCTGAGTCTGTGACCAAATTAAAGGGTTCTTTGAATCTCTCAAATGCTCTAACAACAGCTGCTAATTCAGCTACTTGTGGTGATCCCTGGATTACCTCGATGTCAGATTCCCACTTTTGCGTCTTTGGATTTTTCCATGTGACCACAGACTTTTTACTTTTTCCTGAGGCATCAGTAAAAACGGTAATCGCATCGAGGGGTTTTCTACTTTGAATCTCTCGAGGGATGAAAGAGAATGGCAGATTAAACATGTCATGTTTTGGGTAATGATTTGAGATTTGGCCTGAGTAACTATCTAATGCAAATTGTAAATTTATATTATTTTGGAGCAGGTGATCTAATGCGTCAGTTGTTACAGGTAAGTAGATGCATGCAAAGTCACATCCTGCCAGGGTGCGGAGCCTTGCTCTACCCTTCATGATAATTTTTGCCATTAGTTCTTGTGGCTGTGTGATGGTTTTAGGAGGTTGGAGTGGAAGGAATACCCATTCAATTATGATGAGGGGTTCCTTCTGCTCTTTGTCCCACTGAAATATGAGGCCATGAAAGCGTGGTACCTTCCCTAGAATGACAAGCTTAAAGGGTAGGGAGGGCTGATACCTGTGTGCTTGTCTGGTGGAAATGAGCTCTTGTATCTTTTGAGAGACTGCCTTGCCTCTTCTGTCAGGGATCTAGGGGATGCTGGACCGCCTTCCCCTTTTACTAGGTTTGCAATAGGAGCTACATCCTCTGTGGTGAGTCCTAACCAGGACCTTAAATACTTCAGTGTCCCACAGATCTGTTGCACTTCCTCTAATGTTTTTGGGTTATTATTAATGGTGACAGGTGTTGGGGTGATAGAGGTTTCTGTGATTTTGAGTCCGAGGTATTTCCAAGGGCTTGTTCTCTGCATTTTTTCAGGTTGTAATTCAAAGCCCTTGGCCTCTAGGGCCTCAACCACCATGTTAAGTGTCTGCTCGAGATACTGATTATTGGGAGCACACACCAGCACATCATCCATGTAATGCAGGATGATGGCTTTCTCTGCTTTGGCACGGATGGGAGATAGAATTTTAGCAATATACTCTTGACAGAGAGTTGGGGAATTTTTCATACCTTGGGGAAGCACAAGCCAATGATAACGTTCCATGGGAGTTTCACGATTAAGAGATGGTACAGAAAATGCAAATCGAGGGGCATCTGCAGGGTGGAGTGGAATATGAAAGAAGCAATCTTTGATGTCAAGAACAGCTAAATGCCAATGTTGTGGGAGCATTGAAGGTGATGGTATACCTGGTTGAAGGGGTCCCATGTCTTCAATAACCTTATTAACTTCTCTAAGATCTTGGAGTAGCCTATATTTGTTCTTTCCCGGTTTTTGTATTACAAACACGGGTGTGTTCCATGGGCTGTTAGTTGGAACTATATTTCCTTTAGCCAATTGTTCAGCTACTAATGTCTTGAGTGCCTCTAAGTTTTCTTTTTTTAACGACCACTGGTTAACCCACACGGGTTCATCTGTTTTCCAAGTTAATTTATGTGGATGGCACTCTGCTTCAGTGGCCTGCAAGGGAAAATTTTGATGTCTAGGCGTGATATCAATTTTTGTTCCCCACTGAGACATGGCATCCCTTCCCCACAGGGTGAATTTGGTGTCTAGGACATACGGACGAAGTGTCGCTATTTGTCCTTCAGGACCTTCAATTTGGATGGTGTGTTTGGACTGCTTTGCAATTTGGGTACCTCCAATCCCTTGTATGATGCCCTGAGATTGCAATTCCCATTGCGTAGGCCACTTATCAAATGGAATGACAGACACATCAGCACCTGTGTCTAACATTCCCATTACACTGATTTTATGTGATTTGTAACGGAGCTTACATTCTATTACAGGTCTGTCGTTTCCCAAAACCTCAGTCCAACAGATGGCTGGGATATGACCATCTGTGGGCAGGTATTTGGGCAGTGGGAAGGCCTGTGCAATGACTTGACCTTTAGGCATAAAGTACGGTGGATATATACATTGTACAATTAGGTTAGAACACCCGTTCTGATCCATTTTCATGAGTGTGGGTGTAACTTCTATCCCAGCAGGTGTTTCCCGAGTGTCCCCAATAACAAAAAGGTATGTAAATTCTGGCATGTGGTCCACATTCTGGAATGAAATGGGTATTACAGTCTGTTTGTTGTTGTTGAAATGGTGTGCTTTATCACAGGTTACCTTAAACCTGAGTCCAGAAGTCCAAGTTGCTTTGTCTGCAGCCCTATTTATGTCTGAACGCGGAGCTGTTAGGACGCGTTGAGTCGCTAGTTTCCCTGCTGTTGACCTGGGGAAACAGTCTTTGGAGAGTTTTTATCAGCAGTTATAATTGCTCTGCAATTGCGAGCTACATGTCCCTTTTTCTGACAACGATAGCATATAAGGTTACCGCGCGATTGAGTTTCTCCTGTACCTGTAACATTCTCCACAACCTCCCCAACCATCCCCACTTTTTTCAAAAAGGGAGCAGCTGTGTTCAGCTGCACCTTCTTCGTACAGACTTCGAGGATGGATTCAACAGTAGGAGGAGGATACAGCGGGAGAGTGAGAATGACTTGTTTGCAAGCATCATTCGTATTAACTTGGAGAAGTTCGAGTAGGAGTGCTTGTTGGAGGTCAGGATTAGGGACCTGGGAAGAGACAGCTTCGTACAAACGGTTATAAAAGTGAATAATATTTTCATTTGGCGATTGCTTGATGGTGGTATAATGAGAATTAGGAGTTTGAGATGGTAATAATGTTAAGGCCTTTTCAGCAGCACGTGTGATTTCAGTAAGAACTGGACGAGGGATAAGCATTGCTTGTTTTTGAGGATTCGCCATATTATTGTCACCAGATAAAAGGTCTAATGTGATATAATTGTTTTCAAAATCCAGGTAATTATCTGGAGTTTGCCACAAAATTTTCAATAAATCAGATAAAATTATTTTCCATTGCTTTTTCCACACCATAAAATCACCAGGTGTGAGAAGAGTTTGCATTAATGTAAGTAAATCATGAGGTACAAGTAAGTGAGTTGCAAAAGTAGCACTTAAAAGGCTCTTAAAATAGTTACTATGCATTCCAAACTCCTTAATTGCCTTGCACAAATCCTTAATATCAGAATAAGAAAGGGGTTTCCAGTCAGGGTTAGCTCCATTGCTAGTACAAGAGAGTGTAGTAGAAGCAGTTGGAGTTACTTCCTGGTAGCCATGGGTTCCCAGATTCAGAGGGGCAGTCACAGGACTGTGGGAACCTGGGGCGGGACAATGGGAAGCAGGGGCAGGGAGTGGAGGGGCAGGGGCGGGGAGTGGAGGGGCAGGGGTGGGGAGTGGAGGGGCAGGGGCGGGGAGTGGAGGCGGGGACACGGCCGGAGGAGGGGAGGGGTCGGGGGCGGGGTTGTGGGAGGCAGGGGCGGCACTTGAGCCGTGGGCGGGAACAGAGGGAGGGGTGAAACACGACACTGTGGGGACGGGGTCGGGGTCAGGTTGTAACACAGGAGTGGGAGGGGATGGGGACAAGAAGGGATTTGTGGGATGGGGGAGAAAGGGATTGTGGGAGGTGTAGTTTGGAGAGGAAGGACCATTGCGTCCGCCATTACTGGAGACAAACAAACTGGGAGAAAAGCGGTTGGGGGGAGGGGTTTTATCCCGGGCTGCGAGCACGTGGCAATGGCTGACCCTGGGAACAAAGAGATCAGGGGAGAAGGGGTTTTTATGCGCGCTTGAAACATGAGGGCTAGAAACTGGGGACAAAGGAGTGGAGAAAAGGGGTTGGGAAGGTCCTGGGATGGGCTCCGGATTCCCATCCAAGGCAGGGTGCTGAGGAAACACGGGTGAGCCAGGAGGACGATAGCTCTCCTGTGCTGAGAAGCAGTCTGCTCTAGCTGTGTTTTCCAGCGTAGGGGAAGAGGGGTCCGGGACACAGGGGTTGGAAGAGGGTATAAGGGAATTAACAGGGGGGTTTTGCAGCGGCTTTTCATGTACTGCCTTTTTCTCCGGCAAAGTATAACTTAGTAACAGGAGAGGAAAGAATTTTGAAACTGTTTCATCTCCTGCACGCCTCAGAGAGGAGAGTTTTCTCCCCACCTTATCCCAAAATTCAGCAGATCTTATGTCTTCGGAGGTCAGATTAGGAAAGTACTGAAAAAGCCATTGTACAAAAGATTGAACTAGATTTTTAGGGTATTTATGCCCAGTTAAAGAAAGGTAACTTTGAACTTGGTGGTATATTTCTCTATGGTGTGCAGAAACTTCAGATCCCATTATGAATGCACACGAAACCTCAACCCCTTACTCACCAAAAAGGAGGAAAAAAAAAAAGAGAAAGTTTACACCGGCACCAGCTTAAGACAGGAGCCCCTAAACCAGCAGGGAAATACTCACCAGAATTCTGGATTTATCACAGGAAAGCAGGTCCGGAGAAAAAAAAAACGCGAGAAGGGTCTTCTGCTTTCCAGCTGTTCCCTCGCCACGTGGCGTGGGGGAGGGCACAGGCTGAGGCTCTGGGCTCGATGTTACACAAAAAGTAACACCTAGCCACACAGAGCTGGCACAGCAGGACGTGCAGAGCTAACTCCAGCAGACACACAGCTGCCGGGACACCCTGAAAGTCTCTCAGAACCGGAGTTCAGAGATAGCACGCTGGGCGCCAAATGTGGAAGGTATCTTTTCAGCTTTATACCGGCTAGCGCTTGTATTTCAATGCCTTAGAAAGCCTCGAGCAGCCTTGAGAGGTAGCACGGGCGATCTAGCACTTTAGTAGCTCTAAAATCGGTACCTGAATCAGCTGCAGAGCAAATACCATCAGCAGAAGCAAAGAGGGAGAAATATAGCTCCCTGCTCGCTCAATTCCCTGCAGTTAGAAGCCTTCAAATGAGACAGACGACCAGAGATGTTTACAGGAAGGTAGCTGAGCTGAGAGAGAGCGTTTGCCTCCCCTCGACCATCTTTTATTCGGAGAAGGGGAAAGGGGATGACTGGGGGCGGACCCGGGGTGAGCGGCCAATCAGACACTGCTGAAGAGTCTGAGTTACATTTGGCTTTGCCCGCGCTTGGAACAAAGGAACTCGGAGCACATGTCTTTGGGAGGGGGGAGGGGAAGCTCAGAACAGGCAGCAACACTAGTGGTTGAAATAGGAGATAGAGTAAATTTAGGTGAGCTGCTAAAAGGTGAGGTTTTGGTAATTTAGGGCTTGTTTTGAGCCTTATTTGGCCAAATGTAAGAATCTGAAATGCTGATGTACATGTTTACATCTGAGATAACATCTAGGTTCCCCTTATAACCAAGGAGAGTGGCCAATTTATCTTGGCCTGAGACAGTTGTCAAAAATAGGTCTAAGTGTGCCTTTTTTCCCCTCTTTTGATTCTGAGGGAATCTAGAAAGACATTTCAGCTGTCTGTCTGACATTGCAGTTGCCTGTGTCTGATGAGACAAATCTCAGGCTCATTCAGGTAAACTTTGAAGATTATATGTAGCCATACCTTCAAAGATACATTCCAAATATGGTAAATAATGAAAGTATCAGTTCATATCCATTCACGCTTTTTCCCCCCCCTCATTTCCTTCCCCACTCTTTCCTCTGCATTCAATTTTATTTTGTTATACTTCAATTTGCTAGACTGATGAATCACTTTCTCCATGGTTAGCGCTTGCTTATTCCTCATTTGTAGCTGGCACTGATCACAACTTTGTATGTAGGATTTGGTTGAGTGGGAGGGAAAGCATGTGCATGGGATTCATATTTCTTCTTGGAAACATGTGCTAGACCACCACCCAGATGCTTGTGACCCCACTACTGGTTCACAGACAGCAGGATGAGTAACTCCAGCATAAACTGATGGTAATCACAGAGGACCCTTTTGTACACCCCAGGAAACTGAACCCACCACTCACTACGTTCCCTGTCCTGCCTGTTTGCACCGAGCAATTCTGCAAGTTGTGCTCTGAGGAATACTAATCGTATGTTTGTGAGTACTAATTCATGATTTGCTTAATATAGCTTTTTAAAGCGTACTGCTAAGAATGTCAGTCTGAAAAAGTTCCCAAGAATGTTTCTTCCTCTGTTTTCACTGCACATTAAAGCAGCACTGGTGGAAGACCTAAAGCAAACGCCAGGAAGCTGTCAAAACGCAAAGGTATTGGCACTGAGCTTTACTTTTCCCTGTCAGAATGAGCTGATTTCACACACACGACCCTTTAAACCAATAAATCAATGGTAAACTTGTGACCTTATCTGCTGTAATGAATCACTTGTATTGCCATGTTCTGCAGCATATCAAACAGCAGCAAATCTGGTTTCACTGGCCAGTGCACTCTGCCTGGTTCAGTGCTGCAGTGAAGCTCTGTTTAAATTAAAATTGTATGTTTCAGCTTGACAAGGCACATCAAATGTTAACATTTGTTCCTTAGTCATATTTTGCTTGGTAGTATTTTGTCCTAGCCAGTAGAAGTAGCAAAGCTCTACTATCTCTGAATTTCCCCCCTAATATTTAGATACGCGTTTTTAAATGTTTTTAAAAAAACTACCAAAACAACTGTAAAGGATATTAGCAGGAAAAAAAATTACAGTCAATTAACAAGTGGTGACATTCAAATGTTTTTATTAGCTTGATAGCCAGAAGGTCTGACTGCCTTCTTAGAGTAGCATGTAGCGCACTCTCAGATATAAACATCGTGAAGCTGGAGCTGAAGGTTTGCTTTAAAGATTGTGTGTGGCACTTGCCAGCATGATTTTTTGCCAGTCTGTATCTGCCTCTACCAAAGACTCTACAAGCTGAAGGACCTCAATACATATTTCTACGAATTCAAACCCAATATTGTTTAAATGCATTTTGTGTTAGTCTGTGGACTTCTCTACGCCTATCAGACTCTAAGTCCCGGTGAAGTTACTTCTACCTGTGAATAACCCTGGGAAGGCGATTATGTTCCTGAAAGTCTGCTGCACTTGCAGCACCATCCTTTCAAATGATGCAGAGCATTCCCTTCTCAGTATCAAGCAAGCAGAGTGTTTGTCTGTAGTTGTTATACTATGTCTAGGAGCCCACATCATGGATAAAAATAATTTGCATAGAAGGATAGCCTTTGCTTCAGAGAATTTTAAGCTAAATACCACAAAAACAGGAGATTACAAAGAGACAGACAAAGAGAAAGAATCTAGGAGGCAATTAGCAGATAAAATCAATCCTCACTTTCCTCCCCTTTCTAACCTCCTGGATATGCTGTGGGAAGTTACAGAGAACTTCTACTTACAGCATGTCTCTCAGATTGTCTAACTGCAAAAGAAAAAGCGTGATTATATCCATTCCAGCATATCAGACAAAACATTACAGATGCTTTGGACTGGATTCATCTAGTCCATTGTGAATATCTTAAAAAACAGATATGACTATCTAAGCCAGCTTTCTTGACCTGTGTATAACCAGTGGAGAGAAAGAAGCAATTGTAGGGCATTTTATTCTAAGGTGAGAGCTAGGACAGAGTAGTTGAATGGCACCCTGAAAATGCCTGTGTCCTTCAACTGACTGCCAGAGCAACCAGCATGGACATTGGCCATATGTACTGCAGATGTCTAAAGTTGAGGGGATTTGAATCCCACTGTGGTAGCTTTCTCCTTCTGTGCACTCATGCAAGGGTAAAATATCAATAATCTATGCTTCTTGACAGCTTACTACTGAAGAGCACACAGAATGTCGCATGAACAAAGTAACTCCTGAACGCTGAAGCAGGGAGTGATCCCCTGAAGCATTTCCTACTGTATTTCTCATGTCTGAAAAGAGGACACATACACCATCTACACCATCTGAACAGGAGACTTTGTTCAGTCATTTCTCAGCTCTTTTATTTTGTGTTCTAAACTTACCTTAAGAAATAGTGTGGATCACAAAATAATATAAAATAGCAGCTTTTAAATTTTTACTCGCTTTCAGACTGCCTTCCCTGCCTTTTCCCTCCTCCCAAATTTACAGCTTAGACCTTTATAGATAGATATAGATATAGATATAGATATAGATATAGATAGACTTAGATAGACATTTAGCCTAAATTTGAGATGTAAATTTAATGGATTGCTGGTCCCTGAGGACAGCCATGTAATATTGCTGGCAGCAAATGGCTACTGTTCTGCCTTGTGAGAATGGCTAAATTTCAACAATGTGGGAAAGCAACTCCAAATATCCAGCCTTCAAAGCACTGTAAGTTCTATTTTGAAGTGTTATTATGTAAATGTAAGCCCTTTTTATTTCTGATAGACAACTGTACGGAGGTGGGCAACACTGGCCTGCTTTCCAATGTGGCATTAATTATAATGCTCTAGCCCATTTTCCATGTGCTGAGTCACACCAATAGCCAAATACTATGTATAATTTCCTTTATTAGTTGCTCTGATAATCTCTGGCAAATATGAAACAAATGCTGTCCACAGTTCCTCCAAAGGGCAGGTGGCTGTATGAAGGGATTGCTTAGACATAATCAGAAGAGACCACTGCGAGTGTGGGAAATGACCTGCTGCACTATGTAGACCTAAGGCCTCATCTGAAAATTTTGGTGAAGCCCAGAACATCAGTTTGACATCTGATGTCTTAAGCAAAATGCCCAAGTGGGCTGAACAGAAAGAGTTTAGGGGAATGTCTTTATTCCCCCAAAGCCACTATGCGATGGTGAGCTCTCCAGGGCAGGGGACCATTACCTGCTTGTTCTTTGTGTGGGTTTCTTAGGTGCTGCTGCAATATCAAACCTAAGTATGGTGAATTTTTTATTCAGCCGGATTACCTGGCAGCCAGTTTTCTCTGTGCAGGGACAGCAGAGAGGGTAACAGCAACCTGGTAACAATCCTCTTGGTAATGTGATAGAAATAACCTGTTTTCTTTAGAAACCTTTTTCCAGTTAAGTTTCTATGTCAATGCTTTTTTTTTTTCTTATCAGCACTGTAGGCTACATCTTGCTTGCTGCAGTTTGATTGGAATTTGAGGAATTTGGGCATTTTTTCTGCTTTCATTTGTAAAAGGCAAGAAATACAATTCTGCGAAATGTGAAAGTAATTAATAATATAAACCTCTACTAATAGAAGAGGTGATACAGTGAGCATATGAAAGCATTCCGATTTGCAGCTAGAAAAGGATAATAGCTAATTGTCTGAACAATTATTACTGTATAAGATAATGAGAGTTGCTGAAATAGCTAGTTGTATAAATGAGACATCCTGCATTATTGATCAGGCATCTTTGTTTTAGATGCGCTGGAGGTATACATTTCACTTTTAGATGGCTATTTATCAAGTCTAAACCTCACATGCAATGATCCACTCATATGGTTTGGGGTGTGTGGGGGTGTGTTTTGTGTGGGTTTTTTTCAAGAAAAAGACATAAATGTTGAAATATGTTTAAAGTAAGGCAGCATTACCCATCTCTCATGGGCTACCCTTATGGGGCTACCCTTGTGATGCAGGAACATATTCATTGACATAATCAGTTTGATCAGCAGTCTATGTAGTCCAGTGGTTTACCTCTGATAATAAATTAATTATTAGTAATTACTGTTTCAGGAGTCTAACAAACCTGGTTACTTCAACTCAGCAGTGTTATACATCACTGGAGCGGACCTTCCTGACCTTGTGATCTCGTTAGTCATCATATGAGGTGGACTTACTTTTATTTAGTAAAAGTAGAGAAAAAGAATATTGAAATGCAATCTCTAAAGCCCTTGAAGTTAACCTACATGTTAATGACATTTTGTTTGCTGTCCCACAATGCTGTGAGAATTGTAATATTATCTATTCTAAATTTGCTCAAAGGAATTGGATTTCAAATAAGCCTATTCATAAAAGAAGCATGAAAACAGAGTGAAACAGGAGTCATCATCCTATTAGTACTGTAAGTTGCCTAATAACAAGCAATGATTAAACATTTTGACCTTGAAAATTGCAGTAAGAAAGGGGAAAAAAATATATCTATTCCTTATAATCTTTCTGATTTTCTTCAGTGGCACAGTTTTTACTTAGCTTGCATGAAGTAATGTTTATTGCACATATTTCTGAAGTGCCATAGTCTGTAATATTAATTCCATTAAAAACCAGAAAAAAATATGTATTAGTGGACCTGCTTTACGCTACGGTTTTAGCACAGGAGAGGCTTTTCAGTCAATTATTTATGTGCAATAAGTACTGAAAGACTTATTATCTCAGAATAATCAATGTTTGGCTGAAGCTTGAGAACACTAATAGCTAATCTTAAAAGTCTCGATCCAGTGTAATTTGAAATAATGGCAGAACTCCCATCAATTTTAAACAAAGGAGGCTGAGGCCAAGAAGTATTGCTTTGAGAGATAATTTTAGATAATCAGTTGAAAGCATCTGTAAAAGAGCAGAAAATTTGACTTTCACTCCTGCATAATACAGTATGAAGTATTTTAGCAGAGAGGAGCTCCTAATGGTATGTATCTGTATTTTCTGTTGCCTTGGGGGGCCTTTTTTACATATATATGTGTATGTGTGTGTGTGTGTAATTACACACGCATATATATGCACTGAGCTGGTGTTACTGTCTCTAGGAATAAACAGATGGCAGCTGAAAAAATTAGGATCAAACTGAGGAGTAGGGAGACTCAGTGAAATACTGAAATAACTGCCCATCTTTTTAAATAACACTCAAGTTACTTCTTTTGTTCCTTGAATCCCCAGCAAATTTTTTCTCTCCAGGAAATGCTTTCACTCCTTCTGGTTGTTCTCTCTCTTCAACAACCCTGATAATTTGCTTAGGTCAGTGCAGAGCGACTTGTGGTATGTGGGATCCTCTCTCCCAACATCTGGAAGATAGCATAAGAAATGAAGGAAGTGACACCCAAAATGCATAAGATAGTGCCAGTGCTTCAGGATGCCTTCTGGTGCAAGGTCTGGTGCAGGCTTGCACTTGTGGGTGCTGTATCAGCCTGTAGGGCAGGGCTGGACAAAGATGTCAAGGAGGTATTTAAAGATTGCAAGGGAGAAGGAAAGAGGAGTTTCTGGCATTTGGTGAGCATTCCATTCTCTCAGATGAAGGACTGCTCTTTTCTAATTTTGCACAAATGATGAAGGGTGGATTTTGGCTGCATTTGGAGGAAGTTCTGAAATGTAATTTTATTACTGAAAAAAAATCCTCCAAAACACAACCTGCTTGTCCATCCAAGCTAAAAATGTTATCAAAACTTCATTTTAAAGGTTTTTTCTTCTCGTTTGCTTGTCTGCAGGGATTAGGAAGACCAATAAAGAAGGCAGGGATGAACACAGCAGTAATTAAAAAACAAAAGTTATGTGTGCTCTCTACAGTCTTTTCTGCTGGGGTATGGTATAGTAAACCTTGTATTAACCTTATTAAAATTAGGCAGATTCTGTTTAATAGTGCTAATATGTAACCACACTGGGAGGGTGTGTTTCTGTTTATTGATAGAGTGGACTTATTTTTGAATAGAAGCATTTGTTTTCTGAAGCAAAGGAGCCCTTCCCCAGTCTTTTACAGACAGTACTGGGTGTCAGTGCTGAGTGGCAAAGTAGAAAACTTTCCTCTAGCAAGGAAGAGGCAGCATCAGGAAGCAGCCGGCAGATAAGCAGATATCGCTAAGTAGGGAAGTAGGACAGATACCCAGAGACAGCATCTGGCAGAGCAAGGGAAGAGACATAAACTCTCCTTTCCAGAGAAAGCCAGAGGAGGAGCTGTAGGGACCCAGCTCCTAGAAAGGAGCCAGAAGTTCTGAAACTCCATAGGATTTAAGTTCTGAGCTCACACTGATTTCAGCCTTAACAAGCACTATATTTAGTGTCACATATGTTCCTTAATAGAGTCTCAGTTCAATTTAGGAACATACTGGCCTCGAAGAAACTTGAAAATTTTAGCAATTTGTTGCATTTTTCCAACACAGAATGGCAAAATACTGATCTTGGCAAAGCATATTCGATGGTCCAGTCTGGGGTACATATTTACCCCTATTTTTATCCATATGCTTGTATAGACCATAAAGTCATTATATCAGTGTGGCAAAAATACTTCAGAGTATCGCCAAGTGATTTAATGAACTAGAGGGTGCCCTATCCCCCTCCAAAACAGTGAGCCACATTCCCTCATTTCTCATTCACTCACACATTAAGACAGATTTGACCAAGTATTTTTAGTTGGAGATTTGGAGCGGCTAAAGTAAGAAATCCTCTTAATAAATATAGGAGCTTTTTTTAAACTATCTTTTATACCAGTGTAATTCCATCGACTTCACAAGATTTATTCCTAATACATTCTGATAGGGAAAGAGTACTAGGTTGCAGGCACTTTTATTTTTCTTTTTCACTGTGGGGATAATGTTGTCACTGTGCTTGAATCCTTCTAATGAAATAAACATTTTGCGTAGCTTTTGCTTTTTACTAGTAGATGATTTGCTACAATACATAGGTGAGTATTAAATATACAATATGAGGTTTACTTATTTTCCTGATTATGAAGACAGTTTTCTAGCTTTTGTGAAGCATTACAAGTCATCCTGGATTTCCCATAGGACTGCAAGCTGAGGTGAGTATGAAATGGGCAGGACAGAGACATTCTATAAACTTCAGCAATTTTCATCAATTTGCTTTGAATGACAAGAAATATTAAGCTTCTGTCTTCCAGGGAAGCACTTCTCAATAAACTGTGTTTACCAATAGCTCTCACATTTCAGCTGTATGCTTTTGTTATTAAATGAAGCAAAAATTGTAGAGAGAGAGACCTTTTTTTTTTTAATTTATCTTTTATTAGACCAGCGCACATTGTTGAAAAAAGCCAGACAAGCTTACAGGTGCAGAAATCTGTCTTCAATTGCAAAACAAAAGCCAATTTCAAGCCAAGTGTAGGCTGGGGACAATTGTCTTGAGTTTAACTTTGTTACAGTGATGAGTTGAACAAATGGAAGAGAAAAAGGTGTCTGACACCTTGAAGCAGATGAGGTTGTTAGTGAAGGCAGAGGTGATAAAGGTTTGCGATAAATGTGTCTGAAATAGCAAATGGAGTCTGGGGGTGTTGCTGTTATTAAAAAGAGAGTCAGGGCGAAGGAGAAGAAAACAGCAGAAATCTACAGAGGTGCAATTCACCAAATCCAACTATACAATAAACATTTTGTAAGAGACTGATTGTTTTGCAAATAAAAGCCTCATTTTCATAGGAACATGAGAAGCTGCAGGGGGTCTCTTTCAGTATCCCATCTTCAATGTGTGACACAAAGGAGGTGCTTAAAAGGTAATTTTAAGCCTTTGGATGTTTTGGAATTTTTTGAAGCGATAAAACATTTGTAAATCTCTCTGGGTAGGACAGTGAGCAGTCTAAGGTAGCTACCCCGGGCTCTCAATGATGAAAAATAGGCACACGGTAAAAGTGGCATAATCTTGTACTGAAATAGATGTTTAGGGCTATTTCTCTCCACTGTTGGTAAGGGCAATCCAGAGTGAGTGACTAGGGTTTAGGCAGTTAACTTCTGACATCTGAAGTGAACCTCTCTCAAGTCTCCCAGACTTGGAAACAGAGCAGGGTCTTGAGCACCAAACCAAGGCTGTCTGCATTTCCAGGGGCTGTTCCCAAGAGGGTGGGAATGAATGTTGTCCTCCCCTTTGAGAAGAGGAAGGGAAGCCCTGCTGGACTGCTTGGCCTCAGTGCCAGAAGGCAGAGTAAGACCCGTCTTATTTAGCCAGCATCAACAGAGACTCTGTCACTTGAAACTGGGGACTTAGAAGTCTCTATGCCTTGAAAGCTGCGCTCTGATGCAGTTTTCAGAAGCACCTCCATTGCATTAGCTTTATTCTAAAAACAAGATAAGATCCTCCCAGAAATCTTAACTTTATAAAGGTGATTCTTCTATATTTCTATGCTTATCCATGCATTCATTTTCTGGGCATTAAATTCAAGTTGAGGATTCACGAGCTAACATTTCTTCTAAATGTTTGCATGTGTCACTGTTGCTCTTTACTTTGTATTCTCTGCTAAAACAACGCCGTTTCTATAGTAGTGTTTTATGACGGTTTTTAAAATAATTGTCGGGGTTTGACGCTGTGTTTTTGTCGCTGGCCACGTGGTCCCCGCCAGCGGCGCACGGGCGGCCCCGGCCCCGGGAGGGCTCCGGCTGCGCGGCCCCCCGGCAGCCCCTGCCAGGATGGGCCCCGGCAGCCGCCTCACCACCCCTCGGGAGAAAAAAAAGGAAACTTCCCGCGGTTTTTCCTTTCTCTGCTATGTCATCACAGAGGGGTTACCCACTTGTCTAATTGGGCAGACAGTATGTCCATCGCCAGAGGTTTCAGGGAGTGCCTCTGCTGGACACAGTAGAAGTTTTGGGGAGCTTTTCTGTCAGAAGCAGCCTCCGTGTCTTCCTCCGTCCACACTAGAAGTCCAGGTTGTGTTAAACTTACACAATAATATTCCCCAGTTTAAAAAGAAGTGTTAGAAAACATTAGTATTTTGTTCTTTTTTGAAAATGAGCTTCTGTTCACTGAAAACTGCAGCAAAAAAATGGATGTTCAGTGTTTGAGTTCCCCAGGAAACTCATACATCACTGAATTTGTGCTCTCAATCTGACCTTTCTTTCATTATATAAGACAAAAAAATAATCCTTATGAAAGTCAGGTTGAAGATAAGATCAGCATGGTGGGCTGGTAATTACATAAAGTGATGTTCAGTCATTAGAGGAAATGTACAGTTGATCCAACGGCTTAGATGTGGGTGAGGAATATGATCTAGCTTTTACTGGTATAAAAGAAAGATGCAACTTTTTCGTACATCAGTTTTGGGAACTTACATCCAAGCATCAAGGACAGCTCATCTTCAAACATCGTCCTGCAGTTTCTCTGATTTGTTCTTGTCGAACAAGGAAGGTAATATATTTTTATTTTTTCATTACTGTTACGGAGGGACAATTGCATATGTTTTGACGTTCTCTTTTCCTTCTTTCAAAAAGTTTTCTTCTCCTTCCATTCTGTCGAAGTTTTTGCTTTGAACATTAATTTAAAAGTTGCTTTGGAACTAAAACATCAGTGCTTAGGGTTAAGCTAACTTTGTAAGTAAGAGAAAATGAGGGTCTAGAAATAGATTGCAGCTAAACGTTGATAATTTTTGATTTCTGATTGGGTCCCAAACTTCTTAATTAGTAACTTTGTGTTTTTCTCCTGCTCAATGGTGGCAATTGCTGTCAAATATCAAACATTACACAACCTGTGGTATTAGCACATCTCTGGGAGTCCTTAACACAAAAAGACAAGATATTGTAAATAATGAGGTGAGATTTTACTTCACGGGAAAGATTTAAAATTACTATCTTTCCAAAGAACTCCTGAAATTCAGGCATTATATATTGTTCCAGTAGCTTAAGAAAGATAATATTTAATAGAACAAAGTAGAAGCTTCCTTGGAGTTGATGGTGAGATGAGTGGTGAGAACATTAACTGGATTAACAGCATGGCCACAGTCAGAAAATTTAAGTAAGACCATCAGACAAAACAGCTGTTGCCTTGGAAAAGAAGAGAAGATCACATCTGCGGTTTGTTGGCAGGCCTCTTTGGTGGTTTTGGTATGAGCCTGACAATCTGACTCAATAGAGGAAGTGCAAAATTGCAATTTCAATTTGCCTTTTGGTTAATGTAATGTAAAAAACTTCCCTCTGGGATTCCCTTGAGACCTTGCAGTGTACCAAATTATAGCATTATGTCTTCTTGGAAGAATTAGGATGAAGGATGCCACAGTGCCTTCAGCAAAAAACATGAAACAATCTGTCTAGGGTTGGGTGTTATTCCTGTGGCTGGCTTCTTTTATTGCAGCCACTGGAGCATTTAGGCTACCAAAAGGCTTGGGATGATGTAGAAACAGATCATTTGGAAAAGTCTGTTTCAGTGCAGGAAAGTCTGCCGGCAGTCACACCCCCTCTAAGGGATTGCAAAGAGGATATACAGAAGACAATCTTTTAAAGAGCGCTTTATTTTCTGGAGGGAGGGATCCAGCCAATCCACTCAGTGTGGCTCCATAGATGCTGTGAGCTCAGTTCAGTTCCCAAAATGTTTGGCAGGACCACAAGAGGTTGTGGATCTAAATAGTGTGAAGGACCACCTTTCTCCTGCAGACACAGCTTACTCTTGTTGAAGGAACAGGTCACAGAAGGCTGGCACCTGCTTCTCAGGAACCTGACAGCCATGTTCAATGCTTCCGAAGCTTTCAGTAAAAGTCCAAGCAGAGAAGGATAACCACAGGCTGCATAGAGCCTGTATGCATACCTGCATACATACATTGAACTGGCTTTTGGATACCTCTTCTGAGTGCTTATTTCCAGTGCTTCCAAAATTGTTGCCATTGTTTTTTCTTCCTGATCATTATTGGCCACTTTTAATTCCTTTATCCTCTGTTTTCTGCCCGGGTGAACTGACTCACTGGACAGGTGGGAGGGAGGAGGTGAAGTTACTTGTACCCAGCACCCAGCCTTACCACCTGGTAACTGCCACCATATCAACCTCTTAGCCATTCTGCTTAGCTGGCTTTCAGATCATTCTCTTTCCTCTGTTTCTTTTTCTGTCATAATTGGGAAGATGCTTGTTTTTCCATTGCCTTCGTTCATTGCACTGGAAAGCATTACATATGAGTCTTGCTCATAAACTTTGTTTCTTTCCACTTTAGTAACTGCTGTGAGGCAGGGGCCATGTTCTTTTCATCCTGGCTTTGGCCTCAGCCTTCAAAAATATGTGTATTTGTGTTTCCAGACAGATCATGGATTGCTATGGGAAGTATGCAGCTGTCACATTGACCATTTTTTCTGTATTTCTACATCTTCTTCATACTTTCCCAGATGAAGAGTTTCTCATGCAGGGTAAGCTGCTTTCAGCATTCAGAAATAGAACTATTATAAAGACTATTAATTAAATTTCCATGTTTTATAAATGTGGTCATAAATTTTATCATTCAGTTGCATTTATTGACAAGGAGGGTGTAATAAATCAAGATAATTTCACTATGAGCATGCTTCCTATTTCTTCCCTAAACGTAATTTCTCCAAGCCAAGGATGTCCCAGATGACCATGCCCTCAAGTTGTTGTGGGTAACCTTAATCCTTGAAACACTATCGAATAGAAACATTTGGTTTCTTCTACTACTGCAATATCTATGACAATGTAACATTAGGAACAGCAGAACCACACCTTCTCTTCATAACACGCGGAAGGTTTTTCCTCTGTAGAGCCCCGAATATGGGATGCTGGTGGTGTAGCATTCTATAAAAGAAGCATGTTAGATTTTAAGGGTATTTTGGAGGTTGCAGGGGTTTTTGTTTAGCCTCAAATAAAATATAGAAAAATGTGATCTAGAAAAATCTTGGTATCATCAAACATTTAAAAAACTCTCAATAACATCTTACCTGAAAATAGGCAATGTTTAAGAATCACTACAAATCCTGTTGGTGCTTTTAACTATGTACAGCTAGTAGGAAGTTTTCTAGGGATAGCTAATGCTGTAGACATAGAAACAAACCTTCAGAATTAACAACAAAACTGAAAAGAAAACCAGAAGAGATACAGTAGTGCTTGTGGTTTATATGGAAAGCCACAGCCTAGTTTTACAGCTGGTGCGTGTTGCAGTTGAAAAACCTAAAGAGGAGAGCTTTGGTGGCTGTGCTTTTCTGTTCTGCAGACATCAAGCAGCAGAGTGTGACTTTTGCTTCCTCTATGGCCTGTACTTTCCCTTTCTTTTTGAAAATGAAAATACAGCTGGAAACCAAGTAAAATTCTCTTCCTTATATTTTTATGGCAGGTTGTCCAGAGTGCAAACTAGGGGAGAACAGATTCTTTTCCAAGCCAGGAGCATCCATTTACCAGTGCACTGGGTGCTGTTTCTCCCGTGCCTATCCCACTCCAGTGAGGTCTAAGAAGACCATGCTTGTTCCAAAAGACATTACATCAGAAGCAACATGCTGTGTAGCGAAGGCTTTTACCAAGGTGAGGGTGAGAATGAGATCTGCTTAAGCTTCATTTAGGATGCAATATTAAGCTGAAGCAGTGAATAATAAAGAATACGGTTTTGCTGGAGAACACTGGAGAACAATTTGAGGGAAGTATCCTTGGCATTTATTTCCTTTGTGCTTTGGTTCTTTCTTTTTTCTAAAGAGGAAATTAAAGCATCAATGAGTAGCAAGTCTGATATTCAGCTGGGATGAGGAAATTGGTGCAGTGCCACTGAATTCTATGATACTACTTTGTCTCATGATACTTGCAGCTCTGGTGGTTGACTTGGCCCAGTATTTTCAGTCTCCTGGATGTGCACCCTCCCCTTAAGTGCTGTGCAGTGTGTATTTGATTTTAATAAGTAAATTGCCTTGTTTCTTTCCTGCACAGACAGGAGTTCTCTGGGAAGGTGTCTGGTCAATACTATCAATTACATATATGGGAATGAGGGACCAAAACCATCTGTGCTTGTTAGATTAATTGGGATTGTGTTTTGCTTTTAATAGTATAACCAAGAGGGAACTATAAAAGTGTGCAAGTACTGTGAGAACTTAACATTCATCTGGAAGTTTCTTTTAAAGAGAGATTCTTCTAAATCTGGTTGTTTTGGGAATGATTCTGCTCCAAGTAAAGAAACCTCAGGTGTTACGTTATAAATGTTGAACTAGTTGAAACAAGCTAAGGTGTCTATCCTAAGGTGACCTGAATCAGGCTTATTAAATGTGTCAACTAGAGGTTCAGCTGAGTTACCCACTCACAGATTTGGTGCATTTGAAATACCTCAGGGTACTGAAGTCATATGCCTGTGGCTGGCAGACACAGAACCCATGAAAGAGCTTCTAGAGTGACAGCTGGAGGCTTGGTAAGATCCCCAATGACCCCTCGAATGGCAATTGACAGCTCAGTGGGTGCAGCTGAAGAGAGCACTGGGGCTCCATTGGCTGTGATGAAAGCCAGATACCTGCCTTTAAACTATGCTGAACCCATCCTGACTCTTCACCTGAGGAGAACATAGATCTTATTCTACATTGACAGTGCTATACTTGCCCATAGGCAGCAGCTAGAATTTGGTTGAGGTTAAGTATAAAGGTGACTCATTGTGTTTGTGGCCTTTGTTTTTGTAATTCCCATGTGATGTATTTTGAGGACACTTTCTGATTTTCCATAGATTGGTTGCTTGACACTTTTGGAAAATTAGACACTTTAAGAAGTGTCCAAATTAAAGAACAGCAAATTATGTCACTATGCATGTCACTACTGAAAACCTTCACTTTACAGCTCCAAAAAGAGCGATGATGCAGCTTCATAGGTTGGTGTTGAGGTCATTCTAGTACATGTACCCCAAAGGGCCTGTGTACTTTGTGGTTAAGAAAAAGTTTTCAGACATATTTTACTTGACAATGCTGTTTTTACTGTGCAGCTAATCCTAATTATTTGTTATATGTGTGTGCTTTCTTTTTTTAAGATTACCCTTAAGGACAATGTGAAGATAGAGAACCATACAGATTGTCACTGCAGTACCTGCTACTATCATAAATCCTAAAGCCTGTCCCTTTATTAATGATCAAGGACAACGGTGAATGGAACATTTGTTTTTCTGCTTTTATAGCACCACAGTGTAAAACCTTATGTTTTCTGGTAAAGACACTGGGTAGACCTTTGGATAAGATAGATGGCTATTTTATTTCCTCTTTGCTTCTTCATGCATTTAAGTAAGTTTAATTATTTCCATTACGGATAAAATACAGCACTTGCATGACCAAACACTCGATCTATTTTTAAAATAAACTGTCAGTTAAATCATCAGTGTTTATTGAGGAAAAATGGTGATTTATTAGCTTAACAGACAAATAAAGATTCTGATGCAATTAAAATTTCTAGGTTTTTTTTATGGGAGAGAGAGGGAAGAAGGAAGGGAGGGATGGGAAGCTGAACAGAACAAGAATTATTTTCCCCTTATTCTCTTAGTGATTAGATTTTTTAAGATGCAACATATTGTTTCTCCTGCTTCTCTTCCATTTTTATTTTACCTTATGGGCAGAAAGTATAGCAGTGTATCATCTATGCACAGTACTCTGTCTTTCTGTGCCATCTTTTATTTTTCTCTGAATTTAATCTCCTCCCACGTAGATAGGCAAATGATGCAAAATCAAACATTATAAAGAATTTTTGTACATTTTCATGTAGCAATGGTGGAATAGAGAAGTCATACAACAGTATTAGCTGTTTAAGCTGCTTACCTTTTGTTTGTCTTCAGGAAGGCATAGGGCTTTAGTAATTCCCAAATGCCTTGTGCTAGACCAATGTATACAAATGGAAAGTCGGGAATGTGTTAGGTGAGAAGAGGACCACAGAACATGTACTTATAACACCTGACATTGGTATCAAAAACTTGTTCAGTTGTAGTGGGTTGCATTGGGGTCTCTGGGGGAAGTGCTTGCAGGTCTGAAGCCTGCCCATGGGAACTGAAGTGAATGCATTCCCTTGCTCTTCATCCTAATTTTTGGGGTGATAACTTCATCCTTGCTACGGTCACTGGCTACAAGGGTTTAAATGTGCTGACTCAAAAAGCCTCAGATGTATTTGTGGGGGATTTTCCTGCAGTAGAAGCTGTGAGGATAGCAGCAAGGGATTCCAATGGGGATAGGGAAGACTTACAGGAGTGAAGCTATGAACGTGGCTGGTCTGTCCCGGGACATGGCCATGGCTGATACCTGTGCCGATGCCAAATGACTGAAGTAGTTGAGTCGGGTCCCCAGAGCTAAGTTGTGATGGGGCACTTGAGGAGCTGAAGATCGGCTTCTAATGGTCGTTTAACTCTTCTTCGGCTTCTAATTATTACCCACCCTTCTGTCTCTTGGAGTGCAAATTCAGTGTTGTTTTCTAAGAATACAATCATGGGGCTTTGTGGAGAAGAAAAGACTTTTCATATGTGGAGGAGATGAGGTTCTTAGAGAAGCCAGTATTCAGTATATGTTCAGTAAACCTTACTAGCCTGATCTCCATGCCTTAACTCCCTCCTATGTCCTAACTTCTCCGTGCGGTTCCTGGGAGATGTTTTGCCTGACTTGGTCTTGAAAAAAAACCGAATCTGCCAAGGAGACTGATTTCGTTGCTTCACTGTTCTTACTACGCTGGAAAATTTCAATTTTCTGGAAAGCTTTTCCCTTAGTGTTTTATCTAAGTCTCATTTGTTTCCACGTTACTTTTGGTCAGAGGAGAGAAAGTTCACTAGGGTGGTCTTTTAGGATTAGTTTAGTAACACCAGCAGCACAGGTTTTCAGGATGAGAAGTCTAATTTCTCATTCTGGATCATCACTCAAAACATTATGGGAATACATGTCAAGCAGCTGCTGTAGCTGACTCACAATTCCAAGCTGCTGTACAGTTTTATTAAACATGATTGATGTGGCTACTTTTGCAGGAAAGACAGGTCCTACCTGGGATTCCTGGGCAATGAGAGAGGAGTGATTTGAAGCTGCAGCATGATTACCTTCGAGAATGGGAATGGTACTGAATTTTTTCTTAACTTTGACAGGACTGAAAGGGAGAGCGGGGAAACACATTTCCTGAAGTTTGCTTGCAGGAGTGAGGTGCCTTTTTGTGTTGCCAACCTTCTTGAATGACATCTTACTCAAGTGATCTCCTCCGGCAGTATGGAGTACTATGCTTGTGCTGCCCACAATAGCAGCAAAATAAACTTTTATTTGTAACTTCTGAATCAACTTCCATATTTCGCATTGTAAAACCATAGAAGTACCAATTAGAGTGAAATCCATGCTTTAAAAAAAAAAAACAAAACCAAACATGCTCTAGCCCTGTGTCCTGCTAGGATGCCTGGCGTTTTTTCAGCAGCTTTTCCCCTCTTACTTGTACCAAGCCTTTTAGTTGTGAGCTCCTCAACTCATGGATCCCCCTTCCCCCTCAGGCGACCTCAGGCACCAAGAGCTTGCAAAGTGTGTATTGTGAGGCTATGTGGAATGGGGCAGCATCTGCCTCTTTAAGTTACCTGGCTCTAACTTTTCAGTTTAGAAATAGCAACACATAACAAGGGATAGGGTAAGCACGCAGATAAACAAACTTATCAGCAGGTGGTAAAGGAAACAAGAAGACAGAGACCAGACTTCTTCAGCCACTGGTTGATGGGCCATTAGGGCTGGCCCTCGGGCACCACGGCGGGGGGGCATCCTGGGCTTCCTAAGCGATGGGAAGGGGGAATGAGGCTGCTCTCGGTGCCATGGGTGTTTGGGGAGTGGGCAAAACTTTGTATCCCATGTGTGAGTGCTGCAAGGCCTGAGTGCTAGCAACTGCAGATGGGACCCATAGATCTTGGTGACAGCAACTAGAGAGATTAATATGCCAGAGACCAGCATGATAAGGTCAGGGCAGACCTTATCAATCTCTACAACTACCTAAATGGAGGTTGTAGCCAGGTGGGGGTCTGTCTCTTCTCCCAAGAAACAGGTGATAGGACATGAGGTAGTGGCCTTAAGTTGCAGCAGGGGAGGTTTAGATTGAATACTAGGAAACATTTCTTCACAGAAAGGGTTGTTAAGTGGTTAAAGGGTTGGAACAGGCTGCCCAGAGAGTGGTGGAGTCACCAGCCCTGGAGGTATTTAAAAGATGCCTAAATGTGACACTTAGGGACGTGATTAAGTAGTGGACTTGGCAGGGCTGGGTTAATGGTTAGATTAGATGATCTTAAAGATCTTTTCTATCTGAAATGATTCTATCATTCTAAAAGGGAACAGTCATAATCTGGGATGAAATTATTTTCTGCTAGACACAAGGGTTGTCCCAGTTGGAGGGACAGTGGATAGGTCAAGTTGTCAGCAACTGGAGGGACCAGGGTGTATATTTATGTGGGAGGGCTCTAAATATTAGCACCTGTAAATACCAAAATGTGCTTATTTTTCCCACAGTTAATTTAATCCTGTATGCACAGGTATGTGTAATTGTATGACAAATTTTAAGCTGGACTAATTTATGAGCAGGAAGAAGTCTGAATCTGGAAGAACTCAAGGTCTGAGGTCATGCTGGATAAGGGGGCACAGGGTCTGGGCATGGGTGGACAGAGAAGCTGTGCTAATATTCAAGGAATCCTTGAATGTGGAGAGGTTTGTGACACAAATGTGTGGTCCACACATTTTCTTGCTAGAAAACTTCAAGCTGGACTGTCTGGAGAGTAGGAGGAGACCCACTTACTGGGTAAGGGAGCCTAGGCATGGGTATTAGAGGGCTTTACAAGCTGGGCTGATATTCAAGGATCTGTGAATGTAACTGCACTTGTGAATCTAGAAAGTGAGGACATGTTCTCATAGAGGATTTAAATCCTTGTCATGTGGAGAGGAAGAGGGTGAGGGTTGTTGGTGTTTATGTGAGTGTGGCTGAAGGCAGTGGTCTGTTGGGTAATCTCCGTGTGCACAGTTGTTCTCTGTGCACTTCTCTTGGACAGATGCTTAGCTTTGCTGCTGGACAAACCTGCACACAAGGACAGGAGCTGTGTCCAACAGACTGGGGTGGAGAGTTCTTATGTGCCCACAGCTGGGCTGCACCAGTCAGCCTGGAGAGATCCCTGGGTCCTGGAGTCCACCAGATTCAGCAGCCAACCTTTACATCTTTAGCATGTATTATCCAAATACATCTTTTTTTGGTCATTGTAGCTGTCACAATGAGGTCAGAATGTGTTTGTTTATATTTGAAAGTAAGTGCAAAAACCCAGGCCATAGTTGGAAGAATGGTAATGGTAGGTCAGTGGGCCCACTTACAGTCAGGACTAGGAAAAACAATGCTACATGTTTTTTAGGAAGCTAATACAATTGACCATAATAGAGAATAAATGGGATATGAATAGGAATATATACTGGAAGTCTATCTAGATTTGTATTTGTAGGGATTAAATACCATATTTACAGTAAAAAACAGGAAAAACGACGATACAGTTTCCTTGTATTATAAAATGGCTGAAGTAGAGGCTTGATTGGTCATATATATTCAAGAGGGCATGGACAGACAATGTCATAAAATCAGAAGAAAAACTAATCCCTTGTTTACACAGATAGCCAATGTACATGTTCTATATTTTAGGAACAGTGTATTTATGCATGGAGATAAAATGAAGCCTTTGTCAGTGTGGTTTAAAAGTAACAATGAATCAGTCAGACTGATACTGTGGATTAAAGATGCTGAAGACCAAGCAGGCTGAAGATAAAAATGATGTGTTTTTGCTGTCACAGTGACCTATATTTTATTGATTTAACACAGACTGGTTTTTGGTGGGGGCAGGAGAAAAGCTGCTCAAAACGTCTCTGTCTGGCACAGAGCCAATTGCTGAAGGCTCTGACGCTGGGCAGGTTACCAGCCCAATGAGAGGAGCTGGTAATGCCCCTGTGATGACATATTTAAGGAAGGAAAAACTGCGGGAAGCTCTCCTTCTTCTCCCGAGGGGTGATGAGGTGGCTGTCGGGACCCATCCTGGTGGGGGCTGCCGGGGCCTGTGCAGCCAGAGCCCTGCTGAGGCCGGGACTGTGCGGCTGGGGCCTTTCTGAGGCCAGGGCTGGCCGTGCGGTGCTGGCAAGGACCATGTGGCCAGCAGAGAGAGATATGGTGAGCAATTCCCAGATGTGGAGCCCAGATGAGATCAACCTCTCAACTGCAACTTACAGACACCAACTTTCTTCCAAGTCAGAGAAAAGGAAAAGTGAGGACACGTGAGGAGAACCAACATGGTGGCACCGAGGTCAGTGAAAGAAAAGGAGAGGGAAGAACTGCTCCAAGTGCCGGAGCTGAGATTCTCCTGCAAGCCGTGGTGAGGACTATAATACAACAAACTGTTTCCCTGTAATTCATGAGGAGCACAGGGGGGTGCAGAGATCCACGTGCAGCCCGTGAGGAAGAGTAGTCACGCTGGAGCGCATGGATACTGAAAAGCTGTAATCTAGTGAGGAACTCAGACAGAGAGAGATGACCCTTGCTTTTAGAGCTAGAGGAAGAGAGCCTTCGCTTCCAAACTAGAACAGCTCATCCTTAAAAGACTAAACCCCATGAACTAAAGTGAGCCCTGCTAGGCAGTTCTGGGAGGACTGCTTGGCCTGTGGGAGGGACTCACGCTGCAGCAGGTTGGGGCAGGACTGCTGCTTGTGGAAGTTAAAACCACACTAGGAAGGTTCGCAGAGAACTATCTCCTGTGGGAAGGATCCCACGGCACAGCAGAAGAAACTCTTTTCCTTAAACAAACTGAAGAAAGACTTTTAAGAAGTGAAATACTGACCAAAACCCCATGTTTTGTTTCCTTGTGTGGTTGGTGGAAAGAGGGAGGGACTGGGAAAGAAAGGTGTTCTGAAGGTTTGCTTTGGTTCTCATTAGCCTTTTTACTTTTAATTCTGCTAATAATAAATCTTTATACTGTTTAAGTCTTGAACCTGTTTTGCCTTAAAGTGTTTTTTTTTTTCAATAACCCTTATCTCAATTCATGAAAATGAAGTTTTCAATTCCCCCTCCTCTGCTCAGGTATAGCAGAGGAAAATAAGTAGATGATTTTCTCATGGGTGCCTGGCGCTTCGCCAGTGTCAAACCACGACATATATAAACTTATATCACCATAGTCCTAATAACAACTTCATTTTGTGAAGTGAGGCTTGATTTCCTGACTATCTGTGCCACGTCTCATTGAAGATCCATTTTGCTCAGCAAACCCCTCTCTCTCCTGCCTGGTGGTCCTGTCAGGTGCCCTCCTGAGCTGCTGCAGAGCCATTATCCAGAGCCAGGGCTTCTGTTTGTCCATCCAGCATGTTTTCTTAGGGGTGCTACCAACTTCTTTTTAGTCAGATCCCAATTTTTGTATTCTGCCATTAGTAAGTGTTCATTTTCACAGATCTGCTAAGACCTTCCAAGGGCTGAGGTCATTACCCATCATCCAAAAATGCTCAAAACTGACCAGAGGGTTAAACAGTTGCTGAGGAGCAGCTATCAGACACCTGTGTGGACAGACAGACAGTGTGAGGGCCTCCCTAATTCCAGGTGCCAGGCTGAAAAACCTTCCAATGATTCAAGGTGCTGTGATTTCCAGTCCACAGCTGGTGAGAGCAGAAGGGTGTCTTCTTGTCAGAAAGATAAAGCTTTCAAGCTGTGAGGATTTTAATGAATTGACATTTCAGTCCAGATCTCTTACTCGAGCAAGCCTGAGAAGCTCCAAGTGAGCAGTCCTTTTCTCTCCCTGTCACCCTACCTAAAAGGTGTATTTTAATAATGGTGAGGGGGAAAGACATTATCCCAGGGCTTGTTTTGGAAAAGCAAGGCCTATGTGTCTCCCTTTTACAGCTGGGCAAAAGCTCCTTACTAACTTGAAATTCACTTAGATATATTCATATATAGCAGGAGTCTCTTGCAGTGGTGGGAAGGGCATCAATGAAGATTGCCATGAAAAAAGATTGATTTGAAGATGATGCCAGGAAACTTGTAAACTCACTTGGTGATGAAATAAAACTGACAGTTAATCAGGTGTCTGTTAGAGCAGGTGTCTGGAGGATTTTGCCATTCAAGGGGTTTCCCTGTTGCTCTGCAGTTTCCCATGTCTCTGACATATGTTAACCCAGCACTTGGCCTGCTGTCAGGTTGGAGTAAGATGCCATCTCATTATCTGCACACTTGTAAGCAGCAAATCTAGCAGTTACTGCTCTGCCAAACCATTCTGGATGTGGAGGTATGAGAGAAACCACTATTCTTTTGGTTGAAGCAAACAAAAAGCCAGGAAACTTGCTTTGGGAGAAGACTTCAGCTCAGTGTAATGTCTTGAGAACTTGGGGTTTATTGATTTGATAATTTGCTTTTAAAACAATCTTTCTCCATAATTTTGATGGTCTAAAAGCATAAGAAACATCTTTCAGGTCAAGTCAATCATCCTTCTAGCCCAAGCACTCAGTTTCTGACTCTGACAGTATGAGATGCTGTTTATGGGAGCAAAAGAGTCTGGCCATTTCTTGCAGTTGGTTTCCCTTGTGCCACTCTCACAGTAACACAGAATCACTCCCTCGTGTGCCAGTATCCACACTGGTTTACTGGGGGTGCTAGGGGTTACACCTCTGCTTTGTTCTTTTTGTATCTATCCATGCACTTACTTTGTATTAATACGTCCACTCTGGTTTGAACCTGCTGATATTATGTGCCTTCATAACTTCCTGTCACAATAAGTTGAAGAAGTATGAAAAGTACTTACTCTATTTTAAGCTGATTTCCTAGATACTGCCTTAATTATTTTGTAATACTCAACTGTTCCTGTTCTCAGCATTGTCCTCTCTGTTACAAAGACCCCAGCATTTTTAGGGTTTTCCTTGGAGGCAGCCGCTTGATCATTTTGGTTGTTTTTTTCCATACCTGCTTTAACTCTACTTCACCCTTCCTGAGATGCAGAGAGCAGACCCCGACCTGTGCTCCAGTGTGGTTATACTGAAGTTACGCGTAGCAGCAAAATGATGCCCTCTGTCTTCTTCTGGTACCCTTTTTCAGGATACTGGTTTAGCTCTTATTGATACAAATGTTACTAATGGTTATGCAATTACCCATCTCTTTTAAACATTAACTTAGAGACTTTTAAGACCCGGGATTTGTAAATAGTGACTCTTAAGATCTTTTTTCTTACATGCTGCTTCCAGTTCTGCATTCAGCATCATCTGTGGTTTGGCTTATTTTTCCCTAAAAGCATTAATTTATATTTATATACTCTGAAGTTTATCTGACACCTGTTAGACCATTTTGGTTTGTTTGGTCTTTCTGGGGTTCTTTACATCAGCATAAACGTTAGCTGCCTGAAAGAGTTTTGTACAATCTATGAATTTGGAAATGTCACAGAGGATTTCCTGCTCTAGTTTTCTGATTAATATGTTGAGTAAAACTGATTCTTGAAAATAAAAGGTCCAAGTTAGCCTTACCCTTTGTTTCCTATCCTTTAGCTAGCTTTTACTTTGTAAAAGAAACCTTTTTTCCAACCTTGTGGCAACTTAAGCATCTTTAAAAAATCTCTTTAAGCATTATTTTGGCATGTCTCTGTTTTTTGCAGTATTATAATAGTAAAACACCCCAACTCTTAGTATCCAGTTCAAGCTGTCTCAAGCTGCTGCTTGACAGAGATTGAGCAATCTCCTGGTGGTTGCTAGGACTGCCTTTACCCAGCTGCTGGGTTTGGAGTCAGGCCTCCTTACAGCAGTCAGTTTCCATTTCTTGAAAACTTTGTTAGGGTGTTTTCTTTTGGATCAAGCCTAGCTATAGTTTAGCTCAGAGACAGCAAGGTTTGGACTTCCTACACCTCTGCATGGAAACAGCCTGGAAAAGAGTCAGTCCAGAAATAAAACCACCACTCCAGTCACAGCTTCTATCCTTGTTTCTCCTACTTTCAGAAATGACGATAGTAAGTCACTGCTAGCCTGTATGAACATGGTAACTTCTACCATGTGGTCACAGCTACAGGAATCAGTGTTCAAAGAGGAAAAGCCAACACACTCTATTTCCCTGTGTGGGTTTTTTTCCTTCCACTTTATTCCCCTTCATCATTGTCTGCCCATCTTCTTCATAGTGATACTCTAGTGAGTGCAAAGGCCCATCAGGTGTTATCCTCAGCAGACAGGGATGGAGAATGTTATTCCTTGTTCTCACTCCTTAACACAAGTGTATGCTTCTTAATTTAAGTAAGGTAAGGCCACATGAAGGCATGAGGGGAGAATGATTTTTCTTTCCCCTGCAGGTTTTTGAGTTAGCTTGATTTGGAATAACTATGTTTTTACACGTGTTTGTCATTTTACTTCTTTTATGTCTTTGTACCAAGCAGTTCATAATGTTCCTTTCATGCAAATATACTCCCAGAGGAGGATACAACAGCAAAGCGATTCTGAAAAGTCACCAAATAAATAAAAAGGCAAAACACTGAGCTGTGTGTTATTGGAAGACATAAGGGTGCACAGTTGCCTGAGAGCCCAGGGGAAACAGCTCCAGTTGATGGGGCCTCCAAGCACAAGAGCTGGAGGTAGAAGTCTGAAAGAGCTCTAAGCTAATGTTTAAAAGAGATGGGTAATTGCATGGCCATTAGTAACATTTGCAGCCATAAATGCAAAGATAATGGGAAGCATAAACAAGTCCATTGCTCAAGAAGTAAGTTGGCCCTGTAGGCATTAGAAGGAATGGTTTTTTTATTGCTTTTTGGTCAGATCAAATACTTGTTTGTGATAGGTTTTATTATTTTTTTTTCATTTCCTTGGGCATGAGGCATTAACCATTGCTGGGGCAATGATACTGGGTTTCATAGTGAAACAATATTCCTAATAAGGATCTCTTCTAGTTTCTTAACATTACTGAATATTTTCTGTCCCAAGCAGAAGAGAAAACATAATTTTGCTCTAGATGTGTTATCTAGCAGTGGGGAGACTGAAAACCAGCAGAGTTTTCAGAATAATAAACATGGAGACAGCATGACGCTATTTACTATAACAACTTGCCTTTCTGTGTTCTTAAGTTTCCCCATCTTTAGGCAGCATCAGCCCAGTGGCTTTTTGCTGGTGCCATGGATGCAATAGATTTCTCTGAAGTGCCTGGGAAGAGAAAGCTGGAGACAATATTAATGAGTCTCGTGATTATGCTCTGGATCCATCCAGCAGTTTTGTTGCGGATCATCTCAAGGAAGAATTGAGTTCCTGGCTGTTGATCTGGGTGTAAGGGCTCTACAGGCATAAGGTGATGACCACAGAACAACATATCTCAGCGTCCGATGTGATTCTGGGTGTCCATGTGGCTGTGAGCCATAGTGTGGGTGATTAGGAAGTTTTTTCCTTTTTAGCTGCTTGATTAGAGAATGGCTATGGGGCAAAGATAATGCTGGGATTCTTACATGAGGAATGTGTTGGATAGAACACAATGCCTTTGTTGTATACATAATCTCTGTTGAGAAATGATTATGTATTTGAACTGTGCTTTGTAGTTTCTAAAACCCAATTCACAATCAGTGTTTTGATACTTAGAGTTAAAACTCTGCCCTTGATGTTTCCTATTTCTTCTGTTTTCTATTACACTGTACTACTAAGCATCAAAAACATTGTTTCTGTTTTCTTCCACAGGAAGAAAAAAAGTTGTTCTGCTTTTCTTATTTTAAAACCTTGTTTCAATGGGCTGGGCAGAAAATCTTGTGCATGGTACATAGTAGTTTTAAGACTGATAACCACTCCACCCACTTGGACCTCTTCAGGTAACATAAAATAGACCTTACAGGAAGAGGGACAAGGTCTGTATCTGATAAGAGTCCTCTAAGCAGACTGCTATGAAAAAAGACCAGAAGATTGCTCCTTGAGAGCCTCTCCCTGCCCTCAAGCCTTGGTTTGAACAACAGTGCCCAGGCTGGGAGAACAAGGCTGTACAGGCAGCGCTGTTGTAACTCCACTATTTTCTTTTTAGGCCTCATAAGCTACATGTTATCATATATCATAGATCCAGAGAGCAACATAAGCCTCTCCAGAAAACCAGCAACCAAGCACCCCTAAAAGCTGTCTGTAGCTGGGTGCTAAGAGTCCACCAGGCTGTTCTGAGGAGCGTACCCCACATGCAGCTGGGGATCTTCTCTAAACAAAGGACACATCTCTAGGGACATGAATATATGTATATAAACCATATAATATACAAATATATAACATGTAATATATGTTTATGTTAGATATTTATTAAATACTATATATATTTTTTTTATGTGATACTTGAATACTACAGACATTCACTACAATAGGAAGATTAAGCCCCATCAATTTCTCTTTGCTGTGAAGTTGCCCTGTATAATAGCTGGAGAAGATCACATTTTAACTTGGGTATTCTCAGACCTCCCCCCTTTTTACCTGCAGGCACCTGTCCCCTGACCTAAATCCTCACCAGAAGGAAACGTATCCTGTTGCCATCATACTCCAAATGGAACTAAACTGCAGCAGAGCAAAGAGTCCTGAGCACATCACCACAAACACCGTGACCAGCAGTCCAGGCAGCACAGCCTGAGAAATGCAAGCACCTTTGGGTGAGTGAGGCCAGAACACCACCACCACCAGCCACATTCTCAGCAAGAGGCAGCAACACTGGTTTCCCAAGGCAGATTTAAAAAATTGAAGAGGAAACTAAAATTCATAGCTAGACTTCACAGCAAAAACTACAGACTTGGCAGCGACACTGGTTGCCCAGAATATCACAGCTTTTCCCGATGAGCTTTTTTGTTGCTTGTACTCTGTCTTTACACAGCAGAGGCCATGGCTCTGCCATCTCTCCTCTTCCAATTTTTCCTTTGTACCACAGAGGTGCAAACTGTGTTTTCCTTTGAAGGTGTTAACTGGTGAAACTCAGCAAATACTGCCTGCCTGAAGCATGCTGTGTTCTTTCAGACTGCAGAGATACTCGTCTGCTCCAGAGCTCACCTCTCATTCCCGGGTGTGCCAGCTGGTGTGTAAAAGCAGCTGTCTCTCTGCAAACCCGACCCTACTCGCACTCCCAGACCCTTACGGCTACACCCCCACAAATACTGCTACCGCTGTGCCGGGCTCTTCTTATCTATAAGAGATGTCAATCTGTCTTTATTCTTAATGAGGCGGTGGAAGTGCAGGGCGGCTCAGGTGGGAAGGGGCCCCAGGGGGTCTCCAGCCCAGCCTCCTCTCAGCCGCTCAGCTGTGAGACGGGGTGGATTTAATGATGCTGCCTGGCGGTAGGACGGGGCTGAGCTTTAAGGAAGGAATACAAAGGCAGAAATGCTTTAAAGAGCTTTTTGTGTGTGCGGGTGTTGCACAACCAGGGCGTTGTGTCTGTGTAGACCCAAGGTCAAATTAATACATCTCACTTTTTCTCTCCCTGTTGGGTCCATATTGGGTAGGAAAAACACAAGACGCATCAAATTGTTTCCTGCCAACCTGTATTAATGTCGATGTAGACTGAGATGCCGACATATGACTTGGATTCTCCTAATTGGAATGCTGCTTTCAGATCTCCTGTTCCACATCCTACATGCATATTCAGTTTCGTCTCAGAGGAAAGCTCCTTTCTCCTCAGAAACTGTTTTTTTATCTTTCCAGATTTGTTTCCTTGGAACTTTGAAAGCATGAATATATTACAGAAGCATTACCAACAATCCAAAGGCTTTGGACGCTTTGTGTTTTAATTTTCCTTTGCTGCAGTTCCCGGTGTGAGTATTTATGGCCCTTGAATGCCATCCAGTGGTGGAAAAGCAGGGCATCTCCGAGCCTGCTGAGAAACTGCCTCCAGACACGGCAAGTTCACACGGAAAATTATTTTTACATTAAGAGCTTATCATTCTCATGCCCTATTTGTAGTGAAATCAGAAACCATAAAAATATATTTTATATGGCAGGGCACAGCGACAGAAAAGCCATCTGGCGTTTCACAGTTCTTTAAAATGTGAGACAGAAATAGACTGCATTTATAATTTGAATTATAACTGGCTTTAAAGCTCAAGCTTCAAACAACTGCAAGGGCTGACTTTTTCATCTTCATCATGATTTTTTAAGGCAGAATTTTCTCTTGGGGTTTGCTTGCTCAAGAGAACTAAAATGTGAGCTGCCATGGAGGGAGACAGCTTTGTTAACTATTTCCATGCAGGGCTTTGGAACAGCTGGGTGTTTTGGAAATTTGACATGCAGAGATTGCAAAATATGCCTTGTTGAGAGTACATTGTTACTTAAGTAACAGCACTTTCTGCCTTTCCTATGGTGTGGATTCAGTAAGTATTTGATTCTACGCAATTACAAAAACACAGACTGACGATAACAATGAAGACAGTTCAGCCTGTCAAATAAACAGCAGGTTTGTTTGGAAGTCAGAAATATATTTTGAAGGTTTTTTTAATTAAAAAATCCAAAGCAACAAACATATAGAATAAGAGCAGCTCTTCAAATAGTTATCATGGCTCAGTTCTGAAATCACAATTTAAAAAGTCACATTTTCACTGTTTTCTCTTCTCACACAGTTTCTGCTTTGTCCCACCACTGCCATTTAATGAGGGCAATATAGAATGAACAAAGAGGAAATGGCTGGAAAAACAGAAGAAAAAAATTTCAAAAAGCCACTCTAAAACAATAACAAAACCCCAACAATTCCTCATTTTCTTATTTATTCTAACATGTAAGAGCCTCTTCTTTTTTCCTATCTCCACAAAACTGAATTTTTGTTCCTTTAAAATTCATTACATTTGGGGAAGTTTTTTTTATTTAAAATGGTTTCTGCCCAGTCACTTCTGATTTTCAGTGAGATTATTGCCAAGCCATGACTTCTTGCCCTCCAGTGAGATTCCCCACTTGCACCCTGAGGTGTGACTGGTTATGGTGCCTGGTGCTAAACAACCACAATAAAAGTCAGCCTTTGTCCCGAAGCCTCAGGCTTCCACGTGTACCATCCTCAGCAATTGCCCTGCAAGGATTTGGGATGCAGAGATGAATGGATATTCATGATTTTCCACCTAACAATTCCCTTCTCCCTGGCTACTATCAGACAGTACCAGAGGACATTCCAGCTACTTGGACATTCATACTGGTGACCTGTTGGTACACACAGGACACTGTGTCAGTTTATGCCACATAGCACAAATCCCAGATCTGGTTTAACAGAGAACACTTGGGACTTTTCCAGTGTGGTTCCTGTCTTGGAAGAAAAGTTTAGAGAGGGATCAGAGAACTCCTGAGCTCACCTTAGGAGCTGGAAGCAAGGACTTGTGGTGTTAGTTGGCTGAGTGTCTGTACTTTTTGTGTACAGGTCCTGAGCTTCTAAAATATAGTACTCAAATATCTCCTGAATCCCAAACACTGTTTATAATTATGTTTGGCATTGGCCTTTATGGCTGCTCAGTCCTTAGCTGTTAGCACAAAATGAATTTTCATTTAATCCTGACTGTTTAAACAATTTGCATGTTTGCGAGGGCTGCTACGGGTTGGGGACTATGGGATCAGAAATGCCGCTGAATTCCCTAGGTGAAATTTTCAGGGAAACTATTGCAACAAGAGTGGCATACCTTTTGGGATTCAAATTTCAAGTGTGCCTGTCACTGAACACTAATCCCAGGAAAGAGGTATCACTCAGCTCTGTTGGTGTTACTTTTCTTTACTCTTTGCTCTGACAGACATATTCCTAATACCTTTTCCATAAGGATCTCGCATACACTTCTCCTGATGAGGCAAGTTGCATCCCACTTTTATCTGCCACATCTCTCAAGAACAAAGTTCTCTTAGAAACCAGGATTCATAGCAGTTCTCCAAGTGCTGAAAAATAAGCACAGATCAAGCCTCAAAAATTAAGAACTTAGTGTAAAAGTAATTAAATTATTAACAGTGATAATTAACAATAGATTGTAAGTTTATTTGCTTGCTAGTTTACAGCCCTTAGCGATACCACAGTTTTAAGCTTCCCTGCCTTCCTTGTACCCTTGCACCCAAGTGGAGAGAGACAAGCAGTGACTGGCAGGGCTGCCTGTGGTCCTTCCACCATCTCCCTCAGCTCCTCACTTCAGGCTGTCCAGGGGGTTCAGTATCTCACTCCAGTTTTGGGATTAGCCACTAATTCCAAGTAGAAGGGTAAAGGGAGGTGATTCAAGAAGCAGAGAGGGAATGCGAGTGCTACACTGAGTTAATCCTGACACAGGTACCACGTGTGTGGGTGTTTATGCCTGCCTGGACAATGCCCTGCAGCCACACGTCCTGCTGGTGCTCAGGATGGTGGCAACACCAGCAGGAAGCACAGGTCTCCGATCCCAGCAGAGTCGACCACTGCTGGTGCCAAACAAGGGGTTTTCTGCCAGTCCTGCACAACTAGAGCCCATGGTTCTCATGTCTGAAGAAGCTGATGGATACGTTGTGCAGCCATATCGAGACCCAGGCTATTCTAGCACCACACAGGTGTGTTTTCTGCCTTTCAACTAGGCTTCCACCTGGAGCCTCTCCTCAGATTTCTGAGTCTGGGTAGTGTTCTGCTGTTTGAAGTGTTCCTCTCTATTTGCATGTAGAGCAGTTAAAATCTTGTTGTCAGCAGCACAGAAATGAGTTTGGGTGCTGGGTGGAGATAATTTCCTCACAAGACATCACAATTTTCACCAGGACCTATCCTTTCAGTTCTGTCTTACTTTGGTTTCTGTCATGGGGGTGCAAATATTCCTGTTGACAGTCTGTGTCTGTCTGCTGGCTCCTCTCTACTTTGCGGTGGCATATCCTGTGTCTGCCAGCAGATGCCATCAAAGCTAGTCAAACATCAGAAGCTACACAGAATCATAGACTCATAGAATATCCTGATTTGGAAGGGACCCACAAGAGTCATCAAAGGTCAGCTCCTGGCCTGGCACAGGACCACCCCCAAGAGTCACACCATGTGCTTGAAAACATTCTCCAAATGTTTCTAGAACTCTGTCAGGCTTGGTGCTGTGACCACTTCCCTGAGGGTCTTGTTTCAATGCCAAACCACCCTCTGAGAGAATAATCTTTCCCTAATATCCAGCCTAAACCTCCCCTGACACAACTTCAGGCCACTCCCTCAGGTCCTTGTTACTGGTCACCAGAGAGAGGAGATCAGTGCCTGCCCCTCCACTTCACCTCATGAGGAAGTACATACTTGTGGGGGAGGACAGTTCTGATTCTTTTGCACTTTCTCTGCTTTTCTCCACATCAAGGTCAGAAAGGGGAAGAAGTGATCAAGGATAGACTAAAAATAATTGAAAGAATGGGTTAAAGAACATATAAGTTTGTTGTCAGACTGAACACGTCTGATTGAACAAGTATGGAAAGAACTAGTCAAAGCCATCTCTGTGTAATTAACAACTATCACAGAAAATTAGTGTGGGGAGACTTAATGTGCCTGCATTTAGAAAAGTGAAATATGGCTTGAATCATGTCATTCCTAAGAAAGAAAAACCTTCTACAGGCCTAGCCAAACTAACTCTTATACCTGACAAGATGTAGGACACACTTTTAAGCAATCAATCTGTATACACCTCCTCAAGTAAAAGGAAACAGCATAGATTTGTTGAAAATGAATTGTGACAAAAACCCCCTAGTTTCATTCTTTGACAAAGTAACGGCCTATGAAGGGAAGCGAGAAGTGTAATTTACCTTGCATTGCAATCAGATTTCTGATACAGCTATTGGATACATTATTTTAACATTATGCCTGGGTTTGGAAAAAAAATTTAATCCCTAGTGCACAACTAGCTGAAAAACTGTTCATAAACACTTTTCAAGGATTCACTATCAAAGACACATAAACATGGCCCTATGAGACAAGACCTAAGGGCAGCTCTAATCCTTATTTTTATTGATGACTTGGATGATAAACTAGTTGGGATATTTGCAAATTTTGTGGATGGCATTAAGTGGTTGATGGGTTTATGTACCTTGGAAGAGAAGAATTCACATGGATTTGATAAATTGGGAAAATGTCCCAAAATCAAGGACATTAAATAAAAATAAAGGCAAGTGAAAGCTCAAGACTTAGGAAGTGTAATGCAAAGCAGATATTACAAAGTATATTATCTATATAACAGCATTGTGGCAGCCAAATAGAAGTCTCTTGTCACAAGCTTCATGGAGTAAAACTGGAATTGCTAACCTAAAAACCCCCAAAAACCAGAAGGCCAAATGGCACCTTGTAGTGAATTGGCTGGACAATAGTCTGTAAAGAGAAAAAGGTATTTACCTGGCTCTGTTCAGCTCTGGGGGGAGAAGGTGTTTGTGGGCAGACTGTGTCTCATCAGGCGGGCAGGACACATGAGCTGTGAAGGAAAGCTGAGGATGTGGACTTGTTTAGCCCAGGAAAGAGATGACTGGAGGGAATGTAATTGTCTCCTAGAAGCCAGAAAATTCTTCTATATACATCCGTAGATAGGGTGGTGGGACAGGACAAGAAAAAAATTCAATGATGTACAACCTGGAAGATTTAGGTAAAAAATGAGGGAGAAGACTTTTTGGGTACAAAGGCAGCCAGAGCAGGATGCTTCAGTCATTACTGAGGGGGACTGAGCATACCCCTGACAGTGGCCAAGGTGCTTGGGGCAGCAGCTGTGTGGGCTAGAGGAGATCCTCTCTTACCTGGGAGCTGTACAGCCCTATCCCACCTGTGCTCCTAGAAGCAATTACTGAATTCACCGAATTTCCTTCAGTTGCACTTCAGTTTTTTTAATGTCCCATTCACATGAACCCAACCTAAGCAAACCAAAGAGGTTTTGTTGCTCTTCTGTAGACTGACCTTTTCCATCCTTATGGCAATGCAACTCTGCTGTTCTCATGAAGACTACCTGCGGTATATTAGCTGAGTACATGGCTGGGGTGGATGGAGAGCAGATAAAAAATGGGGATTGCAAAGTAAATCCAACCCAGAAGGAGAGAGAAGACTGACTCCAGTCGGTGCCGAGTGGAAGTTTGGCCCTGGTGCTTTGGGAATGCTTTTGGGAAACAGGAGCTTTATATGTCAGTAGGTTAAAGAGGGTTGTCATCAAAGATCCCAAGGAGCAGGAGGATCTGAACTTAAACAGTTCCATAGGACAATAAGCCAAATCAAATTGCATTCTGGAAGGGTATTTCCTGCTGTAGAAGATGACCACACCATTTTTCACTTAATGTCTTTGCCAAAAGGAATTCAGGGCTGAAATAGCTTCAGAGTTCATTCCATCAAGGATGGATGGGAACACTTGCATGAGAAGTTACTGTTTTCTGGCTGCCTGTTAAATTTTTAACTAGGAAACTTTTCCTGGAAAGTGCATCAATACTTTTGTCTAGAAATCTCCTTCACAGTCTCTCCAACAAATGCTGCCTGTCAATGTCCTACTGCAGTGCAAATCAAGGGAAAGTTTAGGCGACACTTCATGAAGACATTTACTTTCCTTTTCCTTCTACAGCCACAAAGGAAGCCTAGACTTCAATTTTCTGGGGACTCTGCCAGTTTTGTAAACACATTTTCACAGTGTTTCTACCACTTGTTAATGGAAACTCTTTTCAAGGAATTGTTAAGATCTGACAAATAAACATTAGCAATTTAACACTGAGGTTGATTGGGAGGACTGCTGTTTCCAGATGCCCAGAGCATGAGTGGTTGATGGCCATACTGCTGGTTTGTGTTGAAAATCTGCTGAAATAGATTAATTTGTCTAATTTTCCTCCAAGGGAGGGATTAAATATTTGGGCTTCAGGAAACATGTTCAAGTCTGTCATTGCTGTCCTTTTAAATTTTGACTGGTTGCAGCTGCCACTGCACTGGGCAGCCATGTAGGAGGAAGAGGAGAATGCACATAGTTGCACGGGTAAGCCTCAGAATATTTTGAAGCCTGTGCTAAATGTGTTGATCACTGCAAGACAAAGTTTATGTCAGGCATGTGGAGAGATAAATTCTTGCTCCTTGCAAAGAGAGGGAACCTGAAGGTTGTAACTCTTTGCTGCCTTGTGTGCTGTGATTTCATTTAAACCTTTGCAGAAAAGCTCAGAAAAGTGACACATCTGGAACGTTCCTCTGGGTTGCTAGTAAATGGACCTGAATTTTTTCCTATGTCAGTTCTGTGACTCAGGGATGCAGAGAGACAAACCTAGATCTTTTCCACTGTCATGTATATACATGACAGCACTTACCTTCCTGTACCAGTACATGGGTTGAGAAGCACTGGGCTTCAAGCTGGCACCAGTGCACACGGTCAAATCATTTGGATTTTGGAAGAAACGCCTTTTCTGAGGTGGGCAAAGAAACAGGCAAACTAGATTAAGGTGGCATGTGGTGTTAGTAAAAGAGATGGTATGACATGGTGCTTGGTGGACAATACCAAGGCAGAGACACTGATATCCCATCTTTTGCTATGTGTGTGGGTACGCTCCCTCTTACCTCAGACTGGCTCTGCTACACAGTATATGTGGAGTGAGGAGGGAGACAGACTCAAATGAGAAGGGCTGTCACTATTGTCCAAGTTAGTCCTCGACCTGCTGGATGCCTGGAATGCCACCACTGCTAGCTGAGCAGGGAGTCACTTGTGTTCTCCTTTCCTGGTCAGTGCCTGATAGGGATATTTGAGAATACCACCTGACGATAAGTGGTTATTTTATGCACAGGCCTTATGTACTTAACTGAAAAACAACTTTTCCATGCATGTATATGAGGCATATGGAAAACAACGGGCTGTAAAGCCTGGAGCTCAGATGTATGCATAAGAGACTTCTCTTGCAGCTAAAGGTCTTTTTTTTTTTTTTTTTCCTGGTAAACACATCCTTTCTTAAGTTGTATGATTCCTGTAATACTTACCTCCTAGAATAAGAGTTGCTGAAGAGTGCTCTGATAGTTACATGTGTGCTGTGTGGGGCATTTCAAACTTGTAAGTACTTCTTGTAATAGGCACCCAGCTGAAGAGAAATAATAAGAAAGCCTGTCGTTCTGAAGTGTTTATTGAATGTAGGCTGGTTTCTTGTCTTCTATTCCTATTGACCTGAGGTGAAGTTGATGATCTTTTTCACTTGCAATTCATGGGCCTCAGGCTCCCTGTGCACTGAGATCTGCAGAAAAACAGGCATCTGGAGAAAAAGTAATTGTCTGTGCAGTGAGCCTTTGATGCTGACCTTGACCTTTCCATTGTTAGGTGTGAGATAGTAGTATTTTCTTCAAACACTGCTTCTTGTTTGAATTTTGCTGGAAACTGTGTGAAGTCCAATGACTTTGGCACTGAAGAATGAAAATATTTCTCTTCACCAGGAGTGGAATTTTGAAAATCACCTCTATAACCAGTACAGAGAGACAAGTCCCTGTACAGGGGGTCATTTGTGCCCTTGTGTTGTGAACAAGATTACATGAGTCACTCAGGTGCCTCACTTCTGGGTGGCCAAAACTAGGTGAAACAAATCCCACCTGAGTGTTTCCTACAGCAGGAATTGCTAACTGGTCAGAAGAACCTGAAAGTGCTGCCACCATCACATATCATGATGGTAGAGCAGCATCTGCCCTGCTGAGCAGTGCTGAACTTGCTAGTTTGGCCTCTGCAGTGGCACTGCCTGGGGCCTGAGGCAGAGAGAAGGACATTGAAGAAGAGGAGGTTGTTGATGGTGCCTCAAGGAGAAGGCTGATGGGTTAGGAGATGGAGATCACTGAGAATCTTGGGAGGCAAACCCTGGATGAGGGTTCAGGTAGGAAGTGACAGTGAAGCCTGCTGTTAAATACCTTCTTTTGCAGTGCATGGTTTCCTCCAGTGAACAGCAAATATCTATCTACAGCCAACCTTTCTGGCTTGCTTTCCATATATTTTTGAGCAGCCAAAGTTTACTCAGCAATTATTCACATTAAGCAGATTGGAAGTTTGCTGTCAGCAAATGCTCTCAGCAGAAGCTGGAGTATAAGTGCCTCCTTCCAGGGCTGAGCTGAGAAGAAGGGGTCTCAGGAGGTCTGTGAAGCAAATGCAGCATAGCAGCAATCTGCACAATGGAAGCCTTTGAAACACATGACATTTGGAGGGAAACTTTTCATACTGTAATGTCCAAATAGCTGCAATGTGCTTATGGGCAAGACAAAACCAGAATATGAAGGAAGGTTTGCCAGGTGGTGAGGGTTCAGAGGCTGTTGCAAAGAATAGGGCATTTTTTTTTCTCTTTGTTGGTGGTAGATGGGATGAAAAGCAACATGAGTCAATTGCAGCAAATGAGGAGATTCAGGTTAGATAGTGAATAAAGCTTTCTGTTGCTGAAGGAAATGAAGCAGGGAAATTGGCTGTCTGAGGAAGATGAGGTATCTCCATCACTGGAGAACTCTGAGAACAGATTGAACAAATATTTGTCAGAAGTGACATAGCTGTAGGTGACCCTGCCTTGAGGGTAGGGAACGGATGAGGCCCTTCCAGCCTTATGATCTGCTGCTTTCTGAGGTGGATTATCTACTTCAGACTAGTCTGTTGGAATAAACACCACAATAATGTGTTTGTCAGACTGTTAGACCACTGGGAGTATAAACAGTCAGCCTAACAGACATGAGTTTAATGCCTCACAATTAATTGAAGTTAATTTCCTAAAATGAAGCAAGGGATTTTGGAATCTATTTAGGAAGCCTATTCTAAAAAGTCTGAGTGTAACACTTGCTGCTTCTGATGTTGCAGACTGGCTCATATGGCACTCCGTGTGAATTACAGCATCTTCCTGGTACTACCTGGTGCACGATGCCTCTTCCTTGCGTGCTCTCTGTGCTTCCCTTGCTGTCTCTCCCTCTCTCACTATGAGCCTAAGGTGACATGATGTATGTCTTTTACAGAAGCCAACTGGACCAAAGCTGTGTCCAGGGTGGTCAGCTGGCTGGGCAAGTACCATTCCCAGTATCCAATCAGCTTCCGCCCACTCAGCATCTGCTCCCCACAGTTTCCCATGGTGTGTGAAATGCAGTTTGGTCACAGATGGCCAAGATGCCAGATGGCCTTTGGCCACCAAAATCTGTGCTTGACAGCATCTGCTGGGAAATGACAACAAGGCTGCTCTCCAGTGAACACGGTGATTACTGGGATGACAGAAGTGGTGGTAAAATCGGCAAGTGTCACCATCACTACACCCTAGGTGTCAGTATAGGTACACGTGTTGGAGGAAGAACGGGGTTCCAGGGTATGCCAGCACCGTATCTGCAAATGATTTTGTGTGTGAATTTGTCAGTGACTGGTGGGGTCTCAGTCTAAGAAGAAATTGTGATTGCCATAACCACGGCTTTGCTTGGAGGGATGTCCAGTCCCAACAGCTCCAAAACAGTCAGACGTACTGCTTACATGGGAGGGGGTGGTGGGGCCTGGGCTGGGACAGGGGGAGCAAGCTGGAGAGGCAGCAGATGACAGCATGACTTGTGGCCTCCGCGGTAAGGATGAACTTGCTGATGGTTAGCACCTACTGTGGAGCAGGGGGGATAGGTTACTGATGTGAGCCTTCAGAAGAGAGCAGTTACCTGTATCTGTGTGGGGATTGAGGCTGGGCATTGGTGAACTGCCACTACAAAGCTGCTGGCTACTCTGCTCTGAGCCCAGGACCACGAAGATCCACATCCCCAGGTGAGCAGCCTGGCATTCTCCTAAATCAGAAGTACAGGGTAGTCCCAACAGGGTACTTGTGTTGTCCTTAATGATCAAGACATAGTAGATTTACAACTGACGGCAACAGCTCTCATCAATGGGCTGTATTTCTGGTGTGTGAAAGGCAGGCTGGTGCTGGTGCTGAGACTCCAGCTCCTAAAATAGCCCTGGGACATCTGCAGTACAGATGACCGAGAGAATTGTGGCATGACCCCTCTGTCTGGGGTAAGCAAGGATCTCCTGCTGCTTTTCTCTCCCATTTTGAGCAGGTGGGGAGGCTGACACAGTAAGATCAGAAGTCTGTGGGTAGGCACGAGCCTCTGACTGGAGATGAGACAAGGATTGGAACTAGCTGGAACGTTAAAACCATCTGTGGGGTAGCTTCTGTGACTGACATTACCCTGTCTGTGATAGTGCATGATCACACCCTGCATTCATGACCACATCAAGTGTCGATGTGGTCCTGAAGACCTGGCAGAGCCAGGTGAAGTCATGGACCTGGAGACAAATCCCCAATCCATGCTGCTCCCCAAAGCACTGGTGCATCTCTCTTGTGCAGCTGAGAAAACTGGGCTGCCCTTGGAGAGCAGCAGGCTGTATCTCACCCATGGATTCATGGCTATTGTCAAGACAAGGAGCTTCGCCCATGTTTGCATTTCCTGCATTACCTACAGACCAAAAGATATTTTTATACAGTTCATTAACAAATATTTCAAGAACACAGATACGCTATCAGATTAAAAAATACCCTCAATAAAAATGGCGTTAACACAGCCCCACATGTATCACATGAGCTTGTGAGCAGAGAAGCTCTACTGTCTTACCTTTCAACAATTATTTTTAAGCCTCTCTTTTTTTGTGTGTGCATGTGCAGAAACTTAATCTTATCTCCAGGTTTTGGAATTAGGTGACCTGCAAGACTGGCTTTGTTTGCATTCCTTTTCTCCAGCATGCTCATGTATTAACTACAAAAAGGTGTCTATTTCTTTCATCTGAACAAATTTTTTCACCTTTATTTCCTTGGATAGCCTTGCTGTTTCTAGCATCCTGTTGTTCTACACATGACAAACTTGAAAATGTGCAGTAGAATATAGTTTTATGTGTTTCAAAGACAGACCACTAAGCAAGTGCTTAGTGGGAAAAAGAAGAGAACCATCTCTCCCTAAGAAATGGGCTTTTCACAGAGAGTGTGGGGTATTTTTAAAAGACTTTATTTTTAAAAGGTCAAAGTAGAAAATTTATTCTTGCATGACCATGTTTCAGTGTTCAAGTGTAGCTGATATGCAGTTGCCTGCAGGAGTCCAAGCTCCCTTGGGAGACATGGAAAATCTAGGGCCTAACCCCACTGCCCATAGGTAGGCATCTACTGACACCTGAGGTGCCCTAAAGTATCCTGCTGTTGCTTTGCAGGTCTGTGAGGCCTGTGTCATGCCTGGGTGCAGGTGTATCTTCCAGGATGAAGTGAATTACAGCCCCTGACTCCAAAGGCTCTGCTGGACAAATCTCTCTTGGATGTAAAGGGAGCAGACAAACCCAGCACACACAAAGGTACTTCTGTACATCTAAATTTTGTGTCTTCATAAGCAGCCATATCCTGTCCCATCTGTCTCCATTCCAGACAGTCTCTGATATCCCCCTTGTGCTCCCAATCTCAGCCTCATTAAGCTGGAGGTATGACGCAGCCTTGATGATTTGGTATTTCAATACATTTTGTATCTGCTGGCAATGAGCAACTGAGCTGTCTTCTTTTTTAGGCAGAAGGGTAAGTGAAATGATCATAACTTTCTTTTTTGCCTTTAGAGATCAAAGCATTCCTGAACTGAACACCAAAAAGCTTTGAATCCCAAGAAAGCCAAGTACTAAATTTCTTGTGCTAGCAATAAAATTAGCTTATTGTAAGGCAAAATGTAACAATTACATCAGCAGGAATTCAAAAGATAAGTGGCAAAGCTACTTTAGAGCCAAAGAGAGGTCTTACATCTATGGAAGTATTTGATTTTTGCTTTTAATTAATGTGGCTTCTCAAGATGCTCACTTGTCAATCACCTTACAAAGAATGGTAGATAGGTTTAAAAGATCATGAAATGGTGGGTTACCAGGAAAAATGGAAAGACTTATGTGAAGAACTATGTGACTAGCAGACCTGATGAGCTGTGGAAACAACTTGTGTTTTAAGTTGGTTAAAAGGCAGAAAACTACCATTGGAAAGTATTCAGTGTAAACTAACAGGGAACAATAGAGCATGGAGGCAGTTCATCAACCTAAGTGAAAGCCTATAGGAAAGATTCATCTCCAGAGCACCCCTGGCTCTTTCCTTTTACTTAGCTCAGATTTCCCTTTAAAAATAATGATTTTCTGCCACTTTCAATGAACATTTTAAAGAGGATCTGTTTGATTTTTAGGCTTGTGCATGTTCATTTTTGGTAACATTTTGGCAGGTTATGTATCTAACAAATGATATTTGAAGCCTCTTTGTGAAATACACCCTCCTAATAAACAGAACTGACTAGTTAACTTAATAAACAGTAGCTTTCCTTTTCCAGACAAAACTCCCCTCGGGGTACTGTAGCTCTGACGCAGACACTTGTCTGCACTACAAAGCAAGCTGGGTGTTTAGGAGTATTTCTGAAGATGACTGTCTCATGGCCATCCTGAGAAATGGAATTTCTCATGGTCATCCTGAGAAATGGAATTTCAGGTGTGAGTGCCAGGCAGTAAGCTACTGCCTTCCCACTGCCTGTCCCAGCTCAGAGCGGTGACATGCATGACACCGATGTGCTCCGGGGGCTGGCAGCTGTGCTTTTGAACCCAGGGGTGTGCCTGGTGGGGTTGGTCACTGGCTGCCTCTTCAAATCAAACTCTTCTGTGATGCTGTTAAAAATATGTGATATCAATTGCAATGGGGAAAACAAAGTCAAACACAGTATAGGTAAAACTGCCTTTTCTCTAGCTTATAGCACATGAAACACCAGGATGCATAGACCTCTATCAAACTTCCTTGGGATTCCCAGCCCCATGGCAAAGTCCATTGCAGCTGGATGAATGTGGAACAGTTTTTGGCAGGAGGTTCACTTCCAAACCTTTGTTTTCCCTGCAACGTATCATCTCCACCCTGCAATCACGCTCTTGAGCAGAGGAAGACAATAGTCAGCAACTGTGAATTAAATGCAGACCTGAGCTGTGTCTGTGCTCAAGCAGAGCATCCCCGGTGAGTGCTGTGGAGGTGGCAGTGCAGTGCCTGTCTGCTCCCTGACAGCCCAATATCAGGGCTGGGGCCAGGGCCGGGCAGCCCTCCCTGCCTCCTGCACTGAGGGTCTGTGTGGGGGGGCGTGACATTCCCACTGCCTCCAGCTGCTGGCCTGCCAAGGAGGCAAGACTTTTTATTAGGGAAGCACTCCTTTTAGCTCGTATGACAGCAGCCTGTGTGTTTCATGCTGCTGATGGCAGTTCTGTCCCTCATGGTGCACATATATATATGTGAAAGCATAATACATTTCACTTGTCACTTCTTCTTCAGTTTGCTTGGCACTTTCCCCTGTCGTTATGATGACAGAAGGGTTGATCTCACAGTGCCACCAAGTGCAGAATGCCTTGCAGAGATACTAAATTGCTGAGAAATACAGTGCAGAAATGTAAGGAGCAAATTAGAAGGCACATCAGCCCTCATCCCAGTTATGCTCTACCTCTGCAGCTGTTTACCATCCTGCTTCTCATGTTTGTTGTGGCTTTTGGTTAAAGTTTGAGGAATGTACATTCTAATCTCTGTGTTGCTGCAAAAGTCAAACTGATCCACTGGGTCTAAGATAATGGTTCACAGTAGAATATTAATCCAACATTATAGTGGAGGAATGTGTGAAAGAGGGAGAAAATAGAGAGGATCAAGAAAAAATCACTCATCTAAGGTAATCAGCATTCAGGCATTATTGGTTACTGTAACTCCAAAATGCAGATTATAAGGCAAGTTTTCAAACAGCCTTCAAAAATGGCTTCAAATTTTGCACACCAAGAGACTCATTCAAAGGTAGTTGAGGACAGTATGAGGTCTAACACTGGCTTTTTTGACTTTGGATCCAGTTTCCAAAATTTTATGGGTGTACAATATATAAAACATTAACATGATGAAGAGATCACCACACTCCAGAACTCCTCAGAACTTTGTCCTCTCAAAAGCATTCTCCTTTAGAAGATACCTTACAAGCTGTTTCTTTAATATGGAAATAAGTGTAATCTCCAAAGAGAGTGCAACTGGCCCAGTGTGCTGTTAGTCATTGCTGTTGACTTGGGGTGTCCGTGTCAGACTGTTGTCCCAAATGTAGGCTCGTTACCTGGTGCATGGCACCCATTGACACACCAAAGCGAGGTATTTCAGTTTTTCATTCTAGTTTGTGCAAAGTAGGGAGCTAGGTGGTAACCCACAAAAGGCTGGCTCACCAGGCATCAAAACTTTGCACTATTTATATGTTTTGATAAACAAAGGCATCAGCATTCATTGGTTGCAGATTACATAATGTTTTTTGAAATTAGTACTCAAATCCCTATTTGCTAGTTATATCTCTTGTTTCTCATGCTAATTAGCCTGCATGTGCAGTTTTTCCCACCATTTGAGTCTGGGGTCCGTTTTGAGTAAGTGGTCAATGAGTCAGTGGTTGCAATCTCCCACTGCCAGAATTGCCTTTCCCCCAGTTAATGGTTATTTCTGCTGACTTCACTCCTGGTGGCTACCAGACAGACAGCCCATTCATCTTGGGATTGTCTTCCCTCTTCCTTAAAACAAAAGACTAGCCAAGCATACAATGCTCACAATACAGTTTCTTAATCACAACTGTTCAGCTATAGCTACTTAAAAGCAATTGCAAAGTTTGATCCAAACCTTGAGGGGTTTGATATTAAGACTGTCAGACTTACGTGTCAATGTCAGACTGTGCTGACTCGATCAGGATCCATCAGTAAGGACTGATTTTCAAAACAGGGAGAGGAAAAGGAACAGACATAGATGTGGAAGGAGGCAAGAGGATGTTAGTTAGCCAGGAGAGTCAGTGGGAGCTGCTCCGTGCTCTCCATGCCCCATGAGCTCTCTCATGTGCTTTTACATGCCTGACTTGCTGAGTGCCAAGGCTGCTCGTGGTGGTTGCCACATAGCATATTTAAGGCTATCAGTTTTGGGGACCAAAGCTCCCTTATTCCATACTTGTGCCTATCCTGAGGATAGAGAGCAGCAAATCCACGTTTGTGGTTGCTCTTGGGCTGCAGTGGCAGCAGCTTGTTGTTCCCCAGCCTGGGGCAAAAAAAGGGGCATTTGGTGTCTTGCATTGCGTTTCCTCAGCTGTTGAAGCTGGGCACTGAGCTGAGAAGTTGCTGTCACCTCAACAGGCTCTTAAAGACTGGTAAGACCTCAGCAGTGGTTGCTTTTGGGAACATTGGTGGCTGCTCTGTGAGTTGTTGGGAATCCCAGCCACAGAGCTTGGGGGTTGTTGCTGTCACTGGATGGTGAGTTTTATCAGCCCTTCCCTTGGTTTTGCCCACACAATCTTTCAGTTGTCTTGGTGACAAGTAGCGGCTGTCTTTGTGTGCCTTGGCTATCTTTGTGTGGGAGCTAGGTTTGGTCCCAGTAACAGGTATCCACTGTCAGCACCTGTCAGCCAGAGCAGCCAACTGCAGTGTCTGTAGGAGAGACATGGCTTGTTTCCAGCCGGGACCACTGGATGTGGAGGACAGCAATCCTTCCTTTCACAGAGGGTTTGAGTCTCCTGCCTGGGAATGTTTTGATCTGTAGACTGTCAGAACTTGTTAGTCTGCTTTAGGGAATGGGGAGGTTTAGAAACTGTCCCTCGTGTGACTGTTTAAACGCTGTGAGATGGTCTGGTGTTGCCCTAAGGGTATGTGCCTGCCTGCCATACAAAGAAGGGTTTGGCAGTGGAAAGCAGCCCCACTGAGCAAGGTGAAGGCATCCCTGTAACGTGTGATGTGTCCTGTCTGCATTAACTGGAGTGCTGTTGGTCAGGATGCTGCAGCCTGAGCTTTTGCAAGGCTGACACACAAGCACAACCCCACTGAGGGACGATGATCAGCCCTGTCTGCTGCAAGGCCTTGCTGTAATGTGTTAGAAGGGCTTGATGAACGTAGCAGGGATGTGGCAGCATGTGCCTGCTCCAGGCAGGTCTGCTCTCCTGGGAGTCCCTGCTGCAGGTCTGAATGGAGCTGCTGGTGTGGAGCACATTTGGTGTGCTGCATCATGTAGCAGGGAGAGGGACAGTGACTGCTTTGGGGACAGTGCCTTGCTGAGAGGTGCCCAGGGTGTGGTGATTGTGCAGGTGGCTTATTTGCAGTCTGTCACTGTCCAGAAGCCTGTCCTGCTCTGTCATTAGCCTGCTGGTTTGATGGTATCGGGGGACACAATTCCAGCCACGTGTTTAGTGCACAGCCCAGGAGGAAGTGTGGTTCTGTCCTTCACACCTCTCACTTTTATTTGGTCAGAGGTGCCCTGAGTCCTCTGGGTGAAGGTGGAAGCCATGGTTTGTGTGGGGGAAGACTGGACTCTGAGGAAGGCAGGATACAGCGGTGACACCACGTTCCCAGTGCGCAGGGAAGACAAGGCACGGTCTCTGCCAGCCGTAAAGCCCCCGGTCTCAATCCCCTTCCTGCCTACGGGTTTTGCGTGCATGGTGGGAAAGGGTACAGCCTCCTACTGATCCTAATTAAAACCACAGATAACCCGCTCTTCAGCAAGTAGAGAAACTGCTGTAGTGAAAAATTAAAGGATTTTGATCTGTGACTTGCGTGTATATGCAAGCAGCAGACCAAGACAACCATGCTTAATTTTGCAGTCCTAGATTAACTTCTCTGAACCTAATTGGATTAATTTTTTCTTTCTGCCTGCTTCAAAATGACTGTCCAGTCATAATACAGAAATGTTCTGAAATTGGAAAAACAAGAGAGAGAGTATTTTCTTGTTATTCTGAATTTAAAAAGTGATTATTTTCATTTCTCATATGCAAGCTTAGCAATAAACAAACGAGGAATTGCACTGAAATATGTACGAATAAAAGTAAAACTCTAGCTGATAGACTTTATTTTAGTGGTCAATTCAATTTAAAACCCTCAAGCTGGAGGTGTTATCCTCATTTTTTATTTATTGAAGAAATAAGCTTGTTGAGGCTTATCCCAGCAGTCTAGCAGCTTGGCAGGCTGTTCCTCCTGTAAAGGACTGAGATAATATTTCTAGTGGCATTACAAAAGTGAAAGTCATTTCTGTGGAACTTTCTATTCCCTTGAAAAGGTCGTTGTAGAAAGCTTTGGAGAGAAACAATTTTTTATTGTAAAATCCACTGGAGGGTCACTCTGCTTGTTGCAAGTTGTTCAGGCATGCACATGTGATTTCATGTTTTGCTTCTTAGTGCTCTTTTAAAATGAATATTCTGAAATTGAGTCATTTCAAATTGTGCACAAAACAATTTACAAGGGAATAGGAATTTTGTCCCCCCTCTTTCCAAAAGTTATGTTTTGTTTCTTAATTGACAAAACATGTATTTTTTATAAAGTGTAGTTGCAAGGTGACAGCGCTTTATGCCTCACCTCATAGAAATGTGTGCCATTGGCAGTCATGCAGTGTACAGGATGAGTATGTGAGACATAGTACATTAGAAGATTTGAGTACCCTAGTGACAAGGGATCTTGCACCAGATAGAAATGAGGCTCAGAACTTGTCATGCAGGAAATTAACCCACGAAAACTTCAGAAAGCTGCTTTATATGCTAATGTGTTTTAAGTATGCAGTGGAAGCAACTAGAAGAGCATGAAATATGAGGGGCAGTGGGAGGAGTGGCGTGGGCATTTCCAGCACCACTTATTGCATCTGAAAACCATGCTAGCTGTGGCTTTCGTTTTTATTGATAGAAGCCCCATGGGTGAGGAGAAGAGAGGGAATTATTAAAAAGATCTCTTCAAAAATTGTGACACGTGGGAAGAAACTATGATTTAATGCACAGCATCTTTCACTTGGAAGAATCTTGATGCACATTAGAAATACAATTTGTAGTAAAACTGCAATAAAGCTGAAGCAGAGGCTGAGTGGAACAGTGACAAGGAACTGAGCCTGCAACCTGATTTCCTAAAACCAAGAGCAGATGCTTAGGTGATGTGCACCAACATAGCACAACACAGCCTTGCTTCTTGCTACAGGTTACTAGATGCCACTGTGGTGCTGAAGAAGGCTGCCAAGGAAAGGAAGGAGAGAAAGATAAGAAACGGGGAAAAAAATTAATGAACAGGATTCACAGACTGGGAAATAGTGAAGTGAGGAAAGAAAAGCGATTAAGAAGGTAAAAAGTTGAAATGAGTCTCTCTCCCTTAGGTCTTTGAGAAGATGTTCATATAATTTTCTAATCATGTTTTTTTCCCCACAGCTCATTCATGGTTACATCTTCTACTTACAGCAGCAACATCAAAAATTTATCTTTAAGCACTGATTCATAGAGGCATAGAAATTAGCTGAGTAGGAAGGAGTAATTTAATCATATAACATCATCTACAGATGATTACATGCATGGGATTAATGAAGAAGATTCCCCTTTAAGAGGAAGGGAGCAATGTTTGCAAAGGTACATTGAATAAAATAGAGAATGTTGAAGAATAATTTTACAGCTGATGAACCTGGAATTTATCCAAAGTCAGATAATTAAAAAAAAAAAAATCATTCTTTTTGGCCCCAAGTGAAAAACAGATGGCAATTAGAAAGGGTGACTATATATTGCATGAGACTCTTATGAAATACTACATGACCGATAAAAAATACCACAATATTTACCGTGTCTTCTTAAGCAATAAAACAATTTAAGATAATTCTTCATAGAAATCATCTGGGTGTGTAAAGGATGAACATAAACCAGCTTGTCTCACTGATATTTGCAATGGTTAAACAACACCCAGGCACAAGGACCATCTCTGCACTTAAGCTGGAAGCTTGTATTTCCCCTCAACACTGTCATGCTCTTTACTTTTTGATAACTGGGATTCAAAACAGAGGGGTGGAAATAGAGTCCTTAGAAAAGATTCCTTTATTCTTGTAATATCTTGTCTTGAATAAACCAAATTTTTTAAAGTTGTTTTTTCTTGTTTGGTTGGGGTTTTTTGTGGTTGTTTTTGTGTGTGTGGGTTTTTTTGTTGTTTGTTTTGTTTTGTTCCTTCCTAGCACATGCAAAGGACAAAGAAATGAGAAGTGGTAACTACAGACAGCTCAGGTGCATGGCAGTGAAGTCTGAATAGTGACAGTCTTTTACATAAAGTTGGTGAGGCAGGGGCTTTGTTTTAAACGTTTTGGGAAGTTCAATCCTATCATCTATCTCCATTCAGGAAGATCAACAAAATTAATCTCATGCTGTGAACAGCTCGGTACATCATTGTGGTGAGGAACCCAGAACTTTAAAGGCCTGTGCATGAACCAAATCCAAGTGGCTCAGGACATAAGCAACTCTTAATGTGTTTTTGCTGTGTCTGTATAAGCTGTGCACTAGAGAGAGCTAGCTCACCTCAGATGAGGATGTGATCTATACGGGAAAGGTGGAGAAAAAAAGACAGACAATACCCAGAGAATAATTCCTCCATTGCCCTTGTTGACTGCTTTTCTTTCAGGAGTCTTACTGCATCACAAGTGGTTTTGAGAAGGAAAAACCCCATCAACTGCAAGGAACAGGAGAGATGTGGAAAGTTCATGGAAGTGGTGAAGACAAAGCTTGCAGAGAAGAGAGTTGTGGTTGGCACAGGCAGAAGAGCGGGAGCTGAATGAAACATGGGTAATCTGTGCAGGGACAAGTCCCTAAAAGTGAAGATACAGGTCCATAAAACAATAATATGAGGGTCACTTTTAATGTGGAAGAAAGGGAACAAAAGGATAGGATACAGAAGAAAGGCAACAAGTTTAAAAAGTAGGTAAATTAGCATTTGAAGAGCATGTCTTTTGGGGAGGGCAGCTTATTGATGGGTGCAATCTTTATGGGTGTATGAACTCACTCCAAAGCACTGGCTGCTTACACAGAGCAAAAATCCAGGATGTGGCCTGGATACTAGTAAGACAGAGTAAAATCTGACAGACTTGAACAGCCACAATCATGGGAATTCTGATCACCGCTGAGACGGGGAGAGAACAGGGACTTGCTCTAGTAGGACCACAATAAATGTAGGGATTAGACAGAGTCAGAAACCCAAAGGCAGGACAGGGAGCTGGGGTTGTAAAGCAAGACAACTTTTCAAGGGCACCATTAAAGAAAATAAGGCTTTGAGGATGCAGAATGGTTTAGAAAGGTTAAGGAAGATGGATGTAGTCTGTAGGTCTTGAATACATCACTAAGAGCTTGTTGGGAAGACCTTGTATTGCAGACCATGGTGTGAGTGGGCCCGATCAGGGTAGGTGTGAATGGGGACTTGCCATGGACAGGTCAAGAAATGTCTCCAAACCCACGGTAAAAGCAGCAAAAACTTAACATAGAAAAAAAAAAAAGAGAAGTTGTCGAACAGTGGTGTCAGACTAGCAAAAGTTTTTATTTTCATGAGAAGACCAGTAATTTCTGATCAAGCTGAATTGTTTTAAGTAGCCAACCCTTTATATTGTTTCTGACTTTGATTCTGAACATGAGGAAAACATACATCTTCATCAGTCTAGTGGCATTTATTGGAAAACATTCTCTGTGTTTAGCTAATGACTTAATTAGAAAATCAGTAGTCAGCTGGCAGTGAATGGTGAGCCTTTATTTAACAGGGAAGCACGGAAATTAGGCATCCATCTGTTTTTTCCTGTTAATTACCTCTAGATATTAAAATTGAATACAGCCTCCAACCTGATTGGTAGTTTGAGTGGTAATAGTGGAGTTCACACACTGAAAGGAAGCCATTAGTAGAAATAAAGATGATGTGGCTCCTGTATTTCACAGTTTTCGTACATGTTTCTGAAGCACTGCTACCTGCCTATGACAGCTGCTGTGGAGGTCACATTCAGCATTTCCAGCCCTTCAGCCACACTTACAGCTTTAAATGAGCATTAGTCTTGACAACAGAGTTAACTGAGCTGCTGTTTTTCCACAAGAAACATGACTGCACATGGCTTTTCAGAGCAGTGTTGAGCTTTGAGGTTTGTTGTTTGTAGGGGGCTTGGACTAGTTGGCCTCCAGAGATCCCTTCCGAACTAAATTACTCTCTGTGCCATGTGCCCTTAGGAGCAGTAGTCAGAGATGGAAGCCTCTCTCATTTTGTTGGTTTTCCCCTCTGAAACACCTTTCACCAGCACTGTCATTCCCACCCCCTCTCTCTTCATAGCAAAGACCCCTGTGCAGCCCACCCCACAGCTGAGCCACAGCCCCAGAGACAGCCCCAAAGAACCTGGCTGGGGTGCAGCTTCTGCCTCAGCTCAGTTCCTTGGGGTGGCTCAGACTCTCTGCTAGGGTAGTCTTGCACATTTACTCTTCCCTTTCTGATCATCACTGCAGCTGGGCACTCTGTGCACCCAAAGGATGCTAAAACCTACCCTCTTCTAGCCATAACTGCTTGGGTGTCCTGTCTTCCCTCACAGAGTCAACGTGTTTCAGGAAATTATGCCCACTCTTTATTCTTTAATAATAATTTCTATTGAGTTTGCTGAAAGAAAAAAAAATACTACTCTGCAGCACTTCTTATGAATACCATATTTTTATTTTAACTTCCAGGTTTGTTTATGTTTTTCTTAATAGTGTATGTACTATGGGGAGCTGCTTTGGAAGCTTTATAGATAGACAGCATCAGGACACACTTCCCTGGTTTCAAACAACAGTTCCTACCTCCAACAAGCTGCAAAGAGGAAAAACCATAATGGATGTCTGTGCTTCCCCACTAAAAGAAATTTTCAGTGGCTGAGATTAATTTTCCCCTCCATTTAGGTATTAATGTTAGCTAGTAGGGAACCTAAAGGCATCTGGAGGAGGCAGCTGCAACCGTAGCTTCAGAAGGACAGCTGGAGATAAACATCCCAAACTCAGGCAGGGAGCCCTGAAAGAAGAATCCCACTGTATGTGGGTAAGCAGCTGATGCCTTAAGAGAACCTAAGGCATCACAGCAGGTCATGCTTTTGTCGCCTTCAGACTTGGTTTATGCTCAGCTTGTGGCACTGCATCTTTCCAACCAAATGCTTTCTCTCACCAGTAAGGATGTCATTTCTCAGATCCATTTGCAGTTTATTGCTCACAGATTACTTACACTTCCTTGACTCTTGATAAGAAAGATTATTGTCATCTTGTAAATTTTCAAAACATTTTTAAGAGATGGCTTCTAGTGCTGTTATAGCACTTTTGCTGCCTCTAATGTTTGTTTTGATGGATTTGGAGCTGCCATACTGTAGTTTTCACTGTTACTGCACGTCAGGTTGACGTATGTGATATTTCCTCTATTGTGTATTGGTGTAATTCAAAAAGAATTTGTCCAGAAAAATGGACAGGGAAGAAAATTAGGGTGCAAGGGGAATAATAAATATTTAAATGGTGCTTAGGAATTGCTAATGGACAGTATCAAATTCTCAGCTTTGATTTTGCCCTTTCCCAGACTGACTTCCACAATATTTGAATCAGGACATTTTAACTTCCATAAGCACAAAAGACAGAATACAAAGGACTCTTTGTCTCTCAGGACAGAGGAATTAAGTCTGTGAAAGACTCCCAGAGCAAGAAATCCTCCCAGACCACCTGACCATAGGTTAAGTGGGCAAGATTGCCATTGCAAATTGTGAGATGACAACAAGGCATATGTGCAGAGTGCTATTTAAAATATTTTCCTGATTTTTTTTCTGATGTTCAGATATAATTTGGTTTTAGCTGATGTTTTTGAATTTCTGTATATTGCTGGTCTGCTGAGAAGATATGCAGTTGTCTAAGTTGGTGGGGGTAAGATCCATAGACCTTTGGGGTTATGCACCACAAGATCCAGGTGAAGCATGGCACAGGTGAATAATACCACCCTGGAACTGACTAAGGCACAAGGCCTGAAGAAATAGGGTTAGCGGAATTGAAAGTGTGATCACTCAGATGTGCAGTTAGTTTCACAAGTATGACTCTTGCTAGCTGCATCCTCTCAACTGCCAAACAAACTGCACGGGTGTCTGCCCAACACCTTGAATGCTAATCTGGAATATTACACAAAAAGAGCCACTTAAATAATTCCTTTGGGGTATGAAATGGGATCATTTCTAGATGCAATGAACTGAACTTTGCTTTCTGTTCTGGGAGTGTATTCCTGAAAAAAGAAATAGTTTATTCTGCCTCAGCCCCAGGTGGAAATGGTGGTAATTTTCCTCCTAAATGGCTGTTACAGCTTTTTCAGAATGCCACGGTAAAGAGGTGCTGTTTAACTGTCATGACCATGAAGTGTTTATTAATTTTTGAAGGTGTATTTATGGGGTTCAGTTTATACAGTGCATGATAATTTAGATGTATGATTCTTAAATGGAAGAAGTAAAAAAGTGAATATCGTTATTTGCTTTTGAATCATTGATTACACAAAATGTCTTAGACATGAGTACCTAATACTAATAATATTTTTGTTGTTGTTTCAGTTCTAAAAAATCTTTTCCTTTATAGAATAAATTTATTTCAAACCCTTTACCATGAATAACACTAGAGATTAAAAAAACGGCATAATGAATTACAGGCTGAAGAACAGTCAAGCAAATAGGCAAACACAAAAACACCCTTCATCAAGGGAAATGGTGGCAGAGTCAAATAATTTTGCTCATTTTTAAGGCCAGGAGTCATGTCAGTGCCATCATCTCTCAGTACTTTTAAGTATGTTCTCGACACCTGATGAGCTTTCTAAAGGCCAGCTTGAAATCCTCGTTAAAGCTCGTGTACAGCAAAGGGTTGATGAGTGAGTTGACATACCCAAGCCAGGTCAAGAAGTCTGCTACTTCTGGAGAAACAGTGCAAATGTGGAGGCCCACAAGCAGTTCCTTGATGAAAAAGGGCAACCAAGACAAAATGAAAGCACCCAGAATCAGCCCCAAAATGCGAGCAGCCTTTCGTTCTCGTGTCGTGGAGATCTGCTGCCGGTCGCCAGCCAGGTCCAAGTCATTCTCGAAAGGAGGGATCCTCACGGATGCATTGATTTTATCAAACTCTGTGGTTGGGTCAGATGTGGAGAAGTCTGAGACGCAGAACGTCTGTGTGAGCTTGCAGCTGGCAAAAGAGTTCTGGCTGTCAGTGCTCCTGTTGCTGAGGTGGCGGCTCGAACCCCGCTTTTGGTAAAGGCTCTTTGCAGCATGGTAAATTCTGTAGTACAGGATCAGGATCAAAGTCAAGGGGATGTAAAATGCTCCGAATGTGGAATAAATCGTGTAGATGACATGGTCATGCTGAATGCGACACTCACTGGGAATATTAATGCTACGGTGATTTCTCCAAAACAAGGGGGGCATTGATATGAAAATGGAGATAGTCCACACGGTCACTATCATCAGCCCAGCCCTTTTTGCCGTTCTTTTCCTGGCGTATTCGATAGCGTCTGTGATGGCCCAGTACCTGTCCAATGCAATGACACACAGATGAAGGATTGAACACGTGCAACAGGTCATGTCGACGCTAAGCCAGATCTCGCAGATGAAGTACCCCAAAGTCCATTTATCTATCATTATGTAAGTGATGCTCAAGGGCATGACGAGAACAGCAACAAGGAGATCTGTCACAGCCAGTGAACATATGAGATAATTTGCCGGCTGGTGGAGCTTCTTGGTTGTGGAGATTGCTGCAATTACAGCAGAATTCAGTAGCATAGTCAAGGTTGTGATTGTGGCCAAGGTCAGGGTAATGAGCATCTTTTCAGTTACTGTTTTTGGCTTTGCAGCCACACTGGCTTCAGTGGTGCAATTTGTGAGATTCATTTTCCCCTCCAGGATGCAAGAAGTTGGTAATGAAGAGTTCCAGGTTCAGAAGTTATCCATTTGAAAGAGATGCTCTCGGTGCAGTATTTTTGTTTTTTTTAAATAATTCCATATTCAACAGAGCAGCAAAAAGCTTCCAGGTTTCATCCTGTTCATTGTTTTCCTAGAAGATAAAAACACATCAGTTAGTCAATCTAGGATAATCCCACCTTTTGGTAAAAAGTTTTCTATTTCTAATATTATTATCTCAGATAAAATGTTGGTCTGTTTTCCCTTCTCTTCTGCCTTTTCTCTCCCCCTTTCTCTGCATTCATTGTTCATTTTTTTCTTCTCTAAAGGACAATTTGGGCCAGATTCCTGCTGATGTGAAATGGTTATTCCTTCTTTGGTTTTGGAGATTTTGCTTAAAGTCGGAGGCTGGGCTAAGGGACCTCCAGAAGTCCCTTTGCACAAACATGCCTATGATCGTTGTGATACTGATACCTTTTCCTGATAGTCCTTTTCCTGCTTGTTAAAATACACTCCAGCAGATGAAGAGCTGAAGGAATTTGCCTTTTCATTTTAATTGCTACATGAGTGGCATCAATTACTTCTATATATCACCTTTGGAAAAAAAGCAGCAGAGCAGCCTATCTCGGCAAAGGCATGCCAGCATTTCATAGCTTTCTATTCTGCTTTTTCATATCCATGTCTGTATTAATATATTGGAAACTGTACTCAAAAATTACTTAGGTTACCTTTATCATGCAGGTTTCCAACAATGTTTAAAAGCTTTATGGCAAATGCTTGGTTTTACACAGCACATCAGTGTTGGTAGGAGCTTATATAGTTTTGTCTAATTATTCCTGACATTTCACATATCCCACTGTGAGTGTCTTTAGAGGAGACAGACAAAAAGCTTCTGCCACTGCTTTGAGATTTCTATCTAATTGTGCTCCCTGTCAGGGAGTCCAGTGTGATGCAAGGTACAAACAATAGTTGGAAAAAAAGTTTAATTTTTTTTCAGAAGTTCGTATATCTTTTCCATATATCCCAAACACTAACTGAAGCCAGAGTTAACAGTCCAAGAGATGCAGCTTGGGATAACTTCTAGCACCTTGCTTACTCATTTGTAATTTATCTCGGTGTAAAGGATGTGGAAAACTGAAAGTCTAAATCCTTTTCCATCAAAATAAACAGGAAGATTGCTTCCCCTGACTTCATTTATCAAAGAGTAAAAAGTCTTCTAGGTTAGTTGTACAGGTTCCCTCAGCAAGCAGGGGAATAAGATAGTGGCTGCTGGAAATACACTTCTTCCTTTTCGAGACAAGCCTTTAAGGAAGATGGTATGAATCATATCCTGGAAATGCTGATCTTTCTCTCTTTTGACTACAAGTGGCTCCTCCACAGTTGCATTTAGAATACACGCCTGATTTTTATATGGCTAAATTTGAGAGGTAAAACCCATTCTCACTGACACCAGTGGGACTTGGATTAGGCTCTGAGTTTGCACATGCAAGCGAATGAGGAATTAAGAAATTGAATGAGGAATTATGAATTTAAATCTAGTTGGCTGCCTAGCTCTGTGTATATATGCTCTTCTTCAAAAATTGGAGTGCCATCTTCAGAATGAGCTGAATGAGGGAAAATTAAAAATAGAAACTTTAGAAAAAAGCTTCTATTTGTGGATAGGATCTAGGAAAGCAGATCCGTACTGCCATAGTCTCTAGGTTAGCAAAATGTTTTAAATTCTGCCCAAGGAACTGCAGAACCGCCTTCCCCCTAAAGCATACTCTACTCTTAAGAAACTACTTTAAACAGCTTTAAACTGTGAATAGCCTAGGAGGAAATATTAGGCCTGATTATTGAAAATTGACTGGAGAAGTCAGATGGAAATCCATCCATCAGGCTTCATGTTGTTACTACCTCTGGGGGCTCGGCCAGGGCTCACGTCCACCCTCCTGCAGTGCCTGCTCCTCACCCACTCTCTCACTGTCCATGCTTGTCCAACTGTCCTCACTCTACTTTTGTATTAGAAGACACAGCTAGAGAGTACTTTGGGCCAGGAAAGAAATAATGTTTTAAACTGGGAAGTGATTTACAAGGAGATGCCAGTGATTGACCTTGCTTATTAATACAGGGCAGGATTTAAATGCTACTTATCACTAATCTTTAAAAATGCAGGTGTGTTTGTGGCTGTAACATGAGTGTTAACAAGGAGAGTTTTACTATCTCTAGGCAATAATAGCTGGTTTCCAGCATCTCTATCACTTGCATACAATTGCTATATATAGTATTGCTATCACTATAGTAATTGATTGTGGTTTTCTAAGTGACATCTTGGAAGGGACATTAGTAACAGTTATTTAAAGTGCTCTCACTAAAAGCACTGCTGTGTTTATGTTTTGCAGCTGTATTGCTTTAGGCTGTCAGTCATTTCCTACAGAGAAAATTTTACACACACAGACTAATTTCCCACATTTGGTGCAAGAAACTCATCTGGCTTCCTCCAAATGGGAATCAATCATGTTTCATATTAGCTGATTATTGGTAATGGCTTTGAGTGCTGTTTAGGAGGAAGAAAGGGGAAAGAGTTTGATTAATTGTTCCTTAAAAGGAACTGGACCATTTTAAGCTGTAAGGTGGCAATGTCCATGTCTGCTCTTGCCAAAAAAACATCTCCCCCTTCTCAGCAGAGTACCACAGTGTAGCAGAATACTCTGAATTTCTGCTGGACAGACTGACTCCCACTCCTTGGCCACTGAACTTTGCACCACTTCATAACAAATGGAACAACATCACTTGGAGCAAACAAGTGGAACTGGCATTGCACATGTGTATGTTTAAGGCAGGTTAGTTCCTTTACATCCATGGTTTTACATTTCCTCTAAGCAATTATGGCACTGTACAGCTGCTACATCTTTGTGCCCTTGACAGCAATAAATCAGTTTGACTCTGTTAAACTCTGAATTGGTCTGAGTGCTTTTCACTTTCAATATTTCCATGATTTGAGCTGTGAAGGGCAAGAATCTATACCATGATTTGTGAGACAGTTTATGGAAAATATGACTTAGCACATTTATGATAATGGTAATATTTCAAACCATGAAAAGATGCTAAACTTTCAGTGCTCTTCCTCTTCCTTCAAAGAGGTTTTCTCTTCCAAGTTTATGTACAAAGCACTGAAATTCAGGCCTTTCACTCGCAACTTTCTAGATCATCCTGCTTTTGTAAAGTCAACAAATCTTGGACTTCATGGCTCCTTGGTAATCAAATAATAGAGCTGATTTTAACCAAGGATTATAGGTTTCCAAACACTAAGTATTGTGCTCTGTCATGCGGGTATTGCTTTGGGTTTCTGAGGATGTCAGTGCTGCAGAGGTCACGTTATGGATTTATATAGGCACTGATGCTGCTTGTAACATGTCGTATTTGGAAAAGCAGCATCCAAAAGCTGAGAAAGTGGAGATGGTCATAATCACACCAACCTGTGGCAAGATTGTCAGCAAAACAAAATCTTCTTGTCACCAGGCAGCTCCTATTCACACCCACAGCATGAGATTTAGATGCAGTTGTATTGTAGGCAAAATGAAGGTAAACTATCAGAAGGTGCATCGGGGTTGCCTTACAGAAGCATAAACTGGGGTAGGACAATAAAGGAAATCACTATTTTTGTGTGAAACCCAAAATTTTACAAAAACCTGTCTGAGGAATTCCTAGCTGCATTATGGGACCATAGATTTAGGGATGTGACCTTTTCCTACACAGACTGAATGAGGCCAGGAATGAAATTACTAGGAAATTTGCACAAATTGACCTATAAAATTGACCTTCAAGGTACAATTTACCCTGGGCACACCACTGAACCAAGCAGCATGATGGAAAGACAGGTTGGAAAGACTCAGCAGTAAGCAAGGTGTGCGGAGGCCTAGCTGTGTGTTTGCATCTGTGGGCATCTGACGAATGTTCATACATGTAGTGACCCTGACATAAATAACCAAAGCACAGTACGTTGTAATCAAGGATATAATGGCCTGCAGTCTGTCTTTGTGTAATGTAGGTTTCTAGGGATACAGGGATTTCTCTGCTCCAGCTTGGTCCTGGCCAGAGGATGGGCTGAGTGAACAGCACTGGGGACACTGCTGGGTACAACAGGAGAACATGCTGGACACGACAGGTACCAGTGCAGGTGCCTGGCACAAGTCACAGGTGAAGCCCTAAGGGATGGCTGGGTTTTGCAGGTGGAGTTACATGAGATGCAGTTGAAATTCACAGGAGAGTGGAGAGGAGCACTGGGGACTTTTCGGGAGCACAGCCTTGTAAAACCCACAGTACCTCAGTCTCTCCAACAGTAACTGCATATAAAGCTGAGCTTGCCTACATCGATTCTATCAGAAACTAGATTTCACTAGTTGTTGCAAAACTGGGACCAGTGGGGAGGAGGTAATTTGGCTAGAGTTTTCCTTTTGGGAGGAGGCTGAGATGGAGAAAGGGAGTGTCAAGTCTGGTGAAAAGAAGGATGAGAAGTGGAAGAAGAGATAACAAGGGAAAAAGCGAGTATGCATTGCTCATCCACAGCCAAATCAGGGCAAAAACCCAACTTGTTCAGACCAGAGCACATGAGTCAAACCTGACACCATTGTTGGGAGGCTGGGAGGACTGGGTTATTCCCAACCAGCATGGGACCCAGGGGACAGAGGGATGCAGCACGCTGGTGCTGCTGTGTCAATGCCTACACCAGGCCTGATGGCTTTGGAAGCCATCACCTCCTCAGGGCAATGAGGTGAGTCCAGGTCCTCTTGTCCTGTTCCAAGAGCAAAACCAAGTGTTGGTGCAGGCCAGTTGTGGGTGTGTGCAGGAAACCTCACAGCTCTGCTTATTTTCCAATGAAAACGAATTTCTGTCTAAGAGGTTGCTAAAATGGCAAGCTGAGAAGCGGTGCTATGTCACTGCTATCACAGTTGTCACTGTATATTGTGATGTTAATCTCTGTCTCTTTCACTGAATGCCAGGGTGACCACGTTTTAACTCCCTCAGCATTAGAAAGGGGATCTCCGCTTGTGTATCAGGAAGACTTCACCTTCCTTCCCAGTGAACCTTGCCAGCCTGGAGGATTTCCTTCCCAAGTTAGAAGCCTGGGAGAAAACTGATTGGAGAGGGGAGGTGCTGCCTCTCAAAAAGCCCTGGTGCCATCTGATCTGGAGTCAATGAGAGACCACAAGCCAGCAGTTTTGCAGGTTTTTTTTTAAATAAATCCCTCCAGCATTACACTATAGAGGTAAGCTTTTCTGGTGCAGATCTCGGCACATGCAAATGAGAAACAATAATTAGTGATGATCTTCAAACCATGCTCCCTCCCACAAGCAGTGGTATAATTATCATTCACAGATGATTACTCATTTTTATCTACTTTCAATATGAAAGTTAGTAAATCTTAGGCAGTGAAAGCTTGCAAGATGCTGCTGAGCTGCAATCTGATACAAACTAGGACTTAATGCACATTTAATCCTGGTTTTTGCAGACATAAATAAAATTCTCTGGGGGAGTTAAAACACAGATTTCTCATAAAAAACTAGAGTCGCACCCTACTCTAGTTGCATTATTTTGTAATAAATAATACTCTAAATTTATAGTAATTTGCTCTAAAGAACCTATCAAATGAAAAATAACTTTAAAACTCATCTTCACATCCCTTTAGACCCTTAGCACCGTACATGTAAAGAGTCTATTTTGTTTTACACTACACAAAATACCTATGTAAACTTCAGCTCATTCCTGGTAGCTCCTTTCACTTTACCCTTTTCGTGCTCTACCTTATATCCTGAGATGTTTAATGGATGGACACCAGAGGCTCTAATTTCCCATACCATGGAGCCAAGCAACATGGGTAGCTGGATCTTGCAAAATATTTTGGGGTAGAGTTTATAGTAATCAGCTGTGCAACCCGACACTGTCAAAACATGTAAGTGCTGCCTTTCCCACCAAGTTGTGGCAGAAAGACGTTCTCCCTGTACCTGTTCTTCCTCCAGAGATGATTTATGGAGATAGAAACCTCCTTTCACGATGAATCTATGCCTGACAGAACAGAAAATAAAAAGATGTTTTGAATTGTCTCCAGTTGTTTTGCAGACTACATTTGTGTAAGTGCTGAAATGAGTTAGCTTGGGTACAGAAATATCATGTTATATTAGCATGGAGTGCTGAACGGGTTAATTCACCCAGCCAAGAAACTGTAAATTCTCAGTCATGGAGTTCCTGATTCCCACAGCTAGACAGCCTTGTTACTGAGCTAATCTGATCAAAGTTAGCTGAAGTGCTCTCCCCTCGTATGTGCATGACATCTATATTAACAAAGGCAGCAAGCTTGTTTGATTGCCCCAGAGCAGCATTTAACTGCTCCAGAGCTGTGCTTGTCAGCTGATCTTATCTCAGTGCAAAGGTGCTCTTGATATCCCTGGTGATATCTTAATTTAGTAGATAGCCAGACCCGGAAGACATGTAACCTACACACTTAACCTCTCATCTGAGAAGAAAAATAAAATCTGTATCTGTTACTGAGCCTTGCAACCTTCATGCTTAGCAGTCAACTCTCACAGAGACATTATTCTCTGATTAATTTTTTTAGAAAACTTGTGGTTAATACTGTCTTTCTTGAACTTCATGTTTTTCACTAAAGAAGACTTTTCCTCTGTGTTTTAGGTTCTACCTCGCTTTGTACATGCATCTTTACAAGATGTTCTGTTACCGAAATTCCCTCTCCTCCTTTTTAAGTAAATTTTTAAAGCTTTTAATTTTTTTTTTTGGCCTATTTTGTTTTATAAAGTTGACCATGGCACTGATCCCTGTTATGGATGTTTTCATGCTTCAGCAAAACATAAAACTTCAAAGACCTGGTGACAGACCCAAATCACTTGCTTTGGAACAGGCAGTTATCCCAAGGGAAGACATTTACCCCGGGTTTTGTGCTGCTGCCAGTACCCACTGCTGCTTTTGGCTTGGCTGTTTTGCTCTCTGCTTCCCTTCTGTTCTACTGAATGGTTCAGCAAGGCACACACACAAGCAGAAAAGAAAAAGAGCGTCAACACTGAGTATTGGTGAGTACTGTGGCCCTTCATAATCCCTCCTCCTACTGCTCAACCTCCCATTCAGACTATTTATTCATTGACTGTATGACTAAGACCTGCAATCAGATGAAATACAGGTGGGAGGGCAGCTTGGATAATGAGATACCCTATCAGACATGGGCAGCTAAACTGTGCGAGATCAGAGATCGCACCCTGTAATTTGTAGCAGGAGAGGACAGAGGAGTGTGCCATTACCAGCACTTACAGCCCTCCTCAGAAGAACAACGTTTGGGATGGTGCTTCACTGATGAGTGGCCCAGGGACAGATGAAGCTGGTTAGTAAGGTTTAACTGTAAAGTGAAGGCACACAATGTATGAATGTTCCTGAGCGGGTGAGTCCATCCCCCAAACCTGCAATTCTTCCTGCAGCCACAACTCAGTCTGCCAGGCAGCAACCAAGATGAAGATCCATCCATAACAAATCCCAGGAACATTTTGCCAAAGCAAGGTAAACTACAGTCACATTCACCTTAAAAAACCCCAAACAAAACGACAGTAATTCCAACTGTAGAGACCATGCTGTCACGGCACTGAAGACTGGTGCTGAAGTGATCCCCCATTTCTAAGCTGGGAATAGCAGAGACAGCATCTTGGTGTTTGAGGGAAATACAGAATCACATAAAAAGGTGCGGGAGGACTCAGAAAGAGAGGAGTTCACTCTATTTCTCCTGAAAAAAATCTTGCTTGAAAAATTGGAACCAGGGACAAAATATTTCAGTGTCCCCTTGGTCACTAACAGTGTAATCCCTTTAAGTAAGAAATCTTTGTTTCCCCTTTTGAATAGGCTTATGAAAAGAAAATCCAATATTCAGAACACATTTTGATTAATGTTTACAATTAAAAAAAAAAAAAAAAATTCTTGACTTCCCCAGGTTGCAATTATGTGGAGAATGGAAGAACTATCCATAGACCTCCAGGAATGATAACTTTTAAAATAGTAGGAGCTATTAGGAGAATTTTAAGTTTAGTATCCTTTGAACTAATAATGTTCTGCTTGTTTTGTAACTAGAAACAAAACTGCTTTGTTTTGAGTCTCCCCTCATGGTCTTTTGGAACAGAAACCATGCAGAGCTTGTGAAGTTGTTGTAAACCAAGACTATTTTGCTGGAGCGATATTCCATGTGGGAAAACTATTTTTTAAAAAGGATCCTTCATTAGAAAGAAATACGTTTCATTTGCAAACTATTAAAGAACTTCACTGGAACATCTTAAAAATTCCTCTGAAGAACAAGAGGACTACGTCCAATATAACTAGAAAGAGTTGCTGTGGTAACAGTTGGGTTTTCTTACCTGCTGACAATCTTTATTTTTACTTCTTTGAGTTGAAGATCCCAACATAGTCTGCAAGTCTAATACTTCACATACTGTACACAGCCTGGTGGGAGGCACAGTCCAATTCCTCATTTACTAACACCTCCAGAGAGGGAAATGCAGTTTGTGAATGGGAGACCATGTAAAGACAATGGGATTGACTTGTTCTGCAGCTCCTGCTGCCCAAATGCTGAGCTGGTTCTAGAAGTTCAGCAGCACTGTAAGGTGCCCATGAACGGGGTTTATTATCTCTAGGCACACGCCTGAAATCCTATTTAATCTTCATTGTTTAATGGCTTAAAGCCTACCTCTAAAAAGGTAGAGGCCTTGTCAAGCCCCTAAAGGGGGGGAATGATGCCTTAGGTTTTAACTTTTGTATTTTTTAAATCCTGTACTGCCTAGTGTGTAACTCTGAAGTTTCTTGTAGCCTGTTAACTTCTGCTCTCTCATGCTAGGTAGACATAACAAAGCCTCTCCAGGCTTTGTCTTCAAGGACACCCAGACTGTCCTAGGCCCAAAAAGTATAAACCAAAAGCCTTTGAGAGGGGGGCAAGCAGAGGGGAATTACATCATTAAACTGAAGCTTTAATTGGAGAATTAGCCCTGAGATGCAAATGAACCAAACCTACAAAAGTGTGAAGAACTCGTGACCTGTTGTCCGTCTTGGGGTCCATCTTGGCAGCAGCCTCTGGCTCCCCAGGGTGTACCTTTGAAGGCCCTTCAAATAAATACCTACCTTTATTCCCTTACTCCTGTCTAGTCTCTGCTTTTAGGTGGCCTCTCAAGGCATCACCTAAATATGATTCTAAGAGTACAACTTTGTAAGGAAGACTTGTTCCCTATGGTGAACAGCTACTACCCAGACACCTTTCCTGTGTCACCTGCGGCTTTAAAGACTTGTGCTGTAATGAGTTGGGCCCTCAATCTTCTTTTTCCTAACTGAAGAGCCTGAGCACTCATTCCTCATATTGATGAACTGTACTGTTGTTCCTCATACAGAGGAAAAAGCCTCTGTACTTTATACAGGGGTTACATTATTAAAGACGCTTAGGTCACTTAAGTCCCTGAAACCCTGGTCTGTAAAATCCCTAACTCTCATATAAAGATAGTGAAACATTAGCTCCCTGGTGCATAAATCCTTTCTGAACATGGGTATTAGGCTCCTAAATTAATTAGCTGCTTTAGGGTTTCTTTCTGAGGAGTGTTCTCAGGCTTGGAGCCCTGCCACGTAGCACAGTATGAGTGGCAGAGACAGGAAGCTACTGGCAGGAACTGAGTATGCTATGGTCCATTGTAGTTCTGATGCTTTGCACTTAAGTCACTACAGAAAGGGAAGCATCTGCTTTTTAAGGTCTCCCAAATGCATTGAGAGAAAAACTTTAAGAAAAATCTGTACTGAATTCTCACCTGCAAATGCATTTTCCATCTCAATTTCTCATCTTGCTGCTTAGAGACATGTCAAAGACACACAAATATTTACTGATGAATATAGTTTATTCAGCTCTGGGGAAATGGTGCTATTTGCATTTATATGGAGACTATCACTTTATACAAGCTAAATGTCACTGTACAAGCATTGTTTTTCTAGTCAATATTTGTTTCTTGCTGCTATTCTGTGTCAGGAGACTGATGTCAATGGAGTTTATTTAATCTCCACATGACTTGGTTCTGTACACAACTGCTCTACAATTCATAAAGGCCTCAAAAGAACAAATCCAACAGACTAAAACTTAGTAATTCTTGAAGCTTGATCTGAGATCCTTTGAAATCAATGGAAATGTTTCCACTGTGAGCAAAAAGACTTCAGATTAAGCCTTAGTGAATATATACCCTATTTCTTGCTGATAAAATAAAGTAGATGATTCACACAATGGCTCTAGACTTGCTTTGAAAGGAAGATTTTGTGTGACTGAACAAATAGTTTTATTGTAGCAGAAGGTGCTGTGGCTCCCTAATCATGTAGAAAAATGTCTCATGTTGGTGAGAAGCACTGGGCTGATGGCATGAGCCTGCTGCCTGGGACCGCGAGCGTGGGATTTCCATCTGGGCAGTGTGCTTGCTGCAAGCACAGGAGAAATGAATTACTGACGTGTTGTACAGCAACCTAAAGGTCAAGGACAGAGTCCTTTTTAGTATGAGAAAACACTTCTTGTACAAGCTGTAGGTGCAAATCCTGCTGAGGCAGAGGCATTCAGATACTGGACTGGCTGAGCTCTGACTCCATGGTGGCCTGATGCACTCTCAGTTTGCCAGTTGGAAGAGGGTCCAAACTTGCTGCAGTACATTTATGGCAGTAGGAGTTTGTATTTGAACTGAACTCATGTTACCATTGCATTCTTAAGGCAAATGCTCCAGGGGTTGGGTCCTGAGTCGCGATTTTAACAAAAATTCCCAGCTAAATGTGGTCAATAGCACCTGAAAAATGCCATGAAAAAGAGTTTGTGCTTTTATTTCCAGAAATTTGTTGTTGGTAATAGAAGCCATGAGCTGAGCTGACAGCAAATACAAACAATTTTTTTTGGTTACCCAAATAAAATAGCCACTGTTGTGATACTGCAGTTACATTATTCAGGGCCTTAGCAATACCTACGTCTAGCTCTAGCTTTCATATGAAGATGTAATTTTTCCTTGAAACCCTTACAATACACACAACCAGGCTAAAATGTTCACTTTTTCCACTGCCTGGAATAACTAACCCACGTGTCTGCTTTTGGAGACTTTTAGTTTGACTAAACTCACATAACTGGCAGTGTAATTACTTGTCTGGAGCATCATGTAAATACAAAATAAGCAAAAAAACATTATGAAAACAATTCAATGTCAGCTATGTCAGACGTGATTATATGAATTAGTGATAATTTGCTGTCAAAAACCATTAAGCACAATAAAATTAACCCACAGATACAACACACATATAGAGTAATTACAAAATTTCAGTCACTACTAAGACTGAGTTGTCCTTTAGCAGGTGCAATAAAATATGATGAATCAAGCTCTGTTGAAAGTAGTATACATTAAAATAGTAGGCATTGGTGTGTGTGATGCAGAAAGAAAAAGGGTTTTTTTGTAGCCCCTGTTTTTCAGCCACAAACTGCATATACCAAATTTATACTTTCCCCTTAGGTAGTAAATTGATTATACTGAATACAGAAGACATTCTTTGATGACTAGCATGTCACAGCCTTTTTAACCAGAAAAATGCTTATGTGACCATTTTTCCTGCCCTTGGTTGGATTTTGCTGCAGCAGTTAATACTCGTAACAATTAAGAGATATTAACATCATGCTAACAAGGAAAGGGTCATGGGAAAAAAGAATTAACCAGAATTCCCCCACAGGGCTCCCCCAGGTGCTTCTCTCAGTGGTAGAAGACTGATTTTAAGGGCGTAATACATTTCACACCTACTGTGTGCATTTCAAATACATTTTTCTCACTAAGAACAATATTAATTTGTGGATTAAACCAAAGTACTTTAATCAGCAGCACAAGCAAAGCCTTGATTTACTGTGCCTCGGAAATGAAGAGGAAGATGAGGGGATAGAAGATGTTTGTCTCTTGCTTTACCAGAGATCTGCTTCAGGCAGCTTGGGTAGTTACAGGCTTGGGTAGAACTTATTGTGGGATCAAAGGTGAATATAGCAAAGTGTTTTAAAATTCATCAGTTCTATAAAATTAAACCAGCATACATTCTCTAAGTCATACAGGAACTAAAAATGTGTGCATTGTGTATGTTTTGTACATACACAATTACTGTGAAATTGTACAACCAGTATGTTATTCCTTAAATACTAAATGGAAGTCTATGAACCTGAAGACCCTCATGAGTTTGAGAATTTGAATTCTAATCATGAATGCCACAGCTGTGCTGACTCATCTGCCCTCTGGTAACAAAAGGAAAGGAGCTGACATTGCAAGACCTCTGTTCACCCCAGAAAGGGCTGGAACAACACTTACATGGCACTTGAGGCTTCCTCATCCCACGTGGGAAGAGTCGCTGTCTCACTTCCTAGATTCTGTCAGCTTTGCAGCTGATACCCAGCCCAGCACTACATGCAGTGAGAGAAGCTGGGCAGCATCCACACAGACAACACTAATCCTTTTTGAACAGGCTGCCAGGCCCACCACCCCTCCTGCTTTGTTAAACGTGGCCACTGCTCACGAGGCAACACTGTTCTCTGTCTCTAAAGCAAACATATACTAACCTGTGTGACATTAACTGGACAGACTTAGATTCTGAACAGGATGTTCCTGAAGACCCTGCCAGACTGAAAAAAATTTCCTCTCAAAACTTGTGCAAGGTACATATTCTTCCTTCACATAGTGGAGTCTCTAGGACATTGTACCAATGAAACAGAGCAGACTTTGGGTTAAGAAAAAGAGCTGTTGTAATTCTGTGTCACCGCTATCTGGGTTTATTTCTGGGCTTATATGGCATCCTGTGGGCTGGGGGACACCAGTGAGTCACTGCTCTCTGGCTAACTATTATTACAGGGCATAGGCAGCAGGATAGGCTGCTGGGGTAGTGCATCCTATTCCTCACAAACCACAAAAGAGACAGAACTCTGGCTAAAATCCTGGTGAGATGCACCAACCTTCTGTGCAACCTGAGCAACCCCAAAGCTCATGCCCCAGAATAGGTTAATCTAGGGGTAGGCAAAGGCTGGGTCTTCCCTCCTGAGAGCCCACTCTTTGTGGGGATGACCAGGCCACAGGTCCCTTGTGGGTCTCCCAACAGTGGTGAGGGCTCTGATTCACTTGGGACCATAATGGAAAATGAGAAGCAGCCAAATGCTCTGGAAGCATTGCACTGCCTGTTGATGCAGAGGTGCTGGTGACACAGAGGCTCTTCAGCTGGCACAGCATTTCTCAGAGCACCCGATGGTTGCAAAAGGGAGGCTGAAACCTGGACATCTGCAGACTGTTACAGCAAATTAAATATGATGAAACATAGTAGACAGTTTTATATGCTCTATTAACTGTATTAGACCTCCATATTGGAATAATTTATTGCTGGATTCTACACAGCACAGATGAAGTTCCAAACATCCTCTGATTTTGGTACTTTGCAGAGGCCTTAGTGTCAAAGATATATCCAGTAAGGGCCAGTAGGAGCTGGAAGTTTATTCTGGAGGCTGTCCCAACAATGTCAAAGGAGCAGCTGTAGCCCTTACTACTAGTTGTCTTTTGTCATGCTGACACAGTTGGCACACTTGGTAGGAAATGCCATTCCAAAAGAGTGTTGAAGTTCTGTGGAGACTGTCCAGCAAGTTGTGTTCCTCTCAATGACCATGTGTGAAGTACTCCATTGTTTCAAACCTGTTTGACTTGCTTCTCACCCAGCGATCTGCTGGAGCAGCACTGATTGTAGAGAAGATGACCTCCTGCATACTCATGCTGGTGGAGTCGCTGTCTGCTTCATCTGTTGCTGAAGGGCGGCAAACACTGCAGGGCTGAGTGCCTGCAGGAGGAAAGCGAGGCAATTCAGAAGTTATTTGTTGGTGTCCCGCTGTAGTGGTCGCAAACAGGAATGCTTGTGCTGCTCCTCAGGCTCCTCTGCACAGAGAAGGTGCAGGCACTCACCTTTAATGGGTGATTACTCTTGGATGAGTTTGCTAATGGCTCCAGTTATGTCACTCATGAAACCCATCTTCATGATTTCTGAAAGACCCCATTAACACTGCATTAGAATCCTGATGGCTTTCATTCACTGAATTATTTAATTACTTAAATTTTTTAAACATATCAGAATACCTTCTAAGTCAAATGTGACCTCCTGGTCTTCTTTGAGTGGGGCTGACCTTGAGCATGCTTCAGGGGGCTGTTGCAGCCTTGCTTCTGTCTTCACACATGCTCTCACTACAGCACTCAGCCTTGTACCTTCACAAAAAGGTGTTTTTGAGGGAAGAAGCATGTTAAGTGGTTTTCTTTTTTGTGATTTACCCAAGTGCCTGTTTGCTCCCACATGCTGTGAGTGGATAATAGCAGTTCTCAATCAAAGTTAAAATTACTAACATTCTTGTCTGTGGAAAATTTAGTGCGGGAAAGAAAAAAAGGTTAATGATACTGCTATACTACCAGTCTTACTATGGTTTGTCTTATCTTCATCCCTGCATCTTTGTGAGCATTATTATATTAACAGGGTATTCCAGTTGATTTCTCTGCTGAAACCAATGTAAGGCAACTGTATCTGATATTTTGCTAAGATGGTGAAACTAGTATAAAAAAAAGCCACGTAAACAGAAACAGAAAAACAATGTTTTTTTCAGACACTATGTACATCATCCAGTGAACACTCACAACTCAACAGTGTGCTGACAGACCAGTGATTAGCACAGAGAATTACTCCATCCTCCTCTTGAATATATGCTTACAGCAGTAAATTTTGCCTATGTATTTCCTCATAGCTGGAAGCTGTTGAAATTATTTGGCACAGGATGTTGGAGTAGCTTGGAAAAAAAATAGCAACAACAGCAGCCACTCTCACTTCAAGTTATTGACACTTCACTGTCCATCTGCATTTCCATCATACAGAGGCAATGTACCATTATTTCTCTTTTTCTAATTGTGTTCACCCGAGGTTCTTCTGTGGCACAAGTTATGACTACCTTTTAATTGTAGTCTTCTACAACCTTTTGCCAGTGTAAAAGGGCAAAGAGTTGATCTTTTCGCTTATATATTCTCAGTCTTCTACTGAACACATTTAATTTATAGGAACTGGAAAATGGGACAGCATTAGGGTTTCATATATCCATGCACAAAAGTCACTTTTAGTTGAGATAGATGAACTCTGATGGATTACATAGTGTCAAATTATATGCTTCAAATTACATGGTGTCATGATGGAGTGGTTTGACCGAGTCATACTAGGCTCCTTATCTGAAAAGGTATCTGAAACCACTCTTGGGTACTTAATCAAAACCAGTCTGGTTTGTAGGGGTCATCTGCATGCATGGACCACTGCCTAAATCACTGTCTGTATGGTGAGAGTATCTCGAATGACTGTTTGCTAGGTAGTCTGGGATCAAGCCACCCTCTTGCGTGCCTGGTCTCTGACACACTGAAGGCTCCAGCAGATGGATGAAGTTATCTTTCGGATGCCTCATGCCCAGCCAGAGCCACACTGAATACTGCATGTTCCCTGTGGTGCTTTAGAGAATAATTAGAAAATTTCAAAATTTACCCTTAAGATAGAGTTGTGTTCAAAGACTGTCCTCCCCTGCATCTTGGATGTCTTCAGTGTGCCCTTGTGTACTCTCCCCTCTGCTACATGGAAGCTTTCCTGTCATGTTGGCTCCGGTTCTGAGATGCAGATGTGCTCCTGATACCAGTCCATGACCTTCTTTCACAAGTCTAACACAAAACTCTTGGCAGATAGTGGAAAGACTTCAATTTTCACACTAATTTTGGAATAATCACTCCCAAATCTCCCAGTCTCATTTTTCCCAAGACTCTGTGTTTGCTGGAGTCTTTCTGCAATACAAACCTAAATTCAGAACGCCTTCAGCACAAACCTAACATGAAATGTGACAGTACTTCCAGAGGCAGTTGCTGGATCTGTTGCCATGCTGAAGATGAGACACGTATTTAGTTCCTTGCGAATCACCCTCCACGATTTCCTGCATAGAACCAGCACAGATGAAGGCTCAGGGGCAAGTAGGCAAGGTCCTACCCTAAGCCCTGGGTCTTTCCCAGAGACCTTGCAGTTCTGGGTGTGTTTGCCTTAGGAGGCAAAAAGGGAGCTGACTTAATGCATGTGATCAGGCACCCCCCCAAGACACTTTCTGCCTTAATTATATTTACATAGGAGTAACAACAAATAGAAGGAAAACTGTTCTTATCAGCACAGCTTGACATTCCCAGTGCATTAGCACATGAAATAATCTGATGACAGAGTAAACAAGACATAAATTACTTTTAAAAAGTTTTTGCAACAAATTCTAAGATGTTTCCATCTCAAAGGTGACCTGTAATTGTTAATGGTTTGCAAAAACAACCCCATCAATGAAAATGAGGGTTTCAGTAGAATCATTATAAATGTTTCAAATAATCAAGTTAAAGTATTCAGCACAACTGGATTCAAATATGCCTTTTCATTTTCATCTAAGTCCCTATGACAACTGGACTGCCTCCATACTACAGCAGCCAGGTGCAAACATCTCTGCAGGAGCCCTCTGCTTTTCCAGAGGCAGAACCACTTCCCTGCTGAACCCAAAGGTTTCTGAGAGCCCTTAAAGAACACCCAACTTTGTAACCCTTCTGGAGGCCCCATGGGCTGAAGCTGGATGTTGTCCAGCTGTGGCAGTCATAGAATCACAGAATGGTTTAGCTGGAAAAGCCCTTTAAGCTCATCCATTTCAACTATCAACCCAGAACTGCCAAGTCCAACACTCAACCATGTCCCTAAGTGCCACATCTACATGGCTTTCAAGCACTTCAAGGGACAGCAATTCCACAATTTCCCTGGGCAGCCTATTCTAATGCTTGACAACCCTTTCAGGGAAGAAACTGTACCCAGTATCCAATCTAAACCTCCCTTGATGAAATGGGAGGCATTTACCTCTTGTTCTCTCGCTTATTACTTGGGAGAAAAGACCAACATTCCCCTCCTTTCAGGCAATTGTAGAGAGTGATAAGGTCTCCCCTGAGCCTCCTTTTCTCCAGGCTAAACACCCCCAGCTCCCTCAAGTGCTCTTCATGAGACCCTTTTGCTCCAGACCCTTCACTGGTTTCATCATGCCCTCACTACTCTTTGTGTCACAACAGTGATTTAATTTTGTCCCACCACCTCCCAAGATGTCACTTGGGCAAGGAGCTGGAAATCTGCCCTGCAAATCTGAACAGCAAATCCATGTAGGCAGAAAGGGGCCATATCAGGGTACAGCACTCCGTGAAAACAGCTACGGTGGCCAGGTGGGCTGACAGCAGCTCACACCAGTCCCACTGTGTTCTGGATTAAGACTTCAACATCTTGATGGGATATTATGTATTTTTTATTGCCAGCTTCATCTTCTATACCACCAAAGCCGGTATTTAATTTAGAACAGCTTTATTCAGAGATGTTTAACCACAGAGTATCTCAATCTGGAGGTGTGGGAAAAGAGATCATTTAAAATTTCTTTAATTTTTTTTCTGGTTATTTTCAGCAGTCCTCTATTCAAAATAACTTGGAGCTATGCATAAAGGCTGATTATAAAACCTATCTAGGGGATTGAGTCACACAGCTGTGCATTTAAATCTCCTTAAGCATGTTTCAACAGTCTCAAACACATGATGCTAAATTGGAGATGCGATTTTTGGATTATAGATGGTGAAATGGTAGAGGCAACACCAGGGTTAGAAACTAAGTGTGACTTCTGCATAGGGCTGTGAGGTTTCATCAGGAATGCTGGCTTGGAGGAAGGATGTCCTTGGCCTGAGAAAACCAAACAGTACAAACTGCACCAGGCTCTGCCAAACTCCCCAAGATGCATGCACTAGGGCAGCAACACCACTCTTAAAAAAGCGTATTTTGCACCTGAGGAATTCAGAGTTTGATAATTTAATACCTTTGGAAGAAGCTGCAGATGGCATGCTCTGCTTGGAAGAACTGCTGTGACCTGCAGGAACAGAGTTGAGACCCAGAGCTGACAGAGTTTCCTGATGAAGCTGAAACCAACACAGTAGCGCTACCTTTTCACCCTGAGACCCAGACTCATAGCTTTGCCAGATTATTTTGACATATTTCCTCCACACTGAGGATTTTAACATTACTTTCGACAATATCTTTTAGCTTGGAAACATTGTTGATTTTCTCTGCAGACTCTTCCCAGAAAAAAAAACAGGGAGGAAAAAAAAAGAGTTCATTTCCAGACGCTTGAGAGTATTGGAATTGTTAAGGTGCTGAAGTCAATGCAAGGCATCAGCTGATAAGTGGGAGGCTTAAATGTTAAAAATCTCGAGGTAGCAAGACAATGATTTGAAAAGGCCTTCTTTCTTCCGATTACTACTGAGAAAGGATGATATTACAGTGAACCTTGTTAAAATGGAATATTCCCAACAGAGAATAATTGATGTTAGTGCTACTGTCAAACTGAAGATCTGAAAGGCACTAATTACGTTTTCTACTAGGAATAACTTTCTATTTTGTCACTGCTTCGGTACCTGAGCAGTCCCATTAATCTCAAACATCTGAATCCCAGATCCTCTGCCTAATTTCTGCTGGGAATTGAGGGAAATAGCAAAACCAGCACTACCTAAGCTACAGTGGCTGAATTTGATGCCCTTAAATCAGAAAAACATGTAAAAATTTTCTGGACAGTCTTTAATAATTCATTTTAAGGAACATGCAGCTAGAACAAAGCAAGCATCCGTGAAGCAAGCTGTCTAATGGTGGTTGCTGGTTTAGCTATTCACTGCTGGGACAGGGAACAAGGGATCCTATCCCCACACTCCTGTGTGAGGCTGTGGGAACATGCACTGGGCTAAAAATGGGAGCTCAGAGGCTCTGCCTGTTAGTGGGAAACTTCTCTCCCCTCCTGTCTCACTGTCATTAGCTCATGACAGGGGCAACATGCTTTCCCTCCAGCTTCCATATGCCTTCTGTACAGGTTTCTGTTTGGTCCTGGCTCCTAGACTGAAGGAAAGCAGTTGACTGCCTCACTTGAGTCTCTTAGCCTGTTAAGTCCAAGAGAGGTGGTATGCTCAGGCCGTTGGAGAGATCACATCAAGAGAAACATCTCCTTGTGCTTCAAGAGAAAGCATTGGCTAGAAATGAAGGGCATTAGCACATCATCTACACAACTACAGCAGCTCTGAAGTGTTCCAGCAATATTCCCTTACTCAATGTTTACTCTGTTCCTGAGTGCTTCTTTGTGGTATCCTGCATATTCCCTGACTAGGTTGCAAAGAATGAGAGAGAAACTGGATGAGCAGTTTTCAGACAACATGCTAGTTGTGTCTCCTCTTACCATGGCTGGGCTGTCAGGACTGGTTCCCTCCCCCTGGGGGGATGAGTGGTGCTGCTGCTTGCCTGCAAACAGTGACCAGGCATCATAGAACTAGGGGAAATTGAAAAACAACCAAAACGTTTAAGGAATACTGGGGTGCTCGAAAGTCTCACCAAACTCAGAATTCTCGGAAGGCTGAAGAAAATCAGAACTGAGTTCCCTGCTGTCTATCTGAACGTCCTGGAAAAATGATGCGTTGCGAAACCTCAAGAACAGAAGAACCAGAGGGTCCAGCTGAAGTTCACCAGCAGGATTTATCCTTCAACCAAAGCCAGGCCCTTTCCTTTGTGTAGTCCCAGAAGCAGTATACACAACAGCAATACTTTCTAGTAATTGGAGTAACAGCCATTAAAAAAAAAAAAAAAGCTGATGTTAAATATATCTCACTTCTGGGGACATTAACAGAGTTTGCAGGTACCACTAAGAGAAGAGACCTCACATCTGATCCCCCATCAAACCATAAGTCATGGTTTTCTCCTTAGCTAGGTTATGTTGGGAACACAAAATGTCAGAAAAATGCAAGGTTTCTTTGAGTCATATGAAGCATTTTTCTTTGCCTGGATGACATTGATTTAGAAAAAGGGTCTACAGGTGAAGGTGTAGAGATCTCTACACAATCAGAGGCATTCTGGTTCTTTCCAAAGGTGCTGGCTACATCCACGTGTGAATTCAGTGCAAAGGATAATGCAACCAGGGATAAACGCTGGCACAAAAACTGGAGGGTAACTGGAAGTAGGCAATGCATCAACACATCTGCCCAAACTGATGACGAAGGATCAAAAGTGTCCTGGAAAATGGCTTCAAGGGAAATTTATGCCTAAATAAGCTGACAAAAATCAGCAATTTGGGGCACTATTTTTTAGCACATCTGACAGGTTTGTAATAGAAAGTGAATACAAATTTTGAGGTACTGACGGTATTAGGTAAAGAGACACCATTTTTGAGACCTATTAATAGTCAGTTATCCAGGGACATTTCTGAAGGCAGTGGTGATTGCACAAGAGGCACTCACTACCTAGATCTCTCCAATGACTACCTAGATCTCTGTGCATTGACACGTCAGTGCAGGAATGCAAGGAACCATCAAGGAATTTTTGGTAATTCAACTCCATGATTTTAGGCATGGCTAGATGGCCAGGATGTGGCAATTATCAGTAGACATAACCTGTTGATGATTTTCTTGCCATCATCTGGCTGGTAATTGCTGCCCAAGGTCTACTTTTACATGCATTGTACACTTCAAGCTCCTTTCAGCCCTGTAACATCCTTTTATTCCTCCCCTCCCCCCCCCCCCCCCCCCCCAACTTCTAGCTGCCAAAAACCAGTCTAGCATAAGTGAAAATTCAGACTGGTTGATTTTCAGAATCACTCAGCCTTGTACTGCACACAGTTTGAACTACACATGCAGGATTTCATGCCTCATGGAACAGCTTAAAAGTACACTATCTAAAATGGCCCAAAATTAGATCAGTGTTGGTACTGCTGTACTGGATAGTGAAATTGTTTAAAGGTTGTTACATTAAAAGTGCCATTAAGGTATTTGTTGTTGAATTAACTTTTTAATGCCTAAAATACTGAAACAAACAAACAAAAAAAACCCCCATGCTTTCCTGCTGAATACAAGATTTAAAAAACATTATTTTATAAGACAGTTCCAGAGAAAAAACATTTTTCTGAAAATAAACCATGGTATCATCAGTATCATGAATTAAACACATAGAGAAGAGAGCTATTACATGCATCCAAAATATAATTTCTGAAAGAAAGATATCTTTTCCCCTCCACCTCTTGAATAATGCCCATTGCGTGCCCGGTTAGAAAGCAATAGCTTGGTTATGAAAAAATGGAAACTTTATCCATGAAAATGCCGCTCACCCATTAAAATCATCACACAGCTCACACAGTGCTGTCTGCAAGCTCCTGGGCTATAAATCTATCAGTAAATAAGGACTATTTTACTGTGGCTCTTAACATTAGGTGAATTTCTTATTAAATGGCTGACTAGAATGTGCTATATGTGAAAAAGAGAAGATCAAATTAAGCTGTGCTGTAAAAGTTAAACCACCAGAGGAGATAAATGCTGGCCTCTGCATTTTAAATTTTCCATTCTAAGTTCAAGCTCCAAAGCCTGTGTGGTAACAGCTCTACTGCTTGCTTCTGGCAGTGGTGCATCTGGAGGTCCCAGGGCACAGCTGCACAGCAGGGAGAGCCATGAGCATTTTAAGGAACATGCCTGTTATGTATTAGGGAATGTTCCTGTATCGGGCTGATCAGTGACACAGGAGCTGGTCACACCTGGAGCACTGGTGAAGCATGGGAGATGGATGTAACTCAATGACATTCACTTGTGGGAAACTGCTTTAGTTAAGGCTGCAGACTCTCTGGGTTCTCCCCATCATTTGAATCTGGCTGCTCTGGAACCACCCTTTCAATCCCTTTTTTTTCCAGTCCTCCTCAGATGCCCAGGCAGAATCGCTGGCAAGGGACAGCCAGAGTGAATACAGAAAGGAGCAGTGAGATACTTGTCCCCTGGTCACAAGCCTTACTGAATGGTGTTGAGTGTGGCCAGCAGATGGTGATGACTGCCAGCTCACTCTGTCCATGAGGAAAAGCTGCAGGATCATTTAAAGTGTGACAGCCTGGATCTCATATACAGGGAATGCAAAAGCTCTTTTGCACATGAATAGCTTGGGGAAGAGCCTGCACTTGGATCTAGACACACCTTCTGAATTCCCCAAATTATAAAGGAGCCAGGATAATAGGATTTAACCTTAGAAAACTTCCTCAGCAGCCAAAGAGTAAAGAAAACGGGCTTAAGAAAAGTTAAATGTTTTAATACAGAGTGGAAGACATTTAAGTAATGTTTTCTTCCCTATCTGATTATATATTAAAAATTCACTTACATTCTCAGCAGTTCCCAGACCTCTACTGGCTCCAGTGGGCATCACAGTGCCTAAGGGATATGAACAAAACCCCAGAACATGTACAGTGGATTAGCAGGGACTCAAGAAAATTGGCAGGATTTTTTCTTCCAATATACTGTTGTGACTGGGCCAAGTCCTTACTTCTCTGCTGGCCCTGGTGTCTGGACCTGCCCATACTCTAGATTTAAGCTTTCCTCGTAATGCTAAGTTGCGCCTTAGCATGAGCCTCAAGCTCATCTCCCTCCCTGAACTTGGATGTCCCTAGGGCTTGGCCAGGATGTTCTCACTTGTTCTTCTGGCTACTCTTCATCAGCATTGGCAGAGTTCTCTGCTAGCAGTTATTAACAGGAACAGTTAACAGGAACTGCAGGATTGTAAGTTTCCAAACATCCACGCTGTGCTTTTTGACAGCAAGTGAAAACAGTTACAAGTACCTCCACCAGTAAATCCCAGTATATTTATCACCCACCCACACATCCAACTTGCCTCAAAGCAAGCTGTGCTTAAGTCTGTAGTGTATCTACTTTTCTTTATGTGTTTTTTCCTTCTCTATGAAATATGATAAATTTTCTCCTTTCTTCTTTTTGTGCGTGTTTTTTTTTTTTTGTGAAGTGTTTGCAAACAGTTCTTCTATTATCAAATACTTGAGAAACAAAAAAGCTTTACTTTTGTATGATATGTATTTATTTTTAGAAGCTTAGTATATATGTTTAATCATAAGTCAGAGGCTAAAACCGACAGTGACTGAAAACTGGTATTTCGACACTAAATACTATAGCCTTTTCAAAGAGACAACTGGACTATGCTAAGTCATTTAGAAGTGCCAATTTCCATTTAATATGAGAAGGTTCCAGAGCATATTTGACACAATTGCAGTTAATGCAAGATTTCTCCATTTTGTGTGTCTTTCACAGACACTTCTGCAGCTACTAGGGAGAAGAGAAACTGTGTTTGCTTCAAACTCTTCAGGACAGAGACCAACTTAACTAAGAGGTTAAATGCAGAGCTTGTTTTATATTATTTATTAATTATTATTTAATAATAATAAAAAATCTGTGTAGAAATTTCCCTGCTTTCTTGTTCCAAATGTCTCCACAAGAAGGAGCAGCTAGGACTGGCTGCCCTTATGCCCAAACAGCATTTTGGACCCCTCAGATCCCACTGAGGCTCAGCCAGGCAGCACAGTCCCATCAAGGAAAGTCTTCCTCAAGCACAAGTTATAAGGATCTTAGATAACTACTATTTCTCATACTATAATAAGAGTTTATTACTATTTTTTACTCACTTTGTTTGTTTGTTTTGTTCTCCTCTGTAAGAGGAGGATTTTTCTTCTGTGTCCATATGTTACCTGACAACTGGAAAATATTCAAAAAAGGAGACCAGAGACTCCTTAATAACAAAAGGCTCAAAGAGCTAATGAGACCTCCCCCAGCCCTTCCTTGTCCAAGTGAGTTTTTTGAGGACCCATGGGAGGAATTCCAATGTGGACAAGATGATTGCTGTTTTTCAGAGGAACACTGTGTATTTTAATATCCCTGAAAGCTCTCCTAAGGCTCAGCAAACAGCTGCTGGGTGAAATGCAGCCTAGAGAAAGGCTCATATACACATACAGCAGGAAAGTGCAATTGTAACTCAGGTGAGTGTTCTATTCATACCAGCCCCAAATGTATAATTTGTCCAATTATTCAGGAATTTCAGATCTTTTTTTCAGTCCAGTGAACAAAACTAGTGATAACCTGGGCTCTTAATTCAAGAAGATAATGCACAGCATACTTGGGTTTTTAGCTGTCTCCACACTGTGAAGTTCACACTCACACCATGCAAAGCAGTTTTATCAAATATTTACAGCTTTGTGAGACCACTTGCCTGCTTTATGCTGGCCTATGAAATAGGAGAGCTAAAAAGGCATTAGTCTCACCAGGAAGAGAAAGGTGGATATTTGACTGTCACAACTCAGGTGAACATGAATTGTATGGAAAACCACCTGAGCAGTGACAGCTAACACAGCAAGCTGCATCAGAGAGCTGGGTGCACACGTGTACCCAGCTGGGCCACTTCACTCTGGTCAGTCTGTTCTGACCCTAACAAGTTTGGCAGAATCAGTTGCAAAACATCCAATAAAGAAAACATATGTGTGCCTGCTTGTAACCTGTTCCAGACCTCACTCAATTTCCAAACTGGATGCTAACTACTAACCTATTTCAGCAGTTCAAAAAGCACTTTGCTTTAACATCCCTTAATGAAGTGCCATTGTAAATGGATCAAAATTATCTGCTGTGTAAACACGTGAATCATGCGTGTGTATTATGATCACCAACACTCATGACAAGGTTTTGCTTGGCAGCCAACTTAGGTTTTGCATCTTTGGATATTTTGGGATATGAAGCTAAGACACCACATGGATACAGCTTTGCTAAGTTCCAAGTATTTCCCTTCATGCAGAGCTTCACATATATGGGAAATGATACTACTCCAAAGCATTACTGCAAGAACAGAGTGGTGTTGATGGGAAGCTGTCCAATTTAAAATTAAGATATTAATTTGACTAGCAATCATTGTGTGTTTGCAAGTCAGGACAACATGCTTATAGCTCAACAGTCTACAAAACTCTCTCTAGGAGAAAATTGAAAGATTTTCATCCACAAAACACTTGAAGCAAGGCACAGAACATTCAATTCTGTGAAACATGGAATAGTGGAATTATCTTGGCAATTTACATGTGAGCTCTGAGTCAGTGCTTTCAGGCAGGGAATAATTCCACATATGCATCCCTAATGAAACAGGATCATAAATCTTTCTGAATGGTACTTTTCAGTTTATATGCTTGGCTTCAAATTAATCTCCTACAGGAAAGACACTGGAAGACAGGAGCAGCACAGGGTCCAGCCCATGGGACACAGCTCAGGAGCATTTTCCTATGCAGGACCCCATTTGTATGCTCTTATCCTAGTTTGAAATGGGTATTTATATGAGTATTTGCAATGTAATGGTATTAAAAAATAAGAAAAAAAAGGAGAAAAGAGCAGAACAGCAAGGCAGGTAGCAAGTGCTCCCTGGGGTAGCAGGTAGCCTGGCCTGCTTGATTATAAAAAGAAACAAAAAAGGTAAACCAGAACCACTAATACCTTAATAGGAATATCTATCTAATTTAGCTTGTGGGGAGGAATAAGTTAATCTCAAAGTAAATAAATGTGTAGTTCTATAAATATCTCTCCTTTTTTTGCTGCTTATGCTATAAGTATAAACCAAAATCTTTCCAAATAGATTTAAAAAGGAGGTGGACCTGGAGCTAGATAGTGTATTTGGGCCTTGGACTGAAAGTCAAAAATGATGAGATGCTGCCACAGCACAGGTAGCTGCAAAAACACCCAGAGGCAAAAAGAGGGTGTCTCGAGGAATGGGAAACAGTCAAGGGCTCAGGGAGCCCACAAAGGGGCTGTCCATCCTGGAGAACTGGATATGTGTTACTCCCTTCCTCTGAAAGGCTCTGCCAAAGAGATGCCACTTCATCTGAGATGTGGGCTCAGGAAAGGGATCTTTCCTGGCCTTCCATGACTTCTAGCTCTTAAAAGAGGATAAATTGGTAAATCAACCAGCAGCATAATTAGAAACTGTCAGCATGATATTCATCCAGGATATCCAAACTTGGAAAGTCTTGCAGGAAAAAAGGGATAATTCTGCAAGTGTGGTACTAAAGGTTTCAGTGCATCTGTTCCCTGCCAGGCTGACGCCATGGCATTTGGCCAGAAGTGTAAAGGAGCAGGGTTTCCATCGGTAGTAACCAAGTGACAATGCTGGGGACGAGCAATATGCTGCCCTTATACATTTTAAATTGTGTTTGATGAGCTGCTGATTTGGTACCGCTGCGTATTTTTGATAGTACCGCAGAGACTGAGTGATGCTTTTGGTGCTACCGAAAACTCCTTCATTTTTAGGATCCCAGACAGACCCCTGGGAGAACATGGGTGACCCTTAAAGGCAACTTTGTTATGAGCTTCTGCAACAGACAAATACTTGATTTGCCTGCTCCCAAAAGAGATGTCCCCTTGCATCTTTCTGCAAGAATGGGGCTGAGCTGGCAGAGGCTGCACCCCACATCCCACAGGCCTATTGGGAAGTGCCCAGCAATGGGTGCTTATAAGTGGTGGAGAAGGAACCTCTGGCAACGTGGATCGTGTCCAGAGCAGAGGCAGGAATGGCCTGGCCTCAGCAGTCAGGTGGTGAGGCATTTCCCTGTGGGTCCAGGGAAAGCAGGCAGACTATTGTATTGCCAAGAAGCTGCCAGCTGGGCAAAAGGATCCAGCCAGCAAAGACAACAGAGGGAAAACTGGCATTTAGAAAGCCCCGGGCAGCAGCCACAGCCTTGGCAGCTGCCATGTGTAAGATTAAGCCTTGTCTTCAATAGGGTGGCCTTACTTTCAGCATTTTGACTCCTTGTTCCCATTCTGGATTTGAGGAAACAGTAAGGAAAAGGGTAGTTCCACGTGAGCAAAGGAGTTAGATGTTGGGGCTGATGGATTTGCTTACTGGGTTTCTAAATAATTTAGAGGCCCAAACTATTTTGCCTGAGATGACTTTTCTTTCCATGGGACTAAAGAAAAATATCCCTTTGTCAGAGTAGCTCCCTGTTACAAAAGTGCCCTTGCCAAGTCCTACCCAAGCCCAGGATACCTAAGGATATACCCTGTGACTCAGGGTATTTCCTTGTCTGGATAGGAGTACAACTGCTGCTTCCCTATGGGAAGTTTCCCAGCAGTCCAACACCACGGTTACAGGGTGGCTTGAGCCCATACTGGCTGCACAGGGAGCAGCTAGCTCCCTCCCTTTTGGAGCAGACTTGTAAATGTGGAGGCTACAAGCATGTCCTGCTTCAGTTTACTCTTGAGGTTAAAGAGCCTGATTAATCTCCTTCATGACCACGTTTTTAAACCCCTCCCTGCACCCTCACCAGGAAGTTCACCCTGAACAGCTGTATCCCAAGTGGCAGACTCCTTCAGCCAAGACCCCATCACCGCTGAGCTGTGGGACCAAATCCCACCATGTTTTGTAGGGCGCAATCCTCTTTGTGCAGCCCTGTGAGATGTCTGGCTTTCTCTCAGCACTGCTTTGTTTCCTGTAAAAATGCTACCAGGCAAGCTGCTTCCCATAGTACATTTGTGCAGCAGATTATTCCCAGCTCAGCATGATGCTCTCTACCTGGCCTTCCTGAACTCACTTCTACAGATCACATCTCTACTTCAGCTCAGTCACATTCAAATTCTGACCTCATCTGCACCTGCTGAACTTCCCACCACAGTAATCTCCACAGACCCCACATTTGTTACTGCCACAACTCTCAGGAGCACAAAATTATCTGTGCAAAAAGTTTCAGAAGGGCTAATCCACCAGGTGTTTGCAGAAGTAAAGTAAGTAAAGTAAAGTCTTGGGCAGGTGTTTAATTTTACACAGGCCAAATGCTATAGAATTTATGAGGGCTGCTCATAAACAGACATATTTACGTACTTGAGCATGTGGAGAAATAGGTGCTTGCCTTTTGAATACACTAGTCACTTTATAAAGGAGAACCAGAAATATATTTTCAGTCAAGCTGTGCCAGGGATTAGTTTGACAGACTTAATGTAATTAGATGGAGATGAGTTTGGCCTGGTGACCTTTTTCTTTCTCCTGGTGTACTCCCAGTATTTGACCAATGACTCTCCAAACAGCTTTCAACTGATTTAAGGCTTTTCTTGCTGTTTGCATTGATATTTTTTTTCTCCCTTTTTAATATACAAGACTCCTCCCTATGTGTCCTGGAAGAGATCCTTATGTCTTAAACATATCATTCTTACAGGGAGGTTATGCTAAATCCAAACCCCTCACTCAGAAAAGGGGTTGCTGCCAGTTTCATCTTTACTTACTAATGCCACTGCCAGCAAGGGGCACCAGGATTTCAGCAGAAATACCACAATCAGGGAAACACGAATTTTAAAGCTGACATTCACTGTCTTAGGTGGCCACTTGGTGAAGCTGGTGAGTTTTACAGAAAAAGAAAACAAAATAAAACAATTCCAAAAACTGCCCCCAACAACAACAAAGGCACATTATCAACAGCAACAGGCTAAAGCTCAGAACTGTGAAACCAACACTGCTTCTGTCTGTACACTCATGGAGATGTTAAATAACAATACAAGCAAAAGTGCATCTTAACTTTATTAAAGCTCTTAAGACAGGCATGCTTATCTGCATCCTGAAAAGAATGGGAAGATACTCAAGGATACAGATGATTTCAGCATGCACAGGACTTTGTCAACAGAGGAAAAACAGGGAATGGTTAAGTACAATTTTCTCTAATTTCATAGGAATCAAAGAATACCTTGCAGAAGAACCAAGCTATTTAGAAATAAATGCTACTCTTTGGACATCCTAATTATATAATGTCCTTTTTCATGCTGGCAAATGCTCCAGTTCCTGAAAATTACCTATGTATCTGGTGCCTGACAATTTATACTTTTGGTGCTTATAAATGATTTGGAGATCATAGTTTTAACAAATAAGAGATTTTCTGTGTGCTTGTATTTTTTAAATTGGGCGGATCATGTGAAAACTGCCCTCCCAAGTCCCAAAGTTTGAGAGATTACTGAAATGCAAAGTTAGGCTGAAGCCAACCCATGATCATGGAGGGCTAGCGGCCCTTATGAGGTTGTAATTCACATTTCAAGACAGAGTCAAGAACAGCTCACTCTATACTTAGAGACCTCCTAAAAAACCCCAGGAAAAATCCACAGGGCTGGTGATTACCTAGTTTTTGTGCAGACAGCCTGACGATGCTGTTCAGTCCATGCTTTCCCTGATTTGGTCTGCCTTGAACTTTTGAATGACTGTGATTCATGTGACTGAATGCTTCAGTGAACAGTACTTAAGCCCTGGTTTGGGGAAGCACAGAAGCACGTTTGCCTTCAGCCTTGCCTTTAGCTTCTGCGTAATTCCACTGAAGCTCATGGTACCTAAGCCCTCACTTGAATTTAACAAGCACTTTGCTGGATTGTTGCTATTCTTACATGTTTCTCAGTGAGAAAGTAGTGCATCCTTAGAGGTGCACATTTGGTGGGGTTTTCTTTTTTTATTTTTTTAACTTAGAGCCCCATTTGAATGCATGATCACATGCCAATTCCAATCCTTTGAAACTGAACATTTCAGATTTTTTTCTGTAAGATTCCCAGCCACCAGGAAATAACTAAACATAGATTAAATGCCTTATGCTGTTAATAGCACGTTATTTAGTCACAGTGAACCCAAACTTGAAGTGTAAGGTTGGTTACAAACAATAAAATGAACTAGCCCTGTTCTCTGCTCTCTAGGTACATATACTGAAGGACCTCAAAGCCAGTGGCCAAACGAAGGTCTTGATTCCACCTGATGCTCGTTTTGAGTCACAAGGACTATCAGGTAGATGGGCAGTCCAACACCTGCATTCCTGAAGCAAGGAATACAGTCGTATTCATAATACCTCGTACAGTACTGAGAATAATTATTTTCACATCCTGTGCATCATTTCACCATTCAGCCCCGACTCGGGTGTGAGAAAGCAAGGGCAGAGCACTGCCCTTTCTACCTACTGAGAGGTACTTTAGCGACGATCTCACAGCACCACTAATAGATACTGGGGATGCCCGGACAACCCCGGAGAGCACGCTGCTTGCCGGGACCACGGGAGCGCTGGGCGGGATACGCCCGCCGCTCACTCCCTCTCCGAGCTTCCCGCCGGCACCACAGCCCCCGGCAGAGCCCCGCAGCCCTCAAGGAGCCCTTCGGGACCCCGCCTCAAGCTCGCGAAGGAAAACTTCACGGCTCACGGAGACACCATAAGGCAGCATCCTGCTGCCCGCCCGCCGCTGCGCTAGCGGGGTTCCCCCTCGCAGCCGGTCCCTTCGAGGCAGCATCGGGGGATGCCAGACGAGGCGCCCCGCACACCGCGGCTCCCTGCGACCCCCGCACGATCCCGTCCCTCCCGCCGCCCCCAGCCTCGGGCGCTCACCTGAGCTCCGGCTCCTGTTGGGGGTCGCCGCCGCGGGGAGGGGCCCGAGCTCCGCCGCCTCCCCGCAGCGCAGCAGCCGCCAAGTGCCGCGCTGCCCTCGGCACTGGGATTTATCGGCGGCAGCGGGCGGGTGAGGGAACGCCATGCGGAGCCCCTTCGGGCCGCGCCTCGACCGCGGGCAGCGCCCGCTGCCTTCCCGCCCCTCTGGGCGGGGGCAGCCGGCGGGGTCGCGCCGCGGGGAGGGGGAGGAGGAGGATGAAGATGAAGATGCGGCCGCTCCGCTCCGCTCCGCGGCGGCGGCAACGCGGCACCACCCCCGCCTCGCCGGCCGGGGAGCACCTCCGCCTGCCGCCGGACACCGCTGGGCACGGCGGCTGCGGGCACCGGCGGCGGGCGGAGCGGGGAGACCCTGCCCCGGCCCCGGCTGCCGCCGCTCTGGCCAAGCCGCCGGCACTCCTCCTCCCCGGCGCGGCTGCTGCCGCTGCTCCGGCACGGCCGTGGCTGCTGCCCGCGGGGGCTGGGCCCGTGCCGGAGGCGCTGTCGCTGCCCTGTCGGGGCGTGGGGCGGCTCAGCCGCCCCCCTGCCTGGAGCCCAGCTGCGGGGCTGGATCAGCCCGCTCCCCGCTGGAGCTCAGCCCGCCCTGGTGCGGGCAGGCGCACGGAGAGAGGGGTGTCGGCGTACAGCGCGCTTCCGAGGGCTGGTACCTGATGCGGGGACTGTCTGGGAACCGAGAGAGCCTGCTTGGGGCTTGCCTACTCTTCGCAGTCCGTCCCTGATCCCCCGGTGCTGACCGATGCCGGAGATGCGCTCCTGGAGCAGGCGGGGCTGGAGTGAGAACCATGTGGTTTTGCGAGCGTGTTTTGGGATTGTAACGTTGCGTCCACGCTGTCTGAACACACGGGAGTGGAGTCGCTCTGTTTTGCGATGCATACACTGTACAGAGTGATAGATACCCTATGGAAGTACCATAGAGAGAGTTTAGAGGCCATCAATGTCTAAAAACCAAGTAGTGGTTCCATCTGATAATGACATCATTTCTACTAGTAATGTTAATTTTGTCAAATGCGACTTTGATGCTATATTTTCTACCAAAATAGGTAGGATGGAAGCTTCCCCACATACCAAATAATTTGGATAAAAATGCCACAGGAGAGTCTTAGAAGGCTTCTGCTTTTCTAAGGAAGGATGTATGCATGGGATACAAAGAAAACAAGAAGTGAAGAATGGAAGTAAAAGAACCTCTGCTTTGTCTAATGAGGTTGTCACTAATCAGAAATGGTATTATTATGCACAGCTTTAGAAACTTGTGTTTTAATGTGGAGTGTTGGTTTAAAATCCATTCACTAAGTCTCTGTTCTATCTCTCCCACTTTACCAAAGGAACAGAAAAACTAAAGAGATTTGTCCTGGTGCTTTCTGATGAAATGTGTTCAAGACTGCTGGAGAGCTCCATGATCTAAAATGAGAGTGGAAGATGGCATAGAGAAAGAGCAAAAGTCTCTGGATCTCATTAATGATGTGCTAATATGCTCCTCAAGTTTTGAACAACAAAGGAATGAGATTCCCAGGCATTTTTTATGGTCATCAGTGTTGAATAAAATTTCTGTCTCGGACTTTCCATAGAGTTTCTGCCATCTCTTACTTCTGTTTGGGCATTAGAGGAGGATGGTAAGGCTGATATGTGTTCACACATCAGCCATAACAGGGCCATAATCTTCAGCAGGGCCATCATCATGATTGGTATTTATCTAGATATGTGTATGGTTGAATAAAACAACTTGCTCTCTGACTCCATTCTGATGTGTGTCCCAGGCAGTGACTCTCCATCTCACCCATCTTCCCCTAACATCCTGCAGCCCCAGGTAAAACCAACTTCCAGAAGCGGCGGTGGTTGTATCAGTCCCACACGGAGAGCCCTTCATCCAGGGTACCAGGCAATGAAAACAGATTTGAAAAATAAAAGCAATATTATGCAAAAATTAAGTATGGAAGGAAGGATTTTAACAGAGACAAAGTGTTCTCGATGAAAGGCACAAACATCAGTCACTCACAGCTGAATGATTTCAAGTTGATCGGAAGCTGGATGGAGTGACAGCCCAGAAAGTTTCACATTAAGTCAATTAAATTCCATTATTCTTTAGATTTTAAAAACTAATTAAATTAATTTCATGTGACTGTGAAATGAGCTGAAATGACTGCCAAAAACTGTTCTTGTGACAGGCTACAGAGGCAGCATTAGTCAGTAATTATGGCACCAGGCTGGTACTCAGGAGAGTTTTGTGTCTTATCTGCCCAGCTCTGCATGGTGATAAGAGGACTCTTCAATTTCCACAAAGTGGTACTGGGGACAAGTACTCAGTTTACATGGTGGGGAGGAATCACCATAACTGGATTATCTCTTACTGCATCCCAGCAATACTCCTCAAACCTGATCAGTGGTTTCCTGATCGTGGTTTCATTTGTAGGTAGATGATGTAGAGCCTGCTGAGTTGCTTCCTTTCAGATATCATGAATGTCTTGCCATGGAAAGGAATATGCCTTTCAGACAAGATTTCATATGCATTTAGGTATGTCTGCTTGCATGTGTTCAGTCTACCAAATTTCCATCATGGTAGAACCGTGGATGCAAGGAAAGGCAGTGTGAGATCATCTTGTGGGCTAACCACAGTCTTACTTCAGTTCTGGATCATTCAGATAGAACTGGTCGTGCTGAGCTGTGCTGTTTTGGGCAGGAAACACCCAGCAGGGAATTGCGGGCTGGTTGCTATCTGCACACATTTCTTTTTATCTTTCTTTAATGTATTGCCCTTCTCCTTTCCTGACCTATTCTTAGCATTTAGGTTGCTATTTCTTTCCTAGGTAGTCACTGGACGTGTCACCAGGTACATCTCTGCAGTGCTAGAAGAAGCCAGCACAGTGGCTGTCGACTGTGCTCTGTAACCCCCTCCCTTCTGTCTGCAGGGCTGGCTGCTCAAATGCTGATGTGCTGTGCAAGGGATTCATCTGCCTTTAGCTTCTGACATTGTGAGTTAATCATCAGAGTGCAAGCACATCACCTCAGGCTCTCTGTACAGCTAATGGAGAGAAATAGACACCTCCAGAAGGCAACTCATCTCATTCATCTTAGGCATCCTCTACGGGAAGATGAAATGAGCTGCCTTTTGGAGGTGCTCATTTCTCTCCACCGAGTCAGAAGGGCGCCCAGGGTGACTCGCTTAGATAAAGATGATTAACGTTTAGATATGTACAGTGAAGTTAAATGAATCTCACTTCTTTTGAGTAATTCTGGTAGCAATGACCTAGTGGAGATTGAGAACCTCTTGAGACTTTTCTGCATATCCTATAAAATCCTAGCTGGGGGCAAATCTGAGCTGTTTAGCAGTTTTCTAGCAAATAAAAGCAGTGCTGATCAGTCAGGTTAATCCCAGGGCAGCAGGATGATGCTAATATAGGAGGAAATAGAGAAATGTTGTTCAAGCAGGTTCCAGAAGTGCCATTTTGTACTGGTAGGTGGCTGCTCCCACCCACTTGTCCATCTCTACATGGTGGCAGGTTGCTCAGAAACAGGTGTCTACAGAACCACTCTTGCCTGTGCTAAAACAGGTTCTTGTTCAGCACTAGAGTGATTCAAAACTCATTTTAAGGGCTCTTGCAGCTCTCTCTCTGAAGCACCTTGTACTGGCTATGATGAGATGCTGTAAGAGAGACTCACCAGACACACCACAGTCCTTTTTAGTTCTTTTCTCAAAGCTGCCTCTTTCTGAGCTCTGCGTGACACCCTGTTACTTCCCTAAGGAGATAATTCCCTATGAAAAAGTGGTCTGTTGTCCTGTCAGTACCCAGTAATGCACTGCATTGCAATTACTCCTCATAAGCAAATTAACAAAACAGCACCCTCATTTTATTTGGATTAGCTTCTGTAGTGAACAGTTGACAGATGATACCAAAAATACTTGTGTAAATAATGTGTATTTTTATGTTTGAGCTTCTCAGAAGTATTCTCAGGCTTATGTTTTTCATGGGTGGTCCCTGGCCATTAGTAGTTCTAGGACCCTGATGTATAAACAAAGGCTACTTCTGCAGGGAAAAGCAGAGCTGCCCTTTAAAAAAATGCTGTCCTGATAAATCTACTGAAATTCAGAACTTGGCAGGATCATACTCATCAGCAAGGAGTTGATTGGTCATTAGTTTGCTGTTGTTCTCTCGTCCTTCTTTGTCTACATGTCAGTACTGCAACCTCAGACACCCTGGAGCTGTGATGTGCTGCTTGATGCTGTCAGCACTGCCTTGCTTCAAACAGCAGCTGCAGTGTCAGCTCAGCAGCAAAGGCCTGTCTGGGAGCACGTCCCAAAGGACAGAGACCCAACCCACTCACATCCAGCAGACAAATTGTTAAGGTCTGTGGCATGCTACGGGCACAGCGCCTTCTGGCTCTGGCAAAGTCTGTTTGTGACTTGTTTATTTGTGCAGTGCTCAAAACAATCATGTATTATCTTATGTGTGTGCCTTACTCGGGGTGTGTTCTTTCCATCTCTCCCAGTGGCACTTGTAAGTGTTTGGCAAATGTCCCCCTTACTCCGTCATTCTCCCTCGGTTATTTTGCAGGCATATTTAGGAGGATGCTGTCTTGTAGCACCTCCCCAACCTCATTCTTGCACAGGCAGTTCATTTACTGCTCACAGCTTGTATGGGATCTGCTTTGTTTAATGCTTTAGAGACATCTCAATATGATATATCCCAACCCATGCTCCATCAAGGCTGATGTTTGTCACAGGCATATGACTCCATAAGAGCCAGTCTGTTGTCCTCTACGGCATACAAGTTCAACTCCTCTGAATCTCAACTTCTGAGATGTGGGTCTGCCACACCCCTCCTCAGCCCAGCTTCCCTGGGGCAATGGTGCTGCCTTTTCGCCAGGCACTGTGCGGTGTCTGAGGACCCCTCTTCTTTCACAGGGCAGAGGGCTCAGATGACCCAAAGATGCTGTGAGAAGATGGTGCATGTTGACTGAAGAAGTTGTGTTCACTTCTGTTGGCTGTTTTAGAGGGTTTTCTAGAAGAGACGGGATGTTAGTGAACCATAATATAAGTTTTCCTGGCATATATATTTGGAAGAAGATGTAAAAATAAGTAAATGTGCTTAAGGGGCTTCAAAACTCCGTAAAATGTACCTCTAGTTTTGATTTTCAATTGTATACTCACTATTGGTAAAGGAGGTGTTGTGGGGCTCCTGTCTGGACTTGCTAAAAGACCCCAGTGTTGATTAAACTGTGATCAAACAGAAACCAGAGTACTCTTGACAGAGGACTAAGTACTTCTTGTTTAGATAGCACCTAAAATTAATTCTTGGTTAGTTTTTTTTACTCACAATAAAGTGAACAGAACAGGATGTCTCCTACAAACCCTTTGCCTTATGATGAGTATCCAGTCAATATTTAAACTCCAAGTTTGTTAAGAATTCATTCAAATTTCTTATCATAGTTATTTAATTATTTTGTATGAATGGGAAGAGTCCAGTACAGCAGTCAGTATATCTGAGCACACTCAGGGTTTCTCTGCTGAAACAGGAGTGTACTGAAGTATGTGATTTAGTCCCTTCTTGTACAGTGATTGGATGATTTCCCCTGCTTTTATTTTTCTGTAATTTAGTGTTATTCTGACAAACCACAAAGAAATGCACATAAATAATTTTCATTTCTAGATAAGAAATAACCAAAGCAGTATCTTAAAACTTGGAAGACTGTATCTTCTCAGCTTAATAAAAAACATTTGTGGAGACATCAGGCAAATAATAGTGTTCTGTTATGATTCAAAATATGAACACATAGAAGTTACACAGAAAAGAAAAAATGTGGTTGAAGTGGCAAAAAGCAAAATCAGTTTCACACTGAGCACTCAAAGCAGCTCATGTTTAAAGTTGTTGGAAGGCAATAGCTATTGTTGATAAAATCCTTATGAATAAAGGCATTGTGTTACTCTTTTCCCAGAGAACTTCCCCAAACTTTGACTTATCCTACAGCAGTTCTTTAATGATATCTATCCCACTTCCTGGGGGGTGTGCCTGTGATGCCTGTAAATTTTATGACAGTGTGTTTTTGCGTTGCTGCTGTAACTTTAAGTGTTAGCTGGGGATGTTGTGTGGTTCTTAGCCTGACTGTAATGGGGATGGACCACTGACTTGGGATGCAGCTTGAAAACACCGCCATTGCTCATATCAAAGGATTAACTGGTGATGTTGATGGGTGATACATAGAGGAAGGGATCATATGTTCCTTTAATAGGGATGTACCTCACTATGTGTTTAGAAGATGAAATGAAGGTGACACTCAATGGCTACAATTTTGTTTGAGTCTGACATTTGATATAGTTGCCTGTATTGGGTTAATTTAAAGTCTTTTCAAGCACTTTCGTGGCAAGAGTTTTAGTTGCACCCAAAGCCTGCTGAAATTGATAAGAAAACTTGCTTAGTTTGTGGGGTCATGGATCACATGCTTGGAACAAGTTATGCAGAGATCATTTCTGCTCAGACATCCTATGTTCCATTCCTGCCCTTTCTGTGACAAATGCTTGAGTAACATTTCACATTACCTAAAACACAGCAAAGGTGGCAATGCCTAGTAAGAGGGTCACTAAATTGCAGGATTTTATCACCAACAATTGAGGATATATTTGGATCTAACAGTGCTGGAAAATTTATGGGTCAAGGAGGCATACAGAGTTTTTGAAAATGTGTTCTAATGTTTTAGAACAGTGGCTGCAAGTAATCAAGCAATTAAATCCTTCCCATACGTCCAGCTGTGGCTGGTCAAATAAGTATTCCCACCACCATCAGATAATGCAAGAAGTTCCTTACACGCTGTGATTCTGCTGTTCCTCTTGATAGCACTGCCCCTCACCCCAAGCTGAGCTGACACTCTTCTCTATAAACTTTCAGGCATGACAGACCCCAGCGTAGGTACGTCACTGTTAGGAATGGGGCTTTTCATGGATCGTGTGTTTCTCAAGCACGCGTGGAACGTTTGCTTTGCACTGTGTTTGTTGCTGATGGTTGCCTGATTATCTGCATGGGCTACCAGGTGCATCCCAGCTGCTGAGGGTTGTTGCTCAGTCAAAATCCCTGACAAGTTGACAGCTTTGCTTCCTTCTCATGGCTGTCATGTGATCAGTCTGTTTTACTCACAGCTATGGCTGGGGAATACAGGGAGTGTGTATGCAGGGCCATGCTAACTCTGGTGCTTTGCTTGTACACACAGAAATAGTGAATGGGCAATGGGTCAGCCCTGTTCAGTAAGGGGGCCATGGTCCTGGAGCTACAAAAGCATCTGAAGATGGTTCCCTCTGGAATCCCAGATTTCTCAGAAACAACTTTATGTGCCACTGTCTATGCCATTTATATCTTTTATATGCCCTTTCTAGGTCCTATTGTCCACCTGTGTGTGTGTGCACTTGTGAGTATTCAACACAGCACACAGGTAAGTGACACAGCCCAGGCATCCTTGTCACAAGGGACACCGTGGCATCACAGAGGGAGAAGCAGAAGTTTGTTTTCTCTGTAACACCAGCACAGGCTCAAATCAAATGGGATGGGTAGAACATTTCTGCATGTAATTCTGGAGATATTTCGCACTCCATCACTACCAAGCAGTGTTCTCTTTTCCTAGTCTGCATTCCTTTAGGCTCATCTCATTTAGCATGTGATTATTTAGAGGAAGCAGGTGGAGAATTCCCAGTGAGAGGAATAATATAGATGGAAATGAACTTGTCTGTACAATCAGGCTAGCCTGTTTTAAGAGAATTCAAGCACATATGTTGCATGGAAATTCCAGATACCTGACTCTTCATGCTCCTTGCATCTTTTACATAATTTAGTTGCTCCCTCCCCAACACTCCATCTATCTACAGTGGAAATCAGTAATGACAGAATATTATTAATCTGTCTGGCAGTATAGTGAACTGACTGTACAGTGTCCATTACATTTTAATTTCCTACATTATTAGATCTGTTTATCCCAATTGCCTGGAATCTTACTCTAGTCTGCTCCTTCTAGAGCCTAAAACCTCCTCTCATTTCATTTTAGTTCACACACTTCTGGTGGAAAAAAATAGCAGGGATTCTGTCTACTGACAGGAGGACTGTAAGAAAAGCAAGATTTGTTTGGCACCTCTTTCACTAAAGTGTTGCCCTGTACATCCTTTGGGAGAAGCACTGCTCAGGCAAAGGTGAGCCATGGACAGGAACCCAGGTGCTATTTAAAACCATAGATGTCTTTCTCTGAATCTTTTCCCTCTGAAAGCCAAATGGAGGACTGACTCAGACTGCTATCGTCCTGCAGCACATTTCCATAATGGATCTAGATGCACAGTAGCACAACCTGACATTTCATTATTTTTAATAGTGCTGTTGCTGGAAGGAGCTGCTGATGTGAGTACACTCCAGCAGCAGACGGAGGTATTAATGGGGAATCACAGCAGCAAGTGCTGAAAGATGTGTGGCTGGGAGAAAAGGCAGTGCTCCTGACAGGATACAGTACGCAGAGTAAGATTCAATTACACAATATTTATATGCCCATACTTTCTGTTTCAGTGGTGTGTAGCTACAAAGAAGGGAGAAAAAGCCTCCTGTATGAACAGTGCTTGACCAAGAAGAGAAAGGACCAGCCCTGTGTGTTTGGTTGTGTGCTGCAGCCTGAAGTTGCTCCTGCTGTGCAAACTGCTGTTGTCAGCTTTTGCAAGTGAAGGGAACATGTCATTCATTTTACAGAGCAACTGTTTTTCTGGATTTATATGATCTCTGTTCTCCTTCCCACTCTAAGCTTTGCTGCCCTGCCCCGGCTGGAACAGCTCTGCCCCTCTCCCTGCATTGGCTGCAGGGACCCATGGGGTTCCAGCTCAGTATTGGCCAGAGGATGGGCTGAGTAAACAGCACTGGGAACACTGCTGGGTACAACAGGAGAACGTGCTGGATGTGACAGGTACCAGTGCAGGTGCCTGGCACAAGTCACAGATGAAGCCCCAAGGGATGGCTGGGTTTTGCAGGTGATTGAGATTTCCAGGAGTTACCTGGGAAGTGATTGAAATTCACAGGTGAATGAAAGGGGAATTCTGGAGACTTTTTGGGAGCACAGCCTTGTAAGCCCTATAGCACCTCACTCACACCATCGGTAAGTGCATCTAAAGCTGAACTTGCCTACATCAACTCTATCAGAAATACTAGATTTGGGTATGAATGTTGCAATATGGGGACTCATGGGGAGGAGGAAATTCAGGCAGGGTTGTCCATCTAGGAGGAGATGGAAGTCTTCCCCAGTCCTGGAAAACAGAACTGATGCAGACATCTCCCAGAGAGGGTGAGATGTACCTGGCAGAGAGCTGGGAAGCCCCTAGCAGTAGGAGCTTATGACGACCTTATGATCAGCATATCCATGTCCCACTATGAGGCATCACAGGTCAGGGAGGAATACTGAGACTTAGGAAGGGTTTTATTCTCTCCAAACACAAAGGAGGGGATTTTCAGATCCCAGAAGCAGCACTGTAGAGCTACTCCTTACTGTAAAGTCTCCATCACTTCTTTTCTCTGAGGGCCCAAAAATATATTCCCCAGCTGTACGTTGTTCAGTCACAGTGGTGTGAAGGAAAGGCATCTGGATGACCACCAACATGGTTCAGCTGAGTTCTCTGGGACCCATGGGAGAGTGTGGAGCACCAGAAAAAACATGGAAAATAGAATATGTCCTCCCTTCTGAAAAACGTGTTCCTACATCAAAGCTTTGTCTTTATTTGGTGAACAACAAAAATGTTGTTACCAACAAAGTGCCTTAAGCAGATCAAATTTTGCTATAGTTACCACATTTTCAGTGGTGACCAGTTATAACAGGGAAAAATTATCCAGAAAAATCCTGACACCTCATCTCTGAAATATATTTTAAATACTTCCAATACATTTTAAATACTTCTAAATGCTTTGCATTTTCCTTTTACTGTCCTCTTTGAATGCAGTCAGGTAATCCCTCAGCAAACTCATAACTTGACCCTCTGCTAACACCACTTACTGATTCCAATATTGAGTTTTTATAGAAACATGAAAAGCAGTTGATTAAATTTGGATAAATATTTAGGAGGGTTTTTTTAAAACCCAACTCTTGCTAATGCCTTTCTCATATTTAGGTGCCACCTGAGATAGACAAGTAGAAATGTCAAAACCTCTGGAATGGATTACATTACAGAAAGTTCAGTGCACTGCAAGGAAATTAGGAATATTTAATGAGACTAAATTCCTCTGAGAAAGAACAAGATGGGTTGTATGAACAACCCAATCTGTTTGTCACAGGTAAGCAAGTCATGAATAACAAATGGACTCTAATTTAGGAATGTAAATAGAGAGATGCCTGATTTGAGGCACCTGGGTCTAAATATTTTAGGCATCATTATATGAAAAAAACAGGCAATTTTGTATGGTTGTCTGGGCTCATAACGGGCCCTGGCAAAATCTAGTTTCCAATAGCAAGGCTTCAGGGGAGGCTTAATGATGCTGCAAATAGCAGTGCACAAAGCACAGTAACCAGTTACTTCCTTTTAAGTTACAGCAATACACACTTCTGCTCTTTGTTCAGATTTTTGTTGTAGAAACACCAGTTTAGGTTATCTGACTGATCAGCTCACACTTCCCGTGTCCTGGGTGTTTGTGTGGAGCCAAATGACCCTCACCATGTCCTCTGGATGCCATGTCCTGCATGGAGAGCAACAAGACTGCCTTGCTGGGGTGCTGCCTCGTGGTGCCAAAGCCCAGGGGAATGGATGGCAGCGTCTGGGGTACAAACCTGAAAACTGTTTGAAAAATAAAACATGTCTCTCCTCATCTTCTCTGTTGCTGACAAAGGTATTGCAAACCCAAGTTTATCTTCTCTCCCTGCTCAGCCAGATAGGAACAATAGGGAGAACAGCTTTAGCCTTCTTTCTAGAAAAATGGTGAACAAATTACTCCTTACATCGTGGGTAAAGGTGTTTGCCACTGTGGTGTGGTGCATCTTAAAGGCAAAGCTTGAAGTGGAGTAAGTCTTTGGGTGAGAGCAAAGCAGAACATTCAGGGGCTGTTGCACAGCAGAGGAAGAAGTGAGTGTGACTTTGCCATTGTCTTTGGCCACTCTGACACTAATGCAGATGTGCTCAATCTTCAGATCCACCCACAGATGTTTCACATTGCATGCCTAAAATGAGCTGTTGTGAGAGAAAAGCAACTCTGAAGAACAAATAACAGAGGGAAAACGGTGCTGTTGGCTGGTGTTTTCAGGCCAAGAAGCAGTCTAAAGGAGGTCTGTACACACACACCTATCACAGTCATCAAAAAAGTAGAAATAATCCCCTCACACAATGACTTCTTCTTAGCTACTTGGAGTTCAGGCTTCATTTTCTTACCTGAATGTATTTTTTATTATTCCCAGTATTTGTTCATTTCATACATTGCGTAAACAAGCACAGCTGATGAATAAATAAGTTGGAGAGTTAGCATGGATAATTTTCTCTAGCATTACTGATGAAGTTCTGAATCTCTTTCACTTGCATGTGGGAACACGGTTGTAAATTATTTTCACCACATACATTTCAGCTCTGTTGTTGTGGCACAAAACATTCCTCAAGAAAACAGGAAACAAGTGAAAAACCCACTCAGCCAAATCAGCTTTTCCTTCTCCTTGCTTTAACATGATGATTTGGTTGGAAAGATTGGCAGAAGGTGAATCACAAGTAACTAAATTGCAGAGCAGTTTGGTGATCACAAGATACATGCAGAACAGTAATTAATTTAAAATTATATTTAGATGGATCAAAATGTAGAGATCATAGTAGAGCTCCTATGCTGCAAGGGAAAAAAAGGAGTTTAGAAACAGGTCATCATATCCATGGCAACATAGGAGGGAACTTTTCAACAAAGAAAGCAGCTGCTTGTCTAGCTGTTACTGCCTCATGAACAACAGGTACAGCTCTTCTGGGGGCCTGGTGAGTAGTGGGTGAAGATGCTGTTTTGGGAGGACCTTGATCCCCCTGATGTGCTGAGTCAGTTCTTAGGAAGCAAAAAGGAAGGGGAACATCACAAATGATGAGCAGCACCCAAGCTCACCTTGCCTGGCTCCCCCCTGCACGCTAGGGCAGGTGGGGGTCTCCCATCCCATTTTCACAGAGGAAGAGGAGCTGACAAAGCTGGTGGGCAGGGAGTGTCCTCACTCAGGAGGAGCCCAAGCCATGGATCTTCACACTACACAGAACTTGGCACTGCCCACAGAGGAACAGCTCTGGGACTGTTTTCATGCTGGCAGAGCCACGTATATATAGAATACCTGTTTGAGTTCAGCATGAGCAAAATTGGAATCCACTTCTTTTTTATCTTCTGAGTAATTTCCTTTATTTTAGAATTGACTTTCAAAATTACCCACAACCAACTCTTTTACCTAGCACAGTTAAGGACACAAATCTCTCTGTATTAACTGATGCACCTACCTAACTACTAATAAGTAGTTGGAGATATAAACAGCCTTAGTAGCATCACTGTTAGGTGCCTAGCAGGAAAGTTTGCTTTAAAAGGAGTATTAGTGTTTTACCAATGTGTACATGATAGTCAGAAGAAAAACGTTTATTAGAATGTGTGTAGTGATTAATACTTACTAGTGTCTCTATTTATTTATTTGTTTGTCTGTACTTAGGCAGGATCCTCACTTGCCTTTGCCTTAATGTGATTCTACAAAGGTACTGTTGATAATTTAACAGTCAGTGTTGTAATGAAACAGACATCTTTCCTATTAATATATTTCTAGATCTCACCCCTGAAATAAAGTAGTCAAGGCACAAGTCTGGAGGGATAGGAAGGAATTGTCGCTCATGTGAACCATTTTTGGCTTTCTTCTTCATGCCACTCTGTCATCAACTCTGAAATTTCCATGTATGCTTTCAGCAGACTCCGGGTGGCTTCCAGGTACTTGTTGCTTCTGCTTGTTTGCTCAGATACAATTTGCTGTTTTCTGGCTCTATCACGTTTACAGGACCTCAACAAGGTCCTCTCATTTTCTATGTCTTCATGAACATTTTGTTCAGAAGACAGGTCCACTTAATAATGGAATTTCTTGCCTTCCATCCTTTTTTTTTTACAAATCACTGTCAGTTGCCAGTGCAGCCATTTCAGCTCCATGCTGTGCATCAAGCTTTCCTCTGTTAAACTCAAGATGAGCTCCTAGAGATCAGGAACTTGGCCAGAACATGACCTTCATCATTGATAAATGACATGAATATGACAAACTCCAGGACTTCACCTATTCAAGCAGCAATACCTAAATTCCAGCACTATTCTGCTCCCATTCACTCAGCTGTTTGCCCACAAGATGATGGGCGTCTTATCAAGCACTACATCCAGCTACAGGAAGGGAGTTGGAGGTTCAGCAAAGCTGCTACTTGAGGATCTGGTTATGCAGCCTTCTTTCCTGAGGCTGTGCTGTCGGGATGCACTTGGGTATGTGCATGTGTGGTTGACATTCTCAGCAAGTGGTAGCTCCCCAAAATTCTGCTGACTCAGCTGCCACCACAAGATCACACCGGTGTCCAGGGCTGACAAGTCTGGAAGCGTGGTCAAGCAAAAATAGCTTAAGTACTTGAAGTCACTGATAGAAGTTGTCCCACAACAATCTATCGGACACTTCCTAGGATAACCTGTGCAGTATTGCTTAGGGAATCCAAAATTTATCACAATCATTTCCCAGTAGCTAGTGCTGGAATACGTAAGCATAGTGTGGATGTGGATAATAAGTAAGGCTTGTTGTCTGTGTGACAGCATGGATAAGAGAAAGCTGCTTTGCATTGGCAGTGTTACAGCTGTATCTCTGGAGTGAGATAAATAACTCACAGCTTGTAGCAAGCTGGTAGAAGAAAGCCTGAACTTCAATTTATGTGTTTATCACTTAATAAATCTAGGTGTTTGCTATTTCTGTTTCTCAAAGACACTGATATTGATTGCTGGGAGAGATGAAATGCTATGTGAGCTTCCACCTCCTTCTGCTGGAATGCTGTCCAGGAACTACTCAAGTTTCCTCTTACATTGGAAAGGCTTAATCTTTGCAGCCATGTGGAAAAAATAGAAATGAAAAAAATCATAATGGGTTTATCTGAGTGGAGAAGTGTGTAATATAATAGTAATTTTGAGAGCTCAGAAGTACAGAATCAGCCTTCAATTATATTTCTTCTGCCTGAAAGAGATGCACACAGCTCAGTAGTCAAATTTTGTTTGCCTTTGGGTTTCTGTGCACACAGAACCTGTATTTAATCACCTTTTGTCTCACCTACAAGAAAAAGGGGAGGACCTGGATAAAACCTAAGTGGAATCTCAGGAACTGGTTCAGATCTTCTGTTGAGCATCCCTTTTGGGTCTGTGGGAGTTATTTCACTGCTACCTGCAAAGAAAATAAACTGGCAGAGCCAAGCAAAATGTTTTCATTCGCTCTATGGTGTCTGATGAAAGGAGAGCTTTTGCCATAATTCCCAAGTTTTTCTTTTCCTAATAAATATATAGAAAAAAATCTCAAACAAGGTGTTCTTTAAATGAAAACTCAGAGGACACTGTTTGCCAAGGTGTGTGAAAGGAAGAAGAGGTATTTTTCCCTGACTGGCCCGTCCTTCTTCAACCTTTCTCTGCTGCTTCTCCTTGAATTTCACCTTCCTCAGTTCAGAAATGTTTCTACACTGGGACAGTTGCAAGCTCTCTTCCTATCTTTCTGCACAAAGCTCAGCAAAGACATGGCACACACAGTTTTGCCCCATGGAGACCAGCTTCTACTCTCCAAATGCAGCTGACAACACCTGTGCAGCCAGTACCTTTGTGCAGCAGAAATGGAGTTGCCCATCATCAGGCTTACACAAAAAATCAGTGTTTAGTTCATAGGTGAAGCTGTGTAGCCTCTACTCACAAGCACACTGAAGGCTGGGACACTCCCAAGCAATCTGGCATAACAGTGCTCAGAAATAGTTACAGCCTCTTGTTAGTGCTTGTGAGAAGTAAAGGATGCCTAGATAGCATGTGTGAGTGGACAAAAAGGAGCAGAAGTGAGAGAGCCATAGGAAATTTTTATCCCTATGGAAGGTCACTTGAGGAGAGGTGCTTCCCCAAAAAGTGTACATGAACGAACACCTCCAGGAGGGTGCAGAGGACTGTTATGAGGAAGAGAGCTCCCTGGTGAAGAGACTGGACTACAGCTGGTGTAGCTGGACTATAGCTGGTGGCAAATGCCCATGGACCAGGAAATGTCTCAGTTCACAGGCAAAAATTTGTGTGCAGATCTAGAGAAGAGACCCTAGGAGGGTTGTTATGGAAGTCATCAGGGGTAACACAGAGATGCACCAATGCAAGAAGGTCTGAGGACTGAGCCCCAAATACCACAGTGAGCCATGGACCACGAATGCGGAGAATCAGAGATACGTGTTTTGCCACCATCAAAAGATAGATATCAGATGTTGGCATTCCCAGCAAGTTTAAGGCAATGCTAATTTTTTGGCTGGTATTTGTCATTGTCAATAACTTTGGCAGGATCTTGACTTCATCCTAATATAGAAAGTAGGAAAAAGCCTGAAAACTCAGAAAATATTTTTCAGGGCAGGAAACTCATTTGGTTAATGCTGAAAAGACCATCTAATACAACACAGCTCTAGAGGAGGGACATTTAATTCCTCACAAAGCTGGGTTTAAATTTGTGCTTACACTGAAAATTTATCAAATTAGCATTTAAAAAAACCCAACATTTTAAAAACGAGCTAATACACCCTGTCAAGTTTTATCTCAGTGCAAATGCCTATTGAGATGTTACGATAAATGGCAGTCTACTTATACCAGAAATAACAGGAGACCTTTAACTATAGCAACGCAAATGATGCCACTCTAATTAAAATTGGTAAATGGTTATAGTCAGTTTTTAATGAAAACATTCTTCCATGCATTTTTAATCTTTAGCACCATTTCATTTTGTCTATGGTGGTCAAGGAAATAATTACTGGAGTCTAAATCTCCATGAATATACTGGTAATCAAAGATGACTTCTATTAGCACTTAGATGAGCTGTTCTGCTAAAAATGAACTGCACTAACTGTAAACTTGCTTTCACTTTGGGAATTAGGTGGAATGAATGTTAGGGAGTTATGAGCATTGGCCAGCTGGCCAGGACTGTTTGTGCTGCACAGGGAATTAGCTACAACAGTGAGACGTGTCCAATGTATGCAATTCAGCAAAGTGACAAGGTCCATTTGGAGGTGTGATTAAGCAGTGTACATTTTCTTGCCTTTGCAGCCTGGAAATGACAGGTCACCTCAGGTCTTACTGAAGAGCAAATAAGAGGCTAGCTGAAGGAAAATGGGGGAAAAATATCAAATGAAAGAACTACAGTCAACCTGAGGCAAAGGCTTTCTCATCAGTTCCCTGTCTGCTGCCACTGCTGGGTTTGTTCTTGCCACCCTGATCCCCTTTTCTGTCAGTAGTGGGAAGGTATGGACTTCTTATGGACTTGCCATGGGATACAAGTTACCATTGTCACTTGGTGGTTTCTGTGATATTTCTGGATAAGCCCAACAGAACAGAAAAATCATGTCAGTCTTCATAGTCCTTTCTATTACTATGTTTAATATACTAGTGATTTTTTTAGAATTTCCATTCCAGAAAAGTGCCATCCTTTCTCTACAGCTAACAGTGATAAAGTACAAAGGTTGAGCATCACTTGCCACCTGGGCTGTGCAGCAGCTGGTGTTTCTAGGTGCTCCAGGAGGAAACCAGTCCCTCTGCATTACTGCTTGTTAAAGGGGGTGAAGGATTACAGAATTTTAAATTAATTAACAAATAAGTCCTTAAGATTTTAGCAGTGGACTACAGAAGATGGCATATGTTTCTTGTGCAAGCACATCACAGCAGTACCTCAATGCCAACAGCTGAGAGCTTTTGGTGCAGCTGCGCTCTCTGCATTAGTCTGGATCGAAGGGATGACTGATTTCCACAGGCTCACAGGCATTGCAATCCTCCATCATCCCAGTCCTGCAAACTGCCAGGGTGGTACCTGCCGTCATCTTGAGGGGAGATTACCCTGCATGGTGCTGGGTGGCTGAACAACAGCAAGGCTTAAGCAGCCCCAGCTCCTGGAGATCACTCCTGGACATCCTTCTCCAATGGCACATGGCCCAGTTGGCCTCCTGAAGCCCCATTTCCAGTGGTGATCCCCTTGTATCTGCCTGGAGCTAAGACCAAGGGGAGACACAGTTTTGCAGGTTGTGCTTCAGCCTGTCAGGAGCTGCAGTACCTCCAGGGTAAAACAAAGCCCATCCATGAAAAGTGAAGTCAGACTTTCAAAGGCTTAATACAAAGTGGCCAAGGTTTGGCATCCCCTGTGGCCAAGAGGTTCTTACCCTCTGCAACAAAAAGTTTTGCTTGCCTACCTTGAAAAGTCTTGAGGAAAGATGTTTTGTCATTCCTTCTATCAAACAAGGCCTCCCAACAAACCAGTGCCCAGAAAATTGGAAGTTTTCCCTTCACAATCTCATAAGAAAATATCCAAATTCCAGACTTGGGCTCTGGTTTCAGCATACCTTCCACTGCTCCCTTTTTGACAGCACTCAGGCATCCTGATGGTATCCATGGACTAGGCACTCACTTTCTTCATGGTCTGGCTCAAGAGTTTCTCCCAGTCTCTATCTTTTTCTCCACAAATGGTGCTTGCACAGGAATCCAACCTTGCTGTGCCAAGTCCCTTTCTCATAACACTCAGGACAAGAGGAAACTGGAGTAAAATAAACTGGCATTCCAAAGAACCTCAAGTAATTGAGTTCTTATTTTTTTCTTTCTCACAGTATAATTTATCCCCTAAGAATCATAATTTTCCACTTGTTCTACCCCTGCATTTAGTAAAGTAAAAACAAAGCTACCCATTTTGGTCATGTTCTGCTGACTTCCTGGGTATGCTTTGTTGCCATAGGAAAACTGTTGCTCTCTCTGAATATTTTCCTGAATCTGAGGTGGTTTTTTTCTGTGACTTATTGTCTGTTCTTTTAAACAGCATATTAAACCACTTTTATTTAAGCCACAGTACTAATACCCTTTTTCTTTCCGGAAGTGAACAAATGTTTGCTACTGACTCCAAAGTCTTAAAATATTAGAGATATTTCATCCAGTTTTTCCTTTGATTTTCAGAAAGTTTGTTCTTACGAGTTTTTCAAAGTCTCTATCTATCTGTTTACAGCTGCATCTTTAGCTGAAAAGTTTTAACAAGTAACACAGCTAGAAGAGCTATATTCTTTTTCTCTGACAAGATGTTTTTGTAGCTAGAGTTCTGGTCTTGTCAGAAAGTACAGGGATAAATGCCACCTCCTGCTTTCAGCCCTAATAGGGACATGCTGATGTATTTTCACAACATGCCCATTGCAGTTAGTAGTAGATGAAGGCTCAGAGTCACTCATAGGTACACAAAAATACAAGAGCTGCAGAAGAAAGAAGTGTTTGGCACAAAGTTAAAAAAAAATAAGATTTGTGTTCATTACAGGATCTTCGTAATGTGTGTATTTTGTAACAGACCGGAGAAAGATGTCAAGTTTGCAACAAACTCCTCTCATGGCAAGAAGGAGCTTCTTGCAAAAGAATTACTTCAGGAGATTTTATTAATGCCTTTTTTTTTGGAATAACACAATCAACAATATCAATTGTTGATTCAATTCAGTAGAAATTCAGTAATTCAGAAATTCAATTCAATTCAGTAAAAATATGAAGGTGAAAGAAAGCCTGATGACCTGCTGAGAAATGCAATTTCCTGGAGTCCAGTGACTTCACTGAAGGTAAATTGTCAGAGCCGTGATCCAGGAGCAAACATGATACAATCTGAAGTTTTAAATACTTGCTTGAAGGAAATCTTCTTAAGAAATTAGTCAGAATTAAGTTATGTAAAAAGGCCCATTCAGAGGCAGCACTGAGCATTTACAGAAAAATGTTGACAGACCAAAGACTAAGATCTATTGGAAATCAAGCTGTAGAGGGCCATGCATTCAAAATGCAGAGATGACACCTGAGTGGGATGAAAAGATGCAGAATGACTGGAGAGGCAAAGGACCAGCGTGGGGTTTACTGCTGCAACCACCAGAACTGACCTGAGGAAGGACAAGGGAGAAGAAAGGAGGTGATCCTACATGAGGGAAGAAATGTCCCAGGAGCAGGTGGAGGTTAAAAAAAAAGATTCACAGCTTGAAAAAATGGATAATTGGGAGGGCTGGACATTTTAGGAGAGTAAGAGAGGGGGCAAGGGAAAACCAAGATGCTTAGAGATCTGAGTAGAGAGAGGACACCTTGGAACAAGGAAAGAAGGGGCAATGGGATTTGAGGTTGGTATCTGTGCATCAGAAAATGAAAAAATCCATGGAGGGCAGGAAGAGGGACAGAAATACAGCTCTAGCTGCAGCACTATGGTCAGGCCATGGCAGGCAGAGGGAACAAGTAGGTGCAAGAGCCTGGGTTAGAGGGACTTGCAGAAACTGCAGTAGGATTTGGCATTGCCAGTCAGATCCCTGCAGTTTAAAGTCACCAATATATTTTTTATGAGGATGGTGTGGTATCTGCTTGAAACAGTCCAGCCAGAGTGCAGGAAGAAACATCAGCTTGTGAAGATTTATGGATTTGCAAGAACTGTCTGTCCAAGGAGGGTATAAAACAAGAGGCAAATCTCAATATGTCAGACTGGCCTTCCTACCTGCAAAAGGGAACATCTCCACCTTTCTCCTTCCTCCCATATTGTTCAGTTCCCATCCCCTTCCTGGAAGAAAGAGAGAAAAAAGGTATTCCCCTCAGGGCCAACCACAAAACATTAATTCAAGGGAGAATCAAGTAAGGATAAATAAGAAAATGAAGCTATAGAATTTGCTGGGTGACTGGAAATGTGAAAGAAGAGTTAAAGATTGAATAGTGCCTCAGAGATAAAAAATCCAATAATTTATCTGTGAAAATAAATTAAAGGAAGCCAGCAAGGTGTGTTCTGCTGCAGAGTACAACAAGGATGCCATTTCACCTTTCACTGATGGAGAAATTGAATGTATACTAAAAACACTGCAGCCTTGTAGAGCAAAAAAATCTAAAAATTGTGTTTGAGAAACTCCCAAAAGATCAGAGATGTGTAAGTTTACAGTTAACCTGTCTGTTGCAGGGCTGCCATGTGAAAATTGTCCTGTCCACACTGAGAGGCAGGCAGCATGCTGCTTTTTGGCACAAGGGGGTTGACATGGGTCAGCTTTTCCTGCCAATGGAGCCCTGTCAGGATGAGCATGGAGCAGCTTTATTGGCACAGGGACAGCCTGGCTGGTGGGACTGGACCACAGCAGGATGCTAATAAATCCTCCAACACACTGAAATTGATGTCTGTGCATAGTCCATTCTCTCAGACATGCCCACAGGGCTGGGTATTGCTGTTTCTGTGAGACATTGCACGGCGCATTAGGTGACTCACTGGAGCTGTTACAGACCTTGACACCTACTGAAACTTGCCAGAGGTGCCATGCTTCAGGAAAGGGATCGCTGCTTGTGGTGCAGGGGCCTCCTGGCAGTGATGCACAGCCCTGTTGTCAATTGTCTTCATGTCAAAGCCACAGTATTTGTCAAAATTAGGTTAAAAAGAGCCCAGGTGTGTATTTAGCTATAGGGCAAAATCTCTTAGGTCTTCCTCACTGAAAATGCAGCCTGATGCTGCTGTTTTGGAAGCATGTGTGTGGGTGGATACAGCATGACTGACTGGTACCATGGGCAAGCAAAACAGAGCTACCTGAAGGTGGAGTGTGGATGGTTGCACTGAGGGTGTGTCATGTGTGGTGTGTGTGTATTTATGATTAAATGTCCAGTTATTTGTAGGTGACAAAGAAACAGTCTTTTTTGTAACATTCCAATTCTGTGCATCTCTCCAACCAACCCAAAGGAAAACATTTGATGTATATGTCTCAGGGTATGATGGAAGATTAATGCAGGATGTAAAGGAAGTGTAAATACCTTCTTAGCTCCATGAAGTTTGCGGCCTGCATATTTCTAGTTTTTTTCCACCAACATTCCTTCAGGTTACTGGTTATAGCAAAAATTAATTAAGCAAAGAGAGTACTTGACCTATTGAACAGTGTTCTACAGTTATAACCATATATAGAGCAATAAAACCATAAATCAATAACATTGGGTGTTTAGTGCTCATTGCAAGATTTGCTTAGGATCAGCTGAATAGTTTCAAGTGCATCTGAGTGAAAGAGGTAGGTCAAATACGTTATGCAGCATAAAATTAGCCTACCCTGACATTTTCACAATGGGTGAACTTGCAAGAGTGGAGTGGATGATGACAATTGCTTGTGTTCCTCGTGACTAAAACATTTTCTATGAAGATAGACCAGAGCACCTCCTGTTCTTAATATCCCTGTTTAACATATAGGGTATGAAATATTTAGCAAGTCAGGGGAAACACAGCAAAGAGTGTGAATGCTCTGATAAAGAATAAAGCCTGAATTATCTCTCAGCCTGATTGCTTTTTGCCATCCGTTCGGCATGTTGTCACATCATGCTTGTGCAGTGGCAGTGACTTGCCGTGTGGCTTTAGCCTGCCAGGATCCCAAATGCCAGTCTGGCTCCAGTGGTGCCTTCAGAGCAGCCCTCACTGCTCCACTGGAGGAAGCATTTGAGCAGCGTGTTTCAGTCCATGGCCCTTGTGCCTTTCCCCCCGTTTTACGTGTTAAGGCCTGTGGGGCTTCCAGACTGTTCCTCAGCCCCAGGAATTCTGAGGCAAATTGTTTGATTCAGATCCCACCCACTGAAAAGCAGACACATCTTGCACACCGTGTAAGGACACATCCATCATGTGCAGCCCTGTGCCAGGCAGCCTGAGAACACACTTTTATTAAGCATGTGTGATCAGGTACAAACCTAAAAGGATTGCAGTGATCATCTCTCCTATACTGCTGCTCTGCACAGGCTGGAGAGCAAACCTAGATTAATCACTGTTTGAAACATTCAGCAGCACTGGGAAAGGGACTTAATTTCTTCTTAAAAATTCTGGTCCTGGAGCAGCTACCATTAACACTAGTAAAATGTTATAGTGCTTAACTTCTCTTTGCAGTAAGCTTGTAAATATTTATTTTCTATTTGAATGCAAATAGGCTAAAAATATCTGCTTATTTTCAATGTCTCTTCTTCGTGTAGGTAAGATTAGCTTGTGACATAGTGCTCAACCTCTGTTTAATAACCTAGGAACTCACAGGGTACCTCAACATCTTCCAAACTGCTCCTAATTCATTGTGAGCCTGGTCCAATTTTTCATCCTTCTCTTCCATCTGTAGATCCAAAGATTGCATGTTTGGTTTTGCCTAGTCCTGAGACTTCACATTCCAGTGGTTGATTGCACCACCATCCACATGTCTTTGTCAAAAGTCATGCTTATAGGAAATTTTCCGTGTACATACAGCTTCCCCTATGCACACCATAATTGCCCTGGAGGCTATAGGATTGGTGGGAGAATGAGTTGAAATCCCACAAGAACCCAGGTTGCTGCAGTGGACCCATGAGTGAGTGTCATTTTTCACTGAAAGACCTTATCAAAATAGACTGATTTCTGCCTCACTCATTCCTTTTATTTGCAGGTCTTAATTTGGTGAAAATACCAGAGTGGGAAGGTGACTTTTGAGAATGCTTCTTGTCCTAGCCTAGTGAAGAATGAAGGCTTTGGGGGATACATGGGGTCACTGCAGCACCTGGCTTCTGTCCAGCACAACTTTCATCTAAAATAGACATGCAATGAAAGAGCTTTCCCCCTTTTTTTTCCTGGTAAAAATGCCAGAATATCAGCTGTTCACATTCTATCCTTAATTATGTTTCAAAGGAACACCCTGTCCCTACAATATTTTATATAATGGCCAGCCACCAGGATAAATTTATGCAGGAACAGACAGGGGACAAAGATGGGCAAAAAAGGAGAAGAACTGATGGAACAAAGAAAACCCGTGCTGTGTACAACAGAAAAATGGGCAAATGAGAAAGGTGCCAGAAAATAGTAATAGTGAGTAGAAATAAGTCAAACTACTGGGAGGAGGAGAGTGATGTAGTGGAAAGGAAGGAGAACTCCAGCACATGCAGATGGAAAATACAGGGAAGCACCCAGCTGTCTCCATCATCACATCTGTTCCCGTATCCTCTCCCTGAAGGAGTCAGTTCCTGGTCTTCCTGACAGTTTTCATCCTCTTTGCGTTTATGTCCTGGTGCACCCAGTGATTCCATTATCTTTCACCTCCTACCTTCTCAACTGGCTATCCACCCCATTGGCATATCCCATATGCCCAACATCTCATGTATAAGTCTCCATTAGTCCTGAGATTTTAAAAATAAAAGGCTTGAATTTTTTGCTGAAGTTCTTGTATCAAATACATGGAGAATCTGTACTCAGTCACGTGCTCGCTAGCGCTTCAGGTTTTTTGTTTTATCCTTCAGGTGATGGCTTCCAAGCTCTGATTCGTGTTGCATGAGTGAGGGCAGGCAATAATCCTCAGGACCATTTTGACTGTTTTTTTCTCTTGCAGATTAAATAGTCTAAGTGCAGAGAGCTCTGTGGGAAACTGTCCAGCTTGGCATCTGTGTGTGGGCCCCAGTGTCTGGACACTGCTGTCATTGACTCCTCCAGCTCTCTATTCAGAGGGCCCCCATGCCATAGGGAAAAATCTTTATGTTTGTTTTTCTTTTCTCTGGGAAGCAAGGGGGCAGAGAGGGCAGAAAAAAGACCCAACTCCTTTAGCAATGAAACAATGTTGACAAAATCACAGCAAGGCTTCTGCATTCTCATTAATAGGAGCTTTCTCTAAAAGCATGGAAACAGAGCTCTTGGTTTATTTGCCTCTGCCAAGCTGAACATTTGTCTCTGAAACTTCTTAACTTTTGATGATGAGTACAGCTCTCAGAGTAAAATAACAGTTGTGATTGCTGCAGTGAGTTCAGCATGGTATCAGTTTCACGGCAATGACAGAGGAAGAGATGTGACAGCAGAAACAGTGGGATGCAGCAAGAATGGAAATGTTCTGGGATCTGTGCTCTTCAGACCAAAGAAAGGAGTACATGCAAATCATTCCCCACGAGGGAGATTAGGGGCAGGGTAGGGCTGTGTGTTTTGGATGCACATGCCAGAGTCTTCCATTGTCTCCACTGCAGTATGCTATTTCTCCCCCTAGTTTGGATTATGAGATTTTTTCCTGCTGTCTCTGAACCACATTTAAATGCACCTTCACAGGTTTCTGAAGCAAATGAGCTTCCAGCCACCATGTCAAATGCAGTTTTCAGAATTACACAAAAATTCTTATGGCTATATTGAAGTTAGCAAGTTATTAAAAATGAGATCTAATTACTTATGGCTTATGAAGTCAGTTTCTTCTCAGAGAAAACCCAGCAAAATATAGTTTGGTTTTTTTTTTTATTCTGTTGTATTTTACACTGATAAAATGGTATTTCAGAAAAAGCTGAAACGTGGAAACAATCAGATGAATACCTAGTTAGTTTTCTGAGTCTATGTACCCTGTCAATTATTCAATTATTAAAATTGAATAATGCAATTAAACTCACAAATGACAATATTCCTTTCCAGAGCTTTTTGCATTCAAAAATGAGAAAAGTGTTAATTAATTTATTCGATTTCCACTGTTAAAGTGTTAATTAAATTTATCCCACTTCCACTGTTGCATATCAATATTATTGTAGTACACATATAGCAAAACCAAGTGACAGAAACTAAAGGATTCACATTAGAGCTCTCAGTAGTTTTCTGTATTTCCAGTTACCAACATTTATGCTTGTTCTTTACATCAGACTACAAAGCAGGAAAAAAGAGTTAACTGCCTGAAAAAAGCCAAGAGCTGGAACCTCAGTGTCATAAAGTACTCTGCCTCACACAGATCATTGCTAGTAAAAGATGAATATGAAAGAATTCTTACAATGTATTTATATGACTTCTCACTCCTAGTTAAAATAGGAAACAGGCAAGGACCTTAGGTTAAGGAAAGAAAAAAGCAGCAGTGCACTACTGCGCTTTACTTGATCCTGAGAAATAATATTTAACTCACTGTCCTGACATTCCCCTAGTTTCTAATCCATATCACTGCCCATGAAAAGCTGCAAAGGAAATTGTTACCATGAACGATGTGATAGAAGTCTGCCTATTTTGAGTGAGTACTCTTTGTCCAGTAGCAGTGTCTTGGAAGTTGTGATGAGCCATACAGCACGATCACTCTGTCTAAAAGGCTTCATGTTGTTGTCAAGGAGACCAGCTTTTTAGTCAGATACAGCTTTGAAAGTGAAGCAGTCATATGAAGGAAAGCTATGTGTATTTAAAAAGATCCACTTCTCAAACTCTAATTTGAATTATTTTCCTTGCTTACACCAAAGGAGCAATAATGGGGTTTTAGTAATTTCTCAGTGCCCTTGTATTGTGCTCTCAGTTTCAATAAAATCAACTGGCAAATCCAGAGTACCAGCCCCCAGTTGGATGACACTGACTTTTCTGCACTGAGACTATGGATGGTATAACCACCTATGGTTCTGCTTTGATCTTTGCAAAGCACCATTGTTTCATGCCCTTGTCCCACTCGTCAGCCTGCTCACAGGAGTGGTCTGGACAAGGTTTGGTCTGGCCTTTTGGCCAACAGATTTGTGAACAAGCAGATGTTTTGGCCTTTGTGGTGCTCCACTTTTGTGGCACCTTAGATTTGGGGGATCTTCAGGGCCTCTTGGTCCTTACTCTTGTCTCCACCCTGGTTCACCTGCATACATGCCAATCCCTGGCAATTCTTGTCCACCCTCCCCTTGGGTTCTTATTGGTATCTGAACTGTGTTTAGTGCCACAATTCCCATCTTTCTTCAGTTCATTGCTCTAAATCTTTACAAAGAGGGTTTCTGGACCTCCTGCCCTACTCACTGGTATCTTCTCGGCTTTTTTCAAGTCACTCATGCCTTTTCTGGACTCAGGGTCCCACCCCAGGTCTGGTACATCAAATGGAACCATACCAGTGCCAAGCAAAACTTAAGACTATCTTAGGTGCTGAGCTTGGATCTGTGCATTCAGTGATGTTGCTGCCTTTTATGGTAACAAGAAGTCACAGAGGACTTAGGATTGATTGTCTGTCTGTTCCTTGTGTCCTGCCTGCCTCCCACCAGCTCAGTAAATTCAGCAGTGGTAGAGGCAGAACAGTAGATTCCCAACCCTTCATTTTGATGGTAAATTTTGGATAGCATGCCCTCTGGTTCAAGGTGTGCACCTAGTTTTGCATCCATCCCTTAACAATGTTAAACATATTTTCCTTAGATTCTTTATGAGAAAGCAATTGAAGCAACATGAGAAACTTTAATAAAATCAAGTCATGACATCTTCTCCTTCACCCCTATTCACAGGGACTGGTACTGAGATGCAGGAGGTTATTTAGTTGATTTGAAACAGTTTGTTTTAATATATAAAACTTGGCCATGTGTCTGAATCAGAGGAAGTTGTTTGATGATCTTCTGAGAACTTAATTACTCTAATGTCCCATGTTGCAAAGAAAAATTCTAAAAAAACCTCCCAAATTGTAAAAAATTCAGGTTTCTAAAGTACATTTTGCTTGACAACTCTTTACATTGTGATTTTGTTTAGTACTGGCCTTATTTCATCAATATTCAGGATTCATAAAAATGAAAATGTGTTTTATTAGAGTACTGAGTATGTCTTTATATTGCATGAATTTACAGTCTGAACTGTCACTGCTGGACGTTCTGGGATTTCAGAAAATGTTTCCCTGCTGTGCTGAGCATTAGCAATTTTCCCACAATAGATTTTATCTATTGACACTCTTCAGTCATTTCAAGCTCATTAGGCTATGGCAGCTATGACATCTCCTAGTGAGGCTGCAACTGCACTTTACTGTATCATTATTTCATTTTATGAGGCATGGGAAGGACAGGAACTGCAATGGCAACTCACCCAACCCTGCTCTCCTTTGACCTTTTCCCCATGACTCTTTTGAAGCTGGCTACAAAGTCACAAGCTGATCTAAAGAAAAACATCATCAGTTTTTATAAGTGCATCTCTCCTTTATCTGTCCCATGTTTTCAGCTTTGCCACAGAAATGATAACCTGCAGGCATCAAGTGCAAGCATTTTCTTTTGTGTTATTCAAAGGTGACAGTTTATGATGTGTCTTATTTACCTCCCACATTGTGAGTTCATGGGCCTGGGGTGCGGAGGCTGAGCTCCAACCCGAGCCTACTCCAGCCACAGGGCAAGGATGGTTTCTGTCCATGGGATCCCTGGGGCAAGGCAAGCAGCTGGCAGAGCAAGCAGGAAGAGCGTAGGAGGGAAAAGAATGTCGACAGCAATGGAAAACTGTGCCTGTGGAGTGTGGAGAGTATGCAGAGCTCAGATCTTCCTTTGGAGGCTGCAAGCCAGTGAGGGCTGTTTAATGACGCCGCTATTCCCGATGGTCCTGCTGCCTGCCCATTAGCAGCTGACAGTTCTCCTGGCAGCTCCTAAGGCGTAATGGGCTCTGGGAGAGGAATTGCTGGGCTGTGGACCAGTCTGAGGAATCAGTTGCAGCCCTGAAAAAACACAGGAAGGGGAACTTTACTGCTCCTTGCACTGGCAGCTGGACACTGGGGGAGAAGGCTAGTGGTGATGCTGGAACAGGAAGGGCAGGCCAGGACAATGCAAGAGGAGGTCAGAAGTGAGGGGTAGGCCAGGAGAATGCAGGAGGAGGTCAGAAGTGAGGTTGAATGACCCAGTCAGTGAACTGAACTTCAGACAGCTCACTGAGGGTTTGCCTTCTTTTGACTTCCATGGTGTATTTTAGCATCTGCACACACTGGGATAAATAAAAATATATAACTCTTCCAGCTATGGCCCTGATGCTTCCAGCTATGTAAAATGCCTCCATCTTCTCTGGCTTCTCTCATTTTTGCTGCAGGGCTTTCCATTCCTCAGCAGAGGGAACTTCCTGGAGGGTAAATGGAAGATCCTTGTGTCAAAGAGGACAGAAATTACAGCTCATTAAGGTGAGATAACTTTTGGAAACTGCAAAGAAAATGCCTCACAGAAAAAGTAGTTTCACACTGGTTATTCAGGGAAGGAAAAAATCCCCAAATCACTGAAAGACGGAAGACAAAGACATAAGGGAGGAGAAAAGGATGATTTCCAAACATTCTCTCCTGCCAGCATCTTACCTAGGCTATACTGGCTAGGGTATCTCTGGATCACACGTGCCTGGAAATGTCCTTAATCCATGCCCCTCATGGTGATGAGTGCAAAGTGATTAAGGGATATCGATGTCTAAAGACAATTTCCAACCACCTGCAACACAGAGGTGCACAGTTACTCACCTACCTACCTACCTACCAATGTACCTGCCTGTAAACACCATGCTCTACTCACACAGGCCAGTGGTTAAAAGACATTACAGCTGCAGAGGAAGTTTTGACTGTCCCCAGGAATGATATTTATACAGCCTTCTTCTTCCAGCAGAGAAAGGGGAGATGGCTCGTTCCCCTGCAGTTTCGGTACAGCTATCATCACCACTCATCACCACTCATCACACACATCATCCTTGCACGTCATCCTTGCACTGGCAGGGAGGCAATTAGGACAGTCTTCAAAGGAGAAATCGTGATTCAGTACATCCATGGGACCTGTCACAAGTGGACATTGAAGAAAAACTGCAGAGCCCAAGCCTACCAGTGACAGAAAGGCCACGTTCCTTTCATGGACTAGAGCTGATCCCCACCAGGGAAAAGAACTTTTCAGCACTCTCAGCAAATTTTGCACTGCTTTCCCCCAGGGTTTTCGAGGGCCTTGCACAGTGGAATGTGAACATGATTTGGGTTTTACAAAACTTACAGGGGTACAAATGATTACTTTTCACATAGAAGGGGAAAAATCACCCTATGCTTGGAAGCTAAAATTGCCTGAGCTAAAAAGCTGCTTAAATGTCGCTGTTGTGGGAAGGAAGATCCTGATGCAGCTCTTACAGGTGTTTCTGCTCCCAGTCTCCAAAATGGAGCTGCCTGTCAGATGCACTCCTTGGAAATGCCTGTTTCCCAGAGGGCAAATATTTGACAAGATTAGACAGCTCTGATTACGTGCAAAGCATTACTAAAGCTCTGAATTTACGTAAAGTTCTCTCCAAGGCAGTAGAAATGTTTGCTGTTTTCAAGACATCAGTCTTACTTTTTGCACCAGGATGCACTGAATCAGCTCTTTACTTCTGTTGTGATGAGCAGTCCAAACTGGGTCCCTTTCTGAGTGTGCTGTATATGTGCGTCATGAAAAAAACTGAGTGTGAATTTAGTCTTTTATTTTCTCTCATTCTCTCCTCCCATCCCTTAATCTTTCAAAAGATTACTCATTCTTTCCTCCAGGAAGTTTACTTGAGGTGAAGAATATCTCAAACATGGAGTTTCACAAGTGGCTGATTTCAGGTAAGTGCTCCTCACCCACAAAAAAACACAATCAGCCTCATCAGTCAGAAGAACAAAAGCCATGAATAAAACCATGCTCTCAAGGAAGGATCCTATTTTCCTGGAATGAAGGAGAAATGAGTAAAGAAAAAAAATGAATTAGTGTAGAGTCTTTATGCTAAAAATATCTAGCTTTACATATCATTTTAGTTAAAAATAAAGGCAATACATATTCCAGAGAGAAATATATAATGCTCAGAGTACCCTAGAGGAATGAGTTGTAACTCAGGGTAGCATTCAGGGGACTTCAGCGGAAGCAGAGGCATTATTAATGTTCTTTTAAAGTCTCTCTCCTTTTCTAAATGTCTCTACAATTATTTAATAGAGCATAATTTTTAGAACCTGGAGTTGCCTTTCTACAAATGACATTATGAAGTGCCAGTTTATCCTGGAGGGACCCAGGAAGTAGAGAGTCCAGTTTTTTCATCATTGTTGAATTCTAGTAGCTTCTCCTTTCTATGTCACTGAATGTATCTCCACCACAAGATAGTGGGCAGGCATCCAGTGATCATGGTGGTCCCACCAGCAGCCCTTTACTGTCTTCTTCACCTCTCTGCTGCCTCCTGGTATAAAACCCAATCCTGCAGCAAAGGCGCAATGATGGAGAGGAAGGCTGGAGTTATCATGTGGAAATAGCAGAGGAGGGTTTCTTTCTTCTACCTGTTTCTTTCTTCTCAGCTGCTACATCATTGTCATAGGTGAAGTTTTATTTTGTTGTGTTTGTCTCTTCTTATGCCTAGTAATAATACCAAGAAATAACAAGTCAGGATGAGTTTTGGTTCCTCTTACCTACTTTCAGTGGTACCAGGCAGCATCTCTACTTGGACACAGATCAGTCCCTGTTTTTTGACTATCCTACTAATACACCCCCAAGCCCTACTTGCTGCTTCCCTGCCTCACAGGGAACCACAGCACTTTGTCTGTGGTTTAAAGAAGCTTCATCCCTGCAAAAACTGTGTTTGTAGAAGCTCACAGTGTACACAGAGCTCTACTACACATTGTTTGATTCAACTAATTTGCAGTGGTGACAGTGCTAATGGTGATTTTTAACTGGCTCAGAATAACATGTGACGTGCACATGAAGTGCTCTCGGTATCTGCCATTGTTATTACTGTACCCACAGAGAAGGTTGAAGCCCTGGTACTGCAGAACAGAAACTCCAGGGACCTGTGCCTGTTCTGCCAGTCAAGGAAGGAGCAGGATCATCTGAAGGATCCTCAGATAGAAAGAGAAAATGATTCCCTGTAAAGGTTTAAAACTTAATTTTATAAAATTGGCTAAAATCATTTGCATCTAAAGTCACATCCCTAGAAGAAGGCTCAAGGCTGCTGGGTCTGCTGCACTGACAAAGCTCCAGGCTAATATTTGCATACAATGACACCTTCATTGAAGTCTTAAGGGAGTCTAGGTGTCATCTGATACTTGTTTCTGAAAAAAGAATAATGAGTTTGTCTTCCTTGGTCACTGCTAGCCTGCACTGATTGTTAGTCCTGGGCTTATGTCAATCTCCCCATATATTCCTCTCAATAAGACAGCAATCTGAACTTCAATACATTTGAGGAGAATTATAATCAGTCACTAAAACCTTGTACAGTCAGAAATATTAACTCATTACATAGAACTCCTGAGCCCTTGCTCATTTTTAATTTAGTTTTGGGCAAGTGCTCAGTCATGCGAACTACCATGAATCAATCTTCTTTTGCTGCAGCAACGGGGCAGCTATACTCCAGAATGGTAGTTCAATAGAAGAGTGCTTGACAGAGTCAAACTGGCTTTTCCACTAGGTAATTTCTGGAAAACTTAGTTTATGAGACTGTATGCATTCAACTAGTTCTGTTTGTCTTTGCACGCTGCCAGCACTCTTTGAATCTGCTTTGATAATGGATGTGAGATAGATATGGCTGTAAAGTTTAAACCAATTACTGGTAATGCACTATTCAAAAAATGATAATGGAACTATATGATAGCAGTTAAATAAGCACTCATTTTTAAACACTTTAATGATAACAGAAGTCCCATTCTTTCTCTACATGTATTTCTGTTTAAAGAAAAAAAAAAAAAGGCATTTAAGAAATTGGCACTCAACCTTCAATCTAGGAAAAACATACATCAGATATATATGTTGAAGGCAAGACCTACAGTTCCTTTTGAGGCAATGATGTAAATGAATAATGCTGAAAACTCCAGTGAAACACAGTAATTGCCCAAGAATACATTCATTCCCAAGAGTAGAGAAGTTATTGCAACCTAATGTTTTTTATTTGTTTATATATTATTTTGCATTGTGCATGTGGCTTGTTAGGCACAGCCCAGACTGTTATAAAGGGTTTTTTTAGCTCCAAGATAGACTATAATTGAAGGACAGGGGTTATGTTTTCTCTGCACTGTAATTTACAGCCTTCAGTGAAAAGCTTACTAACATACATGACAACACCATCTGAAATGAATGTTCTGAGTAACAGTTTAGGGCATTTTCTTATTTCTGCTTCCCTATAAAACACTGATGATGAGTGTTGTCTCTGCAGATGAAGGGACTCTTATTATGGGAGCATACATGAAAGAAGGCACACAGAGTTGGAAGAGCATTTCAGCAGGTCTTCACTAAAGCCCCAGATAGGGGTCATTCAGGGGGATTTAGGCAATTATAGAAAATCTAACCACTTGGAAAACAAATTAATGCAAAGTATTAAACCTAGTTGTTTTGCACTGGGGAAGAACTGGCACGTCTTCAGCAGAAAATACAATTACAAGGAAAATAATTACCATTGAGCTTAAGTAAGCTCTGGAAGGTGAATCTACAATTGGACAGGTAGGATGAAAATAAAGAATCTGGATGCCTTGGGAGGGAAGAAAGGAGGAGAGTGGTGAAGGGTGTTGATTCCTATGCAGCATCTCCAAGATGCAAGCCAGCAGGTAGCACCCAAAAGGGAGCCAGAAAGAGCTTTGTGCCACTCTCCATGGCAATGCCTGAAAGTCAGGAATCCAGCTGTGTGAGCAACATCCATGCTCAAGACAGGAGTGCTGAAAGTATGCTGAACTGAGCCAACCTAGCAGGCTCCAGGGAGAAGTATATGGTACAAGTCTGGGATGGCTGGGAATGGAGACGCTGCCCCAGGAAGGGGCAATAAGCAACTCTGTGCTGATAATTAATCTCTTATTAATGCCCACACAGTGTCTTGAGTTGAGGATTGGGGTGCACACAACCCAATGAAAAGCCTTATATGAAATGGAAAGCTAGCCCAAGGCAGGTTGTGTTGGGCTGAGGTTTGACTTAGATAAACCTGACCATACAACACTGTCAGTGTACATGAGAAAACTTAGCATTTTAATCAGAATTCTGTGCTAAAACACCACTTTCATAGCTCTGTTGAACATTATTTAAACTGAAAACCCCAGAAGAATATCAGATCATAATAATGGTAGAAAATTTCATATTATTCACGCTTTTCTGTGTCAGGCTGGGTCACCTTTCTGATTACTTGGTTTCATAACACCATAGGGGAGACCCAGGTCAGCAAGAAGAGAGTGTGTTGGTGAAAGGAGTCACCAATTCTAGGAAAGCGTCAGTTGCCAGAGGAAATTCTGGCATTGGGAGGGCCAGCATCTAAAATGTGGAAGCTCCAACCCTTGACAGAGAGGCTACAACCTCCTTCTGCAAGCAGGTGGCTCAGCCTTGGTGGAGGCACTGCAGCCACGGGCTCACTGTGCTCAGCTGGACCAGGGAAAATGTCCACAGGTACTTCTGGCTCACAGCAAATGCAGAGTGCTACATTCACCATGGGAAAGGAGCATGGGCACAGGCTGTTTCTGTGACTTGGGTGCCATCCAGTAACTCGTTATGCCTTGGTAATTTGGTTACATGTCTCGCCTGAAGATGTATCTGTTACCACTCGATGCTTCCCATTTAAGATGAGCCAATTGACATGTCCCCTCAGGCAGACAATTGCCTGAAAGAGTAATGAATAATCATCTGGGACACAGTTTTGTCCCCCTGTTGGTGTAAGCAGTCCCACAGGGGGGTTTGCAGCAGGGAACAAACACTCAGCATGAACTCGGATGTCAGAAGCTGCCTGTATGACCACCAGTTCTGATCATCCAAGTGCATCTTAGTTGAGAATTTCCTGATTCTTCCTTGCTTGAACACACCGAAACAAGCTGGAGGTTTCTACATCATTTGTTGTTATTATTCAAATGCCAAAAAGGCAGAGTGACCTCCAGCATTTTCAGAGCCTGATGTCGTGTCTTGAGGACGCCGGGACCAACATTTAGAACACAGTTTCTGCCTGCCTCACAGGACTAAATCATACATGCTCTGGAGAGCAGATCAAGTGAGCTGGAGGCTTGAGAGAACCTCACCTTCACACTCTTCCATGCAGATTGCTGTCTTTGCTATTAGCTTTATTTGCACTTACTTGTTTGGTGTATGTCAGTACATACAAGGGTGCAAACACAGGAGCTAACACCCTATCTGCAGCAGGCAGGTGGAATGAGAAGCCTAGGAGGTTTCAAACTAGCACTGATAATAATCTCACTCAAAGGTACTGAAACAGGTGTTCAAGAGACTTGAAGGGAAAGACTCAGCAAATGGAAACATGAAAGGGGTCCCAGAGAGGCTGGGAGGACAGGATCTGGAGGGACAGTGGTGGCAGAGCACTGAGGCTCAGGCTGGAGCTAGTCTTCCATCAATATTCATGGAACAAAGCAGTGTGACAAGGCCCAAAGCATCATCCCCACAAGCTGACCCCAGCAGGAATTTTGGGGGGCCATGAAGGCTGGGCACACCCTGTCAAGTCAGTGGATTGCTGTGCTGGTACCACACATAGAAAGCGCCATGGCAAGGTGGGATGCTGACACGCCTCTTCAGCTGGGAAGCAGCAGTGCAAGCCCATGCAAGGGACTAAGAGTGACCAAATGTCCTCTCTAATACAAAAACTGTCCCCTTGTTTCTTTCACTTAATGTAGCAGAATTGTTCAGATCAGAACAGTTTCTTTGGAAATGCAGGAGGACTTACTGGCTCAGCAAACTAAACACCAGTAAAACTGGGATAATGAGCCATTATTTATGCAGTGGAGCCATTATGCTTTTATTTATTGCACTCACTGTAATTACAGTTTCACCAGACCTGACAGTAGCACATCCTTTAATGATATACCCAAAGAAACTATTTATTTGAAAAACAAAAATCCCACAAGTGTTAGTCATAAGTTAACTTTCTGCTGGAAATTTTTAGGAAGTGAGACAGAAAATATAAATAATGGATTTAGTGAGAAAATATGTTTGTTTGTTTTTTTAATCTTTGTCGTGTTTCCAACCTCCACTTCATTCTGAAAGGTCACACAGTGAAAGCTGCTGTTGTACTCTCAGCCCTGACAGTGGTAGTTCTTGCTGTATAGCATGGGATCAAACAAGCTAGCACATGCAGAGATGCTTGTGGAAAAGGAATTGATGGTAAGCAGAGAAGCCCCATCAGGCAACGAAACTTGCCTTGTGGCAGCTTCACCTAGTCTCACATGTTCAGCATCACCAGATCTCTCACATCTCTCAGATTTTCAGATGACTTGTCTTTCCTGAGTTCTGCTCTGTTATCGAAGTGTCAGTCTCCTACTCAGTTGTTGTCTAATCCACTCTGCCTTCAAAAAAAAAAAAAAAAGTGAGACATCACTTATAATTTGATGCAACCTGTTGTTTGTTTGGCATGTTTCACCTGTCAGGTACCTCTGTGTTGACTAACCTCTTCATAAATATTAAAATAAAGGCAATACCTTACCTGGCAGAAGAATGCATAAATGGCTAATGATGAGCTCTGATCCAGCTAACTTCCAGGCATCCTCTCTGAATCACAGCCTACCCTCAGCCTGAATAATTTTCATTCTCTTGCTCACAGCAGGGACAGTCTTCTGTACTGCTAAGTGCAAACGATCACAGAACCCTCAGTCCCTCTCTGCTAAGACCTACAACTTTAAAATATTACCATCTGACTTTCTCTCTCTTTTAAGATGATGTTTAGAGGCCCCAGCCAAAACCAAGACCCTGCTGTGTCTGCCACACAACAACAACTTAGAAAATCCAGTCCCCTGTGAGATCTACTACAGCCTTACTTGACTTCAGCTCCCCTTTTTTTTCTAGTGTATAGAGCCAAATGAAGACCCACGGACTGAATAAGCCACGTAGCTCAGTCCTGCCAGTAGATTTGTGCTGGGGATCATCGTCCCAGGTAGGAGGGTGTCTCAAGAGTGCCACTTTCAGGTCTGACTGCATTTGCACTGAAGTATTGTATTAATCCTGAATAATTAGGATTATTCATATAATAATAAAAGGGGGGAGTGCAAGTGCCATCATTCTGGATGGGTTGAACTTTCCTCCAGCACCTTTTCCTAGACTGAGCTGTTATTTTGTGAATTGCTGTTTGGGTTGGGCCCTGGGGACATCCACAGTGGTGCCTGTGCCGAGTGTTCTCAGCCTCTGAGGCTGTGACTGGCACAGAGCTGGAGGGGAGTTCTCAGCTCCTCACACCAACTCAAACAAGAGCGCCAATCACAAATGACGGAGGGAAAAAGCATGACTTCAGTGTGGTGAAAAATGAAAACCCCACCAAGAACTAGGAAAGTATGCAGAAGTTCCTGATGCCTAATTATTTTGTGTGTTTAAAATTTTGCTGCCTTTTGTGCTACTCCTGTCCCACATGGGTCTCTGTGCAAATAAAGTGTTTGCTGCTCCTTCTGCCATCAGAGCAACAATCTCTTTGCTCCTGTTTCTGCTTTCTTCAAATGAAAATCTGTCCCCATGTTAAGCTCTGAAGTCACCCCTTGTTTCTTCATGACTGTCTTTGAGATCCATGTTGACTGTGTTACTGAAGAATAGTACCAGTTGCTCATAGCCAGGGGGACCTGCCTGCATTTATTTACATCTGAAAACAAGCAAGCACAAATTTGAATGATTTGTGGCTTTACAAACTCTTTCTGAAATTATACAGCATTTATCACAGCCAGCCCTGGCATCCTTACTCCTGTGTGCTTTGCTGCCGTGACTTGTCAAGCCTTTATCTTGGATTAGGTTGTTAACTCTTTAGGACTGAGACCCTAACCTCTGTGGCTCAATGTCATTCACTGGGTCACATACACCAGAACTATTTACAAGAAGCTCCACGAGTCCCCTTTCTTGTGATGAAAGCAATTAGGGATTCAGAATTTGCTTTCTGCTCCTGTTCAGCCAGAATTCCCAGCTGTGCTGAACATTCGTGCCAGAAGGCATTAAATACATTAGCTCACTTGCAGAAAGGGGTGGGAACAACAATGAAACCAAATAAGCAACCATGGAAAAGGTGCTTGTAATATTCAATCAGCCCTAAGAACACTTTATTAAATGATTCCTTGGGCAGTAAAAAAAGGGCAAAAGGAATATTTGGGCCTATAGTTGTTCCGGCTGCAAAGGCAATAAGCAGCAGATTGATCTAAAATCTTGGTGTGGGAGAGTTTCTCCAGGAAGAGTATGTTAGGATTTCAGACTTAACCCCTCAATGATGTCACCAAATCTTTTTGAGTCTGTAGTCTTCACCAGGTTTGCACGAGGGATTTTGTGGCTATCTGGAAAGACATCAAAGGCAAAGTTACCGTCATGGTGTGACCAAATTCAAGTGACTGACGGAGAAGACCTTAGCACCATAAAAACAAAAATCAGTTCTCAGCACAAGAATGAGGATGCATTGAATGAAAGAGGTAGGTGCCAGGTTCCACAACAAAGCAAAGCAGTAACTGACTATTTCCCTTGCATGTGGGTTGGCTCCAGAACACCTCTGCACAAGATATTGTAGATGCTGAAAGTTCTAGAGATGAAGAGAGCTCAGTGAAAGAATCTGAGGTCAGAAATATCATCAGATCCAATCAGGGTAGGAAAAATGTCTGGCTCAGGAAGTCCTTGAATGTTAAGAAGTAGCAAATAAGTAGAGTATGTCAGGAAAATGACATTCATACTTGGTCTGGTCTTATTTATTCTCATAGGCATTCATTTAGGACACACTGAGAGACCTGATGTTGGGCCAGACAGACCTTTTGTTTGATACAGTAAGGTAGTCTTATGTTTTATGTATCCTTGCATATGCATGTGTATAGAAGAGTTAGTAGAAATATTAGGTGTTCTTTTTTTTTGTATATAGCATCTCTCTGCATGTACTGCTAAATGACTTACACTCCAGGTATATTGTCCCCAAATTTCAGCTGATACATTAAAAGTATGAGCCTTAGGAGGAGGGAAAAATCCATCCATTGAGGTCTTCCAATCTTGATGCTCCTGTGCCCCTAGTCAAGGTGTGCTTTAGCCAGGCACAATATAGAGAGACCAGGCTGAAGTATTAGGGCCTAGGATTTTCAGGTGGGGACCATCCAACAGATCCTTCTGGCCTCATCTGACCTAGAGAGACTACAAGGCACAAACCTCTTCATATAAGACCCCCTCCACAGTCTTTTGAGAGGAATTGGTTTGTTCAGGATATAACTCACATGATTATGGTAGGTGAATCCTACTCTAGAGGTATCTATTCTCTTCGGTGACTGTACAGGGAAACTGTACATTTACAGGAGTTAGATCAGCTTCATCCTCCAAGTCATTTACAGGTCTAAAAGCACCTGGAGATTCACAGCTCTACCAATACCTTCTATTTCCAGATTATAACTTCCACAGGTATTCTATTATTATTGAAGAAAAATACTTTGCCAAATTCAGTCATGCCATCAAAACTCTGTGAATTCAATGGAATCTCACAATGAATTAATTTAGTAATCTGGACAGATGTTTTGATGAGATTAACTTATTGTAAAGCTATATGTAAATGTATTTCCTGTCTTGGTAAGCATACTGGCTTATACTGGCTTTTGAATAAATTCATTGTAAAGTAAAACAGGAACACAGAATTCTTCGAAGATGCTCTGAGTGTTAATCTTGCCTGCCTATTCAGTACAACTTCATGGAAATTCATAAGAATTACAGAATTATTTTCAACTCAATCACAAGATATATATTGTATACTTCTGTTTGTTCCTTATGCTTGGATTGAATTCAAGACTGGGAAAAAAATCAAGAACTGATTTCTTTCTCAAAGTTGTGTGGTTTTGGTAGAGTGAGAATAAAAAACCCGGTCACTCTCCTTCTCTCCTCAAGTACGACCCCTCAAGAGGAGCAAAATAAGACAGACCTAATAATACAAATATACTCCCATTACCTTTTTTTTTTTTTCACAGAGGTCCATGTGATGTGTTTGGCTTCCCATGTGACTTTTTGAACTATGTATTTTCAGAAGAGTCTCAATGAATGCAAATAAATCTTTACCCCGTGGGTCACTCTAACCTGAAGCAATGCAAATTTTATGCAGTGTCATGCTTGTCTACCAAAGCTTAAGATAAATTGTTTCACTCAATCTCTTTTTGATGCTGAAGACTATCTTAACAAAAGTGAAATGAAGGTGAAACAATTTGCTGTGCCCAGAGAGTCATTTATCTTTAAGATGCTTTCACCAGTAGTTTCTGCTTTCACATTTAAGCACATCATTTAGACCAGTTTGATTTTGCAGGCGCATCTCTTGGCACATTCTGCAACTCATTTTGGGGTGACAATCTGCCTAACCATCCTGTCTGGATCCTGTATCCAACATGCCATGTTGGTGGACTGAGGCATGTGAAAGGGCATATGTTTGGAAGGGGGAAGAGGGAAGGTTAGTGCTGCTGTACGTCTATGTCCCTCCTACACAAGCACATTTGACACAAAGGTGTGTGGCTGATCAGGGGCTAAAAAGGGCTCTGAGTCCCTGGTTGAAGATAAGCATGACAGGCTGCTGGAGGTCTCACTGCTGAGTTTATCTCAGCCCCATGACAACAGCAGTAACAGCAGCACACTGATGCAGAGAAACTGGTTTAACCTGAACTTTCTAAATCCTGGTGTCAAGCACAGAGATAAATATGAGAATTTTTAGTGCTTGGAATAGTCTCTTGTTCAGCCATAGACTCTATTAGGTAATGTTAGAAATTCGATAACTGGGATTTTTGTTTGGTTTTTTTCTTTCCCTAAAATAAAAACTCAGTTCCACACATTCAATTTCAGAGTAGAAAACGGGTCCTCCTCTATACTTCGAGCAAATAGGACTTGATCCTGAGGTAAGACATGGGCAGCAGGAGCATGAATTATGAGCACTTCTACTGCGCTGCTCCCTTATTTCGTAAGCCAGGATTCCCTTGTCTCACAGATCCTGAGAGTGGGACTTATGTCACTTAGTATTAGACATTTAAATTGTGGCTGGTCCCAATAGATTAAATTTATAGTCAATGGGGAGAAGCAGTCTCTGGTAAGGTGAGGCAACCAGACTGTGATCTAGGATTACATAAATCAGCCATAAGGTTGTTATTTTCTGCCCATTAGATATAAAATGGTCCCTAGTTTTGACTGAAATACAGCATTTTGGAAGCTGCATTAGGGTGAGTGAATTCCATTCTTTGAATGAAATTGTCTAGGATGCCTATATACATTTGATAAGATACCAGAAAAACTTCAATTCCTCCCTCAGTTGGAGAAACATCCCCAAGAGCAGATTTCTTCATAGTCCAAACCACCAAAAGCTGACTGGTAGGTAGGTTTGCCTATTTCCCTTTACTTCTGTAGACTGAATTGATAAACTGCCTTCAGCAGGAGACCTCTGCATAGAGAGCACCAACCAATGCCATAGGATTCAGGTGGAGGATCAGAGTCCACAACAGCCCTGAGCCGTTTTTTGCACCCCTAAGGAAGTGAATGATGCGGAAGAGCTGTGGCAGAAGCAGCTTCAGGCAAGAAACATGATGCTGTGCGTGACACCCTCTCCCATTTGCCTGGAGAAAAGAAGTCTGTGCTTGTGAGTGAACCAGGAGCAAAGGGAAGCACTGAATTTCTCAAGAGGAAGACAGAAAGTTGTGATGATTTCCCCTATGGGACAAAGATGCCAGCATAACTTTTTTTTTTTTTGAGCTGGGTGGAAGACTGAAAGAAGATTTTCTCACTGTAAATAACAGTGCTTAAGGCACAGGCTTTTCAGTATCCAAAGTCATTAAAACTGAGATGTAAATGGGAACTAAGGAATATATCTAAAAATTTCTTAGATACAAAGTAGTTGATAAACCACCCTATCATTCGCTCCATTGCGTGGTGTGTGCTTCCTATAATGAAGGCATCTATTGTTCATGTGGGACCTTTGCCAGCTCCAAGAAAGGGGGGAAAAAATTCATTTACATAAGAAAAGAAGCACTTACAAAAAGTCATTTTGCCAAAGTCAACTCTGGAGGAAACTGCCTTTGCCATCAGTGGAATGTTTTGGTCAGAAACATCTAAATCTTAAAAGCTGCTAAAGTAAAGATAGTTATCTTGGCAGTCTTTCCACAAATTAAGAAGCTGGTTGCAGAGTCTGCGTTAACATTATCAGACATTTCCCTCTCACTTGTGAATATCCCTTAATCACTTTCCCTGAAATGTGATTTTACGAAGATGTGAATTGATGAATTTCATGCTGAGTATTTACTTCTTGTGAGATCATTCAGTGATTTCTCAGGAGATGTGTTTGGGAAGCTCTGGCCTTGTAATTAGGATGAAAGTAATTTGACAATAAAAAGCAAAAGAATGCATGAAAATTACTCTACTGCTTTTGCTGCCTTTCCTTGCTACTGTTGAAACATTGAAATAAATACCTCAGAAATTAATTGAGTACCTAAAAAGAGCCCTACACATGAATATGAAGTACTGTACATAGGCAGTATTCTTTTTGAATAACTCTTCCAAAAAAAGGCTCTCAGAACACATGACCTTGTATTTGATCAGACTGTGGTAATTTTCCTGAATTAAAAAACACAGCTTCACTTCTATTTGAGATAGATGCCCCTACCAGCATCTGGTGAGCCCATAACTCTCATTCTGTTGCCTGCCATTCTCTGCAGCATGCATGTCTTCCAGTACATGTGCATACCATCTACAGTTAGTATATATTTTGTGATGCTTATTTTCTTTACCTTCTACTCCTTCAAAAGAAAGAAAAGTGGTAGAAAGGAGCTAAGGCTTTTGGGTGTGCTCTATGTTTTTCCACATGTGTAGGATGGAACTGTGCATCTAGAAGACCCAGAGAAAAACAGACGTCTCAGGCTGTTTTCTTATACTGTCTTTTTATATTGTCTTAATAGGTCAGCTTTAGTCAACAGGGCAAAAATTACTCTTAAAGTGAAAACAAGAGAATACTGTTGTTCTTTGGGCTCTGTCAAAAGTCGAGGTGGCAGAAGAGTTTCATAAAAAAATACACCCTGTGTAATGGCTTCCATGAAACTGAGATTCACTCCATCCATCAGGATTAAAACAGATTTATGTTAAAACCAGCCTGCAGAATACATCATGTGTCTGGAAAAGAAACCCCATTTACATGCAGATTAACAGCAGCCAGCACTGGGAGCTGAGTAACAAAAAGTCACTCTTCCTCTCTTTTTGGAAGGGATTTAATTATCAGAGAATATCCTACTCCCATGGAATTCAAGAGGAGTAGGAGAGGATGCCTTGTGCGTCCATGGAATGAGACATATGAGAAAGAGGAGCAGTACTGGGGGGTTCTGGCTGTATGGTAGCCAAGGTACATTACATATTCATGAAAAAGCCCAATACTGTGTAATATTCCTTTGACAGTTTCAGCTAGGTAACACCTGTTTGCTTTCCCCTTTAGAGACTCACATTTCTCCAAGTTTCTTAAGATCCTCCACCTGCAGAGCAAGTAAATTTATTGCTCTAAAGAGCTGATTAAATAATGGAAATCATTGTCTACGGGCAACTTCTACTAATGATTTGATAAAGCATTTGGAATTTTAGTTCAATAATTTGACGAAATTATTAATATTTTCAGGTTATGTTTTGAAGCAAAGCTATCATTCAGGGATATTTTCACTAAGCTGATCAGTCTCTTTTTAAAGGAATTCTGTGCAGGAGTCTGAGGCACCAATTTAGCTGTAGATATGGTAATTAGCCACTTAATGTTCATTGGCATTTTCTGGTATCTTTTAACTAGTGGCTACAAATCAAACCTGTCATTTCTTCACTGTCCTTCCTCTCTTCAAAACAACAAACCAATTTATCACCTCATTATACAAATTTTATGCCAGCATATCTTGTCTCAGTTCTCTGGAATTGCAGAATGAAGGCAAAGACTTGCAATAGCATAGAAATACCTCAAAGTTTTCAGAATTCACAGTTTTCTTATTCCCTCTCAGTACTAAAAGTGCCATTAATTCTAGGTGAATGGTATTCTCTACTTTGACCTTGATTTCCCTTCGCTCATTACATCTTAAAATAGACAAAAATCAGAATATCCTCCTGGATCAGCCCAGAAATCTTCAGGTATTTTGCTTTCTTGACTTCACAGCTGCTACATCTTTCCAAATACTTTTCTATAGTGATTAGGGAAGACCTTTTAGTCCTATTTTCTCCTGTTGGAATGTCTCACAAGGAGCTTGTCTCTCTTCCCTCACTTTTATTCCTCCTTCTAAGCTTACATTTCTGTAAGTCTTGAAGACATTTCTGAGTAAAAACTAAAACTTTGCTATTTTTACCTTCCCCATACAGAATTCACCTCAGTTTCTGAAACTTTTAACTTGGCTGTTTAGTCTCATATGTTGCCCGAATCTTTTACCTTGCCCCTGCCCCAGGTGAGATGAGAGAAGCATTTGTGGCAAGTCTGACATAAATCCACTTAACTTCTTGTACTAACAAAATAATAAATCTCTTAAAAAACCAATGCTACTCATGTGATTCTATTTCCAAAGAACATTTTCCTCTTCTCTTCTTAAGGACAGTATTCCCAACCTGGATTTTGTTCCGAAGTCAGGACACAATATTTTTTCTTCATATATTAGCAAATTTATGGAAGTTTTTCCTTCAGAAAAGTTTGTTTGGTGAGTGAAAAAACCCCCTGAGCTTCTATAAGAAAAATGGAATCAGATATAGAGCTCTATATGTATAAGGAAAATGAGAAAATGTCTGTTTTGTTGATATCTCCCATTTCTGCCTTTCAGAACTTGTTGTGATGGATTTCAAGCACAAAGAAGCCTTAGTTTCAATATCATGCATTGTAAAGTATAAGACCCAAGCTTCATCTGAGTTGCTTAAATGCATCATGATTTTAGAAGATTTAGGGTTTTTTTCAATTTTCAGCAGGGAAGCTGTGACAGTTATGATAGGAAGTGCTGTGGCATAAAGAAAAAGAGCACCAGCAGCACCAGCTGCCTAAGGTTATTTGAGAAACACATTATTCCAAGAGCACATGCAGCCCTGTGGCTGCCACACGTCTCTAAACCGGATTTACAAATCTGTGAGAAGACACCAGGGTGAGACACTACCACCTTCACTTCAATTAGTTCATCACAGATCAAATCCAACAACAGATCACCACATGCTCCCATGGGCTACATGAAAACAATCTTAATCTGCACTTCACAGCTGTGCAAGGTAAACCATTCTACTTCTACTCCAGGAACAAAATATGAGTCAAGACAGGTCTGACAAGTCACCATGACGTGCCAATCCATTACAATAACAAGACATATGTAAAGACTTGCAGATGAGTCAGATGACTGAAACAATTGAAATAATTTTCCCACATCTTTGATAAATTCATCTTCATATCTGATGCATTGACCATATCTCGGGCACAACTTTAGGCGCCAAAATAACTCCACTATTTTCTCACCTCTACATGAACAATGTGGAGGATACTAAATGGATTAGGGCCTACTTCTGCTACACAGATGGATTGAAAACATGAACTTATGCACAAAGAAGTTTGCAGAACACACGCTGAAGAGTTGGCTGCTATAAGTGTAAGCAAGACATGAAAAGGCAAATCAGCTCAGATCAGGCAGATTGCAATACTTGAGCCAGGTTCTGCTCCTCACCCAAGGTCTCATTGCATTGGAGCACCATGGAAAGGCAACCAACTGTGAGTACATCTTAACCTGATGATTTGGGGGCCAGGAGAAACTCTATCCAGCTTTACCCCTATGAAGAGGTAAAAGTGACAGATCCACAGTTTATACTGTGTTCTAAGGCAGATAAAATAAGGTTTCACGCTATTTTTTATGTAATTTTCCTTATTACTTCTTTTTAAGGCAGCTTTCCCAGTTTATCTCTGTTTACAAGCATATTAAATAGTAAATCAAAGATTTCCATCACTTAGGAACTGAACAATTTGAAGCATGTTTACTCTCAAGTAACAAAATCACAATGCAATATATTTATATCTCAAATCAAAAAAGATGAGAGAAACATAGAAGCCTTGCTTTTGTCTGTCAGTTTAAATATGAAAAACAAAACCCCCCAAAAAAACCCAAAAGCTGATTGCTAGCTTTTTTTTACTTATGGGACCAGGCTGGCTGGGTGTAATGCAAACAATAACTATTCATTTTTTTCTCAGTTGATTAGTCCAAAAGTTAAAATTTTATTTGATAAATATGATAAGGATGATAGAGATGAATATGGATATATATCCATATTGATACAGATATATTGCTACAGATCATGTAATATGTTTAGATACAGGTAATGATAGAGACCAAAATGAGAGAGATAAATTGTCCTTGTTAAAATCCTTGCCAATCTGAGGAAAAGATGATGCAGTAGTGCCTGCTTTAGGCTTGCTTGATATCATGACAATTTTGAAGTTTAATGACAGTGGAGGTACAAACATCTTTCATTATTTCCCTGAGGGCAAGAGCTGCCACCAGGAGAGTGGAAAGTCGGGCTGCAACTTGCACCAATGCCCTCGGTGCTCGGGTAACACTCACAGTTCGACAACACATCAGTCCCCTCTTTCTTTCTATTTGATTTCCCATTATAACCTCTTTTTCACTCAGCAGATGAAGGAGGATGGTTTCTCACACTGTGTCAGTGAGCCTTAACAGGTAGATATGTCAGTCTTGGTTTGTAATTCATATCTGCTTAGCTTATAAAACTAACTTACTTAACAAAGCAGCTTTAATATTTGCATAAACTTTGCATTTTTCATTTTGTCATTTTTTTCCTTTTCCTGATCCTAAAAAGGAAAAAGCCTAAAAAGAAAAAAATGTCTTTAGATCTATAACGATAAAAGAAAGCCTTGATTTGTGAGGGGTTTTCTCTATTTTCTGTGACTTGTTGATTGAATGTTTCAGCTGAAAGATGGTTCTCTTTCACTCTGCTCTTCATCCTGCTTCATGACTAACAAGAACTGCCAGCACTAATTCAAAAATTGGAGGGGAGGTGGAATATTTCCTTCCTGAGGAGTGCACAGATTTAGGGAAAGTTATTCTGAACAATATAAAATGGAAAGATATTCTAAATGTCTTATGACATAAAATTACTATAATAATTCTCAAAATATGGAAACTATTCAATGGTGGTTTTTTAAAAAATTAAAAATTTTTTAAAAATTTTAAAACTTTTTTAGCTAAGATCCTATAACAAGTAAAACTAATTTTGATATGAAACTCAGAATGTTCACATAAGGCAAAATCAACAGACTCTTTGCCAAGAGCTTTGTATTTTGTGTGTTTTCTGATGTATCATAAAATGCATAATAAAATTAGCTTGCTGTCATAGGCCTTGTCACAGAAAAAGTGTCAAATAGTATAAACTGTTTTCCAGACAGAACCCTTAATTACTGCTAATGATGCTGAGTAACTTTTGATATCCTATGAAGCAAAGAAGGTCACCAAAGGCTGGGCACCTCCTTGGTGGAGACCTGGCTTGTTGCCTTTTTTTTCCTGACAACTGGAGTCCACCAAACACTGAAAGTGTACAAGGCTGTTGGAAACCCAATGCATGACAACCACAGCTGGACAGTCAGAGCAAGAAAAAAGGCTCTTCCGTCTTCACCACTCCATCCCATGGTTTTGGAGATTTAATTTTTAAATATAGCATACCCTTGTTAATTTTCAGTATTGTTCAGGCATGGGATTGAATTATCTAAATGCAGAGTGTGGTTTAACAAATTCAGGAAGAGTATAAATGATCAAAGTGATGGAACCCAATGAGATACACAGCCTAAACCTTCTCTTCTTACACATTGAACCTGCCAGATAGAGCCACATACTCTTTTAATTGCATATTCCTAAGATCATAAACAGCAAAAATGATTAGGCAATACAAGTGGCATTAAAAGCAATGATGAGCATCTGTTACGACTTAGTTCCCCTGGGGATCCTGGGGGAGGTTCTGCAGCATGGAAAAAAGCAGGAGAACAGCCTCACAGGCAGCGGCAGCAGTCCCAGTATTAAATTACAGCCTTGACTGATCGCTGTGTCCTACAGAGCCTTGTGAGGGTGTCACAAGCAGTTAGGGCCCGAGTTGCTGCAACCCTTCTGGAAAAAGAGAGTTGCTAATTGCTCCGTGTACACTGTCAGAGGCGTTTCCAGAAAATTTACAGTCATTTGCCAAATGGACTGTGGGATCCTTTTACCTCAAGCACATTAAGCAGAGGCCGGGCTGAAGTAGAATTGGAGTGCAGGGTTTATAATGTACATAGAGAGGCGTTTTTTGGTTTGAAAAATGAAATAAATGTTTCTCATGGTAGGGACAGCTAATGAACTCTGGAGCCTTTAACCTTCATGTCACAAACAGGCAGTACAGTGTGCTACCCCTCCCACGTGTGGTGTATCACATATGCAATGGCAGACAGGATTCTTTAGGACCACGATATCTAGGAGAAGCTTTAGACAGTTATTTTGCTGCTGTGTTCCCAAGGAATTGTTTGTGTGTCTGCAGGGAGCACAGGCAGATCTGCAGAGGAGAAAACATGAGCTAGAGCAGAAATGTCTCTCACTGCCCACTCCCTCCCTTGGCACTGGCACACCAGCTGATTTAGAGCTGCTGTGTTTTGTTTTAACTGTGTGAAGTTTTGCTGTGGAAATTTCTGAGCCTAGGAGATTGGAGCTGTAATGTGAAAAAGTTTGACATGTTTTAAAACATTTTAAAAACCCAATAATTCACACATGAAGGCCCTGCCTCCTGATCTGGATAATATATTTAGTACAGAAGAAAAAAAAAGGATAGATGACTGAAAATGCTTGTCTTTTTAAACATGGTGAGAGAGATAAAAGGTAATCTAATGATCTTTAGAGTAGGATGTTGCATTTGAACCAAAGAAAAGGAGGCAAAAAGGAAACACAAATATTAGAATTTGAATGCAGAATAGTATACTAAAACTTAGTGTGTTTCACTAACTAGGGTAATTTTACCATCAAAGGAAGCTGAATTAAAGTGAGTTCTTACAGTACAGAGGAGAGGAATTGATAGTTTGAATCCAGCTTCAAACTGCTTCAATCTCCTGAATCAGAACTGTAAGAGGAAATCGCTCAGGATCATGTTTGGGTAATGCTTCTACTTGTCTCAGGTTTAAATATAAGAATAGAAAGACGACAACCATGTACTCTACTGTGTGTTCTGTAGAGGGGGGACCATTGAGGAACAGTGGTGAGTGATTTTATGCAAGTACTTCCAAGACAGGGAACTATTTTGGATAATTGCCTACACTGCATTAGCAATGCAGGCTGTTCATAAGGCATCCATAGACCACATGTGCCCAGTTTGCTGAGAAGAGAGACAGCCTGAAATGGGTCAAGGCACAGGTTTTTGAATGCAGCAGTGGAAGGATAGTGTGGGATAAGTATTGCTGAGAAAATACTATTGTCACACTGTACAGCTCCCACAAAACCTTCCCAGCAGCAGCCTGGGTGGGGAGCATCAGTCTGGTTTGGAGTGCAAACACCTATGCAGGTGAACAGTGAGCACACTGATGAGAGGGATGGAGGAAGGGTGAGGACAAAGCCCCAGATGAGATGGGGCAGATGCAGCCAGGGTTGGGGTAGGTATTTGGGTTATGGTAGCCAAAGGTGGGGACGAGGGCACTAAGGCATATACATATTCATTCCTGTCTCCAGCATGTACTTTGGGGGTTGTCCAGCTACTCTTGGATCTGTGTATGTCAAGGCTTAATAAGGGCCCTGATGGAGCACCCTAATTGCTCTGCCCTCTTTCTGGGAGGCTGAAGGGTTTGATGGTCTAATACCACACACAGAACTTCACTTTCAAGCACTTGTTTCGTATGTTTAGGCTGCAGCAAACTGTGTAAGAGCCTTGCTACCATACGAGGAGACAGCTAACAGGGTTGGTTGAATAAACAGATAGAACATAAGTGTTTTATGAGAACATTAAATTCAATTTTATAAAATTATATGTCATTGTAACTGTACCACACAGGATGCCTTCTTTTGTGTTAGAAAACCCAAACTACATGAAACAGAGCTTCTGCCACAGTATTAGTTGAAGTCACTTTGTTTTGGCAGGTAAGGGCAAATAACACTTTGAAATCTTTTATGCATTGACCCAACGTGCCTTGGACTGAGAATAGCAGAATAGATTCTCCCACTGTAACTAATTCAGTGGAATAATTCAGTGGAAAAAATAAAAAAGTAGTAATAAGAAAGATAAAAAATTGAGGCTGAGGGACAGCTGCATTGCTCTCTACAGCTTCCTGAGGATGGAAAGAGGAGAGGGAGGTGCTAATCTCTTCTTGCTGGTGTCCAGGTTTGACACGTGGGACTGGTTCAAAGCTGTTCCAGAGGAGGTTTAGACTTGACATCAGGAAGCATTTCTTTACAAAGAGGTTGGTCAAACACTGGCATAGGCTTCCTACAGAGGTGGTCAATATCCCAATCCTGTCAGTGTTTAAGAGGCATTTGGACAATGTTCTGAATAACATGCTTTAACTTTTGGTCAGCCCTTAAGTGCTCAGAGAGTTGGAGTAAATGATTGTTGTAGGTCTCGTCCAATTGAAAATATTCTATTCTATTCTATGATCCCACTACACTTCTGTCAGAGGACTGCTTCTGGTTCAGAAATAATTCAGTGTGACTACTCACTCAATTCCACCTCTGGTTTCAGCTGGCACACAGCTACAGCCCAGTGTGTGCTGGGATCATTGCCATTATATCAAAACAAGAGCAACACATGGGACACGATGGACAGGAAGAGATAAACGTCATGCAGCTGTTGTCACCTGCAGCCAACATCCTTGCCTGTTCAATGCCTATCTGTTCCTTCAGAATCCAGTAACTTAGAGAACTGGTGTAGACCAAATGTGCAAGATGAAAGGGACATGTCAGCTCACTCAAGAAGCTTCTGAAGCAGATCCAAGAGCAGCCAAAATGCTGAGGTTTTCATGCTTCCAAGTGTGATACAGGGGATGCCCATACCTTGCTGGAGGAGGAAATGTGAGCACCTTCACCATCAGCCAGGTAAACATTTTGCACAGAGGTGCAGGAATTATGAATTACAAATTACGAAACATTCTGAATTAAGAAACCAATAATGAATTTACATGTTTGGCCATTGTTTGATGTGTTTGTTTTCTTTCCTAATGAACTCATAAAAGTTTAATTAAGGGAATACATTATCCTGTAACATTAAGAAATCAAAATAGACTATGACATTTGGCCATGTTAAGCCAAAGATGCAATGTGAAGTCCAGCTTTTTCCACTTAGGTGGATTAATATCATTAACTTCTGTGGAAGCATTACAGGGAGAATACAGTGTATTATGGCAGCTTCATATCATGCCTCAAATCAAATGCCTCTGCTTGAATCATATGCCACTAACATTTCAAAGTTTATCTCCACAGAATTTCCCATGACAAGTGGGGAAGACATTGTTAGAGACAAGAGAGAAAGACAGATGGGCTGAATACCTAGGCTCCAAGGAAATATTTTGCCAACAGCAAAACCTGTTACTAGACAGAATAGCCTTTGAAAAGTTGTGCTCCTTTAATGCTCCTGTAATGTTTATCTGGAGCTTACAATGAAGCTTCCAATATCTATCTTTCAAAAAACAAATTTTCATGTCATGTGGCTTTTTTGTTGGTGTTGTTAGAGACAACTGCTTCAATTCCTTCATCTTCAGTTTGGGAAAAAATGGAGCAAAGATGAACAGAAAGGAGCATGGAGAAACAAGGTTAGAGTAGAAAAATAGGGAATAAGAGGGACCAAAACTTAAAACTAGTAGAGAGAATATAATGATAGGGAAAATAACAGATGAATGTTAAGACATACAGACCAGTTAGATAAACACTTGGATAAAATGTCAATTTAAAAGTGTATTGAACTTCTTGGAAGATTTTCCTCAAACTGTCCCAATAGCAGCTCTTTTTTGCTTCTTCAGAAATTCCTGCTCCAAGAGAAAGCAAAGGTATCCTTTCCCCTGTATGTTAGGTTGGACTTTGGGGCTTCCTTTCCTACACTTGTATAGGGGAAGACACTGCCCAGGCTTAAGATAGTCACGGTTGGAAAAGCAGCATACTTTGATATGCACAGAAGTTGCATGTTGATTTTTATCTTATTATCTTCTACTGAATGAAAAGCTATTAAAATCCAGAAGATGAGTTTTTAACTGAAATTGTACAACTACATTGAAATACAGCATGCTACTCATGGCATCCTTGCTGAACTCAAAAAATTGTTCATGCTTAATAAAGGAAAGGCAAACTTGATGAAAATCTAGTGACTGGCATAGGTGTGCTGCATCACATTTTTGGATGTACGCAACATTAAAGTAAAAATAAATTAATCCTCCACATACTGCACATACTGCTGGGAAAGCTAAGTCTTGAAAACTGAAAGGATAACTCCATAGGAAGAACCATCTGGAGGAAGAAAGTTGTGGCTAGCAGCAATGAGATCCATGTAAGAGAGTTGTAATTACACTCTCCTAGGAGGGATACTTGCAACTTGAAACAGTTGATGATTCAGGCAAACCTCCCTCGTCAGAAGGGGGAAACTTCTCCCAGCACCTAGACAGGCTCCTCTGCTGGCTCAGGGTGCCTGGCCATTCGGCTCTAGCTTGCCATGTCACCTCTCTCCAGTGGAAGCAGAGCCAACTTCTCACCCATGCTCCCCTCTCAACAAGGCATTTGTTACAAGTATGTGAATCCCTTCAGTGCCTGGCCTCTGACTCAATCTCCCAGAACCAACCCAATGTTTGCAGAAACACCTCTCCAAGCTGGTGTACCACATTCCTCTGAACAGATCAGGAGCAAACAAGAAAACCCCTCTTCAATTTTACTCATGTATTGCAATTTTCTCTCTTGGGAAAAAAGTGTATCCATGGTCCTAACAAAAATATTTGCATGCTACCCACTTATTACACTCATGACAACTTTAAATGTGTGTGACATTCTAGAAAAAAGAAATTTTGACTACAAAAAAATCAAAACAAAATCACAAACAGTTTGCAACTCTTGCAGCATTTACATCTTTCCTCAGTCTTAGCATCATAAAATTGGGTAGTTTATCCCCTATATCCTATTATTTCCAAAACTGATAAAACTGGAAGGAGAAATGTTCTGATAGGCAACCTTTGTTTAAGTCCATGCTTGAACTGAGGCAGGTAGAGCCAAGGGGCAGTAGAGTCAAGGGACCTTCGCATAAAAAAGCCCAGATGAGGGCTAGAGCAGAGCTGCTGGAGCTCTGGAGCATATGGAACACTCTGCAATAGCTTTGTTCAGGGGAAGCTCCAAGCAATGATCTTGGATATCTGGAATGGGAACACAGACCATGCTTGATCACAGCCCTCACTATTAGCATCAATTGCAGCTCTAAAGAGGAAAAGTGTCACCAGTCATTTTAGTGTGGGGAATCATTTCAAATATTTATTTTCAATTTATAATTGTTTTTGTTTAATTCTTCACTGCAGAAGTGCACCTGAAAGATTAGAACCTCTAAAGTGAAGGAAGACTAATTACCCATGGCACCCTGTAATGTACTGTAAAAATATAATATCAATGGAGAAATCAAATTAATGAAAGATTAATGTTGTTACAGGCAGCTCAATTATATATCTACTTGCTTTTATTGAAGGTCTACAAATATCTGAAATAAAAGTCTGATGAATCATTCATTAATTCTTTTAAAGAGATGAGACTATAACCTGTGTTGGGGAGTCTACATTCTTATTTTCAGATATTTTCTCTTTACGTATTTTAATGGTCAGGGTGACTTTGGAGGACAGAGGAAGCCAGAATCTGTTTCTCCCACTTAATTTTACCACTGAGATATAGGCAGTTTAATAGGACAAAAAGGATTGAGAAAATAATAAAAATTATGATAAAAGAATATACAAAACAGATAACGCACAATGCAATTGCTCCTCACCCACTGACTGATGCCCAGTCAGTCCCCAGCCAGTGGACTGACACCCCTCAGCCAGCTCCCACTAATTTTATTGATCATCATGATGTTATATGACACGGAATATCCCTTTGGCCAGTTTGGGTCAGCTGTCCTGCCTGTGTCCCTTCTCATCTTCTTGATCCCCCTCTCCCCAGCCTTGTCTCTAGGATTATGAGAAGCTGAAAATATCCTTGATTTAGGGTCAGCACTGCTCAGCAACAACTCAAACAGTGTGATATCAACATTATTCTCATCCACTACACCAGATACAAGGAAAAAAATTAACTTTATCCCAACCAAAACCAGAACACTGAAGTCTGCAGTTTTTAATATTCTTAGACTACTTGATGTGTTACTGATGGAGATAGAATTGAAAGAGCTACACCTTGCATACAGAGGGAACTTGAAGGAAGAGTATATGGAAGTAGAGGAGAGAGGATGGACAAGGAGAAAATTCAGGATAATCAAAGTACATGACTAAGAGTCGCCTGTACAGTATATTTCAGCATGAAATGCATCCATAAGTACCTTTTGCCCACATTCCAGCTGCAAGTTATGTTTCTCACTTCGTTTGCACAACAGGAAGTGAAAAAGCACACTTTCTAATTGCCCGGAATGTGCTCATTAAAAACTGATGAATTATTTGTAGACAAAACGAGGCATGGTGTTTATATTCAGATCCAGATTTCCTTTAGAGGCTTACAGTGCCAAATCCTGATGCGTTTTCATGTCCACACCGGGCCATAAGCAGAGATCATTATCAACATGCAGCAAGCCCCAAGACATAAGGAATGGGATTCATAAAAATTTTATATAATACATTTTCTTAAACCTCTGGGCAAAAATACTGTGTATTGTAAACAGACAAAGCTAGTGAAGTGCACCTCCTCCTGTGGCAGGGACTCTCAGTCAGCCTGCAGAGTGGCGTGGCACAGCAGCAGGGGATGATGTTTTGCTGCTTAGCCAAGGACACGGAAATAACCTCTGCTGTATTAGAAATCTCACTCCATTTTAAACATCTTTGTGGGAGAGATTAAAAGATTCAGCTGAGAAACTCACAATGCAGTAAACAGCATGAAAAGCCTTTGACTTCTGAGAAGGGATGCCTGAGTCAATGTGCCATGAACTGAACTGGGTGTTCCCAGGAGGGCAGGTTTTCAAGGAAAGAAGGGACTGCAGAACCTGTTGTCCTCATTTGTTCTAGTCCTGCTTGTTGAGAGCAAGAGGCAGTTTTACATGTTATTTTAGCAACTATCATCAGTGTCTTTTGAATCTCTTGTGAGGTTTGGGATCCATTTTTTTGTTTGCTTGTTTGTGTTTTGTTTGGTTGAGTTTTTTCTTTTTTTTTTTCCATGTTGCTTTTTGGGGAGTGTTTTTTTGGTTGTTTGGTTTTGGGTTTTTTTAAATTATTGTTTCCTCTCATAACAGAGTTTTGAAAAAATACTGTGTTTAAGAAAGATAAAATTTGTCATGAAGTCCCCAGATTTGGGCCCTATTACATTGGGGGAAGCCAGAAAAAGAACATCTGGATTTTATTCCTCTCCTACAGCAGTTGTTGTCCAGTGTGATTGGTACAAACTTATCAGGGGACCAGTATTGCTTCATCTAAGCACCAGACAGAAAGGGTGCAAGAGGGAAGAAAATCAAACCCACAGAAGCTCTGGAGATCTATTCCCACTTCCCCAAAACAGGTCTGATTTGTTCCAAATTCACACAGCTCTTAGCTTTGGGTTTTCTTTACTGGCAAAGGTATAGAGGATTTTTGTCCCTATTATGCCACCCAACGAGTGAGTGCTTGTTCCTTGCTCCTCTGTTTGCCCTTTCGTGATGAATAAGCAGGAGGGCAATCTGAAGCTCTTACTTACACTCCTTTTGCAAATATATGTATGAAACTTCTGCTGAATTACCTTCTCACAAACCAGTAGCAAGTGTGTTAACAACCAGGTGGAGCATATCCCATCACAAGATGTTACAGACAGTTCACAGGTGATGGAGAAAGGGTCAGGCCCAAGCCTGATCATTCTGTTATATTCTGCAAGATGTCATATGAATTAATCAGTCTTTTTTATTGAAAGTCATTAATTCAGTTGAAGAAAATTAATTGCATTTATTTAGAACATTTTTGGAATAGACAGTGATGTTTATCACCTGCACTATTAACTTCCTTATGTTTATTGAAATGTACTTGAATTCAGATCAATCATCTGAATGAAAGTTTACTTTTCAAAAAAACTAATTTTTTTTTCTATAAACTTATAAATTCATTTGTTTGGTGTAAAATTTGTCTTCCATGAATACATAATGAAAATACATGCTGTTTCCTAGTTCTGTGAAAATGAAGGCACTAGCAAATTTGTAACTGGCTGGGAATTGACTGGAAAAATTTTATGGGATGTTCTGGAAGGAATTAGATTACAGATTAATTAATGAATGTCTTGCAATTTTATATGCAGAGAGAAATATAAACTTGGTGCTCTTTAATCAGGAAAGGACTTAAATTTATCATAAGTAATGGCTGTTTAACTTTCCTTACATATAAATATATTCCCTATATATAAACTGGGACCTGCATATATCCATTTGTCTGTCTGTCAACCTATCTTCAGATGACAAAATGAATGTAGCAGTGAGCACTCACATTTACACTGCACACAAATGTCTGGGATACCACTCAAATAGGGAAGGAATTCTGCATGATGGGATAGATCCTGCCAGCTAATCCATACAGTTACAAACAGATAAGGAACTGATGTAGCCTCACACCTGCCAGGGCACAGGCAGCATATCCAGCTGCACCTCCTCACAGTTTTTGGCACGTATTTGTCTTCCAGAAAAAGAGACTGAAGAGGACTTTGACGAGGACTTAGACAAGGGCTTTTAGACTCTGGCTCAAGCAGCTCCTCTCTGGGGATCCCTAATGCTTTGAATCTTCCCCAAGGGGCAGAGGTACTGAGGGCTCCTCACCTGCTGAATGATGGTTTCTCCAGGCTTCATAAAACTGAGGACTCTTGGGGATCCCTCAGGTGATCCGAAACCACCTTTGTCGCTTTTGGGGAGCTCCAGAAGCTGCTGAGCGTGGACTCACGCCCTGTCTTTTCCCCTGCTGTTGGGAACACCAGGTTTTGGGGCTGGCAGAGAACCCATGGAAAGGAAAACCTGTTGAGCTTCCAGGATTGACATCTGGGTGGTAAATAGCAACCAACTAACAGACTCTGGACACCAGGTCTCTTATCTCTCTTGAGACAAAAATACAGACTACCTCAGGTACATCCAGAAACTCTCTGTTACTTTGGCTGCAGTGGGACAAACCTGGCTTTGCTAGGTACTGCAAAGAACATGTTAGAGGGGAAGCTGGCTTTAGACGAGTTTATCAAAGTTATGAGGTAGAAAATTGGCATGCTTATTAATCATTTGCAATTTTAAACTTTTTCTTCCCTTGATGCAGTATTTCCCTGCTGCCTATAAAACTCTCTGAGTCATTGTTATTCTGGATATATCTCTCCCCTACTGTGAACTGCCCTGAGTACTTGATTTGATATGTCTTTTATGCTCCTTTCTAGTAGATAGTGTTCCATCTGGTTTCTCAAGGGACCATGGCATGTGTTTTGGCCTTATGAAGTGGATGGAAATGGGAGGCACCAAGGAGAAAATATCCCATGAACTGACCCAAGAAAAAGGAAGGGAGGATCTGTTCCAAATACCCATTGAAGAAATCAAACATTACTTCTTGTTTGAAGAAAGTATATCAAGCTAGATATGAATATCTGTTTCCAAAAAGGTGGCAGCTCTGACATCCTCTGTGGTTTCAGAGCTAATGGAATTGCTTTGCCTGTTGCCCACCTAACAGAAGCTGCTGGATGTCCTGTCAATTTGTGTTTGTCCTTGATTTAGCTGTTATTGGCCATGCACATTCTGCAGTAGCTTTATCATCTCCTCCCTGGCAGCAATACAACAGCAGGATGAGCAGCCCCAAGGCCATCCAAGTGCTTCTCCTGGCTCTGGTGGGAAGAACAGCTCATGGCCAATGTGGTAAGCTCTGTGCTACAGACATATTGCTATGACCTCATGGAACCAGAAGAGCCCTGTGACCTGATGTTAGTGCTGCCAACAGAGACAAAACCCTAGCTCTGAAAATGGAAATTTGTATCCTCTTGGTTTACCTAAAGTCAGAATATTTAAGCATTCCTGCTGTAAAAAGTTTGTAAAACTTTCTCTTGGTGCTAAGACACCATTACTGCAGTGCAAGGTATTATTGTCTCTCTATGGTTCTTGCTAGAGAGCATAGAACTGTCAATAAAGAGCCCACACAGATTCATTAGCTTGTTGTTCTCATTTTAATACCTTTTTGGCCTCCCTCTAACAAATCCGTCTTAACTTTACAATTTGAAATAATTGCTATGTACACAAATTCAGGTAAATGTTCTTGCAGACTTCAACTCCTGCAGGAATGACAGCATATGAAAGGCCAAATCTGTTAGCATCTTATGAAATGTGTTTGGGGAAAGTAAATAGAAAAGCTGACTAAAGCAATGTTCTCAAGACTATTTATTACTATTCTCTAAAAATAAGCAAAAAACCTCCAAGGTCTCCCTGGAAATTCAACTGACACCATTTCAGCAAGAGGTGTTAAAGAGTGGGTCCCCTTTCAGCTGGAAAACTGGAAGCTGGAGAAAAATATGCAAGCTGTTTTTCATCGTTTTTTTACAGGCTTTTTACATGAAACCATGCTTTCTTTTGTTCTCTGTCCAAAATATGAATGAGCTCCAGACATTTGCTATTACCCAGGGAAAGGGAGTGAAGACACTCCATAGAGTTTAGAGGCTAAGAAAAAGCAACTTCTTGTGCAGAACAATTTGGAACTGATATCCATCAGCAACAGGGTTGTTGTTGCCTGGCAAACAGTAATGGAATTGTAGAGAAGAACACCTCCTTAGCTGAGACTTTCTTGAAGTACCAGCAGAAAGGTTAAATTACATGTGAAGAACTAAGTTTTTCCTTCAAAAAAAACCCCCAAAACAACCCATGGTTTTTTGTTTGGGAATAAGGGAAAAAATATGTCCTGACAGTAGAATTATTTTTGCCCGTGAGCTTCTATTTAATGTGTGTACTAGTCCTATGTGCTAGTCCTAGCTTGCACATACACAAGTCCCAAGAATTATTCAAGAAAGTTCAGCTGTTAAAAAATTTAGAAGAACAGGGAATATCAAAAGATGTGGTGCAGAATTGCAAGTAAAAGTCACTGACCACAATGATAGCTTTGCTACCCCATTCATTTAGAAAACAACTCATCTGTGGCTATTTCAAAAGAAATATCTGATAACTGAATTCCATTTTTTGTATGTCCAAAATACTAGGATTCCATCTTTATTTAATAAAAATTAACATCTTTGTATATATTTTCCTGTTTTCTTCTCAGAGGAGAACTGCATTACTATTCCTTCATCTCAGAGATGCATAGGCATGAAGATAGAAGTAGCAACCTCGTAATAACTTACACATCTCATACAGATTCACGCACATCTAAATATTGGAACAAAAAGCTCTGCTTCAACAGACAGTGGATTATGCAGGAATTTTGTAAAATTCAGTACTTAAGCAGATAATTAGTCACAGTTCTACTGCTGTTTTGTATAACTTGCATGTTTTGTTCAGTTGCTTTTTCTCTGTGCCTGTAAAATAATGCAGTGCCAGAATGTCATAGATCTTTACTTTCTATTAAACTCAGAGGGCCTGAATAGACAAAGTGTTCTCACCATCACTCAAAGAAACTTTTGTGTCTGATTAAATGTGTGATTCAAATTACTAACTGTTCAGATCCTAGATTTCCCATCTAGTCGGTAGGGAGAGTTAAATACTTCCAAGGAACTAATTAGAGCAACTAAGTAACTGGTGTGAGTGGTTACTCAATGTCAATAGCCCAGCTGATGAAGAAAAATTGCTTTTGTAGGAAAATGTTTCTGGGCTGATTTGTGGACTTGACATTAAATACTGCCACTTTGTAGTTGTTTGTGATGTTAAGTGTTTGCACCTTGGCATATGCTGGAGGTAAGGTAAGAAAGTCAAAGCAAGTTGATATACAGAAAAACACTCAGGGGGAGGAAATCTTGTCTGAAACTATTTAAAACCACTGTATGAGAACTGTGATCTTATTCTGTTCATTATGAGATCCAAGATTGCTTTATTAGCTAGACCCACAAATCACTAGCTGCAGGTATTTCAGAAAGCAAAAATCTGCAGTACTACTTTAAACTGAAAATACTGAATAACTTCATTTGGGAGTGCTTGGTAGCTTTCTCCTGGTTCATTAACTAGGGAAAAGAACCTCTCTCAAATGGGTCTGAGTAAAATCAGAAATGTAATCCCCTATGAAATACACTGGGAGGTGGCAGCAGGTAGAACATTACCAGCAGGTGGAGGGAGGTGATCCTTCCTTTCTTCTCAGCCCTGGTGAGGCACAGCTGAAATAGTGGGTCCAGGTCAGGGCTCCTCAGCACCTGGGAGGCAGGAACATACCAGACTGAATCCAGGAAAAAGTCAAAACAGTGTTGAGGGGACTGGAGGATCTTTCATGACTGTACAGTTGAAGTTGTTCAGCCTGAGAAGAGAAGGAATGAGGAGAGGTTTCTTGGTGGTGCCCACGGGCAGGAGCAGAGGTAGCAGGCACAAACTTAAACCCGTGAAATTTCATCTTAACATAAGAAAAAGAATTATTACCTCTTACCAAACACTGGCACAGGCTGCTCATAGAGGTTTTGGAGTGTCCCTGGAGATATTCAGACCCTGACAGGACACAGTCCTCTAGCTGACTCTGCATTAGCATTGATGTTGGACTACATGATATTCAGAGATGTCCCTTACAACCTCAACTATCCTGTGCACCATTTTGTCCTCCTATGTGATAAGGTGAGTTTAGGAAAATGACAGGCTCTCTTTTGAATGCAGAGCATTTTGTCTCGTTTAAAGTGACAGATGTGCTGGACACTATGTGCCAGTCTCTGCGAGATACCAACTTCCATGAACCAGGTTTAAAAACAATATTGCAGATTACGAATGTACTAGATGATCTAATAGAAGAAATTACTGCTACCCACAAACATGGTCTAGCTCAGCTCTGCATGGTCACTATTCAAAATTAAATGATAGTTCTGCAGCAGGAGTTTTTTTTGGGGGGATAAAGCTTTTTAATTGTTCCCTACCTATTCTTGTTTTTGTACAGCTGCTAATGTCTTTATAGAATGGCAAGTAGATGAGAGATGTTGTTCTTTATTAGTAACAAAATGTATTACAAGAGATGTACATCTGCAAAGACCTGTGCTGGGAACTGGGTGTTCCTCAGCTGTAAAGAGAGAATTCCTCAAACTACAGACTTTGGGGCATTACAGAAATTACAACCATTCTCCTGGGTATAATCTACATAAAGTATAAAATCAAAATGGAAAGCTGGAATAAAAAGGGTAATTCATATGAAGAAGAGAGGTAGAAGGCAGTGTTTTGGTTATGACAGCAACTTTTTATTTCTCAAACCAATGTGTGAATTGGTATTCTCTGAAATTTTTTGCAAACCATTAGCAGGATACGTAGCTAAGGGAGCAAACCATTGCATTTAGGACTGTAAGATAACCAGCACTATTACAGCAGAAGTGTTTTTTCTTTTTGCACCTCCAGACCTTTGCACCACCTCCAGCAGGTTTAGACACTGAACAATTTCAGTGCTGGGGGGGAGTTATGTGTGTTTAGCCTCAAAAAGAGAAGGCTTAGGAGCAGCCATCTGCTGTCATCAACTACCAACACTGAGGTTTTGACAAAAACAGAACCAGGCATTTCTCAGTATGCTCAGCAGGAAGGCAGGAGGCAGTGGTCTCAGGTTGAAGCAAAGGAAATTGCAAACAAATGTAAGAAAAATATGTCCCCTGTGAGAACAGTGGAACACAAGTCTGGGCTGCCCAGAAGGCTGCAGGATCTCCGTCCTCAGAAATTAAAAACTCAGGCAGACAGGGTGCCAAACAGCATGATCTAGCTTTCAGATGAGCTCTGCTTTGAGTAGAGAGTTGGACTAAATGATCCCCAAATGTGCCTTCCAACCTGAACTATTGGTTCTGTTATGTAATTTCAACTCAAATATTTATTATAGACCCCAATCCAATATATCTCTTAAAATAAATCTACTGGAGACATATAATTTATTTCCTTGCTCAATCTAGTCATGAAAGAGATAAATAAGAATTATTGACATGAGAAAAAAAGAAGAGAATAGCTGTAGTTGCAGCTCTGTTCTCTAGGAGATATATTTTAATCTTTCTTTGTCCTTCTTCAAATGCAAGCTCCTGGCATTTAGACATTGTTACTTTAAAACAACAATTTAGTGGGTTCTTTATTCAGTTGCCTTATATCAAGACAAGACTATCAAGCCAAGAACTATTATTTACACAAAATACATGTCAAGAGAAAGTGGTGTACTCTATGTTCCTCACTTAGGTATTTTTATCCCTTTCTTCAAGATGCTATTGAAACTATTAAGATAAACATGTTGGATAATGATAAAAGATATGAATGGAAACAAGGCATTGGATCTGAAATTTTGTGGGAAAAAAATCCCTTATAATCCAGCGACTTCTGGATAGATCAAGGCTTGAGAAGTCACCTGGGAAACAATGTTTCAAAAAACATCTCCTAGGTAGTAACCCTCTCCCTTGAAATCAGAAAGAAAAAATGGCTTTTGCAGAAAAAATAAACCTTTTTCTGAGAAGATGGAAGAATGAAAGTACCTCTGCTATGGCTGAGGAAAAAAATGAATGCAGAAAAATATAGTTACAGAACCTATTAGAAGATGACATCAACAATATTAACTGTAGTCCAGAGTCAGTCTGGTAAATGAGAGAAATACACTGAGAGGAAAACCACAATAAGCTCCCAAAAGTCATGAACTTCACTTGACTCTGGTGAATACTTCTGTCAGTCTTTTAAGGCCTGTGGTAACTCCTGTGGAACCAAACGGAAAATTAAGCAGCGACTATTTGTTCCTTGCATTATTCAAAAACTAATAGTAATCTCCTCTGGTGTTTTATTATTGCCATAGATTAGGTTGTCTGTAGTACTAATTGAGCAGAGTCCTGCTGACTACAGAGAAAATCAAAACAGCTTAACTGAATATCTGATTAATAAAAAAAAATAAATCTCATTTTATGTGAAAGATTTGCCTAACTTTAAAAATTAAAATTAAAAACTTGAATTTCATGCCTTGGGGTCTTTCATATCAAGAGTTGTTACTGCTTACAGATCCACCATGGGCGAACTGGAACAACACGAGGGAGGACTCATCTGGGGCAATTATTTTTACTGTCAGTGATTTAAGCCCTGTGTGCAGAAGAAGATATTCTTTCTAGTCCTTCTCCAAAGTATCCCAGTTATCAAGGGAGTATATGTCCAGCATATTCCTTAAAAAATGGGTGAAATTCTCAACCCCAGTCCTGTGGTCCCTCCAGTACCCACACTTGTCCCTTCCACGCTCACCTTTTTCCCCACACTTGTCCCCCGTTCACCTTGATGCCTCCTTTTAGTTCTTCCCTAAATCCTATGTAATAAGTTTTAAACAGTCACACATTTCCCCTCAACTCATAATAAGATGCCTCTTTCCCACAAGACACTTTGTAATCTTGTTTGCCTTCTTACCTTTACAAAGTTGAGTCTGAACATCTGACTCTTCAAGGTTGTACTTGAGCGCTTCATTAAGTGGCCCATCAATCAGTCTTTCAGGTTTCCGTATCTCTGTGTTTGATTTATTTATTTTTCTGTTTCCTGTCCTTGTTTTTTTGCTGAATAGCCATTAACCAGTACTCTTTACAAGTAAACACTAAGACAACAGAGTGTTAAGGATAAATGAGTTACAGACTACTTAGTAGCTAGTAGACTGCTAGATTTCTCTCAACTAACCCAAAAGCGTGGTTTGGGAGATAATTTTTTTGAAGAAATTCACCTCCAGCCTCTCTTCCTGGCTTGAACCCCAGATAAGGATACTGATCACAGAAGGAGTCAGGATCTTTGGCTTCAAGTGTGGCTGCACACCTAATTTTCTGAATTTTCTGAATTTTCTGAATTTTCTGAATAGAGTTGTTGCAGGGCCCCAGCTCCTCCAGCAATGACCCAGTTTGCCACAGGTACTTTGAGTGTGACTTGTCTCATGCAATTCACAAGGTTGGACACCTTGTGATAACTCATCACTAAGCTTCCTCCACAGCGAATAAAGACAGAGGTGCAAACCCAGAAGATGAGTCATTCCTCCTTTCCTACCCTCCCACCTCAGGATGAAACAAAACCCCTTCTGGAGATATTTTTCTCTCTATGGACTGCAGAGGAGTCAAGGCAAAGAACCTTGTCTAATCACCTCACTTGCCAATAGCATGGTTAGGTATGGTAACTTTCACCTCTCTGTGGGGAGGTAGAACTTATCTACATGATCCAGTACTTCTTTTGTGACTGTAACCAAACCTTCCATCTGTCTGTGCCTAATGGCCTCTCTGCAGCCCCTTTTTTCTCAAAGGACTGCCACACACAGTACTAGGCACAGTGAGGGACACCAGCAAGAAAACCTACATGCTTTCTTCTCATTTCAAGATGTCACACAGCTGGTCAGCAACAGGTAAGGCAACCAACTGTTCAGTGTGCTCAAAGCTTTGGGAACATTTCTGGTTTCTACACAAATACTGCTGTTTTTGTTGGTATTGTTATGCAAATAGTTGGTCTATTAGTAATATATTTTTGTCCTGGAAAATATACACATTTAAATGTCTTTAAAAGCACCAAGAGCAAGACAAATGAAATGGAGAAAACAATATTCCGTAACATGTGGTGTACTTGCATCCCAGAAAATGGCACATTACTCCTGGGAACCTCCCACGCTCTGGTGTGTCAGTGCTTCAAGCTCCCTCTTCAGTGGGAGGAATTCCACCAAGCTCTTCCATGAGGGGTAAGCACAAGCCAAGATATCCTGAAAGGAACTATGGTTGAGAAGTTGCTCCCCCTGCATGTAGTTAAATATTGCTGGACATTCAGGGAGAAAGCTCCTCTTAAATTGTTTGTTCTCTCCTCACAGAGAAAGGAGAAAAAATATTAATTTTCTTTTCCTCACAAAATTTTGTGCACTTGATTATTGCTTAAAGTATTGAAGGACATTGCTACACTACAGACCCTTTTTAGTTATAAGCTGAGACATCACAAGCACACATTTACACACTTGAAGCACATTTAGATGAAAACAGAGATATGTGCAAAAGGTCAGTGCTAGACCCTGTCATGGATGGAAGGGCAGAAAAGTGTAGGATCAGCTGTGCTGGAGAAGCTGATAGAAGATGTGAACAAGGGAAACTTGGGAAGGATGTAGAAATGGAGATGGAGGCAATAGTGGGAACTCCCTTTGTTAAGGGAAATGCTGAAACTGGATGAAGATTTATTGGGCTGAAAAAGACTGGAATCAGCTGGGTAAGAAAAGTAGTATCAAAAGGAGAGCGGTGCAAGAAGGAAAGGGGTGGGACTACAGCGTAGAATAGAAATGTGGCTCTTCATGTAGCTAATGTCTGGGAGGAGTGATAAATACAGAGACCAAAAACCTGAACTGCAGTGAGAAGTTCAGAGAGAGGGAGAGGCGACATGAGGAGCTGGAAGGCCGGAGTGTCCACTGGCACCTCAGAGATGGTTGGAGTGGACAGAACTGCAACAGTTACGTGTTTACACAGAGCAAGTGCTGCCATGTTATGAAAGCCCAGTGGTTTATCATCACTGATCGTTGATCCTTATTTTTGCTTTCTTTTCCAAAACCAGAATCAAACAAGATGAATTTTTATCACCTCTCCCCCAAAAAGACAAAAATATAAAGCCTTCTGAACAGGTTCCATGAATTTGGCATAAATTTGTTGTTGCTGAGATAAGAACATTTTCTTTTTCTTCTGGGATTTAATTGTTTATTTTTTAAATCTGTTTATTTTTTTTTGTTTTGTTCATGTTTTTAGGCTTCCAATACAAATATCCTCTGCTTTTAATTCAAAAGATAAATTTTGTTGCAGTTTCCTTCTACCACACTGGGTAAAGTCTAACTTCAGTAGAAGGCAAGTTTTGAGCAGACCCTGTAGTTTTATAACTCTCAAGTGAAGCTTGAGAGCTTTGGTGTTTTCTACACCACTTAAACTTTTTCTTGTGTGGGTACTATTTCTAAATGCTGATGCTTTTTTTTTAGGTATTGTTCCAAGGGAAAGAAGCTTCCATTTATAGAAGCGGAAGCAAATGGGATTTTGGAGATCACTGTCACATCAATTTTTTGCACGAACACTCCTCCTGGCTAAAGCTGCTTGTTACACCCTTGCTGGGACCTTGAGAGAGCTCTTAGTACCAGCCTTTGAAAAATATCCATTCTCTGTTCACCGTGCTGAGCATTGTCCTATATTGTACAAAATCCACCGGAAAACTGGATATTCAGTTCCAATTTTTGTCAGAGCTGCAGACACCAACACAAACCAATTATGCTTGCAGATACTCTCCTTGCAAAAGGTGTGCACGCCTTGTCATGCTAAAGGAGCCTTGGCTGAGGATTTTGGGAATTCAGCCCTTCTGCTGTCAAATACTATCCCATCTCACATCAAATGCACTACTTCTGGCAGGGCAGCTTATTTGCCTGAGCTTAAAACTAGCTCTGCAAATGTTTCAGCAAGTTAAATTTGACAGCACCAGTGTCCATATACAACGAGCACTCTAGAAACAGAGGTTCAGAGAAGGGGAATTCAATTCATCCAGAACTCCTTTTTGTTTGAAGAAAATACCTGTGCTCCTTAAGACTTCTGCCAAAATATAGGGTGGGAGTCCCACATTTCATGGGTGCCACCAGCTGCTTGGCTAGCATTACTCTGAACTCCAGGGAAGCAGAACTTTATTTTAATTCATCAGCAGAACAGATATTTTCTGACATCTGCTTCCCATGTGAATTTCTCCTTCATAGGAGAGGTGGTCCATCCCTCAGATCAACTTGGTGGTCTCCTCTGGACTTGTTCCAACAGGGCAAGGGTATGTCCTTCTTGTGCCGGGGACCCCAGGGCTGGATGCACTGTTTTAGGTGAGGTTTCATGAGGGCAGAGTAGAGAGGCAGAATCCCCTCACTCGCCCGGCTGCCTACGCTGCTTGGTGCAGCCCAGGACACGTTTGGCTTTCTGGGCTGCAAGTGCACATTGCTGGTTCATGCCCAGCCTCTCATCCACCAGCACCCCCAAGCCCTTCTCAGCAGGACTGCTCTCGCTCTCCTCATCCCCCAGCTGGTGTTGATACTGGGGATTCCCTGGCCCAGGTGCCGTACGTTTCACTTGCTCTTATTGAACCTCATGAGATTCCCATGGGCCCATTTCTTGAGCTTGTCCCATCCTTCAGGTGCGTCAACTGTGCCACTCAGCTTGGTGTCATCAACACATCTGACATCAGCACATCTGTTGCAGGTAATACCTATAATGCAAAGCCAGTTGCAGATGAGCCCCACACATTACTGAGAAAAAAAGCAAACCAGCTTAGCCATGCCACTGAAGTGCTGCAGTGCGCCACAGAGTGTGCAGACCCTGCAAGCATTCATTTTGGGTCCACGCTACTTAATTTTCACCGTTTCAGAGGCAATTATTTTTTTTCATAAATCCTTTCTGAGTTAGTCAGTGAGATAAGTCTTGTCCTTCCAGAATACTGAGCTCAGCAACACTCAGAATATTGGAAAACCAAGAAATATAGCACTGCAGTGCACAGCCACGCTGCCTTTACTCTGCTTCCTTCCTGTCCCATTAAGGCCAGCTATATCCAGTGACAACGATTCGAAAGCACTTTATGGGTTTACAGATGGGAAATATGGTTATGATGTAATGCACACAAGATGGTTTAGCATATGGTTTAGCACAGGCAGACTTTTTTGAAAGGCTAAAGAGCTGAACATAAGGCAAACAGAGGTAGATGCTGCTCAACCCTGCACAATGGAAAGCATAAATATGTCTTCTGTGGATATACTGAGTATAGTGGCTGAGTTAAGCGTATAACAATGGTTAAGGCCATGATTTTATTTCTGGGACACTGGATGTTTGAGTTGTTCTTAAAAAAAACCCCACAAAAGTACATACACAATCACAGCACAGCATTATCACTGTATTAAAACACTTTGTTGTGTTGTGTGTTGTTTTGTTGTGCGAAATGGTTCTAATTTCTAAGAACCGTTCTTTTCAACACAAGAGAAATATTTTCCTGAAGGGATGAATGTGAACACACACAGATACTCTAGTGCAGAGATCTGAGATACTACACTAACAGGATAATTGTAAAAAATACTTACGGGCTGTCTTCCCCTGTATTTTGTTACTGTGAGATAAATAGCAGAAGGAAATAGAGTAATGATATTAAACAACACAGTAAACTGTGTTGTCAGCTAGTCCTTAGAGCATCCAAGGATATATGTTTTTGCAGTTATTTATATAATTTAAGAAAAAAACCCAACTCACTGACTGCAGAAAAAGTTGCTTTGAATTACCTGGCACTTGAAACTTTTGTGCTGGGGCCATAATTTCAGCACAAGTTTCCGGCTTCTCCACTCTTTCTAGCTCCACTGCCTTTTGTTCTCTCAGAGAGCATTCTGCCTGCAGGTGTGGGAGGCTCTGAGCTTGTGCAGGCTCAGGGATGGTGAATGGCAAAGGCTGGCACCCCCTCTCCCCATTGACACCCGTAGTTCATAGTTCCCCCTGCCACCTGCATCATTAATGTACCTTCCAGTATCTTGTAAGAAACAAAGATGAGCAGAGGTATTGAATGTGCATAAATATTCATGAATTTTTGTCAATTCAGCTGTTACATGGGGGGATCCTGCATCCTTTGGAGTCCTGGGGGTGGTGGGGATAACTGCATGCATCTAAAGATGTCCAAGACCTGGGGTGCCAGTGTGCACCTCCTCCTTTTTCTCATTGACAGGCACCAGTTTCTTTCTTGGTTTCCTGGAGCAATGGGAGACAGTGAAATGGGAAGCCTGGAGAAGATAGTAGGGATAGAGACACATTACAGATTCTTTGTTTGGAGGGGGAGCCTGATGAAAACACCAGAAAGGGAGGACAGCTGTAGAAGTCAGTCAGCAGAAGACTCCTGGGTTTACTGCAGTCTGCTTTGAGGCAGGACTGAATGTACCTTTGCCAACCCCAAGCACATTTTTTTACTAACACATTCTTCAGAAACTATAGAGCAGGACTTTCTGTAACTTCTTTAGTTAGCTTTTGCCCAATTCCTCAGCATCCTGCTTGAAGGTTTTTCCAAATACTTATCCTAAATTGTCTTTCTGGACAGCGAACAGATTTCCTGCTGTGCTGGAAAGGAGAACACCTGATCACAACTTTCCTGTTTCATCAGATTATAACATCATTGTGTCCTGTTTCCTCAATTATTGGCCTGCTCATACTGTCATTTTCCAGAAAAAATAATACTTTTCCCTTTTCCACATAAATTACTTGTGTAAACCTCTTCACATTTTTGGAGGTCATTTCATGACTCCTTCATTTTCCTATCATTTTACTAAATAACAGCCTTCAGATGTCATGTACTATGTACGACTCCAAGAAATCAGTGACATCCACTTTAGAATTCTACAGCTGTAAGTGTGATCCCATCTTACTAATTTTTTTAAATCTGTATTCCTGAATAAAATCTCATTTTTTTTTTCATCATTTCATCCTATAACTCCGTGTGGGTTCTTCCTGCAGTACTGACACTCAGCCAGATATGTCCCATTATACATGGAAGCCTTCTGCCTAAATTTAGCATTCTTGATTTTATTGAGTTTCATCTCACTTAGAACCACTTTACATTCTTGTCCTTCCTTGTGATTTCTCTTTACTCAGGTTGGTGTCGTTCTCAAATCTGATGTTCACATGCTCTGTTCCATCATCTCAGCTATTAAACACAATTTCAAAACTGCTCATGGCTCTGACCCCTGTACAACCACACTTCAATGCCCTTGAAGAGTAACAGAGAATCTTTGATTAACTCTTGTGAAGAGGACTTCATCACGTTGCCATACACCCACTTTTAATGATTGCATCTGCAGGGTATTTGTCTACTGCAGTTATAAGAACCTCACTAAAACCAGAATGAATCATATCAACCCTCTAAAGTCACAAGGCTGGCTACCCTGCCAAAGAAAAGAAGTAGGCTGGGTTGGTGGGATGCATTATTTACAGGTCTGTGCTGGCTGTTTTTATTCCCTCTTATCCTCTAGATCCATGCTTTCAGTGGATCGAAGCTGAACTGATGGGTATGTGATTTTGTGGGTTCATTTTTTCTGCTTTTTAAAGGTAAGTCTGTTGTTTTCCTTCTTGCAGTCCTCTCCATCAGATGGCTTGAATATATCTCTTGTAAAAACCACTTTCTTTTCTTTCCTATTCCTCTATCACCAACTTAGATGAAAGTAAGTAATTCAATGATTGCAGTTAACTCTTTTTATGCCAAGAAAGCACGCCATACCTCTTATTTTTTTGCATAAATTAATTTGCTTTTTCTCTTTTGAGCTGGTAGATCAAGATTTGCTCTTACTACAGTTAGTGCATCTCTTTCTTGGTTCCCTTAATTTCACTGTAGTCTTCACTTTTAACCTTATACTCTTTGATTTAAAGTGTGCTCTTTTTTCCCATATTTTTCAGAATATCTGTTTGATTTTCAACTCCTTAAAGAACTCCTGGGATAATTCTACTGGTCTAATTCTCTTATTTTCTTCCTTTGCAATGGTCCAGCTTGCCACTTTGCTTTTCACATAATCTCCTTTAATAGCTGTCAGTCTTTGGCACATCTGTGTATTTTAAACAGTTGACTTGTCTAGAAATTCTTTCCACCAATTTCCTACTCTCTTAGTTTGCTTTTTTTCACTCCATAACTAATTCTGCTGCTTTTTCTCTGCCAGTTCCTCAGACTAATGAATTTTATTATGCAAAATCACTTTCGTGGAAATCATCTTCCCCTCCTAAGAAATTTTCATCTATTCTCAATTCCTCCCACTCAAAACTAAACTGAACCAACTAAGAACCTGAGATCTTCCCCTGGCAGCAGACTCTGCCTTACAGCCATGTTTTAGTTACATATCTGCCCGTGGCAAGGGAGGTTGGACTAGGTGGCCTTTGAAGGTCCCTTCCAGCCCAATTAGCCTGAGATTCTGACAAGACTGACTAGGACAAGCAGTGGACCCTGTCTCTGACAAAATGTATCCATCAGCCTTGTCCCATCTCTTTTTAAAAAATTTTTACATCTAATATGCACAGTCTCAGAGATCAGATATTGTGTTAAATATAAATGTTACAATTCAGGTTTTTTCATATCTCTTTCAAAGGTGAATACCCAGAAAACATTAATCAGGACTGGAAAGAGCACTCTGGGATAGTCACATGGAAATGAGTTGTTTAGTGCTGTACATAAAATGAATGGTCTCCATCTCAAAAAAATTTTAATTAATAAATTGCTCCAAACCCTCGTTTTTCATTTAAACATTACACTAAACTGATACAGTTCAAAAGTACTTAATTTTTTTTTTTCTTTTTTTTTTGCCTTTCAGAAGAGAGTATTCTAGGTAGGATAAAGACACAAATTGATTCACTTTTACAACCACATGTTCATTATTTCAGCTCATTGCACAGGATTAAAAATGCTGTTATGGTCTGATTGCAGTGTATTTCCTTTCAAAAGCAGTGAGATTGTGCTTTTGTTAAAAGCATACACACAGAGATAGAAATTGTGATCACACCTGCAGCATCAATATCTTTGAAAAATAATCAAGCCTTTAAGTTTCCCTTGTTTAGAAAGAAAATAGCTCAGTGATTTATAAAAAAACTCAGCACACAACATTTTAGTAACTGCTTCTACAGGTAAGTACATTTTATTCACCATCTATTTCTGCTGTGATACCAACTTCTTTTACTTTCAGCTTTCACTGAGACACAATGGTCTTTACAAAGCCTTTGTGATGGCTGTGATTGAGCTGCTGCTTATGCACTGCTTTCAGCTCTCAGCTATCTCACGCATTTGCCAGCTGCAGGAATTGATACCAGAATCTCTGAAAATGCAATGGAAAACAGTTATGCAGCCTTGCAAGGAACACAAGTCTCCAGTATTCCCTCTCCCAGTCCCAGGTTTCTCAAAGTGTTCTCAAAGTTTCAGAAGCATGTGCACTGAAGTCCAATACTTTTTAGCCATAACATCTTGAAATGTCCACTGCCTGTAAAATGGCCTTTGTTGAAAAATGTTTTTCTTTAGGAAGGTGATTTGTCATTTGTGAATGCCATTTGAGTCAATCGTAACAGCATGAAATTCATTCTTCTAAGAGTACAATATTTTCCAAATTACTACAGATTTTGAAAATTACTGTGCAAAAACATTCTGGCTTCTCCACTTAGGTGTAGGCTGTTGGAAAAATCAGACCCTGGGCTATTCAGAAATAGAGGTCTCTTTTTGTTCCAGTCCATCCCTGCACCCTCACCTGCCTTCAGGGAGAGATCACATTTTCCCTTGAACCTCCCAAGTGACCTGCTGCCTCTCTGAGGTCTTCTAGATGCTTTTGTGTTCATTTTGTTTCTTTCTCTTTTGTCCTATGCTTTTCCATACTATGGTTTTTGATGATTCATATATAAAAAAAGGCAGTATTATTTCATTTCTAAGAATGAAACGTTCTCTGGGGGCCAAAAGTCGGGGTTCTGCACAGGTGTTGAAGATGCCAGAAGAAAAAGCGTATAAAGGAGAGGGTCACATGTCTCATTCTGCCAGAAGGCTGACAGTAAGTCTCAAATAACCGGTGTTGTAGGGAGAAGCTTTCGTGTTAACACCAGCCCACAGAAAGCTGCTTGCCTTTGCTCAGCTCGTCCTGCATGCCTCCCTGTGTCATCTGCCCACGTCCTTGTCAGCTTCCCATTGTTACCCACCTTGAGGCATCCTCTCCCCCATCTTCTGACCCAAACTGACAATCCACCAGTTCTCTCCTGGTCAGCCTCAGCGTGTCTCCATTGCTCCCCACTATTTTCTTGTGAAGCCACTCCTTTGCTGGTAAATACATTCTTTATCCAGTACACATCCTCACCCCAACTCCACAGATCTCTTTCCCCCTCAATGTTTATCACTTCCTGCTGCCAAGTCTCCAACCCTAATGCTTCTGCTTCTACACAGTTCTGTTTTACTGACCTATCACTTACACTGCTCTATCTGTATTTTATTTTATATGTTGTCTTTTTCACTGTAAAGTGTTTCCTCTGGGAGAAAAGACAGAACAAAAGTTTTTGGTTAGTCTATGCACAGGATTATTCCATTAGCAATGTAACATTAATACTGCATCTCATGTCAGAGGTTGAGTCTCAGCTGTCCCCTTGAACTCTTCCTTACTTCATTTGGAGTCTTCAGGGAAACTGGAGTTGTATACAGCTTTTGAAGCTTTGCATTTTAACAGTTTCTCAGTCTTAATTCTGATATTCTTGGAGCCAGCTAAGAAGAGAAAGAAACACACAACCGCCAAGAACACGTTAATCACATCCATCTCCATTGAAGGAGGCAAGGTATTAAATATGCTAATAAAAATCCCAGTGGGTGAGTTATCTTTTTCCAAAAGAAACTGGAAAATAGTACATTCTTTCAAGACTCATGATTATGGTATTAAGGAGTAATAATCCCCCATTTCCCAGGCTTCCCTTTTTGCCAAGGTTCATTGATGGCCCAGCAAGAGGGTCTGATGGAGGATGTCTTCTCTAGGAGCAGTGAAGACCCCCTGTCTGCAGCCCCCTCTGGCTGCAGAAGGGTAATTTTGAAGTGGTTGGGAAATAGGCTAAAAAAAATGGGGAGTCTGCTACACTTAACACGGTTGTGGTAAGCTTTCACTTTGAAAGAGAGCTGAGCTGTTTTTCTGGTTACAGCAAGGCTAAATAACTGTGAGGGTTGCTCCATGTGTCCTAGGGATATGAAATTTATCATCAGGAGATCACAAGTAACTCATATTAATTCTTGTAAAGGGTTGCCAGTGCTCAGGCATGGTTAAAAAGGCAGCCTGATGTTAGGGGATTAGTATTTCTCTCAGGAGAAAGAACAGCAGCCTCAGAGCATATATTGCAGTCACTTGTGATGTCCCCTCAGTGGCATTGACATGGGTACAGCCTTCAGTGCAACAGATGGCAGAAGCATTTGCAGCCCAGTGCAATGCTTTTCTGAGGGTGTTGGAAGAAACCCTGCTCCAGCCATCACATGCAGAATAGGGAATTCATTGCCAGCATGGAAAAGGAGTGGAGGACATCTGCACTGTCTTGGGGTGACTTTATGAAGTGTATCCCATATCGCTGCCCTACACCCAGGAATTAATTCTTGTGCCTTTCTATACCTTTAAACTAAGCCTGAGAGGGGGGAGGAAAAACTGAGCAAAACTTCTTCAGAGCAGTTTGCAGCTTGTTCAAGGTCACACAGAGACAGAGACGGCACTCTGCGTTCGGCCGCGGCAGGAGAGCGAGAGCGAAGGGAAGCACCCGGCTTGCTTTCTTTCCAGCCATCTTTCGGCCAGTTTTTCAGCTCCTTTTCCTCCGGAGAGTTGAACTTTTGTTTTCCTGGGACTTCGTTTTTTTTCCCCTCTTCTCTGCTGGACTGTTTCAACATCAGAATACATTGGGAGGAATTTCCACCGAGGCCTTGGCCCTGGAGGTGGGCCCACCACCCCATCCCAGCTCCAAGGAGGGGGAGAGAGAGGCTACGGAAGGACTCTGAAATTTTCCCAGGTTTTCTTTCTACAGCTAGAGGTTTCATTATTTAGCATTAGTATCTTTTTTTTCCCTGTGTGTTTGTTAAATAAATAGTTTTTATCTCTTTCACTTTCCTTCGAGGAAAAAGGTTTTTTCCCAAACCTGGTGGGGGAGGGGTGGTTTGTAACTTGCCTTCTCTCAGAGGATATATTTCTAAATTTGGCCAAACCAGCACATGCAGGAATGCTGGCAGCTGGGGCAAGGTGGCATGAGGTGACCTTTGGAACATGAGTGTGAAGAGAGCAACAAACGAGGAAGTCAAAGCAGCATCACAAAATCTGGGGCTGTAATTTTTTTGCAAGACATTCACATTGACTTTCCAAATTGTGAAATGTATGAAAAATGGGCAGAAAAAAGACAATAAAAGATTGCTGCCCAGTGTTATCCAGTGGTTTTAGTTCTATTTTTAGGTTAATCTCCCATTATTTTGATTTCTGACCTATGGTTTTTGAAGTTGTGAGAGCTGATGCTCTGAGGTTGTTGCTAGGTTTGCACAAAGGTCCAGGGCAAACATAGCTGCACACGCATTGAAGATGGAAAGCAGGAGTTCAATATCCAGTGGTCTGAGCTGAGAGGTACAATTGCTGTATGAATGACACAAGAACACCATTGGCTTCCTCAGATTTTTCTTTTACATCCTTTGCATGCCTCTGTGGAAATGTAGTACTCACCAGTCTTCATGGATTGAGAATAGTTAGGTCATTAAGCAGACTTCATTGCAAGAAAGTTAGAATTACCGGAGAAGTCTGTGTTTGATTGGCAGATACAAAGAAACAAGAACAGAAATTTTATCTTCTTCATCACTTTTGAAAATCCCAGCCAATAGGAAGATGCTGAGGATAGCCCAGCATCTTGCCATTAGAGACAGATGGTTAGAAGAACCTGTATCCTGTTAACAACGTCATCATCTTCTGTATAAGACAGCCAGTCCAGCTGGAACAGTTGCCTCCAAATAAAGTGGGATAGAAGAGCAGCATCTCACGATTGGCAAATGCCTCATTTAACCATGCTCAGACAGGAGGTTGTTAATGTGATGAAAATATATGTGTTTATGTTTAACCATTTGAAAATTACCTTCTTAATCTACAGGAAGGAAATCAGTGCAAAAATCCCTGGGATTTACAAGAGATAAAAAAAAAAAAAAGAAGTGGTTTTACTGCATGTAACACAAAATAACAATTACCTAATCATTGATTTTGTTTAATTGCACAGAGCCTGATTTGAAATATTACATCCTCACAGGCTTGATTTGAAAATGCAGTAGATACACGTGATGACATGGTAAAAATGGACCACAGTTACCTTAGCAAATAATTAACTGTAGATTCTGTTATGAATAAATTTACAAGGATAATTGGATTAGAAAACCTCTGCACTAAAAGTTAAAGCACATATGCTGGAGTATAATTGAGACACCTGCATGCTGCACTAATGTAGTTTTTCTGCTTTCAGATAAGTAATTTGTTCTAAGTGTGTTCTATAATATTCCTAAATCTCAAAGTCCAGTTCTAAGCTTAAATGCACCTTGGGCAGAATGTCAACAGAAATTACATCTGGAGAGCTTGATTGCTGTCCTTAAAATGCAATATTTCACAGCTCTGACAAATGAACTGCCACTGTACACAAAGTTAAGTATTACACTGACTTAGTGTGATAGATTTTATTCTGTGGGGGAAAGTAATTGGATTTCCATAAACCTTAAAGAAGGAAGAGATGCTGGATTTATATAAATCTCTTGAGATTGTTAAAGACAAGCAGAATTTCTGTCCATGAAATACACATTACGAAACTGCCAAGGAGAAAAGGAGGCAGAGCTATTTCATAGATTGCTCTAGAACATTGTGCCAAAACTCTTTTGCAAAAGCCTTGAATTTCCTTTCAAATAATGTTTTGCAGTGCTACATATAATGTTGTTCATAAGTTTTAGCTGGTTTACATGAACCTTGGATCCTAATGGCTATGTACAGATCTTAAATACTGTTTGTCTTCTCCCTCCTTCTCCCTCAAGGTAAATATATTGGTGAGGAAGGGAATAGGTTAGAAGGTGAGGAAAATTGAGAAGGAAATATATTCTGAGACTTATTTTAGTAACTGTTGCACACTGAGTAGGAGACAGAGGGTTGCTCAGAGAAGCTGTGGATGCCCCACCCCTGGGAGGGTTCAACGTGCTGTTGGATGGGGCTCTGAGCATCCTGGTCTAGTGAAAAATGTCCCTGCCCACGGCTGGGGGGTTTGGAATTAGCTGATCTTCAAGGTCCTTTCCAACCCAAGCCTTTGTATGATTCTATGAGTGTATGAGTCACATCATACCTAAAGTAAGAATAGTATGTGTTGTTTCTAGCCAGTTCTTTTAGCTTTTGTCTCTAGCAATATCAACCTGATCTCTACTCTAACCTTGACCTATGGATTTTTCTTTTCGATTTTACTTCCAAAAAATTGAAACAATTGCTTCAAAACAATTGAAAATGGAATGTATCTAATTAGACAACAAAGGGAATATCAGGTTTTACATGTAAATCCTTCTTTTCCTATTCATGTATAAGACCCTGCTAAGTGTGATGAAGATGAGTTGCCTTAAATCATTATAATATGAGAAGGGTGACTGAAAACCCCCACTGATCTTTCATCCAGATCATGAATGTACACAGGAGGTGCTGTGTACAACATGAAATAGTTATACGTGGAGTGGGTGTCATTTCTGCGTAACTGTCCAAAGTCCAGCAGCAACACTCATCTCTTGGAGGATTTGGCAGAGGGCGGAGCACCAAAACAAGGTTGATCAGAGCCTGTATAGGATGGGGCAGCAATGAGCTGGGCCTAGCTCTGGGGGAACTTTCCAGTGTATATAAACATCTGATGGGAAAGTGAGAAGAGTGAGCCAGGATCTTTTCAGTGGTACAAAGTGACTTGCCTGGGGGCAGCGTGCACAGAACTGAAGCAAAAATAAAAATAATGTTGTTACTGTGAAGTTGAAGTTAACACCAGCACAGGTTGTCTGGAGAGGTTGTGTAGTCTCTGTTCTTGGAGATACTCAAAATCCACCTGGATATGGTCCTGGACAACGAGGTCTAGCTGACCCTGCTGGAGATAGGGATGGACCAGAGGTGCCTGTTGGCTCCAGCCACTCCGTGGTACTGTGCCTATCATCCACACTCAGGGAGACAGAGACAGGTATGCATCCACATCCCCAGCATTTGCCTGTGGCTCCTCTGTGCAGCGTGTTCTGCCGCCAAGGCCCCAGCATACAATTATTTGTTTTCATGTGGGACGGGGGAATGGTTTATATTAAAGTGTCTACAATACTATGGGGGCTGCTTGCTACTGGATTAAAGATTAGACAGGCTGCAAAGGTGCTGTCTTTTGAGTTAGAGCTCCAAACACAGCAAGACTTTGTCACTCTTAACCCTGCAGCAAGTTTTGGGAAAACACCTAAGGAAGAGGTGGTGACATTTTCTGTGCTTTCAAGGGAAAAGTGATCCCAGGTGTGCTGACAGGACTGGTCAAAGGGGAAGACTGTGCTTGTCACTGAGCACAGTCCTACAGAGGATTTATGTGAAATACTCCCAGGGAACAGTACCAAGGCAGAGACCATATGACCTCTGAAACTCACTGCAAATTTGCTGAGCAGAAATTGCTCAGGTAGCTGCATTATAGCACTGCTGTAAAATGGGATGAAATGGGTATCTGAAACCAGTTACAGATCAGTTCATTCAAAGAGTCTAAGCTTTTATTTCTACCATTGATCATCTTTACCTCTGTTTAGCATGGACTACCTGCATTTTGAAAGCTGATTTGGACTAGAAGAAAAACTAGAAACTATTAAAGAAAAGCATCCTGAAACTTCTTTTCTTAAATGTTCGGAAATGGCTTTGTTTATCAAAGAAAGAACCTCTCCCGTTCACAATTTCCCACTCAATAACATGGCATTTTCAGCAGAGAGCATTTAATCACAAAACTCATGACAGAGAAAGAGCCTTTTCAAATGGAGTGAACACCTGACAGTGACAGGAGTTGGTGAGTTAATAGGAGACCATGTGGGGGTCAGCACTGCAATTTTGCAATTGATGCATGTTTGACTTTGTTAGGCTGGAAAAATTGGGCAGTTGCTGAGATGCTTTTGCACATTTTTTTGCCAGCCTCCTTGGGAAAAATGATGAGAGCCTTGTAGACTCCTGGTGAGGCAATGATAATGTTGCAGAAAATACAATGGAGATATAAAGTCAAGAAATTTTTCCCTTTAACATCCTCACTGTTCCCTTTCAAGGCCAGAGGTTGAGGGAGAACATCTTTTGACAAGTTGAACTGCCAGTAAACAGATTTGGTTTGTTGGTTACCATTTGGCAATATTAGAATTCAAATGTGCTGGGTGCTTCCTAGAGGTGACCCTGCAGACCCCTAGAATGTTACTGCAGCTTCAGATATATTTGTGTCCAGTAGAAAATGGCATAAGATCACAAATTTAAATACTGCTATATAGTGCATGTCACTGAACAGATGTCAGAAGATAATTATCCACCTGAACCAGATGGCCAGCTAAAAGAGAGGCTCCTATTTATTAGATTCTTGATTATTTTCTTTCCTTAATGTTTAATGAGCGCAGTAGGGGAAGAAGTGGTAAAATGAAAAGGTCTGAGAGAATCAAGGCTTTCTGGTTATGGGAAGTTCTCTGGTTTGATATTGTAATGAGTCTGCTCTTTCCCAGAGGTACACATTAGGATCACTTCCGTACAACTAGGCTGATGAATAAGCATGTGTTTTTGTTTTGCACTTGGCTTTGAATTAATCTCCTGTACCATGCAGAGAGCTGTCAGAGTTTCCACAGTTAAGAGCTACTTCCAGCATGGCTTAACCAAAGGCAGTCTTACGTCGCTAGAGAAAAACTGTGACTGCAATACTTGCCACACCTTGTGATGTCAGTGCCCACTTTCTTCCTTTCTCTGTTCAAAACAAACATAACATCTGCTGGAAGTTTTCCTGCTTTTGGAGAAATCCAATTCTGGTGTGGAGAACCCAAATCTCTTTTCAAGCAAGTGCCTATTATTCACCATGTACACCCAGGAAGCACAATGTTTTGTATCTGAAGGAAAGATGGGAGATTTAACTACGAGTAAAGCCTCAGTGCAATAGTCGTAAATATAAGAATAGAGAGAAAAATACAGGTTTTTTCACTGTACTATTCTTGTTCATTTAAAAATGTGAAGCAGTGTGTCTGGACTTATACCTTAAGAACAGTAAATTAAAATTTCACAGTGAAAATGCAGAAAATATTCAATAAATTCCTATTACAGCTGGTGATGGGGTCCGAGGCTGTGACCCAGGAAGAGATGACCGGTCCGGGGAGATGGTCCCGAAAGGAATCGCCTTCCCGAGGTCCGGTGTCTTCCCTCAGCTGCTGGCAGAGGAGCCCTTGCAGAGGCTGTCAGCTCTTTAGTGATTATCAGCTCGTGATTCCAGCTCAGCTCTGCAAGGCAGCCTCCAGGCCAAGCCAGACCAGAGAGAGAGACGAGAAGGCTCGTGTGGCTGGTTCCGCACAAAGGTAGCTTTATTGTGGGTCCCCTCCGGCGAAGGGGGGAGCCAGGGACAAGCCCCCCTCTCTGAGCCACAGGGGCCCATTGATCTTGCTTTTATAGGGATACAGGAGATCAGCAAGGGGACCAATGGATTACAGAGGGTCTGGGACAGACCAGTGGGTTACAGAACGATCTGCATAGTGTCTCCCAAAGGATTGTGGGTCTACCTTTCCTCGCCATGACCCAAGAAGTAGTTGCCTTTCCAGGGAGTCCTGCTGGGAGATTGCTCACTCTCCTTATCTCAGCAGACATCCCTCCAGGACAGTGGCTGGGCATACCCCACAAATTCCAGTCCAAGAGACATGTAAGCCATAAATCTAATAATAATGAATATTTTACAGACACTGGTCAGTAAAACTGTCAGGTGTTTGCATATCTCAAGTTCCAGAAAGAGCAGAGCATCTGATGTTACCAAGCAGGGCTGCAGAAGCTAATCCTGTTCACACTGTGGGGAGCTGTTAAGGAATGATTGCAAGGGTATTTAAAAGCATATCAAATAATGCTAAGGCATCTCAGTTAAATCTGCTTCCTCATAACATTAAGCAGAGACAGCTCTGTTATCACCTCTAGCGAAAGAGATGCCATGTCTGAACAAGCTGCTGGAAACCTCAGAGTCTCACAATTTTGGAAAGCCCATTTGCAAGGGCTGTAATCATGTAACATGAAGAGAGTTGTCAGTCACTCACAATATCATCCATCTACTCACCACCTTTTTTATGCTCATTTTTGATGATTTTTTTACACCTACTGCATCAAAGTTCTCATTTTTCTAGTCCAGGACTCACAAATTAGGCACTGCCTCAAAAAACAGGGAAAAGAAATGAGATCACTTCTAAATGCTAGGCTTGAAATGATGAGATTTCCCTTTTCTTTCTTTCATTTAAATGATGAAGAGAGCTTTTATAATGGAAAAATGTGATTTTACCCCAGTATCACAAATGTAAACTCTGACACATTTTTGTTTGGTCCAAGAACATGAGTTTTCAGTGATGCCTTTTCCTGGTCTTAAAATCAAGAGCCATACACAGTTAGAAGGGGAAAAGGGATTTTACCTTGGTATTTATTCTTAAGGATCATTAGGTGTACACGTCCAGGTCATATGCATCAAGATGTACCCCACCGAGTCTTTCCCTGTGTCTCTGTGTCTCTCCTCTCGTGTGTCCCCCCCAACATTGGGTATAACATTATAGGCTTTACTAATTAGCATATCTATCAAAGATTCCCCAATGAGAGGTTCAAGTGAGCCCCCCCTCCCCAAGGAACCTTCCCCTGGATGGTTCTATCTTGGTTTACAGAATATGTTCTGGAGAGGACCTTGGGGTCTGGGGCACACTGATCCCTAGCTACAAAGCTTCTAAAATGTTTAGTCTCTTAGCTTAACAAACAAGTCCAAGAATGTAGGCAAAAAGCACTAGGAATACAGAAGCTGTAAAAAGGTATAACGGGTATAACAGGGGTAAAAAAGAAAAAGCAAAAATCTTTATGGCATCATCAGAAGCTGCTGGTCCAGAGGTGACAGGTACCTTTTAAGGAGTTCTGCAGTTTTCTGACAGGATCAGATGTATGTTCCCCTGAGAAAAGGAACCTAAAATCAAGGTGTGTTTCATCTGCTTCCTGACACTTGCAGTGCTGCCCCATGGTGGGAGTTTCCTCTGGTGGGAGCACAGAAGTGATGACAGCAGTAAAGAAGTGCTGACAATCAAGGTATCTCATTATTTACCTTTCCCTACAAGTAAGAGGTGTCTTAGACTCTGCTACATGGCATGCCCTGAAAGACATGGGGTAGACATTGAAGCATGAGCACTTGGTTGCTGTGGGACTCAAGACAAGGGTGCTATGGCACCCTACATCTCCTGATCCCCTGAAAACCCTTCACAGGCACCTGTGCTGAATTGTTACACTCCTGATGGCCCCTGGACTTGTATCAAAGCAAAATCCTTTCCCTGAATACTGTCATATATGACAAGCACCAATCCAGAACCATCCTCTCAGCATCTGCAGCTCCTTCTGATGATAGAAAGATGAATGCTAGCATCAAATTCTGGCAAGCCTCTCAAACCACAACAGGTTTTATAGAACCATGGAATGTTTTGGGTTGGAAGGGACAATTAAGATAATTTATTTCCCACCCTCCACCATGGGCAGGGATACCTTCCACTAGACCAGGTTGGACAAAGCCCTATCCAGGCTGGCCTTGAACACTTCTAGGGAAGGAGCATCCACAACTTCTCTGGGCAACCTGTTCCAGTGCCTCACCACCCCCACAGTAAAGAATTCCTTCCTAATACCTAATATAAATCTGCCCACTTTCAGTTTAAAGCCATTACCCATTGTCCTGTCTCTACATGCCCTTGTAAAAAGTCCCTCTCCAGCACTCTTGCAGGCTGTCCCTGAGGCACTGGAAGGTGCTATAAGGTGTCCCCAGAACCTTCTCTTTTCCAGGCTGAACAACCCCAACTCTTTCAGCCTGTCCCTGTAAGAGAGACTCTCTGATCATCTTTGTGGCCCTCCCCTGGATCTGCTCCAGCACTATGATGTCCTTCTTATGTTGTCATGACCCCAGAGCTGGACTCAGTGCTCCAGGTGCGCTGTCACAATAGTGAAGTAAAGGGGGAGAATCCCATCCCTGACCTGCTGATCACAGTTCTTTTGATGCAGCCCAGGATACGGTTGCCTTTCTGGTCTGCAAGCACACATTGCAGGGGCATGTTCAGCCTCTCATCCACCAACAACCCTGAGTCTTTCTGCTCAGGTGTGCTCTCAACATATTGACTGCCCAGCTTGTGTTTCAGCAAGAACTACCATTCCAGGAGAGATTAATGGCCTCATGTGATGTAAAGATAAGTGTATATCTTCCTCAGTTGGAATTAAATCTGGAGGAAATAAGGTTCTACAAAGAGCAGAGAAATCACAGGTGGCAGAGATAATAGGAACAAAAGAAGAAGAAAATGTAATAAAATCTGAGGCCATTTATCAGTTGGTAGTGAAGGGATTGCAGCTTGCAGCAGAGAGAGACAAATTCTTTTCTCCTCGATGCAGAAAGAAACCACGGAAAAATCCTCCAGTGAGGAGGATCCTTGGAGGCTGTCAGCCCAGACTGAAAAATTCATTTCTGAAGTGCTCAATTCCCACCCATTATGATGCCTAATGATATGGACATTTGACAACACAATCTTTTCTGATCTCAAGACTGTCAGTGTGAGCTGGGAAAAGAAAATACGTATTCCTCTTTCTTTACTGCAGGAGTTTATGTCAGAACAAAGTGTAGTAAGTGCTTACAAAATACATTTTGCTACATATACTTAAATTTTTATTCCCTAGCATCATTATGTGTAGAAAAAAAATGAGCTCCTTATAATCAACTCACTGAGCAGGAAAACTGTGAGAAGTGCCTAGTTGCTCTCCCAGTGCATACCTGGACATGGTGCAGATATTGGTATTTAAATTCATTAACATGTCAGTGTGGCTTCCTCCTCTGTGTCATCCCACGTGGATATCCTCAGCCACGCCTGCATCAACTGTCCCTCACAGTCTGTTTACTTCATTCAACTCATATTATCTATCTGAATACAGGGGGTTTGAGGTAGCTACCAACCCAACAGCCTTATACCTGCTGTCAGTGGATAGAAGGACAGGACTTCTCAACATCTTGCAAATTTCTAACCAGGCAATTGAAATTCATCAAATTATTGTGGGCTTAATCTTGGTCTCATCACCAAAGACAGAAAAAACCTTATTGGCTTGTGTGGGCATGCAAAGAGTTATGTAACTGAGCCCAACTTGGATCAGAGTTTGCCTTTGGAGGGAGAGGAGAGCTGCACAGTGGCAGAAGCCTTCGCCCAAAATTGCCCAGAGTGCTCCAGAGGGACAGAAGGAGCAGAACTTCCTGGTGCATGTCTGTTCTCTCACGCGATGTGTCAGGAAGAATTATCCCCCCGCAGCTCCGCTGACTCCTGACAATGAAATGATTTAATTCACGAAGCATTCGGCACAGGCCCTGCAACAGCAAGAAAATGGCAAGCATTCAGATATGTAAATTGAATTACTTCATTTTGCACACAGGATTTCAGTCATTAGAGGGAGAGATAATGACTTGCAATATGTTTTGAGGAGAAACACACAATGATAATCTTATTTACTTTTCACTTTAATTTCCTAATGTGCACATGTGCATGTAGGACTTGTTTGTGCAAATGTCAGTTATCAAAGAAATGTCAGACTATGATTAATTTAATATTGCTACCCCTTAGGCTTGAGCAGATGGGCAAAGTTCAGGAACTAGCAGGGTTGCCTGTATTAAGAAGAGAAGTCCATGATGTGCACAAGGTATATCCTTGCAGCAATGTTGCTTACATACATACAGACATGCAGACACACACATACAGTTATGTGAAAAGTAGAGAGAATAGGAAAACATGAAAAAAAGGTCAAAAATTATTTTATTCAAATTATTATTTTCTTTCCAAAATAAAAATATTTTATTTGCAATCACTTTGAAATTATTTGCATTGTCTGACTGATTGGAAACATATTAAGTCGTCATTCTATGATTCTATGTAACACTACATAATGAATTTCTCTGTTTTGATGCAGTCTTATGGGAGCTGAACTTTCAGACCTCTTTTTCTTAAAAGAGCTGTTAGTCCCAGTGACAGATACAGCCATTCTCTGATGGAGCAGTGTGGTAACTCCTAGGAGATATACATTGGAGCTGCAAAGGGGTTATAGCACCTCAGGCACTCCAGTGCCCCATAGAGCACCAGTTCCCACACTCCAGGATATACCACCCTTGACAGGGCAACACCACTTCTTGCAGGATGACCTGAAGCACTGTTTCCAGCCAGCTCAGTATCAGACACTTCAGTGCGGCAATGTTGTGTCTTAAACATAAAGTCCAAAATGAAAGGATTTTATGGTGGCTCTTTAAAATATCTTTCAGGTAAGTGTCTCTCCTGAAATACATCAGTGTGTAATACTTTATTTAAAAAAAATGCCCTAGGGTATATCACCGTGTCCCGCAGCTGTAGGGAGGAGGAGAGAAGATCCAGCAGGCAGGAATTGTGCAGCAAGATTGATTTATTTAATTATTTTACAAACTCTATTATAGACCTTTTTCTTCATAGTCCAGTTGGACAAGGATCAGCCACCCCTTGGGGGTGATTGGCTAAAATCCTAAAACATCCATTGTCAAAATATTTTTCTACTATACCATAAACAAGACTTTTCAAGGCTGCAGGTGTTTGGTTGTTTACATAACTCTGCTACCTCTTCTGTGTGAGAGAAAAGTCTCTCACGGACTTAGAAAATAGCAAGAAAATCCTTGCTAGCAGCATTTTTGTATCCACAGTACTTTTGTTCCAATGGGAGAAAATGGGATTAAAGTAAAGGCATCAATACAGGAATTCCTCAGGAAACAAAATACCTTATTTTTCTCTCCTAGAAGGAATAAAATTTTTGTTCTCCCTGCCCCCTAAGCAGAAACTATTTCTTCCATTTTGAAATGTGCCACTCTGGGGAATGCTGTGTCCAGAAGGCACTGCAGAAAGTGATGTGACTGCTTCCTTGCTTGACCCTGGGGCCAAGTCCTTGAAAGTGGGCTGCCACTGTCAAAGGCGGTATCTGCCACTTCCTTCTAATCCATGAGTGGTAGAAACCCTTCTCCTTGCCTCAGCTGTCACACAGGGATTAGAGCCATCGCTTAGCAAGCTCAGGGTCAGCTTTTTCCTCTGTTCTGGGGTGCTGCAAAAGGATTGGCTGTTGCTATTTCAAAGCCAGGTGACATTTTGAAGCTAGGTGGCATTTGGGCCCTTTTGTAGGTCTAACATTAGAGTTTCCTCACGTGTACAGAAACTGCAAATCATCTTGTCCTCCCTGGGATTTGTTCTCACAGTGGCTGCAGTTATTTAGGATGAAGTAAGAATACTTCATTTTTTCCATCTCAGGAAGGCCAGTCACCACGTTGTGCTGAGAGCAGCAGAAAATGCCCTTCAGAATAACAACATAAAGTCTTATTAATGGCTTCTAAAATGTTCTGGTGCAGCCTGCCCTCGTTTCCTTTTTTGTGACTACTACAAACATCTGCACAGCTCTGTAGCAGAGCAATGACAGAAGCTGAACCACTGCTTCAAAAAGTTCTAAAATGTCAGTATTGCTTGGATTCACAATCAGGCTTTAAAATTACTTTTAGTGATACAATTTGTGGTTTTTCCTTGCACATTATTGGTCACGTATGAAAGCACCCTGTGTACCCAATGTCCATAATTACAGAGTGGAGATGCAGAGCATAAACTGACACACCAGATACCTACCCCAGCCAGATATCTTGACCCAATTCCAGCTGACCTCCTTAAATGGATGGGGTCTTCCTTGAAATGAATCGTGAGGCAGAAACACAGCCTTCAGAGCACACAGCTTTGTCAGCAGCTCCCATCAAGTGCTATAGTTAGACAATGTCCTTGGCACAAACATGTCCTTGACATGGTGTGTGCAATACACACACAAGGTTGGGTCATTTCTTTTGTTGCAAAAGACAGACATAGTACTAACGACTTTGCTGGCACATCTCCAGAACTATCCCACAAACAGGGATGCTGGTCCATGGCTCCCTGTTTGTGTATCCTCCCTGCTGTGGGATGGTCCCAGCAGTGTTCTGGTGCTCGTAGCTGATCAGACGGACAGGACAAGACTGGACCAAATCTGTACCACTTGAAACCCATGTCTTCCAAGGAACACATGAGAAGAACAGACTGTTTGTTCGCTTCAGTCTCTTCCTTAGAGCTGTGCTCCAGAATGTGGAGGCTGGAAAATTGCCTAAGGTAAAAGAAATCTGCGTCAGCTGTCAGCTGATGAACTCCTTGTTCAGAGACACAGGGCCAAAATCTGCAGGGACTTTCATGCTGCAGAGCAAGTCCTACGGAGAGAAAGCCACTGATAGCAGAGTGCTGCTGGCTGTCAGGGCAGACGTCATCTAGAGAAAGGGTGGTGTAGGCTGTTTTTCTCTACTTTTGTCTGTAAGTGCCATGATATGGAACAGAGGATTAACAACGAGTCCCATGAGTTTCCTCCAAGCCTCCCAGGACTGCAGTCCCATGTGGTGTACCAGCAAGTGTGGGTCCTGGCTCGTGGTACGGCTCCCTCTGGCCCACCCTTCACAAGCAGGTACACCAAGAGAGTCCTGCAGCACTGCTGCACTGTTCCCTGGCAGTAGCAATAGCTCACTGTGGGATTCGTTTAGGGCCAGTTTGGGTACTACAGGCTGGGGTTCAAAAATCACTGGGGTCTGCCTAATCTTCCTGCTGTTCCCTCAAATGTTGCTGCTGTGGGCACTGATACAGTAGAGTGTCCTCAGTCCCTGGTTACAGAGAAAGGGCCACAGTCTCAGATGGCAGCTACTGCCAAGTGTCAAAGGACCAAACACAATGTGCCACACGGACTTAATGGACCCAGGTGTACCTTCCTTTAGGTCTGCTACTCTGGCAATTGCTTCATCAGCCCATCATATCACCTGCACTGACAAATCTGGTCTCTTCATTGCATGTGTTCCTTCCTCCATTCCAGTTTCTGCTGCTTCTTCTCATCTTGCCATTCAAGGACAATTTTCAAGAAGTAATATTTAAGTATAATCATTGTCTCCTTCTCGCCTGTACAAGACAGTAAGGCTGGTCCTAGTCTTGCTGCCCAGGCTTGCATCCTTTGGGGTCCTTTTGCCAAATCTTAATAAATCTTTGAATTAGAACTCTAAAAGTAAAATTTAAATCAAATAAAGGATGTATGGACTCTTAATTCGGTCTTCTTTAATCTCAGTGTGTATAACATATTGCTAAGCAAGTACACAGGCACAGCTCATACAGCATGAAGTCAGTGAACCACAAATTTAACCAACCTCTGAAATGGAATTATTCCTGTATGCTAATTAGTAGGGAAGATTAGTGCAAGTACTACAGCAAAACCCAAAATTTTATAGGAACTTGACTTTGTTCTGTAATTTTTCTGTAATTCAGGCACCTCTTGATATTTCTGCAGAAGTAGTCCCGTTTAATTTGATGAAACTATCCTTGGGCTATGGATTAACTGCACACACATTAAAACTAGAAGCTGAACCCCTGGCATCAAAAATAGCCACACTAACTTTTTATACCACTCTATCAATGAAGACAGGCTGGGCTTGAAGCTTTTTTTTTGTATGTTTGTTTTAATTTGTTTGTTTTGTCTGACCTTAAGGGAAAATTATTCACAATTCTTCTGGAATAAATAAAAAGTCAGCAGCAATTCAATATATTTGGCACTCTATCAGATTGGAGAATTACTTCCTTTAACTACCGTGGGAGGGAAAAACACATGCTCCAGCCCACATTTTTCACACAGTTAATGACTTAGACTTTCTGCATAGGCAAAGTGATCTTAAGTCAATGGAAAAATAATGTTTTATGGTTAACATAACTAATGAAGTAGAGACCTGCCTCCTCCATGGGCTTCAAAACAGCAGGAAATGATGGCTCCTCACGACAGGTCACCACTGAGCCCTCTGGCAGGAGAAGAAGGAGGCATGAGGAAATACCTGATTTTCCTCCAGACAAGACCACTACTGGACTGTTGGTGTCTGTCTGCTCTGCATAAAGAGGGGTCTCCTAACTACCTTTCTGTAGCTGGAGACAAGAGCATAATGTAATTTATAACCTCTCCTCTAAGCGGATTTAAATTCACTGGCTTTTTTAAGGACTCAAAAGTTTTCAGTTCTCAGACTTAAATCTTTTGGGCAGGGCTGGAAAGAAAATAGGTCTTCAGTGCCTTGGGCAGGACATCAGAGAAAGCAGAGAAGAGTTATTTTCCTTTTTAAATTAATTTCCTGTTCATTTTTCAAGAGAAAATAATTGACTTTAGATAAAGATTTTTTTCCACAGTGCTTAATAAAATACCAAAGAAGAGAATATTTGCAATAAGTAACTGTTGAAAAAACAAAATACTTCATGAAATTATCTGTATGCTTCCATTTTGTGGGATTCCAAAGTGAAACATTTATTTTTATATTTTCCAAGATTTTATTAAAATTCGTAATGTTTTCTAGCTTGTTGCAGAGACTTTTAAAAAACTTGTGTGTACTGCAAGACCTTTTATCCAGGAAATGACAGTCAATATTAGGATTTTTTAAAAATGTTTTGCTTAAAATATTCTAAAGGAAAAAGACAGGGAAAAACAAACTTGAAAAAGGTCACTAAGTAATCATTTCTGTAAATAAAATGTATTTCAAAGTGACTTCTTTTAACAGTAGCAATATCAGCAGACTTTTGACCTTGTTTATTCCCAATTGAATTTAAAACGCATTTGAAACAGAATTTGCCAAATTACATTAGGTTGAAAAACAGCAATCAGAAGGCTATGCCAAATTAACTAAAACTGATTGTGATTATAAAATTCAATTGAAGTAATTGTATTATTTACTGTTTAAATACTCCAAGAAGTCAGGAAAGAATTTCACTACAATTGTACTCTTTTCTCAGTTTTTTTCCCTTTTGTACAAAGAAAACCAACAGACTTTTAAAGCAATGCCAGCAATAGCGGGACTGCCATCAAATGAGTAAGATAGGAAGGGACCATGTTCTGTTTTGTAAATGCAATGTTATCTCTCTTAAATGCCCGCTGTGTGGATCTGGTGTGGAGGCTGGGTCAAGGATATTTGAGCAGAAGTGTCATTGTGCTATACACACAGCCTCACCACAAAACTGAACTGCAGCTATTTTGGAGAGAAACAGCAATGCCTGGATGTAATCTTGCTGGTGGTCCCCATGATATTTCTGCAGTGATAAATGGATGTCTGCCTGGCCGTATGAGTCATTTAGTAGGAGACCCCAGAGACCTTTATCAGCTGCGGGTTTATTCAATTTCTATATGAAAATGAATAAAATCCACATCTGCACAACCTGGAGCCACAGCAGCTTTCCTCTGGGGCTTTGGTGTGGTAAGAGTGGGGAGGGATGCTGTTTGCTCCATGGAGATACAGATAGGATAAGAGGTTGTATTCCTGCTGCTACTCAACAGAGGGACAGGTGCTCTCACAGCTTCCAGCAGCAACTCTACATGCTTGAAATTTGCTGCTTGGATTGATCTTGTAAGCAAAACAGGGCTATCATCTGGGAAAGCAAGGCTTTCAGACTGAGGGCAGAAAAAAGAAAGTTGTCTGTGCGTCTTTTGCATGGGAGAACAGACCTGTCACAACCACCTCCTGCATTTAATTTGCTGGCAGGTTGGGACAGCTGCCAGCCTGCAAGCCTGGAGTGGCAGGGAGGATGTGTCACACAACACTGTCCAACTTGTATCTACTTTACTTCAGAGTCTGTGCTGCTTCATCTTAATGGCAGTCAAGTCTCCCTGTTTTCCCTTAAAAGCAGGTTTTTTTCTCTGTACTTGCATTTAAAGACAGAGAACTGACTTTCTTTTAAGAATGTATTTGCTTATGACTTTAAAATTGCAGAGACTTTTCCACTAACAGAAGATGAGTTATTTAGTCAGTGGGAGCAGATGCTTGTAATTCAGGCAGAACATAAATGGAGAAATGTTTGTGAATATGACTCTCAGATAACATTGTTTGGCACATTTGTGTTTCAGTTTCTTTTTCCCCTCTGAGTAACGTAGCTAATGTCCTGATTTTGCTCCACTAAAGGGTTTGCTGATGATTTACTAGGCTCATTTACTTTAAGCTTGGGTTTGCTTTTTCTAGGTCAAAAAAATTTTTGCTGAAAGAACTTCTCATAGCCTGAAGGACATCTGTGTTAAAGCTTGTGACAGGTGAACCAGAGTCATGACTAAGTAGCCACAGACAGAGAAGTTAAGGCATTGAGTAAGACTTTGAAAACTATCCTTATGAAAAAACACTTCAGGATATTGGTATACTTGTTGCAGTGTTTCAAGGCTGATTAAGAAATTGCAACCCATAGCATTTGTTTTGACTTAAAACAGTGGTTGACTTAAAGCAGTGCATTTTACATTATGTAGTGAAGGGTCTTTTATCCCAAATGGTACCTTCTACCCCCACTGTCCCATACAAATGCCCAGGGAAGGAGTAATGGGAATATCAGTCCATAAGCACCTCCAGCCAGCACGTTGATCCCAGCAGTGTTGAGGCAGGTGAGCACACATGGGAAGATGGAACAAGATAGGATTGCTCAAATCCTGCTCCCCCTTGTTGTTAATGGGAGGTGCTGGACTGAGACATGCATTTATCACACTGGCTCTGGTGATTACAAGGTGGCAGTAGGATTCCGTATTTGCCCCCCCGCAGGACTGTGTCCCAAGCTGTATGCATCACTGCTGCTCCTACTGCTGCTTTCAGCTACAAGACAACGCAGGAAACTAAAAACTGACCTTAAGGTGAAACAAATGGAGCCTTTCAGCAAAAGATTTGGTATGATAGTCGCAAAAAAATGCCTGTGGTCTCTTGCTAAAAGGTTGACTGTTTTAAAGAATAGTTACATTTATTCCCTAAGGCTTTCTGTGTTTGACTCGCTCAGAGAGTGAGTGTCTTGAGGTTATATTTAATTTGAAAGATTTATCTCATGATTAAATGAATCTCATCTGCTGTCGCTCCTAATGCAAACAACTTTTTTATTTTTCTTGCTAGAGGAAAATTGTAAGTCAGGCAGAATGTCCTCCTCTTTCATCTTACAGCCTATGTTAGCAAAAGATTACTTTATGGAAGCTCTTTTTGATTGAAAAAGAGAAGAACAAATTAAACCCCACATAAATGCTATGACTCACGGAAAACAAATAAAGGTATCTCGTTATGGGCTGTCATTTCAGGCCTCAGGTTACAAAAGTTATTGCTAATTTTTATTAAACCTGTATGCATGACCACAGTCATTGTTGGGTTATAATAATAAAAATGTAAACAAGAAGGCTTATATTGCAAATACTGTAGCATAGGGCTCATGGCCCACCCATGCCTTCCTGCTAAGAAATTGTTTCATGTCTTTGCTAGTATAAGTACTCGTCTCCCAGGAAGGAAGTTTTCTTCTCTGTAACCAGCAACAAAATTGAATGTATTATAGATATCTCTTTATGTCTTAATTGTCATAGGAAAAGAGAAATCAGAGGTGCTGAATTAATGCAGTTAAAATAGAATGATTCAGAAATTGTTTCCTTTTTCTGCTGATTTTTCCTCTTTTTGCATTTCATGTTGTCTCTTTTGTAGTACCATAGAATCACAGATCACCCATCCATCTACCACCAAGATGTATCAAATCTAAGATAAAGAGACCTTTATCTAATTCTCTCTGCCAAATAGCTTCAGATGATGCCCAGGCTGCCTTCTTTAACTGCCACTACGTTGGAAAGAAATACTGAAAACAATGTTATAAAAACAGACAAAAAAAGTCACTGGCTCCAAAAACTGTGCCTATAAATGTTTATTTTTAGCAAGTATATGTGACAGTTTTTCAATCCCATTCATTTAAGAGATCCCAGCTGAGCTGCTGACTGCAGCATGAGCTTAGCTGCCAGCAAGCCTCTGGACACCTGTGTGGGGAAGCTTATACTCAGTGTCTGCACCCTGAACAATATTCAACCCCAAAGACAGATGAGATTAATCCAGCACCACAAACCAGGGGTTTTTTTCCATTTGTGACCTCATTAGGTAATAAAGTAAAGTTGAAAAGTGTTTCTTCCACCTTTTCCTCAGCTTATGGCACATTTTTCTATCTTAAAACTCACAGAGTGGGTTTATTCATGTTTCTCTGTATCTGGAGATGGAAAATGCATTTTTACCTTAAATCTCAGAAGAAGAGGGTGTCTTCCTTACATGCTTAAAACAAGTAGATCATATTTATTCCAAGTCCCTGTTCTCAGTCTTTCAGGCAAAGAAGGGCAGTAGGTAATACCACAGACTCCAACAGGTACATTGCTATGTGTGAATACTTGGACACGATGTCCATGTTGACTGTAGTAGGTTATTAAAAACCAGTTCAGAGTTGTGTCTTCTCACTTCTGCCTCTGAGTGTCAGGTACATTGTTTCCACCAGTTCCCAGTTCCAACCTGGAATTTATCCCTGTTGAAAACTGGTGTCTAAGACAAATGGACAGATCCTTGCCAGCAGAAATCTCTCTTTCTCTCACCTTTGACCACAGTGGGGGTCTAGATACTAGACTGAACTAGATTTCTCACTTCAAGGTAAGTGAGCTGGACCCCACAGTTGGTACCTCCAGTTGTGAACACTAAGAGGAATAAGTGTGGGACTCAAGCTGGGCAGAAGCCCAGCTGTGCTGTTGCTGCAAATGATTGCCCTTAGAAACGTGTTCAGCTTGAGAGGGACAGTGATTTCTTATATCATTAAAATCAAATCCTGCCCAGTTGTGCTATCAATAGCACACAGCGAAGCAAAGCATAAATAACCCTTCAGATGGATCTGAATGCCTTGCACGAATTCCTTACACTCAATATAATGTCAGCAAGAATTTGTCCATTAGTGCACACTGAGACAATTGTATGCTTATATTTATGGAATTGCAGGACAGCTGAATCTATCTGTCTGGATTGTATTACAAATATATAAGTCAAAGTCTTCTAAAGAAATCCCAAACTTTACACTTGAGAATGACTATGTTTTGAGTGTTGAAGCTCTACATTTGAGGTTGTCTGCAAAACAAATTTGCACTTCTAATTAAAGCTGCTGAAAGACAGAGTAATACTAAATAATAATATTAGCACAAAGAAAATTTGCCTTAAAAAATGCTGGCAAATTAGTAGAGAAGGCAAAGATTAATCCTGATGCAAAGAAACAAAATATGCAGTACATCTGTAACTTAAAAGTTGCAGAAAAAAAGAAGGGAAGACATATCAAAAGATAAAATTTATTACTTGAGAAAAGCAAGACTCCTTACTGTACCAAAGCCCACCACTGTCTGATATTCTAATTAAAAAGCATTTCTTAACTTGCACACTTTATTAAACTGAGAAATGTAGGAATTTTTTTTCAGTTATGAAAAGGGAATAAAAATGTTTGAACCAATATGCTGCAGTAATTGTCCTTAACAATTTATCCCTAACACTAGATGTAAATACAAATTGTAGTGTCTCCCAAGTCATATTCTGCTTCACAATACCACAAATACTGCAACACTGTGTGACAAAGAGTAACATTAAAATAGGAAAAACCTGTGAAACTTTCAATCAAATGTTGACATTATGAAAGGAAAATATAGTAAAAAATTGCACAGAAGTTCAAACTGAAAATTTCTAAATATAAGAATGAAAATATAATTTGAAAACTTCAGGTTTTCTTGGGAAAAAGAACTGTTTTGACTAACTAGAGATGAGTAATTACCATTTGGAAATTTCTTTTTTAAATTTGCTACTGCGGTTTCTAATTATTCAAATACTTTACAGAAACTAACTTAGAGCAATGGTAAAATATTTTTTTCTTTTCACATTTTACACTTAGCAAGAATAAAGGTAGCTTAAACTGCCTGGTCCTGTTTCTCTTCTCTGGCTGGGCAGTGGCAGTCACGCTTGGTAGAGGAGGACTCTCTCTTTTGGCAGAGAGAGGGATTATGGGAGGAAAGAGAGACAAATACAATCCTCCAGAGCTCTTTGCCCACAGAATTTTCCTTTTCTCCTTCTTATGGCCATTGAGACTCAGCTGAACCCAGAAGTTCCCCAGCCTTAGGCTGACTGGGAATTCAAAATTCAGGCAAATCAACAATAGCATGGGTAAAATGGATGGGAATAGCTTACTGTTTTTTACTAATACAGGAACAGAGACACATTTGCTAATTGATTTCAAGAAGTTTTAACAAAAGGAGTACTTCTTTTACCTGCTATGTAATGTCATTATCATAGCTGAAAAGGTAACCAATAGAAATGAGTTCATGAAAAAAAAGTCACGCCATCTATACACAATTAAGTTCTGAGATCCCAAAGATTCATATGCCTGTAAGAAAATCCTAGAGGTCGTTGCCAGTACCCCCACCTTGTTCTGTTATCTTTCCCTAAGGATTCACTGTTTTCTGCTGCTGGAGATGTGATCCTGGGCAAAAAGACCCAGTAGAGCACTGCTTATGCTCTTAAATCAGTGTACTTGTTATCAGGATAGAGAATGAGCAATTTTCTTATCATTATTAATGGAAATAAGGAGAGGGTTTTTTCCCACTATGCAGTCTCTTTCCCCAGGACTGTGCAACTCCAGTGCTGGAGCCTGCATAATCCCAGTAGCACAGCTGGCTCTTGCTAGGTGCTGTGAAGAAAGCAGCCAGAAAGTGCAGGAGATGGATGGGCTGAGGGGAATCATCAAGGCCTGGTGATTTTCTGATGAGATGAGGAGATTCAGAATCAATGTGGATGGATAAAGCAGGTACAGCTGGGACTGAAATGTGAGGGTAGAAGGAGGCAAATATTGAGAACCTGATTGCTTACTTGGTGCTTGCAGATGATCCCTGTGGAATAAGCACATCAATTTATGAGTGAAAGGCAGTCTATCCAAATTTCTCCTGTATCCATAACTGTGAAAACTGGATAGTACTTGATGTAGAAGCACTGGCATCTTTTCTACTCCTTTTTGCACCACCAGGCACCTCAGAACCTGTGTGAACTCTTTCACACAGCAAACTCCCTTTCTGTCACACAGTGAGGACCAGAAAGCCTCCAAATTTAGACTATTTTAGAATCCAGAAGGACTTACATGCTTTCTCACTTAGCTTTTTTTATACAGGTACTCTGTAAAAGTATATATTGTTATTTGGGGCTCATTTATTTAGAGTGTCAGGAATGTTATGAGATCACTTAGGCTGAAATCGCAGGACACAATTCTCACTTACATATTAACTAATTAACTAATTATAAGTCATTTTTAAAGGAATGACTCTTCATATATATGCATAGTTTCATTTTCAGCTGCACTCACCGATGTCAGTAGAAAAACATGTATGAACTGGTGGGTAGGATCAGTGCTGAGATATCAAAAGGCTAGCATCCCATGCTAGAAACAAGTGTCAGCATTAAGGATCAGTCATTCTTTTTCTCTCTTTTATTCTTTTTTAATGGTGAGTTCTCCTGTATCTCCTCTCCAACAGCTTTACATCCTGAGTTGTGCTGAAGAAATTTGCACTCATTTAACTTTGACAGAGTAGTAAACTCAAAGTCTGTTTGGTTTACTTCAGCCTAAATTATAGCTCGTAGAAACGCTTTAGCTCAGCTAAGAAATATCCATGAAAATTAGGCTAGATTGAGTTAAATCAATGGAAATAGCTGCTTTCAATCTGGTTTATATTGCTGAGTTAGAATTTGTGGCAGTAGCAGGGGAAGGGAACTTACTTTTTTTTCCCAATAAAGATTCTGAGTTACTGATTCATTAAGGAGATAAAATGAAATCTGTACAAGTAGTTGTTTTTGGTAGCCAATACCCTGTGTTAAAACATGGGAAAATATGCAGTCCATATCTTCAATATAAAAATGTTTTTTTTTTTCTAGTGGTACTTCTAGCTGAAGTTTACCATCTTAGTCTAACAACCTTGTGAGAGCTAAACACAAGTAATTTTTACTTTCATGTAATTTGACAAACAGGCCATATTATGTTAATTAACTACACAAAGTCATAAAAAATGTTAAAAATAAACCTGTTTGCTACTGGAAAGAAATAAAAAATGATATATTAGGTCTTTGATATGAGGTTTTGTTCTTCAGTTAGCTAGAACACCTTAACCTCATACCAGTAAATATATTCTAGATGACAGCATAAATGCTTTCAAGTTCACCTGTATCTGGTTTTGTATTGAGGCCTTCGCTTTTTTTGAAGGAATTGCCCCAGTTTCTTGCACATTGGTGCAATTTTGGTGCAATCACAGCAGGTTTATTCCATAGGCACCAGCCTGGAAGCTGTGCTCAGGGATTGCCTGTGGCACTTTCAGCCATCGGGGGACTCGAGGGCCTGGAGCAGTCAGTGATCAGTACCATGGACAGCTTCAAACTACGTCCAAGCGGCGACTTCTCCCCCGAGGGACTGGACGAAGTCTAATCCAAAGGGAAGAACCGGAACCACCAGCAGCATACACGTGCGGAGCCATTGCCAGCTGCTTCACCCCTTGATCCACTCATGCTGTGTTGAATCATTTGCTATGAAGGCACAGCCCCTGAAGGTTTCTCAGTAATTAGGACTCACAGTCCAGGCGCCCTTGGTTCTGTGAATACCCCACTTTTTGCTAGCAAACACATGGCCATCGGCTTTCTGAGGTCTGGCAGGCAGGTGGTAGTGATGCCTCTGGAGATTTTGAGGAGGGTTGTCAGGAACAGACTATGTATGTGTCCCTGGGTGAACGTGAGATCACTTCAATATCACCAGCCCAGTCATGTTCCTACCTGGCACAGCACTCAGTGATCTCGCATACAGGTTGAACTAGACATCAGATGGTGTTTGTCTCTTTCCTATTTTGTCATTTATTTTAAAGATGTACCGTTTCAATGAGGTCCTGAGCAGCAGCAAGACTGAGGAGATGAATATTGTCCATAGGGGACTGTAAACAAGAAATCATCCTGATTTCTCAGAAAGGTCAGGGACATGGATTTGTCACCTAATGCAAACAAAACTCATATTCCTGTGCCTCATCAAAGGACCTTAGCAGAGAGGTAAGAAGCAACACACGGCTTATCTAGCAAAAAATGTTGCTTGCTCACTGCGAATTCACACAATAGTTTTTGTTTTGTCTAAAAGTCTCAAAGTTTCTTTGATGTACCTGTTGGTTGGCAGACTTTCAGTTTAGATGCAGCACTATTATGCTTGAATGCAGCAAATCTCAGTCTTTTTTGCTAGAGCATAGGGGAGGCCTTGAAAATAGGGAGGAAAAGGTTCAAAACCCATCAGTAATTCTTAGTGCTTCAGCTTTCAGAATTGCAATACTTTTCAGTATAGTTTCATATCTCTCGACAAGTTATTAAAGGTTAGAACTATTTTTCAGTGGGCTGTATTAACATTTTAGTAAGGGCTGGTAAATACAGATGAAAAATTCACCTTTTATTTTTCTTGAGTACAAAACCTACTTTTAAATCATCAAGGGATTTATTTTAAGGCACTTAGCGGAAAGTGTTCAAATAGTTTATTTTCATGTAAATATCATGGCAAAACCTAGTGTGATGATAAGGCTTTCAGAGACTTAATAAACACCTTATATTGTAAATGAATCTGTAATGCTCTGATTATTGAGTCCTTTTGTTTCTCAGTAAAAAAGTTATCTGGAATCCTAAAACAAAAAGTAGTGGTATTAAGTTACTATCACCTTGCCAAGGATACAGTGTTATTTGTTGGGGCATTTCGGGTTTTTTTTAGAAGTCTTGATGTCTACAGCATTCATGTGTTTTTTAGGTGGCTGCTGACAAACTTGGGGTCTGCAAAACACCCCTCCTGAGATCTGACACTTGATCTCAGAGAACAGGAGATTGCTATTTTCATTCACAAATAGCAACATAATTGCATTATCATAAAAGTCACATTCCTGTTGGCTGTATTGCAAATGCCCATGAAAGTCCTCTTGACCCCAAAGGTGGCATCTCATATAAAAGATTTTTTATATAACTGAAACAGCTCCCTCTGCTCATGTCTGCACGATGGAAGCAGCAAGAATCAAACCATAACAACACTTTAACATCAGTAAAACCACCATTCAAAGTATCTCAAAATGTTTATTTTGTTTTAAGGTCACTGTAAAAGAGAGAAAATAGTTACCAATAAATTGAAAGGAAAAGTTCATGATCTCAGCTACTGGTGTGAAAATTTAGACTCACTCCAATAAAACCAGTGGAAATGTTCCACTGTCCAGTGCTGCAGTTCAAACCAGAATTGGGATCAAAGACTGAAACCGCATCTTCTAAACATCAGAAGCAACAACAAAACCAGGAATAATAATTTTTAGCCTGCTTTCCTAAGGAGATGAGGCTCTCGCAGGCATGCTATATCTTCTGTCCCATCCTCAATAACCTGGAGGCCACTATTTTAAGGAGATTTAACAAAACAGTATGAATTTCAAAGACATTGTGTCTCTGGGTGTTTTCCTGAAATTAGACAAACCAGATGTTTAACCTCAGCCAGCAGCTAAGTGTGATGCAGCCACTCTCTCAGTCCCCCCTCAACCCCCCGTGAGGAGAAGAATCAGAAAGAAAGTAACACTCATGGGTGGAAATAAGAACAATTTAATAATTGAAACAAAATTAAATATCACAAAACAATTATAATGGCAATAATAATAATAACAATAATAATAATAGTAAGGGCAAGGAGAGAGGGAGAGGAGTAAAGCTCAAGAAAACAAGAGATGTGCAGTACAATCTCTCACCACACTCTGACTGATGCCCAGCTCATCCCTGAGTAGCTATCAGCCTTTCATAGCCAATTCCCCCTGGTTTATATAGTGAATGTGACATTCTGTGGTATGGAATATCCCTTTGGCCAGATCAAGTCACCCACCCTGGCCATGCTCCGTCCTGGCTTCTTGGCCAACAGCAGAGTATGGGGAACCAAAAAGCCCCTGACTTAGGGTAAGCACTACTGAGCAACAACTGAAACACCAGTGTGTTATCAACATGATTCTCACACTGAATCCAAAACACAGCGCTGTACTAGCTAAGAAAATTAACTCCATCCAAGCCAAACCAGAACAGTGTGTTACACAGGACCTAATAAAGGGACAGTCAGCAGCAGAGTTGGGAGGTAAATGTAGAACCCCGAGTCACAGCCTGCAGCTACAGGTAAACTATTTCATTAATTACTCATGAGCTGCTGTGGGAGAGAAAGTAGATTTGTGAGAAAATGGAAAAGTGCACAGAAATTTTCAGCAAGACTGGATATATGGTAGTCAATAAAAATCCTGTAAAAGCAGCATTCATGATGTATTTCTGGCAGTACTTGGCAGCCCTTCTTAGCCAGGGTTTAACTACACATGGCCCAGGTCTTTCTTTTACCAGGGAGTTTGGGATTTGCAGCAGCAACACCGATAGAACTCCCTGCACACCTGCAGTGCACTTCAGGCCTCAGCAATAAACAAAAAAAGACCTGTTAATCTCCAGGATGTCGTGCTGGTTTCTAACTGCTCCCTTTCCAAATTTCCCCCTGGTTTTGCCATAGGCAGGGGTGCTGCAGGTATCTGTAAAGCCCTATCCCCAGACAGGGAGCCCTCAATTTTGCATTGCCTTCCAGAACTTGGTTTCAGTTCCCTTAGGGAAAAGCACTGCAGCTGTCCTAAAGCACAACTTTTTCCTAGTGGGAGGGAAAGAGCAGTATTGCAGCTCCTTGTGTGCCACCGCAGGCAGCTCTCATGGACTCATTCCTTGTGATGGAGTTTCAGAAATCACTCCCACAGAGACCTTCTGGGGCATCTTAGTGCTGCTGTTTGTTGATGTAAATCAGAAATAGGCTGCCACTCTGCCATGGTGGCAGGGCTGCACTCACAGGTGGAGGTGTGCCCACCGCACTGAACTGGTCCTGTCCTTGCTGCTTCACCCGGATGGCCAGCAGGACTCCTGGAAATGTGCCAGCAGCTCTGCTAATAGGTGGACAGCTTCTTCTGTGCTGCTGGTAGATATAGTCATCTATACACACAGCTGTCTCTGATTCCTGCAAGAATGGAAATTAGTTTATTTCCCAGAACAGACAGCAGAGTGTTATAATTAGCAAGTGACTACAAGGTCACTCGCTCCATATGACTTAATTTAGGCAATTATTGTCTACACTGTATCCAACAATTGCTTAATAAAAATACTCTATTTGTTGAAAAGGCTTTGTTCTGTGATTTTTTTCTTTTCAGTCCTAAGATGTGATGCCCTTCTTCAGTTTGGCTTCAGTTGCTGCCCTCACAGTAGTGACCACTGTCCTGACAGGCCTCTTCCTTCACTGCCTGATGAGGGACAAAGCATCCTGCTCTTGTTCTTGCTTTTCCTCCTGCAGGTTGCTGCCCTGAGCAGCTGGAAGGGATGGACAGCCTGAGGTGAGACAAGGCTGCTTGAGGAAACCAACTCCTCACCCCAGGTGAGGGAGTAGAGATAAAACCAGGAGTTTTGCAGCTGAGGACCAGTAATACTACAGCAGGCTCATGCAGGAAGTGCTGCCTCCAGTTTCAAACAAACAAGACTAATTTGAGTATGTTTTTATGTATTTTTTTTCTTCAAAGTGCCTGCAAGACCTTGCTTTATGCTGTGGTGTGCTAAAGGGTAGCTCTGTCATGTCATGGAAGGTCAAATATCCCCGTGTGCCTCACTGGCCTGGCTCGTTAGCACAGGTGACACAACCCACAGCCAGCACAACACAAAGAAATACAATTGCTCACAGTCTGTCCTAGTTTCCATACCCACATCCACAAGGTCCCGTTTCTCCCAAAGACTATGACATTCTCAGTAGTCTCCAGTGGTCCTGCTCCTGCCAGAAATGACCTCCAGTTCCACTTGAAAGACTGAAATCTTATCACAATCAACATTTCCCAGAGCTTGGCAGGTGCCATAAATCCCTGCTTACTTTACTCAGGTGAGTGGTAACACTGCTTTTAACACCTTTAGTACTATGAGGAGTGCAAGCAAGGGGCTCTGAGCAACTTATTCCCATTCAAGATGTCGAATTGAAGGGGGATTGGGACTAGGTGACCTTTAAAAGTCCTTTCCAACACAAACTATTCTATAATTTCATGATTTCATTTCATATGAGCAAAAAATATGAGATATTTCAAAACCTTACTCTTTTTATTTCTGGTCTTCAGATTAGATGGAAATTTGTGCCCTATATTTAAGATAGAGTGTTGAATTTTTGCCTCTACTATCACAATATTCCTGTCTACTAAAGCATCTCTTGGCATGCTACAGGAATTATACATTTATCAGCCAAATCTGTTTCCAGTTGAGAGAAAAAATAGATTTTGCTTGGGAGCCTCAGAGTATTTTAAATAGCAGGGTGATTCCCCAGAATATACAGATGAGCAATTGCCACCTTTAAATCATGCACTGTATGTTACTGCTCCCATGAATAATGTATATGCCAAGCTAGCATTATAAAATAAAATGGTGCTACATCATAATCTGCTCCAGGTGACCTAAAGATACTGGGATCCTTGACAGAAGGGGAAAAGCATAGCACAATCCTCACTCTGCCCATCACCAGGAAGCATCCATAGCAAAGGGAGAGTCTCACCATCTAACCTGAGATTCTGCACTGAAGAGGTCTGAGCTGGTGCTAGTAGCTGGACACTGCCTTTTATAATCACTGAAAAGAAATAGGCAATTTCAGGGTGCAATTTCTATGGTCAGTTTAATGTTTTCTTTATGATGACATGGTGCAATGAATCCTTATCTACTCACTCTGAAAATATGTTTTGAGAGAAGGCTCTGAGGAAAGGGCTTAACCTTCTTTTCCAGACCATTTCTGGCCTAAATTGCTTGCTTTCTTTTCTTTCCTCACTGACTTCAGGGAAATATCATAGAACCAATAGGTTAGAATTTGATTCTTTCCAACAAGAGGGTCCAGCGCTGTAGGTCCCGTGCAGACAAAGCTGTCAGCCACACAAGCTGTTGATCAACCCTTTGTCCTATACTTCACACCTTTACTATTTCCTGCAGATTGTTTTAAACAAACAGAAAAATGTAATTGCCTGAGAAACTAAATGACTTTCCAGTCAGTAAATACACAGTTCACAGAACCTGGGTCTTTTGTTGCCCCGTCACTCCCAATGCACACGAGCATGGATCAGATCTTCAGCTGGTGTAAAGAGACTTGGCAACACAGATCTCCCCATTTTGTGATCTGCACAGATATCCCCATGGAACAGATGTCCCCATTCTGTGGTCTGCATGGATATGCCTATGTCATGATCTGCGTGGTTATCCCCGTGTTGTGACCTGCACAGGAGTTCCCATATTGTGATCTGACAGCAGTTCAGTTCTCCAGCAAGAGTGGGTTAGCAAGTCCTGCACATCAGGGTGAATTGGCACTGAGGCTTCTTGCTGATGTGAAGTTCAAATCCCTTCAAGCAAACAACTAACTTTTGCTTGTGGATGGAAAAGGGACAATTGGATTTCTAGCAAACAATATTCACTGAGATTTATATTATTCAGCATGCTATCATTTCCTGATGTAATTGCAGTAATGAGGAAAGGAAAAAACATCTTTTTCTTGGTTTAGGGTCAGAGGACCCTATCAAGGAAAATGCTGTCATAAAGAAAGTATTTTACAATCAAGTAGCCAATTATGCCAAAAAGGAAATAGAAGTGTTTAAATGACAGAGTAACTAGAGCTGTAATAATTATAGGCTTTAGTAGAAATTCTGAAATGTGAAAATGTATGAAAAACTCAATTTGTAACAGATTAACGTAGTGCTACAGATCAGGTCAGGTTAAAAAATAATCTTTCCTGTTTAAAGAATAGGTTGTTTTTAAACAAAAGGGAAACTTTAGGTAACATGAAAGGTCAGGATTTTGGTACAGTCCGAAAGAAGTACTGATAAGAATCCACAGGTACAAATACTGTCCTTCTAAAAACAGTGCCAAAGGGGTACCAAAGAGGAGAAAAAGGGTCTGGATACTCAAATCCTACAGAAACTCCAGTATCTCTGGTGCCAAAGATCAGGTTTAGAAGGACAGTTGACTGTATTTATCAAACTTACTTGCTGTACTAGTTTGAAAACAAACCAGTGGGAGGCACCAAGTCAGAATAACAATTTAATGGGGAAAATTAAGGAAAAGGAAAGCAACTAAAAGAAAACACTGGTTCAAACTGACAGAGTCAAGATATAACCTGAGTCCCTGTTAGTCAGGGTGGTGGTAGCAGTCTGGTAGAATGGTGGCTGCAGTCCTCTGAAGCGGTGATCCTGTAGAAAAAGGATCTGCTCTTCCTCAGAAGGTCCAGTGGTGGCTGTGTAGCTCCTGTCCTCTGGACAATCCAGTGGAAAGGGTTGTCTCTGGTGTTCAGAGTCTCAGATTATATCTACGATGGGATGCTTGGTTCCTCTCTCTGGGTGGGGCATCTCACAATGGGGTAATGAGTCATGAGGCCAAGTGCTGATTAGGCTCATTAACAGAAGATGGTCCGGAGGGAGTTATCTCTGAGTCATGCAGCAGGACAATGATAGGCCATTAACAGAAAGATAGTCTGGGGGGAGGAGGCAAGGAAACACTGCCCCACCTGATTTCAACAGCTCATGAGGATGGTAATAGAATACACTGCAACCCAGGACACTTGCTGACTCTCTCTGGAAACTCCAAACTACTTAGTTTCCAATAAAGCATGCAAGGGAGTATGCACAAGCCCTCTGCAAGTTGAAGACTGTGTCACAGCTTTCATGTTCTTCTATCTTCCAACTGCTCTTTCTCTGTCTCATGAACTTGTATTTCCACATTGCTCTTCTCCAGACAGCCTCTCCAAGGACCATAAACAGGGTGCTCAAGCTGGGGTAGAATGTGAGGCACATTCAGTAAATTCAGCCTGCAGAAACCGCCCATGGCACACAGCCCCAGGTGCTCCACAAAACTGATATAAGCACAAAGGTGAGGGTACATCATCAGAGACCCCTTCTGAAAAAAATCAAGACACAACCCCCCTAAACCCCCCTCCCCCCGGTTATATTTTAAATTATTGACACAACTGATCAGGACAAAGGTCAAAATCAATCTCATGCAAACACAGTAAAAAAGTTAATCTCAGACAAAAGTCAAGATTTTCAATTGATGGAGGGGTGTATGTGTGTGTTTGTTTGTTCATTTGTTTAGGGTGACTTTTCCACTTTTATGTTGTTTATCCAGTTAAAACAGTGCTGTTTCCTGCTCCTCTCTTTTTCTGAACACAATCCACACAATCCACCATTGGAGCGTAACTGTTCAAGGCTTGACCAGTTGATACTATAGACATAAAACCACACTGCTGCACTTAGCAGGGCTGTCCTGCACTGTTTATTCAGCCAATTTGCCATGAATTGATGCCATTTTGTGAGTGGGGGTGCTTCCACAGGATACATCAGCATGGCTTTGTCTGTGTTTGTCTTCTCAAACAGCTCCCCACGAGTCTAAATTTAGAGCACTGCCAGCCTGCCTTATCAGCTAGACACATAAAAGGTGGGATCAGTTTAATTAACATTCACACAGCTCTGCTGCAGAGTCCCCTGAACGTGGCAGTGATGGGAATCACGTGCAGACAGCAAACGCATAGATGTAAGAGGGAGTCCACACTTCCTTTTTCTTGGTGTCGGCAGGGCAGTACACAGCCCCTGTGCCTTATGCATCCCTGCTCCCACTCTGGGTGCTGCCCTTGAGGCTGGCAGCACTGGGGTGCGAGTGACAACTTCTGCAGCCTCCCTCCCAGTGGCTGCAGGGAGGGACAGGGTACAGCCACAACCTGTGGGGCCTCTATGGACACCATGGTATGGGACCAGTCCCAGCAATGGTAGTGGCACCACAGTCTCTGTGAGACAAGAGAGCCAAGTTGGAGATGAAGCATGAAGCATCAGCACTGAGAGGACCCCAAATTATGTGTGTCACCTCAAGGACGAGTTTGGCACGCAGATACAGCGTGTTGTCCATGGGAAGGCTCATCCTCTGGCCTCAGCAGCTGCTGACATCGGCCAGCCTGCCCTTGTCCTTGGGGCTGCAGCATCCTACTGGAGTTAACAGCTGGACTGATGGATGGATAGGGACAGGGACAGTGCTTTGGTAGGGCCATGCTGTTTGCTTCACTTCAGCTCAGGTAAAACACAGCTCATCCCAAGGCATGATGTGGGTTTGGTGTGGTGCCATTAGGTGAAAGTGTCAGGCTGGCTGGGCAGAAAGAGAAGAGAGGGAAGGGTCACCCTACTGCTGTTTCTCCCTGCAGCTGATGTCTCCTGCAACAGGGGCTGTATCTGCATGCTTGAAGTTGGGATTTGTGATAGCTGAAGTAATCTGGTAATTCTGAATTGGCAAAGAGAAAGTGTTCAGCTATTTCTGTGTAGTAAGGATTTTACACTAATAGAATGGCATTAGGCAATATGACACGAGTAAAATTATTTTCCCTGTTTCATGTGCTCAGCCCAATTTTAAAACCATAATCAACCAAACAGAAAGACACGGAGGGGAAAAAATGAATTAAAAAATTAATTCAGAGGGAGCACTTACACCTGGATTAGTGATTTAATTCAATGCACGAATTACTGTAGGCATGCATAATTCAGAGTCAACTTTGTACTTCTCCAACTCAGAAAGGAAAAAAAAATTCTGATGCTTACCGTCTGACAAATCACAAGTGGGATGTTCTTAACTTTTGCACTCAAGTATCAACATTACTTGGATTTCTTACAAGACTGGGAGCCAAATGAAGGGCAGGATCTGTTATGCTCAAGATTTCAGAAGACCTCACTAGCCACCAGTGTTATGGATCTGGTTGTCACCAGTGACTTCCATAGGTGCAGTGAGTAGCTCACAGAGAGAGCTGGGAATGACATCAGCGGTGCTTTCAATGTGGGCAGCAAGGACTTTGTGTGGTTGTCTGGGAAAGACATTACAGGCTGGCAGCAGTCCACAGACTCAGCTACTTTAGAAACCACTGATGTAATTTATGACATAAATAGTGTTTTCCTGCAGCCTTGAAACCTTTCAGAAAATAAATAACACCTCATTTTATGGATACACCTTACAAGTCTTTCCATCAAGCACATGTATTTGGGTTATACAAGAGAAGGCAGTAATAGCCCTTAAGGGAATCATCACAACATTAAGTGACTTTTGACACCAAGCGAAGCGTTTATGCCAAAAATAGTAAGTAAATATTCATATTCACACATATTCACACATACATTGATCTTTAACCTATGATATTTACTAGTAGCTGCTAAGAGAGTACCAGCCTAGCTATTATAAGAGAGTACCTGGCCTAGCAACATATACATTGATCTTTAACCTATGATATTTACTAGTAGCTGCTAAGAGAGTACCAGCCTAGCTATTAGACACAGTGGAGTAAGTGTACGTCAGGGAGGGATGGAAAGTTTTTCTCTAATTATAGTAATCCTTTTCCCCTTGCACTCAGAAGATTCAGTCTTTGGAGAGTTTTGGTATTGAAGTTACCATCAGTCCCAAATGTGACACTGCTACGTCAGCACTAGCGTTTTAATCCATAGTGCCAGGCTCCCTCTGATTTTGGATCTAGAAATTTTCTTTTCTGTCTGCCCCTGAAATACAAACATAGGGAGAGAATTTTTTAATATCAATTACAAATGAAAATATCATTGTTTAACAGCTTGCCTGAAAATCCTTTGCAAATGCCAAAAGATCTCACAAGATCAGGAGAATTTTTATGTTGTTCAGAATTTTATGTAGAATAAAGTAAAAAGAGGCTCTGAAGGGAAATGCTGCTGATCCACTTAAAACTGCACAGTTTTACTAAATGCAGGACCTTTGGTATTTTGTTCCTCTCTTTCTGTTTAGTTATTGATTTAATTTTTAAAAACTGTGAAAGCAGAGGCTGTAGGAAATGTGAAAACATTTTCTTTCTAAAATAAAAGAAATCAGCTGTTCATATCTAGCTCTGGTGAAGAACTTCAAAGGCACAGACTTAAATTTCATTGCTTCGTTCCCAGAGGAGGCTTACATCCCTCCTTTTTTTGGTTCTCTGACTCTAGTAAGTACAAGGCTGCTCAGTCTTCTTATGGAACATGGTTAAAGGAGGATAACAGTAATGTCCTGGCACCTTACCTGGGAAGTGAGATCACAGTAGTGGTTCAAATACCTGTTTCCACCTACCAAGAAAATGCCCTCAGCACAAGAGACTGGGTGAACACAGGATCTCCTGGACAAAGGCTGTGGGAGTCATGAGCATGTAGGCAAGGACACTCAGTGGAGAACCCAGGGCTTTTCATCAACTTCATTTTATGCTATCCTTGAATATAAAAATAGAAGTATTTCACGATACGAAATTCCACACTTCGGAGCTCCCAAAACTAAATACAACTTGTTGGTAATTTGGTTTTGATCAGTCTTTCTCCTATTTGGCAAACTCCATTTCTCTTACATCCAGTGTCACAGTTTGAAGTAGAGCAGTGGCTTTATAGCTAAAGAAATAGTTATGGTCATGAACCTTCTACCATTTCTTCACCTGGCCCACTGTGGCAGATGTGATAAAGCCAGGTCAGCTCCATTAACAGCCCCAGAAACACCACCTTGATGAGACATGGCTGCATTCCTTCTAGCCCAAAATGCTCCTTAGAGGCCAAGGAGCAAGGAGCATGCATGAAGTCCAAGGTGCTCTCCTTGGCCCTCATTCAGCCTCAGGTCTTATGGGGAACTTAATTTCAAGAGGAACCTTTGCACGGCAGAAAAATATCTCCAGAGTAAAAAGTAACAGCACTTACTTCCACAAATATAAATCCATCAAAACATAGACTGCAAGCTGTTGCTCTAAAATGCAAATACATTTTCCAGGACTTGAAAGCACAAATTCACCTACTCTTCTTGTCTATGCTAAATTCTTTGTGGGAAATCTCATGTGAGTCCTTGGGTTCTCTCCACATGACACCACACCGGCTGTGGGAATACACCCGGCAAACATAAGCCCTAAGACTTTAGATAACATGCAGGTGCAGTTGGTATTGGTTATATACTTTGGTGAAACAGATTTTATGGGTGATTTTCTTGGAAGATGTTGGGAGCCAAATGCCCCTGAGGACGTTTTGACTCACAGTAATCACAATAGGTTTTTTTGGTGAACAAAATCTCTGGGCTGGCTGGTGCAGGTGCTGTTTATGTCCTCTGTAACAAAATTCGTAAGGAAGTCCTTGAGACTTACTTTCACGTCACTTATAGAAATATCATCCTGTAATTGTCCTTTTGGCCTTTTGCCTGGAAAATTGGATTTCTCCTGTTTCTCTTCTCCAAATCATTGCCTCAAAGGTTTGCCAGTTCCTAGGTTTGTAGAAAGGAAAGCTGCTGAGAAGTGGTCAGGCTGAGGATGAGGTTTCATGCAGAAAAGGAACCTGCAGTCACCACCACAGCAGTAAGGTTTGCGGCCGAGTGAGGGGTATATCCCCTCCTTTTAATTTTCTCTTGTCAAATGACTTCTCACAAGTATAACAGCTATAAATGGCTACTCTGGCATTTTTCAAAAAGGAATTCATAAAAAGGAATATGCAAACCTCAACTTATTTTTAATGCCTTTTTTAATAAGTACTGAAGGTTCTCAGCACTCCAGGGGAAGCAGAAGGAGTGGTATATGCAGCCTATTTTTAGACTCTCAAATGTTACTTCCAGTGCATCCAGTAATGTATTGCCGATTTCTGGATGGTAGAACAGCCATCGAACTAATTTAATTTCTCAAAGCCTATCCAAAATTCATTAAGTGTCTTCAGCCATCTGAATTTTCACCACCCATCATTAGTCTGGCTGTGCTGAACCTTCCCATCACTTGAGCCAACGTGCCTCTACCACACTGTGCAAATGTCTTGCAACCCACAACGTATAAGGCTCTGATGTGGTGGCAGCTGGGTAAATCATTCTCATTTTCTGGATCCATCATGGAGACAGTAACTGCTCCTCTCACATTCAACCTTTCTGTTTCATAGGAGGAGATTACAAGATTACAGGCAATGTTTTCAGAACTGGATTTCAAATGTATGAGTACTGGCAGGCACACATTGTGAAATACGGTCCAGTTGATATTCAGCACAAAATTTCCCATCGTCAGTTCTAAAAGAAATTGGGCTGCCATGAGTAGAAGGGAAGTTCTTTGTCAGGCTAATACATGATTAATAGCAAGAAGCCAGAGATTAGCTATTAAAAACCAGGTTTCTGGCAGAGTGCATGAGGTTCTACACCAGGAGCACTCAATGCATTCTGTATGTACCTACACCGGCCATTTTGTATGAAAGTGACACAGTTCAATGTGCTGATGGAAAAGGAGTGGCAATGTGTGCTGCATGGCCTGAAGAGAATACAAAATAAATCAAGATAGTCTAATCTAAAGCTGTCTGCAAAAATTGTCACCAGAACACTAAATAAGTGGGCAATAAGCTTGCAGGTGAAATTGAGTGCAAATAAAAGCACAGACAAACTCAAGGAGAAAATTATCTTGACTGCAGCATCCCTATCCACAGCCTCTGAAATACCCCTTATGAGCCAGAGAAGAGCTCTTGATATCAATGTAACTAGTTGTCTGGAAATGTCACTCAGTGCTCAGAGAAAGACAAGTAAACTATGAGACGTGGTCAGCAGTATGACTGCTGCAGCAGAGTACAAAATGTTGGTATATTTGGATGTAATACATTTTATTAGTCTAGGTAGTGTAGGTAGAAGGAGTAGATGAGTGTTCTGGATGCAGTGTTCAGCCTTTTCTGCATCTCAGGGAGAGAGAATAAAATGGGAAACTTGCTTGCAGTGCCAGTCATCCCAGCTTAAAAAGATGATAAATTTGAAAACTACAGAGATAAGGTGTATGGGAAAGCTTATTTTGAGAGCAGAAAAATGTTGTAGTGCTAGGTTTAGTTTAGCAAGCTGCAGCTTTCCCTGAGAGCTCAGTGGAGCTGCTGGGGGCAGTGCGACCATTGTCGCCCTCCTGTAGTCCATTTTGGACGGCTCCGCGGTTTTTGCTCTGGTAGCTATCAGCTCTACAACACAGCGACAGTGAAGGAGGCGAGAAGGGTCTCCCCATGAGGGTTTCAGAGGACTTTTAATAGTTACATCTCATCCCAGTGATCCCCAGAGGCAGAGAGACCTCGTGATCCGGGCGCAGCGGGGTTTTCTCAGGGCTATGGGGCAGTACCTGGGGGAAGTTGGGGTACAGGAACCCATAGGGAGAGCCCGAGGGAGTGGCCAGGGCTAGGGCAAGGAACCGGGGGGTGGTGGGGGGGGAAACAATGTGGGATAGGAAAAGCAATGGGTAAACAGATCGCCACAGAAAAATATAATTTTCAATTCTTCAGAGTTTAGAAAAGAGGTTAGACATGGAACTCTGCATAGACAAGAACTGGTGCTACAGTGACAGGGAAAAGTAATAGGGAAAAACAGTTGATTTTCCTCACAATACAAGGACTGTGAATACCTAACATAATTACTGGGCAGTAGGTTTTAAACAAACAAATGGAAGTGCTTTTTTATGCAATATTTAACTGAATTTTGAAACTCTTTGGAACAATTTAGCACTATTATGTAGGAGAGGGAATCCAGAACACATGAAATTGCAGGGATATGGGAAGATCAGAAATGTAGGCGTCACATTTAAAAGTCAGTGGCTAGAAGAGGGAAGAAATGTCAAAATGCCCTTGTGTGCACAGGATATTTAGCAAACTGGTGAAAAAATTTATCCTGTGAAAGCTTGTGGTGAAGACAAAGGAAGAATGTTCTTTCGATTATCTGTATGTCTGCAAAGAGTTAAAACTTGCTCTGATATGATATAGAGCTTAGCAAATCTTCCAACTAAGTTATGCCCTATTTTAAAATCCTGAATTTGCTACATTTTTAAGCTCTTTGCTCTGTGGCGAGCCTGTCAGGAATTGCTAGTTTTACACACAAAACTCCATAATCCGTGGACTAATCATAAACAAACACACATCCCCAGACACCTTTTGCCTTGTCCCTCTCACTGCTGCAGTTGCATTTCTGCCTCTTCTGATCCATACAGCTTAGCAGCCACTGACATAGCCACAGAATAACTTATTCCTTGTGATGCTGGCTCTTCATTGGCTCCAGCTCAGGCTTCATTTGTAGAGTTGTGTCTTGCACAAGTTTGTTTTTTCCAACTCTTTTTGCCAGGTGACTACCAGGTAAGAGTTTGTGACAGACCAAGCATGGTGGCTCAAGGACACCTCAAATACACATTTAAGGAGTTTTGCCCTCAGAATTATGTCAGCCTAAGGATAAAAGAAATTGCACATTCAGCTGACAGAGACATGCCAGGAGATGGCCTTGGAGAGACACAGAAATCTTCTTCATGGCAGTTTGCCAGGAGAGCTTTTGTCATTCCTCTAAACACTATGAACTCCACTGGGAAAACAACTTGCTCACCAGCATGAAATGTGCAAAAGGGCATTTGCACCTCGAATTCAATCATTGAGCAGAGGTTTCTTCTGGCTACAGCTCAAGGCAAAGGGTGTATGTGGCAGAGACGAGAGGCCATGGGAGCTAAATAGAGCTCAGCAGGGGCAGAGATCAAAGAGTGGCCATTACCCAAGCTGATCTGCAAGAGCTGGTGCAGAGTGAACGGGCTCTTGGCAGCTCCTCTCCTCCCCACCAACTTTGGAGCAGCTTTTAACTAAACATAGCACTGGGCAGAGCAGAGCTTGTGCCTGGGAGCTCAGCTTGATGCAGTTTTGAAGGGAAATACTGCACTTCACTTCCACTCCTTCACCCCAGCTGCTCTTGCGCTTGATAGTGACAGGCTATTTGTCCAACCTGCAGAGATGCTGTTTCATGCAACACTTGGCAAATTCTTCATTATGATATCCCAGAGAAATTTCCTTTTTCCACATAATTCAAGTCACAGCAGTCCTGGGAGCATCTTTTTCTCAGATCAAAGCTCCAGAGCTCTACAAGGACGACCTTTCAGAGCTGCGCCTGCACCGGCTGCTGGTTTCTCACCCAGGAGGGGCATAAGCTGTTGCAGCACCCATGAGGTTCCTGGCAGCTGCCTGTCCCCATGTCCCCTGTGCTCCTTAGCAGCCCAGCCAGGGGTGGTTGGGTATTTTGCACATGTCTCAGGAGTTGAGCCATGGAGGGGAAAGTTATACCCTTGCTATACCTTGTTTTCATAAAGGCTGCCTTTGGCCTTAACTTGCCAGTTTCCTCCCCTTCCCAGCGCAGCATCACGTATGTCCCCTCCTGCAGGAGCTGTGAGCCGTGAGGCGCTGGGTGTTTGGGCTGCTCCTAACACAGGAGGCCCAGATGGGGCAGTAGTTAGTCGGTGGCCATAATTACAGAGCCCTCTAATAGCACCACAGAGGGGTGAGCTTGAAAGCTACTTCCCCATGTAGTTGTTTGTGCCCCCAGGTCAGCAGGCTGACATCCCCTACGGTTCACATTGCAGCTCATGGAACTGTACATCCAGCTTCTCACTGCCTGGGAACATGCATCGGATCCATATTTAAACAGCTGAATTGCTCTTTCAGAAATAGCCTATGGGAGCAAACAAGGAGGCTCCTCTTTATTTCGTATTTTATGACAGTGTTTGGCAAGCAGAGGATAAGAGAGCTCCACCTGGCTTCCCCATCCAGCTCCTGTGTTTCATTTTACTGTCTCCCTTTACTTTTGCCTTGCTGTCAAGGCACTCCCACCTGCTTTACCATGCATCCTTAAATCCTCCTCCTGCCTGCACCAGCCCCTCCACATGGACACGTTCCTTGCTGCCAAGGACAGGGTGGCTGTGAGGGGTGAACACATGGGGAGTTAAGGGGCATGTTGGTGTCTGCAGATCAGAGAAGCATCAGTTCAAATATCTGCCTTTAATTCCTCTAAACAAAGTGTCCCAAACTTTTCACTATAAAGCAACACTGTCATACTACAGTTTTTCTGTGGCTTTTTTTAACTGCCCACAGGAGGAGTGTGAATCATTCCCAGAACAGGCTGTCTATAAAAATTATTTTTTGTAATGGCTTTTCCTTCCCATGCAGTCTGGATGGAATTTTGAGTATGTTGCACTCAACTTGCAAGTCTGAGGTAAAAGACTAGAAGAAAACCAAAAGGATATGTTGCCTGCTAGGACATAAATTCATGGGATTTTAAACATTTTTATCAAAGAATGCACAAGACTAATTCATAGCATTTACCTTTTCCCCGCTATAACAGACTTACAGGACAGCAAACACCAAGGAATCCCATGGGGTTTTTCCTGATTAAAACAGTTTGTGAAGAGAAAATATGTGCAAAGGTGAGAGAAGATTTTCCAGCTTGTAAGTTGGGAACAGAAATATTAAGAGACAAGGGGTCAAAATAAAGTCTGAAGAATAAAGAGGAGGAAAGGAAGAGGGTGTGCCATATCTCTTAGAAACATCAATGCAATGACAGCCTGGAAAAAAGTGAGGACAGGAGAAACAAAAATTATGCTGAGAAATAAGAAAGGCAGCCTCAAATGTAGATAATATGCAGGAGATCCTCATTAGAGTCTACAGTTAAGAGAGAAAAATATCTGTCCACTGGAAAAAGTTTGATGAGGACATAGTTACAAAATTAAATTGCTTCAGCTGCACCCTATTTGATTTACTCTTTCACTGGTGGAAATTGTTCCCCATTAAGCCTAGTGCAGGAAACTCCTTTTCTAGAAGGTTAGCTTGAACTCTCCTAGACCTGGGGACCAGAGATTAAAGAAATCCTTCTGAAAATGAGTTTAATTTGCCTCTTTGCTGTTTTGGACAGACAGGTAAGCTTTTGGAGGAATTTTAAGCTCTTATTCACATCTTAATGTCTTCCCTACAGCAATTAATTAAAGGTGGACAGAACTGGCACAGCAGCATCCTCAGGAAACTGGTGGGTCTGGATATAAATGCTGGCATGTGCATGCATGGGAGAGGGTGAGGAGCTGGAAAGAATGTGCAGAAGTTAATGGTCCTTAAGACTTCTGACCTCACCTTGGATCCATTAGATAAATTACCTATAGAAAGGGGGATGCTGTGAGCTGTTTCCAACACCCCAGGGTACCCTCTAGTGTAGCAGGAGTGGATGCCAGGGCAGTGTGCGACCAGGCTGCTCTTCAAACCCTTTTGAAGCAAATGGCCTCATCACTGCAAGTGGTGATGGGTTTGATGGTATTTCACTTGGCTTGTGTTGAGAGCTCAATTTTGAGAGCAGAGATTCACACCAGTGATTTATAAAAATAAGGGATAAACCTCAGCAATACAGGTCTAAAAGGGGAAATAGAGACATCAGAGCAGTCACTCAGCAGATGCCCCTGCAGAGGAAGTACAGCTACTTTCTCCGCCAAGCTTCACACCCCAGCAGACAGGGGAGAGGCAGCTGCATGACAAAATGCTCTGTTCATAAAATCTTTGCTGTCTGGGAGAGCAGGTAAATAAAACAAAGCATAGTCAAGCCTCAGGTCAAATGTATGTGTTTTTGTTATCAAGGTCATGTTCTGTAGGGCAGAGGTTTTCTAAACATTATAACCCCTCTAAAAATGGAATAGAATAAAATAGAATAGGTTAGTGAAAGGAATCGGCAACAAATCTTCCTCTAATCCAACTTCCTGGTCACTTCAGAGCTGACCAAAAGTTAAAGCATATTATTAAGGGCATTATCCAAATGCATCTGATGGGGTTGGGGCATCAACCACCACACTAAGACACCTGTTCCCATGTTTGACCACACTCTTGGTAAAGGAATGCTTCCCAGTGTCAAGTCTGAGCATCTGTGATGAAGGTTTGAGCCCACACTTGCCCCTCAAGAGAGTAAATAACACCTCCCGGTATGGTAATCATCAACGATGTGCTGATGGAGCATTCAGCCCCCCAATCCAGATCATTGATGAATACATTGAACAGAACTGGCCCTAAAGTTGAGCCCTGAGGAACAGCACTGGTGAGTGTCACTGGTCAGATGAAGCCCCATTCACTACAACCATTTGAACCCTGCAATCCACCCAGCTCACTGTGAATCCGCTCATCCCACAGCTGGACAACTTGTCCAAAAGGATGCTGTGAGAGACACTATCAAAAGCCTTACTAAAAATCCAGAAAAACTACATCCACTGCCTTCCCTTCATCTGCTAGGTGGGTGACCTAGTTGCTGTTATCAAATCAGTAAGACAACTTTCCCTTTGTGAAACCATGGTGACTGTGCCTGATCATTGCATTGTTCTTTCAGTACCTTTCAGCAGCACCCAGTATGACCTTCTCCATATTTTTTCCTGGAACTGAGGTTAGGCTAATGGGTCTGCAGTTGCCTAGGTCTTCTCTCCCACTTTTCTTGTAAATTGGAATAACACTGGCTAAGTTCCAGTCAGCAGGGATCTTCCCAGACTCCCAAGACCTTTGGTAGATGGTTGAGAGAAGTCCTGACATAATATTCATTAAGTCTTTCAGTATCTGGATTAATTCCATCAGGCTGGCTGGACTTGTGAACACTCAGCTGCAACTTATATTTATATACACATGCTGAAATTGTAATATATATATGTGTATATCTATAAATACATATACAAGAAATTGTGGGAGCTAGGGTCCAAGACTAATCCTCATGCCTGTATTACTTAAGGAAAGGATAGTTGAAGCCATTAAAAATTTAATTCCAGAGGTACACAGGTAGGCAGAATGAGCTTCTACCAAGGAAGTGTCATGAAAGTAAGAATTTGGGATGACCTCTAGCTACATGCCATCCTAATGATGCTGAGGCTGTATATGTGTTATTAATGAAAAGTACCTGCTGCGAAAACTCTGGAGTGAGAGCTTGAGTGTTAAATTATGCAAGTGGAAAGGACCTGGTTAACAATTTTTCTGGCCGAGGAACAGATCTTGCTAATGAGGAGAATTTCAGGTAGAAAACTATAGAATCTACCTTGTGACTTACCTTCTCATCTTCTCCAACTGTGTAAGTGAACATGGAAACAGCCTGAGGCTGCAGACAGGTTAAACACAGCCTTAGAAATGAGACCTGAGCAGGTCCAAAGGGGCAGTCTTCTGACCAAGCATGCATGCCTGTAACTGGGATTCTTGTATTTGCTGACTCAAATGTCAGCAGTGCGAAACGGAAATTGGTTTGTTCCAGGCCAATATGCTCCATAGAGCAATGAGTCACCCACATATGCTTCAGTTTCCCCCCATCAGCTGCAAAGGAGGGAGAAAATCAGAGCAGGAATACTAGCTCAGACTTATGTGTCTAGAGGGGTGAGCTTCCAAAAAAATATCTGTTAAGCACACTTGAGTGTTAACAGAGTGAGTAATTTCCAGTGAAACACCTTTCACTAATCTGCTACAAGTATGGAGCTCCCTGAGGTGTGGGATAAGACACAGAGTTTCAGAGGCACAATTTCCACAGGGAAAATCCCTACCTGGAGTGAGTGGTCCATACCAGTCACACACTGTCTTCACACTTGTGTTCACCTCAAGGTACAAGGGTCAAAGCTGAAGGAAAAAGTTATAGTCAGCTCCAGATGGAAGATTAGGCATATTCACATATCCCGCTGGCTTGTAGGATCCCATCACTTGATCTCTACCCTCTTTCAGGTTTATTTTTAAGCTCTGTTCCCTTTGAATCCCTTTCAGGTTGATTCTCATGGGTAAGCATGGCTAGTTATTTATCCCCAGAAGTACATGGAGACCTGACTGGAGCACCCACCAGCACAAACCCATGGGGTGATCACACCATACCTCCCCACTTCACACATAATTCACTGCAGCCTGCTGCAAATCTGTGCCTCCCTGTTGCTCAGTAGGTGACTTTGGATGCTGAAAAATTCATCTGTTTAGGTTTTAGCTGCCGTGATCACACTCGGCAGCTTAGGATCTCTCTGTTTGAGCTTTTGTTCTCAACTAATGACAGCAGTACAAAAGGGATTATGTTAGTGAGGCTGATTTCTGTACATTTACCCCACTGACATCAGTGGAGTTCTATGGATACAGCACGTGTTCAGAGCTCCCACTGAATGTGAAACAGCTCAGGAATACAAGAGTAAATATACTCCCCAACAACCTCCCCAGGCATCTGAGCAAGGAGGGCCAGCAGCAGCGATGAAAGGCCCCCTCGTGCTGTTCTCAGCCTCTGCATTTTGCTCTGCAGTGCTGCAGCAGGTGTTAAGCTCACGAGCCATATATTTTTTCTTTCCCATATAGACTGGAGAATAATGAACATGAAATATATATGTATTCAAGAGGAGTTTCTTCCTTCTAAGGGCTCTCTCTAGATCAGGTTAGTGGAGCTTTTAGCGTTACAGTGGCTTTAATTTCTTTCCCTGAAAATTCCCTGAGGTGGGATTTGAAGATTTTAGACCTGGCTTGGGTGCACACTTCAACTGATGCAGACAGCTGTTAAAAATCAGCACATATAAGCATATTCTAAGCATGCAAATGAGAAAAGAAAACTTTGATTTCCCCACTCTTTCTTCCTTGATTACAGCTAAATGTTCATCAGTCTCCATAGTTACCTGTTTACTATGGATAGAGCAGACTCACGGGAATACTGCATTGCTCTTGGACACAACCTGAGATTTATTACTGTGACTTTCACACTTCAGGTAAGAGGTGTCGATAGGGTGTTTGTTCACCTGCAATGGATAGTAAAGTAAGTTCATCTTAGACCTGTTGAAACATTTCAAATTCCCATTTCTAGAAGTGTTTTTTTCAGCTTCACCCTGGCAGATTTCTTGCAAGGATATTCTAAAACAGAAAGAGTTTATGAATGGATGATGAAAAGCACAGCCAAAGCATTTGTTTTATGGGGACAGATAAGATTATCTTTCCCAACCAATTCGAGTGATAGACACTGCTGAAGACTTTAAATCTACTGTGCTAGAGCCATAACATCATTAATTATTCTGCAAATACCAGATTGTGTTTCAAATAAGTAACAGAAATTATTAACTCTAAAACTTATCATGTCTAATTCACCTCTTCAAAAGCCACCTGCAGGAGTCTCAAATATCAAACATCTGGTAAATGCAAAGTCTTCATAGACAGAGGCAATTTTTCCACTGACCTGTCATTACAGAAGCCAGTAGCACAACCTTTTCTGTTTAAATACACCTTGACTCCTGTTCTTGTCTTTCTTACCACAATTCTTTCGATAAATTGTCAAAGAATTACTACTGACTATGTCCATAACTAATAAAGTACCAAGCAGTGGCCAAATACTGCTTATGCGACTCCAGTTGCCGAGGCCACGTAAGTGTGAGAGGGGGCGTAAATCAGCCTTTCGCATCTACAGGGGCTGATGGTGTTGCTTTTTTCAGTATAACTGTGCCTTTTCTCATGGCTATGTGAGAAAAGTAATGAATTTGATTTAGCACTTGCTTCACTTGCAGCTTTGCCATGCTGTGAATGTGCAGGAGCACTTTCAAAGGAATGTTTGTGTTGGGAACAATAAAACTAATCCATTTTTTCTGTGCGTGTTGCAAGGCTCTCACTACCTCCCTGCTGAAGGAAGATCAGTCCTTAGTTGTCCATGCCAGAAAGGTGTTTCAAGGGCGGTATTCCTGTCCCCATCAGCTTCAGGGTGCCCTGGCCAGGGTATCCCACACTGTGTCAAGTCCCATCAAAAACGAGACAGTCCTTTGTGGATTCAGTTTCTGTAATATTAAAACATAACTCTCAGCCAGTTTAAGCTGATTATACTCTGGAAGATGAAGTCAGGGTATCAGGCTAAGAATAAGTTGGTGAAAGAGGCCAGGAGCAGCTGTCATTCATCTATGTGGTAGGTGCCAAAGGGTTACTGACACAGCAGGGCCAAAGTATTTTAAAGCTCAAGCCCAATGACTGTAAGGCTTGTCTTCCTTCACACATAGTGTAATAGATATCACCACTCTCCCACTGGTTAAGAACTCATATCACTTATTGTCCATCCATGTTTTAATTTCTTCATACTGTTGTATCCATGGCAAGTGTGCTTCTGCAGTCCAGCCATTTATAACATCCTGTGTTCACTGCAGAGGGATCTTCTTCCCTTGCTCAGGCACAGGCAGATGCCTGCATACCCTATTCCATGCCTCTCAACTGCCTCCCACCCGACTGGCTTCTGAAACCGCCTGGTTATAGCTGAGCCTGTCTTTCAAGACTGAGTAGCCACTATTTTTCCTTCGCTTCTCACTGCCTCCCCATCACAGCACAACTGAATGAGAGCTACTCCAAGTGGGTGATGCACCAACTGCAAATGGCTGCAAACGGCCACATTCCTCTCTCCTGAAAATGTGAGCTGCCAGGAGGCTGGAAACACTTCATCTTGCCACTGAGACAACCACCTCCAGTGTTGACTCCCTTCCTGTGCACACCCCACCTGCCAACGGAGGTAGAAAGTGACTGGCCAAATAGGAAACTACTCTAAAGGCATCAGTAGCAGGCAGAGAGGATGTTGTGGGATTTCATGCCAGGATGCCACATCAGACAAGTGCACATAAAAAAAGGCAAGGTGACATGCACAGAAATTATCCCCCATGCTTTACGCTGCACACAATGCTGTCAGTGGGAACTCTTCCATGCTCTGCATGGGGCCAGAAGTGCTGGTGACAAGAAGGGTCTGCCCCCTTCTTGTCATTTCAATGGGGGCTGCCAAAGAGTAGCTTAGGGAGGCTGCAGGTATCCTTTGCTTCAGCTTGTTGCTCCAGTGCTGTTGCACCTCCAGAGTAGTCTCTGCAAATGTGTATGATCTAAAGAATCTCAACCTGCAGTAAAATAAGATTTGAAAGAGAAAGATTAGACTGATAAGGGAAATGCCTACATACTGATGTATAAGCAAAACAAATTTTCTGGGGAGATGCAGTATACTTACTAAACAACTGCGAAAACAGGGAAAAGAATAGGCAAGGTTTCTGAAGTTAGAATTCATGGATGGGCATGAATTTGGGCTAGATCAGACGGGCCTGGAATAACCCATGTTTTATGAATAAAGCAAGGAAGTAAATTCTGAGCTAGAGGATTACCAGGCACAGAGGAAGCTCCCCACAGCATGGAAATCCCCTATGGGATGTGAGATATTCCTTCCTTGAACTCTCATCGTAACCTGGGCTCCCTGTCTTTTACAGCAGATAAAGATTTGTGTCTGAGTAACTTGAATTTCACAGAACCAGGGGGACAAATGACCCTGCACTTGGATGACAGCTGTTTTCCTCAGCTGCCTGTCAAATGCAGAAGGCAGCAAACAGAAGAGGAGACGTGCTGGTTGCTGGCAAAGCACAACCCAGCCTCTCTGTGAGCAGTTTCAGTAAGTTCATCTCTCTGGAGTCATTCCTTTTGAGTTTCATGTTTTGCAGACATTTTCTTTATGGAAGTTCCTGTATTACCATCCCATCTCCATTCTAGTTTGATGGGGCTCATCCACCTTGCTCCATTGAGGACCTTAGAAAACTGTACTTGCCAGTAACTTCCCACAAAAACACTGACACTTGAACCAATCTCCCTTGGGGACACACAAGATCCAAAGCCACAGAGGGTTTTAAGTGCCAAACACTCAGTGTCTGCCTGGATCAGTGGTACCTTCTATATATTTCTATGGTCTTTAGTTTCTCTTCTAACTTTGTATGTTCAAGGCACTTATTACTGGACAAAACTCACAGACTTATAAGATATTCAAACATTCAAACAGATCTATAGTCTCTGGAGTTAAGTCCTGCTTCTGTTTTCACCCAGCAGAGCTGCTGAGAGCACACCAAAGTGTGAATGCAAATGAAGACACCATCTGACTCACCACAATTTGTGTGTCTTGACAGGCAAGGACCAAACACATCACAGACATTGCCCCAGATAGTTCCTAGTCTACAAAGGCAAATAAACAAAACCAGCAAGAAACGGCTGGTGGGAGGGAAATGAAAGTTTTGCCATGCATTTTAGAAAAGGTCAAGGCCAGTGAAATTGCCTGCATATCAGCTTAAGCCAACTGTTTCAGTAATGGATCATTCCTGCTCTTATTTGGGATTTTGTTCCCAAAATGTGACAGCTAAGATGAACTTTGAAATCCCAAATGGAAAAACAATACTGTGTTATCTGAAGACCACTCACTGTGAGTCCAAAATGTGCAGTCTGTGGGTCTACCGGCTCCAGATTCCACCTGCCAAGCAGATCCAGCTCCTTCTGCATCTGTTCACAGGCAGCAGTGGTTTGGGCCAGGATCACAAAGTTTCAGTCATGCCAACACAACAGTTAGAAGGAAAATGGTCAGACAACTGGTTTGATCCTCCTTTCATCCAGACAAAGTTTTCCCATGGAAATATTTCTGAAAAGTCAACTGTGACACAAACAGCAACTGCAGATACTAGAGCTACTGAAAACTAATACCCAGAAAAGGTTTCCCACATAAAGATCACTGTTGAATTCAGGCTCTGTATATAAATGAAACACATCTGTTGGCTATGTATATTATGAAAAATGCTGGATTGAAACCCTCTGAAGAATGTTACTGAACTAATCACACAGACTTTCTTCATAGACATTTTAGAGGGGACTGTAAGACCAGACTAAGCAGAGAAAAACAAGTAGAAACACGTAAGATAAAGGCAGATGTGTGTGTACATATGAAATAAAGATGTCACCCTTATAATCAGCTCTGGTAGCCAGATGATGCCCGAGGGCAGTCTGAGGAGTCAGTCAGCGTTTCGGACTCAGAGGGTCTCCTTTGCAAGGAAGACCTGGGGAGGCATTTATTTGCTATAATACTGTTGAATTATGAACAGACATAGAAGCCCCCTATTCCTGCATACCTGGCAGCTCCCATCACCCACTTTTTTTATAAGAGGTACCAAGAGAGCTGCTGTGCTGCAGGGAGTGGGTTACTGGAGCAGGAGGAGAAGGCAAAGGCAGCACCGACCCTTCCAAGGGCAGTCCAGTGCTGCCTGGGTGCATGACAGGGCCTCTGCATCCCCCCTTCACATTGCTGCAGCCACATCTGGACCTGAAACAGATCCACACACCTCTTTTGGATCTCCAAATGATCCATGTTTGGGGCAGAGGTTCCCGTCACTTTGGCTGTCTGTCACTTCCTGCATTTCTGACAGGCGAGGGGCAGCTGGTGTGCAAGGCAGCAGAAGAATGATGGTCAGGCTGATCAATGCAATAGGAACACAGCAAAAATAGGACAATAGCAAGAAATCTAGGGATTATACCATCAATAAAAATGTCCAGAATAGAAAATTTGGCAATCAAGATGGCAGAACAACCAGCTGAGGTCACGGACATCATTCCCAGAAGGCACCATCCCAGAAGCCTGAAGGGTCCACGGCTCTCAGTGGATGGGAACTGCCATAGGTCTGCTCAGGCCAAACTGGAGGCTTGCCCACTTGCTTGTTAAATCCTGCACACTTCACGCTGATGTTCACCAGACAGCATTTTTAAAACTGAAATGCCAATCTTCTCCATGTCTTTTAGAGAGGAATTGTCAGGCTTCATACCAGTTTGTTAAAAAAGACCAAGCAAAGCTGAAAACCTTACACTTTAACTTAGTTTGCAGGGTAGGTTTAGATTGGATATTGGGAAAAATTTCTTCACTGAAAGGGTTGTCAAACACTGGAACAGGCTGCCCAGGGAGATGGTTGAGTCCCCACCCCGGAGGTATTTAAAGACATGTAGATGTGGCACTTAGGGACATGGTTTAGTGGTGGAATCGGCAGTGCTGTGTTAATGGTTGGACTCAATGGTCTTAAACCAAAACAATTCTATAAGCATTGATACAGAAAGGAAATATGAGTTGTTCAAAGGACGCTTGTCTTTTTATAGATCAAGTGAATATTTCCATGGTCTTGGTCCTTCATTTTGAACTGTGTTGCTTTTACCCCTTGCAATTTTCTTGAAAGGGAGATAAGAGATTTTAGGTATTGTCTGCAGTTCTCTTCTTCATGCAAATGCTTTTGGTGTTTATTTTCTATTTACTGAAGCAGGATATAATTGCAGTTATTGTTTGTTTAAACAGAATAAAGGTATACAATGTACAATTATATGCATGTATATATACTACATATTATTATTATGCATACTATACAATTCAAATTTTTTATTTCCCTAGAACACACAGGCTTTGTACCTTAACTTCAGTGCCAGGGACTGGTTTCTAGCAGCTTGCTATAATTGTGTTGAGTGAGTGTTCAGCAAGGGGAAGGACCCTGTAAAGGTGGTATTATCCCACTTGTAATCATGGCTCTTATGAGCTGGTGGAGGTTTGACTGATTGAGGTAACTCTGAAGAACTTTAGTGGTTGTGGGACCACTGAAAAGGCATTGCCTTTTCACAAAGACATCTTACTACATATTTGTATTTACAATGCATTAGGTATCACCAAGAGTGCCAACAAACCTGTAATTCTCACTCCTTCATGCATTTCAAAAAGGAGATAATCTGTACCTTGTTCCTTGAGTCTCAGCATTGTTTGGGAAGGAGCCATACAATTTAGGAAGAAGCCATAAAAAGTGAAGCAAAGCAACACCCACAGCAACTCTGTATGCTGATTCCTATGATGTTATGCAGGTCTAACTGTCATTTGTCTTTTACCCTGGCCAAATCCTCTTTGAAAAAGTGAATCCTATCCACAAAGAAATATTGTTGTTGTAGTTATGTTGTTATACATGTCAAGAGATAGATCACATTTATTATTGTTCAGGCTTATACATTACTTACTCCATTTCGTGAATAGCTGTGACAGTGTACTCAGGAACAAAAATAAATCCTAATGAACACTATAATGGCAGAAAGCAGTTGTACTAAATTGTGGGACATTGCCCAAGCAATGAAGAATGACAGAGGGAAACCAGGCACAACGGGCAAACGCTTACTAACAGTCCCAGAAATATTCTGTGTGTGGGTGTGGGAAAACCCACCACCACTAGAAATGCACTAAAGGAAAGAATTTCAGGGCTCCTTCATGCTTGAGAAGAGCCACATAGGCACTTTGGACTTAGACTGGGACAAACTTACAGTGATTTGTAAGGTCTTGCACTGAGTCAGGGTTGCTCACTAATAAGCAGAAGACACAACAGGGTGCAATTCCCTGCCTCTGTAACACCCAGCATTTCACCACAGGCTCCCCAGAGACAGAATATAGCTTTACATTTAAGAATCCAGTTCAGTAAAGCACTTAAGTAGATACTCAACAGCAGACAGGAAAATCAAGCACAGATGGCTCTATAGGAAAGCTAAATCAGCTCCAGACCATGCCACAGGGCATCCTCCTCTCAGCAGCACAAAGGCAACTGTTGAGCCACTGACTGTCAGTTCTTTCTTCCCCATCCCCAGGTTTCACAAGATTTAATGTGGAGTCCAGTGCTAAAGCATGAGCATGAAAGGAATCCCTTTGCAGGTGATCCAACCCCCGTCCTTGTCATGCCAGTGATCGCTCCTTCTGGTGTAACTCCATTGTCTTAAAATAGGCCATCTCTGAAAGGACAGTCATTAGAGTCAGCAGTTTGTTTTGAAGAGAGAGGAGTACCAGGCATTTCAGGAGCCTGACAGCTTCTTCTTTTCAGCCCCATGATCAAGACAAATCTCCTGAGCAGGTTTCTGAGCTGAACAACTTTCTGGCTGAAGTTATATTCCCATCATTTTCCTTTCATGTTTCCAGTTAGGAAACATCGATTTCCTGTGATGACATTTATTGTCATATCTTTTATACTTGGGCACATACCTATAAGCTGTGTGTCAGTGACATGAAAGTAAAACTCAGCCTCAATATTACAGGCTTAGATAATTGATGTAGTATGGCAGAGGCTTCCTTCCTCCTATACGCTGTGCCAGGGAGTTTTGTCCACTGTGTCATAATCTTGCTTGTCACGGTGCTTCCCACAGTAGGAAATAATTAATAGGAGTCTTAAGGAGATGAAGTCATTAGTGCCTTTGTTAAGTGAACACAGTATTATTCACACACATAGAGTTATCATGTCCTTAAATGCTTTTAACAAGTGCAGCTGAAGGATAGAGACATCTCACGCAAAAACATCCTGCAATAACTAGAGGTGAAACAACTGCATGCCCCTTCTAGGGCACTGAAATGAATGTGACCTGCTGTCTCATGCCAGTTTTATATGCATATATGTGATTTCAGTTCCTGACGTCCACATGTCCTTTTGCAAGGCTCGCATTCACTCCTCAGATTCTTTTGCAATCACTGCTGACATATTTCGAGAAAAAACAAAGTAAGGCACATTTGCTGAGGCAGAGCGTCTTCCCATCCCTAAGATGATTTCCCTTTTTTTCTGTCTACAATTCATACCACTGTATCCCATTTCAAACCAACATTTTGAAAGAAACTCTTCTTGAAAAGCTAACTTTTAAATGCTTTTCTTTTTTAGGGCTGTGCTTCTCAGGTAATTTTCCTTACTGCTATGGTGTTGACTCAGAGCAGTACAGGACAGATGGAGGGAGGAAAGCAAGGATGCCAGGTCAGTACCAGGACTTCTCTGTTATCCAGGGACAAGCCTCTTATATCTTCAAGCAATTTATATCTTCTCTGGGGGAAAGTCAGTAAAAGATATAATACTGAAATATTTCCTTTCAGTTGTGAATATAAAATATCTTTAGCCAAGTGGAATGTTTTTAAGCATCTGTGTTACAGCAGAGCTGTAAATACAAGCAGAAACGCTTCCACACCTCCAGATGACTTTGCCCACAGTTCAGATCCTCTAAGTAGCACAGGAACATAGAGGAGCGATGGTCTCTTTGCTGCGATTCTTCCTGCATGGCAGCATATGAAGATGCAAAAGGTGAATTCACCTGAAACTTAGAAACTACTTAGAACAGAAACTTCTTGGGAAAGGTTTGTAGATTTTCTGTTTGTTTCCATTACAATGACTTCTGATCTTGAGCATTTGCTCATGATTTTTCTAGTCTACTAACTCCCCAGTTTCCCCTCAGCTACTGTCAGAAGTTTGTGCCAGTGTCACTTGGCAGGTCTGGGCCTTGGAGGGAACTGTTCCTTCTCCTGATGACAGCTGCCATGGCCTCTTCTGCTGCCAAGGCTTTTCAAGACGTGAAGACAAGGAGACTGGCAGCAGTGTTGAACAAGATTTATTCAGCAGTTCATTGTCATAGATCCACAGAGGCTTGAAGGGGCCTCCAGAGGACAGCTGCTGTGACCCTTGCTTAAAGGTGGACTAGGAGAGCAGGTTGCTCAGCAGAGCTTCAAAATCTCTGAGGATGAAGATTCAACAACATCTCTCAGCTATTGCAGTCTACTTCTCTGTTTGATCAATCTCACAATGAATGGTTTTTCCCTTGTATCTGATGATAGTTTCTCCAGTTCCACCTTGTGTCCATTGTGCCTTGGTGTAGCCCTGTCCACTGCACTTCCAAGAAGCGTTTGGCACCATGTTGTCTATACCATCTCTTCTGATGGTTGGTTGGTTGGCTCACCCCAGCATGTCCATTCTTTCCTGTACTGGGAAGCCTGAAATGGAACCCAGTACTCTGGAAGAGTCTCCCAGTGCTGAGCAGAGGGGATGACACACTTCCCTTGACCTACTGGTGACACCTGCCCAGCCCAGCACACTGCTGGTTCATGTCCCACTTATCCACCAGGACCCCCAAATCCCTTTTTTCAGAGCTTCTGTCCAGCCAGTCAGCTCCCAGTCTACACTGGTGGATGGGGTTATTCCTCCCTATGTGCTGGACTTTTTCCCAGTATTGAATGCCATGGGATTCCAGCCAAACCACTTCTCTAGGCTGTTCAAGTCCCTCTGCACTGCAGGCTGTTCTTAAGCAAATTGAAACTTCTCTCAGTTTGACATAGTCCTCAAAATTGCTGAGAGTTCACTGTCCAATCATCCACAAAACCAGCAAAGACATTAAAGCATTGGCCCCAGTGATAGCCCCTCTCACTAGTCAGACTTTGCAGCACCGGTCATGTCCTTTGAGCCTTCATGTCTAGCAACTTTTCTGCTCACGAATACCTGATTTAGTTCATATCTCACCAGATTTGTTGCAATATTATGGTGGATAGGTATGAAAGTCAAGGTAAACAGCATCCCCATCCCCACCAAGATGGTCATCTCATCATAGAAATCAGTCAGGTCAATCAGGCATGATTTGCCCAGTCACCATGACCTTCACAGGGTCATAACAGGATCATAACCTGTTTCCAGAAGGATTTGCTTAATGGTCTTTCCAGGGGCTGAGATGAGTCTTTAGTAGTAAATATAAGAGGATTCTCAAAACATTTCAGATCGAGAATAAAATATCAACTCCTGGAAAAGAAGTAATAACCCTGTGTCTAGCTACATATGTGTAAAAGTAGACTAAAATCCTCAGGATTTGTTGTACTGCTTTTACAGGAACTGGAGGCTAATGAAAACACCATGGAGGCGGTGTAAGGGAGCCTCTTCCACTGAAACTTCCAAAAATGAGCGTCAGCCAGCATTGCCAGAGCACTCCTGCCTGCATCCACCTCTGCTCCACACTGGTCTGTATCCCCTGACAGCGAGGTCTTGGTCAGAGCAAAAGCACCAGGTAGTCGGTGATTAATAAAAAGTCATCTACTGTTAATGCTTGCATTAATTTGCGGATCTTAGTGACATAGGATGTAGGATGAAAGGTACAGCATTCAGGGTTAGTGGTGAATTGTTGGATTTCCTTCAGATTCGAGGAAGCCGTTCATCTGTTTAAAGTGTTTCCTTGTGAGTATAGTCTATTTTTTTTTTTCTTTCACAATCTGTTCCTGCTTATTGTGGTTCTGGTAGCCAAAAAAACCCACACCAAAAATACCATTCATCTATGCATAAAGATTACTGATGGTATTGCACCACCTCTAATATTTTATCAGAATGAAATTTAGGTGGATCAAAAAGCTCATACAAATAAAGACACTCTAAAAGTTTGTTCTCTTTTGGAACAAGTACCTTCTGCTAAGAGTTATCTGCTTTCTGGTTCTCAACTTATGACACCATATACAGCAGCAAGGGGTCAGGCAGGGAACAGTCCAGCACAGGCAGAGGAGTAAAACAACACCCTGTGGAGCTAGGCAGAGACTGACATTTTGATTATCAATGCTAGAGACAAAGTTCTACTTCCCTTTGTATCTGATATACTGCTGCTTTCAGAATTAATGTTATCAAATCTCCTGGATTAAAGAAAATTTTTAAAAAAAGCATGTGGGAGTAACCGATTCAGTAGGTGGCATTTTCTTCCTGACTTGGTATTAGGGGCAGATCATATCAGGATGGTTTCCTTAGCCCTGGTTTCACAAGGAACATGTTCATGTATATAGTTTTGGTACATGTGCCTCTTCAGCCCAGGCCTTCCTTCTAGCACTACTGAGTGGAAAAGTGGCATACATTACAGTTTAAAACAGTTGCAGAAGTGTTTAGGAGTAAAGGAGCACTTCAAAATTGCATGTGACCATCCACCCCACTGACATTCATCTGGGCTACGGGTCCCTTTCATGAATGGACAGTGACCCATAAAGCCTGATCCAAAGCTCACTGAAGTCAAGGGGAACTTCTCTTTTGGTTTCACTGGACTTGGACTAGCTGCATGACAGGCTAAAGGGGTTTGCACACATCCAGCAAAAGCAGGGAGATAATTGAAAGCTTATCTGCAAAAATGTAGTCTACAAAATCCTGTTCTATGGGACTGCTGCTTGCCCTCCTGAAGCAGTCTGCGGCCTGCGTTCCTGCCTGAGCAATGAAATTAACCTGATGGATTAGGTACTATAAAAAGCATAAATACTCTGCATGAAAAAATAAAACCTGCCATTCCCTGATGCTTTCTGTTGCTGAATTCTCTAATAATTGAGACTGGTCTGCCAAGAAAAACTTGCAGGCTCCTTGGCAATTTATTGCAGTGTCTGAAAGGCTACACATTACCCGCTGGAACCTTTAACACCAGCTCATGGTGATCTTAGAAATTACACAGGGAACAAACAGAATTTGTGTGTGTTCATCCTATTAAAATTATTGCTGCAATAGAAGAATTATCTGCCCATTTAATGGGAGAATCTGTTTTTAAATTACCTATCTCTCTTTGCAGACAAGTATGTGTAGTATTTGCTCTTTTTAAGTAAACAAAGAGAAGGGGTTGGGTTCCCTCCCACACACAGAGACTAAGGAGAGCATTTTCTGACATCATTTTGTCCTGTTTTCCTATGGTTTATCACTGTTAACATCAGTGGCTTTGCTTGGTTCTAATTTAACCTAGTTCCAGAGACCAGACCTGCTGAGGCTGAGTCTGGAGTACATTTAATGATGACTGCATTGAAACATCCTGGTCATGCCCTAAGGGTATCCCAGATTGACTCACAACGGCTTACAAGCTCAACTACAGGAATGTTAACATTGTTCAGGCTAATGGAAGAACAGCTGCAACCATGAGCCCACGCTCCTCTCAGAAGATGGAGTTTTGAACTTTTCAATCAGGGAAGATTTGGTGAGGATTTTCTGATGCAGATCCCCTGGATTTAAGAGCAGCAATACCACATCTTTATTTAAAAGCAGTACAAGTCAGGATCAAATAACCCAAAGGGAAAGTGGCACTTCAAAGTTTGTATACATCAAAGCAGAACCTCTTCTCTGCTTCCCTGAATCAAGGTGGCCTCATCCAGGATGCTGGTGGGGAGCCAGTGCTGCTTTGCACCCTCACCAGGGCATGTACCAAACCTCTTCTGGATGTGCATGAGTCTCCAGAAAGCAGCCTTCATTACTAAAAGTCTTCTACTACCAAAAGTGTTCTGCAGAAATTACATAAATACTGGCTATTGTTTACATGGATGTGTAGTCTGGGCAAGTCTTTAGGAATGAAAGCTGCTCTGAAAAATATGAAGGGATGTGCAAGATGTTTTCTGCCTCTGTTTATCTTCATTGTGTGCAGAGGTGCTTATTAACATTTGCATATAACTTTAGTTTGCCAAACTATAATTTGTCTGCTTCCCAAATTAAAATGGACAATGAGAATATGGCCATTTTCTCAGCTCACTGTGCAGTGCTGGCCATGTGTTAGAGAGTGTAGTCACGTAATAATGCAAATGACTTGGAAGAAAAAATATAATTAGCTCATTAAGAAAACAGAAATCCCTCCTGTCATGCCAGACCTGATTTAGCAGTTTCATCATTCATGTCCAGCCAGGCAACACAAAGTACAAACTTCCTTTTCACTTGGTTATAGCCTACCTAAAGCATACGAAATCCTTAGATGCAAAATTAAACAGTACGTACTAGGCCACTGTGTCAGAAAGGCTTGGTTCCAGTTATTATGAAGCTCTTCCTTTCAGGCTTATGTCTCTGATCCCAGCCTCAAAGAGGTATCTGGGTTGATGCAAAGGCTTCCTTCTGTCAGGTTGTCCTTGTGGCTGCAGCACCCACTCTGTACATCACTGCTCCTTGTCTTCCCTACTCCTGCCCACAGCACTGGCAGTTCAAAGGGATGCAAACTCTCCAGCTCACACTCTCAGGTGGAATAAAGGAAACACAGGAAAAGCTTACAGTAACCCAGGCATAACTGCATGCATAGCCTGGGGAGATGCCAGAATAAACATTCTTGAGAAATATATATTTCTGTGAAACCTGAAAAGTGTTAGGGTTGACTACACTCTTTTTGTAACAGACAAAGGTGAAAAGAGTGAAAAACCCACATTTCAGTTGACAGCCACGTTTACTTTTCTACAAAACATCCAGTTTTGATTCTTTTATCTGGTCAAAATTCCGAATCTTCATAGGGAGAAATTCCAAATTTTCTATGCTGTCTGGCTGTGCAGGAAAAATAACACTGCCAGTTGTAGCTCAGAGCCCCTCTCATTAATATTTGGAAGGATTAGCTGTGCTTGGTCAAAAGAAAATCATCCAGTCTTAGTGAAGCAGCATCATCTGACAAACCAGGATTCAAGGGAATGCTGGATGGAAATGGGGCCGTGGTAAAACCGCCCAAAAAATCCTTTTGCTAATATCAGATGAAAAGCTCTGAACATCAGGAGGTCATAGTAGAAGACAAGAAAACTGTTTCCCACCATCCAGGGGTAGCAGATGAGTCAGCAGATACTGGAGCAACAACTATGGGAGAGCAGTACTTGATGTAGGGAAAGGGCACACCCAGGTGGTGTAGCGGGTTGAGTTTGAAACCGGGCGGAAACACTAATTAAATGTAGTGGTTTTGATTCAAAATATTCATTATTTACTTATTTTCCTTCTGTGAGATAAGAATTAGGAGAAAAGCAAAGCAGGCACAAACCTTAAACAGTTGCAGTACAATGAAAGAGCTTTATTACTAACAGAATTAAAAGTAAAGAGAAAACAACAAAACAAAATTAAAGTAAATCCCCCCCCCCCCTTCTTTCCAGCACTTCTCTCCTTTTATCCAGCTCACACAAGGGATAACAGAACATGGGATGTTAGTCAGTGTTGCAGTTCCTGAAAAGTCTCTCTCTTATGCTTAAGGAAAAAAGGGTTTTCCTTCAGTTGCACGTGGTTCCCAAACTGCCACCAATAGCAGACCCGCCCGGAAACAAACAGTCTGCTGTGTGTAGAACATCTCTCCCATGAAGAATTTCACAGTTCTTTCACACTACAGAACATGGGCCATCACATGGGGTTATTCATCTTTTTAAGGATAAGTTATTTTGGCCTGCACACAGAGGCTTTTCTTCGCCACAAGTCTCTAACAGCCTCTCACTGCTTCTATATAGCCTGGCATAGGCACTCTTCACAAACTTCATAGGCACACGTTGATTCTCCACCCCCCCCCCCATGTTCTTCAAATGGATTAAAGAGACAAACAGTTTGTGGTATTACAGTTTCTTACCACGGCATGCAAGAAGGTTTCTTTTAAGCTGCGCGCCAGAATCGCGGCACCGCCCTCTTTTCTCCCGTCGCCATGCTCAGCTCCGTCCCACGTGACTCACTTCTCTTTCTCTCTGACTCTGAAGCCGCCATGTTGAAGAGTGCTCTTGTTCGGGCTTTACGGTGGGGAAAGCCTCGCTCCCTCTGTGCTGCTGGCTGCGTGGTGTCCTCTTCAGTTCAGCACGGAGTGTGCTGGCTGCGGACAGGAGGCTCTGCCGGCTCCCGCTGGCTCCGCCAGCTCCGCATGGAGAGGAGAGGGACCCGCCTGTCCCCAGAAGCCGCGCTGGATGGGTTTAGCTGTGAGCAGTCCATGGCTGGTTTTAGCTGCCTGCGGCTCTGGGACAGTCCCCCTCAGTGACCCAGGGTCCGTGCCGCAGCGATGGGAAAGGGGGAAAGGGGCAGTGGCCCCGGCCCGGCCCAGCGGGGCCGGGAGGCTCGGAGCCCCCCCACCTTCCAGCAGGCGAGCTCCGACCAAAAAGGGGAAGTCCCGCCTTTCGGTGCGGTTTAAATATGTAAATTGTGAGAAGCGTAATTGGTCTTAAAGACTGTCCATCAACTCAGGGTCAACCCAACACAGGTGGGAAGAAAAAAGAGCGAGTGAGCCTCCTGTCACAAGGTTCAGCCACGTCTGCAGACCCTGACAGACGTGGTGCTAAGGCATCTTTCCCCATGTGAACCCCCAGTATTGAAACCTTACCTTCACATCTTGTCTCCTCATGGTCTTCTAAGAGCAATTGGACTGTTCATATACTTGAATCAAATTTCAAGAATCACTATGTGAAAATCAGGATCTGAAGGACAAATATGGCAGTGTCCTTGGGAAAAAAAAAAAAGAATGACCCAAAGGGATTCCTTTTGGACTGTGCAGCTCGCAGTCCTGCACAGTCCAGGCAGATCATTTCTTGAACCAAAAATGAGAGCGAACAGTGACTGAGTAGACAAAAAGCACCAAGACTTCCAGAGAAGATTGCCAGCTTGAAGTCATGATCCAAACCCCTCAAAAGCAAAGGTAATCCTTAAAAATTTTTCAAAGTAAAAAATGTTTGATTATTTTTCTCTCTCTTCTTTACCTGCACAGCACATGTAAGTAAGCAGTTTTCTGCAATCCATTGCATGCCATGTAACTCCTCTCAGTCATACCTTGGAGGAGGAGAAGTTAATTGTGTGACCACAATTTGACTGCATAATCGTAAGACTGGGTGAACTGAGACCTTGGGAGAAACGCTGCATGCCATTCAAGCTTCATGATAACGTAAGGAGAGCTGGAAACACTGCTGTGTTATCTCTGGGCAGCAGAGCACTTGGGCAGGAATAATTCTGCACATCCACAGCAGATGATGGTGTCAGCAATTTGTTTAAGATTGATTTTTGTGTTAAAGAGGACCATGTCAGGCAACTTTTTGAACCATCCTTAAACATCAGCTCTTATTTTATCCTGTTCTGAGTGCTGAGATCCTAAGGTCCATGCCAAGCACTGAACCCTGTCCCATGGACATACACAGAGTAGAGCTACTTCTGAGGACGTCTTTTCGAGCCCTCACGCAAGAGTTACCCTCCAAGGCCATGCCAGCATCTGCTGTTTCTGCTGAGAGCATCTCTGTGAAAATCTACCCTGTTCAGTAACATCAGCTCATCTTCCTTCTGTCCCTGCTCGCTGAAGAATTTTTTATGAGACAGAATTTATTTTTTTTATGCGAAGAATTTTTTTTGAGACAGCTCCAGGAGAGGTAATTCCAGCAGCAGGCAAACACATCCTCCTCAGGCTCTTTTCAGGGAGCTCCTATCCTACAGCATCATTACATAGAAATGCTGAAATGTCATGGTCTGTTGTGAAGGACGAGGTCACCTCCTGGTAATTCCTCTCTGTTGACAGCAGTACAGGTGAATACAGAGCAATGCTTCACACCTGACTGCTGCCCATAGGGGTATGAAAGCCTAAAGTTCAGAGGGGCTTTTCTAAAAGCCATCCACCCAATTTGAGGAGCAGATTATCTCTGTGGCCAACAATGTTTTGAAATAATAGTGTACAAGCCCATAAAACCAACAGGATTACATTTGCTGTCAGATCACAGCTAAGCAGAAAACACAGTAGGGAAAGAACTCCCTGCTGAGCCCTAAAGCCACATCTTGTATTTGCAGTGAGTTTACCAAATCAAATCACAGGGTAATTTAGTGAAACTGAAAACTATGTAATGTCTCGCAGGCAATACCTACTTTCAGATGTAGTGAAGCATCTCACGCTCAGTTCCAAGTGAGGAAGGGGTGTATATGTATATGATGGCACTGCGGGCAAGGCTGCAAAGAGCAGTGCAAAGCAGGTAATAAAAGTGCACCAAAGCACCAGGGGAGACATGAGTTGATAAATAGACCCCATTTACAAGATACAGATAAGTTTGGGAATGCAATTGCAGGTAAAATAGTCAAATAAAGAAACAAATAGGCTCCTGCTTGAGAGATTTGCAAATCACATACTCCATCTGCAGCATGCTCAGCAAGTTAAATTGGATTCAGACTTCCTGAGAAATCTTTAGAGAAATTCTGTTTTCTTTTATTTCCCTATGGATATATATTTTCACTGCTCTACCTCCCACCACGTAGCAATAGGACAGATAAGAATGATTGTCAATGACTGTAATGTTGTGAGCAACACAGGAAAAGGGAGCTGCTGCTACTGCAACAGTTAGGCTGATTTGTGCCTGTGAATTCCCATCACAGATTTAAGGCATTTCATGTAATATTCCAAATTGGAAGGGACCCACAAGGATCATCGAGTCCAACTCTTAAGTGAATGGCCCATACTGGGATGGAACTTGTGACCTTGGTGTTATTAGCACCATGCTCTAACCAACCTTTAGATGATACATTTTTGCATCCAAACTGATTGTGTACAAAGACTTAAAACCGAAATTTTCAAATCGGACTCTGATACAAGGCAAGTTCAGTTGCTCACTTTTAATAAAGATTGTTACATCTCACTGATGCTATATCTTCCTAAGTGAAGGACAGCTTTGTTTCTCAATGAAAGGTTCTGGACAGTGACAGACCCCAATTCAGGTTGCATTTTGACCACCTTCTGCACATGCCAAAAACCAGAAACACCCAGATGGGAAAAGATTAGGGAACATTTGTTAAGTTACTTTGTTTTCCAGCCACTGATTCTGAAATAAAAATAGCAAAACAAACTACATGGTAATGTTCCTTGACAAGTCTTGCTACTACCAGCAACAAGGAGATATTATTTATTGACGGTAGCCCAGATGAATAAAGCTGCTTTTAAGTGGTTCTGCTTTTTTCTTGCTGATATAATAATAATACTTAAACTGTAGATGGCTGCTAAAACCTCCCTAAGGCTTCCAGAAAGAAAAACTATGTTGTATCACCTTTTTGTGCAAGACCACATAGGGAGGTGACAAGAAGATCTGTAACACTGTGTTACTGGAGGTCAGGGACTTTGTTTCAAGCTGAGTTTTCCTTTATGTACTCACTACAGGCAGCCTGAATTAAAATGGGTTTGAGGAAGAGGTTGGACTGTTGAAACACAAGAGTGGCAGATGCCTATTTGCTCTTTTATATTATCACTCACTCCAGGGAAAGGCCTGCAGCTTGGATTTTCAAAAATGTTTGTTTAAGCTCCATTAAAATCCACACAAATTGATATTGTTCGTCTGAAGTTGCAGACTCCTTTGGAAGATGTACTTTAACACTAACTTCCAACAAGTACTCCTTAACTTTTTCTGCAATTAAATGTGGACTGATTTAGAGACAAATTTGTCTATATTTGCTTGTCATTATATTGTATTTTTATTACTAATTTATCTAGAATCATTCTGCAAATGCAAATGAAACTAAGATAGATTCCTGTAAACAGAAATTTCATGGTCAAGTTACTGTGACAAGAAACTGAAGGCAGAGCCACTTTCTACCTAGATCAAACACCTTATTGCTGAGCAAGATGAAACATTGCACAGTGCTGAACATTCAAAGAGAGCTTTTTATTGAACAATCAGTCTCCTATTTCTTGTGCAGTTCCTGACTCACAAGGCTGCATTTTACCCACGTATGCCAAGAAGGTTGTAGGAAGAGTCCAGTAACAGCCTTTGCTCAACAGGACAAAACAACTCTTCCTCCTTGCCTCTCACTGCCAGGGCTCAGAGACATCCCCTGCACGCCAGGATGACAGCAGCATCTCCTTCTTGGATGTTCTGTTGGCTGTGAAATCCCTGCAGGCAATATGGGAATCATTTGGTGTGAACTTATGCCTGAGATGGAACTCCTTAGGTATCTCCTTGCTCCTCTTCATTTCTATCCTCTATTTCCCTCTGCTTTTATTCCCTTTCAGCTTTTACTGCTTCTCCCTCTGTATTTTTATATTATGGGTCTTTTAATCTTTACATAATAATTTTCCTGGAAATATCATGACAGCTTTGGCATTTTAGTCAGCAGAAATCTGTGAAGCAATAATCTTGTCTACTATAAACAAGAAAGCATGAAGGAGCCAGATAATTTCATTTGCACATTTCTCCATTTTTCCCAATACTGTAATAACAGGGTTCAATTGAAAGTAAATATTTTGTGCTTTCGAACCTACTGATGCGTGGTAAAAAATTTATTGAGTTACACTGCATCAATTTTTTGGGGGGAGAGTGTAAAAATAGTATTTGTCTCATTCCCAAATAATTTCAGAGAGAAAAGTATGGTGATGGACTAACTGTGTTATGACTCATGACATCTACTCATTTAATGTCTTTTGCTCTACAAATGTACACTGTGTAGTTGCAGATAGGCAAATATAAAAACATGGTAAAAGATATTTTCCTTCAAATATACCCAATGTGAGAAGAGATAACAGCTCATTGCAGTAAGAGATACCAGCTGTAAAAAGAAATAATGAAGGCAAAGTTTGTGTCCAATATTAACTGTGAACCTGAATGTCTGGCAGGTCCAGGCATCCTGAGGACACTTGAAATTTAATTTACTTCCCCTGAGAAAGTGTAAACGATCCAGCTGTCTTCCAGCAACTTCAAATGTGGAATGTCACCTACTATAGGATAGCCTCTCACCTGCCATGGGCACTGCATGGCATCTGCAGGGGAAAGCCTTCACAAACACACAGCATAACTCTGGGACAGTCAACAGGTTTGGGAGAGGGATACCCCCTCAGCATAGACAATTACCCTCAAAGCTTACCTTGCAGGGGTAGTGATGAATTGTCCATCCACAAAGAAATTCTGGGAGTGGTTTCCATCAGATATGCCCAGTTCCATTGGGTCCCAGATTACTGGAATTTTTCAAATGTGGTCAAACTTTCAGTGTATACCAGACCATGGCTGACATGATGTTTTTGTGTTAGGTGATGCAAAATCCTCTACAACCCATGCCATAGAAGAAACTAACATGCAGCATAAGCAATAGGATTTATAGATTAAATACAAAGCCTGGATCTACTTCCTTAATTCCAATGCAGTGTTTGGTGTCAGGAGTGATTTTCCATCTGAATGAAACACCATTTTCTTTACAAGGATTAAAGCAAGACTGACCAGCCAGAACAAGACAGGTGGGTAGTATTTCCATTGGGAAAACAATGGCCTAGGAGGTTTCTTGGTAATAATTTCACACTGGCACCACCTAGAAACTTCACTTTGTCTCCAATGAAGTGGAACTCCTATTCCCTAATAGGAAGGATTTAGTGGAGTTTCTGAGTGAAATTATTCTTCAAGGCTCAGGTCACTGTAATTAATGATTTTGGAGGCGTTTAGAATGCTTCTGAAAAAACAAAACAATACATGATCTCTAGGATATGCTGAGAAGTGATAAGGAATAAAAAAGTGAGATATTCTGTGAAAAGATGGAGGTAGAGAGAGAAAACCTTAGTTTTTTTAACTGTGGGAGTAGACTAAGATTTCTCTATTTGTTTGATGGTGAATTCCAAAACAGCAGCACACTGTCAGCTCTCATTGTCAGCTTTGAAAGCCCAAAGATAGAAAAGCATTAGACACAAATCACACGGCATACACTCAATCCCACCAAAATTTCTCTGTCTTTATGGGACTCCACTGATCTAAATGGAAAAAATCTGCCTTCATTGTGCATGTGGAGGAATCACTGCCTAAAAATGGCTTTGTTGGAGAATGTTGGCAAGCAGTTGAAGGCCACTTAGAGAATGAGCTCAAAGCACAAAGAGAACAAACTCACCTATACCTCCTTCAGGTGTTCTTAGCAGAAAGCTGGGTGAGGCTTTCACATCGCCTGGTTTTGGGGTATGTGGGATACACTAAGAGAGGGCAACAAACTAACTGTATGAAAACAGAAGTGAATCACACATTTCCCAAGCATGTTACTTAATATAATACCACTATAATACTACAAAAGCTTTCTTGTCCTTTTTACAGGAACTATTTGTCTTTCCTCGATCCATTGAACAACTTCGTATGGGAGGAATTATTCTAGACATTTCGTCCACTCTTCCTTCACTCTTCATGTGCTTTGAATTGATTCCTGCTCCATGGCAGTTCCTGCAAATTAAAATATGAAGGAGAAAAATAGGTGTCAGACTAAAAATAACAGCTGATGAAATGCAGTTTAATATCCATAGATTAATATCCCAGTTGATGTAGCCAGAACTGTGAGTCCCCATGGATAAGTCTGCATTTTTACATATGTTTTAAGGACAGGGTTCCGTCCACATAACTCCAGCTGCCTCAGGTCACGAAGTGACTGTAATAGCTATTTTGATATCTAATGGGGATAAATAGATACCAGGAAACATGAATGCAACCCACCTTAAAACTGTGAGCCAAGGGAGGTTACATGAATCACCCTCTGAAAGTGTTCCCTTATCCACTGAGTGCAGAACAAGGCTTAGGGGCAAGCTTAGCCCTGATACTTGGATTTAAGTAAAGTATTAGACAAGAAGAACCACAGCTCTCAAGAGTGACATATTTGTGGCTACCATGACAGAAGTGCTAAACAGCTGTATTAGTACTTTGGGCACCTTAACTCTCCTTCAACCCATTACACACCTGCCCAAATCACCATCCATGTACGTTTGTGTCATTTTCACTGCATCTGGGAACCTCTTCTCTTCCACAGCTCTATGCCATTTTTATCCTCTGCTTCAAGACATGCTGCTGCTGCTATTTCCTCACTTGCAAGTAATCTCGTCTGTCCCCTCTGCTACCCAATGGAGGATGATGCAAGGCTGATGGTACATCTTTTCCACTGCCTCCAGAAACATTTTAAACTTTGCAAAAGGAGCTGAATAAAGCTTTCCCCCCCTCAACTTTCATTCCTGAGATCTCTTGGTTCCAGCTGCAAACAACCAAGCAGAGGGCGACTCCAGTGCGTTGTTTGTGATTGCAGGCATATTTTATCTGTTGTGTGTATCTGAGTATGGACAGATATACACAGAGATACGCTTTAATATGAACATTAAAATAAAAACTTAACAAGTTTATTATAAAGATCCTCCTGCTGTAGACATCGCCATATGAGATGATCTGCAACTGCGTCAGTCCAGGTGCAAAGGTCTGGACCACACCAGACTGTGCAGCTGTTATCCTCTTGAGATCTCACTGAATCTCCTTCCTTCAGAGGCAGCAATGTCTGGAGCTTTCAGCCAGTCTGACTTTCTATATGCACCCCACCCAAGAGGAGTGAGGTGACCATTTCAACCTAGGAGCCATGGCAGGCATGATAATATGACTTTGAAATTCAGAAAATGGCAACTGTTGATGAGGCTTAAAAAATCCCAACAAGCAGATGTGACTGTGTTGAGATCTTGAAGTTGAAAGACAAGCACGCTCTATCTTAAAATCAAACTCCAGAATTGTTTTCACACTCTCGACCTTGAGAAGGAGGCTACAGAAAATGTGAGAAAGTAGAGGGCTTCTTTGGGATTTTTGCTATCAGTGATAAAAACCAATGCATTTGAGAAGCAGCAGATGAGTTTTTGATGCTCTTGAAATTCCCAGAACTTCAGCATCTGATTTTTCTGAAGAGACCTGACCATGAAGTGCTAGCAGGAATCATTGCAAATATATCAGGCAAGCAGACAGTTAGTTATTTACAAAACCTTAAAGAATGAAACATTGCAAATATTGTGATTTTTGAGAACTGGGAAACTCTACCAGCAAGTATCATATTGTGTCTTTGAAGAGCTCAGCAGGCAGTTCTTCCTGTGGCAAATGGTTTTACCATAGTGTTACTAAAATGCTGCAGATAATGCAAATGAAAATGTATTATAAAAGTGGAACATAGATAAATAAGGGAAGAAAGAAAAAAACCTATGTCCAAAAGTTAACCAAAATATTGTCTTTCATCAAAAAGATGTAAAGAAAAGTTTGAAAAAGCAATGAACTCCCTGTGAGCAACCTTCAGAAATAGAGCAGAACCAAGCTTTAAACACAGGGGTGTTTTGTGGACAGGTAAGGAGGTATTGGCATTTCATCCTTCACTGTTTTAAGAGTAGAAGCATTCATAACTGATTCCTTTTCAACCTCCAGCACTTAGAATTTCAAGCTGGTCATAATCCAGCTCCATTACTCAAAATGTGCATGAGTAAATTTGCTCTCTGAGTAAAGAGACCAGTGCCAACTAAAGAGCAGGGGAGTAAAACTTATTCAGCAGTGGTCAATGCAAAACAGCGCCACAAGTCACAATGGAAAGAATAAACTGGTCAATGCTCTTTCACAGTTTCCACAGCATTTAGATTTGGTTTTTTATGTGAAAATAGCCAGCCTCTAGGACAAAAAAATATAAAAGAAAACAATCCAGAACGGAATATTTTGTTAAGAATTCTCAGAATTCCTACTCTTGAAATAAATTTTTGGGAACAGTCCTTAAATACCGAGGCAAGCCTGACCACCTGTACTGAAAACACCTACAAAAAAAAAGACTCATGGTATCCTGTACTAAGACTAAATTTACTAATACCACAACAAAGTAAACTTTCCCCAGTGTAAATTAAAACATTGCAAATCTAATGTGCAAGGTACAAGTGATGGTACAGAAAGATGCTGGACAAAAATGAAATGCTAAGTGCAGGCTTCTGAAGACACTTCCATACAACACTTTTAGAAATGTTTCCTTGTATACATATAACCTGATTCGAATCATATAAGACTCCCACATGTTACTGCATCATGATGAAATGTCATTATTGTTGTTCCTTAGTTGTTGCTATTATTTTTAAAACCATGTGTTGTCAGTGGCTGTAATGTTTGAAATCTGTGTCAAAATTCCCCATCCACAAAAATCAATGTTGAAAGCAGTTTGAGTCTAAAGGAGTCAATATTTGGCAAAGAAGCAGGATTGAAAGAAATTTTGGAAGTGCCAGTCCCTCAAAAGTGGAATTTGAATGAACAGGGAGAATAACTGGCAAATACTGAAAATGACAACAGATGGCAACTTTCAAGTTGCATTTTATTTAACTGAAATATAGATGATTTTTAAAAAGTTGCCTCTTTCCAGAAAGCAGCAGGTGTGGGAACTGCACCTTGCATCTTTTTTTCCCATTATGTATTAAACCTGTACTAATAATGAAGGGTTATTTTCTAGTGCAATTTTGGTATTTACTGAATTTGGCATTGAATAAAATTGTCAAAACCATGTGTAAGGCAATTTTTCTTTCAGTCTACCAAATAAGATACACAAACAAAACCACCCAGTTATCCGAGAGTCACTCTCTTTGTTCTTAACTTTGATCTCAATCCCTTCGTTTCTGTCTCCACCTGCCCACTTTGGGAGTTTGTGCCCTTGAGGCCTTTCACTCTGACTCATTGGACTTGGAAAGCACAGCCCTTTTAGCAAAACCAAGCACAGCCTCGCATAGAAAGTACTTTGTGTTAATGCTCCATCTGTGAATTGGCTTGGCTATTCAGAAAATTTAAATATGTCCACTATCCACAAGCCATCTTCAGTTGGCTCCCATTTGAGGAAGAGGTGACTCAGTGTTAATCCACACATTATCCTCCAGGACCACTTAAAACCATGGTAGGAATCAGTCTTCAGAGCATCTTTTGGCCAATGTTTCTACCTGATCCTCTGTATCTCATTCTCCTCCCTAAACTTTTTCTGTAACAACAGGAAGCTCCCTGGTAAGAGAGCTCACAGTGAGACATCAGATGCATCTTTTCACTCACTGCCACTGTGCTCACACTGTTAATATTGTAATAGCTAGTACACAGCATGCCAACATCAGACAACAAGGAGAATTAATTATCACAGGCTTTGGAGCTTTGAATCACTTCCTATCTACTAACGTTTTGTTACCAAATGCTTGATAGAAGTCTCAAGCATATCATTAAATCCCAAGGAGACATTTTGAGGGCAATGTTTCAGCAGTAAGTAGAAAGGTAACTTCTTTGATAAGGCAGTTAAAAGAAAAAGAAAGGAAGATCCATCCGGGAATGTTCCCTATTCAGCAAACACCCCTGGAGCACACAGCAAAACAACCTCAGGTACGGGCTCAAAATGAAGTGATTTCCCAGCCATGGTGTGACACTTTTCCAGCCGATAGCATACTGACACCTGCTGATGAACACACACATTGCAGACACTTGGGAGATGAAGAGCTGGTTCACATCTGCATTAAGCCTATTTTTTCTCCTGTCTCTGATCCCACACGCTGCTTACAGTACTACAGTTCTACCGAAAGCACTTTGCCCAGAGCACTGCAGACCCCCAGCCATTCCCTTCGGCCTGTGCTTGGCTACACCCCTGGCTGGCCACGACAAGCTCCCTTGCTCTCCAAATTTAATGCCAATCCTTTTTTTATGGGACTAAAAAAGTCATGATCCAAAAAAGGTTGGATCATGACTGTGTGAGGGAGGATATTGTATTCTTTTGGACATAATGTTCAGTGATAAAGTGAGCAAAGGGCTTTTCTCACTGCAGTTCAAGTCTTTGGCTTGTTCTCCAATTAATCTCTAGTTGAAACAACACCTGGGGAATGTATCTCAAGAAAAGAGCAGGATTCCGAAATAAGGTTGGAGGGTTCTAAATACTGATTCAAACCTGAAAGCAGACATTCATTCAACCCCACTCTTTCACATACTCTCATGAATTTCCGCCAGCTGGATATCTACGCCCTTAACCCCGTTCTCAGTCTACATTTCTACATTACCCTGCAATGGTGGAGGAAAGGCAGGTAGTGACTTCAGTTACTACTAGGCAAGGTAAATTTATATGCAGCTTTAATTACCTTCAGGCCCTGAAGATCTGGATCTGTTTTCTGGTTCTAAAACTGATCCTTGCAATGACCTTTCTCAAGGCACTCCTCTGTTAGATCAACTGTGCTGTTGTCTCATTCAGTCATGTCTGTTACCTTCTCAGTGATAAACTCTCTTTGGGTCTATGCTACAAGGCCTCAAGGCTTTTCCAAATTCTACCCACCACAAAGAATAGCCCCAGATAGACTGAAAAAAATAAGACTTCTTAACAGGCAAGGGATCAGTTTAACATTGACAGAATAATGAGGTAATACCCAATTTTGTAACAGGACATATTATACACATTTGTTAATTGGCATTTATATATAAACAGGATGAATGACCGTGGTGGTAAATCTCCTTGTGCTTCAAAATCTGATCAGCAAAGGCTTCTCTTCCCGGCTATTCTACCTACTCTTCAAGAAGCCTCCATGATCATAGCAAAGCTCAGCGAGCAACAGGTACCAGTTCTGCTGTGGCCAACTTCAGTAAGTTAGTATGTATCAAGGTTCATTCAACTGGTATAAACAGCACGATGGTCTATAAGACACTTGTACTGAATTCCTTGCCAAAGGAGGTGTTATCTGAACAGCTGTACCTTCCCTCCCAGCTGATTTCCCAAAGTGTCTCCAATGATGTTTAAACTGTCTTAATTATTATCTTTGGCAATTGTGCAAGGAAAATAATTATTACAGTATTTATTGCTTAAATGCTGATAGGGAGAGGCAAGATGCCTTTTCTTAATTCTTTGACAATCATTAAAATTAATGCACAGTTTCCTATCAATTTAGATTTTTGTACCTCTAAAGGCCTCATCTTTTCTGCCTCATACAACAGCTGGAAGGGAATACAGAGTAATAAAAATATGGGGGAAATTACCATTTTTCTGATTGAAATTAGGGTGGAAAAGAAAAAGATCACATCCAGTATTCATTAGAAATCATTTTACCAGTTAAACTGTTATTATTATCAGAATCAAGCTGTCAGGAGCAGTAGATAACTATGTGCATTCAGCTCTGCCTACTCACAACCTTTGAGATGGGATCTGGGGGATCCGGACAGGACAGATAGAACCAGGTGTGCAGAAATCTAGGAGAGCTGCCCATTCTCCTGGCTACCAGCCCATTCCCAGAGCACTTTTAATGTTGTCACACTAGCGTTTTACACTGGAAGACATTTCCCACCCAATATTTCTGCCCAGCATGAGGGCTGGATGTTATGTGAGCTTTAGTCCTCACAGTCCTCACTCACTGTCTAGTTCCCTTCCCTCCCTCTGTAAGTTAACAGCTGTGTCTGACCTTCCTGCTGCTGAGGGTGTTGTGTGGGGGCATTAGGAAGCGATGCTCTCTGCAAAGATAATTATGGTGTGTGGTAGTGCACAGCCGTGACAGCAAAAGCAACATCACATTTCCGACTGCAGACTTCCCCAGGGAGTTGTATGCAAATGTATTTCAACTAACATGAAATCCTGCATTTGTTGCCTCCCTGAGGGCATCATGCAAACCACTCACAATCGTTTCTAAATATGCATATCTGATTTGCAAAGGTCTCATGCTTCATTGAGACCACAGGAAAAGTCGCACTGGATCCAAAAGGACTAGGCTCAAGCTTGCCACTAGCCCTGAGCAGAAAACTTTGCTGGCTCTGTTGAGCAGGGCAGGCATGGGCAGCAGCATCTGGCCGTCTCTCTGCTTGCAGAGAAGGGAAACATGCTGCAGCTCAGAATATTAACTTGTTTTTATTCCCCTAACATTCAGAGTCACTGCCTTCCACGTTTGTTGGGGCAGTGGTGATTTTTCATGTATATTACGCCCCTTCATTTGAGATACTTGTAGAAGCTGTTGCATTGTTGCAGTGCAGAGATATTTCACACCTATTCAGGCATGTCAGTGCAGTTTGGGGCAATTTTTCACATACCTCATGATACCATTTGCATCATGCTGAAAACAGCCAAAGGCACTGTCTGACCTGTCACGTTACAAAGTCACACTGAGTCCAGAGTCAGCTTGAGAATCCAAGCCCTGCCCAGGTCCATGGAGGGCAGTGGACACTGGGCACTCTGCCATACCTCTGGCCCTTGCTTCTCAGTCTGTCATTACCACCAGAACAGTGACAAGAAGGCAAATAACTCCAGACAGAAGCAGTGAAAACTCACCTTGTCCAAGGCGTCCTGCTGGTACTTTCCCTGACTGGAGAGACTGGGGAGACTGGGGTTTGCAGCGCTTCTTTTCCCCTCTCACACAAAACTTCATCACAAAATGCTGCACTTTCTGCTCCTGCTTTTTTCTCTTTTGTCTTTGGGAAATTACTTTAGAGGGAAATGTTAATTTTAATAGCTGCTTTTTATCCAGAATTTGTAGATGAAGCAACTCTGCTCTCTTCCTGAGAAAGGGAGCTGGTGGGGGAAGAGTCTCTGGGGCCAGGCAGGAGCTGCCCCTAGACTACCTTACAGAACATTTTGTTGAGCACTTGGTGCACCTGCAAAAGGGGCTGTACTATTTGAAGGGCTTTGAGCATGCGTGTGCATGTGTGTGAGCAATAGCAGCTAGACAGGATTTAGGAGTAAGCACTAAAGGCAGAAAAAAAGCAAGGTCAACTCGAAAAAAGTGAACTCTCAGAGAAAGCTGAAGGAATATGAAATGGGGGCACAGTGCTGGCTGGAAATAGAGCTTTGAAAAAGTGGAGGAAGGAGATGAACAGCCTCCACGCATTCATAGTGACTGTGTTCAGCAAGGCACAAGTTTACACACTTTACAGACTAAAGGGCAGCACCAAGGACCAAGGACCAAGCACTGATTCCATCCCCAAGACCTTTCCCCTGAGGTGGGAGGGCACTCCTTTTCCTAAAGGGTTTCTTCAACCTCAGGCCTCGCCCCAAGGCCACCCTACTTCCCTCTGGGGCTGTAAGGGCAGGGGAGTGCCCACCTTCAGCAGTTGGTAGGCCACACTGTGATCCAGTGCTGGGAGCAGTCTGAGACCAGCAGTGACTACCCAGCTGTGAGACTGCCTTGCCCTGCTTCTCAGCCACCTCCTCCCCTCCTTCTTCTCCATTAGCAGTACTGTGATTTTAACCACTTTAATAAATGTCAAGGTAGATCTGGCCTGTGGGTACCTTTAAAAAGGTTTTGTCCTGGTTTATATATGCCTAATTTGCAAGAGAAGCTGCAAATCAGACCAATTTAATTCTAATGAAGCAGATTTGTCCTATTTTATTCAACTTAGACTTTTTAAAATGGTATGACTTAAATAAGCGTACTACCTGTGAGCAGACTACCCCAGCCAAGTCAAGGAATCAGGAGCTCCTGGTAGTGCAGGGCACCAGATTTCTCAGCACAGAATACAAATAATATAACCAACAGAGTTATTTTTCACACTAAATATAGTCCTAATTAGTTTCCATAATTGTTTTTGTTTGTTTGTTTGTTTGTTTTTAATTTACCACTTCTATGTCTGTATTAATGCCCACATTAAAAGGAAAAAAAAAGAAAAAAGCTTGTACACAATGTCAGTTGGAAAACACTGCTGTTGACTGAAAATCCTATTTGCACATTCCCTGTTACAAGCAAATCCTCATCGTTTAGGGTCCTAGTAATACTGAATGGAAATCTCTTTTTATGAGTCTAATAATTGTTATGTCATTGTGCTTCCTGATATCAGGGCACATCCTACCAGTAAGATGCCATCCCATCTATTATCTACAAAACCACAATTAGATCGTACTGTGCTTCCTCCTACTGATTGAGATTGCTTTTATCAAAGTATCACTGACAGCCGTAACAAATCCTCCCACTGCTGGATTAGTATCATCAAAGAGTGAACTGTGATGGGCAGAAGATGAACTGATTAACTTCAGACAGTTCCTGCAAAAAAAAAAAGGGGGAAGGATCCTGGGGGAGTATGGCACACTTCAGTACCTGCGCCAGCAGGGAGAACGGGGAAAGACTGGGAAGGCCAGTCAGGGACCAAAGCCTGGAGAGTGGTCAAGTGCCCTGTGGTCAGCCCGGCACTGACACCACATCAGGGCACAGGCAGCTCTGGGAGGCACAAAGGGAGTGGTATCCCATCCCACCACCCCACTTCCACCCAGCTTTCCAGTTGTGGGGCCATGCTCCCCTCTGGCTGGCAGAGCAGTCTGAGCTGGAGGAAGAAGCAAACATTCCCATATGGATAATAACTGTCTCCTTAGAGATGTCTGGCACACCTGGCTTTCCCCCCAGGGAAGTTTGTTGCGCTGTGTTTTGGATTTCCCTTCGACTGTGTCTCGTGCTCATAAAAGTCAGTAACAGAACACATTTTGACATGAATTTAGAGCATTTGAAGCCTATCTTGCCAGGAATTGAAATGTGTCAGGAGGGATCACACCTTTTTTTACTCTAATTTATTAACAGAAATTCCATGAATCAAGTTGAGGACTTCCACTTTGCTAGAACGCTTACCAGAGGCAGATTTAAGTCCCCTCAATCCATCAGAGCACATGCCTTGGCCACCAGCAGAGCATTTTGGAAGGCAGAGGCAGAGAGGGTGTCTGACAGCACAGCCACCACTCGCTCTCACACCCAGCTGCCACTCACCTCCTCTGTGCTAGAGAATTCAAAGATCCAAGCTCACAAACCAGAGTGACTGATGTTAAAAAATACCTTTCCCAGATGAGGGACCAAATCTGATAGGAGCACTGTTACAATCCGGTTTAGACCCAGGAAAGCAAAGCAAGCTAAGTCTCTGAGCATAAACCGGAAAGAACCAGGAAGGTTCAAAATATCCCCAGGAATGAGATTAAAACTAAACGAGGTTAGATGTTGTTGCCAAAAAATTGATGTATTTTATTTAATAGTAAAAGAGGCAAAGAGAAGGGAAGAGAAAAGAAAGAGAGAAAGAAAAGAAGTGTGCGTGGGGGGTGGGGGAACAGGGAGAGGTGACGGGTTAGGTGGAAGCACATCACCCACCCGAGGGTCCCAATGATGTCTCGTTGCTCCCCTCCATCCGGTCTGCTGGTGGTGAGGGTCCCCCATTGCCGCTGTGGCCACGCTGCTACATGCTGCCACACGCCACACGCTGCCACACGCCACACGCTGCCACATGCCGCCACACGCCGAAGAGTACAGAATTCCGTGGACTAATATACACTGTGGGCCAGGTGGGAACGCCCACGTGTCTTTCTAACAGGGGCCAGCTTGACATACTGTCCCTTGCAACACTGAGGGTGTGTTGCATCATCTCTGGTGCTCTGGTGCAGGGTCTGGGGACCCCTTTGAGGGGGGCCCCTGTGATGGGCCATGTCACCCCCTTCTGCTGTGGATGCAGCTTCCCCCCCGGTGAGGACCCCTCAGCTGGGCTCCTCTGCACAGTGGAGGATGGGCGGTCACTGCGCCTCTGACCAGAGGCCTTTCCAAGATACCCAAAGCCTCTCCTCCCTCCACGCCTTGGTTCGAGGGTCTGTTCGAGCCTGGCAGCTGATAGCCCTGGGGCTGAGGTCTCCACCTTGGAGGTGTTAAGCCTGTGCTCAGTGAATGTCCCCAGCCCTGAGTTGTTACTTTGTCTTATCTTCATCAGCGAGCAGTGTCAGGCCTCTGTCAGGGCCCCATTCAGGGTGTGGGAGTCTTCTCTTCAGCTTTTGTAATACAGTTTTAAAAGTCCTTTAAGAAAATGTTTAAGTCATAAAATATAATATTTCAGTCTCTGACAAGCACAAAGGAGTGGGAGGCTGGCCACCACCTTTTCCAGTTGCACAGTGAATTTAGGGGAGCACCAACAAACAGAGAAGCAACAGGTTCTGTGCATGCCAGGGGCTGAAAATATTAGAGGCAGGAGGTGAAAAGAGAATAAAAAAGACTTCATGGATGCTTTTGCAAACAAAGACTGTGGTGTAAAGCGATATATGAACTGCAGGCTCAGCAGCCCAGCATGGCCACTGATACCAGCCAACTGCACAACTTTTCAAGGCCGTGTGCAGCAAAATCTGGAAATCATGGATATAAAACACAAAATGTTCCTGTGGATTTCAGCACTAAGATAGATTTTTTTCCAATGTATGAACATTAATGCTGCTTTAAAGGAATGTGATGAAATTTCAAGAGAGGCTGAGAGAATGTGGTATTTGCAAGGTCTGTGCCTGATAGCTTGTACATAATGGAAAGAAGAGACAGAACAAATGTGATGCAGACACTTATATCCCAAGTGATTTGAAAAGTGTCTGTGCCAAGTCACTTGGAAAATCTCATGAAATTAAATCATTCAATGTAGAAAAATGTTCTTTTACAAAGCAAATAGGCATGGGGCGGGAACAGGCTTTATAGACAAGATGGAAATGTGGATTAAGTATCAAAATAGATTGAAATAAGTGAACAACTACTGTCAAATCATGCTGCATTTTTGTTTAAACACAGAATAGGTTAATGTAACACTGTAGGTTTATCTGGCAAATATATCTGTAAAACACAGCACACCCCTAAGAAGGGAGAGAAGGAAAAACCTGTCTCAGAGATGGAGAGATTTGCTTTGCAGTAACTGAGGTCAAGGCTGACCACAACCAGTGGAAATCTGTCCCCTGGTTTAGGTGCCTTTTCTGCCACATTGCAGATACTTGCAGGGGAAGCTTCAGATCTAAGCTTCTGAAAGTGAATCAAAGGTACCAAAACACACAGAGAATAACTACAAACTGACATGGAAAGCTGTGATCACACAGAAATTTTTGAGCTGAACCCAAACTTCCACACAAACAGCAGGAAGACTGCTGCTGACTTTGGTAGGATCAGTCCTGAATTTTGAGAAGCAGGTAACTAATGACTTCCTGGGCTGGGATTTGAACCATCAGTGAGCAGGGTAGTACAAGGATATTTACTGAAAAGGATAGAGCAGTTACACGAGGAAGGGGTTGTATGGGACCAGCAGTGGGTGAATATAGCAGGAAAATGGATATGAGACACAATGGAAGATGTTAACTGGTGGGACTTGTGAAAAAGTCTCCCAAGGTCATACAGCTCCTTATCTGTGTCCATGTAACTCATGCACAGGTGTCATGAATCCCAATTTAGGATCCTGATGACTACACCAAATTGTCACAAATGAGTGAATTAAGTTGCTTAAAGAATCACCATCAAAGGTATTGTCAAAAGCAGGTTTTAATATAAATTTGTGGAAAATGCAATGAAGTTTGGCAGCAAGATTTCACTCTATTACTTAGCACATAGATGAATCACACAAAGGAAAACAGTCTTGGAATCACTTTAGAATGATCTGTGCAGAGCCTGGGGATGCAAAGGATAGGGGTGCAAAGGGTAAGGGTGCAAAGGGTAAGGGAGACTCTCATACTGAGACATGAGGTTCATGAAAAGACCCCTTGCTTCAGAGAGGACCCCTTGCTTTTTAAACCCTTGACAGGGTCTAGGTATGGCTGAGTCCAATCTTACCAGTCCCAGACCTGGTCAACAGTTTATGTCTACAGGGTTTAGCAGCACTTAATCATTGGCTAATTTAACATTTATAAATTGATTCTGTAGAATTTACTACACTTACAACAGAGACTTAGTTACAGATCTGAGAAGGCAAAATTTATTCTATACTTGCCGTAGGGTGTTTAAATCAATTCACACATGCAGGCTGTTGGGGTTTTAGTTTAGTCTTAGTTTTTTTTTCCTGTTAAAGGAATTTTCTCCCATATGCATGTTGCTAGGGGACAAATAGCTGTACTTAAGAAAGACAAAAAGAGGAGTGGGGCGGGCCTGGCTACTCCTTTGTCTACACCTGGGTGTGGGGTCAGTTCGCTCTGAGCGTCCGGAGAGAGAAGCTGCAGAGAAAGGAGCTGCTGCTTCTTTCTTTTTGGCCGTTCTTTCTTCCTGCTGGAAACAACGCCGGGACCCCAAAAGCCGCTTTCCCTGCCCTGCTGGAGACCGGGCTGTGGCTGCCCTGCCCCGCTGCTGCTTCGAGCTTTCGCTACGCTGTAGCCCTGCTCGCCCTGCCTGCCTGGGCCTCCGTGGGGTTCTCCCATCTGGATACATCTCGCCTGCCACCCGGGATTTGCGTCCGTCCCTGCCGTTCCAGCCTGCCGTTTCAGCCTGCTGTTCCTGGGAGCCTGGGATCAGCTGCCCAGGGGTTTGTGAAGCTCCTTTGTTCCATCCTTCCCGGGATCCCAGGGCACCAGAGCCGCGGGTTTCCCGAGCTCGCCCCGGAGCGCCCCCTGCAGCCGCGGGGGAACCATCGCACCTGCCCTGCTCACCGGGAGCCGCCAGCGCCCCTGCCGGCTGCGAGCGGAACTGCACCCGAGGGGAAAGGGCCTGACAGCCGAGAAGGCTGGCACTGGGTTTGTGATTGCTGTTACTGCCATAGTTGTTGTTGTTTTGTTTGACTAGTTATATACATATATATATATATATAGTAAAGAACTGTTATTCCTATTTCCCACATCTTCGCCTAAAGGCTCTTGATTTCAAAATACAATAACTTGGAGGGAAAAGGGGTTATATCTGCCACTTCAAGGGGGGCCTCTGCCTTCCTTAGCAGACACCTGTCTTTCAAAACCGAGACAGATCTTGGCGCCCAACGTGGGGCCTGAGGGCATTAAGAGATAGAGGTGAAAAAGGAATAACAGTTCCTGGATAACTTTATTTTGTGTGCTGGATATTGGAACCTTGTTAGGCAGCACTATGTGGTCTAGTTTACCCTGGTTTGGGTGGCATGTAGCCGTGGCTATATTCTTCCCCTTTGCAGCTCCTTACTTGAATATGGGTCCTCTGACTAAGGCTACCATTGCTGTTATCCAGCTTGCGTTATGGGTCGAGAAGGTGAGGAATTCATGGGTTTTTAACTTCCTCCGGAATGTGGGCACATGGATAAACAGCTATCACACACTGAGCACATGTTTTTGGGGTTATGTTAACAATGGTACCTTCTGTGAGGAAATGACACCAGGGGAAGTTTTCTCCCAACCCCTCAACCAGTTCTTTGGGCCCACCCCATCAATTTTCGAAGGGTTTAAATTCCCTCTGAATACTAACCATCTGCTGCTGATAGGCCTACTCTATTTAGCATTCAAGGATAAGTTGAGATTGGCTTGGATATCTACCCGGACACCAGCCCCAGAGACTAGAGATCCTGCCCCAGAACCTGACATGGCCCCAGAGAGTAGAGTTCCTACCCCAGAGCCTGATCCTGCCCCAGAGCCTGACACGGCCCCAGACACTAGAGATCCTACCCCAGAGCCAGAGCCTGCCACAGCCCCAGACACTAGAGATCCCGCCCCACAGACTGATACTGCCCAACAGTCCACCTCAGAAATGGACTACCCAAACTGGGTGGGGGTACTGGCAAAAGGGATGCAGGAGATGTGCCAAGAGATGGGTCAGGTGCGCCAGGGGATATGCCAGGAGATGGGTCAGGTGCGCCAGGAGATATGCCAGGAGATGGGTCAGGTGCGCAAGGAGATGTGCCAGGAGATGGGCCAGGTGCGCCAGGAGATATGCCAATTGCTAAGGGAATACACCTCCTCAGCTAGTGGAAAACCCTCTCCCTGCCCCAAAGAGGGTGAGTCTGATGGTGCAGCAGTGGAACCCACGGATGTTACAACCGTCCAGGCCTCAGCTGAACCACAAGGACAACCACAGCCAGCAGCAGTCGCCCCTGTGCAAAGGAGGAAGTATAAGACCAAATCAGTACGACCAGTTAATGATGATGGGCAACCAGGGCCCTCACAACCAGCAGGAGAGCCAGAGCCAGAAGTCATCACTGAGTCCCTGTCGCACGACAGTCTCCGTGCTATGCGAAACGACATTGTGCGAAGGGGGCGTGAGCCTTATACCACCTGGCTGCTTCGGGTTTGGGACCTTATGGGCACAAGTGTGCAACTGGATAGTGGTGAGGCAAGGTATCTGGGATCGTTGACCCAGGACCCAGGTGTGGACCAGATATTTGTGAGGGAGCCAGGGCCTCTCTCTCTTTGGGAGCGGCTCTTAATGAGTGTGAGAGAAAGGTTCATTCACAAAGAAAGAATGCAGGAGTATCATCATAGAATGCAGTGGAAGACACTCGAGCAAGGGATCCAACAGCTAAGAGAGGTGGCAATATTAGAGGTACTCTTTGGGAAGGATGGACAGCATGATAATGACCCCGATAAGGTCAGGTGCACAGGACAGATGATGTGGAACCTGGCAAGGCTAGGGCCATCACAATACACCACCTTCATTGCAACGATTGATGCTGACAATACCCGAGAAACAGTGGGCTCTGTTGCCAACAGGCTCAGGCATTATGACAGCATGATCAATGGCCCGCTGAAAGCTCATGTCTCTGCTGTGGTCCAGGACCTCAAAGAGGACATGAAGGAGATGAGGAAGGAAATGAGGGAGGAGATGAGGGAGGAGATGAGGGAGGAGATGAGGAGGGTCAGTGTGGCACCAGTGCGAGTCACAGGCCCCCAAGTCAGAGCCCGTCGTCCCCCTGCTAGAGAGAGAGGGTACACCCCACGAGCTGAGCTGTGGTTTTTCCTGTGTGAGCATGGGAAGACATGAGAAGGTGGGATGGGAAACCCACCTCTGCCCTGGCAGCGCGGGTGCGTGAACTCAAGGAGGGAGGCACTAACCGAGGGGGTTCCGCTAAGGTGAAGGTAGCCTCAGCCTCCCGTGACCGAGCTGCCAGGCATTACAGAAGGGAGGATGATATGTCGGATCCCCTTGAAGGTACCTCGAGCATGTACGCCCAGGGAAAGAATGATAACCAGGGCTAGAGGGGCCCTGCCTCTAGCCAGGAAGAGGCACGGGAGAACCGAGTTTTCTGGACGGTGTGGATCCGATGGCCTGGCACATCAGAGCCACAAAAATATGATGCATTGGTTGATACTGGGGCACAGTGTACTTTAATGCCATCGGGACATGTGGGGGCAGAACCTGTATCCATCGCTGGGGTGACCGGGGGATCACAGCAGTTGACCCTTTTGGAAGCTGAGGTGAGCCTGACTGGGAAGGAGTGGCAAAAGCATCCGATTGTGACCGGCCCAGAGGCCCCGTGTATTCTGGGCATAGACTTCCTCCGGAATGGCTACTACAAAGACCCAAAAGGACTCAGGTGGGCATTTGGGATTGCTGCTGTGGAGGCAGAGGGCATTAGGCAATTGAACACCCTGCCCGGACTATCTGAGAATCCTTCTGCAGTTGGGCTCCTGAAAGTGGAAGAGCAACGAGTGCCAATTGCCACCTCGACAGTGCACCGCCGGCAGTATCGGACAAATCGAGATGCTGTGATCCCCATCCACAAGATGATCCGCGAGCTGGAGAGTCAAGGGGTGGTCAGCAAGACCCACTCACCCTTCAACAGCCCCATCTGGCCTGTGCGCAAGTCTGACGGGGAATGGAGATTGACTGTGGACTATCGTGCCCTGAATGAAGTGACTCCACCGTTGAGCGCTGCCGTGCCAGACATGTTGGAGCTCCAGTACGAGCTGGAGTCCAAAGCAGCAAAGTGGTACGCCACTATTGACATTGCCAATGCATTCTTCTCCATTCCTCTGGCAGCAGAGTGCAGGCCTCAGTTTGCCTTCACCTGGAGGGGCGTGCAGTACACCTGGAACCGACTGCCCCAGGGGTGGAAGCACAGTCCCACCATCTGTCATGGACTGATCCAGACTGCACTAGAAAAGAGTGAGGCTCCAGAACATCTGCAGTACATTGATGACATCATTGTGTGGGGGAACACCGCAACCGAAGTGTTTGAGAAAGGAGAGAGAATAATTCAAATTCTCCTGCAAGCTGGTTTTGCCATCAAGAAGAGCAAGGTCAAGGGACCTGCCCGAGAGATCCAGTTCCTGGGAGTAAAGTGGCAAGATGGACGACGTCAGATTCCCACTGAGGTCATCAATAAGATCACAGCAATGTCTCCACCGACCAACAAGAAGGAAACACAAGCTTTCCTAGGCGCTATAGGTTTCTGGAGGATGCACATTCCCGAGTACAGCCAGATCGTGAGTCCTCTCTAGCTGGTTACCCGCAAGAAGAATGATTTCCACTGGGGCCCTGAACAGCAGCAAGCCTTCACTCAGATCAAACAGGAAATTGCTCACGCCGTAGCCCTTGGCCCAGTCAGGACAGGACCAGAGGTGAAGAACGTGCTCTACTCTGCAGCGGGGAACAATGGTCTGTCCTGGAGCCTCTGGCAGAAGGTGCCTGGTGAGACTCGGGGCCGACCACTGGGATTCTGGAGCCGAAGCTACAGAGGGTCTGAAGCCAACTACACTCCCACAGAGAAGGAAATCCTGGCAGCTTATGAAGGAGTCCAGGCTGCCTCAGAAGTAATCGGCACAGAGGCACAACTCCTCCTGGCACCCCGACTACCGGTGCTGGGGTGGATGTTCAGAGGAAAGGTTCCCTCCACGCATCACGCCACCGACGCTACTTGGAGCAAATGGATTGCCCTCATCACGCAGCGCGCCCGAATTGGAAACCCAAGTCGCCCTGGGATCTTGGAAATAATTACAAACTGGCCAGAAGGTGAGACTTTTGGGTTATCTTCTGAAGAAGAAGAGGAGCAGGTGACACGTGCCGAAGAAGCCCCACCATATAACGAGCTACCAGAGAGTGAAAGACAATACGCCCTCTTCACTGATGGTTCCTGCCGAATTGTAGGCGCTAGCCGGAAATGGAAAGCCGCTGTATGGAGCCCCACACGACAAGTTGCACAGGCTACTGAAGGAGAAGGTGGATCGAGCCAATTTGCTGAGCTCAAAGCTGTCCAATTAGCTCTGGACATAGCTGAAAGAGAGAAGTGGCCAAAGCTCTACCTCTACACTGATTCATGGATGGTAGCCAATGCTCTGTGGGGTTGGCTGGAAAGGTGGAATAAGGCAAACTGGCAGCGCAGAGGAAAACCAGTCTGGGCTGCTGAAGAGTGGGAAGACATTGCCACTCGGGTAGAGAAGCTATCCGTGAAGGTCCGTCATGTAGATGCTCACATCCCCAAGAGCCGGGCTAATGAAGAACATCGTAACAACAAACAGGTAGATCAAGCTGCGAAAATAGAGGTGTCCCAGATAGACTTGGATTGGCAACATAAAGGAGAACTGTTCCTAGCTCGATGGGCCCATGATGCCTCAGGTCATCAGGGCAGAGATGCCACCTATTAAGTGGGCACGAGACCGAGGGGTGGATCTAACCATGGACAGTATCTCCCAGGTTATCCATGATTGTGAGACATGCGCTGCGATCAAGCAGGCCAAGCGGGTGAAGCCTCTGTGGTATGGTGGGCGATGGTCCAAATACAAGTATGGGGAGGCCTGGCAGATTGATTACATCACACTGCCTCAAACCCGCCAAGGCAAGCGCTATGTGCTCACAATGGTAGAAGCCACCACTGGGTGGCTGGAGACCTACCCTGTGCCTCATGCTACTGCCCGGAACACCATCCTGGGCCTGGAAAAGCAAGTCCTTTGGAGGCATGGCACCCCTGAGAGAATCGAGTCTGACAATGGGACTCATTTCAAGAACAGCCTTATAAACACCTGGGCTAGAGAACATGGCATAGAGTGGGTGTACCACATCCCTTACCATGCACCAGCAGCTGGGAAGGTTGAGCGGTGTAATGGACTGCTTAAAACCACCTTGAAGGCACTGGGTGGGGGGACTTTCAAAAACTGGGAGATGCATTTAGCAAGAGCCACCTGGTTAGTTAACACTCGAGGTTCCACCAGCCGAGCAGGCCCTGCCCAATCTGAACCCCTACAAACAACAGATGGAGATAAGGTTCCAGTGGTGCACATGAGAGGTATGCTTGGAAAAACTGTTTGGGTAAAGTCCGCCTTGAGCAAAGACAAACCCATCCGTGGGGTTGTTTTTGCTCGGGGACCAGGTTGCACCTGGTGGGTGATGCAAAAGGATGGAGAGACCCGATGCTTACCTCAAGGGGACCTTGTTTTAGGGTGAACTACCCATGGCTCTGTACTTGTATCAGTATCAGCATGTATATTTGTATATAATTTGGGTAATGCATAGATTTATATGGTTAAAAAAGTTAAGTTTCATGTAACATGTTAGTATGGGAAAAAATTCGGGGTGGATAATGTTGGGGTTTTAGTTTAGTCTTAGTTTTTTTTCCTGTTAAAGGAATTTTCTCCCATATGCATGTTGCTAGGGGACAAATAGCTATACTTAAGAAAGACAAAAAGAGGAGTGGGGCGGGCCTGGCTACTCCTTTGTCTACACCTGGGTGTGGGGTCAGTTCGCTCTGAGCGTCCGGAGAGAGAAGCTGCAGAGAAAGGAGCTGCTGCTTCTTTCTTTTTGGCCGTTCTTTCTTCCTGCTGGAAACAACGCCGGGACCCCAAAAGCCGCTTTCCCTGCCCTGCTGGAGACCGGGCTGTGGCTGCCCTGCCCCGCTGCTGCTTCGAGCTTTCGCTACGCTGTAGCCCTGCTCGCCCTGCCTGCCTGGGCCTCCGTGGGGTTCTCCCATCTGGATACATCTCGCCTGCCACCCGGGATTTGCGTCCGTCCCTGCCGTTCCAGCCTGCCGTTTCAGCCTGCTGTTCCTGAGAGCCCGGGATCAACTGCCCAGCGGTTTGTGAAGCCTTTGTTCCATCCCTTCCCGGGATCCCAGGGCACCAGAGCCGCGGGTTTCCCGAGCTCGCTCCGGAGCGCCCCCTGCAGCCGCGGGGGAACCATCGCACCTGCCCTGCTCACCGGGAGCCGCCAGCGCCCCTGCCGGCTGCGAGCGGAACTGCACCCGAGGGGAAAGGGCCTGACAGCCGAGAAGGCTGGCACTGGGTTTGTGATTGCTGTTACTGCCATAGTTGTTGTTGTTTTGTTTGACTAGTTATATACATATATATATATATAGTAAAGAACTGTTATTCCTATTTCCCACATCTTCGCCTAAAGGCTCTTGATTTCAAAATATAATAACTTGGAGGGAAAAGGGGTTATATCTGCCACTTCAAGGGGGGCCTCTGCCTTCCTTAGCAGACACCTGTCTTTCAAAACCGAGACACAGGCACACAGACACAGACATGTATATATATGTATCTATATGTACAAACGTGCCTGTTAAAAATTTCCCCTGTGTGTCAGTGAAATGTGTCAAATGCCTTGACATTTCTCAAAGGGCAAGGCTTGAGCCTCAGGGGGTTGGGGGTATCAGCAGAGGCCCCATCCTCAGCTTTCAGCAACAGTCCTCCAAGTATCGCACATGTGGAAGTTCACGAGCTCCAGGAGTGTCCCTCTCAGAGAAAGGTGCTGGTTCAACCCACTGCCACCCAGGAGAGATCAAAGGACCTCACTCTTTGTAGGGTTGTGAGATTATTTGCCTTAGTCATCAGTAAGTTTCCATGCTGGCCACAACCCAGGTCAGTAATTACTGGAGTTTCCAAAACTCCACCAACAATGGTACTGTTCCACTCAAGCTATGACTGAGGTAGGAAATGTTCTAAGGCTGTCAGGGGTGAATGAACATCCCCACTCCCATCCTTCACCTTAATCAGGCACCAGGAGTTCCTGGTATGGTCAGAGCTGCTTTCACTTTAGCCATGTGAAAGTTCCCAGTCTGGTCAAGGGATGCTTCACTGCCCAACTCACGACACAAATGCCAAATTGCTAACAGCAATTCCAGCAATCAAAAAGCAGTCCTGTGGGCAGGGGAAGATGCACCACCACAACTGAGGAGCTCAGAAGCAGGCACTGTTCTCCAAGTGTAGCATCACCCATGCTGAGCAGAGAGTCAGGAATGTTCCCACAGTGTTCTAGCAGTGTTCTGTATGAGAACAGTCTGAACAGAACTCATCATCATCACAGAGGAGCTCCATACTGTTGAGATTAGAAGAGCTCCATACTGTCTTCCCCCATACTCCTTCTGGAGAAGATGGCATTTCCTCTATGAGTGTGACAGAGGCTTGACCATAAACAGAACTGAAAGAGCTGTGAACGCCAACTGGGTCATAAACATTGTGAATATCCTAGGCTTCCTGGGCAGAAAAGCAGACAAGGCAAGATTTGTGATCTTATTCCCTTGAATCTGTTTCATATTTCACTTTTATTTCCTAGGAAGGAGAGACACAGACCGAACACATTCATCTCTGTCAGGAGCAAGTCCAGCCCTCACTAACATAACAGGAGAGGGCCAAGCCAGAACAAGCACTTTTCAGTGTAATTGCTTTGCCTCAGCGATTTCGTTTTATCACAGCTGATGTAAGTGAAGGCGAGTGAAAGGGACCTGAGAGCACAGCTAAAAAACGACATTGCACACAAAAGGCTTCAGCTTTCTCAAAGACAGATCGAGTCTGTCATCTTTATCTGACACTAATTGGGAGCTTTTTCATTATCACTGCCAAATTCTGCCCTTGGCTACTTGCCCATAAATCTTTCTGACATTTTCCAGTGGGAACTGGAGGCAGATAATCTGAGGGCAGAATCTGATAGGGAACTGGTGGAAGGACACGGGGGGCCCCAAAGTCTTCCCCTGGAATTTTTCCCTTGCCCTGACTCAGGTGCATCTGATACCTGCAATGGCACCAGCTCATCCTTTTCCCTGGATCTGGGGTGAAAGGCAGTGCATGAGATTTGCTAGTTTTGAGAGAGATGGGATTCAGTTTTAATTTAATTTTCTTTATTTGCTTGGCAACTTCTGGAGGTTGGCTGGAGAGAGGTTGCTCGCTGTAACACCATTTTTTGCACTGGGATTGCAATGGAGTATGAAACTGCTTACACTTTTGGAGAGCTTTACAACTACTTTCAAATACCTCATTCAAATCACATACTTGGGAAGGGACAGAGTGTAGTGATCCTGACCAAGAGGCCACTGTACATCAAGCAGCTGGTGGTCCACAGAGCAGGTAACCCAGATGGGTGCCTATACAAGCTGAAGCCAAAACCCTCTTTAAAAAGCAAACACATCTGAAACAAACAGCATCATGTGATGGAAAAGGCTCATCAACTCAGGCAAAAAATGTGGCTGCATGGACCAGAAAGGGAATTTTAAAGTTATTTTGAGCACAGGATGAGGTTTAGCCTAATTTTAGCACTTCTTTCTCTTGTGAAGATGCAAATGAATTCACAACCCTTAATTTCCACAGCACAGCTAAAATGTTGCAACATGTAAGGAGGCATTTTTAAAGTACCAGAAATCCAATAGGGAAATAGTAGTATAATTAAATAAGAGCACTCAACTGTGCAAATGGGCTGGCCATATGTCCATCTTGTTTGGTTTCTGAATGTCCACACAGTTATTCACAGGTTTGCTTTAAAAATTATGTGTCTAATTTGAAGCCTGCTAACTGGAGGAACAAATAGCAGTTTGGAGAAGAAGGAGGCTCCTTTGTCTACCTACTTTTACCTTTTGCTGTGCCTCATGGATTGATTTGCATACCTACAGGTGTGAGTACTGACAATGGAAGGATAAGCATCATGCTGGAAAGATGGGTAGCTTTGATACAATGGGCAACATGCTGGTTGCTATTGTTTGTTCATCTCTAGCCATTCTTCTAATCTCAACTTTGTGTAGAATGCCTGACTTCACGCATTGGTTTATATATTACAATGGGAATCAAAGGAACAATTATTACATTGCTTGCATTACTTTGCTGTAATGCAAAGTTATGTTACTTTGTACAGAGCAAGCTGGAGGGCAGAACCAGGTAAGGATATTACTATGTCTATGTGACTGTACTTCACAGGAAGCCCAAAGATGAATCAGTGCCCTCTGGCAGGTTTTGTGTGAACACAGACTGAAAAGATGATCCCTGCCTTCAAGTGCAATTTAGCTTCAAGGGTATTTTCACCTGAGCTCAGCCTGGAGCAGCAGTGATAGAAGGTTCTTGCCAGGTGATGGAACTGGAGAGGTCTCAGTTCACATCCTGGCTCATCAGTATATAAATTATCATGACACTTTTTCTGATTTCCACAGTAAGTTTTTCATCCCATGTGAGACACTCAGAGGCCTGGAGAGATGTCCTCTGTCAAGGACACAGCAGACTCTGTAAAGCTAGCGTCACTAATCCCTTGGAAAAAAAACTCACATGCTGTACAGCCACCAGGGACATCTAAGAATCTCTGGGACTGTAGCAGGGTGAGGGGTAAAGGGGAAAAAATGGAAACCTTTCACAAGAAGATGAGGTTTTTGCTGCTGTCCAGGCTATCAGTCCCTGACAGTGCCCTTCAGTAATTTTTTTTAATCCTTGGTCCATCCCATTAAACGTCTCAAAGGAATTAAATTACTGTAACTTTTGTATCAGCTCCTCCCAGAGGCAGGGTGACTTCAGCCATCCCCTCTTCTGCCTGGCAGCAGCAGAAGTGTAGGTCAGGAAATCATCATCCACATCAGTTCACATCATTTACAGTCTGTGCTGTCAGCTCCTTGATTTTCAGGTCAAAAGATGAGTAAAAAGCAGGGAGTGAGGAAAAACAATGTATTGCAGTAAAAGTGGAAGCTGGGAAGAAGCTAAAAATACTGTGGCAGATCTATGAAAAAAAGGGAAGAACTGCAGAGGTGCTGTGGACTTGGGGGAGGCTTGTCCAGGGGTAGGGGTCCAGGATTCCACAGTGTGGATAATATTGAACAAGGAGGAAACAATAACAACATGGTCCTGAGATGATTGTGGTGGAAGCACAGGGAAAATCAGGTCTCATATGACTATATTTTTTTAATTAGTTCAAAGCCATTTTCTGTTGTACTAAATACAGAATATTAATGGAGTAATACCTGTTGCCGTTCACCCAGGCTCATTAAGCACAGCTTCCTTTTGAGGGTGACTTTTGTCATCTAATCATTTGTGGCACATGATTAGATTGGGGCTTATGAGATAAAATATGACCTTTTTTTCTGCATTCTAGGCCCCATACTACAGTTTATTAATTGAGAAAAACTGAAGATGCACTTGGTAAAGAAAATAGTCCAGACCAGACTCCAAAAAAACCATTTTTTCCCAATCCCTTCAGTGTTTCTAACTCAATCTTTTAATTTTTGAATCTTTCAGATCTAATTATATACTAATGCTACCAACTTTAAGTTACAAATCTAAATCACCAGCACTACAAGGATGACTGACAAATGTGTTCTGGAATGAGTTTCATGCTTTTCCTTCCTCAAACTCACACTCACTTGTCAGTGGGAGACAGAAGGTGAAAAAAACAAGACAAAGTACACTGTGTCACTGAGTATTGTCTTCTATGGAGACAAGACCTACTCACAGTCAGAGTAAGATTTAGTGATACACATATATTTATATAGGAATAGCTAATAATAGCTGTTGGTTTCGGTTTTAATGAAAGGCATTAATTTTAAACTTTTCTTACTAACATTAATAAAAATCAGCCCCAGTGAAGTGTTGTTGCTGCTCTGGAAATCAGTTGCTCAAAATCTCCTTCTGTTCCACTTCAGGCTCAAACCCATTGTACATCAGTGTGTAACAGCTCACTGGAAAGTCATGGATAAAGGTATGGATGGCACATGAAATACTGCAGGTCAGATTATTTGTCCTGACCTCAGTTACATGCTATGAAAGCGATGTCCATTTCTTCTGGTGCAAATTTCCAGTATTTGTTTCAAAATTAATTAAGGATGTGACCATCATCTGGTGTAAAAGGCTCAGATGCCTTTTTGGATTCCCTAAAAACAGACTAATTTCTCATCCCTATGGACTTCTGCCAGTGGGGACTCTCAATTTCTAGTTGCAGGGGTCCCTAATTCATTCCTCAGCACTAGCCAAGCCCAGCTTTTCCCTCTTTGTCTTTTCTCTCTTAACAACCCATTTTAATACATATTTTTGAAATACAATCATCTTATTTTGGATTTTTAGAGCAGTGAAGTTTGACTCTTTTGTATTCAGGTATGTACTATTTTTGTATTGTTCAGTTTAGCACTGAGTAGTGAGTTGTAATTTTATGTCATCTTGCCAGAAATGACTTGTTCATGAACAGCAGCTCTGCAATCTGAAAACAGCAGTACACAGCATGCGGCTGCTTGAAACACTTACCAGGTACTCAGTCCAAGCTGTTTAAACCAAACAAAACTTTGGTTTAAACCAAACAAGTGTTTAAACCAAACAAATCCATGCCAAAATTTCGAATGTGGGAGATGAAGAGTCTTACTTTATTTTGACAATCCTTTGGCATTCTATTTTTTCTGCTGACTGCAGTTTGTACACAGATGTTCTGGGGGGAAAAAAAACCACAGAGAAAAGGTACACAGGCAGTGACTGTTCACTGTCTCTTCTGATACAAGAATCAGGAGGCAGCAGATGAAAATAGCAGGTGGTAAATAGCAGATCCAGAATGAATATAAGCCCTCTTTAAATTTGGATGAAGCTGACTGACATAATCACAAGTTTGGAGGGAAGACTGACAGACAGACTGCATAAAAATAAATATGAAAAAGGGACACAGTTTTCCCTTGAGAAACAAAGCATGCATTTAAAAGAAAACAGCAGTTTCCTTAGCCCAGGCAGGGCATGCCTGTCTGGCAGAGAGAATTTATGCACAACCATTGCCCCCTGAGGATGCCAAGGACGCTTAGACCAGCAAAGAAGATGAGTCCCATCCAAAACCTTCACTGCCTCTGCCTGTGGACTCTCTGGGGGCAGAGACCTGGCTGGGGTGATGTCGCTGAGCCAGTTTAATATTTGCAGAGGGTGTGCTTGGAGCTGGGCTGAAGCAAAGAGCAGTGTGAGAGCACCCAGGTGCAGCTGGAAAATCAGATGCCGTGGCTTTTCCACCGGGAGTCCATGTGACTGATGTGCTGACACCAACATGTTTTGTGTGACAGAAAGATATGAAGAGGCTCACACTTGGTTTAGGAAAAAGAGGGGATGTCTGTGCATTTTTTGTGCTCTCGAAGTTGCTAATAAGCAGGCAAGCACTTATTGTGTCTCACCATACCTTAGCAGGGTGCACTCGTCAAGAAAATTAGAAGCCTTGACATTACCCTTCCCAGGTCTACACACCCACGGGCTGCTAATTACTGACAGGCTGCAAAAGGGTTGGCATAGAGAACATCTTCAAATTGCAGACAGGCACTTCCCACTACTGCCAGCACAGAACTCATCAGCAATCAGGCTGCCCTGTGTTGTAAAGCTTTTCTGAAAGTTCATGCTGAATTTGTTCAACTTCCTGAATTTACAGCACTAACTCTTAGATGGTATAGGACAATTAGTTATACATGGCTCAGTTGCTCTTTTGCTCTGTGGACAATTTTTAAAAGATGCTGGAAACTTTTTGATACTTGTTGGAAACGACACTGATGGGGATCTTCACAGTTTCAACAGAAAGCTTTGCAAACATGTTTCTACAGCAGTTTGTTGTGGTACAATAAATAGTAAGGAATCTAAAAATATCAAAAGGGAAATAAAAAATATGAGCAGCCAGCAGCTCAAGTGTTGCCAGGCTAATACTTCTAGATTCTAAATAAATAAAACAATGGTTCTCATTTTAGCTAATCACTGTGCTAGTGATGCCCAATTAGTCTAATAAATTGCCAGCAAAACAACTGAAAGCACCCAAGCAATGATGCCTTTGTCTCTCCCTCCCAGGCTTTTCACTTACACAAATTTATTAAATCAAGACATAAAGCATGCATAATAATCCTTGAAAATCAACTTCTAATTTGCATATAAAAATCAAACAAATCAATATATTTTGTATGTGACGCAGGATTAAGAAAGGGCTGCAGTGTGGTATGGGATTGGATAGGTTGTATAATACAAAATTAAAGGCAGAATGGATTGAAGGAGCTGAATGGACAACTGAGTCTATGAGCTAGGCTCAAGGCTGGCTCAATGGGGCTGTAAGGCCAGCTGAAGTATCAGGACTATGCCACAGGACTGATTTCTGCAAATACATGAGGGGGTTTATGAGCCTAGAAAACCCAAGGTAACAGAAGTTAAAGAGCACTGTTGAAGTCGGGAAGCCAAGCAAAGAGAATTTAGGATCTGCCAAGGCTAAGCTCATTGGTATATTTCTTATTTATAATATATCCCATGGCAGTCCCTCGGGATGTGTTCATACACCAGTTTCCTGTAGGACCCTTATCAGACAGACCATTTTAGTACTGAACAGGAGTCACAGACCCAGACAGAGCAACCCTTCAGCCCTTGCTCTGTTACAGGAGGAGGATGAAGGACACCACTGTGGCCAGAGCATGCTGGATGCTGACCGGAGATGTGCCCTTATCCCATCCTTCCTGCTGTTGCCCAGAAGTGCCAAGTGAGTCAGACAACCTCACTTCTCCATGGCTGTCACCAGCTGAGTGCTCCTCAGCTCGTGGTGCCTGGGCTCTGATTTACAGATGTACCAAGCACTTTGGAAGACACGTTAAATCAGGCAGAGCTGCACCAGATAAACCAAGGGCAATTCTGCTGTTGATTTCAGCAGGACCAAACTCAGATCAACTCCTGCATTTCCTTCCAGACCTGCATTTGAGCAGGAACCACAGAGGAATAAGGGAGGAATGAAAAGATGGGCACTGAAAAATACAGCATGTGCAATCCTCTCTCTTCATACAAAGCATCCTACCTAGCTGGGATATGGAAGCATCTGAGAATGTCTCAGTAGAGAGCCATGAGCAAGCTAATAGGATTCATCTGCCTTAACTTAGGTGTTTAAAAGACTGATGCCTGAGACACTTAATAGTGGAGAGAATAATGCTCTGATATTCTAAGCCAAGTGTTGTCTAAGATAGACCTGTTGCCTGACTTGTCTGCTGTTGTTCCTCTCTGCTGATTATAGTGGGACACTAAGGCCATTTTTGGTTTGGCATCTGCTTTGACACAACAGAAGAGGGAAGCAGATGGTGCTGAAGTCCCAGTGTCCACTGCATATCCATATGGGGTTTGGTCTTAATTTAGTCTGGCTCCCCTAGATCAGCTATCCTACCTAGGGCAACTATTCCACCACAAGCACATTTCAAAATTGCTTGAAGGATTCGTTTAGACCACTGTGCCTTTCTGGAGATAGAAGGACATTTGATGCACACCTGGACCAGAGGTTTTGGTTACGTTTCCTCTAAAAGGAATTCAGCTAAGCAGAACAACTGCCCAAAGAACTGAGCTGACAACAGACACAAGGATGAGATTTGCTTTAGAACTGCATCATTGCACAGATCCTAAATACTGCTGAATATGCATCATATCAACTCAGACTCAGATATTTAATTTTCAGATAAGTGAATGCTGGGCTTAGTGACACAGATAACAAAACCCAATCATATTATTTTAACAAAATCAATCAAAACTATTTACATAGCTGCAATTACCACAAATCCTTTTGAAATGCTGTTTGTTCAACAGATCATAAAATTTGAAGATAAAAAAATGGAAACATAGAAAGAGTATTTTTTATTAGAAATTAATCAACTACAGGGGATTGCTAGTCAAACTACAGGTTATCATTATAGAGTAACTTTTCCTACAAATGTAAAAAATCCTAATTCAGAGAGTTATAAATAACAGCATCTTAAGCAGGATTGGAAGGAAAGGCTCTTGAGTGAATCCAGAGAACATTCAAATACAGGTTCAATGCAAATTCTATTTTCTTAGATGTAGTGGGAATGTGCACAAATTAGTGTGACAGTGAAGTCTATTTCTTTATATTCACTGCAATTTCCCTGGGTAAATTCTGGCTCTGATCACGAAAGAGCCTTTCATCATACTCAGCAGGGCCTAGATTTGTTCCTAAGTTTCCCTTTCTAAGAATTAATGTCTTTGGAACAGATTCCTTAAAACATTGCTGGACCAGCATCGTTTGAGCAGAAATAACTACAAATTCCCTGCTTAAGCTTTTCTAAATGTCTGTTAGTACAAAATATTTAACATCTTACATGGTTGCTCTTGCTTATGACAGCATCAGTGAGGACATGCAGAGCTTTTCCATTCTCATCAGAGATATCAAAAAACACATGACTTCTTAGATGCTTGATCTGGTCACTTCAGTTATGTGTTCCTGGGCTAAAGCTTGTAGGGAAGATGATTGTAAAGCCAGACTAAGTGGAAAAGACATCTATTTATGAGTGAGAAGAAGGGAAACCCAAGTAGTGGACTACTTGGGCTAAAGGCCTCTAAGTAGCACTGTAAAAGGCAGCTAAGCCTCCAGTGGAAGCAGGAGTGCTCTGGCCAAGCTGGGAAAGGCAGTGGCTGGGGGTTCAGTGACTTATGACCATTTGGTTTGCTTTGAAAATGGACTCTTGGTCAGATGTGTCTCATGACCATCACTGCCATTGCATCTGAGTAGATTACTGGCCAGTAATAGCTGGCCATGGCCAGTGTTGCCTACCAGGCCTCAGAAGTTACCCTTGTTCTGTCTGTGTAAGAGGTCTCTGTCCTAGAAACCTGCTTCCCAACAAAGTGGTGCTTAGCTATCAAGGCAGGCAATCGAAGGCAACTTGGAAGAACCAGGGTGAGTCATGCTATTCAAGGAATCTGATTAATTTTATAGCCTTGACAGAAGTTCATGCATTGAACAGGCCCCAGCTGTCACATTTTATCACCTATTTATGCTCTCAAACAATGGTATTATTCCAACTCAGTTGCAAAGTGTAAATGTAAAGCCTGAAGTGCTGAACTCGTCTTTGTGCCTTATGGAGACTGTCTAGGGTTTTCCTATTGCATTTTATCTTTCTGTTTTCCTTTAGTTTTTTGTCCTTGGAACTTCAAAATGTCTGCGGGCATTCTCCTAACAACAATCTCTAAGCAAGCCCTGAGGATTATTTCTGTCTGTCTTCCCAGCCATGCAGGCAGTAGACATCATCACTCTAAAACCCCGAGCACTTGAAGATTCCCCAATGCTTCCACTGGGATGTATGACGTGGCACACTGGCATTGTACACCCACTGCGGTTAACAGAGGCTCGGGTTCCTGGAGTATTTTGACATTTCATTTTTGCATATAGCATTTTACATGAGCCATCAGATGGTATAAGACTTCTTGGAAGGAGAAGTAGAAGAGAAATTTTGTAAATCCTGATGAATTCCATGTTTTGGTTTAGAGTGTGATTCAATAAACAGCTCCAAACAGGAGTGGAGAAGTGAAATAAAGCACAGTGGGAAGAAGTCAGGTGGTAATATGAAGAAGACCAAGAAAACCTCAAGATTTCATTGGCCAACAAGCCAGTGAAGCTAGAGACCCTAGCACAACTTCCCTAAATTTCCAGCTAGATCAGCTGGTCTATGAAAAGGTGATTACCTCTCCCTCCAAATAATTCTGTGGTTATTTGGAAAATAATAGTTCTAGTCCTTATTAAAATATCTCTTAAAGTCTTTGAAAATCATGTTAAAATAAGAATGATGAAGACTAACCTCTTCCGTGACATAACAGATCTTTTGGAACCATTTTATTTTAAGATAATATGGATGTGTTCTGCCACCTCCAAAGCTTTTCACAAGCCTTTTTTTCAGAGCATAAAACAATTCAGACCCATATTGCACTTTTAACTGTGAGCAGTTAAATCTGACCCTTTTCCCTCCCGCTCCCCCCGTGGTGACTGCTTCCCTCCACCACACCAACACAAGGATGCTGCTGATCCCAGAATAACTGTGCAAAGAAGCAGGACTGCACAGTTAGTTTATTGAGATGGTTCCTTTAGGATATGGCTTGCTTTTAAAGGCAGGAGCTGAGCCATCATGGATCCATACCACCACTTTCCTAGCCTGCATAACCCAAAATTAGCCAGAAGAATTAAACTGCTGCTTGAAAAATCAACATCCATTTATGTATTTCTTGCTGCTCTTTGCTTAAGGCATCTTGAACACTTAAGACAACTCATACCTTATCCATACCACAAAGGTTTAGCTGACTGACTCCTAATACACATTTGAAGGACATCTTATATTTGAGGAATGACATATGCTTCTGAAAATCAGACAAGACTGGAGTCCAGCTACCATTTCCAGACAAGATAATGAGTACAGGAAGGTGCAGCGGTGGGGCAGAACAGAGGGAGGACAGCTTGGAGCAGACTGGGATGTATACCTGAAGTCACAAGAGACAAAGGTGAAACAGGGAAACCTCAAAGCGGAAGTGCTCATTTACAGCAACAAACCCAGGTTGTCATGAGCCAAGTTCTTAATTGCATTAGCACCATCTGCCATGGCTCAATCCCACTCAGCAGCCAAGCCCCAGCCACTCATTCACTCCCCTACCTGCAGGATCAGGGAGAGAATCAGAAGGGTAAAAGGTAAAAAACTCACAAGCTGAGATAAAGACCGTACCATAGGAAAAGCAAAAGGCACTCACTCAAAGTAAAACAAGAAATGAATTCAGTGCTTCCCCTGGGCAGGCAGGTGTTCAGCCATCCCTAGGAGAGCAGAGCCCCCCCATCACACATAACGGTGACTTGGAAAGACAAATACCATCACTTCAAATGTCCACTTACTCCTCCTTCCCCCCACTTTATGCATTGAGCATGATGTTCTATGGTCTGGAATGTCCCTTTGGTCAGTTTGGGTCACCTGTCTCGGCTGTGTCTCCTCCCAGCCTCCCAAGCATCCCCAGCCCCCTCCCCAGCATGGCAGCACAAAAATCAGAAAAGGCCTTGGCTCTGTGTAAGCCGGGCTCAGCAATAACAAAAACATCTCTATATCATCAGCCCTGTGTTCAGCACAATTCCAGAACACAGCCTCCCAGCAGCCACTGTGAAGAAAACTAACTCCACCCCAGCCAAAACCAGCACACCATGCAGCTGAGGTCTCTGCACTCTTGACAAAATAATCGTTGCTCAATGTGGCCCAGCATCTCATGGCTGTGAGGAACCAGAGCCTATCTTTTGAGAATTTTTCTCTTTTGCAGAAACCACCACACTTACTGATGCAAATGCTCAGGAGCCAAGTCAAACAAAGCACGGAAGCATGTGAAATGTTATTTATGCATCAGGATTTCATTTAAGCAGAGGTCTTGCATTTATGCATGATTACCAGATGATTTCTTTGTCACCTTGGAGAGGTGAGGTTTGTGCTTTATCTTTGTGCTTCAGCTCTCTGCACGTTATTCTTCTGAAAACATTTAAATTCACCATAAATCCACAAGAAATCTTTTCTTTATTTTTCCCTGTCAGTAGACCTCTTTTCTTAGTTGCCACTTATCCTCCCTCTGTGCAATCATTTACTCAGGTTTCAAATTCCTTTCCAGTGTTCCCAGACTTGATTTGAAACTATTGCAGGAGTCAGCAAAAATTAGTTTAGAGAAATAATTTTTTCTGCCAGCTGTCATTCCAGTATTTCTTCCCATCAGTTCTCCAGCCTACCTTATATTCCTCTTCTTCCTAATAGAATTTTCTGCATTATGATCCCTAAATTGTTCATATTCCTGTTTAGGCTTTAGTGTTCCACTTGCAATCAACAACAGTTTATGTTTTCTGCTTCAGGCATTTCTTAGAGATTAATCCCTGTGCAAGTGCAGAGAGTAACTCCGTAGATGTTAGTGAGACTCTGCTAATTCTTGGCAGCAGCCCCTTTGACCTGGTATTTCTAACACTTCATTGACACTAAATCTATTTTTATATAACTCACATTTTAAATTATATACAGTTTTCTTATTTATGACAACTATTTAAAACTCTGGGTTCTTCTATTTGGACAGCAACAATAAGCAATTTCACAGCCCAGAGAAATTAATAACACTCACCACTGAGTTCTGTTGTCAGGCCAGAGACCTCCTGATCTCAATGGATTGCTTGGCACAGTCTCTGTATCCATTATTTAACTGGAAATAATATTTTTTTGGCTCAGTATGATGGAATTCTCTGAAATAATTCAACAGGAAGGGAAGTTACCTTGTCAGAAAGTCATCATCTTAACAGTTGCAAAACAAATTTGTGAGATAAGAAGTATTGGATAGGAAGAAAGAGTGTTTGAAGAAGTAATATTTCTTTGGAATAAGTCCAAGACTTGGACTCTAATATGAAGTGGAAGATTATCAGCTGTGCTTGTCCCAGGACAGATTGGTAGGTAAATTGTACTAACTTTCATTGGGGCTCAAAACATGATCACACAGCTGTTTCCAGTACAATGAGAAAAATTTAGCCTCATCCACTCTGCTTCCAAGGAGTGTTTAAATTTTTGTTTAGCCGTATCTATGCAAATAAGATAAGTGTTTTAATAAACATCAGGAGACAGAAATGTTTTATTACTGATTGCATTACATGCATATTACCTCTGTAAAACCTTTTGTACACAACAATTAATCTTCCAATTTTTTCTTCCTGTCCTAAGAAAATGCCTGCTTTGCGGCAAAACAAAATTAGTGACCCAAATGGAGCATAAATCACCTTTATTTCACTGATAATGGATAGTATTTAGCAGGAGATTCTTTCAAGTATTCACTAATGTCATTCTATAATGTCATATATAGTATGGTCCTTCACGTAACTTACAAAATTAAGCACAACAGTTCTATACTCACTAGCTAAGAGATCAAAAACCAGTATTTATATAAGCCTGATACTTACTGAAATCTGTCAGCTCAACCACTCTGCAGAAAAAAGTGAGCCACTCACAACCCATGGCAGTTCATCATGTAACACTGGCACTGACATTGCAGTAATACCTGCTCAAGAATGGATGGTTGCTCTAATATTTGCATCCAGAAACTACTACAGTACCTACAGAGATGCAGTATGACTTTTTTAAAATCCAAGCACCAACTTTTTAATAGAATTCATTTATTGTAAGAAAGACTGAATACATAAGTTCAGAAGCTAAGAAGTTCAGCGTATCTTGCTTTACATGTCCAGCTCCAAGAATGGACATTTGCCTGGCACAGGAGGGAAGACTTCTCACCTGGATGGATGGCAGTACTTTTGCAGCAGAACAGGTATACACAATCCACTCAACTTCCCTTTCTCTGGTGAGAACCACCTGCAGGCCATGAGTACTGAGATAAGTGTAAAATTTAAGATAGTCTTGCTGGGACGAGCTTCAGCCTTTTTTGGGATTTATTTTGGATTTATTAGTCTTTTCAATAAACTGGAGGATATGATCACACCCAAAATAGAAAGACTCTCAAATGTTATTCCTTACTTACCACTGGCTCATGAGTCAGTCTTGATAAATACTATAAATTATCTAATACACAGAGTATTCTTTTGAAGAGCAGTACTTTTGTTGTTTTATAGTGTCTCAGGGTTTGATATCCACTGATGTCTCATATTAAGGCCTCCGTTTGTCAACATGGTGGTCCAATGTTTTGCTGGTGGAAACCAGACCGCAGTTTCCAGACTGGTCTTCACAAATTACATGAAAGGAGCAGTAAAAATGGCAGCTCATAAAGCCAGTCACAGAGTACACTGATGACTGACCTCCAGCCTGTCTCCTCCCTCTCCCTTGAAGATGGTAACAGCTCCTCAAAGGCAAAGTTTTCAAGTCAGACACAACCCCAGCACAGCTGGACCCCCCAGGCCAGCAGCATGCACAACTCCCACAAGGAAGTAGTGGCAGGTTAATCATGGTATTGAATTGAAGCTTTCAGCTTGTTGGCTACTGAGGAACAATCCTAATCAGCTGCCAAAGAGATAATGCCTCAGTACAAGATGAGGGAGGAAGGGCAGGACAAGCAAATGCTTTTCATCTTTCATAGCCAAAGACAGAAAACGAAATGCTAATTATTATGTTCTGACAGATGCTCATTTGCAAGAGTGAAACGACTTTGGGAGGTAATTTCTACTTCCAAGATACTCATTCCTCCAGAAAAATACCTGAAGATTTGGAGCAGTTTAACATCTACAAAAACATTTTTTTGTGCAATATAAACAGTTTGCAACTACATACTACTTTTTAAAACATTAGTCATCTTGCCCAACACAATGACTGATTTCACATTTGACTTCTTTGATATGAAAGACCTACATGAAATTCACTCTTTTATGAAGAAAGACAACACAAAAATGTAAAAACACTTGGGGCCAGTTTCTGCTCTGAGTCAACACTGCTAGCTCACTGGCAAGAGACAGCATTGCTCTGGACTGAGCCCAGTGCTTATAGCAAAAAATAGAATTCAAATGAAATGTGTTCCCACCTTTAACAAATATGTATCTACAGCTATGCTGAACTTTGCCAAGAGCTTCCCTTGGTGAAATATGGATTTTTTTTCTATCTTCCAGTAGCAGCAGGGATCTCTAAACCCCACTGTGCTCTGAGAACAAGACTTCTGGAGTTAGCGCCACAATATCACCTCCTTGCAATATGGTAATTTACTCAGGGAAAGAACTTTCTTCTTTCCTTTCTTGATGCTTTCCAATCTGTTTTTTCTACTTTGCTGAAATCAACAGTTTTTAATCACTCGTGAATGCAGAGCTTAGAACAACATTATTATTTATATATATTGATAATAATATTATCTATACTTACATGCTGGGGAGCCCTTTGCTTAAAAAATATTTCAAAAAGATGCCACTCTTCATAAACCTGTGCAGATTTTATTATTTAGGCGAGTGTGTCTAAACACGACTTAATATTGGGTTTTTCTGCATGGTTCTTCGCAAGGCCAGTTCTGTTGGGCTGAAATCTTTGTCCTTCTGCAGTTCTTTCAGCAACTACTTTTATTCTCTGTTTTCTCGATCCAAAACCAAGTAAAATGTGATGAGACTGCTCAGCAGCAAGCTGAGAGCCCATGAAAGATCATGCTGCTTCATGTAGGCGAATATCCTAAGCATGAAGGACAACACTGGAGCTGAAAACTGAACCCAGTCTTCTGGGCCACTTCTTGGACTTCCTAAGCCCTCAGTTACATTCCTGGGATACACAGGTTTCTGTCAGAGGAAAGCTCCAGTCCTGAACAGCAATCCTGCCACAGGGACCCAATAAAAGGGGAGAACTATGAGGTGCTGGGGAGAAAACCAACAACGGCAGTGGGAGAAGACATAGGAGGGATAAAAGGATAGGGGGAGGAGGGAGGCAGGACCACATTGCAAAAGTGCCAAAAAAAGACAGAAAGGAGAGTTATTTCCAAGAAAATTGAGCAAGCACAAAATAAAACCACAGCAAAAAACAAAGGGAAAACACAGAGGGTAGGTGAAAAGAAAACTACAGTGTAAGAGACTTCTGAATCAAAAGGCTTCAAAGGCAGCAGAAAGCCTTGGGGCAGAGGGAAACCACTTCAAGGCAAACCTCTCTCACTCCTGGGTCAGCATAATCCACAAATGTTAAAGTTATTTTCCTAATTACCAATACTTTTTGCCTTGGAGGTTTTCTTTTTTCCTAGAATTAAAAGATTACTGCCATGGCAATTTTATTTTGGTATGGATCCTACTTAATGAGATACACGCATGTAAAACCATGGAACAGCAAAAGGGAAAAAAAATAACCTAATTTATTCACTTACCCATGGGGGGAAAAAAATTACGTTTTTAATCCCTTTTCTTGGCAGTAGTGAGAAAGATCCTGACTCCCATGCCTTCCTCCTTGGGGATGTCCTATTGGCTGTCAAGATTTTCTGGAGTCAAAAGGAGTTGGTGGAGCAGACTGAACTGCGTGCCATGGTGTTTGTGAATTACTGCACACAGTAACCAAGCCTCGCCTCTGAAATCTACTGGGAATTTGCAGCTTGGTTATCTGCACATGTGCAGATAAACCAGGAAAAAAACCCCCTAAATTAAGAATCAGGCAGGGATTGTTAATAGGGAGTATACTTTCACAAAGTGCAAAGCCATTTAATGTGACTGTCATTTTAAGAATACCTCCAGAGACACTGTTCAACATAAAACACGTAACATCTTTTTGAAGCCAAATTAATGAACACAGTTCCCTGCCTAGAAGAGTTTACAAGCTGAACCAACCACACACAGTGTGAATGAAGAATTAGATACAAAATGACACAAATTGATGACAGCATAACCTTGCTCCAGACTTTCCCCCATGTCTGAGGGACTGGGAATGCCTGAAGGTCAGATATATCAGTAAAGATCTAGGTGAAGGCAGCACTTGGTACTTTGGCTTTTTCCATGTTCTTTGTCACCAGATTCCCTGCACTATTAAGCAGCTGTTTCACATTTTCCCTAGTCTTCCTTTTGCTGCCTAAGTACCTGTAGAAGCCCCTTGATGCCCTTTACATGCCTCAGCAGATTCAACTACCGGTGGACTTTGGTTTTTCCAAGCCCAACCCTTCATTTTGCATGTCTCCTGGCTCCCCCATCCCTGGTTCCACCTCCTATATGCTTCCTTTTTATGTCTGAATTTTGCCAGGAACTGTTTGTTCATCTGTGCAGACCTTCTGTATTCAGCTTAAAGAAGGGAATCCTTGAAAAGCAACCAGCTTTCCTGAACCTCTCTCTCTGGGTCTGTATCCCACTGGATTTCTCCAAGCAGATCTGTGAAGAGGCCACAGCCTGCTCTTCTGAGATCCAGGGCTGTGATCTTCCTAGTTGCTTTGCTCTGTCCTCTCAGGAACCTGAACTGTACCATCTCATGGGCACTGTGGTCAAGACCATCCCCAGAATTCACATGGTCATGATTGTCATGGAAAGGAATTAATTTTGCATTCTTTAGACTGCCAACCCAAACTGAGCTTAGGGACCTTCTTTAACCATACTGTGCAAAATCTTTGTGCTTCAATAAGAAGTTTGGACATAGGAATACTTTAGAGTTGCAGATATCTGTTGTCATTTCCACCCAAGCAGTACTCGTTTTTTGTGCTGTTGGATCTGCTGTTTAGATCACCAGACACTACAAGCATGAGTGGACTCACATTTGGGATTGACCTGTATCTCCTGGAGGAAACAGAAAGAGTTGTCACCTCCCTAAGCTTTTTTAAGAGCTTCTATAAATATGCAGTTTTCTTCAGAAGTTAAGGAAATATTCTACTTTTAAAGAGAGAAGTGTTCATATCCAAAACCTGAAATTCTATTTACACCTGAGAAAGAAATATGAGGTGTGCATTTGCAAAACACTGATTTCTCAAAAACCAATTCTTACATCTCTGTTCTCTCAAGTACACACTATAGTAAAACTTTTTGTGGGTTACTACTATGTCTTCTGTCAAAGCAGACTCAGAAAGTCCATCATAGGGACATCCCTTTCTAAATTTAGACAGGGTAATAAACTTCAACAAGTAAAATGGTCTCAAAACAACTACAAATTTGACTCTGTTGCCCTAGACCTTGGCAGACCTTTCCAGCAAATAAGGCCGAAGGAAGAGTTATATAAGGAGATAAAAATCTCAAGGTGTGTAAAGGACAGAGGAAAATAGACAAAGTGATAAAGTGATGCCCTTTCTCAACCACCATTATTTCAATGTTTCTGTGTATTCCTCATTGCTCTGGGAAGTAACTGCCTTGTTCTATACAGTAATGTATTTTATAAAGAGCAAAGTCTATGGGCTATACACTTTGTGGTCTTCTGACAAATCCACCTACAAAAATACTGGTAAATAATACCATGGATCATACATTAATAAATAAAAACATGGATCATACAGAACTATCTGAAATCATGAGCAAATCACACTCTCTCCCTTTGTTACTCTTACTTTGAAGTAAAATTCTATACCAAAAACTGTCTCAAACAACCTACAATAGATCTGTGTGTGTGTGTGCTTACAGATATGCAGGGGAATAATTGTCAGTACATCCAACACTTTTTTCCCAAATTCTTCTATCGACTTTTCCTAATATGAAATATCTGCTGCAACAATGGTTTTTATTTGCTTACAAAAAGAACAGCTAGTACGTTGAGAATGGCATTTTAAACAAACCTTTCTTAAGCTGAGTGGAAGAAGTATTTACTTCTTCCACAGAGGCTTAAGAGTGTGCAAGGAAAGTTTAGCAGTAGACCAACTGGAGCACAGACAGTGAAGGAGTCCTGTGAGGACCTCAGTTAGGTCCCTGTGATCTCAGTGAGTGCTGCAGAGCAAATACTGTGATAGCATCCTAGAAATCCAGTGCACAGGGCTATTTGGAGGCTTATGACCCTAAAAGAGAAACCCCTTCCTCATGAGCTAATATTAAGTATTTGGAAAAGATTTGTAAAGGCTGAGCAGACCAAATTGAGCAGAAAGGAGTCATGGCTCTCTCACTGAATGAATTTCCTTGGCTGTTCCATGGCAGCATTATGTTACAAAAGTTTATTGCTAAGTTTTATAACGCAAATTCTTGGCTATATATAAAGGTTCAGGGGGAGTTTACAGCAATTTTAGTCATTCTCCTGGCTACAGGAAGCACTGAAAACATGTAGAAAATAAAGTGAAGAGCAAAGAGATGATCTGTATTCTGCTCACATAAAAAGACTGCTTTCCAAGCAGGGCAAAACTGCCCTTGCTGGAACCCATGCCAATAAATTACAGGGAAGATCTGCTATGTCTGCTATATGAGGTGACAAATTTTGGCCTGTATCATTTTCAGTTGCAAAATGTTGCTCTCCTCGAAACAAATTTCTTTTGATATGTCAGTTATGCTTGTCTTCATGGGGAAATATGCCCATGACAACATAAAAACTTAAAACATAAAGGGCCAGGTCTATTTGAGACGAAATTTTAATAACAATGTGAGATCTGGATGTTTAGCACTAGCAGCTTCCTGCTCTTTATGAAGCATGAGTATAGGATAGAAGCAATTGTGAGTGGTGTATCAGTTCAAAGCAGCACGTAATAAATGGCATCCTGCAAAGCAGCTGTTACAGTAATTCACTATAAGATGACAAAAAGCCCATTGAAAGAATTTGCTGTTCCTCCTGATTGATGTGATTTCTTTAAATTAAAAAAAAAAAAAAGAGATAGAGCGAGAGAAAGGGGATGTTTTCTAATCACGGATTTTCTTTGTGTTCCAACTGCAGCTCACATCAACTGGCAATTTGAAACTCTTGACATGTTATTTCATTTCACCTTGGGGTATAACAGGGTCCAGATAATTTTGACTATGAACAAACTGGTAAAGTTCTCTGGCTATTAATGCAGAAGAAAGAATCTCTGTGCAGGCACTATCTATTTGTTGGCAAGGGATAAAGAAAACTAACTGATTTTGCACTCCTGACTAATTATTAGCCTTACTATTTATTTTAGACTGAAACAAGTAGGTCTTTGCATGAGCTTTTAATACTACTCCAAAGCTTTATTGTGGACTTCCATGACTTTTGAAAAACTAAGGCAGATAATTACTTAACTGAAAAAAACCCCTAAAGTTTATGTGTTCTAAAATCTTTCAGGACATTAAAAAATTCATGTGAAATTTGTAAGAAGCCTGATCCAAAGCTCACTGAAGTCAGTATGGGTCTTTCCATAAATGTAGGAGGTTGGATCAGATCCTTGGTTTGAAACCATGGATTTCAGAAGGAAGATGATGAAATGATGTACTAGCCTGATCTAGGAAAATTCATCTATTATTTCCAGTATGTTATATTGATACTGAGAGGCCATTTAAGATTCACCTCTCTGCTGCACCAGTTAATTATGTATGTTGTAAATCCTTGAGCTTATATCTGAATACATTGCATAGACACAAATTCTTCCATGCATTCAAGCAAATTAATTCCTTGCCTGGTCATTTTATATTTCAGTTGTTTTGCTGCTTTTTGATGGATTGGAACATATTAACTTTTCTGAAGGCAATGCCTCAGTTACTCACTGAACTCTTCAGCTCTTTTTTGCACACCAACTAGCCACAATGCATTTCCTTGCCACTGCTTAAAAATCAGGGTATATTGCACAAACCCCTGTCTGTGATCTCCCCCTGTCGGTGATCTCCAACACACTGGTTAGTACCCTGAGATGGTCAAGTTGCCAGGAACAGGTGAAAGCTGTAGAGAAGTAGCCATGTGTAGTCATGACTTCTGGTTGGTATAGTTGGAATTTCTAACACAGATTTCTTGGAGTTTGGGGGTTTTTTTGCGTTGCTTATACACCAGGTTTAGGAGGGTTCAATACAACATGCATATGATATATTACTACAGGATGATGTCTCATCCATTTATCTAGGTTATATGGAGCTGGATAAGGATTTTTCTGGAACTTTAAGCACAGCAGCCCATCCTTCCACAAGTCCTTTCTTCAAAAAGAGTGGAGTGGAGAGGCACTTAAAAATTACCTTACAAAAGGCTTCAAACTGTAGGGACCCTAGAGAAGCTCAGTGTACATATTCAGCGTGCTCTAGGGCTAGAAGACCTCATCATGACAGTCTCCCTCACTGTGCAGAATCACTCTGAGGAACTGCTGAGGTTCCTAATATGGCAGTCGTCACAGTTTATGGTGCTTCCCAGTTAAATGGTGCAGGCCTTGTCTGTGCTCTGTGCTTGGGATATGCTGACAAAAACTCAAGCAAAAATTGTTTGTGTGCACATGCATGTGTACCTTTCCAAATTTCCAGGGTCCCTGATGCAGCCTCCAGCCTGTGAGGGTGATTTGATTCATGCTTTGAATATCAAAAGACCCTTCTGCCCCTTCTTGCGTATTTCCCTAAGAAATGAACGCTCAAGTTGCAATTGCAAAACATCCATATGCCACACATGTATGTTCTTCCCTCTGGTAAGAGCATGTTTACTGGGCAGATGTAGCAACATCTGTGTGTGGGGAACGTAAAGAGAGACATGATCTTCAGGCAGCTTGTCCTTTCTGCATGGTGCAGGCTCCCAGAATACACAACAAAACGTATGAAGGAAGCTGGAGGCATGTCAGGGAGCAGCAGGAGCTGATCATGTGACTGGAACACTGCTTTCTTGTAACTTTGACCTGGGTTCCATGACTCAGTTCAGCACCTTTACATTGTCTGTTGCAATATAATTACAATATTACAGAAGTTATCCATGTGAATTGCACAATGGAGTGTTCCAAGCCTTGGCATGCCCTCAGCTTATCCTGCTAACATGTTTCTTCTTGTTCTGACTAGCCCACTCTGAATACTAGGGTTTTCATCTCAGTTCTCCTATTGCCTTAAGCTGAAAACACCAGTGATTTACTGTTGCTGACTCCAGAGCTAAATGACTGTTTCCTGTTGTGTTGCTGGTTGAGTTAATGTTCTGGCAATATGTTAAGTACTGGCTTTCCCTATGAAACAAAGTACTGTTAGAATAGTTTTATTGGTTTTCAATTTTAATTGTTGAATTTGCTAGGAACTTCTGCATATTTAACTTTTATTATAAGGTAAATGCAAACATCCCGCTCTCAGAAGAGCAGTTTGTTAGCAATCATGGAGTCATAGAATGGTTTGGGTTGGAAGGGATGGTAAAGATCATCTAGTCCAGCCCTCTGCCATGGGAAGGGACATATTCCACTAGACCAGGTAGCTCAGAGCTCCATCCAGCCTGGTCCTGAACATTTCCAGGGATGGGACATCCATAGCTTCTCTGGGCAACCTGCTCTAGTGCCTCACCACCCTCACAGCAAAGAAGTTTTTTCTAATATCTAATCTAAACCTACTCTCAGTTTGAATCCATTTCCCCTTGTCCTATCATTACATGCCCTTGTAAATAATCTCTCTCCATCTTTCTTATAGGCTCCCTTCAGATACTGGAAGGCTGCAATTAGATCACCCCAAAGCCTTCTCTTTTCCAGGCTGAAATTTGGATGGATGTTCAAACAGAAAGTTCATACTGTTCAACAGTGCTATTAAAGGCTTTGAATGTTGTTTCTGTAAAAGGCCATTTTTACCAGGTAGTGGAAAGAGACCGAGTAATTCGGAGTGAGCCCTGTAGATGTCCATAAAAGTGTGTGCTTTTAGCTAAACGGTCTTTGCACAGCAAAAACCGTGGAAGGACACAGCCTCTAGCACTTATTTGCCAAAAATGCAATCACACACTTCTTCGCCAAGTGAAAGCATGCAGATACTAAGATAAAAAAAGGCTCTGAAATCAGAGTAAGTGAAGTTTGGCCACCACAGTATAAAAAAGACATAAAGCTTTTAGAGAGCATCCAAAGGAGGACCTGAGCATAGTGAAAGGTCTGGAAAGGCAGTCGTGTGAGGAGTAGTTGAGGTCACTTGGTCTGTTCAGTCTGGAGAAGAGGAGACTGAGGAGAGACATCATGCAGTCTACAGCTTCCTCATGAGGGGAAAAGGAGGGTCCAGTACACATCTCTTCATTCTCATGACCAATGACAGGACCGGAGGAAATGGCCTGAAGCTGAATCAGGAGAGATTTAGGTTGGATATCAGGAGAAAGTTTTTCACCCAGAGGGTGGCTGGGCACTGGAGTAGGCTCCTCAGGGAAGTGGTCACAGCACCAAGCCTGACAGGGTTCCAGAAGCATTTGGACAATGCTCTCAGGCACATGGTGTGACTCTTCAGGTGTCCTGTGCAGGGCCAGGAGTGCAGGGCCAGGAGTCGGACTTGATCCTGATGAGTCCCTTCCAACTCAGCATATTCTATGATTCTATGAGTCTATGAGTACTCTAGTGAACAACTTCTCTAGAAATGTGACCTTGTTCCTCTGATACATCCAGTAGCTCAAAGCAATGACAGCAGATCCCATTTTTCTTGGAAGTACCTGGGAAGTAACAGAATAGAAGACCATTAAATTGGGTAGATGTTGAGGAAAATGTTTTCTTTGCCTGGTCATTTAGCCACCGTATCTTTAAAAAATAGTATCTTTTCAACTCGTCCTGGATTTTTTGTTTGATTTTTCATGAATTCTGCTTAACTGTGACTTTTCTTTTTGCTATTTACCAAATGACCCATATTTCCTTGTTTTTCTAAAGAGGTCTCATGGATTTTTAGGTGGTATCATTGCTGGCAAAAATCCTGGCTGCATTTATTTCATGCTTTACTGGTATGAGTTATAAACATATATCATATGGTCTTCTTGGAGACAGAGCATCAAAGACCCTCCAGGTGCAGCAGCTAGTACAGATGTGGTTAAATTGGAACAGTACTGCCCTCTTTGGAAAAAGCAGTGTGTGGAATAAACTAAACTGCACCGAAGTATCTTTGAACTACAATCATTGCAAGTGCTTTCCTTCCCACATTTCACCAGCAAACTTGGAATGACAGTGGACTCTTTGAGCAGGCTTGGCCTGTGCAGGATGGGATTCATTGACTTTTCCAGCAACACTAGGCTCTAAGCACTGCAACTTTTCTCTGATATCGCAGTTCAGGATTGGCAGGCAGAGCTGGAGGTATAACTAAACATGCAACACTATTAATGAATCTCATCAAAAGGAGATCACAAAATCCTTGAGATGCATAAATCTGTAGGGGTTATCTACAGCTAATTTTCTCAGCTGTGTTATTTCTCAAAGCTCCCTGTAATAATGAAACAGCACTTAGACCTTTTAAGTACCATATTGTATAAATTATAGGTGACACACAACCCTCACAGCAAGCCAAGGAAAATGACAGCATTCAATTCCCAACAGCTATCAGGATACATTAAGAATTTTAGAAGAAAATTACTTTTGAGAAGACAAATTCTAAATGAATGAACATGAGTGTACAAAGTTTCAGCAGAGCACAGAATTTCATCCACAAAATTTTGCTGTAGGGTCACGTAATTCCATCCAAAGCAAAGGAAAAGCACCACAACAGATACACACAGTCACAGCAAGCTAATCTCAGCTCTGATCACAAATTTTTCAAAACTCAGCTCAGCTCAGAAGGGATTTATGTTGGACTGACACTGAAGAATTTATCAGCTGCTATCATAGAAAGCAGCCCCTGCAAACCACAGGAGGGATGAAACAGTTGGGGCTGCAGCTTCATCCTACTTGGCTATAGTACCCCTTCAGCTGCAGCTCCCTTCCGTGCACTGCACTTGTCCATGTCCTGGCACAGCCTTTCAGGTGACCAGCTTTGCTGCAATAGTATGGTCTAGGTCATGGTCTGTTTGGGACTTGAGCTTGCCAAAGGAACAGCAGTAAACAACCTGGCACCTATGAGACAGTGGCACGGCTGGCCAGGCAGCTGTGAGCCAGCAGAGGAGGGGACGCGCTCAGCTCCAGCTGGGATGGTATGGATTGCTCCTTTGTTTGCCCTGGTAGTTGCCTCTGTGCCTCCTTTTGTTGCTAGTGTTGGTGGTTTGGGGAGTGGCACACTATGCTTTTGGTGTCAGGTGGATGAGAGTCACCATCTCCCTCCATCAGTAACACGCAGCGCGAGGTGCCAAGTGCCCCTTTGGCCTCCCAGTAGAACACTCAGCACTCCCAAGGACTGTCCTGCACACACAGCCTACGTGTGGTATCAGCACTCACTGGAGCAGCTCCAAGGGTCACTTTGGAAAGGCTATCGTTCTCCTTTGGTGTCACCTTTGGGCTGCAAGAGCAGTTGAACTTCAGGAGGGCACAGATGACACCTAAGGCCAGCGTAGATCCCTTAGCTCTCTACTTTCAGTCTCATTCCATGTCTCTAAATCACACACCTCCAAACTGGTCTCTGTGATAAGTGAAATCTGCTGAATCAGAAGCTCTGGGAGAGGGGAGTTATGCAAAAAAGGTTTCAGAGCTGACAAATTTTGAAGCAATAGCATGTCACAGAAAGCAGAAGGCATGCAGATAACATATAAGGAGCAAGCTGGAAGGCACTGGAGGTCACTGCACAACCTACGAGGAGAGCAAAGGGCATGTAAGTAGCACAGAAAGGTGAAAAGTATCATGACTATCGGAATCAATGGAAATGGGTCCCCAGGGAAAGCATATTTTGGTACAAAGATAAGAAGTGATGTGATTTGCTATTTATACAGAGGACAAAACATGGGCATGGTAGTCAGCACAGACTAAGCAGAGCCCAAGGTCAATTGCTGTGTAATTCATATTCATATCAAAACAATTATGGTGCAGAACAGTGCATATCTGCATATGCAGCAAAAAACTGCAAATTCCATATTGGTGTAAAAATACTCAGAGTTCAATTAATTAAAATCTAGACTAAGAAAATGAGAGCTTGAAATGCTGTCATTGAAAAAGAAGCTGCAAACACAGACCAAGCTGATTATGCAGAAAGCAATGCTGTAGAGAGAAACTCAGATGTTTAAATGGATGCATAACTTCTTGCATCAGGAGTGCAAGCTAGACAGAGCTTTGAAGCATATATTGCCAAAAAAACTCTCTGAATGAGAGTACAAAGATTTTAAGCTTGGGAAAATCAGGTTTCATTGGAGTATAAATGCATACTCTCAACTTCTTCTGCAGAGAAAACCCATAGTCCTGAGTCAGGCTGAATATAAGTAGAAAAGGTTATAAAATACTCTTTCCCCCATCCACTATGCCCTTTCAGGGTAAGCCTATGTTTTTTTAAGTCAATTCAGGGATTTTCTGAATTGCAGAAAACTGCCCAAATTAAGGGGTTTTCTCATTCTTTCGCCACTGAGACAGGCAACACCTGGAGTATTAAGTAGGGCAGGCATGGACCTCTTTCTGCTCTCGAAGGCAATTAGTACAGTACAGATCACATCCACAAGGCAAAATGCTCTTCCACTTCCCAGAAGCAGGGTATCTATATCCAAATTGCCTAATCAGCAACGGTGCCTTGGTCCTTTAGTCCCAGGTACTCTTGCATCTGTCACAGCCTCAGCCTCTGCACTTCCTTCCTTTCCTTTTCCTGAAAGAATTCTTGTCTTGGGTTGTTCTCTCCACAAGCATATCTCACTGCTCCCCAGGGAAGTAGTAACCTCCTACTCACTCCTCTCATCCCAGATTCAGCTGCTCTGTCTTAGAGATATTTGAAATCCATGTTAAACCGGTTAAGGTTAACTATACATCTGAGTTTTTAAAAAGAGGATATGAAAATGACATGTATGTGTGAAACCTAATCTTAGTTAAATTAAATCAGAGACAGGCACTTAAAATTCCTTACTTCTGGATGTGTTTATAGGAAATGGGTCAGTCTCAGTGGTAACATCACTGGATATTGATCTTTGGAATATGGCAAATGGAAGCAATCTGCATCAAATATTGTAAGAGGGGTAGCAAATTTGGAACTGAGAAACCAACAGCAGTTCTGAGACTTCAGTGAAAGTAAATCCAAGGACATGCTTCCATACTGATGAATAGAGCAAGGGATTCTAGCAGTTAATAGGCATAAATATCTGCAAGATGGACAGTGTATGTTTTTCACTGCTATTAATAGCTTGATGAAGAGAGAAATCTGTCTGGCTCCCAGCAACTCCAAAGATTTATGAGGATCATTCTAAGGCCTATGAATATAAGGCATTTGAAAGTGAGAACTGAGAAAGCACTAACAAGGCAGAGAGAGACAGATGAATGCTTCTGAAAATTAAAAATGTTGCCAACATCCAAAGACAGAGATGCATGGAAAATTATTTAATAATTAGCTAACAAGTTTCTCCCCAATAAGTGTTTGTTGACTCAAGTAAACAAAATTGCTGTTGGATAAGAAGAAACTTTGTCACATAAATGGAGAATTGGTTAAAGAGAGGGAACGTGGTTGAAATGAGCAATTTTCATAGTGAGAGGGATTCTAAATGAAGCACCACAGGGATCTCTGCTCTGGACTGTATTGTTCAATATCTCCCTAAATGATCTTGAGAAGAGGATGAAAAAAAAATTAAAGAATTAGCTGGTGGTAAGCTTTCAGGATAGTTAAAAAACTGTAGAAGGACCTTGTAGAATGATAAAAATGGGCAGGTGAAATTCAATAGATGTATTAAGAGTATCTTAAACAAACCCAGCTTTACAATCAAAGGGATGGGCCCTTATTTGACTATAATCTCTTACAAAGAAAATCTCACAGTTATAGTGGGTATTATTAAAACATTATTTCCACAAACAATTTTGGTATAAATTAGGTGTCTAATTACTGTTAGAATATGAACAAAGAACAAAACAAAGCCACTATGAAAGTCTTTTGCATCCATGTCTTCTTTATTGTAATTTGTGTTGCTCTACTGAACTGAAAATATGAATAGTGAATGATCAAGGGATGACTGTCCTTCTAGATAAGAAAACTGAACACGTGCAGATCCTTCTGCTTAGAGAAGAGATGACTGAAGAGAGTGTAATGGGCACCTTTAAGAACTCAAGCAGCAGAGCAGTGGATGCAGAGCAGCTGTATTTCTAACTGAAGAGCTGAAAAATTTAGGTTGAGTTCAGCAAGGAGAGATTTGCACTGAGAATGAGCTGTGGAACTTCTCTGGCAGCTCCTGGTTTATTTCCTGCCTTATTCCACCCACAATCTTTCTGCATTTTCTTCTACCTCTCACCTCAATGCCTTAGCCAAAGATCCCCTATATGTGTCCTGGGGACTCCAGCTGACACATCCAGCATAGGGGCAAGACAGAAATATTCTAATACATACCCATGACAAGCCCAGCCTCCTCGTACAGATGGTATCCACTCCTTTCATTGCACTAAGCATTTCTCGAGATTTGGACTTAAAGCATTTCTAAGCTGCCTGTATAGAAATGAATGATCAAGAAAACCCCAAAAGGACCAAGAAAAACCTGTATGTCGAAGTAGGTATCAAAGTATTTCCCTATTTTACCCTCTCATTAATCCTTCTGTCAGGACAAACACAGGTAGTATACGAACACTAACATGTAAAAAAAGTCATTTAACATTTTTCCCCCAGAAAATTGTCACAAAATACTGTCTTTTCCTAGAACACTCTGAGTGCTGTTGAAGGGTTCAATCCAAAACACAGCCTGGGTAATGAAATCATCCACTGTTTCTGTAGCAACACTAAGCATTAGAAAACTCAGGGAATTCAGACAATGATGCCTTCTCAGAGCTTGGCAGGTAACTTGAGAGGGAGTGTCTCAAATAAATTCCTTGTTTTAGAAAGATCTCAAATTTAGAGTTGCCCCTTCGATCAGTAAACAGCAAGATACCCAGGTGACTGGCTTCAAATTATTTTGGTAATTTAGGTACAGCTCTGATAACCTTTAAACTACAATCTATATGGATGTGCACATTAGATCAGTATCTGCTTTTTTCTTATTAAAAAAAGCTACAGAAAACCTATGGTAAAGTAACAAAGAAAAATTAAATTCAGTTTTGATACAAGTTAGCATCCAAACCCAACAATAGTTGTATCACACTTGATTTCACTGATAGCCAGGGGTTTGTACATGCTAATCTAGAGGAATCATTAAGGAAATTAGATATTCTTTTAAAAGTCTGGAGAATATATGTGCTTACATAAACACAGTAAATTCTATAGCCTAAACTGCTAATTGCTGTTATTAAATACTTTACTTAGTCTTGTACTTCTGGGACAGAAATTTTCATTGACTATCTACACAACAGGAATCTCTAAAAGTTTCTCTCTTCCTTGTCCTTTTACCATTCTGACACACCACAAACACCTATCCCATTTTTAGGACATACCACGAGGCTGTATTGGACTGCTATGGGTCAGATGTAAAGACATACACTGATCAAGACAGAGGGAAAATGTATTTCCTATAAGCAACTGCATAAAGGTAATGAAGAGCTGTTGACAATTAAAGATATTTTTAATACTTTGGCTCAAGAATTCAAGCTTGTTGGACTGGAGAGGACACCCAGGGTCAGTTTCTGCAGTTAGAAGTAGCTACATCATGTAGTTCTTAGAGGAATTTAACAAGCTGACACAAGACTGTCCCAACCAAAGGTAGGTTTAGCTCTCTCTCTCACAGGCATTGGAAGCTGTATGAGTGCCTGGTGTGTGGTCCCAGCTGCTGTGACAGAAGGATCTGTGAGGTTGATTATAATAAAGGCTTAAAAATCTGTTACCTGTATAAGGGGCTACACATATCTATGTAGATAGCCAAATTAGGCATCATTACTTGCCACTGAATGTTGCCCCAGGTTTCAATACCCTCAGAAAGCTGCTGTTCCCTTCCAGGATTAAGTTCTACTCTCCACACTGCAGTTCCTCTTAAGATCCACCTCCTCTTCTCCTTCCTCTCCACTCATTGTTTTTCATTACTGGTTCCTGGTTCCTCTCTCTCCTCTCTTCTTCAAATCCCAATAATATATTTTCTGTCTCTGAAATCATTCCTGCTAGCCTCTTTTCCCCCTTTTCCCAAAGCCAAGCATTTCTTGACTCTGGCTTCAAATAAGGCAGCTTCCCTATGCACACTGCAGAAAAAAAAAAGCACCTGGGGAACTGTAAGGATGCAGGAAAGGCAGTTCTCCTCCCCTTTTCTATCACTCTCTGGGGGGCTAGGAGGGGAAAGAGGCAAGACAGCTGCACTGCTTAGTGTACATGGAAACTGCAGAGATTTGTGGAAGTCTAAGCTGTGATTAACATTTAATATGCAGAAGCAAATGGTGAAAACTTAATCAAAGTTGAACACATATTAATGACAAAATGCAAAGTTCACACCTGGCATAAAGGGTGCTGATGTGATGCCTTAACCTCAAATTATAAAGGCATCAGAGCTTTTCAAAGAAAAGTAATCATCTGTTGTTTGCAGAATTATTTTTCCCCTGCATGTCAAAGATATGTTGACTTAAACTATCCAAAAGTACTAAAAAAAAGCTGTGCTGTTCAGTGATGAAAGGCAGAGTCTGGGCAACTTGGGTAACTGGTGGGCAACTTTATTTAATAGTGCAAGCTCTTAGCTACATATGTATAGCATATAGATATAAATATATATATATATATATATATGCACATATAATATATCTACATATACACATATACATATATTCAGGACCTTACATTCCAGCCCTGACTATAGTTGCATTGATCCTTGTTTACACATCACCAATTGCTCCTCCCAACACTTCACTGCTTCCATCTGAGCCACAAATCCCCAGCCCATCCCCTTCAAGATGCTCCTGGCAACATGGGAAGAGATTGTTCTGCATGGTGGCATTTTCCTACTGGCACAGGACACCTTCAGCAGCATTCAGAATCTGAAGGTTTGAACCAGCTGTTTACTTGGAGAACCCATAAAATGAAAGGCACATCCACATCTTTTCAGATGCTAGGCATTTAGTTCAAGGAAGATGAAAAACTATATAATCCACCAAGTATTGCTTTAAGGATATTTGTTCTTGCATTCCCACTTACTTTTAGCATGTCATCTCTTCACAAAGTCAGGCTCTTTCATCAATTTGCAGGTTCTGCATTCATGTTTCAGAGGTACCAAACCGTAGGTGCTATTTTTATCAGGCAATGACAGAATATTTGAAAATGACAGCACATATGACAGAATATTGAAAACTGGGATCTTTTCCCTCTAGATCCAAGGAATACCCAAAGTAGCCCAAATAGTTTGCCTCATCTGACCAGAAAAATGCTGTCACCCCACTGAGGTCAACGGTGTTATGTTAGCAGTGGCTGTGCTTTTTAGGCACTAAAGCAGCAGGGCACTTAAACATTTTGCTTATCTATCTCATATTTTGATCTGAGGCCAAAAGTAATTTTGTATAGAAAAGTATAACAGAATGTGAATGTATCAAATTGCAGCTAACATCGTTGCTCAGCTTAAATGTGGAGATTACTCTGCCTCCAAAATTAGTCCTGCTTTAAGCAAAGCACAGACCAGAATGCTTCAGTGAATATCAATAAATTATTGAATTGACACCTTCAGATTTGATATCTGGCTTTGCAGCAGAAAAACCAAGGGATTCACAGTTATTATGATAAACAGATATGTTGTCTCAAAAGTCACATTTGACCTAGAAAGATTCTATTTTTAAATACGCAAATAGTGCTGGACACAGACGTTAGTCAGGGTACTTCAAAAAGGACGTATCAATTTACTTAGAGAACTGGGAAAAATTGCCATTATTTAATCAAGGGATAAGACAATTATAGGCCATGTGTGCATGCAAATGTATACTGTATTATCTTGGATAAATCGTGGATGCCATATATACAATAGGGCGCACACACACTGAGGTGACAATTTTTAACTCCAAGTCCTGGAATTCTGGTATTTTACAAGTTATAAAGTAATTAAATATAAAATCAAGCATTTACGGCACATAACCCTGTTAAAATGCTGCAAGCATTTATGGAGCATATCACTGTTAAAATGCTCCCCATTAAATTGCTAATTATTAAACTCATTTGAATTCAGTAGAATTGTGTCGCTTCACACAAGTGCCATAGTGACTCACATAAAAACATGTCAATAGTTTCTCTTCAAGGACATCAACACAATGATGGGGTTTTTTCCCCCCTACTCATTTAAAAAAAAGAAAAAAGCAAAGTGTCTGTGACCCAGGCACCCCAAGCAATGCCCCCTAGAAGAGCTGCAGGCTATGAACTGACAGGAGGTACTATGTTTCCCCATCTGTGGAGCAATAGACTGGCGTATTGAAGCCAGGCACATGCCACAGTAGCTAATTTGAGCGAAAACTGTCTCATAAAACCTAGTAAGAGTCTGCTGAAGACCACAAACATAGCAAAATTTTTGAAAGTTCACAATGGTGTTGCACAGATTGTCTGCTGTGTAGAAGTCTGGACACTTTTATTGAGTCAGGCTTAAAATTTACTCAGTTTTATTTCTAAGAATACAAGTCTATTGTTAGAGAAAAGTAGCTCTGCAACTCTGAATTCTTGCTGTGTTCTAAAAAAAAAAGAAAGCCCAGTTTCATTTAACATAGCAATGTTTGCAAACTGACACATTGTGAAACTCACAGTGCTTTCTGCTGATATTCAAGTGGAAATTCATACTATTAAGCCCATGCAACATTTGCATTCAGACAGGCAAGGCTATAGCTAACTATGTATTTTGCTACATGTTTGACATTGAATTCAAGTCTATGGTGCACCTTTAGAGCAATCTGAGAGAAGAGAAACCTTAATACTCCATGGGAAATTGATGTGAAAAACGATACTATATGTAAAATAAACCAACCATGAGTTTTGGGAAAACCACTATGCCAAATTCCCATCAATGTCCACATGACTGCAATGGAGAATTTTCAGGACCAGAGTATCTGCCAGGCTTTTAGGCATAGGAATTCAAACAAAAGGAGAAAATCCAGCTTCCTCTTTCAAGGCTGTAAGTCAGTTGGTTGTGAAGACCAGGGAAAAATCATAATTTCCAAAATAAAGAACTATATTCAAACAGCATTACCAAAGATCTCTCTCCACTGCAGCATCAAGTGTTCACCAATGCCAAAGCTAGATCGGCCATCCAATCCAATATAGCAAATTATACAGCTTGGTAGTTTGATTTTAATATGACAGTTCCTGTAAACTGGTTATTCCTGGTATGAGGTATTTAATTAAAAGCCAAAGAGCTCAAAGTCAAAAAACATCTTCATAATTCATGCTGCTGTGCCTGGGTTTTGGAAGCTGGCATTGTTCCAAAGTGCCAGTTTGCCAGTCAGTTTGGTCATTCCTATTTCAGTGATGAAAAACTTTCCTGTACCTCTGACAATTACTGACTGCACGAGAAGAGGGGGCTTTTTAAAGACCCTTGTATTATTACAACATATTCTAAAAGCAGGGTTTCAAAAACATTTTGAAAAAGCCACAGTAACACTGCTGGTGTCATGAAAGTCTCTCAATTTAAGAAATCTTGACTTGATCCCTCATATAGCAGCTAGAAGAACCAGAGTAACCAAAAGGAACAGCCCTGAAGAGGAGAGATTTATGCAGATGAAGGTAGCTGTTACAAATTAAACAAATCCCAGTTTATCTTAATTGCACTGGAGACCTTGAACACAGTTTAAAAAGTTAAAGATTTGCTCAAGACACTGCATTTTTTCTTCATCTCCACCACATCCTCTGCCTGATGAGCTCCAGTCTACTGTTCTTGGAGCCACCTCACAAAAACTCATTCTACAGTAAGAGGCCTCTGTGACAGACAGATTCAGGTCCCAGCACTCCTGAGTCTGAAGTTCCTGTTTGACCTGCACTAATAATTCAGTAAACCTCTGAAAGGCATCACTCTCTAATACATACCAACATGGAAGTCATTCTGAAAGATTATTTTCCTCATAGACTGCATAATGTCTTCAAAGGAAACAGTTAAAGTGAACAAAATTAGTATGTGAAAAGTTAGTTCTTCACCTAGTGTCTAAATAAAAGCTTCTATTTGAGTCTAGCATTTTGTATGACACGCCTGATGTGCATTTATGCTGTGCAGGCCCATGTAGTCAACCCATCAGTCATGCTGAGCATCAGCCTTCCGGTGAACCAAGCTTAATATACTAACACCAGGAACTCCTTTGGCTTTAAGTTTCTCTGTTTCAAGCAATGCACTTTGCCTTTCCTCTCATTTTTCCCAGCTGCATTTTACAACTAATTACTAATAGGCCTCTTGATCAATTATTGATTAGCACTGCTATTGCTGGGATTCATTCTAGGCACAAGAAAAACAGGTAGAAGTCTATGGCAGTTATGCTCAGACAATGAAAGAAGCAGGCCCTCATCCCCTACTTTTAATTTTACATCTTTTATCGGATAAGAAAAGTATATTACCCCTTCAGACATACAAGGCACCTTAGGTTAAAGAGTATGGAAATGAAAACCACTCATGGTTAAAAAGATAAGAAAAACAGGGCTGAACCCAGTTAACATAGCGACACTACAAGGTTATTAATGCTTCTTCTGCAAATTGTTTCTGAGAGCAGGGTTATCAACTTGTCTGATATTTATGGATTTTCTTCCATTAAGAGGATTGGCATCTCCTGCTCTTGTAGGGTCCATGACAATGGTCTCTACAGAACTTCTCTTACAAGAAACCTGGTGAGCCTTATGAAACACCATTTTAATCAGATGCAGCTTTTTGTTGTCCTCTTTTTGCTCACAGAAACTGAGGGACAAAGATGACATAGCTTTCCAAGGGCAGGCAGGTGGCAACCTAGAGAAGGAGAAATGAGTCCCTGAGCATCTGGAGCACCCACCCAGTGGCGCAGCCATGAGCTCAGGATGCCCTTAAGACCCTCATGCAGGTAGCTCAGCAGCAGCAGCATGAATATCAATGACTTGTTCATGCTTGGTAATGCATTTCTTCCATTTTTCAAGTTTGAAAGAAGCAGGGGGAAACAATACAGAAAAAAAGGCAGATGATGTCCCCAGGCCTGTGCTGAAAGGACTCTCTTCTGGAAAATGAGGACATTCAGAAACCTGTGTTTGACCTTCTACAGGACTGGAAAAAGCCAATGTGACCCTGGGAGCACAGACACCTTTCTGCACTCTTAACAGCCTAAGCAGCCCCCTGCAAATCTTTTACAGACAGGCAGCCACACAAACCAGTTTTAGCTTGTTCAGGCCTTTTAAATGGAAATAAATTCTTCAACCTCTCTTATCACTGACAGAGCACTTACCAGCCTAAAAGTCTCATAAATGTATAGCTTGTGTTAAATTGCCCTCTAGAGGAGACAACACAAAGGCAAGAGAATGAAGAGCTGAAAACCAATTGTAACAATTTTTTTTTAAAGCAGCAAAACTACCACAGTAATGCCACGCTGTTCTTTCAATAAATCAGAGAGAAATCTCATTGTACAATTGCCCTTTGTTCCATTTTGCTTCAAGGGCGTAAAAAAATGTACTACAAAATAAAACTGTGTTGTAGTTTCAAGATGAGGAGGTAGATCTTCATAGATCAAAGGTGGAGTTCTGTTTTTCAGACAGGGAGCTGCACTCCTCATTTGTAATTTGCTTTAAGGAGAGCAGGATGAGTTTTTTGATTAGAAATGGATTTCTGCTCATCAGAGTCAACTCTGTTGCTTCACACCCGTTCAATTCTGAGCTTTTCAAAACTTTATTTCTCACCATGCTCAATTGATAGGGTTTTGCAAAAAGAATCCCTAGGGGGAAATAAAAGCTAACCGTTGCAGCCCTTTGTTCTTGCAACAGGAATTTTGTAGATTCCTTTAATTTTTCTGTTTTATTGAAAGTTGTCTTTAAATTTGAAAGAATGGCTATATCCCTTACCTGGACCTTTTCACCCTTACTAAGCCTGCCTACCCATGTCAAAAGCAAACAAATAATATTATATAGCTTAGGAGTAAAATGTGTGATAAGGGCCATCTGGTTTAATTTAAAAAGATAAATAGCAAATCAAAGCATTTTAGACTTCTGTAATACTAATGGAGTGGGAATACAACACATAAGAACAAGTATTGAGGTGAATGGAGGTAGAAAACCACAAAGAAATAAAGAGAATTCAAAAGGCTGGGCATCTGGGGGAAAATTCATGCCTACTGAAAGTTTACTGCTATGAATTTATATCAGAGATGTTACATGTCTCCTGTTTTTGGAAAACCACAAAGAGGTATATTGTCACATAAGCTAAAACAATGTATTAGTCATAAATTATTATATGCAGTTAGGAAACCTGTTAATCCTTTAATGCAGTATTATGTAAAAAAAAAAAATCAAACCCAAGCAATTCTGGTTGCTATACCTGCAAAGATGTACAAACCACAGCTACTTTACCAAGATAACAGTGGCAACATTACTGTAGATTGCAAATGATGAGACTGAAAAATGAGAGGAAGCTGGAGAACCCCAGGGCTCTGATATGATACAGCAACATGAGAATTTACCTGGCTCACACTGAGACATTTCCCAGGCACCTGCCCTACCCCTCTGATGGATATTGCTGGTCCCAAGGCAGGGAAATCTGATGCACTATTAATTCGTTTCCAAATTGCCGTAAATTACGATATTCAAGTAAGGTGATTCCTCTTTCAATGTACCTTAACATATAAGCTGAAAGCCTGATGTTCCAGGAAAACCGTAATGAATAGATTGGATGTCCTTTGTACAGGCAAGGGAAATCAACTGGAGTTACACTGATCTAAATTTTATGAGTATCACCTGTGTTGACCATTAAAAATGGAAGTTACAAAGTTAATTCCAGTAATTATTTCTCTGTGCAGATATCAGTCAGCTCCCTCAGTATATAAAGGCCCTATGAATGTCCAGTTTGCTTAAGTGTTTGCCATCCTGGTTATTATTCACAAAGGATAAGACATCATTTTTCCAGACTTTTCCCTGGATCTCTTCAGACTGGGATCAGTTGCAGCTATTTATGCTGTCCCTGTATTTGGGAATGAAGACCTGTTCTAATCTGACCCCCTCCCGCATCTATGTGAGAAGAGAAATATATCACCTTGAAACGTAAACAAAGAATCTAAATATAACTCTAGAGCCCATGGCGCATTCTGAAATGAACTTCTTTTTGTAATCCCATGGTAACAAAGGGCAGTTGACATCTGCATAACTTATACCTAAGTATTTACAAATGGTTGAGAGAATACGAACAATACAGAAAGAGAACTGTAACAAGAATGCAAACCCATAAATCTGGTGTGGAAGACACATTATTCACATCACATCATATTCTTATGATGCACGAGGACTGCATAATAATTTGATGGGTGCATTTCTGAAATTGTATTTAATATGTCTCTGCTGCCTCTACAGATTACAAATAGGGACACTGTATTAGTGTGGGGATGAGAAAAATGAGTTAAGGCATTCATTTTACAAAGCACTAAAATAGAACCATAATATCAAATCAATGTCAGGTACTGTAAAACATGCATAGTAAAAATGTGATCAATTTAGGCTTATCCAAGACTTTGCTGGAAAGCTTTAAAGCTGATTTGAGTAAGAGCATCATATTACAAAAATGGAGCTGAGCTTTATTTGAGACATTTCATCCAACCTTCTCCTTTTAAGAAGACGTTGGTGCCTACCATTCTGCAATATGACCACCCTTCAAAATCTTCCACAAAATACTGCGTGAGAAGCTGCAGGTTCTTTCAGTAGGCTAGAATGGAAGCAGTTCTAGCACAGCAAATAATTTCCATCTTCCACGCTCTCTCCAGGTTCTGAGATCATTTACTGTATTAATATTTGGCATTCTTTAAACTCTCTCAACTAAGTAACCAAAAGAGTGCCATTTTCTTCACAAAGTGTTAAAAAGTGAAATTTTGGGAGCAAACATGGGGGATCTGGAGTTATTGTAAAGAGAGGGAAAAGTCTTTGCGAGGTAGATACTTGCAGAAAATAAGGCTTCAATCATTCCACTGGCTGTGATGAAGAATCTCCCCCTGTGCCAACCACAAGAGTAAGTTGGTCTGCTTGCTTGAAGCAAATACACATTGCTGCACTGCCAGGCATGACAGTAATATATCTGTGAAAAGAAAACCACCTACACAAATTAACTATATGCCAGCCTTTTCCTAACATCCATTTAAGGATAATACTACAGTGAGAGGACACTCTTAGAGCAATATGAAATGCAATTAAATGAGAAATCAAGATCTGAGGTTTGTTTTACATATCATTCCTCTTTTTTTGGATGATGGTCCAACCCAGGCAGACTGTTTATCAACAGCATGAGAGAACGGGTCTTGAAAGGGACAACACACATTTGTTACTGTGGTACAGCGGGTCTGCTGTAAATCACACGGACTAACAAACCAGCCAGCAGCAGTAGCTCATGGGTACTGGACATTTTCAGATGGGCAGAGTAAATCTCTTGTCAGAGATGTCAGAGATAAACCCTACTTCATCATCTTTCCCCTTCACTGCAGGAAATCAGGAAGAGCAATAACAGAATATTCATTTACAAAAAAACCTTTGAAACACATGTTGAAGGACTGATAGCAAAAGATGTTTGCAGAGTATTTTGTAAACAATCTATGGAATCATATAAGAAACAATACATTATATCTTGAAAACCTATGCATACACTTATACAGAATAAATGTGAATTTATTATTATATTTTTATATATATTATTTTAAGTGCTTTCTTTTCAACTTCTGAACACCAGCTGTGTTCTTCTGGTGACAAAAGCATAAATACTATGCTACATCCTACAGTGTTATGCCAGTGCTAAAGGTAGCGTGCCCTTATTTTTGCGTATCTTCACAGAAAAGTGTGAAGTGACCTTGAGATGTTGAGATTTTTCCTCTAAGTCTGTCAGTCACAGGAAAATGGGGCTCCCTCCTTGCAGAGGTCTACTCCACTTGTCTGACTGAAGGTCCATGGAGGTGGGCTGTGCAGCTATCCTATCATTTCTAGGGTAGTTCTGCACTGATGAAGTTCAGAGTACTGTGAGAGACTCCCTGCACCTCAGACAGACATTTCACAGCAAAAAATTATGCTTATTTATGCTATTTGTTACCCTGCAACTAGTTTTGTCCAGATCTGCACTTCCTTATCTGGCAGCCATAGAATTATTCATAGTCGTGGGGTTTCCAGTGCCAGAACAGGCCCCTATCTCTTATCATTCCTTGCATGCATTCCTCTGTGCTGAGTCCCATTTTCCATATCTGAAGGCCGATGCTATCACTCCAGGGCTGTATTTCTCTACACCACATCACTGTGTTAGAGCCATAAATATCTCATTCCACACATAGAATAACTGTCTGCTAAAATATCTATACAGAACCATGGTTGTGCCACACAAAGACAAACAAAAGCGAAACAAATTAACCACAGACACCTGGTCAGTTAGAGAAACTGCTGTCACAGCTTGACTAAGTGAAACCAAGACACAGGCATGTCAAGAAAACCTCAGACAGAGCAAGTCTGACAAACCTCAGTCACGCTGCCTTGCAGATTCAACACAAAGACCATGGTCTGCTATCCGAGAACAGCAATCCTGCGCTGCAAGGACAAGGCTTTCATTCCTAGATCTGTATATCCCTAACCCTGGTTTTTATCCCCCTTCCTCTGGAAAAAAAAAAAAATCTTCCTTCTCTAGTGAACAGATCAAATCACCAGCATTTAACTTCTCCTCTGAAAGTAACTCACTTGCTCCATGCCTGCTGATACCATATCCAGCAATTCCCACCATTTAGAGAACAACTGTGATGGGATCACCACCCGTCTGCAGCCACACAGGGGCTTCTAGGGCAAGCCAGGGTGTCTCCACAGGGAATCCCTTCCTGAGAGGCAGAATAAAAGAGGAGAGTCAGATTTGCATTCAGTGTTAATCAGAACAGATTCATTGAGATTAATGACAATGAATTTATGACAGGTGTGAGAACTAATAAAAATCCTTTTGTTCGTGTACAGCAGGAAATTTTACTTGCAATTCTACTTTCTAAAAATTCACTATTTGTGTTCTTTTAATCATGTTTGAATTTACAGCCAGACACAAAGGGCAGGTTTCTGGTCTCCTAGTCAGTGCTCCTGCAGGACCACAGAGTGGATTCATCCTCATTGCCTTCACGTTCACTGAGCACAAACAAAGCACCTCTGAACATTTGAATTCCTTATGGGAATCCTCAGTGCCTTGCACAGATCTAAGGAAGTAAGGAGTAGGTGTGTGGGGGGAGGGGGTTTGAATAACACTACATAACTAATTTCTTTGACATTAGGAATTCAAAACTACAGGTTTTCTTTTTTGATTCAGGCATTCAAAAAGTCTTTAAAAATGTTCGGCTAAAATGGCAAAATGTATGCAAACTTGTGACTGTTACTGCCCTCAGACGACTCAACCCTTTCCTTCTCATAGTGCCCTGGTTACTGTTGTTTTGCCAAAACAGAAATTATGCACTCAGATTAATAATTGTGTCATGTCCAGGCATGTTAATTAATGACTCTGCGCTGCCATTACCTGCTCCCTAGCCATCATAGCCCAAACTGCAGCGTTGGGTGTCTTGCTTTGCTCATCTTTGGAGCACTGCATAAGGACGCTGGATGTACCATGGATCATGCCCATGAATGTTAGAAGCCAATGTTTAAATATTCCACTAAACAACTTGATCTCTCATTAGAATAATGGTATAGAGGCCTCAAAATTGTACATCCTTGATGTTGAGACCAAATTATTTTAAGCCGTAGCCTCACTCTTAAACTGCAGCTTCACAAAGAGACTGTGAAACAAGGCACAGCTTTGTGGTCATTGCACCAATATACAACTTAGCAATGCAAACACTTTTATATTTCTGTTTCTGAATGCTGATTTTGCACTCATGACATTGCATAGTCCTATTTTTCAAGAGAAATTTCTGCTCAGCAGCATTTTGGGGATGCTTTCTTTGGAATTTCAGGAGCTTTTCAGGAGCTTTTCCTTTGGTGGTGATTGCCAGCAGCAGATGGCTAGAGCATTGTGTCTTAATTTTAAGATGCTCACCCAAATTGTTCTGTTGTCTCCATTCTGGTATTTCTCAGTGACATAAGTTTTGATGAAAGGTCTAGTAAAGTCAGTTGGAGGACTTCTGATGTCAGTAGATGCTGAGTTATTATAACTGTAAACTGGAACATTTCTGTGTCTTATCTTTCTGTCCCATTCTCATACCTCACAAATAACATGAAGCAAGTTTACATTTCATTAACAAGAATTATTGTGGCAGGTTTTGTCTACAGCCATTGCTTCATGATCTCCCACATAATTCTTCTTGCTGATTTTCCTCCTTGCATCACTCCTTGAATTTCTGTACAGCCAGTCACGTACACTAATACTCTGCATTATCTGTGTACTGTTTCAAAGCAATCCATCTCAATCTTCTTTTTCCTGCTGGATGGTTTCCATCAGGGCAGTTGCTCTGTCACTAACTGTGGTAGGTTTCTCCAATCAGGCAGTCATCCAAGAGTCTGGAATTAAATTTGACTCATGTTTTCAAGCATGGATGAGATTCAGGACATCTTGACTTATCCCTGTCAGGATCTACCTTCAGGACCTTTTAAAACTACCATCCACCAATGCTATAAGCAAACCATTTTTGTCATTTTACTTGAGAATGTGATTTAAACAAACATTTTTGGTGTAAGGCCTTTAACAAGTTCTCTCCTTGGCAATTGTTTCCCGCACTGTTTAAGCATCCAAAACTCAAGTCTAACCATACAGAGAAGTTTATCTCTTTATTGCTAAAGAGTAGTTGACAAATGGAGGTTACTGAGCCTACATGGCCAAGACTGGCTAACCCCAGACAGCGCTGGCCTCAGCACATCCCCATGCTGCCTGCAGTGCCACAGGATTCTCCCTGTGCACTGCAGCATGCCCTGTGCACCAGGAGCTGCCTGCACAAAATGCAAAGTTTTCCATATACAGCTCAAAGACAGGGTAGAAAAGCTTCCACACAGCGTTTGTGGTTGTAACACCCATCAGTTGATCACTGCACCGACACACCTTTGGCCAGAGCACCTCCTAAAGAGAGGAGGAAAGGACCGGGGAATGGGTTTGTCTGCAGTGGAGGCTGGGATATACAGGCCTCATAATTCAATTATAAATAAATAGGAATAGAAAATTAAAATTATAAGTAATAAATTACATCATTAATTACAAGAATTTCTCATAGCCAAATTCATAGTCACAATATATTTTCAAATTATATTACTTTTCATGAGTTCCTCCTCCTGTTCCAACTTTGTCATGCATAAGAATAGGACCATTTCTAGGAAAAGGAAAAAACCTATGACAGAGTCACTAGCATTTCAAATTGATTTCTTCTGTTTTAATAATCACTATTGACCCTTCTTGGGGGAGCAATTTCCTGGTGCTTGCAGAGGAAGCCTTCTGTAGAGCAGCCAGCCTCTTCAATTCTGTTCATTAACATAGCTAAAAGTCAACTTTTATGACCATCATTTCAGAAACATCCATACTTACAAATCATTTACTATTTCTAAGGAGAAGATCATGCTTGAAAATGAAATGAGCACCTTAACCCAAAAGGATCTGTCATGGCTTCATTTGTTTCAGGCAAAATGCACATTTTTTAACCAGATTTCTTTGAAGAGGCAACTGCTAACTGAAAATTCAGTTAGACTCAATAATTTTCTATGAAGTTGCTTTACAAACACTTTGGTTTTAATCTTTTCAAACCATACTTAATAGTCTACTTTATGAAGCAGTCAGGCATGAGCTTATGGGTCTGCTGAGCCATAAAATAAAAAAGTAGTGTCATGAAGATAAAATGCAATTCAAGTCTCCACAGCCCATACCCACATGCCTTTAATGCCAGCACTCTACATAATTCTTATCCTAGCACTTCACACTTCTAGTCCCTCAAATCTTCCCCCAGAGTGCTGTACCAGATAGTGCTGATCCTTCTTCTGTTTCTTGTTTTCAGCATCTCAAATCAAAAATATTCTGAAAGAGGGACATCAGACCTCCTGGCCAAAGGAAGAGTTGTTTAAGAAATTGGTGGTGAAGCTTGTAATGACCAAAAGAAGCATGAGGGTAAGAAGAACGGGTGAGAAGTGCAGGGGAAGATCACCAAGCTGGTATCTGGACAAGACTCATGTACACAAATTTGTCATCTCCCACGGGGGACTGGAAGGCTTCTCTCCTCCCACACCACTCCTTCTTCCACTGCCTGACATTTTCCATCTTGTATGGGAAACAGAGGCTAGAATAGACTTCACAGGGAGGGGACCATTAAGGGACAATAAAAACTGCATCCAATTTACACAGAATAGGATGGAAAAACACCTTGCAGAAAGAATGTGAAGAGGCTAAAAGTGCAGTTTAAATTTGTTTTCCCCATGGAAAAGCTTAAGACCAAATAACTCTTTCCAAATGAAGGAACTGTATACATTTAAACTGAGATAATTGGTACAGTGGACTTCGGGGTTTGTAGATTTATATTTACCTTTAAAGAGTAATTATTTGTGGAATTCATTTGTATTTCAAAATGGACAAAGTTCTCCTTTACAAGCCTAGCTTTTCTTCTACTGTACTGCACAATATTAAAAGTTGTTAAAATCTTTCTGAGTGATCAAGTGAGACTCTGACCTGTACAGCTGAGAGGCCCTTGAGTAAGCTTACATTTTTTCTTGTGTAACTGACTAGAGTGTGCAAAGCACTGATAGCATAACACATTAGGCAGACAAGAATGAGTGGGCAAGAAAAGCCTGTACGAATGGATCACCGACATGCTGCTTTAAGATGTGAATGTTGGCAAGCGTAACAGCTTTGAATCTCATTACCCCTCACTGTAGTTCCTCTTAGCGAATTTTTTACTGTAGACAAAAGAGGTAATCTTTGTTTCCATGCGATAATGTACCCAAAATCCCAACAAGTAGTCTATAGTCCCCCAGTTTCAGTGTGATTCCGGTTAAAAGGACATATAAATTTTGGTTTTACTTCATTGAGATCAGGATTAAATTCGGTCTTTTCTTCATGCATGCTAATTTAGAGAAAGCATCAAACTAAGACCACATTTCTTAAATATGGCCTGTAAGTGCATGGTCTATGAATGCTTAGAAGTGCATAGTGTTGTGTTATCAAAGCATGTTCAAAGGATTCGCTGCAGATCTGGGTCATTCCATTAAAAACTTCCGTGTGCTGCGAACCATTGAGGAGTGAGGCGGGAGTGCCCTCTTGTGTTTACAGAGGAATGAGATTAATGGTCATTCCATTCAAAATCACTAAAGTGGGGAAAATGCATCCATTCCTGTACCAAGCATCTCCAGACTGGCTGCAGGTCAGGTGTACACACCTGATCAGCATTGCAAAACCGATTGCTTACTAGCTCAAACAAGGTTTCAGCCTCTTGTTTTGTCACGCAGTATCCTGCAGCACATTTCTCTTTCACCAGCTCCTCTGCTTCAACCTTCAGCAAGCCCTGGCTTTGCACAGGCCCATGGCCCCATCCTACGCAGCATGAGGAGAAACACGGGCAAGAGCCACTGGCTCCCTCTCTACGTGATGTTCCCTCCCAGTGCCTGCAAGGCAAGTCCCGCCTTTGTTGCAGAAATGCAGGTATAAAGTAAGATCAAGTTACTGCAGATCCTAGCAAGGTCTGTGGTAACTCAAAGTAGGGGCACAGCAGGAGAGGGACTCATGGAGCTGGACCCACATGATTCCCAAAAGGAGAGGACAGGTATAACCTCTTAGTCTGCTTCTGCCTACAACCAGTCTGGTAGGCTGGGTAAGATTTTCAAACTCTATGACACTTCTAGTATAATATGTATTAATTATGCTAAAGCTATCTTAGTTTATTCCTTACTTGCATGTAATAGACAAACCCTACAATCAAGCTGTGTCACAAACTCACACTGCAGTCCATAAAAACTGCTTAAACATGCCAATAAATTGAAGAATCTTCAAGAGAAATGAAAGATATCAATTAACAGGGCAACTGACACCAGCCAGGGTCACATGGTAATTATGGCAACTGTGACAGCTCCTGTGAGAACAGTCAGCTGCATTACAGCAAGTATTAATGGTTTTCACAGGGCATGCAGCTTCCAGGGCCAGTCAGCAGCTTCTTCAGCCCCATCTGGCATCATAAATTCCTCTATGCAACACCAGGCTGCCCGTGGGCAGTGGGCTGTTTGCCTCACCCGAGAACAGGTAGTGGCCAGATGTTTTTGTATCTTGCACAACACCACCACAGGCTTCCAGCTAGGAGTTACTCCAGAGGAAGCTGAGAGTCAACTGCTATTCCCTGGAGGGATACACTCAGATCTGATTACTGCCATCTCTGAAAACTCCCCCAGAACTGCTTTTTTGAGAAGAAATAGAGAACTTCCTGATCATCCATTCCTGGCTCCCAAGAGGGCCTATCTTAGGGATCACAAAGGATGCTGATGGGATTACACCCTGAGACTCTGGCAGCAGTTGGAGATTAAGGAGCACCAGAGGATTCATGTCTGTAATAGGGCCCCAACTCAAGCTTCGGACCACAATTTCTCTGATCTGAAAAGGCCCTGCGTTTAGAAACAGTGCGTGCTCATTACCTCTGGCAGACCAGTTGCTTCACGTCACATGAAGTGCATGAAGAAATCTTGTCTGCCTATTAGCTGCATATTCTGTAGCCAAGGAGAGCATGTTCCCAGTGCCGACAAGGAGTGGCAGCCTTGTCCCATAATTTCCCTACACAGCATATGTAAAACTGAGGACCAAAACACAGGATGGCCTTGTCTTACTCTGCTCTCGGCTGTTGAGCACACAGAGGGAGACTGCAAGTTCTGAAACTCTCAGGTCTTCCCCTCTGTTGCCCTGAGAGCCTGGGTGAGTTCCTCTGAGTTTTGGTGAATATCCAAGAGAACATGACCAGGCAAAGCAGGTTAGATCATAGGAAGGCCTTCAGCAGAAGCCGCCTCGTATGAACGTTTCCATGACAGAGGGATGCAGCCTCTCTGGTATCAGGACATCTGTTACCCACTCCAGTCAAGAACACCAGGACAAGGCATGTGTGCTTGGGTACATGGTAAAAGTTTGCAATGTTATGAGTTCCCTCCTAAGAAGTTATCAGTGTTAGTTCACTTTCTCTTAAAGTTAAAAAATTACTTGCACAGATGAAATGGCTTATTTGGGTTTTAATGAATATTATCATGGTTGTAGGATTAACTGTGCTGCCTGCCTCTTTCTGTTCTTTACAAATACAGACTTCCACCTTCAAACACCGAACACAATAATCTTACATATCCTAGGGCAGAGCATCACAATTGTGTTGTTCATTAGTAGGACCAGTCATAAGTTTTATTGCTCTGAATATAAATTGTTCCTTTAATTTAATTGTATTTAGATAGAGATCATTTCTTCTTCACAGTATGAGAGTAAATATCAGCAAACTGTAGAAAAACAGACTTCTTACACATCAAATATTGTTCATTTTAATGGTTGAATCCTTGCATTTAGCATAATAAAATAGGGGCTACACTGCATTTTGGAGAGATCAAGCATGAGATTTCACATCGTATTTACAGCAGCCTGAGTATTAGATGCTGTCAGGTGACATCACCCTGCTCAACAATACCCCAGCCCAGAGTTTTTGTTCCCACCACTTCCTTTCTGTTAAATCTAGTGGTTAGATGGTCACAATGTAAGTCAGCTCAGGTGGCTGATTTGCTAGAAAACTAAAGGGGAAGAAAAATTTTAAAATGTTCTCTATTGCACCAGGTAGATGCTTGTGGCAGCACGTAGTAGCCTGTAGTAGTGACAGGGGAGGAGGGAAGAACAAGGTTATCCTTTTCAGCAGGAGCTGCTAAGTTCTACGTAATTGTAAAGTTAAAACACAGCTATAGAAAGTGCTGTTTCATCTCTTCCTGTATGAGAAAATCTGAGCTGCTGAGAGAAAGACACACTCACAAAACCTGCTAACTTTTAAGAACAAGAGAACATGGAAACAAAATTCTACAATAAAAGATTTGAGAAGAACCTGTGTCTGTGCAAATTTCATAGAAGGAAAGACTTATGCGCCATTCTAGGTGAAGACCTTATGTATAATTACATCTATTAAAATTAATATATTGGCACTGTAGCAAAGATAGTTACATTTTCCTACATCTTTTAATTTTTAAAAAAATGTATTTCTATCTGTTTTAATAGGAATACAATGGGTAAAATAATATGTATGCCTATTTGATTTTCTTATTTTATCATATGAAACATTCCAAGCTGTTGAAGAAGTGAGAAATATGCACTCTAAAGGGATTGCCTCTTTCTTACCCAGAGTTCTGTACTTATCATATCCAGATTCAATTCCAGACACTAAAATGTAGTTTTACAACTTCTATTTCATTATAATAGTTCACATGGTATTTCATATTAAAAAAAGCAAAGTGAGTACATGTTACAGCAGGGAAACTGCAACACGATGTATCAGACAACGAGGCCTGTGGAAAGAAATATCTATGGACTGATTCTTGATAGATGTTTCAGAGATGTTTATTTCTCCAGCCGCATGGCCGGGATCTGCCGACGAACTCCGGCAATCACGGGACCCGAAGGTCCTTGCCCGCGCAGGGGAACACAAAACAACCAATGGGAACGAGGCTGACCAGGGGCAGGGAAACCCCGTGTCCCCCCCCGAGGGCCCCTCTCCCAGGACCACATGGCAGGGGGAGGGACCCAACATTTCACCCATTTATTTTTAACAAAAAGAGATTTAAAACTTAACATTGAAAACAACTGGATAAACATAACAAGGACAGTTTCAAAACAAAACAAGCCACCCTCCTGAGCCTTTAAATGTCCAAACAGATTCTCTGGAACATCTTAGGGCTGACAGAAGGGAGACAGGACTCTCCAGGAATGCTTTGTGGGGAAACTGAGCCAGGAGAGGGTTTCTTCTATTTGTACCTGTTGGAACGCTAAACAAAAATATTTAATTTCTTCCCTCCCCCTCTTCATCCCCCACTCAGCATTGGAAAGGGATTTTTGGGGAAACAATCGGCAAAGGCATGGTTTTGTGAAGGAAACCATGGGTGAAAAAACGGATTGGGAATACAATGGGGGTAATAGGATATAGGATAAAAGGGAAAGGTGGGATTAGGAAAGGGAAACTGTAGGGGGGCTTATAATGGAGATATTGTCTAACATGACTATGATTTTTAGCATACAGAAACACCATCAGGCCTTTTACAGAAACACCATCAGGCCCAGTGACCTCTGCTGCTTGTAACCCTTTTCTACCTTGTACAATTTTGAACTCCACCACCTCTCTATCTCCCAAGCTTGGGATGTATTTTTCAGGGTTATTCTTTTAAATAGCAGTTCTATGAACCAATATGTCTTCTTGGTTGTCACATCTTGTTATAAAACCATAATTTTGTTTAACATTATACCATTTTACTATTCCTAAAACCTTAGCTATGGTGATTTTTTCCTTTTTCCGAGTGGCTGCTGTTTTTCTGTCTCGCTGCATTTTTGCTTCCTCTTTCGCTTTTGCTCGTTCCTGTGTTGGAGCTGTCAGGGCTGCTGGGGCTGTCGGGGCTGCCGGAGCTGCTCGTGCCTGCGCGCTCTTCCCGGGGTCACATTTGGGGCCACATGGGCCAGGCCGGGCCGCACCGCTCAGCTCCCTGCACGCCGCCTCCTCTGCTCTCGGGCCCCCGAGCAACGAACACCCCGCGCCCTGCTCCAGCGCGCGTTTCGGCGAGGTGCAGCTCCACTCCGCCGCCAGCTGCTGCCCACGCACCGCCCCTCTCGGTCGGGCGTTCCCGGGGCTCGCTCCACCACGCGCTGTGCGGGGCCGGGCGGGCACCACCGGGTTGCGCCGCTCCGCCACGCCTCGCTCTGCTGCCGACACTGCAGCTCGCGCCGCTCTGCCCGCGCATGGGAACTGCCTCGCTGCTGCTCGAAGAGCGCTTGGTCCACATGGGTGAGGCTGCACGGTCCCTGAGGCAGGCTTCCCTTCACCAGGACACAGCTGACATTGCTCAACAGTCTCGGTAATTAAATAATATTCACGAAAATATTCTTCTATCAGCACATATTTTGACTCAGAAATTAACTGTGTCCAAACGGTCTTCCAAAAGTCTTTGGTAAGAATCAAATCCCAAGAAACATAGAAAAAGTTCTTAAACAACCATGAAAGGAAGTGTTTCAGTTCCTTTTGAGCTTGAATTAAGCTAAAATTTACAAATCGTTGTTCAAGAATCTTTTCAAGTTTAAGATAAATGTCCATATGCGGCTCTGAGACCCAAGAGTCTTTCCATGGTTCCTCCATAATTTAGAGATGGAACAGCAAAACAAAAACAAGAAGAGAAATCCAGAGTTTACTCACAAATCGCTGTCCTTAGGGATCGGGGATTGTTCTGCTTGCATTATCCACCATTTTTTACAGTGTGGAAACTGCAACACGCGTATCAATGAACGAGGCCTGTGGAAAAGAAATATATATATGGACCGATCCTTGATAGATGTTTCAGAGATGTTTATTTCTCCAGCTGCATGGCCGGGATCTGCCGAGGAACTCTGGCAATCACAGGACCCGAGGGTCCTTGCCCGCGCAGGGGAACACAAAACAACCAATGGGAACGAGGCTGAGCAGGGGCAGGGAAACCCTGTGCCTCCCCCCCAGGGCCCCTCTCCCAGGACCACATGACAGGGGGGAAGGGGCCCCAACAAGTAAATGCTGTTTTTCCTGATTCTGTAGAGTGTGATTTTAGGATATTGTAAGAAATAAGACACAATTGTAAGAAAGGTTCTGAAAGATGGCAATATTAAGAATAGTTCTGGTAAAAATAATCAAACAGCTCAGCAGCCTTGTGTTCTCCAAGAGCCAGAGGCGGCCTCTTGTTAAGGAACATGAAGATATATTTCCTATTTAAAAGTGGATTTGACACTCAATTTGCCAAGGCTGTATAAATACGACAGAAAAGCCTTATTTCCCCTATGCCTCATTAATTAATGAAGTGATTGCAAGTGATAGTAATAAACAGCTGGGTCATACAACTGTGACAAGAACATTAAAAAGCAGGTTGCTCTTCTCCCATCTTGCCACTTCAATGCTTTTGTCTCACCCAAATTCATCCATCTCACCACTTAAGGGTGAGAAAAGCCAGTAAGATAAGTAGCAATTATATAGCAATTAAATAAAACATATTATCTTCCAGTAATATGTTGTTTATGTGGAATAACATAGAAGAGATTTAAACATTGAGAGAAAGATGCTGTTCCCAACCACTAACGAAGACTCAGATTGAAATTTCCCTTAACTATTTTTGGGCATTCTGCTGCAGTAGTTCAGGATAATGAATGCTTCTGTTAAACAATAAAATAGTTACAATGATGTACTCCTGAGACAGCACACAGAATTACCTTTGTAAACAGAGGAAAAACTAACTAATTCAAAATTATTAATATTAATTAGTCTGCCTGCCTTAATACACCAACTTTATCTCTTCTTTTAGGTAACCAAGTGAAGAGGGTTTGAGGGTTTTTCTTGCATAAAGCTTTGTTATGATTTACTGGTAATTTTAGCCATATAAACTGATTAGATTATGGCGCTAAACCAAGTGTGTCAGTAAAAGCAACCATTGTACTTTTAGATTAACTTCGCAGCAGCAAAGTTAATCTAAATATCCGCCACAGCCATACTCAACTTCAGAAAGGGCAGATACCTAAAACTGAAGATGCTTGTTAAAAACAAAAGTAACAGAACCGTCAAGGAGCATTAGATCCCCACAAGTGGTATGAAGACAAACTGAGAACACTGTCTTGAGGGCACAAAATCACCATTCAAGCCTTGTAAAAGGGCAAAAGGGAGATTACATGTCAGAGTAACACTGTTTAGTCATCAAAACTAATAATATATCTCTTTTCAAATTCATGAATCTGACCCCCGTGAGGAAGTCTGTTCAGAGAAAATTAAGATACATAATTGCATTCATTTTTTGCTCCTGAGTTCAGTGTGAAAAATCTGGGGAAATTCCCTGCACCACACCACTTTTGAGGCTTTCATGAGGGAAGTTGCTTCCAACTTCTTGAAGATGCTGCAATTTCAACAAGACAAATGATGCTTTAGAGAAGGCTAGTGAAACACGTGAACTTCTAATTGTGGTATGTGACCTCCTCCGTGAAATTGCTCTGGTGCTAAAGAAGGGCAGGTAGCAAACAGAATTACAATGTTTTGAACAGGTTCTACTGAAATCCAGGAAACTAAAGCCCACTAAGCCTCACATCTATTCAAGGGAAATAAGCAAAAAGCATATTATAAAAAGTAGTGTGTATCTAGATAATTATGATCTGCAGGGCAATGGTCAGAACATTTGGTAAACTCATATCATACTTATCATCAAGCATGTGATAAATTGATCTAGTGCATGGGTTCCCTAAAGCCTCTTAGCAAATGATTTTAGGCAAACTAAGCAGATGTGTGATGAAAGGTAAAAGACAGGAAACAGAAGGTAGAAGCAAACAGTTAATTTTCACAGCAGAAAAAAACTACCACAGAAATCTGTATGACCTGTACTGGCGAACTTACTGAACTGATCTGAAATAGGTGGTATGCAGAGGGGTAAAAAAACTAGTAATCATTCACTGCTGATGCAAAAGTAGCTGCAGGAGCTTAAAAAGGCTGAGTGAGTACAACAGCAACACATGAAATTCAGCATAGATTGATACAAAGCACTGCTTACCAAGGAAAGCAAAATCAACAGCAAATGCAAAATTAAGAGCTCTGGCCTTTATTGCTCAGATGTGAGATCCTGCAGTTATGACAGACAGTTCTGTGGAAATGTCAGCTCCATGCACAGTGACAGCCAAAAAAGGACACCAAAGTCTGGGAAGTGCTAAGGAACAAAAAAAAGGAAGCGGGGAACATCATGGCACCTCTGCATAAGCCCATGTCATACCTGTTTCCTGAACACACTCTATATTCTGGGAGTCCCACCTCAAAAAGAAAGCAAAAGAAGTTGAAAGAAGATCAATGAGAGTATGGTCAAAGGTAGGAGCTGATTCCCCTATGAGGAAAGATTAAATTAATTAAGTTTCCTCAGCTGGGGGGTGGGGGCTCAATGAGGGGATGACCCTGGAGGGGAGGATTGCCCACTGCTTCTTCTAGAACTGTGCAAAAAGCAAACAGAAAGTAGATACAAAGCGAATTAAAGATGTGTTTTCCTGTAACACTAATTAAGCTCTGGCATTCCTTGTCATTGCTATTGGGGATACTAAAATTTTCTAAAGGCTCTGGGGAAGACTGAACAAATTTATGGGTAGGAAATCAATGGAGGATTGTTACATTCTCACGCACAGAGGCTGGGCAAATACTCGGGGAAAGACATGCTTGTTCTACCCCTACTCCCCTCCCTAGGCATTTACTTTTGGCTACATTTGGAAGCAGGATACTAGTGGGTAGTGGGGGTTGGTAGACCTTTGATCTGACTCTGTACAGCTGTTATAATGTTTTTATGATCTCATTATTAAAAAGAAAAAAAAAGTGCTAGTCTTTCTGTGACACTGAAGTGACTAAAAAAATCAAAGAGAGAGACTTGAGAAGTTTAAATAAAAAATTATGGCATCTGCAAAACACTAAAAACAGGGTCACATTCATAAGCTAAATTGTTTCCCAACTCAAGTATTTTATGATACATAATGTGAAATATGGCAAAGTCAGCTCAGGAGTTTACAATGGGTACTATCTGTTCTGAAAAGGAAGAAATTAAAGCTACATACAATAGACTTCCTGCTGGGAAGGTGAGAGGGAAGGGAACTCAGCATCCCAAAGGACGCACTGGTAAAAACCCCAAACCAAACCAAGAAATGTGAGTCATCAAAGCTGCAATCTTATTGGAGAAAATCCAGGAAGCCAGACCTAAAATAGGAACAGAAAGGAAGTGGGGGGAGACAGAAATAAAGAGAAAGAAATTATTTAAGACAAGAAAAGAGAACTTGGAGAGGGTTGCCTAGACCTGAAAAGCAATGGAGGTAGTCGCACCACCAGACTTTCAGGCTGATGTACATTTGTGTGGGCCAACACAAGAGAGTCAATCCAGTACATCCCTGTTATCTCATAACCAGCACTCCCTGCTGCCAGTGCTGACGCTGAGCACGAATGTGCAGCCATGTGGTGAGCTACATTCAGAAGCAACTCATCTATAAACTAACACTTTATGGCAACCAGGCTTATGGTTCAGAGCAGCCTTAGGATCTCTCTGGGGAGTGGCAGTAGAGGATCAGGTCTTGCTGTACAGCTTGCACCCTCATCCAGACACCTGGGATATCGGTTACAAATGTGGAAGCCTGAAGGAGGGGAAAGAATGGCAAAAGAAAGAATCTTACTTAAAAAAATAATCTGTGTTTGTGGTGTACATTTTTACTTTGGTTTGGTTAACTTCTTTCAGACTTGTAATTGTTGCCTACCTACAGTAAAGGCCTGCTTCACTTGGCCCACAAGCTTGTCCAGTGCTAGCAGCCTTGAGTGATGCTGAGAAATACAAGACTCATTTCTTTGGGGATAAAAGGTTTGCGTACAACACGCATTCAGGCACTGCTATAAACCTGTAGCCTCCAATCTAACAGAGAGATGAGGAGTTTCCTCTGCCAAATTCCAAAAGCCAGGGTGCAGTAGCACTGCACGGTGCAAGGCTCCCCACAGTGGGTGCTCACCCGTGTTTCACCTGCGAAGCTCACACTACAGAGCAGCACCCTGCAGCCCTGGATAGCCCTTACTCACCTCAGTACTCATAGGCTTCTTATTATCAAATGCAAACTGAAATAGTATCCATGCATATTTTATGTAATGTACTTCGGACTTGTGAGTCTTTTTTCTCCGAAAAGAAATTCCAGTCTTTAATAGCATGCAGTAAAAGCCCTCCACAGGCGCTGGTAGAAATATGGAATTATTTAGCACTTAGTAAAGGAATGGTAAGGAGATGCCTTCTTTCTTCAGGGCTAATTGAGTAGTGATTAATGGCTGTGATTACTTCACTTATCTTTAACCCTGATGTCACTTAGGAAGGCTGGTTCAACGTTTTCAGTGCCATGTGGCTAACATTAGTTTTGGGGCCTTTTGAATAGGTCAGATGGAAAGATAACAACAGCATAAACCACTTGTCTGTGCCCAAGTTTGGCTGTTCAGGAGTCCCTGAAGCACTAGCAGCACTTCCCGGATGCTTACAGCTTCTCACTCTCTCTCCTGCAGAAACAGCAGCTGAAACAGCTGCCGGTGGGAGGCACTCAGAAAAAGGCAGCATTGTAGACCTCTTTCCTCCATGCCTCTACAGCAGAAAAGGGGCCAACTGCAGCTCACACTCAAGATTTCAAACAGGTAAAATGGGATCTATAAGAAGAGAAGCAGAGAAAAGAGTGTTATCTGCTGCCATGGACTGCAGAAGAAAACTTGTTTAAAATCTGTCAGCTGTTTAGTTTTCCTGGTAGTATTAATTTCAATACTTTCAGGAATAAAATTGCCAAATATTTTAGCACCTTACAACTCACTATTCTAGATTTCCCTTATCTGTTCCCAACAGTTAAACCCTCCTAAAAAGAGTCCATCTTGTGGAACATTGTTTTTTGTCATATTGTTAATAACTTGTCAAAACACCAAATATTTTTTTCAGCTTTTCTTCATCTTTCCTTGTTTTTCCCTTATTTCCTCAATGAAGTTGATTGATACTTCAGACAGAAGGCAGACAAAAAAAACCTATTTATAAAGAATTAGTGAGAACCTCCATAAATGAGAATTTAGGATGTGGTTTCCCATCAGTTTAAACATCACCTAGGCTGTAGTGCTCCTGCTATCCTCACTGTAGCCCAGGTACCTTTCACTAAGCCTTTCTTTCACTGACACTTCCACAGCAGTACAGGAGGCAGATTCAGATGGAGACTAAGTCACTTTACGAGGTGCAGCTGTACAACTTCCAGTGGCTAAAGCTGTGGTGGAATAAGGTGAATCATAATATGGTTTGCGCTGGAAGGAACATTAAAGATAATCCAGTTGAAACCCCCCTGCCCCAGGCAGGGACACCTTCCACCAGTCCAGGTTGCTTGGAGCGCCATCCAACCTGGTCCTGAACACTTCCAGGGATGGGGCATCCACAACTTCTCTGGGCAACCTGTTCCAGTGTCCCACCACCTTCACAGTACAGAAGCTCTTCCTAAAACCCACTGTTAGGTTCACCGTGGAACAATATCCTTAGACTATATGTATAGAGTGAAAAACTGCAGAAAGCTCTATTTTTTGCTAGCTGTGGGTAAGAGGACGCATGCTACTTCCAAAAAGTAGAAACGGGTGTGCCTGTGGTTAATGTGTCAGAAACATCTAATTAGAGTTGGAGGAAAGTTGAGGCATCAAGGCATAGCTTCAGAAGGTTAACCAGCTGGGAGCCCTAGGGAGCAGGAGAAGAAGATAGATATAAGAAACAAGTACGCACTCTGGGGGCAGCTGGGAAGCTGCCTGGTGGAAAAGAACCTGAGGGTGTTGGTGGCTGAACATGAGTCAGCATGTGCCCCGGTGGCCAAGAAGGCATCCTGGCTTGTATCAGCAATAGTGTGGCCAGCAGGACGAGGGCAGGGATTGTCCCCCTGTACTCAGCACTGGTGAGGCCACATCTCAACTACTGTGTCCAGTTCAGGGCCCCCTCAGTACAAGAAGGATATTGAGGTGCTGGAGGGTGTCCAGAAAAGGGTAACAAAGCTAGTGAAGGGTGTGGAGCACAAGTCCTATGGCGAGTGATTGAGAGTTGGGGGCTGTTTATCCAGGAGAAAAGGAGACTCAGAGGTGACCTTCTCATTCTCTACAACTCCCTGAAAGAAGGGTGTAGCCAGGTGGGGGTCAGCCTCTTCTCCCAGGGAATCAGCAATAGCACAAGAGGACACAGTCCTCTGCACCAGAGCAGGTTTAGGTTGGACATTAGGAGGAATTTCTTCACAAAAGAATGATTAGACATTGGAATGGGCTGCCCAGGGAGGTGGTGGAATCACCATCCCTGGAAGTGTTTAAGGAGACGCTGGATGTGGCACTTAGTGCCGTGGTCTGGTTGACGTGGTGGTGTTCGGTGACAGGTGGGATTCGATGATCTCAGAGGTCTTTTCCAACCTTAGTGATGCTGTGATTCTTCAGGAAACCTACTCTTTAAGTTTGGGAGGTAGAGCTGCACGAGGCTAGTTCCCGCCCTCCTTTTAAAAACTCACCTAAAAGCACTCTGCGTTTTACACCGGAACCCTGTAACGCAAAACGCGCGAACAGCACGGTGACCGGCAGGCGGGCTGCAGTGCCCGCCCCTCCCGTCCCAGAGCGGCGGGAGGCGGGGGCGCGGGGCGGGGCGGCCCCTGGGCGGCCGGACCACACGGCAGCGCCCGCGCCTCCGCGCGCCCCCGCGACCAAGGCGCGCTCCCGCGCCAGCGCCGCGCAGGGTCTCCGCCCCTCGGCTCGCGCGGCAGGGGGCGTGGCCATCCTCGTTCCACCCCGCAGCGTGCATATAAAGCTGGCGCGCGGCCCCGCGTTTCTTCTTTCCTTGTGGAGCGGCTGCTGTGCGGCACGCGGTAAGGCGGCGGGGAGTGCAGTGTGTGCCGCTGTCCCGGCGGGGGGCGGTGGGGGTTGCAGCCGCGGCTTCTTCCTTGTGCTCGGACGTTCGGGAGGCTCGCCCGCGGCGCCGCTTGCGTAGCACTCGAGGCAGGAGCTGGCGGGTGAAGCTCTCACCCTTGGAGCCGCGGCTAGAGCCAGGCGTAAGGCAGCCGTAATCCAGCTGTGAGGCCGCAGCCGCCCGTGCACGGTGCCCTGCTGGCAGCCGCGGCGGTGCGAGGGGACGGAGGGGGCGGACTACATATTCCAGCATGCCCCGCGGGAGGCTCCTTGCCGGAAGCCGCATCCCAGGGCGCGAGGCAGGCTGGGATCGGTAGGCGGTGGTGGCCCGCGTGGCGCTGCTGGGCCCGCGCCATTTTGATCCCCACCCGTTCCGGCCGGGTCTGGTGAGGGGGTGCTGCCCCTGCTGTGCCCTCAGCTGCGGCTGGGGCAGCCCCTGGCACGGTGGGACGGCCTTCAGTCCTCTGGATTCGTGCGTGAAATGTTGAATAAGGTGGAGCCGCCTTGTTGACGTGGCAGAAGGTTGGTGCTCATGCTTGTGTTACCTGTATGTATTTTGGAGGCCTCAGCCGCCAGGATTATGGCATTGCCCCACAGCAGAAGACCTATAAAAGTATTGTAAAATCCACATAGCGCCCCAAGGAAAAAAGACCCACAACATTTAAGTGATACTTAATGTAAATCATTAGATTACTGTTATACCTAATGATGTTTTTTTTTTTTTTTAAGACAATAACACAGCAGAATAAAGGGAGATATGTTATAAGAAATAAACCACCCACCCCCCAAGAAAACGCACACCTCCTCCCCGGAAGCTTTTTGTGGCCTTAAGATGCCTTTTTGTCCCCTCCATGAAGTGCTGATTCATTGAACCCATAGTACTTCTGAAAGAACAGGAAATGCCACTAAATATATCCAGGATTCCAGGCTCTTACCTGCAAGGAAAGATTAGGGTATGGCTGGATTCGCATAGGAAATTGTCAGGTGCATTCTTTGTGTGTTGAATTAGCTTGTCTAACAGTCTGTGTCACGCAGGAGATTACTGAACAGTAAAATATTTGAAACTTAGACCATTAGTAGCCCTTGATTATTGGGTTTATTATACTCAAGCATAAAGTTTATTGCTCGTGAGAAGTGGAAACTTAACTCGAGGCTTTCTATAGCTTGAATTGTTTTTGTGATCTGAAGCGAAGTGTGTGATGAGTTACCTTTTATGGCTTGATGTGTTTATTTGATCTATGTAGTACAGAGTGAGATACTTTAAATAAGCATGTTCAAGTAATAATGTATATGACAAAGCATACTTTGTCATGTATTTCTTAAGCTGCTTGAGTTGGTGGATTTTGATAATTGCTATATGGCTAAAACAATTCTCTAAACCAACTTAAATCAGTTCTTAAAAGTGATTAAAACCTTGAGACGACGATTTTTCGTTTAAAAAAAACCTTTGGACTGAGGTTTAACAGTGAGTACATGCAGTTATTGCTAATGCTTTGAATATGGGGTTTCAGGTGGGTGTAACTTGCAATTCCTTTGTTTAAAACTGCAGTTCTTGCTGCTTTTCTCCTGCAAGCTTGTGATTTAGTACTTAACATGCTGCTTCTAGAGATCGTGTTGATTATTGCCTCATAATGTGTGTGATGTACTGGCCTGGTGATACGAATTTGCTGATGTCAAGTTGTAAGACTGTCCATGTTTGTTTTTAGGTACGATGGAGAGGAGGTTTTCAGCGGTGTCACGTACATTGTACATTAAGGTAACAGCTCTGGAATTTTTAATGTTGGTCTAGTAATATTGTGTGTCTATTTTTGACCAAGTCAATAAATACTTCTGTTTCATGACTTGGTTTCTGTATTTTTGTCTGCCAAAAGTATGGGAAATGCCAGAGAGTTGCCATCTTTGTATGGCTACTGAGTAGGACAAAAAAGAAAAACTACATTGCATTTTCATAATTGCCATCAAACTGATAAGTAATTATTTGATAATTTTGGGGTTTGGTGCTCTTTAAGGTCAGCCTGTAGGTCAGTTCTTAATTGGACTTCTTTTGCTTACAAAACTTCACCTTGTCACGTATTATAGGCTGTTCCAGAAGAGTATTAAATTGTATGAAAATGTCAATTTTTAGTGCTTGGTGATCATGTTTCTGACATAGTAACATGAGAGATGATGCTAGACCACAGCAAGAGCTGTTTTTTAGTTTAAAAGATACTTTTTGCTTGTTTTTAATTTTAGCCCTTCATGGAAGGATCATCACAAGTAGAAGAATACTTGGCACACACAAGTGGATTTTCCTGAAAGCTGTGTATGTTTTGAATGATTGGTGGGGATAAATTAATGATAAATATTAGCAAAATATGCATATGATCAAATTAGTTGAGTCCTTAGCTTTAAAATTGAGGTATGGGTATATTTTGGGCATGTTTGACATGGTCTAGAGCTGTGTAGGCTGGGGGGATTTGGAATAGTTTTTGTGTTGGAGGAGCTGGTAAAATGCCTTTCTGAAGTGTTTATACTAAATCTAAACATTACCTCAGTATGGATTTTAACTGTGATTTTGTACTTTATTGGGAAATAAGTATGAAACAGTGTTTAGTCAAAGAAAACAGGGCATCTAAAGGCTTGTTCATATAAATAAGCAAATGCTCCAATTTTTGAATAAAAATGTGTATTCACTTTTTTAACATATAGTTAATATTCTCACTTTTTTCAAAGAAGGAACTCCAGGATCTGTATTCATTTTTATTTGACTCAAGTGCTTACAACCAGTTGTTAAAAAAGTAAAATTCGGTTGTTCTTACTGGCTTGTGTTATATTACTCATGAGCTTGTTGTAATTCAGAATTTTACTCAAATTTCTAGAGTGGTATGAACAGTTTCTAGTAATGGGAATGTGACATGTCCTGAAGAAAGACTTCCTTGCAACAGGAAATATAAGAGGTAATATTAACTGATTAAACAGCAGAAACTTTTTGTTGATTGTAATGTATTGCCTTTTCAGTACATTGATAATGAAAGAGACAGAGCTTGTTTTGTGGAATAGATGAAGGTATGAGTGGTGTTACAGTTTCCAGTCACTGATATTTGTGAATAGTGGTGAATCCTGCTGAAACGGCCAAACCTGATACATTGATGAGAAGCTTCGTAAGGCTCTGGCTACTGAGATGAAACCACTTAATCGTTCAATCATAAATCATCCCAGTTGGTTTAATACTGCTGCTGTGTACAAGTGAGGTGCCAGCATGCGCCAGGCTGTGAAAAAGAATGTTGGTGCATTATTTGAACCCACCTCTAAGTCCATGTTGACACGAATACATCCTATTGCAGAAGCTCACATCTTTAAAGAGCAGAGAGGGGAAAGTGTTAGTTCAGGTATTCTGCCTTATAGTGGGTAAGTAATAGGCATAAGCCAGGTATGGTCAGGAAGTGTTGCTGGTGTTTGAAAGCTAGTGATGATGTTTGCACTTGGATCCTTTTAGGACAGTTAATTTAGGGCCCACTTAAATGTGGGCATTTAGGAAAAGTCATGTTAATGACAGAGGTGGAATTTGATGGTAAATGATAGTGAATTCAAAATAAAGCTGTTTCAGCTCCAGAGATAACCTACTTCACAAGGGCTGGTATAGTATACTTGAGCAGGCAAAAAGAACACTCACGAATGCTTACTGTGCATTAAGAATATTAGCAGTGGTTTCTCCAAGAACTTCATTCCCACTTAAGTATCTGAACTTCATATTTTTTAGTGAAATTCACTTTACTGTACTGGTGCTTGAGTATATCCACTGGTTGGTTTTAGTTAAAAAGTTAAAATCTAGAGTGTGAGAACTTGTAATTTTCCTGTGTTACTACACATGTGTAATTTTATTCCACTCAAAGGTACCTTTAAATACTTAGGTAATAAGTATTTAATAATAATATAATAATAATATATAATAATAATAATAATAATAATTTAATAAATACTTAGGTAAATACTACGAGTACTTTCTTTTCAACAACAGGTTTTGTCCCAGTATGTGAAGCTCAAATGTATGGGTGAAACTTGCTGCCTGTAAAATGCTGTATTGTTTAGACAGGCACTGTTGCAATTAAAAAGGGGAGTGACTTCCATAGCTGACCTAGAGAAAAGCTGGAAGTAGCAAAGCTTGTTGATGTTAACTAACCAGTGTATTTTGTGTCTTCACAGAGATGCTTGAATGCTGCTTCTGAATAGAAGGTATGAATTCCAATAAACACTATCTTTGATCCTGATAGGCAGATCACCAGTATCAGATAACCTGATAATCAAGTGTAATTTCCCCTTCCTATCACAGTTCATACCCAGGCTGAGCAATAGCTGGGCAAGAGAAGCAAAACAAATCTTACTGTGACTTGACTATACTTCCAATTAAAGTTTCACAGAACTTGCAGTGTGCTGATACTAATGCAACATGCGTTGAATAATGCAGTTTCATCTATTCAAGAGGCTGAATAGATGGCAAGCTGTATTTTGAGTGATGAAAGAAAACTTCTCTGAACTAACAAAGTTCTTTCTTACAGGGGAATGTTTTTTATAGAAACAACATAGGAACAAATGCTTTTGGCTTATTCAGGTATGTAACTGAAAAGCTTCTAAACATTTTCTCATTCTAACTCTAAATAACTGTGCTTACAGTTCAGATTTTTTTTACATTATGACAGTTATGAACATAATTGATCAATTGATATGTTTAGTCATAGCTGGCATTTAAAAAGCACTTCCTCCCCAAGATACAGTGTGTGCTGATAGAAGTATTAAAGATTGTCAATAAAAAAACTAAGCCATCAGAAACCCTACTAAATTTTTTGTTTCTGTACTGCTTTTGTCTCATCTATGATGAACCTATCCCGAACCTGAATTCCTTGCTGAGAAACTTCATATGGATCCGGCATCTGAGATGAGACCAAAATAATTGGATTTAAACTTTGTGAAAAGCATTAAACTGTCTTTGTGGGTTTAGTTCTTGTTTTGCTTTGGGTTTTTTGGAGTTTTTTTGTTTTTTTGTTTTTTACAGAAATAGCAACATCTTAATACAAACTGTTGTGTGCTTACTTGTAAATTGAAATTTCTCCCTTGAATGAACCATTTTACTTAGATCTTGTTCTCCTTTTTCAGTGATGAATTGGAACACTTTGTCAGAACTGCCTGACAAATGTGGATGATGTAACCAGAAGGAGGTGTAACACCTGAAGAGATGATGTGGCTTGGAGTGGGATGCCATGCTTTTAAAAGCCTGCTGAAACAGCTGCAATTTTAGAGGATGCTGTTTTCAGAAACTGCATGTAGACCACAATTACTGTCTCTGCATATTTAAAACACTGTCTTTCCAAGCTACTGAACTGTCTTCTCTAGGAAGTATAGCAGTAATACTAGGGAAAAGTGTTGAGCTTCAGTACATGGAAAACCCCTTGATTAATTTACCCTTTTAAAATACCATATGGTACACAGTCTTGCAGATACTGAAGATCTGTGATGACTCAAGAGTAGAGCTCACAGGCAGGCCCTGTAAAGACAGGGTGAAAGCAAAGAAAAAGACAATGTCTACAGCTTGCGTCACTGTATCTAGTGAGGGAGTGAGGAGTTGGGCATTTGTTGACTGCCACTTCAGCAGTCAATAAAAGAAGACTAGTACCATAACAGTGGAACTGCCTTTTGAGGAATACACTGGCAACAGTACTTGTTTGCTCTGTCGGGAAAAGAGGTTGGTAGTGGGAAAAGAGTTACATACATTAGACCTTGGGCTTCAAACAGTCACTTGAAAAGTAATGGTGCTGTATCCCAGTAGCAGCATATTTGCTGTATTCAGCAAACTGTCATTTCCACAGAGGAATGAAGGATCATAAATTGTTTACCAAGTAAATTTAAAGACAACTCATGGTGTACAAAAAATGAAATTGGCCTTGAAGCATGACTGTCAAGCCTTATTGTCAGGAATTCTTTATAAGGGCAGAAACACAAGAATGGCAAAACTGAAAATTGATAGACACACTATTTCTGAATCATTTTGAAATGGTCTGAAATACATAAAACAGCCCTATAGCTCATGGGGTGTCCCTGTTTGTCAGTGACAAATTCCATGTAAAGTCCAATTTTCTGTCAAAGCAGTATCATGAAGTACAAAACACTACCAGGAGCAGTATATAAAACATTGGAAATGTCAAAAATAAGTATCCATCAGACTACTAAAGTGGATGCTAAGGATCTGACTTAACTCCAGGAGTGCATTGGGTCATTTAGCATCTCCTGTGGTTTGCTTAATAATAAGCAGTGGCCACCTACTTTGGCTGCACCTTTTCAGCAAGGAATGGTAAATAAGTCTATTAAATACCAAGATCTGCAGAAATTCACTAGAAAATAGCTTTCCATTGCTTTCAACAGGATTTATTTCTGTTAACCAACATTACTGAGAGTGGTACATATTTCCATGTGCCATGTTTTGTACATGCTTTTGAATAAAGATAATGATGTTAACAGTCATGGCTGTTGCAGATGAGGTGTGAATCACAGCACGGTGTTCCTCAACTGCTTGTACTTCTCAAGAGCTATATAAGCAACGTTGGCCTTGTTGTGCTCTCTGGTGCAGCATGTACTGGGCATGTGATGCTTCATGTTGTGCTCGAGTGGCTCCAGGACAAAAACTACTGGTTATGTACTTAAGAGGTGGGAAGGTAAGATCAGTCTCAATCTTCTGCCCACTGCGGTTCTGCGAAAAGTCTGGGTGCTGTTAACAGCATCTAGTGGAGCTGCTTGGATGGCAAGTGCAAAAGTTGTCAGTCCTAGCTAGGTTTGTCTCTTCTGGATGTTAAGATGTCAAACAGCAGAGATGGTTACTAGAGCAGCAATATTTGGTAAGTACTTTGTTAGATATTCAAAGGGATCTATAACTTCATTAGAGTCTGAAGAGTGGCATGTGTTTTGGAGCATCTTTAATCTTTTGAGCTGATGTTAATACAAGGTGTTAAAGCCTTTAAAAGGAATGCTGTGTATATGCAGTAAACTTGGTGCATTTATCTTGTGCTGTGGATGAAATAGAAGACTCAAGTTTCAGCATTGTGGGTGGTACTTTAGGTACCCAAAGTACTTAATCTTGTTCTGTATATTCTAAAACATGCATTGGGGATGGTCTCAGAGGTAGAATAGGCAGCAATAGATAAAGGGTGCCAGATAAAGTTACTGCATATCTGTGGTGGAGGCCTGTCTCAAAGTGTGATGTTCAATCATGAAAAAGATTGGCCTCACCATATAAAAAAGGTAGATGTGGCCAATGGTAAGGCATATTGAATATTGAGCTGCAGAACCTTCCCTAGGAATGATCCTGTACTTTTGAGCTACAGAAAATTGATAGCCAATTTTTAAAAAAAGTGTATTAGTGGTGTAGGGAGTCTAGCATTTACAAAAGTGAAGAAATGTTTTAACCATGACATGTTCCAGAGGTTTTGGTTTATGAGACCAGTGAAAATTACAGAAGGTCATTTTTATAACCAATTTTAAGATGGAAACTGGCTTTTTTGCCTTGTGGGAGTGGGTTAATATATTTCAAACGAGTTGTGGATTTAGGTCTGTTTTGAGTAATACAGTAATTACAAATAATAATTTGAGTAAAAGTGAGATACCAAGATGTAGTTGTGAAAAGTTACTGTGTGACACATTTGGAACACGTGGCATGAGATTTCTCTCTGCAAAAGCACTTTGATAAAGTTTACAAAACTGTTAGACTTAAAGCTTTAAGACTGCAGTAAACAGCATGAGAGCACTTTGCTGCTTTAGTGCAGTGAAGTCTTCCATTAACCATCATCAGTGGTGAGCTTAAAAGTGTCACATGGCTCTTGGGCTGTAGGCCAAGAAATCGGTGGTTAGACAAACTGTTCTGGAATGTTGCCATTTATCAGTCTTAGTAACTGGGCAAAAACAGCAGAGCCTTAGTAATTAAACAAGTGCTTATAAGCAAGAGGAGTACCTTGCATCCGCAAGGAAGATTGAAGAGTAGCTCTGCATAAATGCTTTGCTAGTATTGAAGTAATGAGGTCCTATTAAAGTGGGAGGTTTTGTCTTGCTGAAGAACTTGTCTTACTGGTGAAGACTGTGATCTATAATCAGGAGTTGCAAGTGAGTGAAACTAAGCTAGCAGTGGTTATCTAGGCACAGCACCCACACTGCTATGAATGCCAGTGCTGGTGTGACACCTGCTTGAAGTATCAGATCCCAGTGAACAGGAATTCCAGTGTAAGCTGTGTGTCAGGCTGCCATCCTGCAGAGGAGTGTGTGGCTGCAGCTACATAGTGTGCTGGTGTTGGGGTTCCTGCCATCTAGAGCAGGAAAGCTCTTAACTATAAATTTGCCATACAAAGTTTGGGGTATGTGTTCTGCTAATTAAAATCCAGCATTGAAAGGAAATACCAGTTGGTAAAGAAAAGCATTCCATAGGGCATTCAAACACGGACACACAGCAGAGTGAGCAAGTGTTTGACTTCCCCAAGGAAAGGTATTCTTAATATTGAAGAGCGTTTGGCCCTAACTTTGGTAGTTTTTCTTCACAGCCCCTCCCTTTGTCCCAGAGGACAAAGTTTGAGCTACAATCTGGAGTATGAATGAATTTAACAGAAAAATGGTAATTTCAGATGGGTGGAGTACACATGGAGGCTTCATATACTATGTAAATGTATGTCTGATGATTTGCATTCTCTACTTTTTGGTGTTAAAACCGGTGTTACAAGCATTTTTGCTTGTCTGCTCTTGTCTTTCCCTGGGAGGATATAAACTGGAAAAGTACAATTAAAGTAATGAATTCTGTTTCCTTTCAAACATCATGTGGCTTTTTAGTTGATAGTCCAGTTGAGCTATCAGGGCTATGAAGACAGTACTACTCTGCCATTGTTTCAAACTTCCTGCAGGCTCCGGAGGACAAAGTGGTGTTTGATGCTCAGAAGAATGGCTGTATTGAGTGGGACAAAGTCTGCCTCGTTCAGTATTCTGTCTGAGGATGACCAATATAAGGAACAGGAGAAGTATAGAGAGCCTTTCCAGCAGTTTTCTTGGGAATTTCCTGAGATTTTCATTTGTATTTGAGTGCTACTTGGCAATTATGAGCTATGTCCATTTAAAAATATTTGAAACAAGAATGATATGTAGGCTGTACAATAGATGAAGTACTGGGTATGTTTAAGTGTAGGGAGGGGAGGATTGGGAGGGGGCTGAAGTAAAGGTTTTTTTTTTTCCCCCCCCTCTTTGACGCTGATGTCACTTTCGATTCTCATGTTACTGAAAACAGTGTTCAGTGACTTCACTGAAGGCCCCCCAGTGCTAGGCCAGCTTTGCTGTTAAATTGAGCTGTGGGGGTGAAAGTTTGAAGTACTGATGTGTGCTCTTAGCCCTGAGCTACACTTCAGGCTTCTCACCAGACCAATAAACGCTATCTTTTTCCCTGAAGATGGAGTTCTCCATAACTGAAGGAGCACTTTCCCAGCAACAATGGTACTAGTTTTGTAGTGGCAGGGGAGGAATGATTAATATCTGTCCCAAAATGAAGTTCAGTCTGTTTTTATGTGGAAAGTAGAGATGAATGGACTGTAATAAAACAAATGCTTAGGCCTTACTTGGAAATTGGTAAGCTGATTGAAAAGTAAAGGTATTTTTAAATTGTCTTAAGATCATTGAAGAAGAATATACAGCTATTGTTAAATCTGAGCGTTTCATCTTACCTTGACAAAATAGGAAATAATTTGACCTAGGCTTACCTTAGTTTCTTTCAATCAGAGAGGAGTACTGCAGATACTAGGGTCCTGAGAAAAACACTTGAGACTTAAACTCTTTTGTGTACCTCGAGGCTTAACCCCAGCCAGTAACTAAATACCACATCCTACCTGCTCTGGCAGGATGGAGAGGATAATACGAAGAACGGTAAAAGCCATGGGTTGAAATAAGAACAGAATTGAAATTAATAATTGTACCATGAAGGAAGACAACAAAGAGGAAACCCCAAGATAGGCAAGTGATGATACATGATACAATTGCTCATGGCCTCCTAACATGCCCAGCGTGAACAATGATCCATGCCTCCTGACCAGCTTCCCCCAGTTTATATACTGGGCATGACATGCTAGTATAGAGTATCCCCTTGGCCCGTTCGGGTCAGCTGTCCTGGCCTTGCTCCCTCACAGCTTCTTGAGCCCCTCCTCACTGGCAGAGACTTTTGGTTGTTGCTACATAGTGCTACCCCAACATCAAAGTGTTAACAACACCATTTTCATATACTGAATTCAAACCACAGCACTGTACCAGCTACTAAGAAGAAAACTAACTAACCCAGCTGAAACCATGGTGGTGTGTTAGCTCTGTCTAGTAGTTAGGTCATTTTCTGCAGCAGAAAATGCAAGCAAAATGGCTGTCTTTCGTTTCATGCATGCTACCAGGAAAGTACAATATTGAAACATGGTGAGTGGCAGTTCTTAACGTCATTTTGACTTCATAACTGAAACAGTTCAGGGTATGCTTATTCAATCCCCAGAGTATATTAGAATAAGCATTTTCTAAAAGTAGTTCGATTACATAAAATTTTTGAACTGTCCATTTGCTACTGCGAACAGAGAAGTTTGTTTTGTGGGAGTTAGTGCTCCTTCCCCTCTTCCTGTTTCACAGATTATAAACCACATAATATAAAATGTTTAACGGCAGGAACAGGAGTTACCTCTAAAACATCTTGAAATAGTAATTTATAATAAACAGTATCACATGGCAGGGAAGAGTGTCTAGGCTTTTGAAAATGTTTCTGAAGTAGTACTCTACAGTTGTCTGAATTGGCTTCTTTTCATTGACATGTACTTCAACTTAATTTCTGTTGCTAGTGCAAAGTTGTTCTTCATAGTTTCTGCTAATTTGACATACAGGTTGTAAAGCTGCTGGAAGCCTTTTTCTCCATGAGATCTTAATATTGTGGTTCTCTGCCAGGGGTTGACTGCGAGGTGTTTTGCTGTGGTTTTAAATGCTATGAGAAGATGACTGGAGATTGTATGAGTACTTTCTCCTGAGAGTATTATGTAGTTTCTAGTTTTATAATTGAAAAAGTAACACTGAACACTGAATTGTAGCAACTGCTTGATATATTTTCTATAAAAGTGCAGTCCCTTTATGAGCCAGGGTGGATATGGGAAAATTCAAAGCTTTTACCTTACAAATATGAACAAATATGATTTGCCAGGAGCTACAGATGTGAAGAGACCTGTGGTGTAAGGACCATTGACTTCCTGATGGCTGTTGCCTGACAGCACTAACTTTCAAAGGAAATAGCTACTTAGCTTTGGGTTTTTGTTGAAGAAACTTGACACGATGAGGAGGGTTCACTGTAATGAAACTCTTGTACCCTCACCTACCTATAAGAGAAGAAAAAGAGGAATTCTGTTATTCTGAGGTAGTACTCATGGAGGTGTTCTGTCTCTCTTGGTCTTATCTGCTGTTTTTTCCTAAGGGCTGCTTGGGGTTTTCTAGTTGTGATTTCTTCACTGAGGTGTGACCAGGAAAGCCTGAAGTATTGTTGGTTCTCAACTAGTAAAATGCATTTTAAATGACAAAAGGAGTATGCATATTTGGTCTTTCCTGAAGTTACATCTTTTATAGAAAGCTCAAGCTTCCACAGATAATCTGCTCTATCTCCCACAGATAATCTGCTCTACCTCCCAGCATAAGATTTCTTACTCTGGGCCAAGGTTGGGACCTTGGTATCCATAACTTTTGTGTTGCACTCAGTTTTGTCCCAATCTCTTAAAGATACTATTCCTCCTCTTCTATACTAGTCCTGTATTTCTTTCCTTGTAAGAGTTATGTATTAAACATCCCAAGAACCATGGCAAAACCACAAAACTCCATAAGACTACTACATAAGCATTCAGTATTAATCCTAGAAGGGCTGTAATAATATATGAAACTTCTGTAAAGGGAAAAAAAGAAAGATCTCTGGGACTCAAGGAGATAATAATGAAATTGAAATACATGATGAGTTTTAAAAACAAGACCAGGTCCTGTAATTGATGTGATTTGCTCCTCAGAAATCAGAGACAGAGCCTGCAAATAAGAGTCGCTTATGAGGTAAATTGCATATCTGTCAGCAAGGACAGCTAGCTGGGCTTCAGGTTGTTTCAGATATGGAAGGGACACACTTTTCTCTGCTTCTGTGTTCATACTGAGCTCTCTGCTGTAAAGTTTCAGGCTATAAAGTAGGAGTTACAAAAAAAAAATGGATGCTCAGTATTATTTTAAATAAAAATCTTTACTACTCACAATTAATGTAACAGGGCTAAAACTCAACTGTACTTTGTATAGTATTTTCCAAAAAGCCATAACCATTTTTCAGAAATATCTCAATTCTGCAGAAATAGGCTCTGTTGAACTTGCTCTTCTCTCCTTGACTGTTTTGAATTTTGGCTGGGAAACAGGCACCTCAAATTCATTAAAAAGGCAGAAATTAACGTCTGTGAAGATGACAGCCTTTTCTATAGCAGCAGCAAAAAGAACTATCAGCAGAATTGGCATCTGGCCCTGGAAGCAAAACATTCTGAGCTTCTGGTAAAGCTTCCAAAAGAAGTACGATAATGAGGTTTTAGAAAATTCCTGGGCTGTCTTGATTTCATATACAGTCTAATCCTACTGCTCAACTTTGGTGTTTAAGATAAATAATATAGAAAATATTGTCTATATTATATTATTATTGTCTTGGGCCAAGCAACAGCAAGGTATGAAGTATTTGCTTTCTGTGATTGGCTGAGATAGTCTCCCCGTTTGCTGGGATTTAACCTTCATATGAACTTAGTCTTTGTTGGGGTGCGTTGACTCACTGCTTGCTAAAAAATATGACTAGCAGTTGGGGTGTCAGATGCTGAGAGGGAAAGCTAATGTGTTACCAGCACTATTATCATCAGCCTAAGGGTGGAAGAATCCATTTGTGTCACCTTGGCTGAGTTATAGAAAGCAGGTGAACTTCCAAGCTGAGAATGTCTCATGTTTGGGGTTCTTTGTGTTGTTTTTTTGTTTTGGTTTAGGTTGGGGTTTTTTGTGTATAGCTTACAAAAGTTTTGAATTTAATAGCCCTCCCTTCTTAGTTCTGGTTCTAATTTTTTTCCATTGTGCACTGACACTGGAGGAGTTTGAAATACTTTCAGACTAAAAAAAATTCTGCACGTTCCTCACTGCCTCTTTTGGCTGCAGCAGGTCTGTATCAATACTGCTGATCTGAAATTTTTTAACAGTTTTCATGCATCAAATTTACTAACCAGGACTGAACTTTTAATAGATGTTTAAAGGGTTTAAATTAAAAGTTGGCACTAAATTACAAACCTTTGCCTTTTAGTGTACATAAGATGATCTCTTGGGTAAGAATTATTTTATCATTTTTCTTGTGAGACACGAAGTTATTGCTGTGGATGTGGCAGTAAAATCTAAAAACGCCTGACCTGGAAGGGTATGAAAGAATTCAGAAACTTCTGCAGTTAACTGTCATCAGTGATTTTAACTGTTTTTTATGAACATGCTCAGATATCTATTGATTCTGCTGTAAACTAAAAATTGATGTATTGGCAGTAAAAATGTATGTTCTCACACAGTTGCATTGACTCCTCTTGCTGTTCAATATGTGCCTCCAAACACTGCTCTCTGTTGGTACATAACTCCAGTTGGAGAACACAAGAGCTATTAGAAGTGTTTTGGTTAATTTAAATGTATTAAAGGTGTTAATAAAAAAGTTCACAGATTTATCAGCTAGGTATTTAACTAGTCATAAACTGAGAAATTTTTTTTATTTGACCCTAAGAGTTTCAAGTTTTCAAAATGAAACTTCCCTGTAAATGTTCTTAGTTGCCACTACTTTTAAGATCTAAACTTCAAAAAAGAAAAAACAACCTTTTATGTTTTTACAGGATCAAAGCTAATTGAAATTTTTTTTAAAAGCAGATTAAAAGTATAATGCTCTTTATCTGTCCCCTGCAGATCACAGAATAGCAATTTATTTTTTCTGGTTACCAGTTGCTGTGTAAAATTAAAACTTTGCTTCTCTAAAGAACTAAACTTGTGCTTCTAGCAGCACAATACAGCTGCATTAGTTGTACCGTATTACATTACAAATTTGTTCAGGTTTGAGCACAGGTTATGTTGCCTGCACTGCCCTGTGCAAAACAATGAAGAGATTCCTGGTTAATGCTGCACAAGTTGGAAAGGGAAAACTTATAGACATGTGCTGAAGCTCTATTTTAGGTTAAGATCTAATTAAGGTATCACTCAAGGCCCATGTAGTAGAGAGTAGATCTTCCAAAAGAAGATTATTGAAAAGCAGCAAGCACAGCCTGAGGTACTGATACAGTAAGAGCTCTTCATCCCTGTGCTCTGGTCTGATGTTTGTGCTGTAAATGAGAATTCCCTTAGGGCAGCATTCTCCAGGTATCTTTAAAATATAAAATAGAAAACCATTTGTACACAAATGGTTGTATTGTCTGCTCTTGGGATCTGCAGAAACGCTGCATTTTGGTAGTCACTTCTGTCTTGCACTGGCAAGGGTCATAAATGTGTGTGTGTGTGAGAGATTGTTCTATTCTTAAAAGGACCTTGAAGACACAAGGTTATTTGGGCGCACCCATGCTTGAAAGGATTTTTAGGTTCTTTGGTTACATGTTAAGTAGCCTGGAACACTTGACCTGAAAGCTGTGTATTGCAACTGCTGCATCAGACACTTTCCTGAGTAATCAGCCATGTGATTACTAGCCAACTAAAAAGGCCTGGGACATGAGCCCAGTTTCTGGCAACTGATTATCCATGCCAGGAAGGGTTAATGCAGTCTGACAGCTAAAGCCTGGGTACCAGTTTAATATTTGGGCATGGCTTAGAAGTCAGGGTGGGTGAGAGCTTAGCTGTGGGAATGCAAGCTGTGTTCTCCATATTTGCCTTACAGCTGGAGAACAGCCCATGACCTGTCCCATCTGCTGTATGGCTGTGGCCATTGTGTCTGTGGTGTGCTGTGCTCTCCTCTCCTGGGAAAGATGCCCGGAGCTGGAGAAGAACATTCTGTGACCCACTGACATGCTGTCTGCCTTCGGAGATGGGCTTAATGCAGTAAGTAACTTACATGAGGTTAAGTAGATCCCAAGGGTCTCTTTCCTCCAGCTGGCTTTTACAAGGGTGCCAAGTACGGGAACCCTTATGTGGCTGCTAGGCAGTACAGGGACATAAGGGCCAGGCTGGATGAGTGTCTGGGGTGAAGGAAGGTCTAAATACAGCAGTAAGTTCTCTATTGACACTTTCATTTGTGGCTGTATTCAGTGAGTTGCAGCTTCAGCACTTGGCTACCTTGCACTGCGCAAGTGGACAGGACAGCACTACTGTCCTGAGGTGACTCGGAGATGTTTTGAATGTGGATGCTGATAAGGAATGCTCTCTGCAGTTCTCTTGCATGAGTCCTTCTCATACGGCAGAATGCACTAGGACATGGAGGAAACTTCTTTCTCCAACCTCTCCATGCTAATTTGATGAAAATAGGGCAGTATATGTGGTAACTCTCCTGTCACTTCTTTGCTGAATATCTTGTCTCCTCTTTCCGTGGAGTTTTGCCAGGCACTGACCTAATGGCAGCATTCCTCTAAGAGCTTTAAAGCATCAAATGCTTTGGATAACAGGAATGGCAAAGGCAGAAGTTGTGTCCTAGCTCCCACCCTTGTACCCACAGCAATAGTAAAGCAGTATTTTTTTGTCAGATTGGGAAAGCCTTTTTCCATAGTTTCCTCACCCTTGATAAACTTGTGGGCTATTTGTATAGGAAGCTTGTTATTTATAAGTCTATCTATAGTGGGAAGAGGAGTATGTGATTAGAGGGAATCTGGAGGAAGAGGAACATTTGCATGTATACTTTTCCAGGAAGTGGAAAGGATTTGGGAAGAAAGGAACAGATTAGTGATTGCATGGTCTGCTTGCTGCAATGACAAGGTATTTGAATTGTTAGACTGAAGAGCTGAGACCAATATTCAGTTTCCAGTAGTGGGTATTGGCTAACGGAAAAATACAAAGATAGGGCAAGCATAGATATGATAGTATGTTCTGGTATGCTCCCCCAGTTTATGCAATTCCTCCACTAGTATCTGTTGCAAAATATAAATTGGGGTGATATCGCTATGTCTTCATTTAACAATTTTAGATGGGTGTTTCTTGCATTAATTAGTTACTTTGGGGATTTGTGGAAATACCTACAGCTTCCTGTGCCAGTGAATTCCCTAGCTTTAGCTGCATGTGTGTAAAATTAGCAGGTTTTGCTTGGCTATCTGCCTGTTTGATTTAATGTTTCCTAGTTCTTCTGCTGGAAGAATGAGTGAGCAGTTATTCTCTAGTTTTCCGCATGCCACCTCTGACTTGTAGGCCTGCATTAGGTTTCCTCATCTGTCCTGTCTGTACTGAAGATACAGGTTCTGAGTAACTTAGCACTGCTTTTTTGCCAGTAAGCATATGGCATTTGCAGTTCTTTGTTGCAAGGCTGGGCCTGTTTTCTGAGTGACAATAGTCAGTTTGGGATGGCTTTCAGATGGCATTTCCACAATACACGTGGAAGCAACTTCACTGTCTTCTGAGCATGCAAAAATAGAGTCCTCTCCTCCTCCACTCCTCTTTCAATACTTACACATTAGCCTACAGCATACTGCAAATACATTGCATTCTACAGTGATTGCTCTGAACCCTCAGCTGATAAACAACTGTTAAAATTTCTAACTTAAGTTAGAAAAAAACTAAAGGTATTAACAGAATGTGAACTACACTACTTTCTGCTGCTTCTCTTGTACTTCTTTCTTACAAAGTCAGCCCTGGAGTGTTTTGTTTGGGGTGGAGGTACCTGTGTGTTTGGGGATGATGTTGACTGGGAAGAGGAAAAAACAGTGACTGATATTAGAAAAAAAAAGACTTAAAACATAGTTACTTTACAGAAATGAGCAGTTCGATACTCTTTCTTTCACTGGCAGTGTGGCTATAGCATGGAGGTAAAACAAAAGTGAGAGAAGAATTTAAGACCTTCTGTCTATACATTGAACTCAACACCACAAGAATTCCTGGGAGAGCCCCATTCTTCCTCATTGCCAGGCTTATTCTCTGCCTGCAACTATCTGGGCAAATACTTAGCAGAATGCAGGTGATTTCAACCTCAAAACGCTTGAAATGCATCGTGTCAAGTCTATAGGATCAGACTCCTCTTCCATCTTGTAGAACTATAAGAATTAAAAATTAGTTAAAATTTGGTTACTTTGGGTTTTTGATTTGAGGTGGGGGGGGGGGGGGGGGGAAGTCTTTAAAAAGTTTCAAGAAAGAAGCATCAATTCATGGATAGAACTGGATTTGTAAAGATCCAGTGTAAAGAACTATATCACATAATCTATCTGTCTGCTCCAGCAGGGCCACCTAAAGCTAGTTGCCTGGGTCCATGTTCAGACAGGTTTTGAATATCTTGGAGGATGGAGACACTACAACCTCCCTGGGCAACTGATGCCAGTGTCTGGTCACTCTTACAGTGAAAATGTGTTTCCTGATGTTCAGAGTGTTTCAGTTTGTGCCCATTGCCTCTGGTGCTGTGAATCATACTGGATTTGCAAATGCTTTTTTTGCTCCTTTTGTTTTCCTGACTTAGTTGGAAGAAGTGGAATGTTTGAAGGGATAGCAGAGTCAAAGTTAGAACTTTAGAAGCAGTTTAAATATAAGGGGGATTAACCTTGATTTTAAAAAGTACTACCCTGCCTAGTTTTGAAAAAGTTTGAATGTGCACAAAGGATATAACTGGAAAGAATGTTAAAAGAAAATATTACCATTAGTTATGTTAGTAAAGTTTCTTTGCTGAAATCAATTTTAGATCATAAGCTACTTTTTATAGAATGGAAGGACTCTCAAATCTGCATATTAAAGACTGAGACAGTCATACATGAAAAGTACTTTTTCGGAAGAAAGTTTCATATATGTGATTCATCTCCTTTTCATTGATTTCTGACTTGTTTTTCTTAGTAGAGACAGGCCTTGCATTTCATATCTTTTAAGGCAGAGAATTTGATAGAATGAAGAAATTGAACAAACTTTTAATTAAACAGGTTTTTCCTCAAATAGCTTTATTTTACCAAGGATCTCGCAGGGCAAATAGGCCACCAGCCAACTGTGCACTACACCGAATAAGATGCAAACTGCAATCCTTTCCTGAAGTTAAATATCTTTATAATACATAGATGTATTAATAACTTGGCAGCCTTACCAACGAGACTAAGGGCTGGGAAAAGCACATTGCTGAGAAACCCCAAGAGTGGCTCATTCATCTCAGAATTCTGCTGTGGCAGACACAGCACAAGGGGCTTGTTTCATTATTATGAGCGATGACATTTGCTGCATGACCAGAGTGATCCACCTCTCTAGTGCTGTAGCTGGTGCATTTCATAGCTCAAGTACAGTGAATTCTACAGACAAGCCTGTATTTCCAATGAATACACACTTTGGAAAGGCATGGCATCATAGAAACTGAAGGTAAGATTCCTGTTGAGTTTCCTAGATTTTTATTCTTTGTTTAGGATATGATTATTTAACTGTGTGTAAGTAGTTCCAAAGCAAAAAATAGTCTCTTAGTCTTCTAGTCAAATTAAATTTATTTTTCACTGCTTTATCTCTGCTACTCTGTAGTTGGTCTTGTTGTAATCACTGTTTTTACCATGGGTGTGCTGGGAGGTGCTGAAGTCCAGCTGTGGGCTTCAGTGTGGTTCTACAATGGTTAAAACTGGAACAGAAGCAGACAGGGTTTTCATACACCAGGAAAATTTAGGAATCAACACAACTTTAATTATTGTGACAAGCTGTCAAAACTTCCAGGCATGTGCAGAGAAGTTTCTCATGTAAGTCTAAGTCACCAGGTAAGTGTCTGTAAATGTTCTTGGCAAGAGTATTTTTTCAATCAATGTTCTACATGATTAAAAAGAAAAAAAATCCCACTAATTTCATGGATCTTGTCCCAGAATTACAGAATATTCCGAGTTGGAAGGGACCCACAAGGATCACCGAGTCCAGCTCTTAAATGAATAGCCCATGCAGAGATCAAGCCCATGACTTTGGTCTCATTAGCACGATGCTCTACCCAATTGAACTAATCTCAGGGTTTTCCTGGACATGCCACTTTTGGCTTTGATATTAGGGCTAATAATGGAGCTATATTTGGAGGAACTGCGTGTCAGACTCTGTGCTTCCTGCTTTCTATGTAAAATTTCAAAGGATCAAATAATTGCAACTCTGACTCTGGGTTAGCTATTATTTTAAATGATGGTGCAAATCTGTTCACTGCATTAATCCTAGTCTTTTTATTGTTTTTGCTTCTGTTTTATGGAGGAAAAAGTTAAGTGCATTAAAAAGTTTTCCTCAAAATTGGGCCTGAAAGCAGGAGTTCCTTTCTCAGGAGTTTGCCACCTACAGTTAATCAGATCGACTGACAGAGAATCTTAATCAAACACAAGAAGTTCCACCTCAACATGAGGAAGAATTTCTTTACACTGAGGGTGGCAGAGTACTGGAACAGGCTGCCCAGGGAGGTCATGAATCTCCCTCTCTGGAGACACTCAAAACCCACCTGGATATGTTCCTGGGTCACCTGCTCTAGGTCACCCTGCCTTGGCAGGGGGTTGGACTGGATAATCTCCAGAGGTGCCTTCCAACCCTAATAATTCTATGATTTTTCACTGTTTCCATTAGTTCCAGAGAACAAATGCATTTATGAAATTTAGATAATACTTGGGACCACATCTGTACTACAAACGTAACACTGAAACACCTTCTGCAAACATCTGAAAACAACATGCTTTGGTGCAAATGCTCCAAATCTGGAAAAATTGGAAACTTGGAAAAATGCTCCCCAGACTTGCTTTTGAGAATATTACTTTCACTGCCCAGCTATGTTCTTAGAGAAAGTTACTAACTTTTGAAGGGAGAAAAAGTGTATGTTTATAAAGCATATGTTTAAAATACCACTCAGGTTTTTTAACAAAAAGAAAAAGTTTGCTTTTGTTTTACTAATTCTTTTTCAGGAAGTTTTGTTTTTTTAAAGGTGGGGAAAAGTTAGAGTAAAAATTAACTTTTATCAAATTTTTGAATTAAAAATTAGCTGGACTATTTGATAGTGTATAGCTGCCTTGTATTTGTTACTGTTCCAAACAAATCTGTGGAGTGGTCCAGCTTTTAATGAAGTCTTACTGCATCGAATACCTGAAGAGATTTTTTTTTTTTTTCTTCTTCTATCGCCGAATACAAGTTTCACATACTTGTACACCAGCATGTGAGCATTTGTTGACAGTGAGCTAACCCTGTAATTGTCTGTGCTTGCTCCACTGCACAGGTTCAAGTGTTTTTAAAGCACTGGAGATATGCTGGAAGTATTCGGCCAGGCTCAGGGGCAGCAGGCGCTGCTCAACTTGTGGCTGAGCTGCCTCTGGGGAAGTGAGTAATACTGTATGTGCCTTCCTGCCTCCGTTTTGCTGTCTTTATCTGGACATACAGATCTGGCAGAGATCAGTAGGTTGGTTTCCATGTTTCTCGTGTGGGGTGTGCAAGCGCGACGTGCTCAGAACTGGGACTCCGAAGTGTGTAACAAGGATCCCTCCAGCAAGAAACCCGCCTCTGACAGCGCTTTGCGGGCAGACCCACATTCCAGTGGAGCCATCAGGAGAAAGTTAAATCGCCACCGAGGCTGCGCTGCAAGCGTGGCTGCGGGGCAAAGGCCCCGTTCCTGGGGGCGTGCTACAGCATTCCGGCGCTGGAGCTCCGGGGCGCCCCAGCCCGTGCTGCTTCCAGCGCCTTCCCACGGCCGATCCCCGCCCGGGGCCCCGTCCGACTCCGCGCAGCGCCTGCAGGAAATTCCCGTTCCCCGTGGCCAAACTCTGCCTCGGCCCGGCGGTTCTGCCGGGGCGGGCAGTCCGAGGGGCGGCTGGTGAGCGCGGGGCGCCCCTCTGGGCAGGGGTGAGGCGCCTCCCGTCTCTCCAGTGCGGGAACGCTGAGCGCTGCCGGGTTCGCCTGGCCGGCAGCCACACAAAGCGTGGCTCTCCCCTCCCTTTGTCTGCGTGGCTTTGTCTCCTCCGTCCCCTCCCCGCTGCGGGCCGGGACTGCCCCCCCCCGCCCCCCCCCCCCCCCCCCCCCCCGCCTGCGGCCGCCGCGGTCCTCCCCCTTCCCCCTTTTTTGTGCCACCTGCGCGCCGTGGGAACGGCCGCTCGCCCAATCCCAATCCCGGTCCGGCCACGGCCGCTCCGCCAACGCCAAGCCCGCACAGGTGCATGCGGGCGGCGCCGGCGAGCGCGCCCTCCGCGCACGGGGCTCGTCCCGCCGCCGCCTGCCGTCGGCAGCGCTTCACGCGGGAGGGAAGGAGGGAGGAACGCAGGGAGGGAGCAGCGCGCGCCGCTCCGCATGGAAGGCAGAGAGCGCGCGCGTGGGGGGAACGGAGGGGAGGGCGGGCGCGCGCGCGCGGGCGGGGCTCGGCGATATAACCCTTGCGAAGCTGCCCGGGAGACCCCGGGTTTTGGGGCTGCGCCAGCGCGCGCGGCGGCGCCTCCTCCTCCTCCTCCTCCTCTTCTCTTCCCTCTCCCCCCGCTCCGCTCCCGCCCGCCCTCCGCCCGCCCCCCCCCGCGCGGAGTGGAAGGGGCCGGGGCTGGTGCCAGCAGCAGCAGCAGCAGCGGCGTGAGCGCTCGAGCGGCCGCCATTTTACGCCAGCTCCAGCAGCAGCACTGCCCGGACACACCGCCGCGGGAGCGCGGAACGGGGGCAGCGCCTCAGCACGCCGAGCCGCGACCCGCGCCCCGAGAGACCCTTCGCACACGGCGGTTCTCCCCCCGCAGACACACACAGGTCAGGGCGGCCGGGCGCCGGCGGGGTGGGAGCGGGCCGGGTGGCAGAGCAGGCTGAGGCGGCGGAGGGCGGGAGGCGCACGCTGGGGCCCTGCAGCGCTGTGGGGCCGGGGCGCTGCGCTATGGGTGGAGGAGCTGCTGGCGCTGCCTTCGTGGCCGCCGCTGTCGAGGCTCGGGGCGGCCGGGCCGGCGCCCGGCCCCGGGGTGGCGGCAGCGGCGGCTGGGGCACCACCCGAGCCGGGCCGGCGCGGGGCGCGTGGCTCCCGCCTTATTGTCCCGCCGGCCCTGCCGCTCCATTCATTGCCCGTGAGGGGCAGGGGGTAAACCGCGTCCTCGGTGCCCGGCATGTGCGCGGGTAGCGGGGCCGCCCGGGTTTGGCGTGGCCGCGGTCACGTCGAGAGGCGGTGGGCGATGGGCAGCGGTGTTTCCTGGCTGGGAAACGGGGCCTTGCATTGTTCCGGACAGGCGTGTGGCCGGGGGGCGGCGGCGGGGCCGGGAGGCACCGCGAGCTCCCGGCTGGGTGGTGAAATCGGGCCCGGGGTGTTGCAACCCCCTCTCCAGCGGGAATAGGGTGAGAGGTGGGGAATGGCCGGGGCTCGGGGCGGGGGGGAGCCGCTCCTCCCGCGGGAGTGTGGCGGGGAGGGGGGGAAGTCGGTCACTGGAGGAAGTTGTAGGACATCTGAACGCGCGGAGCACGTGTTTCCATCAGGCTCATGGCCGCCGCCGCCGTGGGTGGGTGCGGGCTGGGAAGAGCGCTTTGTTCCTCTCGCTTGCCCGGCCGGCACCGAAGTGGAGGCGGGAAGGGATCCCGGCCGCGCCCGGGGCCTGGAGAGGCGGCGTGCGCTGAGGGGCAGCGAGTTTGCAGCGGGCGGTGGAGGCGGCAGCGAGTGTCAGTGACGGTATCGCGGTGCATGTGGCAGGTTTGCTTGTCCTTCCACCCCCGCTGTTGCCTTTTTGCTCCATTTCTAACTTGTTCAGAGCGTCTTAGGGAGTGTGTTAGAGACAGAGAGAGGGGAGGTGAGTCAGTGTCTGTCTGGGTTGTGTAAAACCTGCAGTGAAAGCTACCCCACCCCCCCTAGGCAGTGGTGTTAGGGCTTTCCTTTGTGTTAGTGCTTCTTTTGAGGAATTTCCTGCGTCTTGCAAAACTATTAAAAAAAGTATCAGGGCGGTGATCTGCTATGTTTTATATTTTTTTTTCCATTACTTTCAAAGAACAGAGTAGTGTGTTGCATGTATTGTCACTTGAATTGTTCTACCTGAAGATATATTTAGCTTAATTTTGATGCTTATTGCATTTGAACAGATATCTGGAAACATGGCTACTGAACATGTTAATGGGAATGGTACTGAAGAGCCCATGGATACTTCTGCTGCAGTTACCCATTCTGAGCATTTCCAGACATTGCTTGATGCTGGTTTACCACAGAAAGTTGCTGAAAAACTAGATGAAATTTACGTTGCAGGTAAGATCTAAGACTTGCAAAACCTCACGTAAAATATTTTATTGGATTCTGCTGTCTTTGGGCTAAAATAGCAACTTTTTGTGGTTTCCAAAAGTATGGGAACTGCAGTCTTACCAAAATCTGGATGTTTTACATTCAGTACTTTAATTTGTTGTATTATCTTTCAGAGGAAAGTCCCAGGGTGCTTGGGCTGAGGGGTGGGAAGAAGTATGCAGGTGACCAGAGCAACAGCTGAAATAGGCAACAGATGATTTTTAGGAGGAGCAGGTGATGTGGTCTTTGTGCATTTTTTGCAGTAATTGTAGCTAACCATAAGAATCTAAAGCCTTGGTATGCATCTTCTCATGTAAATTACACTTCCTGACATTGTGTTTGGGCTCATGGCTACAGAAGTTATGGTGTTGGCTTTTTCGTGTGTGGTAATAGCTAGCATCTTTAAGCTTGATTTTTGGATTGTGGTGGTCATTTATAGTGCTGCAGTTTGTGGTCTTCTAAAAGCGTACCAAGGTACCATTGCTAGGCAAGCTAAGTCAGGCTTTGATAGGTTTTGATCTGAATTTCTTCTGAATTCAGCTTCAGGATATTGTAATTAAGCTTGGCCCTTGTAACATCTGGGTTTCACAGAAGTCAAATGAACACATAAATGTAGTAACTTTTATTCTGAATCTTATTTTTTTGGTTTTAGTTAAAGGATTATATACCCTTAAATATTTAACTTCAAAGGAACTAAGTGGTTTTTTAGGCATAGTAACTTACTTTAATCAGTAATTCATTTAGAGGTCACTGGAAGATGTTAAGGATGTTACATTAGGTTTTACAAAGATTACTGCCCAAATATAATTAGTGATTTTTTCTCTTCTCTAGGGCTAGTTGCACATAGTGATCTAGATGAAAGAGCTATTGAAGCTTTAAAGGAATTCAATGAAGAAGGTGCACTGGCAGTGCTTCAACAGTTTAAAGACAGTGATCTCTCACACGTTCAGGTAACATTAAGCAATTTGCAATATAATTGTTGAGGGATAAACTGTTAGTTTTCTGGGAAGAGGTCTGTTTGAGTCTCTTCAGTGATCCATGTGTGATAAGTGAAATGAACACTGTATTTGTTCAAGGTAAAATGAGATTCTGGCTTGTCATATTTTCAGAACTGAAGATTATATCTTTTGCAGAACAAAAGTGCCTTTTTATGTGGAGTCATGAAGACATACAGGCAGAGGGAAAAACAGGGGACCAAGGTAGCAGATTCTAGCAAAGGACCAGATGAGGCAAAAATTAAGGTATGTCTGTGAAAATAAAAGTTACAAGGTGTACCTGTTGTTTGTTTTTCCGAGTTGTTGTGATAGTTACCTTGATTGTTTTGGAACTGTGCTTTTCTTAAAAAGGTTATTACAGATTATTTGTCATTGTTGAAAGCTGTCGCTTGCAATTTTGTCTTGCACTTTTTCCTTTTCAAGTAGAAAGTTAATACATTAATTGCTGGAACTGAACATACAAAAGTGAAAAAGATTTCACAGTTTGCTGTATGTCTTACTGAGACAGTTACTCTATTTCACAATTAAAAGTTTGTGCTTGTTAGCATAGTTACTCGAGTTCAAAATGCCTAAGTTCAGCTACTGCTGGTTGGTTTTTTGTGTTCTGGTTTCTTTGGTTGTTGTTTCCACTCTGCCCCCTTAGTTCAGATGTAGAGCAACTCCACAATAGGGAGGAGATACCACGTGTCTGAAAAAACAGATTGTAATGGATTTAGGATTTAGCCCGCTTCTTATGACATAATCATTGTGCTCATAAACTGTATCCCAAACTGTTTTAATAAGGGATAAATTTTTTTTTTGACCATGTCTGCTGCTAGCAAGAGGCTCCTTTCTCAAGAGTTAGGCAAATAATGATTTATATTAAAATACTGTGATTAGCAACTTCACCAAAGCTTAAGGGAAGGAAAACCATCTAAGTATGTTGTTTAGGTGATGTCGTAAAAAAACCCCAGAGAATCTTTCTTCTTTGATACTTCATGTATAAAGTATAAAATGATCATTACAAATAACTATGTACCCTGTAAAATTAGAAAATCTTTTTTTCTGTTGACTTGGAGGCTGGGATGCCATTAATTATAAGCTAAAAAAAAAACTGGTACAGTGTTTGTCACTGTCACATGAAACAATAATATTATGAGGACTTGGTTAATAACTTCAAGTAGCACAGCTTTTACTGCTGATGGCTATAGCATTTAAAATAACTGCAATTTTATAGTTGTGAAATTGCTAATTCTTGACTATAGTTGGTTGTTTAATATGCAATTTCTTTGTGTGTAGAGTTGATTTGTCTTTGTACAAAATTATTAAGAAAGACTTAATTTCAGAGGAGTTTCTCATATATTTGCATACTGAATTTCATCTAACATTTTAAATTGGTAGTATGTCTATAACTATATCTGACTGTATCTATAACTACATGCAGTGGTTGTAGTGAGGGATAGTTGTAGTTGTCCTGGGATCCTGTATAAGCCCACAAGGAATTTGAAGGGAGGGATGATAAGAGAAAGGAAGCAGTACTGCCACTTTATTAGTTGGATACCTGAGGCAGACTGTGTTCCAGGGGTGTAAGCACTTAAACATGTGTTCTTTAACTTCACACTTATGAGTAATCTCATTAAGTGCAGGGAACTCTTGTGCATAAATGTCTGCAGGATTGGACATGCCAAAACAAGAAGTGGCTCAGACTAAGATCTTCCTAATTAAAGGGAAGCTCACTATTCTATTACTTGCCTTTTTTTTTTTTTTTTTTTTAATGAAAATGAAGGAATTGGCAAAACTGGATGTGAATCTCTAATATTCTAGCAATGTTTCTTTACTTGATAGTTCTGTTAATTGTTTTGCAAGTTTCTTGTTGAAATACTAGCAGTAGGTTTGTTTGTGGGAGCTTTAAAGCAGTAGTTTAAAAGGAATTAGAGGCATGTCTGTCTGTGAACAAAGTGCAGCTAAACTTGCTCAGTTTGTATGTGATTTTAAAAATTTAAGTTTCTTACTTGAAGGCACTGTTGGAGAGAACCGGCTATACTCTTGATGTGACTACTGGACAGAGGAAGTATGGTGGACCTCCTCCAGAGTCTGTGTATTCAGGACAACAACCTTCTGTTGGTACAGAGGTAAGAAGGAGGAGATGTTTATGCAGATGTAGACTTATTCATTGGAAATACTTTTTATAAATGGTGCTTTGTATGTCTGTTGTAGATATTTGTGGGCAAGATTCCAAGAGACTTGTTTGAAGATGAACTTGTTCCATTATTTGAGAAGGCTGGACCTATATGGGATCTCCGCTTAATGATGGATCCACTAACTGGTCTAAACAGAGGATATGCTTTTGTCACTTTTTGTACTAAAGAGGCAGCTCAGGAAGCTGTTAAACTGGTAAGTTTTCTTGGATTTTTTTTTTTTTTTGACAAAGAACACTCTAGCTTAGAAGCAGTAGTCCTGGTCCTATTGCTTAAGTGGTTAAGGTGAAACTGCCATTGTTAGATTACTTCAAAATGTTCACTAGGTGTTGAATTTATTTCTGCATTGCATATAAATTTTTACTGACTGCTTTAGGGACAGGGGAAAAAAAACACCTGATGGACTGCTGTTTGGTCCAGTTAGATGAGCCTTTATTATGAACCAAAGTTGTATTGGCAGTAGTGACTTCTGAGCTGTCTGCATCTGGATGAGTTCTGGAGAGCAGTGGTGTTGGGGTTGCTGTGGTACAAGGGCAGTGCTGGTCAAGGTTCTGTGCCTCCTGATGTGCTTCTGCACCAGCAGGGGGCCCATGCTGGAAAAGTGCTTCAAAGTCACAGAATTTCCTAAGATACTTCAGATGGAGAGAAAATGTCTCTTGGGCATTGAAGATCTGTTCTATTTGCTGCAACGGACAGGAAAACATCATAAATCCTGCCAGTTTAAGGAGCATTTCCTCTGTTTTACACAGAGGTAGGAAATAGTTTGATGTGGGATACTCCTAGTAAGTTTTTCAGGTTTTATGCGTGAAGTACCCATCACTAGAAAAGAGGATGGGGAGAAACGCTACCCTAAAGGCACAGCGCCTTTATTTTCCTGGCTAAGTTAAATTTGAATTTTTTGAGCTGGTTACTGCTACACTGATATGGCCAAGGTAGTACTCTGGAGAGTGCTAACCATATGCATTCTGAAGTGTACTGATACTGTATCGCTATACTAGGGTTAACCTACCTTGTTTTGTAGTGAGGTATAGGTTAAACTTAAGGTTTTTTATATTGACATGTAAGGCAGTTGGTAGAGACAAATCAAGCTGAAAATGGCAATTTGTTTTGAGAAAGTACACGAATGTCTGCAAAAGTAGAAGTACAAAACCAATCTGGTGTATGCTGTTTAGCTTTTTAGGTAAGAACAGTTGGTTGCTCCAGTGTGTAGTCAGATATGCTGAGGATAACGCTGCTGTTCTCTTTGTACTTTCATTGTCAACCTAGCTGTTGAGAGAGTGTGTGAACTCTTATGAGTTAAGCTCAAGCGTTAACTCTTAAAACTTAGCAAAAAGGTGAATCAAATCATATAAGTTCTCAGAGGTACCTAGTAAATGAATAAAACAATTTTTCTTCATTTAACTGGATTTTGCTTAAAGGCAGCATGCTCTGAAAAGTCATTCAAGTCATGTTTTCCGGAAAGTAACATCAGATCCTAGCCTCCGTCTTCCACTGAATGATAAAGCAAAGGAGCTATTTGGTGTCCCTTTATGTCTGATCTTTGATACTCAGGAAAGAAGCACGCTGTGTTCTGTTTGTCAGTTAAATAGCCACTGAGGGTAATAGCTGAAAAGTGTTGCAGTTGATGGGGCAGTCTCTCAACCTTTATGCTAAACTCTTTGAAATTAGAGTTAGTTTTAAATTGGGTCCTGTGGCATGCCATGCCTCAGTTTTTTTGGAGTGGTTCCAACCATAGTTGACTGGCTAGTTTGGTGTATAAGTTTCCCAAGTTATCTACAAGTGGTTTGCAGGAGTATTAGCAATTTGTGCCTGTTGAGCTCAGTTGAAAATTGTAGGTCTATAACTTGTATTAGTTACACATGCATGGGAGAGACTGCTGAAAGACCTCTTCAACACACTGAGCACTTGGTCCTAGCCATTTTCATAACCTATTATTTTAACAGGTGGTGTTCTTTTTGATACTATCTGTAATCTTTTCATGTGTATACAACTTCCCAGCTTTCTGGACTCTTTAGAATAATGGTTCTTTTGTTATTTCCCATCCTTTTCCAAGAGGCTTTTATTTTTTCAGGACAGTATAGAAAAAAAGAGATTAAAAGTCTCTGCATTGCCTATAGGCTTTTGAGTAATAAGAGACAGCTATGTTTTTGTCAGTACCCAAACTACAGCAGAGAGTAAACTGACCTGTCTTCAGGCTCTTGGAGTTGGTGTAAGATATTTTGCATACAACATGTGTTTGTGTGGCTGCTGTATGTATCTCCACAGTCTATGTAACAACTTAATGTAAAGCTCAACTAAAATTTTGGGATACGCTTAGTGTTGACTTACTTTGTTTGTTAACAAGAAGAAGTCTTGCGGTTTAAAAGGTAGAAGTCTTGATTTTGTTTATGTATATGCATTTTTAAGCCACTTAAAATTAATTACTGTTCATATCTGTAATTCTTCTCAGTATCAGGCCATAGTATCACTCCATTTTTGTCTTAAGCATAGCCAGAACTGTTTCAAACACATTTTAGGGAATTCTCTCCTTTTTTTATGACCAGTACTTAATTCAGTGTGGTTAACCCTTGCTGGTTAAGTAGAAATGGCAACCCAGATGTTCACACAAGCATTCACTATCAAAGTATGATTTTTTTCATACTTTCAGTATTTTTTCCCCTGGTAACATGTTTACTTTGCTTTATACTGTTTAGGAATTAAAACTTCAGTTGTATTCTTTTGCACACATGTTCAATTCTCCTTCCTATTTCATAAGAAGTTGCTAGAGTTAAGTTTTTCAAAATATTTCTATGTGAATAAGGTCACTGTAGATATGTACAGAATACATATTTTTGAGACGAAGCTTGTAGGAAAACATACTATTGAAGCATTCAGCGTATTTTTGACTAGAGCAGGTGTAAGCTTGATCAAGTAGGAGTACCGGTGAGTTACTCAGATATGCCCCTTAAGCAGTGTGCCAACTATGCACAGAGTTACAGCTTGCCATTTGCTCCTGGAAATAAACTAAAATTGGTGGTGAAAATTTAAGTTAGTAAAGTGACAAGACAGACCTTCTGCATACTTTGACTTGTTAGTGACTAAGTTCTTACAGAAGTCAGCAAGAAAAAATAAACTATTACGTTGTCTAGAGGGTGGCAATATCTCTGCTACTGACTTTGGACACTGATTCCATGGTGACAGGAGGGGGAAGCAGTGTGCTGACACAGTTAATTTGGTAGCCTGACTGTTTTGGCACTTCACCCAGATCATGATCTGAGCCTTTTATGTCTAATCTAAGTTTGCAGATGGTATGCAAACTTTTTACCTAAAAATCACCAACTTGATGTTCAAGAACACCTGACTGAAGACTGTTTTCTCTGTGTTAAGGGAAACACGCAGTGAAAAATAGCAGTTAATACATTGTAAGATGAAAAAACTACTAGAAACCACTGTCAGTGGAACTGCAATATCATAGCACATATTAATTTTACTTTGTTAATTTTACTCTCATACAACATACTGCGTTGTATGAGAGGTTCTTTTGGGATTAGATGTGTAGCCAAACGTTGGTGTTGGACTTTAGCAGGAACAGTTGGATAATACTTTTTATTATCCATATAGAATAGAATATTTCATTTGGAAGGGACCTGCAGCCATCACCTGGTCCATCTGCCTGACCACTTCATGGCTGACCAAAATTGTTGCTGTCATCTTGATCATCAAGGGCATTGTCCAGATGCCTCTCTTAGGCACTGACAGCTTTGGGACATTGACCGCCTCTTTAGGAAGCCTGTTCCAGTGTTTGACCACCCTCTCAGTAAAAAAAGTTTCCTAATGTAAGGAAATGTTTCCTAGTGTACAGTTCAGTTAATAAAGAATCACTTTCACAGACTAATAAACTGTCAGCTTCTTTAAAAGTGTTTATTTAAAAGATTTTCTTTTTAGCTACTATAATCTGTCTCTTCATTAATGTATATGTCTATTAGCGATGATAATATATAGACCGTTTTCTATGCAGCTACTGCAGCTCCTACTGCGGTTTACTAATTTAAAATCAACTGTTCCTCTGCCACATGGGCAACAGATACGGAGATAGAAGTCTTTTGTTGTCGTCTATGATTTGAGATGTAATTTGTTGGGAAGATGTCACTCCAGGTCCTTTTCACATGTACAGTTAACCTTTTGGCTCACTTTTGGTGCGGTTACCTAGCTTAGAAAATTTTCGATGATGGAGTTTTTGTTTGCCCAAGATAAATATAAATAAACATCATCTCCTGGATTTTGTTGCACAAAAAGCATGCTGGAGTGGAGGATAACTTGCTTATGTAGTAAGATTTACCACCAAGCACAAAATAAATCACAGAATATATAGCTAGATGAATTTTAAAAATCTGTCCTGCTACTTGGTAATAAGATGTTGAATTTTCTTAGCTGAAGGACTGTCTGTTGCAAGGCTTCCAGTTGGAAATGGGTTGATGTACCAGCAGTTTACCTCCCTGCTGCTTATTTAGATGATGCATGTCTGTGTCTGCATGTTTTGTCAACAGATGTCTACAGTAGTACTTCTTTTTTCCTCCTTAAACTGCCAACTTGTTCATGGTATCTTCTAAATGTTACTGGAGGAGCATTTGAACAGAAGTCTTACAATCCTTTCAAGTCAATAGAAAGTTGTTCTTGCTGTTGCCTCTCTTTACATGTGTGTAATCTTCATGCTTTGGAAAGTATTTGCCAATTGCTCTTGCACATTTTGTGGAGAAGACCTGATCATGACTCTCTTTCTTTTGTTAGCTGTAGAATTTCAGAAGGGAATCTGGTGTTAATTGCAACTCATGTCTTGTATTACACACAAATCAAGAATTTATAGATAAAGCCTATAGAGGAACTTGTGGGTTTTTTTCTGCACGATTGTGAAGGGAGAAGCCTTGACCTTGATGACTTGGTTCTGTATGAAAAAGTCTCTAAAGAAAAAAAAGTATTGAGAGGCTTGAACAAGAAGGGAAGAATAATTGTTGGCTGAAATTTTGTAAGGAGATACCTTAGAAAACATGGATATACTTCAGAGTAGGTGAATATGCATCATAAAAATGTGTTAAGCTGCAAAAATGTAATGTATTGCCCTATGCTGGGTTTTCCAAAGTTAAGTATTTGGTATGCTGCTGTTGAAGGAGAGCGAAAATTGTTTGTAACTGATGATTGTCCAATAATTTTTTTCTTGCAGTACAACAACCATGAAATTCGTTCTGGAAAACACATTGGTGTATGCATCTCTGTTGCCAATAATAGGCTTTTTGTTGGCTCTATTCCTAAGAGTAAAACCAAGGAGCAAATTGTTGAAGAATTCAGCAAAGTAACAGGTGAGCTAGTAACTAGGTTTTGTAGAGCTGGAAAGTGTCAAACATGGTGAGCTCTCTTCACCACCTTTTGGCTTGTAGCTGAATGATGATGAAACCAAACCAAGACCACTCGGCGTTTATCTCAACTTTATGTGTTGGGGTTTGTTTGGGTTTTTCAAAACTTTTGTTTGCTAAGGGCTGAGATATTTGTAATTAGACTACATGGGTGGTTCCAAGTTCTACCTGTAGAAAAAGTGTGTAATGTTTAAAAAAGCTGTTCAAAGAAATTTGAATTAAAAGTTTAATAATTTCAGTACTAATGGATGTTTTAAAACTTCTCAAGGCAAAACTGAAGCAAGTTGAAGAATGTAACTGGTTCTGTGCTTTAGAATTCTTAAAATTTAAGGATCTCTTTTTGATAACATATGAACTTGCAAAGGTAATGGTTGATGACTTTCTCTGTTACTGAATGATAGACTTCAGGTTCTTTGGAGCAATAAACTTTTTAGGTATTGAAGTCATGCAACTTTTATCTCTTGTTTTAGACATGCATGGAAAAAACACACACTGATAAGTGTTGCAACTTAGGGGTTTAAGAGGAGAATTGACAAAGCAAAACTTCTGGCTGCCCCCAACTCTCCTCCATTCAGTTAGAGAAAGGGTGTTCTTCCACAGCTACAAAGACAACCCACACTTCAGAAATCAAATCAATGGACTGAAAGCATAACAAATAAATATTTTATTTCATTTCAGAGGGTCTTACAGATGTCATATTGTATCATCAGCCTGATGACAAGAAGAAGAACCGGGGTTTCTGCTTTCTTGAATATGAAGATCACAAAACTGCTGCTCAGGCCAGACGTAGGTTAATGAGCGGCAAAGTGAAAGTCTGGGGAAATGTTGTTACAGTGGAATGGGCTGACCCTATAGAAGATCCAGATCCTGAAGTCATGGCAAAGGTAATAAAGCTGTAAGGGGACCATAGTACATTTAAAGTGCTGCGTTCCAAATTAGGTATTTCCTGGCATTAGCCTAAGATTAACAACCTTCGGCCTTCTTGACAGAAATATTGTAGGTGAGATAATAAAAAATGAATATACTCTAGAAATTAACGTGGATTTAAAAAGTCTATATGGCCTTTCATTATTTTGTGTTCCCAAGGCTGAATAGTGAATGTAATTCTTGCCAAAATGACACATAGGATGATGTAGTTAATTTTTTACCTGGAAGTGATGGTGGTGACTCCTAGAGTTAAAATGATTTTGTACCCTAGTATTTGGAAGGGCAGAAATCGAGATATCATCGCAGAACAAACCTTAATTCTTTTTAAACCTGGAATTGGATCACTTCAGCATTAGAACATGTCGGTGTTCAAATGTATTTTCAAAGTTGCCATTAGCAGTTAATTCTGAGAAGTTAGGCAATTAGCTTGTATTTGGAACTCTGTAGGTGTTTTTAGTTTGGGTGAGTTAATTCCTTTAAATACCTAGACTGGCGATATTTTGGACTTTGAATATTGAGGTGAAACTGAAGTCTGGACTGTAAACATTTTGAAGTATGTTGTAGCAGTTGTTTTATGTATGTGCGTGGTATCTTGCCAGAAACAAACTACCTGATTTTTTTTTCCCCATCAGATATTGCCCAACTTTGTCTTTTTCAGTTGTGTTGTGTAGCTGAGTTGTTTAATGGAAACTAGCTAGCCCATATCCTTATCTCTTTCTCTTTGCTTGCTTTTCGTCTGTGCTTTTACTCTCATCTGAGACACGTCACTTGCTGGAGTCCTACTTTGATGGACCTAGTAAGATAGCTTGGCTGGGATCTCCTCTTTGGTGAGCCATAAGGGAAAAGGGTTGGGGTGGGGGCTCATTTTAGGGAAAAAGCTGCTTTTGTAATACAGGTATTACAGAAGCTTTTGGACTATCGTGTCTGCAGACTTTATTTTTCTTGCCCAGCATGATAGACTGTCAGCAGCGGGGAAAGAGTCTTGCAGGTCAAATTTGTGGAAGGTGGCACTTCCTAAATATGGCAGCCTGTATGTTCAGTTTCTTGGCTCAAAAGAGAAGAGACGTAATCCACCAAACTGTTGAAATAATGAGCAGGAATTTCTGCTGATAGAATAGATGGAAAGGGAATGACAGGGGACATAATCAAGCATTTCTCCTAAGTAAGTTTACAGATGTACAGAGTGAAAAGCTAAAGAAATGAAAGCTTGATTGTGGTTTGCCCTATTTATTGTACAGTTTTTTGAATGTGTTAATACCTTGTATTGTTTTGTATTTGAAATGGGACATGAAAAGAGAAGAAACATGGAAATGAAAGGAAGAAATGTAAAAAACATGGAGAAAATCAACTTGCATACTTTGTGCCCCATGCCAAAGATAGGACATGGAGCTTGGGTTGAAGATGTATGGAAAAGCAAGGCTCTATGAATAAGAATACTGAGAAAGTAGGGAACATCGGGCTTGTGTCTGAAGACAGAAACTGAGGTGATCATTGGTGTCTGACCTTCCTCACTGGCTGTGTCCCTTAGTTTATTCTTGCAACAAGGAAAGTCTCCACTCCAGTCTTTCTTGGCCACCTGCTGTACTTGTGGGGAAACGGACTTTACCTGGCACTTTTCTAAGTGTAAGGTTTACTTTCTGTTATTACTGTCTTTCCCCTAAGAGAAAGAGCAGCGGAGCTGCTGTTGCAGTCAGTAATCTCCTGGTTGTGAGCTGCAGGTTGGTGTCATTGCTTCTTACTACTGTCAATCCAGAGCAAAGGGAAAGCTATTGACCCGTGTCATCCTGCACATTGCTATGGAAGAAGGCTCTGGAGGAAACTGTGACTAGGAAGAGTAGGTTGTTTTTATCAGAATAATCATCTGATCATCAGTTTTCTTGTCAAAATTGCTAGAAGAGCAAGTCCGTAAGAGCAAGCTGTAAGGAATACAAATTCACATATGTAGTCAGAAGGTGAACAGTGTTCCAAATCTTGCAGAAGCGGCGTGTCATTTCATCGTTACACGGACACCTACTAATTTAAATTTCTGAAATGTCTGTGCGAGTCTTTTTTCCTTTGTCCTTCTGATAAAATGTTGTGGAGAGTCCCCGTATGGGTAAATACTTATCATTTAAATGGGCTGTTACCTTAAATATGAAGTAGCTTAAGCATGATGAGGGATGAAGCTAGATTCTCAAGCTAGGTGTATGTGCTACAGGAGATTAGTGCTTGTACTAACATATCAGAGTATAATTGGTTAAGGTATTGACTTCTGGTTCAAGGTGAACTTCTTACCAATTTCACAAGCAGCTGTGTTGATAGTTTAATTTCTCCTAAGTGTCATTTTGTTTCCTCTTTCACCTGTAGTCTAGCTAAATTTATTAATGTTTTACTTGATTTCTGTAGGATGGCTGAGGCTGCAGAGGACGTTCTGGAGTGGCAGGTTAAGCAGCTAAATAAAGTCTTATGCTTGTGGCTGTCTGGCAGATTACAGGACAAGAGACAGGGCTAGTAACCCTTGGAGAATGTGGCCTGAAGTGTTTGTGCTGTAGGTAAGAGGAGGAAAAGGAGCAGATCCCAGAAGTTTTGGGAGTCTAATCTTAAACAGTTTTTTAAATGTGAGTTCTGCCTTTAAAACAAAATGCTGGTGCTGGGTATATTGCTTGTTAGGAGTATTCATGGATTCTTGGGGTAATAATCTGTGAGCTTTAATGAAGAGGACTTTTTTTTCCTTCCCTCCTTTTGTAGCTAGTTTAAGTGAAGTAAAAATGGGTTCATCTTCTCTCAACCTATGCTTTAACCTGCTTAATAGCTTTTACATCATCTGACTCATAACATGAGCAAAGGTGGTAAAAAATTTCAGCTGTTAGAGATTAATGGATTTGTCTGCAGTGCGAAAATTTAAATTAGTTGCTTTTTTATTTCTTTAAAAACACTATGTTAGTTCATCTTGTTAAAAATAGTGGTTGTTCTGTCTAGTTTTTTCAGTCATCATGGATTTATTAGGCTACTTAGGTTCCTTGTGAGGTTCTAGTTTTCATCCTTTTCTAAAGAACAAGAATATGGAATGTTTGTTTAAAACTTACTGGTTTCAGACCCATTGATTACATCACAAAACTTCCTGTAATTCATTTCCATGGAATAAGGTCAAGGTAGCAGTTAGGGTATTTTACTAAAAATGGTTATTCCATATGGGTTACAATAAATAAAGGTTGCTCTTACCATCAAGACATGTAGGAGAAGCTTAATACATAATAGGAAACAGCTTTCCTTGTGGAGTTGGCTATGGCTTATGATCTCCTGAGAATCAGCAGGAGTAACTATTGCCAAAGTCTAGAATTGGTACACTGGGTTAGATTTACAGTCTGTAGTATCCCTTCTTCCAAATTCTGCATCCCATCCTAGTTCAGCTAGTGAGTGAGACAGATTTATGGAAGTCTGTCCTGTTTTTTTTTTTTTTAACTTAATTACATAGCAGTTCTTTGAAAAAGGGTGTCTTGAGTTTATTGAATTCCTGTATGTGGTGGGAGTAGAGTACAGCTCTGCTTCAGAAATGGAAGCATACTTTCCTTGGTCCTTTCACACCTTGTGTTATTTGTGTTGACCTTCAGGGTCGAGAGTCAGTGCTGCCATGTGCAGTGTTCACTTGATGTCATCAGCTAATTTGAAACCGGTAGGAGCAGAGGGGTATAAGCAGAAGCGGCAGGTCTTGCAGCTGACTGGCAGCTGCTTTGTAGGCAGGTAAGACTGTGAGCATTCCTTGGCAGTAGGAGGTGATTAAACTGTCAGAGCATGATGCCAGCATGTGGAAGGAGCTCTTCTCAACAAGTTGAAGAGTCTTGTAAATTGTGAGAACACATGGATGACATCAGGTAAACATGCTCATGTCCAGTCACTGAGTGCAGCCTCAGCATGGACACAAGGATGAATCTTTCAATACTGTTGAGTCACTAATAGGTGATTGCTGGTTTCCAGTGTATGTTGTCTGCTGTGTTAAATAAGGGTTTAGTTTAAGCCTTTGTCAGACTGCTCTAAATTTTCCTTTATCCTATGCAGTTGGTGATTGATGAAACTCTATATTGATGATTTAGCCATGTCAGGCAGTTAATAGGGCATATATCAACAGTTGGATGATTACCTGCCTTTCTGATTTTAGAAGCTGCGAAAGAGTCTTTGTGTAGCTTAGGAGCCGTATTGCGTGCTTTAGCAAGCCCCAGGGGAGGGAATAAACTTCCAGAGTTGCTTGGAGGTGACTCTTCCTCAAGGGAATAGCACAGTTTGACTTTTGATAAAGTTGAAGGGTGACTGGCCAGTGTCAGCCTTAGTATCCTCCTCTGTCTGCACTTCTGTCTTTTAGCTTCAGGTCACTGAGTGCCCCTCAGGGAAGCACAGTCCTGACATTAGGTGTTTGGTGTAGCTATAATGTAGGAACCACAAGTTAAGCAGCTTGAAAGCTGCAGGCCTGTCATCTCTGACCTAGATATTCCAGTGATGACTGTTCTGCAAATAACTGAGCAAAAACCTGTCTAAACAATTAAATGTTTTGATAAGTTAATTGTTTTGTGTGTAACCAATTCTGGTTACCTTCTTTCAAGTTTGATGGTGTTCTGGGTTGAAGATTACTGCTGCTAGGATCCTTTTAAACACTAACACAAATTGGATGGACTTTTAGGATGCTAATACCTACGTAATTATGTTTGATAACAGATTGAAAATTTCTGTCAGGGAATTTTGGCGCTAACTCATGCTGTATGACTATTTAAATGTACATATTCATATACATGTATATAAAATGCTGTGCAGAAAATGTAATGATGTTTTCAGTACTGCCAATAGCAGTAACTTGCAAAGCTTCATTTTTTTTCATTTTCTAATTTTGAAATTAGATCATACTCCTAAGTTCTTTTTTTTAATCCCCCTTAGGTGAAAGTTTTGTTTGTACGCAATCTTGCCAATACTGTAACAGAGGAGATTCTAGAAAAGGCCTTCAGTCAATTTGGAAAGCTAGAACGAGTGAAGAAGCTAAAAGACTATGCTTTCATTCATTTTGATGAACGGGATGGTGCTGTAAAGGTAAGTGAAGAGGACTGTAACTGTGTGTGTGTGTTGTAAGTAGTGTTGTTAGAAGCTGTATGCCTCTTCTAACTTGAGAAAAAGCTTTGTCTGGAGAAATGGTAACACATTATCACTGATGACTTTGTCCTCTCTGGGTGTCTCCTAGGATGATGCAATTCTAGCTTGAAAAGTGGATCTTAAATACACCTATCCTAAGTAATTCTTCTGATGAGCTTTTAAGATAATCATGTTGTTACCATTTGAAACTCAACTGCCAGAAGTTGAATGACTCTTCTCACCAAATTATTGGTAGAAATCTAAAGCAGTTTCTCTAGGGCAGGTGATAAAATCTTAGGTAATGTTTTTATTTATTTTTCCAGGAATAAACACTTTGTTTTGTTTTGGTTTGTTTTTTTTGTTTGGTTTTTTTTTTTTTTTTTGGTTTGGTTTGGTTTGGTTTGTTTTGAGGGGTGCTGGACAATTTAGTAATTGTCATTCCTGGATTTTGCTAGCCCAGTCTTGATGTCATCTCTTGTTAGAAAGGGAAAGTGTAATTCCCCTCTTGCCTGTAGTGTATCCATTTTTTTTTATGTTCTGTGGGCGGATGCAGGATACAGGGGGATTCAGTTTTTCTTACATATCCATATGCCTTAAAGCAGATGCTTGGGAAGATGATGGAAAGAGTCTTAGTAAGATATATATCCTGTCAAGATTTAGCTATGTAGAGTCCCTAAAAGTGGTAGAACCTTTAGGATTCCTCTGCTCAAAATTAACTTGTAGCAATAACTGTGGGCCATGGGAATTGTACATGGAAGGGAGGGTAGGAGAGGAGTTGATGGTTTGCTGTTTGTTTTGCATTTGTTGTGAGGAGAGGGTTGGGGGGGAGGAGGTGTGGATTTGGCGGGGAGCTGGAGGTTTTTGTGTTTTGTTTATTTGCTTTTTCCTTGTGATCAGAATGACTCTTTTAATTTTTGGCTTCTGGTTGAAAAAGGAAGTGATATTTATTACAAGTAAAATGAACGAATAGAAGAATTTATTGAGCTCTAGCTTTAGTACTATTTGCATGTGTGCTGACATTAGGAATTTATTCATGGGTTACAAAATGTGCACTTCAGAGGACAGTTCTGTCACTTCATTAATTGTAGCAGCTTGCAAAGACTGAAGCCTGTTTCCAGTTTTGAGGGGAAGATTTCTAAACTGATAAACGAAGTCCTGGGTTTGAGAGCCAAGTTCAGAAGAAATGCATAACTGGAACCCATGATGCTATGCTGTCTGGTTGTTTAAATTTTTGATTTTTAGCTTTATATTGTTATTTTAGCTCTGGATAACAAATTGAAAAATGCATATTCTAAAAGAATAAAATTAATAACTTCAGATACGCTTGGAAGTATATTTAAAGTCTGGTTAATTTCTTCAGGCAATGGAAGAAATGAATGGCAAAGATTTAGAGGGAGAAAACATTGAAATTGTTTTTGCTAAGCCACCAGATCAAAAAAGGAAAGAACGGAAAGCTCAGAGACAAGCGGCTAAAAATCAGATGTAAGTGTAAATGCATGTAGTTATGTTGTATTACTTCTGAAAGATGTGTACACTCCTACCAAATTAGAACATCTGGGTATTTTAGTAGATAAACTGTAGTGTGTACAGGTTTTCTGGCTTCTCTGAAAAATGTTGGATTCATTTTTATTTGCACAAAAAATCTAATAGTGGTGTTTAGTGATAATTCAGGTACTGTCTTGCTCTGCTTATTTAGTGTGAGAGCACTGGAGGAACTGTCTGAAGGTCATAAAACACACATACTTCTCACCTTTTATTCTAAATTTCCCTGTACTTCTGCAGTGATGTTATGTGGATGAACATAGCATCGTGTGTGTGCTCCTCTCAGCAGGCTTTAGTAGTATTGCTACAGCACCCCCTGATTAGTAAAGTATCCACTGAAAGGAGGATCCTGATACTCTTTCTTGCCAGTTCCAGAAGATACATCTGCCCAAGAAGCTTATAAACTCATACTGATAGAGATCTTGTGCTAGTAAATGCTGAATACAGTTTATAAAAAATAAAGACAAACAGTTTCTTGCTGGTGTGTTCTGCTTAATGTTCTCATGTGTTTTTCTTCTTGGATATCTTTCTGCTTTCTTATTCCCTCCCCCACCTTACTTCTAAAAATAACTTGGAAGTGCTGTTGTGCAGCATCCAAGAAGATGGAATAGTGAGGTTGCGAGATTAATAGAGATCTCCACATGGTGACCTACTGTACACATGGAATTGGTTAAGTTTGTCCTGCTTATAATTCTCATAACTTTATTTGCCCTTTTTTTCTTCCATGGTCATCTGGTGTTACTGTAAGAAGTGAATTTCTTCTTTTTTCTTTAGCTTCTATTCTGTGCCAGGCATGCCTTTTCTGTTCTGCTTAAATCTTTTGCTGATACAGCTGTAGTTCTTGTTGTGTATTCTGCATCTTGGCAATGCCACCATAAATACCTGTTCATTTAATTAAAATACAAAAGGCTATTGAAAGTGACACAGTTTCCCTCTCAACATGGCAGTTGTTGGCATGGTTGTGTTGTCTCTGATTGGAGATAGGCTTTCTCTCGTTGAATTTGAGTAATCCCAAAAAACCATTCTCACTGCAGTATACAAACAGATCTGCTAGCTCACTATTCAAAATCTAATAATGGCCTGTCTCCAGTGATGAAAAGGAAGATTTTTTAAAATGCACTTGATTGGTTTTAATGCTGTGTGATTCCTGCTTCCCCCCCAGCTCTCCTGCATATTATCTTATACCCAGTTTTATTACTCTAGGATAGTATGTATGTATGTATTTGTAACACTGGAAGTCTTCTGTCACATGTCACCTCTAATATTAATGTGCTGTATATTATCTGCATCCCTGCTGCTTTTATTGTTTAAGATGTGCATGTCTCATTTGTGGAGGTAGGTACAGTAGGACTGCCTCTCTTACTCCTCTAGGCAGAGGTATGGTGCTGCCACTTGTGCAGTAGTTCTTTCATTTGGGAATTCTCTGTGGTCCTTTGTTCTTCTGAGCTGTTAAGGCAGTAGGAAAGCAGCAAGCTTGATTAACTCCAGGCATTTTCTGGTTTTGAATATACTGTTCATCAGTGAGTTGAAAGGGTTTTTAATATTCCTAGGATTCCAAAAGATGTGGCAATAGAGGGGATATGTGTGTTATTAAGTCTCTGTCCTAGTTATTTGACAAGTTTAGAGTGACATCTTAAGATCTTGGAGATAATTAGCAGTTTGTACTACATTTACAGTGGCAAAAAAACCCCTTTACTTTTCTGGATACTCCACATAACTACAGATTCAATTTGATTTGTACATTAATATAGTTAGTAATCTTACCTGCTTGCCTACAGGTGACTATTCAATCAGTAAGAAGCATTTTACATCATGTCTACTATTTGAAACCCCTCGTGGCTGTCAGAAGTAGAATTCTTAATATGTATAAATTCCTTTGCTTTTCAACACATTGTGTACTATTAGCCATGTAAAACTCTACGTGAGGAGAAAATCCTGAATAAAAGCACAGAGT